>NC_133219.1:11689329-13088357 GCF_040436345.1 Pagrus major | reverse complement strand
ACTACCTGTGTGTAGCCCCAGTTCAGACCCTCCAGTATGACACAAGCCAGCCGGTTCTCCACAGCAGACAGGGATGCTGGAGCAACCATGCTCCGATCACACATATCTCCTCTGGCCGGGCCGCCACAAACTCAGAGGAAGCTCTTTGCACAAGTAAAGAGCCACCTATGACACACATGCGCACAAATATTCACACAACAGATATTATCACAGTCACTTATTTTCCTCTCAAGTACTTGCAGTTAAAACCAAAAGTATTAACAGAATAGCAATACGAACCATTCCTACAGTTTGTATGGTCTCTCTCAGTCTCTCCAGGAGCACAGAGACAACATAGGGATGGACTGTTGCTATGGCAGCCAGCAACTCCCTTCCCACTTTAGAGTAAGTTTCTCTGGTAGACACACTCACATAAGACACCTGGAGCAAAAATAAGACGAGAGATGTAGAAGAAAAGAACAAGTTAGTTGCTGTATGTTTCTACCAAAGGGACCATGGTGATGAATTTTTAACCAGTGTTACATATCCTTGAAATTTCATGCTTTCTCTGTGCTACCCTCCTCAGTGTTTTCATATTGGCTCTCATCAGTACTCTATGTGAAATACACAGTGTCCTAACCAATAAAATTACTCTTTGTGTGTATTTTGAACGTGCCTCTAGTGTTTTCCCTCAGCCTCTCTTTGACGCACCTGGTAAATCAGTAGAGTTATGGTTGTGATGAATGCGGGGTCAGAGTGCTGAGTTGGTGTGGCCATGTGTGCTAGTGCTGTGAGGAGGGAGATGCCATCAGAGCTGTTCACTTCACACAGCCAGTGTTCAAACCTTTCCTGGTGCTCTGGGTCTGTAGCAGACACATAAAAGAAAATATCAGGTCGGTAACTGTCAACATCAGACGGAGAAGAATAATCCACAAAGTTCCTGGTGAGGTTACTGGGGAAAACATTATTGGGGACACTTCCGGTGCTTGGCATAAGTATCACCCAAAATCTAGTAAACAAAGTATCATTATAACTGATTCACCGGTGGCACTTTCATGGCTTGAGAAGCATTAGCTAAGTTGGCTAAGCAATAATAACAGGCTTAGTCGTATCCTCTCAATAAAGTTGTTACACTAGATCGTCATGAATCAATGATATGCTGTACCGAACGCTCTAAGAGTGTCATGTTACCATGAAAGACATCGGTTCCATAATTTGTGCAAGGTATCATGGGGGCTAGGAATAAGGTGGCTACAACCCATGTTTTTGAACCTGGTTTTATATTCCCAAGGCCATAAATGTGCCAAGTGTCCTAAAAAACTGAGTTTAAGTAGTTTGATAAAAGTTCATTACAAACGTTTGTGCGGCAAAAAAAAAGTGTGTCAGATACATTCAGTTTTCCAAATGATGATGAAACTATGAGGTCACATCTAAGTATTACTACAATGTCCATGCTAGTTACATTTTTGAGGTTATGAAGTATATTTAGTGCAGGTATACTGGTACCTCTAAGAGCCTGAACGCAGGAGTGTGTATCACTTGTAGTGCCGAGGGTTTCCAGTCCTGCTGTCTCTGCACACTGCATAACATAAAGCACCCTCCACAACATAGAGCTGGACAGAGTCCCATATGGCATCTCGGACATAAACAACCAAATCCCCAACCTGTGAGAGAGGAGCACAGAAAATAAATGCAATGTCCGTAAAGTAAATGGGTTCAAGTTAAAACAGAAACTGGAGGCCTTACCTTTTGTTTCTGAGTACATGTAAAACAGCTCTGAGGAAGAGATGGTCGTATTCCAGCTGTAGTTTTTCCAGAGACAGTGAGTGTGAGCCGGACCCACCAGCACCAGTTAAACTCACATACTGGGCCCAGTGATCACTCACATAACACACTGTCATTCTGAGGAAAAAGAGAAGACAACATTATGATTCTCTAATATTATATACTGTATTCATAGTTTTGAGCTCTCTGATTGGTGCACTGACCGTATGATGTGTCCTATCCGTTTCACCAGCTGTCTGTATCGTGCCCTGTTGTAGGTTTGTAGTCCAAGAGCGAGAATTTCAATGAGTGACGACGCAAAACCAAAAACACGCATCATCTTCTGACTGGAACAGGCCACAGGTTCATACACACCTGGATGGGAAGAGGTGTGTCAGTTCATACAGTGAATGAGACAAACTAGCAGACAGAAGGACGGACAGACAGACTCCCCTACCCTGCTTGCTCATGCCCAACATGTGTGAATAGAGCTGCTGGAACGGGAACTGGGTGAGCAGGGAGATCAGATCCTCCTCACAGAGCAACAACCAGCTGCTGTCTGGGTCCTCATCCTAAACAGAGGAGAGAAGTCTACTTCAGATAAGGCTTAAATGATCACTTCACGTACTCAACAGCTTTTTAAGGCAAGAAGCAATGTGGAAGCAACTCACTTTGTATATAAAATGGTAATAACAGACGATTGTACAAAAAAATTATACATTATTATATAGTACTTAAATTACACTATCTTAAAATGTTACTATTCTGCAAAATAATATGGTTCTTAAAGTGGTTCCTAAGCAACACATTAGCACTGGCAGCAGTTGTGGTTTTAAGACGGCAGACATGATATTTAAATGGTCATAGGTGTTCATTTGGCACCCTTTTCATAACAGCTTTGCATATGACTCAGTGTGTCAGAACGAAGACTAGAACATTCTGATTTAGAAAGTCATCATCTATAATCCCCAGTGACATATCACATTTTGTGCAACAGTCAGTGAAGGAAAAGAAAACAGACACTGTTTTTACCGAGAAAATAAAATGAACTTTATCATATTTCAAGTTTTCTACTGTTTTTCTTTAATTTTCCTGACCCACATATACACACACCAGAACTAACATTAATGTGGAAGTTTCGTGAGGTTTCTTTTCTCAAAATACAGCCATTGCTTTCATGCACATACCTCCTCTCCCCCTTCATCCACTAGTGTCCAGTTGCCGGACTCAGGTCCAGAAGCTGCTGAGCTCTGGCTCTCACATGGCTTCAGATGTCCCAGAAACTCTGCACGGTGTCTGAGTGCAAGACAAAGACGCCATTGGTTTGAAATGGGAGGTTGTTAGACCCTGAAGGGTTTACATGGATTCTAACAGAAAACCAAAGGCATAAAGCAAGAGTGTACAACAGGTCACAGTCAGTGGCTAAGAAAGAGTACCTTGAAGGCGACATTAGGATGGACAGAGCTTGCATAAAGTGCTGCACTCCACAGGTGTTCCCCAAAACTTGGATCTGAGGCAGACATTGGGAAGAAAACTCAAGTCAGTTTGTACAACCACTGAGAAGACAACAATAAATGAAAGACTGTCCTTCACTAACCTGAAGGAAGGGTGCAGCCCACTTGCCAACGCCGGCTGGACAGCACAGAAGATGGCACAGCAGGTAAAGGTGCTCTCCTGACCCTCCAACGTGCAGCAGGACTGCCACCTGGAAAGTGTACGAGAACCACGTAAAGAAACAAAACAACACAATACCTCGACCAATGGAATGTGGAGTAAGAAGGGTGGTAGAGTGTTTGTGTGTGTACCAATCTGTCCAGCCAGTGATGGATGTCTGCTTGAAACTGTGAGTCATCCAGGACTCTACGTGTGAAGCTGAACAGGACACTGATGGCCTCTTTCAACGGCTGGAGAGAACAAGGTTGTGTTTGGCTGCCAGAACAATCTAATGACAAAAACAAGCATACACAAAACAGATACAGGGTATGTACTTAAGATCTGTATTATGCATGAGAAGCATGTTCGCAACAACTTACGAGTCACTCACCTTTTAGTAGACGATACAAGTATGATTCCACCTGGAGACGTGAGAGCAGAGCAGTGTACGCATGTAGCGCCACCTTTTGATGGAGCAGCTCACTGCGAGCTTCAAACAGTCTCCTGAGCTCAGCCAGCACACTCTGACTGAACTCTGCCTGCTGGAAGCGGTGGTACCCACACACCTTAGACTGATCTGCGCACACACCCTGTATGGAAGAAATGTTTTTTCAAGTGTTATTACAGCAGACGACCACTAGCTATTTTCTCTGCATACTATATTTTTTTTATTTCTGTTTTTTGTTTTAATGACCACACCTGAAGTGTAAGCTGCTCATCTTTGAAGCTCCAGAGACGATTCTGTGTGCTCTTGCAGTCAGAGGACTGAGTATGTAGCTGTGTGTGTGACTGGGTGAGTTGTCTACGACAGCGCCAGTAGTTCTGCAGCAGTTCGGTGAGCTCATGGTTCTCCTGCCGGGCTAAAGCACAGAACTGGGCTGCACACACTTCAACACCCTCTAACCAAGTTCGTAACCCTCCGCCTGGCTCCCAGACACTCAGTTGCTCTAATGAGAATGGCTGCAGAAGAAAAACATGAGATGAGAGACGTTATGTCACATGTTAATGCATGTGTATGTAAGGCACGATGGTGAAAAATGGGTTTGGGCAATACTGACAAAATCAAGCATCACAATATAATGTTGGAGTTCAACGTTGTTTTTAGAAATTAAATTACAAATGATGTCGACACTTTCAAAAACATACAACTTTTAAATGTTAATGTTTCAGGGGAAAAAAATGGTGATGGACTTTGAAAGCCTTGGTGTTCATCTGACTACAAACTAATTGTATGCATAATAATTAAACTCATTAGGGCTTCTGTAAAAAAAAAACACAAATATACTCATACTCTTGATTTATGAGATTACCTGCATTTCCGGAGCTGTCTTGGGTAATTCTGGGTACAGTTTGCTCCCTGACAGTTCGGTGACAGACTCCAGAGGCTGCAAACTTGGAGGGGAAGATTCTTGTTCAGGCAGTGCCAACACTGCAGGTCCCTTTTCCCCATTTTTCACAGCTTCCTCACAGAGCTGTAGCATGGGGCCCTCCTCCAGTGTTGGGAGAGAGGGGTACAGTGCTGGAGCACTCGGGGCATTTGTGATCTGAAACTGAGTTGAAACACAAGGCTGATTCCATGATTGTGTGTCAGTGGTCTGTGCTGCAACTTTGAGCTCAGCCCTCTGAGCAGCCACTCCACCATCCTTCTCTTTTGATTCGAGGGATGGCTCTAAAGTCTTAGTTGACACTGATGTGGATAAGGACTGTGATGGGGTGGTCTGCTGTTTCTCAGAGGGCTGATCTGGTTGCTGTGCCGTGGTCTCAGGGAGCTGAACAGGGTCGTGCTGCTCCTCCTGTGGTTCCTGATACGGCAGACTGAGGGGAACATCGGTGAAGCCAGAGGTGGAGGCCTCATCACACACAGCTGAGGGGACTGTGGCTCTTTTGTCTTCCTCTGCCTGCTTCTGCTTCCTGGCCGACTGAAAACATACAAAAACAATCAACCAAAACAATGATTATCCTTGTTTAACAGCTCACCCTTTAATGTTGTTTTCTTCATGTGACAGAAGAACAATCACCGTGATGGAGAAGGAGTGTAATTATCCTCCTGACCCAAGGCCAGTCTGTGGACTGAAAAAGAAAGAGCAGAAGGAGTGACTGTAAAAGTCTTCTTTTAATTACCTGAGATTTTCCGCTGGTTTTTGCCTTGGTCTTCTTTGGTCTTACAGCCTCCATCTTTAGTGTCTGCTCAAACCAGTTTCAATACAACTCAGATCACATTGAAAAACAGCTGACTGGGGTGTCTCCTGGTGGAAACAGTGCAGCTCAACAGTCCTCATACGTAGAGTAAACACACACATACACCCACAATTAGCTGTAATAGCTAGCTGAGGTCGATAAGCAGCTAGTGGCTGGCTGTGCTGTTGAGATAAACAGCGTCACTGGTTGTAAACACAACACTCTTGATGGCCGGCTGTGAAAAGTCTCTGACGGAGGACAGCAAGCCAGCACTTAGCATGTCTTCAAGAACAGACGTATTGTCCAGAGAGCACATTTCACGAAAACGAAACCAGTCTCTGCTGATGAAACTCTCCTTAGCTAGCTACATAACTGAGACGTTCTGCATGGCTAAGCTAAGCTAACACGTAGCTGTTAGCCTGGTACGCTGTCTTCCTCCTCAGTAATTTATTCACCAGCAGTGAACACTTTTTTCAGTATTGTTGCGCAAATGCCCAAAATAAGATTTCAACACGTCGAAGCGAGTGACACGGGCTGGTAGCCCCGTCCACTGGTCAGCTGTCATTTGTTTTGTTTGTTCCAGGAACTCAGCGATCACAATCTCTGACCACGTGACTACTCCACCTCTCGACGGACAGCCAGAGAGCCCAAACTTTATATCATACGCACAAACACAGACACACACAAAAAATGAGGACAGTTATTTCTTGGCACCTGGACACGAGATCATACTTCAACTGTAGATTATAGGTATCGGTATCATCATCTCCTCACCCCCATCTGGAAGGAAAGTCATGAGAGGTTTCCTAGTCAACAAAACATTTGTAGAAATTCACAGAAATACAGCACTGCAGCATTTCCTAAAGTAGATGAGGACTTGTTTAAAAAACAAAATCAAAACAGAAAATGGTCCCATACAGCTCATTCGGCATAATCCAAGTTTTCTGAATCCCCAGGGGGCCGTTGGTTTTTAGGTTTTAAAACGAGTCCCCATCCACTTCTGTTGTTCAGTGAAATACGCCAGTGCTGTTTTGCTGGAAAACTCCAGAAATGTTTTGTGGACTACAAAACTTCACCTGACATGGCATTGAGTAATGACTGAATTTTCATTCTTGGGCGAACTTTTCCTTTAAGCTTTACTCATTCAGGAAGTCTCACCGAGATCTCCTTCGCAAGAGAACGCTGAGATCAAATCATATACAGAAAATCCAAGCAAGAAAAGTCCGTCACACTAAATCCAATGGTTTGAATATTTAAAATATCAGCGAGCCTTACTATAAAGTCTCAAAGAGGACTGAGCGTCCCTAACTGATCTAATCTTCCCCAGTTCTGAGTTGGTATAGTAAACTTTAAAAGCGTATTCTGTGATCTGGTTCATGGTGGTTCACTCTAATCTCAACTAAGGTGATCATGCAAGAAACATATCCCACAAACCCAAAAGTATCTATTACAATTAATATTTTCTCAGTCATTACACTTTAAAAAGCACCTTACCATTCCCGGCAGCGTCCATATGAATGCACAGGCAGGTCATGAGTCACAGAAAATATTTATTTACAAATGTACATTACGATGATTAAAAACAAACATTTTCCCTTTAAAATGCATTTAGTCCCAATGCCGAACCAAACCTAAGACAACTGAATGCTCTTAGCCTGTATGCATTTTATCATGAGGTACAAAGTAAGTGCTTTTCAATACAAAAGTATCCATATTTCATACCCTTTTGCTCTCCAACACTATCAAATAAATGTGTGTCACACTCAACAACAGACACTCTTTTTCATAACACCCAGCAACACGTCATCCAACATGTCCCACAGTCAGTCAGTGTCCTGGCAAGTAATTTCCAATCAGTTTGGAATTGATACGCCAGATGCCAGGCAGAGAAGGAGAGAAGAAGAGTGAGGCATGGAGGAGCACTAATTTGCTGGTATGTGAACCAATCCAGGCTGAATCATTCTAAGCCATTTTAAAATTCATGTATTTTAACCTTTTAGGTTTTCCTCTCAGAAAGACGATGTAATTGAACATACATAAAAGCGAAGGCAGCAGTGAGCTCTCATACAAAAATAGCCTCGACAGAAGGTTACAGCTACAGTTCAACTATATTTCCTGTTAGTTGTTCTAAATTATTTTAATGACACAACAGACATCTTTAAGTATTGGATCTATAGTCACAAAGGAGTGTTAACAAGGCTAGAGCATTATTATTAGACATATAAACACAATATTTGTAACTCTCATGATTACAGAACATTTACAGAAAACCTGAATACCGTGTCCATGCTTGATATTTTCTTCTCTCAAAAAAAAGGTCAAATCTCAAATGACAGACTTTAGTGCCCATCTTCTGCTTCAGTCTATTCAAAGTTATTTATAGGCACAAAGGTCTCCTGTGAGCATGACGAAGGACTGTTGGAGGGCATGTGTTTTCCAGACGTTTGACAGACTGTTTGTTTTGTGTTTTTATGGAGGCTTGGTGAAGGACTGCATGGTGGGGTTATCTGGACTTCAGAGTCCTGGCTGTATAATGGGTGTAAAGGAAGTTGTTCTTGCTTGTATGTGTGGCTCTGCGCCTGGCTGAAGTCCTCGGGTGTGTGGTGAATGTATGCTTGACTCAGAGCCAAGCTGAGGATCTCCGTCTTTTCCTTGTAGAAGCGCAGCTCTATGCCTCGACGCCGGGCCAACACCAGCTCCCTCTGCGCCACCTGCAGCTCCTCTGCGAGTCGTCCCGGTGACCTTTGCTCCCGTCCGAGCCAATCCAGAGCTAAGCTGCTGCGCATGTACTCATCAAGTCCTCGCTGAGAGTAATAGGTAATCACACTCTGAGTAGGAGGAAAGGAAAATAGGCATAACTGAAATGCTCAACCAAAGTTAGCTGACACCAGGGATGAGATATATCCTTGGCAAGGCCTGTACCTGTCGAGAGCACTGCCTTTCCCTCAGAACCTTCAGCGTCCCGTTCCAGTGCAACAACTGAAAAATCGTCATCATCTCCTACAGAGAGACAAAGAGAGGGAGAAAGCTCCTCAGAATACATAAAACACAAAGAGTGAGAGAGTCTTGCACAACCATATAACTAATGACCTGAGTAACAAACCCACACATCCAGCTCTGTGTACACAGGTCCGACAAAGATAACATATTATGTGAACATTTCTTGAAGTCACACCTAAACTGTGGATGATTGGTTTGAAGAGATACTGTAAATCTTTTCACACCAGGTAGGCCTCATCCTGATTTATAAAACACTGTCTGGCTGAACAGCTGCCGTGTGTTAAGAGCTAGTGACATTTGTGTTAAACAGAGAGAGTCTATAGATTAAATGAACCTAATGAGACACAGATGGAAAATATGACACGTTAGTCGCCTGGGGTCAAAGTCCATGTTGTACCTACCGGCCTGTTTGCTCTGTTTCAAATTGTGCATCTGCTTTATGCTACTTGCTCATCTGCTTGACAAACAAACTATCTGACAGCTCCAGCATTGACTGCATGTATAAATGATACACAGACGGCTGCATACCATATGTGTAAAGATTTGAGGGTGTGTGTGCAAATGTATTTTTTCTGTGTATGTACATGTGCGCACATATGGAGGTGTGTGTATTACTTGGAAGTGTTTCATCTTTATGAGCCATGCTTTAGCAGGAATGATAATGAACCCATTTCCTCCTGCTAATAGCCCTCTGTCTGCAGACGTGGGCTTATTTACACAAAGGTAGAAATATAAGGTGTTTCATACCAGGACTCCCTGTTGGGGTCTAACTGAGAGTGAGATGGAGTGTGAATAAATAAGCAAAAACAGACTAGAGCTGTAATGATAACAACGGGGAATGTAATTATCACCCACCAGTTGTAATTTTGGTCATGTTTGGCTTAATAATTCCAAATGTAGGTGTGTAAAATGATAACAATTTAACGTGGGGTCCAATTATAAATAGACTATATTAGATCCCCAAGCTTAAAGCGGCACTTCAAAAAGCTTAAATCCTTTGAAGTAAATTGATCTTTCACAAAATTACCACATGACTCCACATGATTTATGAGCACTGCTACAAGAAAAATAGCATTTTGCAAAATGAGCCTTGGCTTTATGTTTTACCTGGAACTCCAGCATGGTCCTTCCTATGTAGGAGTGGAGCAGCAAACTGTAGGTTCCTATACTGGTGCTTGAATCACATGCGTCTTCAATAGAGACCTTAACAGAGCCAACATTCATGTTAGACTAAACACTCTCCTTCTGTGTCATAGCTACAGTCTGAAAGGGGTAATACTGTGTCGGCACTGGCTCACACTCACAGCACTGTCTGTTGCGGCCTGCTGCAGACTCTGAGTGATGAACTGAGGGCTGATGCGTCGACATGGCAGCTCGTTCACAAGTGAGTTCATCAGAGCCACGCGAGCTGCGTCCCTCCGTGCCTCTGCCTGAGTGTCACACACCTGAGGATGAGAGATAATGAACACGAAGGGTTAAAATGTTACAAAGAGTGGAAAAAGAAAGAGAAAAGATGTGAAACTTTCTCACAGTGTGTGCTGATATGTATTGAGCCTCGGGTTGACTGACTTTGAGCCAATAAGTTCTGTCTTCAAACGGGCACCCAGTCTTAGTTCCATTTTGATGATTTTACACTTCATTACAGCTAATCATGGGATCAGAACTCAAATCACCAATGAGATTAGGACACGAGAGGTATTCACAAAAAACCAATCACATGCCTTCTATGAGCTGGGGGCTGCTGTCTGGGTCACAATGAGCCCATTGATAGGCATTTAACAGAATGACATCAATTTAAAACAACCCTAAAAGTCTACGTGACTGTGTTTATCGCCACTGAATGACCTTTTGCTTCTGAGTGCCTGCCTCTGACTTTTAAAAAAATGGATTCTGGGGGCTGTTGCTGCTGTAGCAAAATGAAGAGAAGCGATTACAGATTATAAAGTTTTGTTACCATGTATGCATAGAGACTAATAGTTAATTTGAATCAGTGGGTGTACTATCCATTTAGGTTGTATAATAAACTGTCAAGACACAAACATCACCTGCATCATGTTTTTTAACAACCCTTTTTGCTTATGTTTGGTCAACTATGTGTGCTCACCACATGATGGTGATATTTCCAGTTTCACACGAAGGATAACTGGTGTAAGTTCACACAGTGCAAAGTGTAGAGATCCTGCCAGACAGCACTGGTGATGATAAACACACCTTGTAGTTGCCAAAGCAGCTTCCTCCAGGCAGGGTGACGTAGCAGATGTATGGGGGACCAGGGGACGGTGCAGACTCGTACAGCAGCAGGCTCTCTGTCTTGATGGCTGTGTCCCCAACAGAACCATCAGATTCACCGATGGAGCCATTTGACTGGCTCATCTGCCTCTGCTCCCAGAAGTTATGGAGCATGGCCACAACATTCACTGTACACATGTAATAAGGATGCATGTCAAAAACAGGACTGACAGCACTGAAAGCATACATGAAGCAGCAGGCAATAATCAGCTGGAGAGACACTACAGGTAAAAACATGTTTGGGAAGAAAATGTCCAAAATACACATTTAGGTGTTTATTTTAGTTCAGGTTTCTGTTCAGAAAATGTATGCAAATTAGTGCATGTTTAATTAGGTGCACTTGTTTAAAATGTCAGAAAACTTTCAGCACAAAAAAATGTCTAATAAGTAATCAACTGGGGAAGTTTCATGTGGAAATCTATGACTTATTTTGTTTGATATTGTTTATTTATGTCTATGTTTTCTCAAAATGACTTGTTATTCTTATACTCTGAGCCAAAACTCTCTTCAGTAGCACTTACACACCATATGCTCCAGTTTTTAAAGAGGGGGTTTGTTCATATATAATTCATCGCCTGATTACAGTGAAATAGATTTTTGTTTGTTGGCAGTATTTCCTGATTTATGGATTGATTAAAAAAAAAAATCCCAAATTCTCTCTGTAAAAGCCATTGACTCATATATGTCAACAAAATGAAACGCTAATGTTGTCTTCTTTTATGGAAATCCATGCAAATGGTTGCATATTTAATTAGATAATGAATCATTTGCATATTTATTCATTACATTTCAGGAAAAATAAATAAATAAGTAATTGATTTAATGTAAGTAGTCAACATCCTTACCCTATTCACCTGTAGTGTCTCTGTAAGTAATATCAGAGGTGAAAGTTTTTGTTTTAGTCACATTTTGAGAAAACCTTTAAAAAGAAGCGTCTTTAACCTGTAATGTGTAAACCTGACATCTATAAATCAGCATTCCCAGACAGTTTTTATTAAAGTAGAATCAGGAGCTTCAAGTACCTCCCATAACTTACATGAATCAGCATTTTGAACCTTGAGCTTTTCCTGACCCTGAAATCAGTTTAAACACTTCCTGTGTCCTCCACTGTGTGCCAAATAATTCACTACAGCTCAGTCTATTGCAACAGGGGTAACTTGACTGACACTGGTTGGAGGAAATACAACAAAATTATGAGACAACAGTTAATTTCTTGCCTGGTTTTTATCAAATTATTTTAATGCATCACTGTCAGGTCATCACTGGTAAACACAGTTGGTAAGTTTGATTCTTACATTTAAAACAAAGATGTGTCTCTTTCCATATGAAAGTAACATTAAGTTTCTCAGTTACTCACAGTCGTTTGGGCTGGTGTCAGTCTCACTTTGTGACAGGTATGACATCATACTCTCCTCCATTTTCACTTTACTCATCCTCATCCAGCGTTTTCTTCCACAGCGGCCTGGCCTCAGACACGTTTAGTCAACTGCTTCTCATCAAAATAGTCCATCAAAACACCACGCATGACCCTAGAAATGAGCATCCACCACAGCCATCACAGCTCAGGATGGGAACATCATGAGGAATAAACTCAAAATCTGAAAGCCACTTCTGAACTCTCTTTCTCCACCTCCTAAACCGCTTTCTCCCCCCTCCTCCTCTCCTGTGTGAACATCTCACCAGGGTTTTGCTTTTGAAGCAGACCACCTTTGTCACCCTTGCTGCCAATTAGCTCAGAGGGCCCCTCACTCTTTCTACACATGCACACACACACAGCGGTGCAGAGCTGGAATGCTGAGCCCCTCCCTTTGGGCTGTGCAGCTGGCTAATCCCTGAACACAGACCTGCATAAAGTTGGTAGGTTGAACCACAGACAGCACAATCATCATTGAGGAACAGGAAAAATAAGAATAGTTTTGTGGTATATCACTGGATGCTTATTTTTATATGAAGGAGCAACATCTAAAGGACAGTCTTACCCAATATGTAGTGTCTGAGATGAGTGGGGGTAGGATACTTTTGACTTCACATACTAATTTGAGGCCACAGAGCCCGGGGTCTGAGCTCCATTCATCCTCTTCAATATGAATGGGCATTGTTCAAGTCTGAATTCACCCGCTCCCTGAAAGCCTCTAACACATAAATGAACCAAATTCTGAGGGAAAAAAAGTGGTTTCTTAGCTCCCAATTGCTCTGCTCTCTCATCTCTAACATGTCATGTCTCACTCTCTATTGAGTCATGTCAGAGTGACAGAGAGAACAAGGTTTATATGTCCAATTGGCGCTCCATATAACGCTGAATGTATTTTGGTTCTGAAGCATGTATGTTCCCACATGCATGTGGGAGTTGTGTTTTTTGATTGGTTGCAGTGAGTGGAGGTAGCAATCTATTCAAATTTCCATAATAGTTGGAGGCCTTTGATTGACTGGAGTTTAGCGTGAATAAAAGCTCCCCATGAACTTGCTTGAATCTTAAATCCACACCCACATTAGTCATTCTGTCAGCAGCATACATAGACCTAGAATGAACTTGAAACTACAATGACAAAAGTTACTCAATGGTTTTCTGGCTTCTGTAGCCATTGTGAAGGTTGATATGAGAGAACTGATTAAGAAGAATGTGCTCACTGTGCAAACATATTTATCACTGGCAGAAGAAATGTTTTTTAACTCATTTGTTAAACAATTCTTTTGAAATAACAGAGAAAAACACACCTTATCTGTATTGTTTAAATGTTTTAATGATCAATCATACAGTTTCATTATAATAAGTAGTCGATATTTACATTAGACTGTGTGTTGAACGTGATAGTTCACTGCAGTTCCAACAGAAACTCTCCAGAAAAAGGAGCAGAGGATCAACACAGTATACATGTTAACCAAACTAAAAGCATGTTGTCCACCGCTGCAGTCCTGTTTATCCCCAGAAGGAGGCAGTCTCCATACTAGACTTGATGTTATTTTCGTTCTCTCTCCTTGATTTGGTCACCAAGTTGGCCTCTCCCTTCTGTAGACGTCTCCTCTGCGCCGCCTTCTGCTGCTTGGTGAGCTGCCTCCGCACCTTCTGACGGACTACCTCCTTCAGGACACACAAAAACAAGGACAGCAGGTTACTACAGATGAACGCAGCGCTGTCTGTCTCTGAAAGGCAGACACAACAGCATGTGGATATGTTTTCTCTGCTACACCTGTCACAATCCTGGACAATGTGAAATGTAAAAAGCTCTTTAGCAACTCCTGCAGGCCATTCCAGTTGTGTCTAAAACGGGATTGCTTCAATGCTTGAAGAAATGTCCAATTTGTCAAACTTTTTAATGATGTGTGTGTTTTTCTTACTGGTGGTATGGTAGAACAGCTCCCTACGCTTCCCATTGTGCCTTCACTGTCTGTCCTCATCCTCCTGTGCTCTGCCATGTGTAGAAGACTGTCTGAGTCTCTGCAGGAGAAAACACAATACATTTTAAACCAAGCACAGAAATTTACTGTTATATTTTTGTTAAATGTCTCAAGTTACCAGACATTCCCATTAACAGACCTACAAATATTTGTTGGATCTGTACCACAGCTGGAGGTTGTGTACTCAGATTCAGCATTATCTCATCAAATCTGTTTCTATTCGGGTACTGGATTATGTTAACTTTCCATTAGGTTTACCTGAATGGTTTAAACTCTTTGTTGGCGTAAGAGAGGTCTGACAACTCTGGACACTCATCCTCTGCCTCATTCAAATCTTCCTCCAAGTTCTCCGCGGTCTCTTCATTAATTTGAGAAGTTGGCTCTGTCTCAGTCTCTGTTTGCTCTTCCCCTGTTTCACTCTTGTTGTCCTCATTTTGTATATCTGTACTTGTGTCGCTGACTTTTAGACCCTCCAGTTCCAGCATTGCATGCTTATATTCCTCCATGTCGAAGCTCTCTTCTTCTTTTTCTTCTTTCTTGTCTGATTCCTCTTTATCATCGCCCTCCTCCTCTTCATCATCATCATCATCATCGTCATCATCATCATCTTCTCCCTCAGGTCCAGCTGGGTGTAGCAATGCGGCATCTCTCTCCAGATCTTTGGTGAAGCCACTAGCTGAGACTGCAACATCGAGAGAACAAGACCGCCTGTAGGAACAAAGTTCAGTGACAACAAAACATCATGTAAGAATTTATTTCAAGTGAATGTAGAAATTCAAAAGTATTAATGATGCAAATTTTCCATGGTCACACTAAGAAAAACGTTTTTTGTACATGTCTTAAATGCACACCAATATAGTTTTCTTTGTATTTCAAGAGTGTAATTTTCACCAAAACATAAATGAGCAGTTACCTGATGTCTTTGAAAGTTGGGAAGAGCTCGCTTTCATAATTGTATCGTTTTGCAAAGAAATCTCTGATACATTTGACATCTCTGTCAAAATACCTGAAAATAAAAAATTGGAAAGTGAACATAATCACACTTGCTTTATTAATTTTGGGAGTTCATTAGTAATTTTCAGTTTTATAAATGAGGCACCAACCATTCAGCGTTAAGATGTGAGGTGGACACCATCTGAGGGAAGTCAATCATGGTTATGTGGTCCTGGTCGTCCAACATGAGGTTGAACTCGTTGAAGTCTCCATGAATCAAGCCGTGATTGGCCAGTTTGACTATGAGCTCCATGAACTCGCTGTACAGGGCTGATGGATCCTGAAGTTCATGCACCTGACACCTGATGGGGAGATTCACACAAATTACATAAGAAACAGAGGGTGGGTATGGTGTAATACGTAAAGCAAGAAAGCAGGACGGCTAGTTTACATACAGTGGATATCCATTGATGAGCTCCATCACTACAGCATGTCTGCTGTAGTCCACAGGTTTGGGAACAGGAAAACCCTGATCATACAATGCCTGAAAAATTAGTAGATGAGTCAAAAGATGCATCACACAAGACTGGATTCCTACTGCACATCTTATGAATTGCTGCTGACATTTTCTTCCTATTTCAAATAACTTACATATGTTCTCTGATTTGTTCCATTACCTTCATGTAGGCAAACTCCTTCATGGCAGAAAGGCGAGAGAGGTAGAGCCAGGACATGTTCTTCCTGTGTTTGTGGTAATCTCTCTTGTTCTTCAGGTTCCTGAAGGAGGTGCGACCCAATCTGTGAAGCTTCAGAGCATACTGCTCCCCGTTTGGACTTGCCACAATATAGATATCTACAGGTAAACACAAATACATATTTGTATTACCATAAGCACAAGATGGTTTCTGACCTTGGCTAAGCAGCCTGGAAACCTGCTGTGAAAATATGTTGAAATAAAATATTTAGAAGTTTAAATATTCCACACTTGAGTTTACTTGTGTGAACCATATTATGATACTGTACATATCAATAAAAAAGGAGTGGTATCATGCGATTGATTTCAACTAAATCATGCAGGCCAAATGAGAGGTGGCTATATAAATAGATATACAGTATGTGCACAATGAATGTGATTGTCGGTCTTACCTGACTCTTTACCCACACCCATCTGGTTGCCGACGGAAATGACCACTTCTCTGGCGCACAAGGTCTTCAGAGCCAAGTAGTCATATCCTCCATAGTTCAACCTGTAGCCCTGCACAGCTGAAATCAACATACACATGCCACATTAGAAAAATAACCTATATGTACCATCTGTACCAGGACTAATGAAGTTCAGCAAGTATTTTTGCGTGTTTTCTTACTCTTGCTGCGTTCATAGACCACGAGCTTGTGTTTGACGAGCTCTCTGAGGATCTTGTTGCAGCCGCCGTGTTTGAGGCTAGCGATGGAGGACAGGAGGCTAACTGGGACAATCTCATGGTTCTTCATCCCCATTTCAACCTGTGAGAGGGGAAGTTCACAGGAGGTAATCTAATTATTCGAGTGCTGCTGAAACAACAGGGTTATATTTGCTGCAAGATTAATTGAAATGAGATGAGCACTGCATGTAAACAGTATCTGGTGAAACACATACCGGGATTTTGCACTGAAAAGACTGTGACTTGGGAAGATATCTACTTGATTCATCTAATACAAACTAGTTTTAGATAAAACTAGGAATATATTTCTGGCACAGAACGAGGACTGTGGATTTTGTCCCCATCACTTAGAGTGAAATCACTTTAGGATGTGAACTCTTCAGAGCCAGTATGGACAAGATTAATGATTACAGCACTATACATCACATTAAATGAACATTATGTGCGCAAGACATAAGACAAGCTATCTTTCAAAGCGGGAAGAACAGAAATTGAAAGGGAAAAAGATCCTTACTAAGAATATAGACTATGATGAAGTAATGTTATAGCTAGCTGTTGCTGGTTATAACAAACTTGTAACCAAATATTCATACGTTGTATGTTGATTTGTGCTTTATTAACGTTATTAAACACCCAACTGACAAGAGTAAACGTTGTTTTACCCACTGCAAGGGTGGCATATCATCTGTACTGTAACCTCGGCTCATGGTGGGTTAGCGTCAGACCAAAGCTAGCTTAGCACAGGCTAACTCAGCTGGGTAAGAACAGCTCGCTACTTACCGCTGTGAGGACCCGGAAGTCATCTCGAGATAAGTATCTCAACACCACAACATTCAGCTTCCCCATGTTTTAACCGGTGCAAAAACAGTAAGTGTGTTATAATATTGTCACAATTTCTTCTAAAGCTCAACTGTCCACATTTTTAGTAAACACACGTGCAAGGCGGAAGTCGGAGCGGAGAGGAACGCAGAGTACGTCACTTCAGTTTTACGTCTGACGTCATGTTGATATGATATGGTAATGCATGGTACCTGGAATACAAGACACAAGATTGTGCACAAGGTATGTTAGCTATGTCTGACGCTATTAATGAGATGGAAAACAAAAAAAGTATATGTAAAGTTTATAATGTATACAGTAGTGTACCGCCTAGTTTGAAATTTTGCGTCTCTTTCATCGCAGTTGACCTTTTCATTGACTTAACTTGACACACAAAGGTGAAACTAACCACATGGTCGCTGCTGGAGCCATCATTAATGATAGTATATCCACCTGGACTTTTCCTGCCATGACAAGTAGAAATGTCTGCTGTGAAAAAGTACTATTGTACAGTGATGGAATGTAACTTGGTGGTCTATATTTAAGTACCGGCCAACTAAAGTACAATGTAGAGGTACTTATATTTTACTTGAGTATTTCTATTTTCACTACATTTTGGAGCCATAATTGTACTTTTACTCTACTACATTTATTTGATATTTTGAGTGACTACTTACTTTGCATGCTGCATCAGAGCCAAAGTACCACGTTTTTCAAATTTCTTATTTTATTGGCAATCGGATTAAAAAAACACTGACTCCATTAATTAGAAAAATGCTGGACATCTGAGCTGATAATCGGTCGACATGTAAAAAAAAAGCATTGCTTTACTTTTACTTGTAATTTTCTAATACAGAAAATTACTTTGGATACTTAAGTGCATTTAATATTAGATACTTAAGTATGAAGTGTAAGAATAATACTTAAATAATAATACTAGTATTTTTCGTATGGGTGACTGTCACACATTCTGGCTAATTAATATTTTGATTTACTTTTACTCAAGTATGACTTTTAACCCTGCTTTTATTTTACAGAGTGTATCCCAATTTTACTCTAACAACTAAATGCATAACCTACAGTATGAACTATACATACACAATCCACTTACTTACTAATTGTGTACTAACAGCACCACAATATACTGCAACATGTTTACTGACAGATACTAAACAGCCCTAACAAAAATCAGGTGCTTTCAGTTTACATACTGACTTTTTTGAGCATACTTAATTGTGTCCCTTCATTATTGTATATGGAACTTAGAGACAGCAGTCAAATATTAAAGCCCCTACTCATCAGAGCCAGACCATTATACCGGTTGGCCAATATTGGCCTTAAGCAGATATATCAGAATTGGTGTATATATACTAAGATGTATGTATGATATGCAGAAAAAGATTCTTGGGGTATTTAATAATTCTTAAATTATTGTTCCAGTGCATTGATGTCATTTTGGACCCTGAAGTTTATTATTAAACTGTGAAATATCCAGCCTCCTGCCTCCATTACATATCTATTACCATATCTGAGGGTTCAGTGCAAAAAAATCCCCCAAAAATTGTTGCCTGATTAGACCTCTGCTCAGCACAGTTTTGGCATGCACAAACTGTTCTTGATTGATATCTACCTCAGTCTCCTCATGTTGCACCTGTTAGGGCGGGGCAGTGTTCAGTGCACAGCTTCACCCAACACAACCTAAGCAGAGATCTAATCAGCCATCAGCCAAGTGATTGAAAATACTCGAGTGGATGTGCCATATATGCAGGGTCCTTTAATGAAAAATGTTTCTTGGATTTCATCAGTCTCCAATGAAAAAAATATGGACAAAAAAATATACATTTTGGTAAACAAAGGAATTATACCAGTTGGGTTTCACAGCAGACTTGTCAAAGCACAGGTGGGATTTATAACATTAATGACGGCTGCGTTCTGTTCAGGCAGGCTAGTTCCGATGGGACACTTAATAGATTGGAGCCGTCATTAAGTTATTGGTCACACCTGGGCAAAGGGTCTAAGTATGGATAGGGATAAGTATGTGTTGTTGGCTGCAAGGGTACTGAAACATTTCTTTATTGTCACTGCTGGATGGGAATTTTCACAGAAGACATAAAAAGCACTGGTGTAAAGGAAAACAACGAATGATGGCTTAATTTTATGTAGCTGCAGGAGTTTCAGGGTTGTGATGCTGTAAACAAGGCTTATGGATGTAAAAGACTTGTGGAAGACACAGATATTTGGGGATGATGTGTGGACGTTTGAACATGTTCCATATTGTTATTTATTGTGAAAGTGTTATTCAACAGCTCGTTGCTCTATTGACTTTTGCGTGTTTTATTGTTAATCATGACAGAGCAGCAGTGCTCTGAGTCCAAAATGAGTTCCCATCAGGGACAATAAAGTCTTCAACATGATATCATAAAATGAAAGAAATACATCTATAATGATGCTGCAGGAAACCTGGAGGTCAGGTGTGTGTGTATGTGTGTGTGTGTTAGAGAGAGAGGTGTTAAACAGAGATTTACTGGCAGGTTTCTGTTGCCATAGCAGCTGGATTCTGTGCATTCCACGGGCAGGCAGGTTCTAAACAGAGTGAGAGTGTGTGTCTATGTGTGTGTGTTTACTCAGGACTGCCCTGTGACAGACACCACTCTGTTCAACTCACAGCACACACACACACACACACACACACACACACACACACACACACACACACACACACACACACACACACACACACACACACACACACACACACACACACAGTGAGCTCTCCACTTCCACAGGCTGTGTTGACTCAGTGGAATTCCTCCATTGGTTTATTTAACATTCTGCGGTTCAGCAAGTGCCTGTGTCCAGCGGCCAGGCATGCTGTGCTTGAGTGTGTGTGTGCGTGCAACTAAACAAAAATGTGCACAAGCCAAGGTGTTTTACTGACCTTTGTGTGATATTACTGACGAGCCTCAAATTGAATTGGCTCCTTTATTAGTCATTAATTTACTCCACCATTTCTAAGTTTATTACAGAGAGAGTAAGATGAGAACATGAGCTCTGTGTGAGTCACTTTCTGTGTGAGTCACTTTCTGTGTGTAGGTGCTAGTGAACGTTTGTTTCAAACAGTTATTAACACTCGCAGCACTGCGTCACGGTTGACGCAAATAAGTATTATACATTGTAATATAATTGAGTAATACAGTAACAGCACCACAAACTAGCCACCAAAATGACCACAGAATAGACAGAGCATGCTTTAAACACAGAATATACAAAAATGTAACATTAGAAGCCTTTATGAGTTATTATAGTAGAATGAATCTAAATGATTCTCCTCTTTACTCGACTGTTATATAATACAATTTTGTTAATTTGATTTTACAGAACACTAAAACAAGAACACAAGAACATTAAAGTGATTATCAATTATTTAACTGCAGAAAATGTCTTTGCAATTCTTAATTTAAAAGCTAGATGGCACTGTGACATAGGCAGATTACTGTAGCTGCTAAGCTGCTGTCTTTTGTCTCATATGGACCTTTGTTGTCTCTGATTTAAGTCAAGTATTGAAACAGAATAATTTCCCTCCTGAATGTGCACCTGGTCTTTTGTTTGAGCTGAAGTGTTTTTGCAATATGAGGCAGACGTTGTGTTTCTAACAGGCTCAGGTTGAGTGTTAGAGGGCAGTAACACTGTTGGCTGTATGTTAACTGAACCCCAGGATTTGTTATTTCAGCTTGCAGCTCTGTCCCACATTGTTAAAAAGACCATAGATGCTTTTCAGCTGAAAGTCTTGACAGCAAAACATGGTTTGAAATTCTCATTTTGAATTTAACACGTGCTGATCATATTAAAATGATCTTTTTAATGAATGCAGTCAATCCAGCAGATCACCCTGGAGTGTGATGCCTAAAAGCATTGAAATGTATGGAAAGATTCTGCAGATATCATCAAAGTTGTTTTGATTCTTAATAAGCTATGAAAGTTATCGTTCAAGCTTATCTGAGGACACAAATTTCTGTTTGTTTTAACGATACACAAATTTTCCTGTTCACGTCATCTTTGATTTTATCATTCCATGCTGAAGGCGAATGGGAGCACATGATAACCATAATCAGATACTAGTAATAACACACCAAATCTGATTCTGATTAGTTTATCATATCATCCCGGAACTCAATTTGTCACAGGAATTCTTTTGATATCCTGCTGCCAAAATAGCACAGCTACATTTATATATATATAAATATATGTTGTAATGGTTTTAATGGTTAGAGTAAGTGATTTAGCTGACAGGCAGAGTGTGTTTTTTACTGATAAAACTTGTGGTTTGCTCCACTGGCTCTCAGGAGCTGCAGATTGAAGGTCTGGAGGCAGAATTTCTTGTTAAACAGCCTATGACAGACAGGCGCAGTCGCCTGTTTCACTGAGTCTGGACAGTTACACACAAGCATGGACCAGAGTGACCGATGGTGTGTTAATCGAGCTAGGCCGGGAGTATAGAAGGAGAGTGTGGAGCCGACTGTGTGTGGAATTATCTGGAACGTGGCGGAACGGCCATTCCTGCACGCGCATGCACAAAAGCACACACTCACACACACTTACTCACAACACACAGTGAGATAGTGTCTTCTTTCCAGATGTGTGTGTGCGTGTGCGAGGGACCATTTTGCCATGCTTTAACACAAAGCAGCTCTCTTTTCACTCTTCATACCACTCCATCTTTTTTCTCCTTCATCTCTTTTTTTCTTCAGCCCAGTCTGGGCTGTATAAAATTTAATACATCTGATTATACAGTGCCCCAAATGTTCAGAGGCACCGTCACCTCGTGTGTTTATGTGAGCACTCATGTATTGTGTAAAATGTGATGACCCCATCCACTTTCTGTGTATAGAGGGCTGAATATCCTCAGCGGACCTGCAGTAAATCAAGATCCTTTGATAAGAAATTAATGAGCCCCTCGTTAGCGTAAGATGAAAGTGAGAGCTGGATAGGTCAAAGTGATGAAAGGACCTTTGCAGCACTGACTGAAGTAAAGTGATCTCTACGCTTGATGTACACCTAGTGTATCAAAGCTAGCAGCCCTTCCCCCTGTTATTTCATTCACATAAAGAAAGACATCACACATGATGCTTTAATAATGCATGAAAGCTTAAAAGTTTTAGCATATCTACCATCACCCAATCCTATATAGACCCAAAGCTGTTTTAAAAACATGTTAGATCTTTAGAAAATTGAGTTTTATTGTAGTGAACAGTGAAAACTCAACTGATCTCTGAGCAGCAAATGTACAGCAAAGGCCATGTTACTATTGTTTACTTCTGTACATTGTTAGACAAGTGATGCATGTTTGTAAAGAGATGGAGAAATATTTTCAGAAGGCCAAGATATTTTGAAAAGGTTGTTTATGTCAGATCTGTCTCTTGGTGTTTGAATTTCCCTTACCGTGTTGTTGCAGAGCGGGGACCACGGGAGACCTGCCCCCATCAGACCACAGAGGATGTCTGCTGAACAGACATGAACAATTTTGAGGGTAATACGCGTAGACACCTAGGCACACACTCACAGTGTAAGGCCGTTAAATTGCTTTCCTGTTGTTTTTTCAGCGTTAAGCTTCAGGGAGAGAATGCTAAATTGAGGCAGGAATTGGAGCTTAGGTGAGTCTCCAACAACAAGCGTGGGCTTTGTTCCGAGGGTATCATCGCTGTGCCTTTAGCCAGCTGCTGTGTGTTTAGAAACATCAAATTTGATTAGATTAGACCAGAGGAGAGGAGATCTACTTACTCTGCCTGTTCTGCTGCAAGTCTCCTAAACAATAATCTGCTCTCAGGTGCTGGTACAAGCAGCAAGTAAATGAGGGGCCTGAGGAGAAATATGAGGAGGGAAGGCATAACCTGTTCCGAGCCCAGCTCATACAGCCTTAGAGACCGGTACACACACACACACACACACACACACACACACACACACACACACACACACACACACACACACACACACACACACACACACACACACACACACACACACACACACACACACACACACAGACTGTTTGCCAATTAACCAAATAATTCTCGCTTTTTAAAGTTTTAACTCTTATATAAGCTGCAGTGTGGCTGTGGATAAACCCCTGCTCACCACAGCCACACAATAAGGTACAGACACATCATAAATACAGTGAATTTTACAGCTTACAGCTTTACAGAGAATATTCTGGCATAAACATTTTTTGCACAACTTGCAAGTGTGCATATTTGCTACAAAAGTGAGCATACATGTGCATTGGTAACTATTAACATATCAGATCTAAGATAGCTTCCATGCAACAGAGTTTATTATTCACACAAATTGATGGTTAATGTCACGTATCAATTCATACAAGGTTTGCACCTCGGTTTTACCTCCATGGTTTATTGAGTATGTATCATACTGTTTGCATATATGTGTTTGCACTTGAAATGTATATGGATGCATGTGTCTGTGTGTGTGTGTAGACAGTGCAGTAAGTGATGTATCATTTAACAAGAGCTGACTAGACTGGCTGAATCTTGCTCCACTGTCAGGCAGGCAGGTTGGCACTGCACAGGAATAACAAGGTGCTGGGAGGGCAGGTTTGCATAGAGATAAAGTCTGGTTAGCAAAACAGTGTGTGCACAGTATTATGCTAACAGTTTAAAAATGTGTGCACTTGCATTGTGTGGTATGCATACATTAGACGGATTTCAGTCGGGATCAGTGAGTGCGTGTCCCAGTTACACATTAAGGACCCAAACACAAGACTCACAGGCAGGCAGGTCCAAAATCCAAAAATCCAAAATCTAACAAAAAAACATAAACAATAAAATGGCAAGCAACAAAAAGGCAGACAGAGGAAAATACAAAAACTAAGGACAAACCAGAAAACCACAGGAATTAATCAGGAACACAGGGAATGCTCAAGGACCAGGAAACAGGCCATGAGGACGACAACAGACAAACCGTCAAAGAATAAGAAACAACAGCTTAATTACAAACTAAACCAACAAGGAGATGAGGTGCAGGTGAGACACTGGGTACAGGGCAGTGCTAACGAGACTGATGTGAGGGGGGGAAATCAGGCTGGGGAGGAGCACAGGAACACAGGAGGAAACAAAAGTGAGCAGGAAGTAGAAAGTGACAACAAGACACAAGAGGATATAACTACAAAATAAAACAGGAAATAACTAACCAAAAACCAAACCAGTATATGATAGTATGTGACCAGCAAGCTGGACTTTCCTTTTTTACCAAGCCGAACCCCTCAAGGTGTTAGTTATCAAGATTTTTTTTGTGGCTGAGGTCATAGTGTCATTAGGTAAAGGGGCAGTGTTTTAAGTGGATTTGTTCTTCTTGCACTTCTCTTGAATTTTTGAGCTACAGTGTGAGGATATTGTAAAGTGGCACCATTTGGCCGGTCCTCAAAACTTTCAGAGTCTTGTCTTTGTTGGGCTTAAGGATTTGATTTAGGTTCATATTTAAAGGTCCTATTTGTAAGAAAAAGTTGTTTTTCGAGTCTCATTCCCAACTTGTCAATTACTGATGCCCATTATAAAGCACCAGCTTTTGGCTAGTTGGGAATGAGACTAAAAAAAACATTTTTTCTTACAAATAGGACCTTTGGGGGAGATAAGTGCTGGAACTATTTCATGCAGTTACTGGTTTGAGTCTTGTCATCACTGTTGGATTGCCAAGCAACCAGTAGAGACTCCAGGAAGTGATTGTGCCTGGCCAAAAAATACTCATTGCACAAATCAGTGTTTAATATTTCTGTTTTTATGTGGATTAAAGAAACAAGTTATAACATGTTGACCAGTTAGCATTAGATCTTCTGGTATGCAGATGTTTTTTTAACGTATGGACAGAGCCAAGGCAGCTGTCTACCCTTGTTCTTAGAGCCCAACCGATATATAAGTTTATATACAATTTTGGCCTATCGCAGATACGGTGGTATTGGCATAAATGTTGTCCAATATGTGCTGATATGAAAACTTTATTTTTAGATTATAATGCAGAAAACGATTGTTGGGGTAACTTTTAATTTCATATTCCCACTGAGGTTAATTGTTTCAATGCACTGATGTCATTGTAGCCAGTAAGGTTATTGTTAAACTATAAAATATCCTGCCTCCATTACATAGCTTTGTGTTTGATAACCACATTTGAGGGACCATTGAATTGTGTATTGGTCGGGCTCTATTTGTCTGCGGTCTTCAAACGAAGCTAAGCATCTCTTTGCTCTAGTTTCATGTTTGACAAACAGACATTAAAGTGAAAGTTGATATATATATATATATATAGGGTATTTTTTTCAAAAAAGTCCTTGACGCGACATTACGTAGAAATTGGCATTCGTGCAACTTGGCGTTTTTGAGTGCAGCACCACTGTCATAAATACAAATTCCAGGTCTGTAACAATTTGTCAGATGTAATGTAGGTGCTAACTGCAAACAAAACTCATTGCGTCATAACAGTGTTATGTCTTGAAAACTTGTATCTTGAAGTAAACATGTATGTAACGCTGTGATCCTACCCTCGGTCAGAAGTTACATAGTGCAGAAACAAGTGATGGGAGGGACGTGGCTGAGACAGAGACACTTTTCACCCTATTACACCCCTTTTCCACTGGTCAAAAATCCCACTTAAACCCACTAAGATCAGGCTTTTTTGTGCAATGTGAATGTGTACCCTTGACATTTACACCCGGGTCAATTGACTCTGCAGTAGACACATGTTTTTATCACCTTGGCTCGGCTCGGCTTTGATCTAAACGTAAGACTTGGGTGAACACGCTAAATTCTGACATATTACGTTCAGCGTAATGCTTCAGATAAAAATTACAGATGGACTGCCTTGCCTGTCGGAACTGGGAGTGGTGTCGATAGGCGATTTTTTGCAGGTTCACCCACGTTTACAAAAACCCTTATAGACCCGCTAATTTTGGTGGAAAAGCTGCATTACAAGACACTGTACCATCAAAAATGATTTTGAAGCTTTTCTTTTATCTTAAAACCGTTACATTATGTTGCTTTAAGTTTATGTAGTGATGAGGAGTAAGAAACAGATCACAAAAATCTCTAGACAAATCTGTGTTCGTGTATGTGGTTGTGTGTGCACGTGTATGTGTGTATGTGTAAGTATGAGTGATGTAACATAGGCCCTGGCCAGATAATAACATGCCACAGTGATAGAGAATGCTGCTAACTAACAGCAGTTTTCAGATGATCCTCTCCATCACACACACACACACACACTAACACACACACACACACACACACACACACACACACACACACACACACACACCCCTCACTTGTCAAACCCTTGTAATGGGATCGCTGAGGGATTGGTCCTGCATCAGTCACAGTGCAGGTGAAAATGTGTACTCAAAGGTACAACCGCCCACACACGCACACAGTCACACACATATCATCTGGAGGCTGAACATGGCTGTGTATCACTGGAACAGGAAAGCTGCTCTTTATCTCAGAGGTTGCCGTTGTTCAGGCCATCAGATAGCAGCTACATCTTGTGTTAGTGTGTGTGTGCACACGTGTGTACGTGTGTGTTTGAATGTGTGCACATTTGGGTGTATCTTTGTGTCTAGTTTAATAGCATTAACTCCCGCAAGCGTGAAATGAGACAGTCTCCCACTATCTGTCTTTAAGAGCAGGGCTGAGAGAGCAGAGTGGCTGAAATGAACTGATGGATCATGCAGGCTTCCAGTCAGATGAGCCTGTTAACTCTAATAGAAACTGTGATGGTCTCAGCAGAGAGACGTCTCATAGTGAACCACAGAAAAATCACTACATATTGTACCTGATATATTCTGTATTTAATTGAGTTGGTCTGATGAAAGCTTCATATGATTTAGTTGCATATTATTTTCAAAGGGAAAGGCTTCCCTCAGCTCATTTCAAAATCTTTAGGCCACTGGTTTAGTCTTAGGAAAATGACTCTAGTAGTCGCCACAGAGTCAGATAATCAAATGCATGTCAGCACCGACAGTTTTATTATATTTTCCTATTAAAGCAAGTGGAGATCGATTTGTGTTAGACTTCAGATTGCTGAAAGGGAAAGCATTTTAAGTGAAATTAGTTTGCACCAGTCAAAAATTTACACAAGCTTTTTAGATTCTAATTAATTCAAACAAATGCTGAGAAAACATTGTGGATGTCCTGACAGCAGTCTTGGCTTTTGATCAATGAGATTACTTCATAAAACCCTGAACATGTTGTCTAAGCCTCGCCTCTGGGTCAGTGGGTATCATAAATGTGATGTAGCAGATAGCACACTATCACACAGTCTGAAAAAAATATCTTTTTTTCCTGTCTGGTAGTTTTTAAATCTCACTTGTTGCCCAAATCCATCTTCTAGTTCTGCATGAGCTGTTGCCTTGGGAGAAGTAAAATAACACACACACACACACACACACACACACACACACACCAGCATCAAGACTGTGCATCACAGTAATCACACCGCAAAGGATGCCGGGTAATTTGGTTAAAGATGTCAGGAACGTAAATCACCTCCAATCAGTCCTGCTTTCTCATTGGTCAATTCTCCCACCTCCAGAAGAACTTCATTGGTGGCTTGTCCACCCGGCTGTCTCTGTAGGTCTCATACTGTTCTGCTGTTGCTCACCAGGGCACATCGAGCATGAGACTTAATCCAAGCTCTGGCTGGAAATCACAACAGAAATAACATAATCCAGTATGACTGAGTCACCTCATGTAATAAGACAGGGACAAAGTTGTGATATGTGAATAATTCAACACTTAGGAAATATTCTTATTTTCTTTCTGTGGAGAGAATTACATGAGGAGATTGATACTACTCTTACATGTAGCTAACCAGCCAGCAGCTTGGCAGGCAGTGAGTACAGTTGTTTAAAAAAAAACAGTTCAACATTTGGAGAAATATGCTTATTCACTTTCTTGTCCAGAGAAAGATTAGAAGATTGAGACCATTCTCATATTTGTCTGTTCAATATCAGGCTACAGCCAGCTGCTGGTTTGATTAACTTAGCATATAGACTGGAAAAAGGGAACAACAGCTGGCAGGGTCCACCTACCAGTAACTCTAAAACTACCTAAATAATTCATTATATGTTGTTTGTTTAATCAGTACTTCAACCAAAAAGTAAAAACAACATACAGTGGTTCTTGGTCTTGGTCTTGGAGGTCTTGTTGTCGTGTTGATGGGCCACCAGCAGGCACTCCAGGACTTGGCCAGGCACAATGTTGTGAACTTCCAACTTGACATTTTTACACTTGTTTGTACAGAATAAACAAACAAGATATATCCTGTTAAATAGAGAGCCTTACAGGTGTTTGTAGATGGATCTAGCAGAGCCAGGCTAGCTGTTTCCCCCTGTTACAGTCTTTGTGCTAAGCTAAGTGGCTGGCTGCTTGCTGTAGCTTCAAATTTTCTGGTATTGGGCACTTGATCTACATGTTTATGTGTAAATGATTCAAACTTAACAAAAGTTTGGATTTGGTGCAGTACTCTTCTAATAAAATATTTTCCAAATGTTGAACTATTTTTTTTAAAAACCTGTCCTCTCCTTACCGTGTCTTCAGAGAGTAGCTGACATTACAAACAGCAAAGTGGATTTTACATCACAAAACATACTGTGTAGGTAAGTGTTTGAAATTCACTGTGCATTTTAGCTAATTCATTTAATTGCTTTGTCACTTTAACTGCTGTAGGGTCTATTCAATTCCGAATACATTTTGCAAGGCATTGTTACCAATTATGCAAAGATTGAATCAAACATTTAAATGAATTCCGCTCTCCGCTGTATGATTCACATTATTAAACACAAGCGCTGAAAAAGTTCAACCCTCCTGACTCTACTTTTACTGGAGTGTATTTTTCAGTCTCTGCTGTGGAATGGTGGGAGAAGGCTTGTCACCTTCACACACACACACACACACACACACACACACACACACACACACACACACACACACACACACACACACACACACACACACACACACACACACACACACACTTTAGATGTTCAGGGCTTTGATTTTCTCCAGTCTACACTACAGAGTAGACAGCTAGGGATCTTCAAACAATACCTGGATAACACTCCTGACACCCTGACTGCATATCCAGCGCTAATGATTACTTGTTAAGCACAATACACACACACACACACACACGTACACACACTTACACACACATATGCACACACATGCACACACAGGCCTGAGCTCAGACTTAATGATTCTGTGAACGCTGCACATCTCAGAGCCTTTTCCATTTGCTCTCTCTCTCCCCTCAGGCGAAGACCTTCATCACGCCACCGACCATTGATTGGGACGATACACAGCATTAATAAATGAAATGAGTGCATTGCCAATAGAGAGAAGACACACACACACACACACACACACAGAGGTAGAAATATGTATGACATTCCTGAGTCAGTTGAGAATGACGAGAACGTCAATTTCTGTGTCTGTGTGTGTTTGCTTTCGCGGACGGGGGCAGCGGAGGTGATGGACAGTGAAAGGAGCACACAAATTAACAGCCACCCACGGCGAAAATCATCCCACCTTGGATGTTTACTGCACAGGGACTGCTCTGTGTGAGACTGCGGTTCTCAGTAATATTCCTGGTATGTGTGTATGTGGTGGTGTACACTCCCGGGAAAGGGTGCTATGCGGAGCGATAGAAATGCAGCGAAAGAAGAGATGCTGTGTTTGTGTGTTTGTGTGTGTGTGTATGCGCCCTGTCCAGGTGGATGTATTCTAGGTCAGGCTGTTTGTCAGAGCTGAGACCAGATCGATGTGGCTCTAATCTAAGGCCATATGATGTGATTGATTACCTCATATTCTGAGGCCCTGCACATAGACCTCCACTGGGTGTAATAGACACACATATAAAGAAACACACACACACACACACACACACACACACACTGGTCAGTTCAGCCAAGCAAAAGAATAGATTGGGATGAAATGAAATAAGAGCAGATTGGTTTTGCTGGACAGTCTATCCAAGAGGGTCAGAAAAGATGATGGGAGCAGAAAATGTTCATTGATACCATCTTTCATGTGTGAGCGTCGATGTGTGTGTTTTCTTTCTGAAATTGGTTTTCCTTAGCTGCGTTCAGCTGTGCTATTTTCTTGCCTGTCTTGGCCCCCCCGCATGTCTAGGTGTGTGTTAATGTAAATGTGAGAGTGCACGATGTTGACAAGATGTTTGTTTTCGTAAAGCCGTGGAACACTGACAGATGAGAAAACGGTTTCGTCTGAGTGGCTGGAGGAGTGTGTTAAATGAACAGAGTTGCTTGCCCCCCCACAGGGTGGCGGGGTGTTTGCATAATTTTCCATGTTTGAAATGTTAATGACACCTGTAGGCTATGTTATAGTGAGTCTGCTAATAAGTGAATAAAATGAGATAGTGATGTGTGTATATATATATCTGTGAGTTTCCAGACTTCTTGGTGTGCGTGTTGTTGTTTATTCGTTCGGTCTGGTCTGCCTGTATGTGTGTTTGTGTGTGTGTGTGTGAGTGTGTGTGTGTGTGTGTGTGTGTTCGCGCACAGCATGTATCTCAGTTTTACACACTTGGGCATCAACCTCTCCTCATTGACATGCATCGTGTCAGGAACCTCATTTGAACTACTGGTAATGGGCTTTGCTGTGCGTTTGCCTGCTGGGCTGTACTGCCCTATATCTTCTGAGAACTAGCATATTGTTTGAAATTCATTGTGCTGAATCCTCCGAGTCCTCCTCATTATCATTGGTGATTGAAGCTCTCATATTTTATCCACTTGAAATAAATTCAAATTTTAATTATTAACATGTTGATACCAACATTTCTACTTTGAAAAATCCCAAAGCAATGTTCTTGTGTAAACATAGCACACTGAAGCTAGGCTGCAACACCCTATACATCCATACAGATCTACGCAGTCTTACAAGGTTTCAGAATAAGTCCTTCAAGCAAAAGTTTGATATTTTGGGAAGTACATAGAGGACTATTTCTTTGCCGGGGCGCCAGCACAGACTCCAGAAAATCACTACTCTTCGCAAAGAAATACTTGGATTAAACAAATGAAAGCTAACATGTTAATAATTAGTGAACTTTGGAAATGCTGGTTGGTGGTTTTTGTTCCCTTTTGTTGGTTGTCAGCTAAGCTACCTCCTGGCTCAGGCTTCATATTGAGAGATGAGAGTGGAATCGATGTTCTCATCAAACTCTCAGCAAGAAAGCAAAGAAGTATATTTCCAAAAATGTTCAACTTTTCATTTAATGCCCCTGCTACTGTAATAACCTGTAAAGAAGGGCAGTCTGCATCTGTCTTACTTATTATTGAGTTCAGTGCCTTGGGTATAATCTCTACAAAACAGCCAATCACACACTTGTATTTCAAGTTCAGTTGGAGAGCATCAGCCCTCAGTTTGTGTTGAGTCTGTCAACTGGGTTTCGTTTCGGTTCCTTATCAGCCAAAAAATGTATAAAATGCTCTTGACTTCTTCTTCTTCTTTTCTCATAGATAGCAGCACCAGAATGACTTTTGATTTCGGAGACGTAGTTTTGGATGATGTAACCATAGGAAAGTGAACTTTTTAATGTCAACTTCCTTTCAATCTCAGCCAAGGCGACCATTTTTTTGTAAAACTAAAATAAGGTAAGTTAAATGATAGCCTAAAGGGTGTGCTTTCTGTGTGTGTGTGTGTGTCTGTGTGTGTGAGAGAGAGATACTTACTCTTCTATCCAAATATCCAAATGCTTGGTGGTCCCACATTTAGCAGCATCAGGTAGCAAAGTGCATTTCTTTTGGAAAATATGTTCTTTTAGCAAATGTGTATCATTAGCACAATTAGAACTCATTACATTGAAAATGCATTGTGATTAAAATAATGCATTAGTGCCCCCAATAGATGATTTAACAGCTTTCATGTGAGCTCAGACTTTTACTCTGGTAGGAAGTAGTCAAACAATGTGGAGCCTTTTCTCTGATTGTCATTTCAGTCAAGGCTGGATCTCAAATGCTACATCACAAGAATCTAATCACAGCTCAGGTTCAGGTCCAGCCACAGCCCCTGAGGCGGACTATGAGCGCCTCCTGGCCTAAATACACACCTCCCTATCTGCCCTGTAGCTGCACAGACCTGCTCCCTTTCAGCCTCGCAGGACCGCACTCACCACATGCAAACACCCAACTCAACACAGATAAGGCCACTCTGCTGGATTTATCACAGCTTGTGCCGCTTGCCAAATGTGTGAACCACTCCCTGTCTGTCCCTCACTTTCTCTCTGTCTGTGACTCCCCTCTTCCCCCCTTTTGGACCTGTCTCCATGGCTCCATATTGTCGTTTTATCTCTCTCCCATTTCTCCCCATCCCATCCGTCACTGTGCCTCCATTGCACCATGGGAGGAGGAGGATGGACCTTCATGTTGTGCCCAGGTTTGCCTCTCTGAAGTAACTGTGTGTGTGTGTATGTGTGTGTTTTTGCACTTGCATGAGGGCATGAAAGAAAGAGAGAGAGGGGGGAGCATCTGAAAACACCATTACAGAGCAGGTGTCCTTCCATCTGTGCAGATCACAGTTAACTTTTTCCTCTCTCTCTCTGAGTCTGTCTCTTTGTGTCACACACATCCTGTCCCCACACGGCACACATTTACACAAAGATGTTCTCTGCAGGGCAGCGTGACATTTCAGATTGAAAATGAGCAAATGCAGAAATGAGTAAAAGCAGAGGAAAAAGGGGGGTAGAGCAGGAAGAGGTGGGGTGGTGATGGAGATGGGGAAGAAAAAGGCAAAGCAACACGAAGGCATAGGCTGGGGGGCAGACAGATAAGGGACAAAAGAAAGAGCAAGACAGAAAAAAGGATGGGAGAGGAGAGGAAAATAACCCGTGTTTACAGGGATGTAGATGAAAAGGAACAACAAAGAGGTTTTATGTGGAATTAGAAACGAGTATTTGAATAAAGAAATGGGGTGTAGGTATAAAGAGAACGGGGGAGGCTAGGAGAATGTAGCAGAGGCATCAGTTAGGTCACCACTGCTGATATACACAAAATTTATGCAGTGTGATGTGTGTGTAAGTGTGTGTGTGTGCATCTCAGGAGAGCCAGAGGAGCTTATATAGTTCGGGCTCACCATTAAAACATGTCTGAGGGCTGCAGGAGGCAGCTGAGCCTCTCTCAGGGGAACAACTCACTGCCTGGATGGATGGATAGATTTTATGAATGTTTACGTGGATGTATGGATGAATGAATGTTAGTCACACGGTAAGGTGGAATGTCAGGTAGACGGTCTGATGCACAGATAGTAATGTCTACCTGTCGATGGAAGTAGAAACAGGCTGTTTTATTAATATCATTCTTTGAAAAAATATGTCAGTGTGGTGAGTTCTCTGCAGTCAGAAATTCTTAGAATTATTTTCCAGCTCTGTCAGAATATCTGTCATTCTGCAGTTTCAGAACAAAACAACAATGTTCGCTGTAGCAGCACAGTCACGTGACCCATAACTGAGTATGACAGTGGCAGTCCATGTTTTGTGGTGATAAGTAGTCCTTGATGAGTTTTTTTTATTTTTGCAATTCCAAGAGATCAATACATTTTGCTTTCAGAAATGCCGCAGTAACTTTTCTCTCTGCTTTTTCAGTTTCTTTTTAATATTTCAGGGTTGTCTTTGCCAGTCAGGTTGGTCATCAGTAATTGCACAAAACACAGATTTCTCCTTTTATTCATTTAGAAAAATTGATGTTACTGGTGCTGCTTCTGCCATAATTCAGCCCTGTTGCTAATGTTAGCAATTGTACCAAATGTGGCATACCATGTTCACATTATATGCTTATTAACCACCTTTCACATCAGGAGGAGGAGGAGATGGTGGTTGCGTTATTGCAAGCCAACTGCAGCTTGAGTCCCACCACTCTATATTATTTAAGGACACCTGGGAACATTTCCAGCTGTAATTGTGGCGACCAAAACAGGTCTTTGAAGCCAAACCCTTTCCCTAACCAAGTGGTTTTTGGGCATAAACCCAACCAGAGCCAACCAAGTACAGCGTTGTGACAAGAGAGAAATAGTTCAGTTTTAGCTTATCTGCGGTTTAGAAGAAACATACTCGGTAACATTTATTCTGACGATTGGGTTGCATAATTACTAATTAGATTCTCTTTTTTCAAACACCTACCTGTTTAGAAACAACAGGTACAAACAGCATGATCCAGAGGTTGACTCTAGAGTGAAACAATAATTGGCAAACAGACCTAAAATTTGCATTTATTATGTCCTTCTAAAGAATCCCCTCAAGGCTTTGGGAGAGAGGCTCATATACTCAACTCAATCACTTATCTCACATCTGTCCTTTACCACTTTTTGTATTTTGTGTCAGAAACATCAGTTCATATTGCCTCTCTGTTTTCTGATCTGACTGAGCTGATCATGTACACGGGTATGAAGGTCTTTCCTCCCTGCTCAGCCCAACAGACCTGACACATGACCTGCCTTGCTCATCATTCATGCACATCCACATACACCCCACCCCATCTGTTACAAAATACAACCAAGCCTATTGTATTGGCACTGATAATGATACTGTCTGTAACAACGTATTGAGGTCATTCTCTGCCATCACCTCTTTTTTGACATCTGTGTCTGTGATGTCATATATTCTCTGATTTTTCCCCCCTGATTTAATTATGACTTCTGGTTCGGCTGAGGCTTGAAGACTTCCTGTCAACATTTGAAACCAGACAGAGACGCAGATGGAGCTCTGTTAAAAAGATAAAAGTTACAAATAAAATGTTCTTTTTTTATTGAAGATGAATGATTAATGCTTTTATCAGTGGGCATGTTTATGTATTTTCAATGTAGGCGAGGTTATGCTGGTGTGAGCAGGTCTTCCAGCTGGTTTGGGAGGTAGAGTCAGGAGTAGTGCTGATCCACCTGAAAGCTCTGAGATGAGAGAAAAGCTGCGCATTCACATCTGCCACAATAGCAACCACGATTACCATGACACACTTTCCCTCAACAATGACTGCCAAGCATTTGACCCACTTTTTTGTGCATCTGTAAAAGGGTGCAAAAGTCCATCCAACAACCACCACAATCCAGACACAGTTCCTGTAACCTCACAGCATCATGATACCACACGTGCAGCTCTCCTCAGAATCGTGTCTGACATCTCAAGACTCCCAGCAGCTCCGGGTCACCCAGGGGCTAGCCAATCAGGGAGCTTGTAGAAAAGTCCTCACCAGACCCCCCTGGCAGAACCAGGCAGCAGAACAGTGTATCATCTTAATCAGACAGACATCTGGAGAGAGTCTGGAGCTCCTACATTCATCTGTCCTGCCTCTGTGGTTTTATGAATGGTGGAAATATCTGTTATGGTTGCCCCTTAAATCCAACACAACACCTTGTTTGATCTGAATTAGCGCACACTCAAGGGAGCGAAGGAAGAGTCTCACTGGCTCTCTGTATTTCTCCCTCAGAGGTGATTTAAGGAAACGATCAGCACTTAGAAGCTTCGAGCTTTGGAGTCAGACTAGATGTATCAGCTCAACCATGCATGTATGTTGTGTGTATTATTGTGTGTGTCTGTGTGTATGATTGAATGCATAATTCTGTGTGATGTACTGTAGCTGGCACCTGCTGGTGCACTTTTATGGGATTGACCTCTCAGACACACTCTCGCTGCGCTCCAGACGCAGGTTTAGTGCACTCACTATGTTGGTGGTAGTGAGATGGAAAAATGGTCTGCACAGCCTGAAGCAGAACAGTTTGTTGAAGCATTGTGCAAACACTTTCTCTCATCCACTGATACAGACACTAGTTGTTCTGTTTTTGTGATTAAAAGGGTAGTTCTTGTCATGATGTGTGTTTCTGTGATGTCCTTTTTTATTTTTAAGTTGTGCTCTCATGTGCCATGTGTTGCTTTTCAGTTTCTTCCTTTGTGTGAATTTCCCTCCCTTTTTCTGCATCCACTTGTGTCTTGTTTGTAATCAGCCCTTGTGTGTATGTAGTCTGTGTGCTCCCTGATGTCTTGGTCAGTCCTGTGTAATCCTCCTGTGTCAATCACGTGTGTATAACCTAAGCCTGTTTCCTAAGGCTTCCAGTGTCTCCCTGTTTCTCCTCGTGCCTACCTTTTCCCTGTCTTGGTGTCTGCTTTTGGGTCCAACTTAACAACCACCTACAAATTGTAACAGTTCTAAGATTAATTTTGCTTGGATTGTATTGTTATTTGAAGGGTTTAATAATTAGCTTTGCATTCCTCGATAAAATTGTCTCACAATGGAATCAATATAGACCCAGATAACGTCTTTTTTATTCCACCCATCTTCTTTGTAGCCTATATTACAATGCAAATCGACCGCCAACAGTTTGGTGGGAGATTCGGATGTGTTATGCTAGTAGCAGCTAATGTAGTGTTGAGCCACAGCCTCGAGCAGAGACGAGCAGCGGGCTACAGAGGTATGGTAGTCTCACCGTTTTCTAGCTCCACAACCCCAGATTTTTTCATTTACAATCTCATCTTCTCCAGGCCCAACTGGTACTTCTCCATGTCTCACTTGAGGCAGTTTATACGGGTCCGCAGAGCTCTCTCTGGAGCCACAGAATGCTTTTTTTTAGGTTCCTGGAAACCTAACCCAGAGGCAGAGATGAATGTAGACCAACGACCTTGCCTGATGTGTCACTTGTCCCTCCACTCTGCTCAGCTTGCTGAAGAAAAAGAAATACGCTTCCAAATTTCACTCTACTTGGTGCAAGACTTTCCCCTTTATTGACATTTGCCTCCTGCCTCCTCACACACTCTCTCACCTTGTTAATTGTATGTAGCAGGGATGAAGACCTTATTTGGCCATGTTGTTGTTTTACATTGATTATGCCTGTGATTGCATTTACTGTTGTTTTCATATATGCAGAAGCTTTAATCAGAACATTTGTCATGAACGTTGTGCCCTCCAGCAACCACTTGGGACCAATCACTGCAATTAAAAATTCCATTATTGGGTAGACAAAATTGATTGCTGGAATCTAATGGGAATTTAATTAATTAAACATTTTCATCTGAGCAGCTCAAAAAAAGGGGGCAAGATAAGCTTGTAAAATGAAAACGCTGCATCATTCCTCCATGTTTCATAAGAAAATAGAACCAGTATTTTTTTTAATCATTGCACAGGTGTGAACAGATCCATTGGCCCCTCTGTTTCATCAGTGTTGCGTGTAATTAACGCATTCAGCATTGGTAATTGGTTAGACAAGGTCGTGTTTGCAAGTATTTTCCCATTTCATTTACATATTAAAATGAATTGCGTCTGTAGAACATTTTATAACTGTTTGTTTATCTCTATTTGTAAGCCTTCCCAAAGGCTAATAGCCAATTTGCTGTCAATTTCCTTTTCAAATATCAGTTACTCTGACTGTCTCACTGGATCAGAGCGACAACAGCAACATGTTTCTCCAGGCACCTGGAGCATTACACTGCTCTCGTTTAGCCCATCTGCCTCCCTGAGCCTCCTCTTTACTCCTTCAGCTGTCTACTGTCACCTCAGCGTACATCCTCCGTCTATCTTCTTTCCTTTCCTTTCCTTTCCTTTCCCTGCTTCCCTTTATTCCCCTGCCTCTCCCCCTGCCTTTTTCTGGTTGTCTTGGACTCTTTCAGTCCCATACATTGCTGTCTTCTGTCTGACAGCCTCAGAATGGAAACAAAAGAAAGGGTAGAAGATGGAGAGAGAGAGGGATAAAACAGCAAAAAGCCAAGTGAAGTCATACTTTCAGCATCGCTGTTTCCCCCCCCTCTACTCTTCCTCACTTTGCTGTCCTCTCTTTTGCTTAATGTTTGAAAGAGCTTTTATTCCACAAATTCTCTGCGCTCTCATGAATAACACATGAGCATCAGCGGCAAACTCTCTCCCTTTTGCTTTATACCCACCCTATTCTACTCTCTCTAAAACACACACACAGATACACGCTCTTACACACACTTCACTCACAGATGGCCTGGTCCAGGTCATTTCCTCTGTGGATGGAGGATAACTGGATTTGCCAGTCTGTTGTGTTCTGTTGCTCTGACAGATCTGTTTATGGACAGAAAAAGGCAAAAACACAACCAGCTAATAAACTGAAGTGTGTGTGTGTGTGTGTGTGTGTGTGTGTGTGTGTGTGTGTGTGTGTGTGTGTGTGTAAATCCTTGAGGACTTCTACGTCTGCAGCAACAGAACCCCTACTGATGGTCACACTGCCCTACAGTTCAGTAATAGTGGTAGTAGTTAATAGCATATCAACCACCTTGTGACAGTATAATGTTTAGTTAATGTGTTTAGCAGATTATTCCATTATGGCTCTCTGTGTTTTGCTGAGAAGACGTAATGGTGTTATTTCTCATTTCTGTCGCTGTGTGTGGTTCCCATTTCTTCCTGCTTTATGTGCACACAGTCATCCATGCACGTTATATTACTCTGCTGAAAAGCTATTTACCCATCAAGTCTGATAGAGTTTCCAGAGAAACTGCTCGCACCGTTTAGAACTCAGATATGTCATTTTGCAGAAAATGTTTCAGTCTTGGAAAAGTAAATGTCCTACATGCCTTTCATGGTGAATGAATGAAAGTTCCCCAGCGGGAGCTTTGGATCCATTAAACTTTTTTTTAAACAAGAAGGGAGCTGTTTGGCTGTGTTAGTTGTCTTTTGTCTTTTTATGTAATGTTTTTCAGGCTAGAAAGTAAGAGTTTCTTGTCATTTGAACACCCACAGATTACATTACAGTGTTCCTCTTCAAAGTGTTTAACTGCACACAGCATCAGTGTATTTTTTTCACAGTATGCTCATGGAAGCTACCTGTCTGTGCATTAAAACTTGGAAGGAGAAACTAGCATCTGGCAAAGGCAGACTTTATGTTTAGACTCAGCATTTAGCAGGTGTGTGTTTCTATATATTCTGTATATGTGGTAGATCCAGGTCTGCCTGTGGAAGTGAGTGTTGCACGGAAATAACCAAGTTGGCCAATTAACTGAACGTGAAGTCACCAGCCCACACAGCCCCGTTGCAATTTTAATGCCCCCACGCTTCAAAATAAATACACTCAGGCTCGTGCACACACGCATACACACATGCACGTCTCCAAACTAAACAAACCATTAAAGTTAACTATCCTTCCCCAGGGTGTCGTCTGTTGGGAGGTGCTGAAACATAACATATTTCATGTTTTTGACTTAAGCTGTCAGTCAGCTCCCAGCTTTTCTGTAAGCTGCCCTGTTCCAGTCTGAGATCATGGATCAACCAACAGGCAGGGAGACACAAGAAGACAGGCCTGCGCTGCTGGAGATTTTCTCTTTTATAATTCAAACATGGACAGGCATGCTGTGAAAAACTCATTTAGACATCATAACGTCAGTGCTTAACATCTGTAATTAGAGGGGTGGACACCTAGTTATCACAGCTCCGGTTCCTTTGTTATTTGCATTACATGGCTCGATGGATGCTCAAAAAATGACCCGTCCTATTCAGGGATGTGTGATCGGTGGATATGCTGTGTGTGCCAGGTGGGGACAGGACTAGTTGAATTCAGATTGATTACTATTTGTCCTCTGAGCACCTGCTTAACCACACACACACACTCGTATGTGGTTGTGGATGAATTCCCAGTCCTATGTTTGAGCTGCATTACAAATGCATATGTAGTGTTTAGAGTGGCACAGAGCTCCTTTCATATGGAGATGTGTCTGACGAGTCCAGGCTTTGACCTGCCACTGCCTATCTGGTACAGCATTACACCCACAGCTGCCCCCTCTGTCTTTAATATATCTCTTATCCCTCCTCGCTTCCTCCTCCGTTTGGCTTGTCCTCTCTAACCATTAACAATATACGCTGCAAAGAAACTTCTATTAATAGTGGTGACAGTGATGCTGTCCTAGTTGTTTGCCTTTGTTGGTAGCCTAGATACTAAATTAATGCTTTTAAATTCAAGGGCTGTGAATAGGGCCGTGCATTAAAGGAAATGTAAATGCATTGTACAGAGAAAATGAGGAGAAGAGAGCTCCCAGACAACTGGGGCGACTTCGTTTTTCTAGTCTGCCAGCAGATAAATATGATGGAGATGAATGTCAGCGAGGCTCATTGTTTGGCTGCCATGGGAGGTGTAGGCACCTCATCATGTATGTCAGTGTGTGTCGCGTGTGGGTGCGCACGCTAATCTTATGCACGCTCCGAGCTCAAGTCTGATTGTCAGTCTGACGTGATCTCACCTTTGTCTGAGGGAGGAGAATGGAGGAAGAGGGGGGTGCAGAAGTAGAGCAGTGTGAACGTGAGAAAGACAAAGATTTGGAAGAAGTTTAAGAGGAAGCAGGAAGCTCTGATCAAGCTTTTGTCAGAGGTTTGTGTGTGTGCGAGCATGTGCGAGTGTCAAACAGAACAAGGGGAAGAAGCCTTGCCATGACAATATATCCGTTGCCTAGCAGGTGCAGTCTGACCTGCCACACTCCCGCCCCCCCACCTGCATCTCTCTCTTTTCTGCTCCATCTTTTCTCTCTGCCAAACAAAGGCAAGGAAGTCTGCTCCTCCTGATGTCAGGATGAACAAAGGCACAGGATGAAACGCTCCTCTGTTGTAGCTTTGCCTTTTATGTGCACACTACTTCAAAACACATTTCACTCTTACTTCCATGGAAATACCATCATTTTCACTTCCATATATATATATATATATATATACATTCTATTTATATATATCCTTATGTAGGGCACTGTCAGAGTGCATGTGCTATATTTAATGGTATATCTGAGCTGTTTTCGGCTGTTTTAACAATGCAAGGTTGCGCTGACATTTTGGCCTCTACTTGACATTTCCAACGTCCAAAACAGCAACACTTAAATTGAACATATAGACAGTCGATACATATATGTGCCCTCCCCACACACACACACACAAGAACACACACACAACCTCCCTCAAAGATCAGTCATTGATCTTCTCTCTCTCCCCTGCCTGGGCAATTATCTCCCTAATTATTCAGAATCCATCTTCCGCTCAGTGTAGGCCATCAACCAGGAAACAAGGACTGTGTGTGTGTGTTTCTGTCTGTTTTTGTGTGTGTGAGGATGTGTTGCAGGGCGGGACAGAAACTGTTTCCCTAATTGCTTAAAAAAGACAGGGAGCCTGCTCTAGCTGACATTTGCTCGCACCCTGCAAACAGCAGCCTGCAGTATAAATCAGGCCGCAGTGTATGCATAGGCCTCTCTATGTACACACACACATACACACACACACACACAAGCGCAGGACCACCTCATGGACAATATGTCAGAGCTGTCATATTTAGGGAGCCATTAAGGAAGAGTCAGCACCCCAGATCTTATTAATGATGTCACTGCGGACAGTATGTCGTATTAATGATGTCACAGCAAGAAGTGAGTTACAGCCCGCATGTGTGTGTGTTTATAGGTATGTGTGTGTGTGGATGGGAGAAGGGTGGAGCAGTGCTTCATTTGTAACACGGCCCGACCTTGATGCCTGGGAATGAACGATGGGGGAGGGGAGGAGAGTTAGGTGAGGAGGAGGAGGAGGAGGAGGAGGAGGAAGGTAGATGTGTAACATCTCTTTGTCATCACCCCGCTCCTGTGGTTTTCCACTCGGCCCTGACGCTCTGCTCCATCGTGCTTATTGTAGCACAACCTCGCTTTGTGTGCATGTGTCGGAGCTGCTGTTCTTTGCTTTCCGTGTGTGTGTGTGTATACAGGCTCAGACACCAGAACAACACCGGGACATTCCTCTGGCCTGAGTGGGATTACACCGTGCAGTCATGCAGAGAAAGGGAAAGACTGAATAAAGAAAAGTGTGAGGGAGTGAAGTTTAATCAGTGGGTGTGAATATAGGAGCAACTTATTACTGGCTGCAGTATCGTGATGCTGCAAGTGCATCACGTCAGTAACGTCTGAGGCAAAAGATCAAATATTCTAAGTCTATGAAATGTTTTTAACCAGACACAGAAGTGGTTTTATTAGATATTACTGACTCTAAAAGCTGATGTCACAGCGTTACGTGAAGCTGATGTCAGTTTAGAGGAGTTTAGAGAGGACACAGGTCAGGTTACCGTGTGTGTGTGTGTGTGTGTGTGTGTGTGTGTGTGTGTGTGTGTGTGTGTTTGCGTGACTGAGTGTGTGTTTAAAAGGTTATGTGCACATAGGTGCTGACTGCACTGTTCCACGCCACACCAGGGTTGGATTAGTGTGAACAAACACAATTTACAGTGATTTATGCCTTGACTTACAAGGACAAGGTTACTGGGAGGGCTCCCTTTTGTGCCTTTGTATGAGCTGGACAATAAATGTGTGCACGATTTTTCTCCCTCCCTCTCTGCCTCACCTTGGCACTGCTTTTTATTTTTGCCACTTTTATGAAAATTCAGTATCCTTCTTTTTGGCGTAAAAATGCTGCAGCTGAGAGAGAAGTGATGCTCTTCCTACTGTGTGCTCAGTGATTGCCTCTGAGTCTCGCTGGGGCCCAGAACCCCTGCTGGCAATAGTATTAGCATCTGGAAAAAAGTGTGTGTATGTGTGTGTGTGTGTGTGTGTGTGTGTGTGTGTGTGTTGTGTGCGTGCGTGCGTGCGCGCGCGTGTGTGTGTGTGTGTGATGGTGTGTGTCCGCCAGCCTCAGACTAATGATGTTTTTGACCTGCTCTTTGTCTTGAAACAGAGAGGTGCTTGTGGCCATGCTCTTCTCAGTCACACACATAACACACACTTATTGAAGGGTGCGAGTTGAGTGTGTAATATGTGTGTATGTGTTTTTGACAGCTGCGTCCATGTCGAGGACTCTTCATTTAGATGCATTGAAATTATTTGGGACACGTGTCTGAAGCAGCTCTTCAAATAGCACCAGCCCTCCTGTGTGTGTGTGTGTGTGTGTGTGAGAGAGAGTGTGTGTGTTTGCCTATTAATGCATGAAACTAGTCTGCGGATGTAATCTCCATAAGTGATGACTTGAGAGTGCAGATGCATTTTGCGGTAATTATCTCTATTGGTCAATGTTGCCTTTGCAAACACACATACACACACTTACACGCACACGTGGGTAGGTATATGTGCCTCAATTATCACCAAAGACACAGCGCGCTGTGGTCACACAAACCAGAGCTGGAAATATCACAGCAAACAGTTGTGGACAAACAGAGCTGTGGACACACTTCCAGTCTCATTCACACATTTAGGGACCGAACAGCCACAAACACACAAGCCTCATTACACACATGCATTTGTAGTCTTATGCACACACACACACACACACACACACACACACACACACACACACACACACACACACACACACACACACACACACACATACACACACACACCAGCTGACAGTTAAGTAAATACAGCTATATGTAATGTCAGATATGACTTGCTTATCAGGCGTCAGGCAGTCCACAGACTCTGCTCTGTCAAGGTGAAACAATATGAATAAAATCAAAATACTTGTTTCTGTAAAACAGTGGAACATGGGCAGGCATTTCAGTGATTACATAAAAAAAACATTAGTGAGTGACTCACACGTGTGCTCCATGCTAACACACATTCATCCAGTCCCTGTACTACATTTGAGATCTTGCATTTTTTTTTCAATTTTTGCTTTCACCCATCACTTTATAAATCAATCTATTTAATGAATTAACACAAGCCAAAGTTAAACACATCAAACCTTAATTATTCTTCATAATTAAGCTTCTTTGCAATGCTTCCTCCAGGGTATGTGAAGTTTAAAGTTACTAAAATGCAACTATTTTAAATCTAATACCAGACCTAACCATTTACTAACATGCATTATGCATCATTTTAGGAAGCAATAAGGTTATAAATTACTTCATTATGCTATATGACCTGTAAAATGACTTGGGTAATGACATATTGTTAATTTGATACAAATAAAATATAGGCACATATCGAGCTGTGTATTCATTTCTGCACAGAGAGACTCTCAGTGTCAGTCGGACTCCTTTCATGTACTGATCAGGCAGATCTGGATGGTTCTGTTGCAGCGTCTGTTGAAGCTGATCTGAGGCAACAACATATGGGGCGCAGCTGAGGCATCATACCAACCCATATTACGCTGAAAGCAAATCTTAGGAGAACCTAATGTTGAATGTACCAGTTCGAGTTAGATGGAGAGCCCAAAGAACAGATCACACCCCCACATGTGATCTGCAGAGGTGACCTTCCTTTTCAGGTGTTTATGTTCTGTAACACCGACTGAAGAGAGAGAACCGGAGTCTCTGGTGAGTGCTGAGTTTAGTGAGAGTTGACCTGATAATGCTAATGCTAATGCTTACAGCTAAACACTGCGGGAGTAACACGAATAAACACAAATTATCCTGAGGTCAAACTGGCTTTGCTGATGGTGAACACACCATTAAGCAACCACCATTGCTGATTAAAATCTATGTGATGTGACTTAGACACATATATTCACAAATGAGGTAATGTTTTAAAGTTTTATTAACCTTAAGTGTAGTCTTGTCGCTGCCTTCTCTACCAGGTGACCAAATGAATGCACCTTTACTTTGAGTAAACTTTGATTTCTTTAGGTCTGAACATGGGAAATATTTGGCGTATTGCAACTCAACAAAATATATAATGGAGGTCTAGTCATTTTAAGAGATTTTAATGCAGAATTCCTGCTACTTCCTGCTACTTCTCTGTTCATGACTGCCAGTGTTTGGTGCACATAATTCGAAAAATTGAATAAAGTCACTTTGGTGTTTGGCTTACAAGCTGAGATTTTTCCAGTAGGCCAATCCTCTAAAACTATTATACGCAGCTAAAATGAGCTAAAGTCAAGTATTTGATGGACTCGCCCCTCTAAGGCAGTTCTTCATCCAACTCTGTCAATCAGCATTATTATTTGTGTTGTACTGAAATGAAGACAAGAGAACTCTGAGGGTTTCTTTTACAGTCATTATGAAATGAATCTATGCTTCAGGGGAAAAATGTTTTAGATGATGCAAAATTTTGGGGGTTGGAGCTGAGTTGGGTGCTAGTTTCTAAATCTCATATAATCCCCCTAACACTCACACACGCACACACACACACACACACACACACACACACACACACACACACACACACACACACACACACACACACTGCACACTGCTGCGTACACTAGTGGGTAGCGAGGGTTATCTTCAGTCCCAGATGGGTGACTAGCCGCCGGACCCTAAAGAAAAGTATGCACTGTCTGTGTGTGTGTGTTATAAATGTGTGTTTCGCTAAGTTTTCATCACTCTGTCTCTTCCTCCCTCAATCTGCTGGGGTTGACAGAGGACAGAATGTGGTGCTGAGCGCTGAACTTCAGCAACTGTGCGGAAATCTGTGTGTGTCTATATGTGTAGTCAGGGATAGCTATGGGAAAGGATTAGGACAGCTTTAGACAGGCTTTGTTTAATAAGCAGCACAACGGCTGCTCCGGATGGGAAACCACCCAACTCCAAAAGCACACATGCACACACACACACACACATACATGCAAAAACACCAGAAACACACAGGAAAGATACCAATAGGCTAAAAAAGCTTGGACCCTTGGCTTTGTTACGGTGAAAGCTCGGCTCTGGTGTGTGTGTGTGTGTGTGTGTGTGTGTGTGTGTGTGTGTGTGTGTGTGTGTGTGAGTTGAGGTTCTGTTCCAGGGATTGGGGTCCCTCGCTGTGGTAATGGGACCGATGGAGCTGAAAGAGAAGGATGAACCAGGGGATAAAAGATGGATAAAGGAATGGATGGAACTGTGCACATTGCTCAAGGAGCTCTGTACTGATTGGCTCTGTGTGTATGCATTGTGTGTGTATGCATTGTGTGTGTGTACGTGTGTGTATGTATCCCTGCAGATGTGAACAGCTTAGCGATTTTCTCAGCGGACCAATTAGATGAAGGGAGTTTGGTCCCCATGTGTGAAAGCCTCTCCTTGGTAATAGGAGCTTGATTAGTGGATGTATTAAGTGTGTTTTCGTCAATGTGAATTTGTGTGTGTGTGCATTTGTGTGGACCCTATCTGTGTGTGTAATAGAAAGATAAAACATCCAGTGATTTTTGCAAATCTTATCCTCCTTCTTAAAACATGCACATGGATTCCTACTGTCTTCATAACAGAGATTTTACCATCAGAACATTGTTTCTCGACTGGGTCAGTGGGATCAGACAGGCAGAGTCGAAGAAAGACTTGAGCTCACATATTCTTTGCAACGGCGGTGTTATCCCACAAAGGCGTGATGTTAGAACCAACGGCTCCTGTAATGGAGAGAGATGATGAAAGTGTGATGGGGCGAGTGGGAAAGAGGGAAAGTAGCAGAACGATAAAGACGGAGAGGGCAGGAGGAGAGAGGTGAGGCCTGCTTCTGAGCACCACTCCTGGGAACCTAAATGCTTCCTCATCAGTAAACAGTGAATAATTCATCTAGTTACCATAGAGAGCACACTCACTTACACACATATCTGCGTGTGCACGAACACACGCGCGTGCACCCACAGCAAAAATCATATTCATGTCACAGACAGGCCATTTTTACAGCAGACAGACAGGCCAGTCCAGTGTGGAGCTTTTATTATTCACTAGCTTATGAACTCTGCGGGACCCTTCACTCTTTGACTGTCTGCACGTGTGTGCATGTGTACAGTTTGTGTGTATTTGCGGCATGTAGGAGTTTCATTTTTCTGGATCTGTAAGGGTGAAAAGGAGGACAAGGAAGAGAGGCACGCAATATTCCCCTCTCCGTAACCCTGAGGCACACACACACACACACACACACTGACACAGAAATGGCTCAAACAGATGATGGAGGGTTGAATGCTCCAGAAACAAATATACAGTTACCCATTTCTCAGGACCTCCTGTGTATTTTACAGCAACTTAACTATTGATCCAGGGGTTGCCTAAGTTACACAAACACCAGTTTCTCACATGTGCATATATACATACACAACACACCCTTTTGCATACACACTGTCATTCACACACAAACAGCAGGGAGGCAGTGTGAGAGGTGCGATTCATTCCAGCTCACACTCATGTCTTTAATTCATATTTGTCGTGTATAATAACTGGATGTCTTAGCGGAATACTGCTGCGTGCTGCAGAATAAAAGAACAATATTTTATTTCATTTCCATAACTCCAGCCTGTGAATTATTATTATGCTAATGCTGTCGGGGAGCCACTGCAACTGTACGCTAAGGTGCCAGCCTCACTTTTTTATGAACTGAAAGCAAAACACGGTGAGACACAATGAGCGGCAGAATAATCAATGGTAAACTGTTTACAAAAGCTGCTTGTGCCGCTGTTTGCTCTCATTATTTGATCACAGCAGTATTTCACATTTAAAACAAAACAAATATGAAGCAGAGGGCTGTGACATGGTAATGAGGTACAGGAGGAGGAAATGGGTTTTGTCTCTGGGTAATTTCAGCTCTGCCTGTGTCTGTGTGTGTGTGTGTTGTGTGTGTGAGATGACTGATGTGTCTGACCATAACCTCTGCCCCTGAATGCTATGGACACCTGTCTTCCCACGCAAGATCCTCCCGTTCAATGCAGGCCTGATTTATTAGACCCCAAGGGCTCCCTCTCCCTCTGTCTTGCTTTCCCTGTCTGTCTCATACTCTCCCTTTTTCTCTCTCTCACTCTCTGACACACACTCCACATATATACAGACAACCCTCATCCTGAAGGGCCATAGAGAGAAAAAGAGAGAAATGGCTCCTGTCATTTTTCCTCTTTTAACTGGGGCTCTGCAGCGGTCTCTGTCACAGAGCCCCCGAGGGGAGGACATCAAACAAAGGAAAAACCTTTCACACTTTATTGTCTTTTACCACAGAGAGCTCATATCTCTTTTCTCACTCTGTCTTACACTTCTCTCATATTCCTCCCATTCATCTTCTCCCCCCTTCTCCTCAGTCCCTGTACATCTTTTTCTATCTATATTTTATAAAGTTTGACGTTTTTGACAATGCCCTTTGAGCGTGCCAGCTTGTCAAAAATACAGAGAGGGCAAAGAGGAAAAAAAGGTGGATAGTAGGGGATAGACATTTTGAGCTGGAGAAGAGAGAGATGGACGTCTCCGTCTGTCAAATCAGGGGGATTTTTGAAGAGCGGAGGTGCAGGCAGGAAAACGTCACATGTTGAAAATGTGCAAACAGTGCTTCAGGCATCACACAATAATAAAACAGACTATCCAAAGACACCTGTAGAATCACGTTGATGTTACTCATGTTGCTTAAGTTCTTTCATACTCACATGTTCTCAGGTGCTAAAAAGTATTCAAGCGACGTGAGAAATGGGTTTCCAGGTTGTCATGTATGCTCACAAGTACACACAAAAAGCAGCAATTGATCACGTGATTTGACCCCTTTACGTCCAAACTGAAGCTACTTCATGGGAGTCAGAACTTCAGGAGTTCTTACCATCCTGCAGAGTATTTACCAGATATATCCTGGTTTCTTCTTACAGGGTTATTTAAAGTATTTCTGTCAAATTAATATTTCATTGGTAGGGATATAGGGGAAAGCCAACTGTTCTGCTGGAAGTTACAGGAAGCAGGTTTCTCAGGAAAATGAGCAGAGTGAGCTGTATTACCTATGGCTTATTAAATGAGTAATCACATTACATTACTAATTACTCAACAGCTAAAGTATTCCACATTACAGTACTTTCATTACCCTTAGCATGTAAACAACTCCAAATCCATGACAGCCAAAGGTCACATCTGCTGTATTTAATGCATGTAGAAATAGACAGTGTTTCCACATGCAGCCCATGTTTTGGAGGTATTTACTCATCATTAAGATCTAGCTTAATGTAAGTTGTGGTGACTGCACACAGCACAACAGTTCAGATACCCTCAAATTGTGGAAAAAACTACCTAGAAGTAGATTACCAATGAACAACATGTACAGTAGCTTAAAAAAATGATTTTGAATTTCTTGGAGTCGCATTTCTCTTCTTTTGGTGGAAACTTAACACTTTGTGCCTCTCATGTGTCAGCATACACTTCGGACACAGAGGTAACCCGTGGTTTCACTGAAAGACGATTTATTGGTGATCTCTAGAAAACCAAGACGGTCATTTCAAAAAGCTTCCTGTTGTCGTGATGTTATTTTCAGTCCCCTCAAAGACTTTTCTAATCGTCAGAATACATTTCGTTTCCATCTGTTGCACGATAAAAACATTTGTGACTGATTCATATCCATCCAGATAGTTGGCGGGCTACCATCTTTGTCTCATTCAGAAACAGAAGCCTTGCCACTCAGCAGCCATCTTTTGCAATGATCCCACTCAGTTATTTCAGGCTAATAAGACCAGGTATCTAAATGAATGGGGAGAAAGCCATAACTTCACTTAGGTCACCTGGACATAAAAACTTCATGTATAGAACCACCAGTCAAATCTAATAAAAACCACCTCAGAATTTTGGTGACTTTGCCCCGACATAAGGTTTGAAAAGGTTTATTCTTCTACTACGCATGTGTGCAGTTTAAAAATACCAACTTCTTTGACGGCTCAATGCAGAGTGCCGCAAGGTAACGTTGTCAGCTCAGACTACCAGAGCACTTGAATAAATGCAAGTTGATCCATCTTGTGTTGGTGAAACAACACAATTTGCTGACGTCTTACCTGGTTGGGCTGCTATACAGCACATGATTGGCATCACAGACTTTTATATATAAAATGCCTCAAGTGGTCTCTCTCTGTAATGTGCAGCTTGGTAAACTATGAAAACTTTATCATTCAGCAGATGGTTAGAAGGGTCTGTGGGGATTCTGAAGATATCTTTAGAAGAATGATACATATTTTAAAACGACCTTCAGGGTTTTTTTCAAACTTCACTGGTTAATAATCTTTTAGAGAAACTGACGTTTACCTCGCTGACTTGAATGTTTGCTGATACATGCGAGGCACAAATTGCCGCTAACCTGCTCTGCAACACAACTATAAATGAGACAACTGGTGCTCCTCCTCATGCTGTCTTTTTTCCTACTAGTGACACAATCCATAACTGTTTCTGTAGCAGTACAATACAGCATTCTCATTAGAAAGTTTCACTGACTGTAATTTGTGTTTTAAACTGGAATACCACTGGATTGGAGTCTTCGAAAAGTTACTCTAATCTCTTTATTTTATCCTGATTGAAGCTCATAAACATTTTGGTCAAAAGAATTTTAAACAGAACAAAAAGTTTTAGATGGATTTTTTCTGATTTTCATTTAAAGACAGACAGAATAGTGATAAAAATATCTGCAACTACTCGCTCAGGAGCAGCTTATTAAATTTTGCTAAGCTTCATAAATCTTACATCATGATGTTATCATACTGAGTTTTTCACTTGTAACTTATTAATGCTTTTATCAATAATGTGAAATAACTGTCCTGTAGGAGAATAAAATACTGTGAAACTACCATTTGAATAGAATACCCTTGATGTTACCCCCGGCTATGAATATGAGTGTGTGACTGTGTCTTTGTGTGTTTGCCGCATGCAATGTTACAGAAAATGCACACACAGTGAGTTGTGCTCTTACTGACAGACTAGATGATCATATAACAGCTATACGCTCACATACCAACCACATGAGACATAAGCCCACAGAGTATTTATCCACAGTAAATCACACACACGTACACAAACACACACATTCAGTAGGACCAGGGCAGAGGTTAAAACAAATGGCTCGGAGCGACCTTCATCTGGGGTAACTGTCTCCCTGTGGATCTCCTGCCCTTTTGCAGCCAGCAGAAATTCTCTTGGAGAAGAAGCTCGCAGCGTCATTATTTTCATCTTCCATGCAGGAGACGAAGCGCTTCAGGAAGCAAATGGCTCGACGCAGCTGGTATCTTCTGATCTGAGTTGGGGGTAGGCTAATCAATACCATTGAGGGAGATCAATCCTGCTGTGTGTCTCTCGGTGGTTTTCACACAGTGTGTATGGATGTGTGTGTGTGCCATTTCCCAGGTGGTTATGGTGCTGTACCTAATGGTAGACCTCCCAATGACGGCTGTTAGCAGCTACATTCCGCCCAAACACTGAGTTTGACACAGTCTGATTGGTTGCTGGAGATTGGACACACATAGTTTGTTTGTCTGTGTGAGTGTCTGTGCATTTGTGCTTTCTTGTCCTTGTGCATGTATGTGTGGCGAAATGTGTCCGTGAACACATTTGTGTATGTGTGCAAGAGTTGTACCCAGGTGCACTGCCTCGAGGTTGGTGGGCTGAGAGGAGGGTGTGTGCATGTGTGTGTCTGTGTGTGTGTGTGTGTGTCTGTGTGTGAAGGGATGACAGGATGTGTCAGGAGGATTCTTCTCTCAAAATCCCAAAACACGAAATAAGGTCAAATTCAAAATATCGTGTCAGAAGAAAAAATGGGAGAAGTAAGAGAGCTGGAAGGTATTTTTATGTAAATTATGATCTTCACCGAATTAGAAATGTAGAATTGAAACTACAAATTTCAGTAAAGGTCTCAGGACAACACAAAAACTGCACTAACTTGACCTTTTGTTCATGTGATGGCCAAAATTACGACTCTTTCCATTGTTTGTTTATTCATGCCGCTCTGTCCTCAGGAAGAATATTTATTGTGTGTTTACTTGGACAAACACAAATTTAGAAAATGCATCAAAATTACATTCTGTTTTATTTGTTTTCATGGATCCAGAGAAGGACCCAGGAAATGAATGCCTACAGGCGCTGAGATGTTTGTCATTAACTGCAGTGTTTTTGCACAGATGCAATGTGAATCATTAAGGAATAAAACTATAAAACCCTGTGTGTGGTTCTGACTGCTAAATTTTAGATGTGTACAGAGCTGCATAAATAAACCCTTTCTTTCAAGTATATTTGTTTTATGATACTTGAAACAATTGCTTAAAATTTGCCCAACAATTGCATGAAGGCAGAACTGAAAAGAAAGGTAAAGAGGATAATGAGACTCTATTTAAATGAGACAGAGACAAAGAGACACAAAGCAGGGAGACACCTGCGAGTCCCTCTACCTCCCCAGCTCTGTAATTTTGTTTAGCCCTCTGGTGATTGGGCGTGTGTGTGGGTGTGAATACGAGCTTGTAAAATAACGGGAGAGCAGCCACACACACACACACACACACACACACATGCAGACACAATGGTGTCTGAATATTTCTCAACACTCTGGCCTTGAGGAAAGCAGGATAAATCATGTACGCAAATATTTGGTTCGCAGCCCGAGGTTCCATCTGAATAAGCCATCAGTTAGAACTGGATGACGTGTGAACATGAATGTGTCTGTTTTTGCTTTGTGGCTCGGTTTATTTGTGCAGATACACGAACTGTGTGTTTTTCCAAGAACTTGTCAGAAAACATAGAGGAGATCCTTTTAAAATTTGGAAGCTTAAGAAACCCTGACGGAGATGAAAGGGCGAGTGTGTGCTGTAAGCTTGTCATTTCAGCTGGAACAAATGATAATCAGTAATAATACGTGATGTGAAAACAGGGGAGAAATATGCAAATGATGCATGTTTTATGAAAAATGCATGAAACAAAATAGTTTCTTTAAATCTGCTAAATCTGCTGTCGACCCCAGCTGTTAAACTCCTTCTGATTTAACATGCATTACAAATTGGTCTCAATTAATTAGAACTTCTTATTATCATATTGCATCAATTCTTCATGCTGATAAATGGTCAGTCGTCAATGTTAATTTCTGTGGCCTTTTAAACAGAGTTAAATGAGAAAATCTGGCATGAAAATCATCCCTGATGGATGACATCTTTAGAACTTTGATCGGGGAGTCATGTGTTACTTTCATTAATCTGCACCGCTTTTAATCTTTCATGATATATTCTGCTGCTAAACCAGTTTTCACTCTATCACAATATATTTTTTATTATGCAAATATTAATTTTAAGCAGTTTCAGTGTTTTTTTTGTTTTTTGTTTTTTTCAACTCAAGGGAACACTGACCCAGATTGTACCACAACTTTCATTTCCATAGTTGTTTCAGGATATTTCTAGCTCTAACGGCCAGATTGTTGTGAAATGAGTTTTGGACACTGCACCCCACCCTTCACCCACCCGGCCTGGGTGGGCCTGTCTGCAGGGTGCCAAACAGGGTGTCTGTGGCCAGTGATGTGAATTGACATGCTGTTTAAAAATGGATCTGTCTAAATTATTCAGTCTGTTATTTTAGTGTCAGCATTCAGTGCTGATGTCTGGTTGTCACGGAAACATAGTCCCATGATCCCGGGCTCACAGCTGAGTCCCCCAGATGAAAAAAAGGGGGAAGAGAGTGCACCAGCCTGGTCATGTCCACAGAAAATTAGGTGAAAGTAAACACGGTCACCCTAAGTCAGAATATGAACAAGAAAAAAATGTCTTCCTGGGGAGTTAGAGACTATTTTTATGGGACCACTAGCTGTGAGGTATTATACAGGGCCCACAAAAATGATATAAAACATTATGTGGTGAATACTGCCAGTAGGGTGTAGTTGAAATACAACACTTGCTTGGAACTGATGAATACACATAGGAGGTTCTCTGGCTATGTCTTTCTCTCTCTGTCTGTGTCTCTTTTTCAAACACACACACGCTCTCTCTCTCTCTTACACACACACACACACACACACACACACACACACACACACACACACACACACACACACACACACACACACACAGGCTGTGTCGGTCAGGCTTTATGGATCTCCAGTGAGACATGAACACATGGAACAGTCATCTAGCTTCCAGCTGCTGGTGTGGAGTTTCTCTCCATCTCCCGCCGAGGTCCTCTGTGATGAGAGGGTGCATCTGGGGGCTGGCACTCACTCACTGGACACTTGTCTGCAAAGTAAAAACTCCTATTCATTGTCAGGAAGGTTTCCATGTGCATTTGTCTGCATTCCTCAAAGTCTTTGTATGTGTTTGCGTGTGTGTACAGTAAACACTTCTTTGTGAGCAGTCAGGCTTTCGAGAAAGAGAAACGGCTGTGATAACAGCTGGGGAATCAGACGGTGATTCTCTCTTCAGCCTAAACGCTGGGATTTACACACTGCCCAAAGCCCAGACACACACAGTCCTCCTGTGCCAAGATGAACATGCATATGCATGCAATCATGCACACATACACACAAAGGACTCTTCCACTTGCACAGATTGCCTCATACATTTCAGGTCATTTCATCATCTGTTAGTCATTTTTCATCCTAAGCTCTTCACCTTAAACAAACAACCATAATACACTCATTGATTTATTCACAAAGGGAAAGAGAGAGAGAGAGTTGTATACAAATTGGTTCTTGTTCAAGCAGCTTACTTTTGATATAATGTGCTACCTACTGCTTCAGTTCATTACGCACTCACTCAGCAGCATTTTAAGCCCTATTAAACCAGACAAACTGACAAACTCAGCACTGATTCTTTCTTCCAGATGCAGGAATGCACAGATGATGTGCACATTCACACTGGGAGATGTCCAGTCAAACCATCGTACAACATGTTGAGAGGCCTGTCAAAGCACAAAGAGGTGATGTGATGCTTCAGTTTCACTTAACTGTCGAGTGTTTACAGTGTTTACAGTCCCAAAAAAACAGTTACACATAATAAATTTTTTAGTCATCACGTGAGAGGCTGAGTGCCCCAAGGCTCAGGACTGCCTGCCAGTCAGGATATGTTAATTCCCGCAGCAGCCATTTGGAGACATACACGCAGCCTGCTGTCTTCACAGTGTGACTCCAAATCCCACCATCCCTATCGTGCTTTCATCCCTACCTGTCAGCAGATGAGAGCTCCATACACCTGCGGAAACCTGCGTTGGCGTGTGTATGTGGTTGTATGTTTGTGTGTGCCCACTGAGGAGCTTGCTGTGCAAGCATATTCACAGCCAGCATTTCTGACAAGCCTAATGAATCTCGAGAGAACCGCTACCTGCCAACTCTTTCTTGTTCTGTCTTGTCTTCATTGTTCTCTCACTCTGTTTCTCCTTCTTGTTTTCTTTCCTCCCGCTCTCCCCCCTTCGCTGTTTGTCTGCCTAAACCGACGCTGCCTCGCTCACTGTGGTGGGTTCCTGTCTCCATCAGCTAACAAGCTTCCTTTATCTGTTCTGGGTACACATATTACACATCCCCATTAACCCCCAAGGAAGGAAATGGTCCGAGGGAGACCTTACTGTTCATGATGTGGATTAGATGCACTTCTCTCAGAACAATGCCGATGGATCGCGTTGTTAGTTAAACTTCTGCTGTGTGTGTGTGAGAGGGAACCTCCTTCAAGAGAGGAGGCTTTAATTATACTTACCCATGCTGTATTAGTCATGCCTCAGCTCAGCTTGTCTATCCAAAATCCATTACCTATGCCTGAGAGGGCCTTGTTAGTTCACAACTGAGTGCTAATTACACAACATTATGATACATAGGCCTCATCTTGCTGTAATCACAGTAATTAGGGAAATAAAGTCGGCCTACACGAGCAAGGAGGCAGAAGAAGCTCAACTGAGGAGAACAAAAGATTCAAATTCAGTCGGTCTAGCATCCACCTTAAACGTCCTTCAAAATACACACACACGTGCATGCGCACGCACACACACACACACACACACACACACACACACATTTATATACATATCTCACATGTCAGTTGGTTAGAAAGTTGTGACTGCTTCACTGATCTGTTGCCTCGCATGAACCGAGGGGGAGCGTGCACACACAGAGCATGAGTAATGAAACGCTTCACACTCATTTGGCTTTTGCACTTCAAATGAGATTGGCACCGCACAGTGTCTAAAACACAACCATTAGATCTATAATGACTCCACAGCCTACTCCCCGTGGACTGACTACACACACACCCACACGCACACACGCACACACACCCAGCCCCCCAAATAGTCTATGTATTATGCATTCCACCCATCTGCCACTCTGTGAGCACTCTATCCCAAGGGGAAGAGAGAGGAGGAGAGGGGGAGGAGAAGAGAGGGAGGCACTCACAGCTGGATGTAAGAAAGAGAGGGTGAGTCTCTCTCTCTCTCTCTCTCTCTCTCTCCCCCCCCCCCTCTCTCCCCCCTCTCTCTCCCCTCTCTCTTTCTCCATCTGTATATCTGTCAGGTTGCTGGAATGTGAGGGGCTCACCTGTGTTGGGTCTTCCTCACAGACAGGTATGAGCATATGGCTCTGGAGCGTGAGTGATTTATAGAAACCCCCCCACCCCCTTCCCTCTGTGTGTGTGTGTGTGTGTGTATGTATGTGTGTGCTGAGGGGATTTGTGTTTACCACTTGGAGGATGTGGATGGCCCAGCAGGAGATGGAAGCTGACCATCTGTAGCCGCAAGTCTCAAAATATCTGTGAAGCTTCAATGTGTGAAAAACACAGCATATCAACAAAGTAACTTGTGTGTGTGGGTGTGTGTGTGTGTGTGTGTGTGTGTGTGTGTGTGTGATACAGAGACAAAGTCAAAGGGAGAAAGGGAGTTATCTGTGTGTGTGAAATGTGATCAAAGTCAATGCACAGAAACCAGCTTCAAACTAGATGAACGATTATCTCCAGCACTGCCTTCATGATCAGATGCAAAGGCTTGAAAATGCCCGAGTTTTTGGAAGTTCTGTAAGCGCTCATGTTTACACAAAAAGACGCTTCTTATCCCCAAAACGAGCGTCATAAGGCTTCTGCAAACTGACTGACAAAACAAGCTCCCCTGTGAAACAAGCTGGAGGCGAGAAGGGAGCAGTTTTATTAGCGTATCTTTGTCTCACAGCTGCCAAACATTCACCCTGACCAAAACCAAACTGCAACCCCATGATCCTCATCTCCCCTATTACATCCTTCAGCTGTTTCCCTCTTACTGCTCTGTGTGTGTGCAAGCGTGTATGTGTGTGTGTTTGCCCAGAGAAAACAGAGGCATCCTTGTCACAGCGTTTACTGATGCAGCTGCGTGTGCTTCAGATGTCTCTACACAAAGAATGAAATGGGAAATTACGAGGGAGAGGAAGGGGGTAAGGCCAAACACGATGAAGAGATAGTAGAAAAATAATGTATAAATTTTTCAACTGTGTCGTGTTTGTTGACATCAGATTTCTTTGCACTTGACTTTGTGGCAAATAAATCACTTTACTTGTGTGTTTTCCCCTCAAGGAACGAGGGAAACTTAATCAGGAAAGTGTTCCTGCAACCAGTGACACCTTTTCTACTCTCTTTAGATATTCTGCACATTGTGTGTTAGATTTTTATTTGATCTTTGATCTTTGAAAAAGTAGCAACTCTAAATAGAAACTTATTCTGTGTACCTATAAATACAGCCGTGGAAGAACTATTCATACCCTTTACTCATGTAAAAGTAGTAATACCATAATGCAAAAATACTCCTTTACAAGTAAAATTAAAAGAACATGAAGTTGATTCAACACGTACCTAATTAACCAACCCAATCACAAGAATGATGTTGGCAATTGACGTTTCTTCTTCTTTAGGTCCAATTTTCAATTTTATCTTGTGACTACACTGTACTTAGGCACAAACAGTTAGTTTTTAGCTTCAAATACCTACTTTGATCGCCACCAACACAGCTGGAAAGTGTCCTGAAGTCTCCTTAAAGACCCAGTTTTGTCGCCACAAACATGGCTAGAGATGTTCCGACTTCCTGTCAAAAATATAATTTTTTTAATCGTCACAAACAGGGCTGGAAATTGTCCTAAGGTCTTCAAACAAATATTAGTAGTCTAAAAGATTTGTTAAAAAAAGGTAATCAAAAGGCAATCAAATTTACAGAGAGTTAAGTTATTTTGATGAAATTAATAAAATAGTTACATGACTTATTACGTTTTCAGCAGGGTAACTAAGGGTAATCTGTAACCTATTACTTTTTAAAACTAACCATCCCAATACTGCAGCTTAGTGTATTGTTGAGCTGTAATCTGTGAGGTACCCAGTGATGAAAACTACAGTCCATGTTTACCATGCAGTAGAACAGTAGGTATAAAGTAGCATAAAATGGAAATACGAGAAAAGTACAAGTACCTCAAAATTACATTAAAGTACATTAGGCTACTTAAATAAACACAATTTCCACCAATATTCAGTAGAAAAACAAGCAGTTGTAATAAGAGAAGGAAGAAGAGCATGATTAGAGAGAAGAAATCACCAGAAATCGCATTTAAAGAACCAGAACAGAAAGCACTATTATGATTATGTGTTCTATTTTCTCTCATCTGTTTCTATTTTAAACTATCATGATAGTATTTTGGGTCAGTACCAGTCAATCAATGCACATCAGCGGGCCGCTCTGGGAACAAGGCACCAGGGTTGAGAGTGTAACAAGAACAGGATCAATGTGATAATCTCTCCCTCTCTCTGGCCTGCTTAAAGGAATCCTCTCCCCCTGATCTGAGCTCTCGGATGATGTTTCTCTTCAGCATCTTAAAAGATAAACTGACCCTGAAACGAGCTCTCTCGCTTTCCCACTCTGACACTTTTTCCATGGAAGCACCTGAAACCAGCCTCGGTAGCCACTCTCTCTTGTCTTTTTGTAACAGGGAAGCGAGTGAGCAGACACAGGAGGTCTGATAAGGCCAACTCAAGTAAAACACAACATGAGTTTGGCCGGAGAGAGAAAGAGCTATCAAAAAGGCTATTATAGGATTGGGTTTCCACTCACATTACAAGAAGCTTTGATACCTGGATTTTATCTTTTATGTTATCGTCTCACATCAGGAATATAAACACACACATACACACACACCTGTAGTCTCCACTTACTTTTACCAGCCATCTGTGAGTCTGGAAATGGGTATGGAGGATTTTTGTGTGTGTGTGTGTGTGTGTGTGTGTGTGTGTGTGTGTGTGTGTGTGTGTGTGTGTGTGAGGTTGCTGACACTGAAAACTTGTGGGTGAGGACACCTGGATATTGTATGTGTGAAGTGGTAAAATGTAACTATGTACGGTAACTCAAGTAGAATGTTAGTGAACTAGTTGTTTTATTTCATACTTTATACTTCTGCTCCACTACAACTTCAGAGAGAAATATAATATTGTTACTCCCTGTTCACTCAACCAATGGTGACGTTTCTGTAAACCACGGATATGTTGCAACTTTACATTTGTTTATGTTCAATTTTCAATTTAATGTTGTGACAACTGTGCTTATGATCTGTTAAGTTTTAGGCACAAAAACCACTTGGTTAGAGTAGAGGAAAAGATCATGTTTTGTTTTGGATTAAATTATCTGCTTTGGTGGCCACAAACATGGCTGGAAATTGTCCCCTGGATTCCTTAAAAATATCCAGTAGTGTCACATTTAAAAATGTTGAAAAGTGGTGTCGAATTGCCATCACTTGTCAGCCTTGTTACAAAGCCCAACTCCACCACCATCTCATCCACCTCATCACATAAAAGTCAGGTCACAAACATGTAATATGAATGTTATACAACCCTTATGAAATGTGAACATTTGCAGAAACTGACAACATTTTATTCTGGTGACTGGACTGTTTTTTTTCTCCTGTTTAAAGACCAATTATTGTACGATTTTTTTTGCTCCTCTTATATGTAAATAATGATGGATTTATTTCCTGCAAAAACCTTTCTTATCAAGTCATTTAACTCTTGACTATAATTGGCTCTTAGTCTCTCAAAGCATGACAAAATCCACCAGTGCAGTGAGACTATTCTGACCTATTTTCAATGCAAATCAAATTGTCTCAAGTATTTTCTAAAATTAAGTTTGATCCTTCATATTTGTGCTGAAATGCACTTTACTTGTTTCTTTTGACAAGTCAGTCGGCTTACTTCTACTTGGAATACTCTTACTTCAAATAAATGTCCTCTTAACAAGTTATTGTCCAATAATAATCCAATAATTATTAATAATCCATGTATGACAAGATGAAATGGGCTATTCTACAGTACTTTTACTTTAATGATTTAATTCACTCTGCTCAAAGTACCTCTTTACTTTTAAGATTTTTAATGCAGGAATGTTGCATGGTTTCTTACATTGTTATGATGTTTTTTTTTATTTCTTCCACCGCTTTATGTGTGTGTGCGTGTGTCTGTGTGTTTGTGTGTGCTAGACAGAGATTCATGGCAACATCTTATGAGAACAGCCTGTGACATGTTCGCAACAATGCAAACTCTCAACGCTTACACACTCTGGCACGCACACTCACACATGCATACACAGGTGTACATGGAGTTGCAAGAGCCATTTGTTGAATGACGGGCTGTTTGGAGTTGGGGTGAGGAGAGGGGGGAGGTGGAGAGAGGTTGAAGTGGGGAAGGGAGGCAGAGGTGTGGAGGTGAAGACAAGCTGGATGTTCAGAAACAGACTGTCTTTGTGCCTGAGGCTCGGTGAGTGAGTGCATGTGTGACTATAGGCAGAGCAGCTCTGTAGAGATGTGAGTGTGTGTGTGTGTGTGTGTGTGTGTGTGTGTGTGTGTGTGTGTGTGTGTGAAGGGGGTTAGTTAGTTTCAGCGTCTGCTCTCAGGTCTCAGCTGCGGTGTAATTGATTAAATGAATTAGTATGAAATATAGAATTAAACTCCATGAACAGGGTCACATGCCATCTTGACTTGTGTGTGTGTGTGTGTGTGTGTGTGTGTGTGTGTGTGTGTGTGTGTGTCTACGTAGGCGGATGTGTGATTAAAATGAAATATGAAATTAGTCATGATGAATAGCACCATATGCACACATGTAATTGAATTAACCACTCTGTGTTCGGAGTGTTAGCATAAATGAAATGTTCACCTCCTGCAGACGGGTGGTGTGTTGGTCAGAGGGCCTGTTTTAACTGTCAAAACGCTGCTTGTTTCATTCCTGTCTCAATATCTGGCATCCAGGATGTACATCTGGGAGGCAATTACAGGGAAAAAGAGGCATATTATGTTTGGACCGGTACTGGATGGATGAACACCATTCTTCTAAAAGATATTCCCTCGTTTATAATTTTAATGATGGTGGTGGAAATGCTGTTTTACACACTGGATCTAAATCTCTTGAAGGTGTTTAAGTGGCTTCAGATCTGGTGACTGTGAAACTTTGATCATATGATTCAAATCAATTAATTTAGTCATCAACATCGCAGGAAAAAGTACCTTTTTAAATTACTTTTTGGGACATTTTGTGGGTTTAATTTAATAGTCGACGGAAAGAGAAATAAAAGGAAAGCGAGAGAGAGGAGAGAGAAGGGAAATGACACGCAAAAAAAGAACTGGGGACAAGATGCCTAAAAAAAGCTTCTTTTGCTTAAAGCAGAAATATACAGGTTTTCAACTCTCCCTCCCCCAAGCATTTCCCTGTGGTTTTAATGTTGCAACGACAGTATTAGCAATATGGCTACCATTAGCAGCCTGGCTACTGTCTAAAGAAAAAAATGGTAAGAATCCCAATTTGTCCTGGAAACTGTGATCTCAGTGCTGTGAAACAACCTGGTTGTATTAATAGATAGGCAGGTCTTGTTACTGATCTAGTAGAAAGAATGCTTGTTTTTGAACTGTCTGATGTCCTGGTGGTAAGAGGAAACACACATCAATGAGGGAACAGACTTTGACAAAACACCAGCCCTCTCCATCAAGTCGATGCCTGTCTGTTCACTCTTATTTTCCCTCAATTTCTATCGCTCTCCCTCTTTGCCTTCTTTGCCTTCTTCATCAGTGAGGTTCTTTTTCTTTTGCAGTGTAGAGTTTCCACAGTTATTCCAGTTGTTCCAACGTTACCTGGGGATAGTGACTGCGTAAAATAATGCCTCTTCCTGTTTTGTGTGTGCAATGGCAGACATGCTTCCTTTGAGTTGCAATCCAGCCTTCGTTTTTTCAAGGAAAAATTGAGACCAGTGGTGGCCAAATAACAAAGTGCGCTCAGTATTTACTTCAGAATGATAAGTTAAAGCACAAACATTGTCTACTGCAAGCTTAAGTGAAACTATTACAACAATGTAAAGTATCATCAGCGATAGTCTGACTCACCAGATTTTAACTGTTGGTATGAGCCAGCCATCAGGTGACTATTTCAGTCGGTATTCTACTCCCCTTCCACTATCCACGTGCTCGTATTTTAAAAATCCATCTCTACGGCAAAAAAACCCTCCAAACTAGCAACCTGCACGCTAAAAAAATGGCATGCTATCCAAACCCTAACCTGGTCTCTAACAGTATGAACTTAAACAAATTAGCAGTTCTTACCTTTTCTTTTGCTTTGATTTAGTTATTTAATGCCTGATCTCACCTCCTCATGTGCAACTCTTCCACCAAAGCGAGTTCCCCCCTGACATTATTTTGCAGGGGCGGTGTTGCTACATCCTTTGCCACCACCAAAGACGATTGTGAGTGCGAACCAGCCAGAGCATTTTTTCCCCTAGCAGAATGATAATGGCTTCAGCTTTTGTGCTGTGCCTATGCTTGGAGACCGGTCTGGCTATGTGAGACAACACCAGCAAAAATCATTGGTTGTGAAAAGTACTCATTTTGATTTTTGCATCCTTTTCAGAATGTAATATCTATACTTACTTATTAATGTAATATTACTGTTACTTAAATAACATGTATACAACCTGTAGTTGGTCGTGGTGGAGATCATTTAATTGAATTTTCTCACCTATTCCCTGCCTTAAGGCACAAAGTACATACACACTGTGCAAATACACATGTACATTAATAAAACATCTGAAAAGATTTCCTCACTTATGGACACACACACACACACACACACACACACACACACACACACACACACACACACACACACACACACACACACACACACACAGATTGCAAACTTCCAATTGGTGTGTTCAGAGGCTTCTGGAATAAACAGGAAGCCAATTTAATCTAATATCTGAGCCTATTTGAGTTGCACACGTCATCTCCTCTGGCCACACTTACTGTCAAATCCTCATAAGCTTTAAAGTGACTGTGTGTGTTTATTTTACTGACACAATCAGCAGGGAACGAGTGGCCATGACCAAACTTATAGCCGGCAGTGATGTGAGTGTGCATACTGTAGCTGAGTCATGTTAGAGTGAAACTACCCGGCTATGACACACAGCACATAAAATATCAGTCACAGTGAAGCTCTGTTCAATGTATAGCAGTCAGGCTTATGGAGACACACACACACACACACACACACACGTGTATTCACACATATACACAAATGCAAACAAGTTAAGCCAGGGTGGCACAGTGTGGCAGAATGCAGTGGGTAGAGGATTACAGTCATATGTGCAAACAGCCCTGCACACACACACTAGCACACCTTCAACACATGTACTTTCTTGACAGAGGACAAACAGCATTAAAAGAACAAACACAGTGTAGATATGAAACACTTAGTAAAAAATTATCTAGAACTTTAGATGCTTCGGCACTTTTTTGAAACCTGTCCAACTCCATAAAGAGAGTTTGGATCAGGTTAAAATTCTTTGCAATAAGATGTTTTAAAATGCATGTACAGCCTCCGCAAAGTGGGTGCGAAGTCATTCATTTATGAATCATAGCTGTAGGTGGAGAGAACAATGGCAATCACAAAGGTACAGGCTGTTTTGTATAAATATGACACATTTCAGTTCAGCGTCTGTCAGTATGGCTGGAGGGTGTTTACGTCTGCTCACCTTGCAGTCTCCTTGTGTACCCTCTGCAGTTTTATACTTTTGACTGCACAGATTTATGACTTTTGCACTGTCAACAGTTTGGTGTCTGCATGTTGTAACATCAGAACAGGTTTGTGTCACACAGGTGCCGCCTTCACATTGTGCTCTGTTCAGTGTCGGTCTATATTTTGTACTTTCTGGTAAGTAGGTACGTTAAGCAGTGTTGTGAAAAAGTATCCCAAAGTCATATTTGACTAAAGTAAAGATATTGTGTTATAATATGACTTAGGTAAAACTGAAAGTCACTCTTGCAAACAGTACTTACTTTATAGTAGGTACTTAAAAGTATCTGATATCAAATGTACTTAAGTATCAAAAGTACAAGTAAAAAGCAAATCATACATATATTTACATGTATGATACTGTATACTTCGACCCATTATTGGCCTGTCCAATTATTTGATCCTATATTCAGCATTTTTATGATTATTGGAATCAGTTTTTGTTTTTTCTGGTTTCGTGAGATAAAATACTGACACCAAAGATATCGTGCTGTAGTAAAAGTCTTAAAGTATCTGATATTAAATGTATTTAAGTATCAAAAGTACAAGTAAAGTAAAGTAAACGATATGTGTATGTATATACTGTATACTGTATACTGTGGGTTGACTGATTATCAGTATCAGGTTGTTTTATTTTATCTGATTGCTAATAAAATAAATCAATCTAAAATGTTCTGCTTTGGCTCTGATGCAGAATGTAACATGCCAAGTAACTAGTAACTGATGTTATCAAATAAAACTAGTAGAAAAAAAGTGAATATTTGCTTTCAAAATGCAGTGGAGCCGGAGTATAAAGTGGCAAAAAATGGAAATACTCAAGTATCTCAAAATTGTACTTGTGTAGAGTAATTGAGTAAATGTACTTAGTAACATTCCACCACTGGAAGTGAGCAGACAGACAAACTCATCCACAGTTGAAAGTTGGTGCACAACGCATTCCAGCTACAACATAATATTGTAGCTAAAAGTGAAAAGTGTGGGAGGGATTCATCAGAAAACATAAATCAAGAAATCAAACATGGAGTGAGCCACATGATGGTTAATAGTTACCAATTAGTAACATTTTCTCCCATGAAATATCCAGCCCATTTGGTCAGTGGGATCAAAGAAATCAAAGGCTTCATGCTGCAGATTAACTTCAGTGAGGAAAACAGGGATTTGTTCTGCATTAAAAGTTAAGAGGAGTGTGAAGAGTCAACAGTCATACCGCTGTATACTGTATATATGTGTCTATTTCAAGCACAAAATGTGCATGCACAGCATCTCCAAAGACAAAGAAGTGTTCAGTTATACTTATAATCATATTAAGGGTTGTCCTTTTATGGCTTCTTTGGCTTGTTTCTGGGGAAAACACTGCAAAAGTAACAGTTTTATATTTACAATTCTAGATCGTTTATATATATCAGACAGCTTAAAGGAGACACATGATTCTTATTTTCAGGTTCATACATTTATTTTTGGGTTGGTACTAGAATATGTTTACACACTTTAGTGGTAAAAAAACCCCCCAAAAAATCACATCAGTTTTCTCATACTGTCCAGTGCTGCAGCTCTGTATTCCCCCTCCTCCTGAATACTCTGTCTCCTCTGATTGGTCAGCTCACACACGCCTGAGCCAGCATGGCTAGAAAAAATGTAGTGTGATGTCACAAAGTCACAGAATTAAAGACCAGACTGCTGACGAGGCGTTTCAGGAGCCGTGTTTTCCGTGGGAGAGAGGAGCTTCTGTTGGTGTGGACTTTGACCTTTTCTAATGTTCAAGATCTTTTACATGCATAAGAAGCTTTATAACACACTGAAGGAAAGGGAAACAAAAAGGTCTCCTTTAAAACAAACACATTCACAGGAAACCGATTTCTGGCTTTGTCACATTGTTCCCTAAACATGATTTATATAGGTATTTAATTATCTGTGTGCGAATTTAAGTCATTGTAACAACTGTTATAGCTTGTAAAACTAGTTTACATATCCACCTGCAGGCTCCCATCGCACCCTTTTTTTCTGTAACAGCTTCCTTCTCAGGCAGATAAGTATGTTTCTTTTTGTTTTTAAAGTGAATTATACAATTATTTTTATCATAACTATTTTTTTTTTCCAGTAGGGAAGAAAACAGGATAAATAAATGCATATAAAGAATTATGCGGATCTCTTAAAAGCTCTGGTTGGTCTCGATCAGCTTTCACTCTGCAAAAATAAACCTCCTTGGCAGCTCTACGTCGGAAACCCATTATTCTCTTCGGTGCAGTGATTTAATGGCATCTTACCAACGTTTTACAACTTTTATCTCCAGCCTCTTCATTATTTTGTAGGCTGCTATCTCTCTCTCTCTCTCTCTCTCTCTCTCTCTCTCTCTGTGTGTGTGTGTGTGTGTGTGTGTGAGAGAGAGAGAGAGAGAGAGAGAGAAAGTCGTGGTAGGCGGGTTTTCCGCCAGCAGGGTTTGGTTGATTCTCTATTGATTTGTTGGAGGGGCAGTTGAGGAGGAGGAGGAGAAAGTGAAAGGGGAGGAGTGGAGGAAAAGCCCCGGCCTGGTGAGGAAGAGAGAGATGTGATTGTGCGTGTTTGGGACGAGAGGAGAGCTCAGAGTGATCGCAATCGAGGCAAAAGTCCGACCGCGGAGGGAGCGCACTTAAATCACGTGGGGGTGTGGATGTGTCCAGGGGAAAAGTAAAAGTGTCGTCGGAGTTGACTTGTGCTTGCACTTTGTTTTCCTCCTCTCTTTGCTCGATCTCCACTCCCTCCGCCCTGCATTCCGCGGAGCAGCTGTGTTTTAATGCCCCTGCGCACCCGAGGAGGAGAGGAAGGAGAGAGGAGTGAGGAAGAAGAGGCAGAAGAAGAAGAAGACGGAGAAGTGAGAAGGCCTGGACACCACCCCTCCTTGCCCTTTGGAGGTCTGTCCACTCTCCCCTCCTGGCCCTGCATGGACGGGGATGGGGAGAGCCGGATGCTGTTGCCGCGGGGCTGAGCGCCTCACCTCCCCGTCTTTGGTGCGACGCTTCCGGCCACTGCTGCTGCTGATCATCGCTCTCTGCTGCGGTGCTCACATAGGTAACAAACTACACTTGAACACTGCAACAACCAGTGCGTCTCTCGGTCATGATCGCAACAAATCTGTAATTTTACGCACTCTGTCATCCAATTTGGCACTATAATTGTTGTGCGCTGCACTAACAACAAACACAGTAACAACATTTCTTTTCAGTCTGTTGCGTTTAGTTGCGATTAGAGATACTTTATTAGTTATTAAGCGTTTGTAATCATTGTGTGGCCGATCCTAGTGTTGGGCCTGACAATGGCTCTCTCTCCAGCGGCAGTGCAGCAGTCTGAGCACGGATCGAGTTTCTCCTCCTCTCTCCTGGGCCGTCATTCTCCTGTCTGCCCCTTAATGGCTCATGGAGGAGGGGAAGAGAAGGGAAGAGAGGGTGACTACCTCTCCTCATGTCCATGCATAACAGACTACAGCTTCACTTAGAGCAGTTTGCAGAAAAACAATTAATCCGAGTGTAAATCTCATCATAAAAAGTTAGTGTTGTAAATCCGCCTAAGCCAATCCTGGCACACAGTTTATGTTCAGTTGCATGATGCAAATCAATGAAATGCATCATGAGAAATAGTATCAAAGTGACTGAAGTTACAGAGGTATGCCTTTTAAAATGAAGTAATGCTTCTCTGAACAGCTGCATAAAAAGGCGAAACCCACACATCCCAATCTGAGCCAGTGTGACAGAAAGAAAAACAAAGAATTAAACTAAGGAGTCGGTGTTAGTAAGGCTTACTGACACCTTTTCTTATTTAACACTTACCTTGTTGGTTTTATATTAATTTGTGAAGTTCGATAAAGACACAGAGGCCTTTTTTTATACGGCGTACTAATAAGTCAAACATCCTCTCTCCAGAAACTAGCTTTTTTTTTTCTTTTTTTCCACCGAGTGTGTGTGTGTGTGCAGGGGGTCGGGTCGGCTGTTGTGGCGGCTGTCTGTTGAACAGTCACACCTCCAGTAATTAGTTTAACACGGCTCAGCCAGCGGGACAAAAACCGCCTCTGCACACACAGCCTGGTGGGAACAGGGCAGGAGACCACTTCACATTTAAGACCCTCCTGGCACCTTCTGCTCCATGTGCGTCACCTGGAAAGAATGTGTATTATTTAGGCCAAACATAAGAGTTTTATTTGTTATAACTTGTACATATTTCATTGACGCCGCAGCCGTCGGCTCAGTGTGTCTGTTTAGACGGGGGAAGCAGGAATGTCTGAATTGTTGACTATTGTTCGCACTCCTGAGTGTCTACTCGAGAGAGAGTGCAGTGAGCTCCTGTAAAGCTTCGTATCTCCAAGCTTGGAGGGCTGTTTGTGTGATTCGAGCTCAGTGTGTGAGAGAGTGCACACAACAAGGTGATCGATAAGCACTTCACAGGCCATTCCCTCGGTTGAGAGATGATCCCAGTAGATCCTTTTCTGATCTCCAGAGATCAGAGAAGTTGGAGGCTGTCAGAGGTGGAGACAAAGAATGGCTAAATCAAGCCTGAGAGATTGAGCTTGGGGATCTTTTGACCTCTGTCTGAGGGTAGAGAAGGAGCCTGAGGATGCAGGGAAGAGAGATTACCCAGGGGTGAGGAGACCCGGCCAGGGAATCAGACTGAGAACAGAGCAGAATAGAGCTGATGGAGGGGAATGATTCGAGCTGGGGGGAAAAATCTGACAACAGATCAGGCTTGAGAGAAAAGAAGAGATGAGACCTGTGAGATGATAGAGGCAGCTGGGAGAGGAGTAAAAAGTGAGGTTAATATCGTGTGAGGACATGGAAGGAGTGGTGTGGGCTTCGCTGGTTGTTTTATTCTGTCTATATCAGATACTTAGCCCATGATACAAACAAGGCTCTGGATGTGTTCCTCACACGAGGAGTCCTTTTTTCTCTTCTTTGCAATATTTTCAAATTAAGTCAGTATTCATCACCTCGACTAGACTTACCACAAATTGCTTATTTATATGCATAGATTGGATTCTCTTTTGAAAGTACAGCCTTGCATGCGTAGTAATGGCTGCATGAAAGAGAGCTCATGGAAGGCCGTGAAGAACAAAAGTATCAAAACTGTGCTTTCGTATTGGTTCAGGATATTATTAACCGTCCTCTTCTTGCTTGATGCATTCACAAGAGTGAGTGCAGGGTCGGCTGTAGAGCAGCACAAAGGGAGCTGGTGAAACTACAGCACTGCTTGTTGTCAGAAAGGTTTTAACCTTTATATAAGTCAGAGGTTCGAAACCCCAGTCCTTCTGTTGCAGGGTCGACTCCCTTCTCGCTACGTCACTCTGCTGGGAAAACGTCAGTGAATGAGCGCTCTTGTGTGTTTTTAGAGCAGCTCATGATTCTGATACCCTTGGAAAGAGAATAAACTGGCTCTGATTAGATTGGGGAGCTGTATTTAGGTGCTGCGGGGCAGATAGGAGGGAGAGAAGCAGGCTGCTGGTGCGCCCAGTCTAAGACACAATGTGTCCTCAGTACTCAGACCGTCTGTACAGTGGTGGTTGGCATGGCAGGCAGCCTGTGTGAGTGTGTGTGTGTCTGTGGGTTGGTGTCAGTATTTAACAGCCAGGAGAGAGATTCTGAAGCGTGGTGTGAGTGGGGGTCTGTACCTGCACCCTGATTTGTAAAACTCAGAGCACTACTGCCCCCAAATGGTGGCGCCCGACTCCTTCCAAAATCAAATTAATGTATAAGGAGAGCTGGAATGTGCTGTTTGCTTGTGTTATTGTATAAGTGGTTGTTAAATAATAGTATGACATTGAGGGAATCTGTTGATTTCAGTAAAACCCATGCACTTTCTGCTTTTGCTTTGCTATTACGAGATCATACCACCATCTGAAGACCACTGACTGTGTGTGTTTAACACACAAACAGCATTCTTTGTAAGATAGCTATTTGTGTATGTGTGCAGCTGCCCATACACTGCAGAGCGAGCCTCTCTCTGGCCTAATCTAATAGGAGCACGCTGTGACTGATGCATTAGGTCTGGTCTCTAATCTCTCACTCTTGCTCGACTCCCTCTCTCTCTCTGATGATCTATGATATAAAAGGCTGGTTTGACCCTTGTTACATTCAGAAATGTAGCAATAGATAAAACATCAGGGACAGTTTCAGACCATGACATTTGTTCCTGATGGGTAAATGTGCACAGAATAACAGTCTTTTGGATGCATTTTATTTGGTGCTCAAAGTTGTATACAAGCTGTATACAAGCACCTTAACTTATTATATTTAATGAATGTACTTTTGATATATATATATATATCTTCCTTGCTGAAGCTACACAGGATCACAAATATAACACCCTTAATAATGACCACACTCCTTATATTGTCTCTTTCTATAGTACTGTATATGTTATGTGCACGCGGGTTATATAAGTAGTGTTATCTCACTTGTGGGAAAAGATTCTTTATCTTTTCTCTCTGGCTGCTCTTTGGTTTATTATACTTCAGGTTTATTATACTCACAGAGCGGCACTGCTGATTGATCATGACTTTCAACCAGCGGGCAGCCTCTTTTTCCAATGTTATTAGGTAGGATTGGCGGATAGCGTTGTGTGTTTAACTTCAAAGCTGGTTACACACCGTAGTTGTCCTTTGTGTGCACATGAACTTTCAATTTCTAGATAAATGCAGCTCTCAGTGTTGTACATACCTATATTATTTGTTATGTGATAATCTTACGGCTGCTTATTTTATTTTTTATTTATTTATTTTATATGCACACACATAAGATTGCATAAAATCAGATAATTTAAAGATAAGAGATGTGTCAGGAGAGGTCAAGAAGCCATCAGGCTTATACAATGGACCTAACAACTATCAAAAAAAACTCACACAATAAACAGAAGATCTAACAGATCGATGGATAATGACCCAGTAAAATAACCCTGCTAACAATATATCTGAATCTCTCTCCAGGTCAGTGCCAAGTGGCCACCCCTCAGTGCCGTATCCAGAAGTGCACCACCGACTTCGTCTCCCTGACCTCCCACCTGACGCCGGCCGTGGATGGCTTTCACACCGAATTCTGCAAGGCTCTACGTGCGTACTCAGCCTGCACCCAGAGGACAGCCAAGTCCTGCCGGGGGAACCTGGTGTTCCACTCGGCCGTGCTGGGCATCTCCGACCTCATGAGCCAGAGGAATTGCTCCAGAGATGGGCCCACTTCCTCCACGCACCCCGAGGTCCATCATGAGCCCTGCAACTACCACAGTCGCACCCAGCACGCCCACACACACTCCCATGTGCATTCACACACACACTCCCACACTCACGGCCACAGCCACGGCCACTCCCAGCCCGGGTACCTGTTCTGCGGGCTGTTTGGTGACCCACATTTGAGGACGTTTAAGGACAGCTTCCAGACTTGTAAGGTGGAGGGGGCGTGGCCTCTCATCGATAATGACTATCTGTCGGTGCAGGTCACTAACGTCCCTGTGGTACCTGGCTCCAGTGCAACAGCCACCAATAAGGTGAGACGAGAACTGTTATGAAGCAAGAAGCAGCTATAAATGGTTCTTCTAGGGTCTAATTTGCTGTTATTAAGGCTGAAAGAGTTTCCTAAGTGAGAGCAGCTGGTGTAATTTAGCTTATTTCTGTGTGTGTGTGTGTGTGTGTGTGTGTGTGTGTGTGTGTGTGTGTGTGTGTGTGCGTGTGTTAATAAGAGGAACCTTTTCAAGTTTTTTTCTTCGTCTCTGAATAAGAAATCTTATCAGTGTGAGGCAAACAGCCCACCGTTGTTGTGACTTATCACTTGTGACTGTGTTGGAAAGCTAACTAAGTTAATGGCTGCACATACCCTGACCTCTAATAACATGGAATGAGATGTGTGAAAGGACCCACTGTTTACTTATGTGTGTGTTTGCAAGTATGTGTGTGTGTGTGTACGTGTTTCATAAGTGGCACTCCTTGCACTCAGCTTAAGGCACTATGTGTGTTAAAGGTCCATATCCCTTAACAACAAAAAAGAAAAGCACAAACGCACACACCACCACCAAATGGATGACGAGCCACACAAGGTGATCTTTGTGGTGTTAAAGAAGTATTGTTGATGTTTCCCCCGATGATCTGCCCTCTCTAGCTTAGTCAATAGCTTTAATTATTAAAACACATACACACCCATGTATACTCTTAGGCACACACTGGTAAGAACTTACACACACACACACACACACACACACACACACACACACACACACACATTAAGCAAATGGTAGGGTTGCTACAATGTGGAGCTGAAGGTTTGACCTTGTGTCAGAGGTGGGGCTAGTTATTGGTCACGATTATTAGACACACACACACACACACACACACACACACACACACACACACACACACACACACAAACACACACACACACACCCTCTCACACGCACACACACATGCATTAACAGCCCTACAGGCTTAATGGCCTGCCAGGCCTCATTCCTCACGGCTGTCATGTGAACAAAGCAGCCATTCACCGGAACTATGATGCTAGTGCTAACCGTAATGCTCACACCACACCCAGCATCCACCGCTGCCCCCCCTCACCACTGGTGCCCTGTGTGTTTTTATGTGTGTATGTGTGTCAGCATGTTTGCATAGCTGTGTCAAATTACAACTTGTTAAAAAGTCATTTAGCCATTCCTCAAATGTAGTGTGATGAGAGTCAATTACCTGTGTAATTGGTGAATATTTGTGTGTGTGTATGTGTGTGTGTAAGAGAGAGAGAGGGAGAGAGCGACACCTTTCACCCCATCTCTAGAGCTGCAACCACTGATCATTTTCATTATCAATTAATCTGATGATTTTTTTATTCTACTAAAAAGTCACAAAATGGTCACGTTTTCAGTCTTGTCAAACCAAAAGTTACTCAATTTACGACAACACAAAAGGAAAAAAGCAGCAAATCTTCCCTACAGAATTTCTCTTTTGCTTGAAAATCTATCACCAAACTAGTTGCAGATTAAATTCTGTTGATCAAAAAATGAAAGGCTGCAGCTAATTATTATTTTCATTTCTGATTAAATCACTTTTTTCAGTTAATTGTTTACTCAGTGTGTAAAAAAATCAATAAAATATCCATCACATTTTCCCAGAGCCCGAAGTGAAGTCTTCAAATTGTTTGTTTTCTCAAACCAGCAGTCAAAATCCAAAAGATATGTCATGAGTTTCACACGATAATCATATATGACAAAGAGTAGTACGGCAACAGTTACAGATTTCTTTCAATTGACTAATTGCTTAATCAAGTAATTATTTCAGATCTAATCTTCTCTTTGTAACTGTATTGTCATTCAATGAACACACTTTAAATATCTGTAACACTAACTGATGCTCCCTCTCTACAGATCACCATCATCTTTAAGCCCTATGAGGGTTGTACAGACCAGAGGGTCTACCAGGCGGTCACTGACAACCTCCCTGCCGCCTTTGATGATGGAACCATAAGCAGTGGAGACCCCATCCACTCTTCTGCTGGAGCAGACGGTGCAACTGGGAAGGTCCGGGCTCTGTGGATCTCTGAGCGCAGCCCGGGGCACCACGTGGAGCTGCACGCCGGCTACATCGGTGTAACTGTAATCATTCGCCAGCTGGGTCGCTACCTGACCCTTGCAGTGCGGATCCCAGAGGACCTGGCTCAAGCCTATGATGCCACCCAGGACCTGCAGCTCTGTCTGAACGGCTGCCCCAATGGAGAACGCATCGACCAGGCGGGGCATCTCCCCCTGCCCCTCTCCCCTCCTGCGCTTGGCCTACAGCTTCAGCAGCTGCGTCGGCCCAGCTATGCCTCACAGACACAAGCATCACCCTACGGTGCAGTGCAGGTTTTCGATGTGGAGGGGGCGAAGGAACGCTGCAAGGAACAGCTGGAGGTGCAGGACATTTACTTCCACTCCTGTGTGTTTGATCTCCTGACCACCGGGGATTCTAACTTCACACTAGCGGCTTACAGCGCCTTGAAGGACATGGAGAGCCTCCACCCGCACCGGGATAGATGGAGGATCTACCCCCGCAGCTCTACCACCTCCACCTTTCAATCTGATTCTCAGCCTATCACACAATTCACTCTGCTCCTGCTGTGTGCTCTGAGTTCAGTGTTGATGTAAGAACAGAAGCGGGAGTCTTTGTGTTTGTGGGCTGTATGTGTATGTGTGTGCACTAGAGAGAGAGCTTTTTTTTGCTGAGCACTGATATTAAGCCCTGATTCCTCTGTCATGAAGAGGAAACAGCAGGCTGGACAGATATTGGGAAGTATTTTTTTGGAGAAAAGGTGGCAGGGCTCCCAGTGGGCACAGGAGACACTGGCAGCATCTCACCTGGCAGAATCAGCCCTCCGGGGAAAACCACAGGAGACGTGATGACAGCTTCCACAATCTTTGGGGCGGACATTTGACGGTGACACAAATGTACCGGTGTGGATGGAGGGCGGCAAGTGTGTGGATATACACTCCAAACTGTAAATAGCTTGTCTTCAGTGCACAGTGTAATGGCATAGAGTTTGTTTATTTTGTGTCATTACATGTGATTTTTCTTTAATACCTCAGACAGAGGAAGTTTGTTTTAACAGAAGCACTTTATATAGTTTTTTTTTTTTTTTTTTTTTTTTTTTTAACAAATCCACATCAGTGTTTCTTCCTCTCACCTACTGTCCTCCACCAAAATCTTCAATGGTTCTGGAGACCATCTATAATATGATTATTGATATTTTCAAAGTAAAAGTCTGTTGAATACAAAGAGCTGCCATTTTTGTTAAAATGCATCTTTCTTCCAGTAGCTGATTTGACTCAGCGTGTCATTTTAAGTCAGTCAATGTGAGTTGTTCTCTTTTGAATGTATTATGAATATTGTCACAGCAGATGCCATCAGTACTATTTTGTTGCTGTATGAATTTGTTGTTTTTCCTCAGTCCTGATTTCAAATATGTGCAAGTGTGCGTGAAAGTGTGTGTGTGGCTGAATCAGTATTTTATTTTTTTTTACCAGTTGGTGACATGCTTGGATGTGTTTTAATGTTCTCTGAGAGTCATGTCAGAGGCACTCCCACCTTTTTTGCCAAGAGGCTGTGACGATACCGGCTCATGTATGTTGCTCACTGTATTATTTGATGTGTTGATTTGAGCCAAAGACAGATAATTTATGGTTTTCATGTACAAAGAAATCATAACTCACCACCAAACCAGCACCCTCCTCCTCCTCACACTCTCTCCCTTGTTTTTAAAGTTGCTACTGTAGACTGTTTTTCTCCGACTGCCAGAATTGATGAGCTGCTCCACGATACGTGTAAAATACTGGAGTGTAGACAAAACACTGCAAATCACTGAGAAAACTTTACCGCACTGTCCGCTGAGACATGTGCTTTGGCAGTGTATCGTGTATCCCAATTTGAAACCTGATAGAAATGTCAACCCTTATGACTATGAGCCTATAACACTCTGTAGAATTATGCCCCATTTGGTTGGCCATATAGGCTTAAATCTCTTTTTTTTTTTGGCCATCATGTGTGTGTCGGTTTGGTAAAGAGTGACTGGTCAATGTTGAAATACTTAACTTATTTATGATCGTAGTGTCCTGTAGAGGAAGTTAAGCTCCATATTCTTGCTGTTGGATAATAATTTAAAAAATGTCAGATGTGATTGTACTGCCACCTAGTGGTGCTCTGTTGCTATGTCAGTGTGTTACTCAAGGCGCTCAAAAAAAAATCATGAAAAAAAAAACTGTGTGCAAGTGTTTTATTTAAAAAAACAATAAAGTCAAAATGGTTCAAGCTTACTTCCTGTTCATTAATGTCACATTCACAGGAATATAAAAAAAATGAAACAGGATACTTAAAATGTTTCTTTATACATTTCCAAAAACGTTTAACTACGTTTCTGCACAATCTTTAAAAGAATTCAAGAAATTCCGAATTACAGATGAGTAAGAAAACACAAAGATCTGCTCACAAACACACACAAACACATTTAAAACAGTATGTGCATTAACCCATCTGTCTGAGGTTAGGTTCTGATCAGATACCAGGTTTGGCCTCACAAACACAATCTGCTTTCAACTGCCAACGTCTGCAACACCTGGGAAGTCAGCAAGAAAGAGGCTGAAAGAGGCGCGACAAAAGATGAAGCCTTTCAAACCTGCTCCTCCTGTGATCCTGACAGTGGATAATCTCCCATTCAATCCATGAGATTCCAATTCAAAACTCAGTATAAGATCATTACCATGAAGCCAGCCACAAGGGTGACTATGGTCAACTTCATTTGTCTTCTAAGTGCAGAAATCCTCACTGTTCAGACTTCAGACAACAAAGAGTTCCCCTCTCTGCTTAAGCTTTCTTTTCAAGGTCACACGGTGCATCAGGAGCCCTCCATCTCCAACCATCTGTAAGTTGAAACACATTTTTGAAACATGTTAGATAAAATACATTGTTGTGTTGTTTCACCTCCATGAAGGTGATTGAAGACCTTTTCTCACTGCTGGCTCTTTAGTCCAAATAAAACACATTGACTCATTCTCTTACCACTTGATAACGGCGTAAGTCGTCATCAGTGTGTTAAAGACGATGATCTTCATGAGAAGCAGTCTCATAATCACGACAACCACTGTGCTTGTCCACACAACAACTCCAACGTCTGTAAGTCAAACCACACAGACCAGCATGATGACCAACATCTGTATGATGACACAGACTTTTCTAATTGTTTGCAAACGATTAAAACTGACCTTCTGTCTCCTCATATTCATCGCAGATCTTGTTGTGATGATCTGAAATCATAAAAACAATGTAAAATAAAAAGTAAAAAGTTTCTTCGATTTGTGAGTAGAAATGAGTTAAAACCAGACCCTCCTCACTCATTATCAGCTCCAGCCCTACCTGATGAGCTGGTGTGGCGTCTCCTGTTGACTTTTGGGTGTCGCCTGTGGCTCACAGAGCAACTGTACGATGGCCAGTCACTGGTAGCCACCGTGATGACTGCCACAGCGCCATGGCCACGGTGCTTCTTGTTTACAGTAATGCTGGATGGTGAGCTGGACATGTGGTGGCCTTCTGATGGTGACCTCCAACTGACCTCTAGGTGTCCTCTCCTGAAGTCACTCACCACACAGACCAGCAGGGTCCAGCCCAGCCTTTCTCCTGACAGGTGGACTGGAGGGGCCAGAGATGCCAGCATGTCGCCCTCTACCGCTCCTGAGAGATGGACATAGATGTAAATCCAGGGTATAGCGAACCATCTCTAATTAAAGCAGTGGTTTAAGTAACAATTTGTCGCAATTAACATGTATCACTTTTTATTGGCAGCTTGCAATGTGATGCACAAAATGATCTTCCTCGTCTCTCTCGGTTGCCTATATAAGGCTGTGCAGATTCTGTTGAGGTTATTTAATGCTGCTGGACTGTAAATTTCTTTGTGAGGGACTCAGCACAGAGAGTGACTAACGTTAGTTTAGAAATTAAGTTTGCTAACATAACTGATGACCAGCTTTTTGTAAAACACAGACATTCCACAGAGCCCCTTTAACTACATTTTGCAGTAGGTGCTAGTAGTTCAAGTAGTTAAATTACCTTTTTTTAATTACTTTTTTTGTGTAGTTAGCCACTAAAACTGCAACCATTTTTTGCCATAAATGATAAGGAATGATAATTATTGTCATTTTATCATTGCTTCTCTAGTGTAACTCAAAGCTGCCGGTCCCTGCTCTTTCCCAGGAATAGTTGGATATTTGAGGTTTTTTGGTTAATGTATAACCTGTGAACAAGTGGGTTTAACAATAAATTCTGAGTTGCATTTTTTACTGGCATGTGACTTGAAAAAAAATGTAGATTATAATTTCAGATCACATGTAGGCTACATTGTCAATTTAACCATTTTTTTTCCCAAAGTAGTTTGACCAGTTTTATTCCCGAGGGTAACTTTGCTATAATTCAACTTCTTCCAGTATGAAGTAATTGGTCCCTTACAAAACGTTGCTTTCTAAGTAGCTTCCCAAGACTGTATAGTAGTTGTAAAAATGAGGCATTTATTTTAAAAATGATATGTTTGCTGTTTTGCTTTCAAAGACAGACTTTCAAACAGTGTAGTGTAACAGTTTATTAAAGCCCTCAAGCATTTATTGCCAGATACAATTCAAAATATGTCAATCATTTATTTTTGTGCCACAGACTCTCATAAATCTTTATCATTACGATGAAGAAACTCCAAATGAAGAAGTCAATACGGCATCATTGATAATGTCAAAGCCTAAGGATAGATCGTGGTGTAGCAGTACAAATTTCAAAGCTCTCTAAGGTAAATTTGTAATTTTATACTACATGAATTATATTGATTTGACTTAATGTGACATTCAACAGCCACTGATTGAACTAAAAGGTCATGCTTTTTGGATATTTATGATTTTCACCAAACAGGGGTGATGCATTTTCTTGGCTATTGATTCAAAATATAACATAATCATGTATTAGAGATTAAAAGCTCTTACCTGTCCATAAATAGATGATAGGAAGATAAAATAGACCCCTGGATGGCTCTGTCATGTCTGCTTCACTTACGGTAGCTACAGTGAATTAGTGTGTGTGTGTGTGTGTGTTTGTGTGTGTGTGTGAAATGGGGGCATGCCGTTTGGCTGACAGGAGCATTGCATTATGGGGTGTTGGCACGTCTCATTGTTGTGACCTTATACTAACAATGGATGCCCCCAGCTGCCATCCCAACACACACAAACCCACTCCAACACACACACACACAAACACACACAGGGAGAGAAAGAGAGACAGACAGTGTGAACACTAGCACAAATGAGGCTTTATCTGCATTTATATAGAGCGAGACGGACGAGGACAGGACAGTCATGAGGACAGGAGAAAGTCAGTGAAGAGTTGTATGAAGAACTGGAGACACACCTGCCACCGGCTGTTAGATCTGAGGTAAGAAACTGATCATATCAACACACCCAGAACATTAGACAACAGTCTTGTAGGGTACACCTGCACACCTGCACACACAGACACACACACACACACACACACACACACACACACACACACACACACACACACAGTCTCTCTCTCTCTCTCTCTCTCTCTCTCTCTCTCACACACACACACACACACACACACTGTATTTTTTGGCTGAGCAGTGGGCGGGAGTTTACTGTAAAAGAGAAAGTGAAACTCAACAGCAGGAACATGAAGGGAGAATGACAAAGCCAAAGTGATCGAGGTAAAGCTTTTCGACACATTATTAACTTTTCTCACAGCCTGACCTTTACAGGTCAAGCTTTTCTTACAAATGCAACGATATAACAATTAAGTCGATTTCTGGTGAGCTTGTTGGTTGTTGTAACTGACATAATCTTCATTTTATCAACATGGTGCAGCACAGCTACTGACTGTGCAACCTGGTTTGAACTGCTGTTATGTTCCTGCAGCTGTTGTCACCTTACATTTATAGCTGTGTCCTCATCTTGTTTTGTCCGCATGGAAAATCATGTGGTTCCCTTGTCACATGTTTCAGGCTGGGTGGGATATGTGCTGTGGTTGGGGTCTAAAACTTAAACAGTTTGCCTGAATTAACCACTCGCTCAACTGAACTCGTGTGAACACGTTCACCTCGTCAGTAGAAGCAAATGAAATGAATGTAGTGTGCTCTTACTCCTGCTCTGATGTCTTTCAGGTTTAAGAAAAACAAACAAAGATCCTGAGACATTTTTGATTCAGCCACATTCCGACACAACCTGGACAATCAGCCAACAGTCTTTCAACACTCAACATCATCATCCTTCACCGCTCCTTGTGTTGGGGATGTGACCACGTGCAAAACAAGCTGCCAGCCTGTCACACTGCTTCCTTTTTCATTTCAAATCAGTGGTTGATTGTCATTTCCTCTACAATGGTCTCAGTGAGACTACTAGTGCTGTCTCTATTCCATGTGTCTCTGGCTGGGTCTCAGCCCACCCAGAGTTCACAGCAGGCACCGGGCCCTCCTCACCCTGCAGAAGAGCAGCCTCCTCTGGCTCCTGATAATCTGTCCTTCCCTTGGAGCCGTCTCCGCCTCCCAAGGTACCCTTCACACTCTTTTTTTTTATCTGCACAAACAGGAAATTGACAAGAATATTGAGGGACTTCTGTTCTTGAGTTGCTGATTTAAAAGGCATTTCTTTATCTTAGGTACATCATTCCTCTTCACTACCACCTCCTCCTACATCCTAACATCACAAGCCTCAGTTTCACTGGCTCGGTGCAGATCCAGATTGATGTCCAGAACAATACAAACTGGGTTGTATTGCACAGCAAAGGTCTACAGATCTCCATGGCCACCATATTGGACCAGAACCTTGCTCATCTGTCTGACCGGGTAGCTATCAGTGCAGAACAGTTATTATAACACCTTATTTGTCCTTGTTACCTACAATGGATCAACATTATTCCCATTTCTTCCTGTTCTAGGTTCTTCCAGTTCTTCACAATCCTTCCCATGAGCAGATTGGTATTTTCTCTCCCAGAGTGCTCAGCAATGGGCATAAGTATTTTCTGTATATTGAGTTTGAGGCTGAACTTGCAGAGGGCTTCTATGGCTTCTACAAGAGCACATACAGAACCAGCAAAGGAGAGACCAGGTAAGACTGGATAGTTTCACAGCCAGTTTGGCCAAATATCCTGCACATACGAAGAGGTTCCAGCTACCAAATCGTATCTGCTGACATCTCTTTTCAGAATCCTAGCTTCGACTCACTTTGAGCCCACAAGTGCTCGGATGGCATTCCCTTGTTTCGACGAGCCAAGCTTCAAAGCCAACTTCTCCATACGCATCAGAAGGAGTCCAGAGTACATTTCGCTGTCCAACATGCCTGTGGTGAGTGTTGAATACATGCTAGTTTTCATGCACTTTCATATGTGTGTAAAAAAAATGGCTACAACAAATTGTTTGTGTATTTCAGGCCAAGACAGTTGAAGTAAACGATGGCCTTCTTGAGGACCACTTTGATGCAAGTGTAAAGATGAGCACGTACCTCGTAGCTTTTGTCATCTGTGACTTCAAATCTGTCACTGCAACGACATCTTCTGGGGTGCAGGTGTGGTCTCCTTGGGGATATCTGAATTTTGTTTCCTTACCAACTAAATTACTTTCTCGGTGACACATTTATTTTGTATCTGTAGGTATCCATCTATGCCACCCCTGAGAAGTGGCTCCAAACCCGCTATGCCCTGGAGGTTGCTGTCAAAATGCTTGACTTCTATGAGGAGTATTTCAACATACGCTATCCTCTACCCAAACAAGGTACCCTTTGCTCAGTTTTTGTGTAACTAAGCCGCACAGCATTTCTTTTCTTTCATGTAATGTCTGTCATTTTCTCCTCTCTACCTCGTTTCTGTCCCATAACCTGTGTTACCTCCCGCTCTTAGATCTGATAGCCATCCCAGACTTCCAGTCTGGTGCAATGGAGAACTGGGGTCTGACCACCTACAGAGAGACCAGCCTTCTCTTCGATCCTCTCACATCCTCCATTTCTGATAAACTCTGGATTACTATGGTGATCGGCCATGAGCTCGCCCATCAGGTGAGTGTGACACTGTCTCTTGTGAAATGTCTGTGTAGCTCATAAATCAAATCATTACATAAACACTCAATACAAAGTGCTGAGTATCTATCTCTTCCTGCAGTGGTTTGGTAACTTGGTGACGATGGAGTGGTGGAATGATATCTGGCTCAATGAAGGATTTGCCAGATACATGGAGTACATTTCAGTCGAGGCCACCTACCCTGACCTCAAAGTGGTATGTGCTTTGTTTAAATCCAATTAATTGAATAATAGTCGTGGATTAATATTAAGCCTAGGAGAGAGTACTGATGACCCTGTTCTGTGCACGATCTTGCAGGAAGAATATATGTTGCACACCTGTTTTGCAGCGGTGGGTCATGATTCATTGAACTCCTCTCGGCCAATATCCAGCCCAGCAGAGAACCCCACTCAGATCAAACAGATGTTTGACACAGTCTCCTACGACAAAGTATGCAACTGATGATGTCAATTAATTACGAAAACAAAAACAGCCTCTTAATATACACTTGTGACTGCAAAGCTATTTATCTCTATATTGATATTGTAACAGAAAATCTAACCTTTTTCTCATTTATGACTAATATAATTTAACTGCTTTTAACAACGACCTACAATATAACCTGGTTATATATTATCTTATATATTATTAAGTCTTTTCTCTCTAACCCACCAGGGAGCATGTGTCCTGCACATGCTGCGACACTTTCTGACAGAAGACGTGTTCCAGAGTGGGATAGTACGATACCTTCGCAAATACAGCTACAGAAATGCGCACAACCAGGACCTGTGGGACAGTCTAACAAATGTAAAAGCACAAATTATGTTACTTGTGAAAGTTGTCAATGTGTGGTTCAGTGTTCTTTAATCATGGTCCTCGGGGACTCCTTCCCTGCATGTTTTAGAAGTTTCTGTGCCCCTACACACCTGATTGAAGTGATCAGCTCGTCATCAAGCTCTGCTGAAGCCTGATAATGGCTCATTAATTTGAATCAGGTGTGTCGGGGCAGGGAAACATCTAAAACATGCAGGGAAGGAGTCCCCAAGGACCAGGATTGAAGAACACTGGTGTAATCCGTTGTCATCTTCATGTAAATCAAAAAGTCCTACTCTTTTTTTTTTCTGTCAGGGTTGTCTTTAAGGTCTTTTTTGAAAAAACAAATCAAAAAAAGGATGTTATCCTGTCTTATAAAACTGGTATTTTTCTGCAAAACATTTCATAATGCAAACTTCCTGACAGCCATTGTGTCCCATTCATTTCATTATGGTGCATAAATCAATTTGAGATCTGAAAGTTGTTAAAAGAAGGTCATTATTGGGAGTGAACAGGATGTCTGTTTTCATTGCCATCAAAGTTAGGCCAGGAAATGCAGTCTTAAGTCATTTTAAGATAATATACCGTGTTGCCTGGCATCGATAACAAAACATTGACAGAATTATAGCAGACATGCTGTCCATTGTCAGCATGTCTGCTGTCCATTGTGATGGATTACCAATCTGAAGTCAATTTTCTTACTGTAAAAAACTGAATTGAAACAAACTGTGAAAATAGGAAAGATCACATTCAAAATCTAAAACTCTGGTGTGCTCAGCTCAGTTGGAATTAAGGTGCGTGTGATTTGTAAAAAAGAGAAGGTGGTCCATTATAGAAATATAGAAATTTATGATGGACAAACATAAATAAAATGTATTAAATTACATTTTATTTTGTTTTTCAGACATGCTCAGAGGAGGACTTCATCTCAGGAAAACACTGCTACAGCAGCGAACAGGCCTCCAAGAATGCAGTGAGTAAACATTTAAACATCAACTCTCCTCATGGGTTTGCTCTTAATAATTTCACTCCTTTTACAAGATTATTTTCTGACCTGTTGGCGTGGTGCTTGTTGCATGTATTGATCTCTGATTTACTCCTACAGTACCTGTTTGCAGGGGAACACCTGGACCTGAAAGCTATGATGAACACTTGGATTCTTCAGAAAGGCATTCCTCTGGTAACTGTAACCAGGAAGGGGCCTCGACTGCTGCTTAGACAGGACAGGTTCCTGAGGACAGTGATGCCCTCTGACCCCCTCTGGTCCACATTGCAAAAGGGGTGAGCATGCACATGCACTTGTATAGTTTTTTTTGTTTACTTTTTTGTTGACTCTTATTTTACTTACTTACTTCTGCAGCTACTCATATATTATTATCAAGACTTTCAGCTTCAGGTTTTACATCTTTAAAGTAATTCTCTCTTTATGTGTGTAGTTTCCTTTGGCATATTCCTTTGACATACAAGACAGATACTTCCAACACCATCCACAGACACCTGATGACAACACACACAGGTAACAGGGATGAGATGCAAAATAAAGTTCATAAATATCTTTGTTCTTGCTTTGCCGTTATATTTTTCCTATCTTTTGCTATTTTTGTCTCATTTAGACAGTATACATGTAGGAGAGGATGTCAGCTGGGTGAAAGTAAACACTGACATGACAGGCTACTATGTGGTTCATTATGAGGACGGTGGTTGGGATGAGATAACCAAACTACTGTTGGAAAACCACACTGCTCTGAGCTACAAAGACAGGACTCAGTTGATACACAATTCCTTTCAATTGGTCACGTAAGCATATATTTGTCTGTGGGTCTGTGTGAAAGAGCAAGAGACAGTGTTTTTTCTGTATGTCTGTATAATTACACGTGAATAGCTTTGATTGTTCTACCTGATATAGCAACTAACCTTTCGGATATTCCTCTTCTTGGCTCTAAAGGGCAGGTCACCTGCCCCTGAATAAAGCCTTAGACCTGATTGGCTACCTCCGATTGGAGAAGGACACCGTGCCTCTTCTCGAAGGACTGGGCTATCTGGAGACCTTTTACCGCATTATTGAGAAACGGAATGAGTTTGATTTAACAAGAAGCCTGGGAGTACGGAGACAAGAATACACATTTATTATGGTGTTAACGCCAATGTTTGTTTGACATGCAGATAAATTCATGTGAGACTCTGCTCCTCTGTGTGCTTTGGTGCAGGCGTACGTCCTACGATTTTTCCGTGCTGTCATTGACCAGCAGACATGGAGTGACAGGGGCTCTGTCTCAGAGCGACGGCTGAGGTCAGAGGTCCTGTCACTGGCCTGCCACCTGGATTACCCTCCATGTCTGGAGCGGGCACGTCAGAGCTTCAAAGACTGGCTTCAGTCCAACGGTACACTCAAGTATGTCTGTCTAAATTATACTTATCACATATCATTATCAGTCAACTATGCCCTGTGCAAGGCTGGAGCATATCATTTGATATTTCATAATGTCCCTAATATGCATGTCTCTGCTTGTGTTTACCTCAGCTTGCCCACTGATGTGGCAGTGACAGTGTATTCAGTTGGAGCTCAGGATGACCATGGCTGGGCTTCACTCTTACACACATACAACATCTCCCTCTCTGCAGCACAGAAAAGCAAAATCCTGTTTGCCTTGACCTGCAGCAAAGACACAGACAAACTACAAAGGTAGATACGTCTTTGCCCTGTTACATTTTTCACAGTAAATGCTGTCACCATGTGGCCAAAACAGGGTATTGTATCACAGTACTGATGCCAACAGAAATCAAGTATTTATTCTGTGTCTATTAGGGATGTTAATGGTTAATCATTGATCGATTAATTGCTGTTGAGAATGTAACTGATTAAAAATGTATTCACTGGCAATCAGAGATGGGCAGAAATACATCAAAAACAATCTTGTTACAAATTGTAAATACTTGCTTGTCAGATATAAAAAAAATACAAAATACTAGTATGATGTATTAAATTGAAATACAAGTTCTGTTTAAACTGATATGATTACATTTTAGCTATTTAGTAGCCTCACTATGGGTTAATTTGCCAGGTCAGTTGTTGAATAGCAACAGTTTATCATTCAAGTAAATTGGTGTTAACTTTATTTGTTCTTTTAAATCCTAATGTAGATTTAGCAAAGATCACGTCATTGGTTAAAACTGATTTCTACTGGAAAAATGTCCAACATATTTCATATATGATTAATAATTAACTGATAATCAATTGTTAAGGCAGCCGACTATCAGTTACATACATTTCTTGCGACTTGCATCTGACAACTGTCAGTGGAGGCTCTACAAGTGATAGCAGATAATGTAGCATTTATTGAGCAGGTTACATCGTGTGTATTTGCTTTGCAGACTGCTGGAGTTAGGTCTAGAAGGGAAGGTGATTCGATCTCAGGACCTGTCCACTCTCATCCTGATGGTGGCCAGGAACCCGCAGGGACATCACCTTGCCTGGAACTTTGTCAAAAAGAACTGGGACACACTGGTTCAAAAGTTAGTACAACATAATGGATACACTGTGAATGATGTTATGGTCTAATTCAAACCATGTGATGCTATGAAAATGCAGTTTCCCTTACCTTTTTAAAACATCACAATAATATTGTATCATGCATATACATATGCTAACATCAAGCTTGTCTTGTGAGTTGGATGCAAGAAATTTAAAACGGCAACACCTGTCTTTGTAGTGCCTTTCATTCTGTTCAATAACAGGTAAAACAGGTTTGTTTTTATTTCACCTGATTAAACCACAAGCACACAAGCACACAGTGGGTTGTGGATTGCACAATTATGCAAGCCCTAAATAACAGCGTGTGCACAACATATGTATGAGAAGATATTTGTCTGTGACTGTCTGTTTTCTGTCTGCTCTGCAGGTTCCAGTTGGGTTCATTTTGTATTAGAAACATCATCATTGGTACCACAGGCCAGTTTTCATCTCCGGAGGACCTCACTAATGTAAATGCACTGTTATATTTTGAGCTCATATATATTCTGCTAAGCAATTTAGGGATGCACCAATGTTTCAACATGCTCATTGTAATGGCTGGCATTTGCAACATCAGTGATAAAAATGATAATGATGATAATAACTGATAAAATTAAAACGTTTTAAAAACACTATAAAATGGCAATGTCTGAAAAACATAAACTGTTTGGCACCTGCTTTTCAAACCTCATAAAAACACAAATTCTAAATGTTTTATTCGTAAAAAGGCATGTCTATAAAACCACTAAGTGTTGACAAATGTGTGCTAACCTTGTCACAAAGATGACTGTAGCTTTGACTGTAACTGAAAGAGGAAGTTGTGGTGAATTGAATTTCATTTTCAGTTGCACATTTGTGTGGGTTCTGTAAATGGATGTGTGTTTGACCCCCCAGGTGCAGTTGTTCTTTGAGTCTATCAAAGAACAGGCGCTTCAGCTGAGAGCTACTCAGGTTGCCCTGGACAACGTGCAGAAAAATGTTCGCTGGTTTCAGAGGAACCTAGAGACTCTGAGAGGGTGGCTGAACAAGCAAATGAAGTGAAGGACAGCAGGAAGAGAGGGGGTGGCTAGTATACGCCACCCGGGGGATATTTGAATGGTTTTAAAGTTGTTTTACAAATTGCAGAATAATGTGCTAGATATCACTGAAGGGTTGAGTTTTGTATATGAAAAGGGTGTTCTGTAAATTTAAAAATTTTAAGGGGACTTATTTGTTAGACAAAAAAACAAAAAAATGTAATTGGTAGACCTGACAGTTGAGAAGTAGTCGTATGAGCGAGGAGCCATGTATGTACTGTGAATATTGTGTCTGTGTGTGCGTGCGTGTGTGTGTGTGAGAGAGAGAGAGATCATTCCAAAGACACTCAAATGTTGTAAAACTGATTCTTAAATAGACAATTAAAGGGTTTGTTGTACCTCTTGGTAGCTTTGTGTGTACTGTGTTTACTGAAATAGCAGTGTTGCAATATCGCATTACTCACAATAACATGCTCTTAAAAAATGAAATATTGATGTTGTTGATATCTTATGAATATTGTCTGATTAATCCAGCAAAGATATTCGGCCTTGTGCATCTTTTATTTATAAGTTCATCTAGATGCCTTTTCACTAGTAATTAAGTAGTGAATAGGATTTTTTCTTTTTGTACACTTTTTTACAGTTATGGTTACAGACTCTCGATACACTCATATTTTGAGGGTAATTTATTTACCACAAAAGAGACGAAACACAAAGTGAAGTCAAAGATAGATTTCATTGCTAAAATAAAAAAAATCTAGATATTGTTATTGTGAATTTGTTTGGCCATGATAATTGTGTAGTGAAATCCATATCCTTGGGTTAAGTACAGCTATTGTGTCTGCACCTTTGTGTCCATGTGTGCTTCATCATATTAACTATTTAAGGTTTAAGACGTGGAGCTCAGGAAAGACCTTTAAAATGACTATGATCCAGGAAATGAATGTAAAATATTTCATTGTTGTCACAAGTATAGTAAAAAAAAGTGTGGGAGTATGATATTCTACATGATAAATATTAATTTGAGGGTTCAGACCTGGTTTTATGGTTTAGTAAGAACTGTAAATAGGTTGAGGTTATGGCTAGGGTTGAGGTTAAGCATGTAACAGTTATGGTTGACCTACATTGTCCTGGCGAGTGTGGTAAGAAAAATAAAAATAAATGCGTGTGTTTCCTGGCCCCGCCCCCCCCGGAGTAACATCCAATAGGATGGCAGGATTGTAAGTAGCTGGGATGCTGTCAACAACTGGTCGAGCAGGAAGGAAAGTGTCAATTGTGCGTTTGTTAGTTTCCATGTAAGAGCAATAAGCTTTGTTTACATCTTTTTAGCGTAAGGTTCGACGTTTTAAACAATCCAGCCGTATTCGTGGTTTATCCTACAAAACAGCAATGGGCGAAAAAGTTTTGTAAATGAGCTAACGTTAGCAAACTGAATGTCTTTCAGTCAGTTGCAATTGTCAGAAGTTGGCTAGTTCCAAGCTAGCAACTACGTAGCTAACGTTATTACAGCGAAGACAGGCTGCTGGTTACTGTGAGCGCCTCACAGCCTGCGGTGGGTTGTGGCCAGCGAGAGGAATATCACGTCTGTCGAGCTTCTGTAAACATCTACAGATTTCCTCATTTTGGACGCGAGGAGCTGACTGAGATATCCCACCATGGATCCGTTTGACAGTAACAGTGCAGGTAAGGAGGGAAGATGGTAACAGCAAGCTAGCGGCAGCAGGCCAGCTAATAACTAACGGGACATTAGCAGCAAGCTCGTCTGGAGTGACATTCAACCGAGGACACATGTTGAGGCGGGTGGGATTGACTTTTGACAAGCTAATGAAAAGCTACCTTTAGGCGTTTTGAGTAACGGGTTTCTTTCTTTTACAGTTGAGGGATTCCCAGAAGCTAACTTAATCGCAGTCCCACTGCTCGGTCCTGCAGTGGGATGATAACATTTTACTGCACGTAACTATCTCTTCACCTCAAGCACAATGCGGAAGGGGCTATCGTGAATCTCGCAGTTTATTTATGTAACGTTAATGTTATTTGAACTAATCAAAGCCAGCAACACGTTTCTAACACCTTAAACACTTGCTTTCTTGAAACTCTTGACAGAATCGTAGTATGCCACTGATAGGACTCAAGTTGTCTTTCTGTGTTAAAACTCAGCAGCAGTGTTTGACCAGTCAAAAGCCTGGTGGTTTGATAATAGTTGTTTTGTCTTGGTGTGGAAGCTGATAAGTCATGCTCAGTTTGGCTGCCAGCTGCTTTATAGCTTCTGCCAAAGTCCTGGGGCTTTATTAAAACAAACAAAAGGCCCAATGCACACAATATAACAGCTCTCTGGAAACCTTAATGTTTTCCTCTATGTTACAGTAAATCTAACCTGGAAGAAGCAATCACCAAATCACAGCAGTTAGATCTCCTGTTTTTGTGCTTTGTTGTTGTGGTTTCTAAGTAGAAGTCACATTTCAAATTCTCACACTGATCAGATAATGTAAAACAAACATTAGCAGATGCTTCCTTCCCATTTTTTTAATGACCAACCAACCAATGACAGCGTTGTGGCTCAGTGACTCTGCTTCTTTGTCTGTTGTCTGAGCACATTCAGCAGATAATATGTCTCAGTGCTGTATTTACATACAAGCTTGATAAAAGTACAGGAGTTATTGATTATGTATATTTTCCTGGCATGTTTTCCAGTTGTAGATGATAACCATCACATCCATCCAGCCTCTGGCATCTGTCATCGTGATTTAATGAAATACATTTATCCATAATATAACGCAATTTCCTTTGTTTAGAAGTAGACTAAGTAGACCATTCAATCATTATCAAGTTGGATGTGGGTTTTTTTTGGTCTTATTTTGAGCACATACTTGTCTACACATTACACATTACTTACTACTTAGCTCTTAGCCTATTAATAGAAATTAATGCCACAGCAATGTGGTCCAGACAGACACAGTGACAGCCCCATACAGTCATATCAGAAACACTGTACAGGACAGACAAGGGGCTTCATTCCTTGTAGAAATAGAAAATGCATTGTCCATTAAAGGCATGAATGGAACGTGAGGCAAACTGTGAGACCTGCATTGCATAGCATTATACTACTTTCGTTATTATTAAATTAGGAAGTTGAACATGGCTCTGATTGTTTCAAGAAATGCTGAATGGTGTAGCCAGCTGCTATAAAATCACGTGGACTTTGGCACAACTCATGTCATGATGCTGAAGACAGAGGGTAGTTCATGGATATTCAGGCTTTTGTAACTGCAGTATCATGTGACAGTGACAGCTGGTGGATATTCTTTATATTTGCATTTTGTGGTTTTGAGGGCACTTAGTGAGTGTTTATCTTTCAGCCCTGCAGTTAAATGAATCAACTATAAAGGAAATACACCAGATTTTGTCTTGACAGATTTTGTAAGACCAGCACTTGAACTAAGCTGCCAAACCAGCCTGATGAACCCATCCCATGTAGGTCATAGCACCAGGAAATGCTGTAGGAGGTTTACTAACAGGAAACTGAAGAAAGTGCTTGCAAATGCAGTGACAATAACAAGTCTTTGTGTTGAAAGATGACTTGTTGCCACTACTCTTCAGTGAAAGACTCTGAACTCTAAAAACACAGCACATAATGTTAACATACAGTACTGTGTGTTTGTGCCGATGTATATAACCATTTGCATTCTGGTCTCTCACCTACTCTCATTTCCCCTTTTGAGAATTATCCGTCTGACTTCTCTTCCTCTGTGTGTTTTAGAGCGAGCCAACCTGCCGAGGAACATGATTGAGAACAGCATGTTTGAAGAAGAGCCTGATGTTGTGGATTTGGCCAAAGACTCTGCTACATTTCCGGTATGCTCATGTCATCTTAAGCCATGCATGCCATTTATGCCGTCATTTCAAGGACCAGCCAGAATCAATAATTTTGCATATATCATAATGCATATCTGCACATCTCTGCACATTTCTCACAAGTGCTTTGATCTTGAGATCTGATAATGTGAACAGATCAGAGCAGTATAAATAAGGATCAGTTAGTTTGAGGCCGACACTTGTGGGTAGCCAATGATGCTTATCTGGTCGTTTAGGTTCAGTATATGTTTCAGCAGTCTGTACACGATTTCAGATCTGAATATGTCTGTAGTTAACACTGTCAGAATGATTTCTAGCAAAAAGGAACTTCCCTATATCATGCCAAAGATGCCTTATCTTCTTTGCGTCAGTAGTATCAATATCTTCTCTCTAGAGCTACAGTGACCCATTTTCCCAATTCAGCTTCTGTTAGTACAGACATTCTGTATCATAAATGAACAAAGTCTTATAAACCCTAAGTTCTTCCCTCAGTCTCCACTACCTTATCCCTTATGTTGTTTCCACATCCACCGCAGTCCTAATTTAAAAACAAAAACACGGTGATACTCTCATATCATTATGATTTACCTGTCATCTGTGCCCTGGACTTTGTTGACAGACCCTTGACTGTCCTGATTAAATTTCCATTATTCCTGTCTTTGCCCTCACTGCTGCTGCGTATGACATCTTACCCTCTGCAAATTAATTTACCTGACAAGGCAATCTAGTTATTAATTTTATCTGAGAAACACTGCATAGATAAGCTGGAGAATAACAGGGTGAACTGTGCATGCTCTCTCTAGACGTTTCCTGCTCTTGACCCAGATGAGGTGGCATATGAGCCTCGTAGTTCGCGGTTGCTTGTGCGAGGCTTGGGAGAGAATGACATGGACGAGGATGAGGAGGACTGCGAGTCTTCAGCCCGTCTGCTGGGCATGTCCTTCATGAACCGTAGCTCTTCTCACAGACCCAGCTCATCCCCTTACACCAGACAACCCCCACCCAGGTAATGCATTAAAAAGGTCATCATCTGTTAGCTGTGCAGTATGTTTGCTTATTTTATTTTTTAAGTGTGTGGCATAAGTAATCATGTATTATCATATGCAATAGCTCCTGTGATTAGTGTTTGTGGAGTCTAATTATATACACATGTTGATTCAGGTGAATGTATCATAAGACTTTAACTAAGCTTCTATAACTTCAAATACCCAAGAACTTCATGAATTTTAGATACACATTTTGAAATTGTTGAGGTGTATAGTTAGAAGTAATAACTGATGGAAGCAGTACAGCAGCACGGTGGGTCATCTCTTTCTTCCATGACTTCCTCTTAGATAAAGATTTACATTTTTGGTCTTCAGAGTGAACACTTGTCTGCACTCAGGGGCCGAACTACAGCTGTCGTTTACGTACGTCACTGGAATATTCCACAAGCTAAAGAGAACACAGAATACAGTTAAGGTTGTGGTGTGTGTCTATGATCAGTGTGTTAGTCTGTGTGTGTTCATGTAACCTACCTTTAAGTATGCATGGCATTGTCAGACGTGAGCAGGAAGTGCTCCTGTGTCAGCGTTACCTCATCTCCCTTGCGGCTTACAATTACCAATGGGAAGCCTTTCTGTGACGTCCATGAGCTCATCATCTCCGTTACATTCTGAATTTTAAAGCAACTCGTGGTTGTTTTGGTGAACAAGTTGCACTTAGATTTACAGAGGCACATTTCTTGAAACTGCAGGCCTGTCTGAAACCTTGTTGTTACGTTAAGTAGGATGCCAAAAATTGTTTGAAGAGATATAATCATCTACATCTTTTCATAAACATTATGCGCCTTCTCACCTGGCATTTGTGAATTGTAAAGTAATGTTGAACTCTTCCTGGTCACAGGTCATGTTCACGGCCCTCAGCCCGTACCATGGTTGTATGTGTGTTATTCCTGGTGATAGCGGCATCTATGACTATGGTACTGTACTTCTTACCTGGATGCACCTTTACCAAGGTAAGAAAAAAATTCACTAGCTCTATTTAGGGAGTTTTTGTGTGAATAGCTAAACATAACTCTTTCAACATATTATGTCTATACTTGCATCTGACTGTTTTTTTGTCTTACCCATTTCTTTGGCTGACCCCAACCTTCCATCCTTCTGCAGACGGGATGTAAGCCGAACAAGACCACTCCCATTGAGCCAGTGTACCCTGAGTCCACAAATGGCACACTGTTTCCATGGGCACAGCTCCGGCTGCCTAAAAGCGTGCATCCTCTCAGCTATGACCTCACCCTGAACCCTGACCTCGAGAACATGACTTTCACCGGCCGCACTGTTATCGACATGTTGGTGCTTCACAACACCAAGCGCATTGTCCTGCACAGTGCTAATCTCAACATTGCCAAAGCTACCTTCAAGGTGGGATTTGAAGGAGGTTGTGTACTGACGACAGTGTGTAATGAATGTCTTGTTTTATTTTAGTTTAGATCATTTTGTTTTATTCTGTGATGTGCAAAGCCTGTCTGACTATATATACAGAACTGTTTATAAAGATTTTATTTGCACCTGAATAGAATAATTGATTCAAACTTTTTGCCTTTGGTAACGTATGCTTTCTCTCCTCCAGCTGGGTGATGGCGACGCCAGTAATGTGACTGTACTGGAGTACAAACCCGCACAGCAGATAGCTGTGAAGTTCACTGAGGACCTGAAGGCAGGCCAGCACTGTGTTTTGACCCTGGAATACTCCGCCAAACTTTCACACACCTATGATGGTTTCTACAACAGCTCATACACAGATAAAGATGGAAACAAAAGGTACGCTTGACTAATTGGCTATGGTGTAATTATGTCACAAGACAGCTGAAAGATGTGTAAGGACTTTTATAAAAAGCATGTATGTGATTGAGTGATTTAACAGCTAATGAGTTGAGTTGAGTTTGCAACTAATGACCAGACACTATAAAGCAGTGCTGTAAATGTTTCTTTCTTCCCTTCTTGTTCAAAGGGTCCTAGCTGCAACTCAGTTTGAGCCACTGTCAGCCAGGAAGGCCTTTCCTTGCTTTGATGAACCAGCTTTCAAAGCCACCTTCCTGGTTAAAATCACCAGAAAACCAAACTACATGACTCTTTCCAACATGCCTAAGGTACTCTAATATCAGTTAAGTCCAGCTTATTGTGTCAGTATGATTTTAAGTGCTGAAACACCCAGATAGATAGATAGATCAATGTATTTTTTGTTGGCATGATTTTTCCACTCACATTTACAGAGAATTTGAGTTGAGGGCTGGCAGTGTTTGACAGGCAAATTTGAGATTTCAAACTCAAACACTGACTTACTGTAAAGCAGATCCCTGTTTTGAATTACAGCTGGTTTTGACAGTGTGACTCAGTTTGTTTTCCAAGTACAAGTTGAATTCTTTCTGAGCATACCAAAAATGTAAATGGACATTATATAATGAAGGAATAATTTTCTGTTAGTAAGCTTTTCACCAGTTTAGGTTAGCACAGATGTTTATAGGACAATCTGATGTCAGTCGTTACTAGCATAGCATTAGGCTGAGAGTATATTCCAAATAAGATAAATTTGTCATGCTCACTGGAGAAAAATGGTGGGTTTATGACCTGAAATAAGTTTTGTCTTTGTCAGTGTGCACAGCCTCATTCTCTGCTCTCCAACACAATGTCAAATGCAGCTCACCAATAATGTCATGAGTGTCACCTCGATAGACACAATTTACAGTCCATAATATGTTATCTCACTCACTATGTATATTATGAGGAACCTGTGAGGCATTACTGTTCTTACTGTGACTTGTAAGCTCATAGCATGGACACAGTTAAGCTAACAGACCATGTCTTTATATTTGCTTGCAGCACTATATTTCACAGCTTTCTGAGAAGATGCCAAATCAAATTTAGTTTTGAGTTTACTATCGATAATAGTTGGTGGTAATCTTGTCGTTATGCGTTGTGTTTCAGGCTAATACCACAGCTCTTCCCAATGGCCTCGTGAGAGATGAGTTTGAAAGGACAAGTGTGAACATGAGCACCTACCTGGTGGCCTTCATTGTTGCTGACTTCACCCCTATCAACAAAAATGTCTCAGAAACTCTGGTAGGGCTCACACGGATATGACTCCTTTTTGCTTTCTTTGCAGGTGCTTTTCAACTCAACTATTGTGTTGTTGCTGATAGAACGTCTTGATGTGTTTTATATCTGTTTGTTTTAGGTGTCTGTGTACTCGGTGCCAGAGAAGAAGGAGCACACTGAATATGCTCTGGACACAGCTTCCAAGCTGCTGGAGTTCTACAATAACTTCTTTGAAATTGACTACCCACTCAAAAAACTCGGTGAGTACACACAGACACTTGAGGATCATCTAATCCTCATCTGATTGTTCTGTCTTTTCTGCCCTCTTTAAACACCCTGATAAGCTCCCTCTTTCTTTCGTCAGACTTGGTAGCCATTCCGGACTTCCTGGCCGGAGCCATGGAGAACTGGGGACTCATCACTTTCAGAGAGACCAGCCTGCTGGTGGGAAAACAGTCCTCTTCTCTGGAAAAACAAGTAGTTGCCTCCGTCATAGCCCATGAGCTTGCACATCAGGTAATTGTGGTCACCTTTGTGTTTGTGAAAGTATCAGAGACTGTCAGTTTGCCACTGTTGGGTCTTAACCTGCCTCTGTGGTGTTCCAGTGGTTTGGAAACCTGGTAACGATGAGCTGGTGGAACGACCTGTGGCTCAATGAAGGTTTTGCCACTTACATGCAGTACACATCACTTCAAACAGTGTTGCCTCACCTGGACATTGTGAGTTTACACAAAATTACTCCCCACATATTTGGAAGCAGATAAAGATGTGTGCTTTACTGTGTGCCTTAGCAGTAAGTCCTGTGTTTGTTTGCAGGGTAATTTGTTCCTGGCAGTGCGCTTCAGAGCCATGGACAAAGATGCATTAAACTCCTCCCATGCTGTTTCAACGGAGGTTAATACACCTGAACAAGTGGAAGAGATGTTTGACTCTGTCTCATATGAAAAGGTACACTTTTATATTTAGTTTAGCAGATATATATATTAAATGTGCATGAATTCACTTCCATATCCAGCTGTTAATCTCAACAACCAGTTATAACTGTAGTTAGTGCTCTGCTTTGGGTCTTATCAGAGATGCTTTGTGCCTCTGTCCTCCAGGGTGCATCCATTCTCCTGATGCTGAAGGCCTCACTGCCAGGCGACCAACAGTTCAGAAAGGGTATCATTCAATACCTGAATCAGTTCAGTGGATTAAACACAGACACTAACGACCTCTGGAACAGCCTTACGCAGGTGGGTGTGCCTTTTTGTTTTTATGCCTCCATTTTGGCAAAAGCTGTTGCTGTCAACAGTCCTCTATACTGCTGTATAAAAATAGTCTTTAAGTGAAGGCAGCAGGTTTCTCACTTTAAATTATTCACTTCAATCGTACAAGTTAATACATTGATAACTTCCAAACTGCCAAGAACTACACTTAATACCTTTTTATTTATTTCCTTCAAAGTCTTCAGCAGATAATGTTGTATTATATGAATCTGGATAGACTTGGACATGAACTGCAACTTGACTGGTTGGCAGAGGAATATATCCAAGTGGCGGTATTTTAGTTGGATGCTATGGGCCTTATACATCAGTAGTTTATTACAATTTATCTGTCAGTCAGCTGTCTTAATTATAGTCTCCCTGACTTCAGCTGCATTGGCTGGTTTTACTGTTGTTATAGTGGGTGATCAGGAACCGTCTCAGGAGGAACATTATTAACATAAAGGTAGTAAATGACTTGTGGCATTGTTGTTAATGTTAGAATTGATAGGTCCCTGTAAAAGTGTTCATCTTTTTGCTTATTCCCCTTTGAAGGGAAGTCAGAGCACAAGATACGGTAGATACAGACAGTAGACTGCTACTGTTCAAAGGGCTTAAATCGGCTTAAATCGTTCCCTTAGTTTAACAGGAGTTTGCCAATTCATTATTTCCCCCCTGCTGGACCTGTTGATTCTTTACTTGCACCTGCTTATTCTTGTGCAGGTCATCTGGACGTTTGCAATAATGGTACCAGTCCTGAAAGTCTCTTAGTGCTAAAAATGAATTATATGGCAAAACAACAAAAGTGGATTTTGCAGACATCAAAGTATTTTGGATGGAATCTGTGAGTTTTGAGGTCATCTCTTTTTGCCTCTTTTATAACTATAAAATCTCAGGTCGACGTGTCGACGCAGCATCAGAATGTGACGGAGATGATGAGCTCATGGACGTCACAGAAAGGCTTCCCATTGGTAACTGTAAGCCGCAAGGGAGATGAGGTAACGCTGACACAGGAGCACTTCCTGCTCACGTCTGACAATGCCACGCATACTTCAAGGTAGGTTACATGAACACACACAGACTAACACACTGATCATAGACACACACCACAACCTTAACTGTATTCTGTGTTCTCTTTAGCTTGTGGAATATTCCAGTGACGTACGTAAACGACAGCTGTAGTTCGGCCCCTGAGTGCAGACAAGTGTTCACTCTGAAGACCAAGTCAGGTAAATCAAGAAGTATTAAACTGCAACATCAAGTCTCAGAGTCTCTGGAACTGTGTCAAATGATACATTTTTGTGTGTGTGTGCATGTATTTGTGTGTTTTCAGAGACATTCAAGCTGCCAGAGAGTGTAAAGTGGCTGAAGTTGAACTACAGAAACACAGGCTTCTACATCGTCCATTACGGAGACAAGGGCTGGGCTGATCTTAGAGATGCTTTGTCCAGCAATGTCAGTGTTCTTACACATGAGGACCGTGCGTCGCTCATACACAACATCTTTGCTCTCTCCAGGTATAGTGAACAACATAAATAGTTGCTTAATGGATTGCATTCAGTGACAGGAGAAACTGAAGAAGAAGAGTGTGTACCAATCCATGTATTTAACTTGTAAAAACCCTTTCATTCTGTCCTGTGTTATCAACAGACTGGGACGTGTGTCCTTCCGTCATGTCCTCAACCTGTTAGACTACATGACCAATGAAACAGAGACTTCTCCCGTGTTAGAGGCCTTGTTACAGCTCAACAATTTGTACAGGCTGCTCGACAAAAGACAGGAGCACACTCTTGTGGCCCGCATGAAGGTACGGACATACACACACTTACAGTAAATTAGGGTAAATAACTGTATGTGTGACTAAGTAATATGAAGCCTTTTGTGACTTTATACAACTACTAGAAGAAGCTGCATGTAGTCTGATAAATTGCCTCCTGTGATGTCACTCAGTAGCCAAGTTGCGTTGTGGATAATGTGATTGTTTTAAAGTTTAAATCCATTATTCCACACATTCTTTTTCTTTTTCAAAACCTTGTACTTACATTACCCACAATGCAACTTTACAATACATTTGTGAATATGTCTTGTGAATAAAGATATACTAAGCCACATGACTGTCAAACACATCCCATATTGTCTTGAAAATTCTTAAAAGTTTGTAAAAACAGAAAAAACCCACAGTGACGGCTATGAAGTGCTTAATTATTGATAATATTAATTAATTTATATGATAATGTCATATGTATAAAGGTAGTGAGGCCGTTTAAGAAATAACTGCTAGGCTTATTAGTGTCATGTAAACATGTCAATATATACCTTTCAGGAGCCAAACACAACTTTGAACTTAACTCAGAAGTCCTTAAATTTAAAACTCAAGCAGCTATTTTGCCCATTACTGGTTACTGACTCAAGACTTACTTGCATGTTTATCTATCTTTAAGTCAACAACACTATGATAAATACATCAGTTTGCTTAAATAACTGCCTTAAAAGCATAAAATACATCTAATTTGTGAAGCTTTCATATCTTTTAAACCACTCGGCATTAAACATCAATGTAACTGATCTGTCAATTTCTAAGATTTAAGTGTTCTTTTAAAACTGTTTGACTGACTGTAGTGCTTCTGTGTACTAACGCATCCATTGCATTTTTTTTCTCCCTTATGACAGGATTATATTTTGCGTCATTTTGGTTCTCTGATGAACAAACAAACATGGGTAGAGGAGGAGAGTGTGTCTAAACAAGAGCTGCGTTCAGCCCTGCTGGAGACAGCCTGTAGTCTAAGTGAAAAAAGCTGCACTCAGCAAGCCAAAGCCCTGTTCAAAAAGTATGTTGAGTCCAACGGGACCTCACGGTACGTATAGCACACAAGAAACTTTATTTTTGAGTTGCTTTTCTGGGACACTGTCACAGCAGGGTGAGAAGACCAGCCTCAACATCTTTTTATTGAAATAGAGATCATCTTTAGCAGGGATGTGGAAAACTTGTTTAGTTGGTGTCTGACATTTGAGTTGTAGGAAGTCAACTGAAGTTTGGTGCACTTATAACCAAAAGTGTGTTTTCTGTAGGATCCCAGGCGACCTGCAGCAGGTCGTATTCAATGTGGCTGCTCAATCAGGTGAAGATTGGCCGACTTTGCTCAACATGTACGGACATGTGACTTATGATGCAGAGAAGCGAAAAATGCTACGAGGCCTAGCATCCACTCAGGATGCACGGCGTATAGTATGGTAAGTTGTTGTGTGCGAGTGTGTGTTTGCTTCTGTTCAGGATCAGGCATCACCTACAATTTCTTAAGCATACAGTGTATCCAATACAAGTTAATATTACATTTGAAAAGCTGAAAGAGAGAAGCGTTCATGAAAAGCCTTCATTAAAACATCCCTTGCAAACAGTGCAGGAGAGAGAAGCAATGTTTTAAATGTCCACTGAGAGGCAAAATCCTTTTAACCGACCCTGAGAGCAGTTTGTCAATAAATTACACTTCAGAGAAACCAAATATGGATTCAACTTTAGCCAGAAGCTGTATGCAATGAAACATGCCAAACCAAAACCCAGTGCTTTGTCTTGAGCCTGTTGGTTTGAGTCAAGTAGCAGATAATTTAATGTTTCCTGAATTGGCCCATTAGGTTATGAAGATCACAAAGACAAACTCCTTCATAGTTGAGAAATATTCTCCCTGTCCAATATTTGACATTTGTACTATGATTTTGTATCCTTTGCCAACCTCATCATGATATTACTGTATTGTTACTGTACTGTATCATAACATGTTTAGCATGTTGAAATTGTTTTAGCCATATGTGATTACAATTGAGGGCCTCAGTTACTAAATTGCTGATTTTTGAGACTTGTTCTATCTTGTTCTGACTCCATGTTGTTATTTGGGCTTTTAATATTATTGTTATCTTAATGTGTTTTACTGAAGCATGTTTGTAATGTAAGCATGTGGTCATGAGGGCTTGACAGTATTTAACACAAATCACGGTCTGTCTAAAGGATTCTAAATGCAGGTCTGAAGGGGGACATCATCCAGACACAGGAGTTGCCTTTGGTCATAAACACTGTGTGTAACGGCTTTGCTGGCTACTTGTTTGCCTGGGATTTTATACAAGAGAACTGGGACCGCCTTATAGAGAAGTAAGTGGTATGAAAGTTAGGGCTGCATAATTAATCAAAATATTACGGAAATCGCAATATGACCCGGTGCAATTACTACATTTCAAAAAGCTGCAGTTTTCCATTAAAGGAAAATGTGTGTGATAAACAGCATTATAATTAAGTACTATAGTACTGCAGAGATGCCTTGGCCTCCAAATCTTGTTCTTTTGATGTAAGAAAACATGTTTGTTCGGTACAAACCCCAACAAATGTCACATTATCATATTTGTAATAGTTTTAAAATAATTACAATATGATTGTTTGACCATATCATGCAGCCCCAATACATTTAAGTACTTTTTCACATTAAAATAAAGAGATGAAACAACATCAGTGTTTCTGTGTTTTTGGCTGTAGGTTCCCTGTGGGCTCCTTTGCCATCCAGACAATCATCAACGCTGCCACCTCCCAGTTCTCCACACAGGCACACCTCAGTCAAGTATGTTTCTTTATTCTAATTTCATACATTTGCGCTGAAGCATATTTGAGGGTCCATGCACTTGTTTGTTGGGAGATATTAATTGTTCACAGAATGCATTATGTGTGTTTTGTTAAGTCTGATCTGTGTTTGTCTGTGGTGCAGGTGCAGGGTTTCTTCTCCAGTCTGAAGGAGCGCGGCTCTCAGATGAGGAGCGTGCAGGAAGCTTTGGAAACCATCAGACTGAACCAGCGCTGGATGGATAAGAACCTGCCTACACTCCAAAAATGGCTCTAACAGGTGCTCCATCCAGTCTCCGCCCCACTAACATGCAGTCGAGGTGTGTCGTCAAGACAACAGCAGTGTTTGCACTATTGTAGGACTGTCTCTCCTCACTCCCTTTATCCAGGTTAGAGTTCTAATCAAAGCCAAAGGTTGTGCTCTACCTGGGTTGACAAGGTGTTTGGTTTTCTGACATTGGTCCTGTGAGTTGTATTTGCTAGCTCAGGGTGGCTCTGATTGTGTGTCTGACAGGGTGTTGTCAGATGCAAACACACACTCCTCACACTTAATGCTGTCGACCAAACCTCTCCTCTGCATTTCTCATGGAAACCTCATGCCTGAGCAGACAATCATGCTTCACCCACACTCCTTTCGCTCAGCCTGCTCTCAGGCACTAAACCGTATGAGCTGTGTAAGGGCCAATTCTAAAAGAGCGGGTATTAAGAATGTCAACATTACTGTCTTTGTATGTCAGTCCTGGACCTTGTCTCAATGCAGCTGTCAGGGATTCCTCAGTGATGAGAAGTTGAAATTACCGGTACTTGAGAGATGGAATTATTATTATTAAACCAACCTTTTATCACTGTGTAGCAACAATAGCTGCCTGCCATTATGAACTCATGCCACCCAAAGCATTTACTATTTGAGTCATAGTATGGCTAGAAGATGAGTTGGTTGATTGATTAATAGCTTAAAATACCAAACTTGTGTTGGCATCAATTGAATGTACTGAAAAACCTTCCTACTGTGTACAGTAGATGGCATACTGCACAACAGTGCAGGTTTAAATCAACAACCAATGTGTCTTAGGTGAGAGCAGGCAGTGCACACTGGAGACAAATGTTCCTTTTTTTTCCTTTCTTTCTCTACAGTCATGAACCTGCTTTAACTCTGATTATGAGTTTTATTTTGATTGATTTTTACCTGCAGAGCAGTCACTGCGCAGACATTAACTCTGTGTGCTTGTAAACTTGTAATTATAATGTAAATATGCTCAACCCTACACCCTTTTCCGCTGCGATTTTTGGATGTATTGTTTTAACCATCTTGACTTTCTTGATTTTCAGCTTTTCTGTGTGTTCTGTATATAGAGTGTAAAGAGGATATGTACATAGAGTTGATCAGGAGCCTTGGTCAAATGCTTTTACTGTATTTCTTGATTTAGACGACCCCAGGGAGGTCATTTGCTGAAGAATGTTTGTATTTTAAGGGCTAATGTGCATATTGAAGATACAAAGTGTATAGAAGAACATCTATATTGGGCAAGACTGATCTGTCCAGTAAGCTGTTGCTCATCAGCCTGACAAAAATACAGAAGGTTTAAAGTTACTCCAATGTTAACCAGCCGCTAAAGAGTAGCCTGGCTATTTATTGAGTGTCTATAATGTTTAAATTAATACAGTTGTACACTCATCTTGAGCTTTATTTAATGTGGTACTGCTTACTTATTCACTCCATCACTGTCATGACATTCAGGATAATTTAGTAAATGTACTGCAGATTTAGTCATTTTCTTTGGACATCCCTAACTTCGTCATTAGACATGCATCTCTGTTTTGGTTGTTATATTATCTTCTTCTAAAGTGTTTTTGTCTCATTCATGTAAAAAACTGTGTCTGCAAGTTCATCAAAAGATTACCAAAGTGTCACAAAGACGACACACAAGATCTGGGTTGAATTCCCGGTACTGTTACCTCTGGATTTGTTATGTGTTCCAATGAACATAGTTGGCCCTGCGCACAGGTCATGAAAGGGTCACATGTTTGTTGATGCAGGAGTGCTAGTGGTTAGTCAAGTGGATGTAAGGAAGGGTGGTCAAAAAGTGCACACACACCAAGAGACACCATGTGCATCAAAGGCATGGCTGTGTATGCCACAGTTGGGGTGCATGGTATGAAGGATTACAGTACAGAGAATCATGCATTCCAAACGGTTTAGAAAAGATAAATCAGTGTCAAACTTTACTTTGAAGGATGTCATCACAGTTTAGATTAGTATTGCCATTGACTTATTCAACCTAGTCCATTATAGTTGTACCGACATTATGATAATATGGCACTTGCCTTTAAATACACATATTATACTTTTATGTTGTGGCTAATTCAGACTATTGTATTGTTTAAAGTGTCTTTTTTCCAGATTCCAGCAATCACATTAATCAATCAGTTTTACTGAGGCTCTGACTTTGGTTGTCCACCACACTTTGGTCAGAAAATATGAAGATGTGTGAAGTCAGATGCAATAAGCTTTCAGAGACGAGTGTTACTGATGTCATTTAGGTAGAGGGTGTTTAGCCAAAGTTGTTGATGTAGCCTGTCTGATGAGAGGATTGTAGTAGAGTACCATGTGTGCAGTAAACCCAATCAGATTGTCTTTGTCTTTGCACTGGGATGAAATGCTGCAGATGCTCTTGAAACTGTCGCTCTTCATGTGAACAAAATATGAATAAAAGTTGTTTTTTGAACATGTTGGATTTTCTTTTTTATTGAAATACAAAGGGCATTAGTATATGCAGACTTGACCTTAATTCAAAATGGACTTGTATTGGTTTTCTTGTCAAGGTTAATTTTAATCACTCAGCTTTAGGAATTATTTTGAAATTGTTGGCTAAAATTACACTTTTCAAACAGTAACAGTCCAAATCATGTTAAGCTGGAATTCTTTAGCTCTGATTTTAAAATGGTAGACATATTTTGGGTCCAGCCATGCTATATCTAACGGCAGTGAGATCATTCAGTACAGAATACATACAGACCCGCAGATGAAGGGAACTAAAGCATAAAGTCAACACAAGTGAACACGATCTTGAATTATAAAACTATTAAGAAAGACCTGAGGAAGGAAAGAAACAATAGAACTTTGATCAGTAACCAGTAGTGGAAACGTATTCAGATCCTTAACTTATGTAAAAGTATCAAACCCACAATAAAAAGTGTGGAAATTAAACAGTGTATGGTCACACATCAGGATGTGAGTGGAGGGGAGATCCTCTTCACCTGAGGTGTGGGGAGTTGTTAGGGTTAGAACAGGTCAGAAATATGAGGTAGTATTAACAGAAAGTTAGATAGGCTGACCGTTATTGTCCAGTAAAACATCAAAGGGTCACATCAACTGTCATGAGGTATGTAACCACTGTTCTGTTGATACCTGACAGTATACAAGTCGAGACAATTTGGAAGACTGCAGAGAGCACTGTGGGTCCTCTCTCCATGTTGCCTGTAATAAAGAGATCTGATTCATCACGCCGAGTTTGTAATTCTTCAGAGAATTAGCAGCTCTCTACCTCAACAAGGAGAATTTTCCTTACAAAACACTCTGCTACATGTTAGTGTTGTGCTTCAAAACATCATAATGAAATTAATGCTGATTGCGCAATGTAAATGACATCAAATAACAAAACCATTGGCGTTTACTTTAGTTCCCTGTAAACCTTGCTATCACTATACAATTTTGTCTGCCACTGGGCACATGGTCACCTGGGAAAAGAAAATGGAAATATTTTACATTGATTGCAAAACTATTGTCAATATGAAACTGCAAAACCTCAAATTTACAGCTACTGGGAGGATTCTCTAAACACGATGTGTTTTACACTGAAATGTCTTTTACGTGATGCTTCTCAGTTGTACCACCAGAGGTCTTTCTAGCTCTTCTGGAAACTTCCATACTGAATCTCATTCATGCTTTAAACATTGGAGATTATGCCTGTTTGTTTGGATATATAAAGGTATATGTGGATGTAAATCACTTGAAGTGATTGACTGATACACTGCAGATTTCTTGGGAAATGATTTATAATGTAAACCTGACAGACTCAGATGCATAGGGGAAACCATTGGCTACTTCATACCATGTCTCCAAAAGAGAATAAAAACATTTACTCTATAGTTATAAAGGGAATTGTATAACTATTTTGTGCATTTTAACCCAGTTGACGGTGGTAAACTGTTCCTTCTACGTGTGTGTATTTTGTGTGTGTTTTAGAAAGTCTGTTTTGTACCTTGAAGACTTTTTGGCAGAATGCCACACAGCTGGAAGACATCATAGCACCAGTGTTTTCACCCTCAAACTTTCATTCTTGGCCATTAACAGAAGTGCAAAAGGTACAAAGACAATTGCAGGCTTTGTATTTAAAAAAAAAAAGAAGAAATAACCGGGTATGAATAATGAATAAGCTGCATGCTCTATAAGACCTGACAGACACCACAGGGCCCGATACATTGTCTTTGTTTACTAGTTGCAGGTGCCATGAACTGAGTTTCAGTTACTTTACCATCAATGTTGGTCTTTTGTGATTATTCGTAACATTATTTTCATTTGCTAGGATTCATAGCACAAGTTAAAGGAGACATGTTCACTTTCAGGTTCATACTTTTGTTTTGGGTTACTACTAGAATAGATTTACATGCTTTAGTGCTAAAAAAAACAACAAAAAACACCAGTTTTCTCATATTGTTCAGTTCTGCAGAACTGTATTTCCCCCGCTGCGATGCTCTATTACATTTTTACATGCACAAGAACCTATATGACACACTGAAGGAAAGAAAAAATAAAAAAGCACAATAGGTCTCCTTTAAAGAATTGACGCAGAGCACAGAGCCATGATGAGATACTTCTGAGACTCACTCATCAACATGGAGGAATAACATTTTTTCTCATGGATAATTTCTGTGAAATGTATTATACATTTGTATGAATGAAAATGAGAATTGCACTTTCTTGACTTTCCAGCTTTCTTTATCTTTTCTCCATATTACATCTTTTACCAATTATTATCAAATCAGATTAGATCCATACAATCCAACACATAACCATTTCTCTTTAATTTAGTGCCTTAAGTATATTAAATCTTTGTTTTCTTCAGAAGTTCAGAACTTTATAAAGGTACGAACCCCTCACTTTTGGTTGCTGAGCTTGATCTTGAAAGAAAACATTATATAAATTACGTATAGAAGGGTTGAGCTCTCATATAGTTATTCATAGGAAGTTTTTAAAAATAGGATTGTTCAAACATTAACCACAATTCCCATGTTTGCATGTCCGGTGGGGTGTCATAATGTTAGCATAAATCTGTGGGCATCAGGGTGAACATTTGTCAGTGAGATGAAACGTCACGTGACATTTGATCACTGATACACAAAGAATTGTGGAGGAAGTCTTTAAATGAGGGTACATGGAATGACATGGAATGGAAATGTGTTTGTTTTAGTGTAAACTGGCGTGTAAGTGTCAGTGCTCTGAAGACTGTGACTGCAGAGTTGCTGGAGGTGCAGCCATGACTCTTGTGATACAGACCTTTATGAAGCTTTATGATTGGATTATCTGTAAAGAACTATGCTATGTTAAAGATGCTATTTAGGTCATTTGACAGTGTGCCATCTCATCATGAGATGATGGATCCATTCCAATGTATGTCAGCCAAGTTAAAATCTTTCTGACTGTCGCACCACTTTTACAAAAGCAGCCCTTCTACAGGTAGTCTGATAAGGTCTCAGATTTTCTGATATCCTGCATACAACAGAGATGTTTTGATAGGAACACAGCCCGCATGTACATCTCCAGCTGGCACAGGTTAAGATTTCAATGTGCAAGATGATTGTACAGAAAAATGCTGATTAAACTAAGGTCCAGACATACCATGAAAGGTGGCCGTACTGCATGTTGTTTTCCTTTGAAGAGGATTTTCCTTTGAAACCTTACATGACCTTTTGAATGATTTGTTGAAAAAGTGCAATATCATGATAAAGCTATGGGGCTTTGACTCTGCTGAGCTGGCATCTGGATCCTGCTTTAAAATAAATCTTTATGTAAATACTAAAACAGGCTACCACAAATTAACTCTCTCCATTATAATCTGTGAGTTCTAAAGAGGTCTGAGGCAATAGGTGATGCAAGAGGTCAAAAACGTGCGACGATACTATAAATCATGTGATCATGATCATACACATTCAGCTGAAAACTATACATAGACACTGTCAGTTCACATCGTGTTTGTTTTGCAATCCTGATAAACTCACCCACCGCTCATTAAATTGATACTTCTGTCAGCTCCTCTCAGTCAGAGATGGAATACTTTTCAGTTGCTGGAAGTTGCTGGAATTTTCTAGGTCGTTGTGCGGCACGTGATTATCTGATCTTTAAAATATATCTTCATTGTGAATCTCACATGCTGACACACATGGGTTGACAAACAAGGTGAGCTTCTAAGAAGGTTAAGGTTACATATTTTCACTGAAGAAAACCTCCTGCTGTCAAATACCTGTTCTATTTCCAGTAACTGCAGCCTACTTTGCAGCTTGATCACTGTGTGCTTTTGAGTTTATGTTATGGTAATAAGAAAGGATTCATGAATACCACCTACATTTCTTAACCCTTCAAAAAGAGTTAAAAGATTAAATGACCAGTGTTGATTGTTAAGTTCTTGATGTGTGGAATCAGAGCAGGTTTGTATGAGTTCACTGAAATGATACGTTCCCATGCTGCCCTGCTTGCACCTGTGTATTTATGCTGTAGTTGCCCACCTGTGCAAGCAAAATCTGTAATAGGATTAAATGTTAATCAGTGTTATAGTTAATGATTGGGTGTGGATACTCTAAGTGTTAATGTGTAGGAGCAAGAAGCAAAACTTTAACCCAAAAGCAGTCAGTGGAGGGTTGGAATAAAGAGTGATATAATGGTTCAGGTGGAGAAAGTTTCCTGGAATCATGTCCTGGCTCCACCTGCTCGCTGGTGCATGAACAAGTCATACATCCTGTCTCAGAAAAACATTTAACTTTTGTTTTTAACCTCTAAACTTTATGCCCTTGAGCATGATTGTCTTGTGTTACTTTTAAATGCTAATATAAAGAAACAGAAAAGTACTTGTGTCAAGTACACCAGACTATTAGCCAATCTCACCTCAGGAACCTTGGGTAAATTAAGTCTTCATTCCACCGCCATGAGCCACATTCAGTAAGGTTTTCCAGAATTTGGCAATTATCTAGCTGGCCTCACACCCCTCAATAACTGTGACATCTGTGGCATTGTGTTGTGTGATAAAACTGCACATTTATGAGTGGCCTTTTATTTAGACCGTCCCAGCACACCTGTGCAATACTCACACTGTTTAATCAGCATTGGATTATCTTGGCAAAGAAGAAGTGCTCACTTTTTCTGTGTACACAAAAAGCTTGTTTTAAACACAAATTTTAACAAATTTGTGTTTAAAACAAGCTTTTTGTGTACACAGAAAAAGTCTGAAATATTTCACATCAACTAACGAAAAATGGGACGAAAAAAACAAGTTGAGTCTGTATTTTTTTAACTTTATTTGATTTGGGAGCAGCTGTAACTCAGGAGGTAGAGCGGGTCGTCTAGTAATTGGAAGGTTGCTGGTACGAATCCCTGGCTCCCTCCAGCTGCATGTTGAAGTGTCCTTGAGCAAGATACTGAACCCCAAATTGCTCCTGATGAGCAGTTGGCACCTTGCATGGCAGCCTCTGCCATCAGTGTATGAATGTGTGTGTGAATGGGTGAATGTGACCAGTGTTGTAAAGCACTTTGAGCGGTCAGTAGACTGGAAAGGCGCTATAGAAATGCAAGTCTGTTTACCATTTTACCATTTGTAATGGTGACAGTTTAATGAATTTAATAATGTTTATTAATCACTTTGCCTTGTCCATCCACCAAACCTAGGTATGTGACTGTGGCTTTCAGTCACGTATGGACTAACAAACATGCTGGGCCGTCGGATGACTTTAGATAACATCTTCTGACTGTACAAGCATCCAAACCATCAACCACACGCTTCATTAAGCACTGGAATGTAACATTGGAGCAATCTAACCAGAATCACTGGACCAGAGAGATTTATTGCCGGTGAACAGTATCAGTGGAACATGCTCGTGTGCATTTTGAACGTCACGATTACTAACCTATTTCGGAGCCAGTCAGTTTTCTTAGCACGAGACAAGCTCTGAATTGTTCCTCTACATGCAGCTGTTTTATCATATCATACAGTTAATATATATATATATATATATATATATATGTATACACCATGGACTAGAGTGATGATTAGAAAATGATTTATTAAAAAATATATACATTTCATATCATAACAAAGTTGTACAGTGTGCAATGTGTCACCAACAAATCATCCAGTTAAAACATCAACTGGACTCAGAAAGAACTGCCGTAAGTTTTTAATTTGAAGGTGAAACAAGTAGTCTCAAAGAATATAAACATTTACTCATTTGTATTTGGTCATTCATTTTAATTGCCATTCGTCTATTGCATTTCTCTCTCTCTCTCTCTCTCTCTCTCTCTCTCTCTCTCTACATTAAACATAATCAGCAGGAGTTACCTCAGTTACATGATTGCGTTTGTTTTCTCCTGCAGTGTCCAGTGGTTCTACCTCTTGTGTATGGTCTTTGACAAGTGTCTCATCATTTTTACCCTCTGATTCTTCACTGTCTACTATCCCCTTTTCCATTCTTTCGAGCTCTAGCCTCAGTTTCTCCTTCTCATTCAGTATAATTTCCTCTTCTGTGGCTTTCTGCTGCTCCTCCTTCTCTTTCCTCTCTTTCTCAGCCTTCTCCATTTTCTCCTGCTTCTTCATCTTCCAGAAGAAGCCCAGGTTCTTCTCAGGGTAAGTGACTTTGGCCAGCGGCAGCTTGAAAATCCTGTTGGTTCCCGTGGTTAAGAGGAGGAAAGTGAGAGCAGAGAGACAGAAAGGCCAGGTGCAGGCAGGCAGACCAAACTGTAGATGAAAAATACATCAAGCTGCAGTTAGTAACTTGTGTTAATTATGAGCCAATATATAAATAGACGTAAATGAAAATGTCTACTTACGGTGGACATGATATTGGCAATGGCAGAGCCGAGGTACGCACAGAAAAAAGCTGCAGAGGAGAAGAGAGATGACATTTGTGTAAATGCTATAATAGATTACAAGTAACTGGTTGTTCTCTTCCAGTGTTGCACATGATTACATATGATGTTATCATCATGTCTGAAACAGATGCTCTCTCAGATTTTTATCTTCTTGGTGTCTGCTCACCACATGTGATGGCAAGCAGGTGCACCTGCCAGGTGAGTGCGTAAAACATCCCTCCAATGGCAATGCAGGCTAACACGCAGTTGTATCCCCAGAGGCCAAAGTAAATGTCTCCGAAAGGAGCTGCCAGAGCCAAACCTTCAAAAAGATAAATCACAGCCATTAAAAAATTTGCCATTCAGTTTAAGTGAGATTTTGTTATTGAAGTCTTGGTTGTTTTGCACGTTGTAAGTTTGCAAGTTGTACTGTTTATTGAGGTGAGGCAGAATTACTTTTACATTAGTTATCTGTTATTGTGTGCCCTGCCTGCCAAGGTAGTGACTTGTCATCTCACCGGAAACCATGCCCACAGCAGATCCCAGCACAGCATGAGCACAGGTGATAGGGGAGGAGATGAAGAGGGAGATGATGAAGATTCCTCCTGTCCAAGGATTGTCACAGCCGTAGACCTGGCCAATTCCCACAGGCACTGACATGAACAGCTTGGGAGGTAAACACAGGGAGGTCAAACATAGTTGAAGATGCATACCAGAGTAGTTTACACCTGCAGGTTTTTTCCACTCATGTATGACCTCTTGCTCATGAGTAGAAATTTTGAGTGGTTGACATCTTTGTTATTCCCATTTGCTGAACAGACATATATTGGCTAGAGTAACTCTAAAGACTTATGTCACAGAGCAGGTCATGTGCAAATAACAGACACTGGTGTGTCACAGTGCACAGAATCAAAACATGCAGTATCAGCCCTCAGAGAGGTATGTCAAAAGAGATCCTGGCCTGTCACTGACCTTGGCTACATCGATTTCAGCCCAGGTGATGTTGGGCAGCTCTGAGCGAGGCTGAATGAGGACTTGGGGAAAGTGGTGGTTGTAGTGGCCGGTGGCGACCATGTGGAGACACACCAGGATGTTGAATGGCAGGGTGAACACTGGCAGATCCCAGCGGCTGTTAATTGATGCCAGGGCACTGGACACAATCGGGCTGAAAGACAAGGATACAACATCATCAGTATTAGATTTAATCCCCATTTAACAACATTTATATGTTTATACTGCAGTAAACTGGTCAGTTTTTACATTTTATGTGTCTTGGTTTGGTTAATTTATCCGCTTTCTCACACCTACCTCTAATTTCTTCTGATTTGAATCTACCTTATCATTTAGCCATTAGTCCATCAATTTGCTTACCACATCATGGACATGAAGATGTTGGGTAGCAGAAGCCACCAGTACCAGTCTCCTGCTTTGGAGAACACAGCCATCAGCAGACCCACCAGGATGCCATTGTAACCATACAGCCCTGCTGCAATTGCACCCCTAAGGAAAAGTCATTTAAATGAATAAATATTTCCTGGTGTACAACACAGTGTAAAACCATCTAACATAACAATGTGCCTGTCTACTGCTGAAATGAGTATCATCAAGCTATTTCATCAAAGCATACTCAGCAGTTATGCAACCACCTGGTGTTGTGATAAATAGAGTCTAAAAATAAGTTTGATACGTGCAGTGTCAGTAAGCATCCGGACAACTCTTTCTATATAAAGTCACATCTTACTACATTTAATTTATTATTATGTGTAGCATTAGTTTTGTGTTGAGTGTTCAAACCTGCTCTGTTGCAGAATGAGGGCAGAAATGGTAGCAAAGAGTGTGCCCACAAAGCCGTTGAGAGCCCACCAGTAGTTTTGCAGGATGAGGCCTCCAAAAATGATGAGTCCACTCAGAGGGTTGTTGACAAACATCACCTGAGCAGCACCACGCAAAACCCAGTCCAGCAACTGCAGTAAGAAAAACTGCTCTGGAGGATGGAAAGAGAGAACAGACAGAAATCATCAATATTTTTGACAAAACTGCTTCATATGCCTTTATATTGAATTTTATGCAAGTTGCAGTCTTTCCATGAGCAAGACCAAACTCAATACTGAACATTCTTTGTATTATTTTAAACTACACAGTGTGAAGTGAAGCCTGGGACGTCTACGTCACAATGTGATTATGCAAGGCCACAGAAGCCATGTCCTGTATGGACAAGGATCATAAGCTTTTCTACTGGAACAAATTACCATATATCTTCACAGGGCATGTCATTCTGGATGTATAGCCTGGCTTAACTTACAGGTGCCCTTACAGGTTCATGAGTTTGTCAGTAGTACATACATCATACATACAATAGATGTCATACAGTACATTCAGTAGTTGCATGTCGTTTACCTTAGTTGTTCAAATAATTGCATAATTGAATTTGGGGTGGAGTAATTGATCATACAAACAGTACTCAAATCTATACATGCTTTTGTGTGTCAAGACAGAATTTTCTCAGTGTAAACAATTCATGTTGACTTACTTTCCATCCATTTTCCGAAAGCCTTCATGTCTCCAGAGAAGTAGGAGACTCCCTTGAGGAAGTGGGCCCTGGTCCTCTGAAGGGTTGTGGGAGCTGGCTGCTCCCTGTCCTCCTGGGAGTTGTCATGCTCAGACGGCAAGTTAGGGTGTGCCATCAGGGGCTGGAGCTCCTTTGACCACCATTATTGAGAAATGAATCAGAGAATTTAGTTTCAAGGGATGTTTGAGGCATGTAAAAACACAAATAGACTTTCACTTTAATGTATGTCTAAACTATGAACACTGACTTACAAGGAGGGTGGTGGCAGGAGAGGTGGTTGATAGTGCAGCAGGAGTGGAACAGTTGATATTCTTTTGAATATCCTGCGAGAACAGATGAAGAAATGTCACTTAGGAGCACATTAAGTTTATCCATATGTATTATAAGTAATGCAAAATACATATATTTCTGTTTACTGCATATTTTACTGTATAATCATTGTATGAACTTGTATGAAAAACCAATGTGAAATAAATCTTGAGATGTCTTGAGAAAAAATATTTTTGATATAAAATATAATTTAATTGTGGCTTTATTACAGAGGACATTCAACCAAAACCTGGCACACATTGAATTATAATCATTATAACATTACACCGATCAGCCACAACATAAACACCACTAACAGATGAAGTTAGTTAGTTGATCATGTCATTACAATGCAATGTTCTGCTGGGAAACCTTGGGTTCTGGCATTCATGTGGATGCCACGTGACACACACCACCCATCCAAACCGCGTTGCGGACCAAGTACATCCCGTCATGGCGACAGTACTCCCTGATCGCAGAGGCCCCCCTATCAAGACAATGTGCCCTGGCACACGTTTTAACCTGCTCAGGAATGTGAAAAGAGCCCAAGGTGTTGACCCGGCCTCCAAATTGCCCAGGTCCCAATCTGGTAGAGCATCTGTGGGACTAGTGGAATAAGTCCAATCGATGGAAACCCTACCCCCCCAACCCACAGGACCCAAAGGATCCACTGCAATTGTCCCAATGCCAGATTCCACAGGGGACGCCCATAGGTGCGGTGTCCATGCCTTGATGGATCAGAGATGTTCTGGCGGCACAAGAGGAACTTGCAGAATGTATAGCAGGTGGTTTTAATGTTGTGGCTGATTGATGTACATTGCTCCACTATGGCCAATGATTTCGGTTAATTGAATTTGAATATATCATCCATTGCAATCAATGCTCTCAGAATTACATACATAACCTAACCTTACACCTGCAGTATAATCTTTTTTCAATCTTAGCTCATTTGATTAAACACATTAATTAAAGTTTAATCACGTTCTACTGTCCTACACACTTCAGCGACTCTTAAAGTTACAAGTGCTCCTACCTTTGTGCTGTGTAATCCAGGCATATGTCCCTAAATAAGTCCAGGTTGTATAGTTGCCAGCTTTTCTAGAGCTGTACAACAGAGATATCCACTGAAGGCTTTTATAGCACCAGACCAGAGAAAATCCCTCCTCTTCTCTCTCTCTGCTCAATCTCAACAACAATCACAGGCAGACAGCGGTGATAATATTCACCACACCCAAGTCTCTCCAGACACGGACCCAGAAACAATTTCCTTTCTCCTGCACTGAAAACATTAAAATGAAAAGGCAAGACCTGATCAGCAGCTGCTCCCTCTCCAACAGTCTGTCACTTGAGAGATTGTGCACTCCACATAGATCAGTGTTACTGCCAGACCATGGGGTGAATGTCCCAGCTTGGACCTCACTATTATTAGTGGTCCCCTTGCGACACCTAAATTACTGTTTTTATTGCTCGCTGTGTATGTATGGGGGTGGGGGGTTTTGTTTATATTGGTCTCATTGTGAAGAACTTTCTGTTACTTTTCTGTATGAAAAGTGCTATACAAATAAAGTTTGATTGATTGATTGATTGACACTTTTTTTTTGCTATTACAAGTCAAATTGTCTACTGTAAAAGAGGAATGTTTCCCTACATTTATACAGAAAAAAATCCCCATTTAGACTTATTCATTTATTCAATAAATACAATTGTAATGTTCATCTTTCATCAAAGAATAAAGTTTATAAGAAACCAATTACCATAGTTTGAAAAATACTTCAAATACTTTCGCTGTGATTTACAGAAAGACCTGCTTTTCCGCCAGTCAACCTTACATGCTCACAAAAGCATTTAGACGGTAGAAATTAAGTGTATGACAAGAATGACACCTGCACAGCAGCACCCAGCTCACAATTTTAGACCACAGTGATGTTGGGAGAGGACAGCCTTACAGAAAAAAAACATGCAAAAACACATGGCTACATGTGAATACCTGTAAAACATGTGAAAACATGTTAAAATCAGGTGTGAAATATGCTGAACACATGCTTTGCATAAGTGAAACATGTACTTTGCACATTGGAAATATAGTTTTGGGACATTTTCATGGTATAATACGTGAAGCCCTGTAAATATCCATATAACCTTTAGGATTACATGTGAAAACTATTGAATTATACGTGAAACCTATGGGAATACATTACAAAACCCATGTAAATCCCTCTGTGAAACCCATAAAAATACCCATGTGTAACCGATGAGATTACACTAAAACCCACCAGAAATCCCCAGGCCTCACTGATTAGTGTACAAAAACACAAATGTATAACTTTATTCACTGATTTAGGTGAAACTCGGTCATATTTTGATATGTGTGTGTGTTTTCTAGTTTTCCCTCTAACATCCTCCAGATAGTCTGCCTGAACCCTCAGTGATTAATGGAGTTTCCTGATGAAAAGATGGCTATAACCGTTGCTAAAGTAACCACTTCCAACGGCCACCGGGCTGTACCAGGCTCCAAGTGAACACTGCCGGTGTCAGGATCAAGCTCAAACTTGGAGACCAACTGTGACCAGTTTGACGACAGGGAATCCAATACCGAGGTGGTTTACGAAGTTTAGCTGCTGTTAGACAGTGTCACAAATTGGCTCTTTCTTGTAACGGAAGAAGAAGCTCACAATGTGCAAAGTACATGTTTCACTTGTGCAAAGCATGTGTTCAGCATATTTCACACCTGATTTTAATATGTTTTCACATGTTTTACAGGTATTCACATGTGGCCATGTGTTTTTTTTCTGTAAGGCTGTCCTCTCCCAACATCACTGTGGCCTAAAATTGTGAGCAGGTGCTGCTGTGCAGGTGTCATTCTTGTCATACACTTAATTCCTACCGTCTTACTGCTTTTGTGAGCATGTAAGGTTGACTGGCGGAAAAGCAGGTCTTGTGAATTTATGACCTGTAACACCTACATTTTGAGAGCAAATTCCATCGGGTCACTGTTAATCACAGCGAAAGTATTTTTCAAACTATGGTAATTGGTTCCTTATAAACTTTATTCTTTGTTAAAGATGAACATTACAATTGTATTTATTGAATAAATGAATAAGTCTAAATGGGGATTTTTTTCTGTATAAATGTAGGGAAACATTCCTCTTTTACAGTAGACATTTTGACTTGTCATAGCAAAAAAAAGTGTCAATCAATCAATCAATCAAACTTTATTTGTATAGCACTTTTCATATAGAAAAGTAACAGAAAGTTCTTCACAATGAGAACAATATAAACAAACCCCCCCACCCCCATACATACACAGCGAGCAATAATAACAGTAACTTAGGTCTCCCCATCTACTTCAGTTGTTTAGAAAAATGCTCCGACCCTGTTTTGCTGTGATGCTCCAGAACTACAAAACTTCACCCAACTTTCCCTCTGCATATGGGTGAGTAGAGAATTACTGAAATTTTGGGTGAACTTATCCCTTTAAAACAAATTGATATGTTACATTCCACCACTGTCATCTTATGATATCCATGTCACATTATCAGAGATAGCAGTCACACACACACACACACTTATAGATGGATAGTGCGAGTGTGTTTGTTCCTTCAACATTTATTTAGTCGTTAAAAAAAATTACAGTGTAGTTACAGAGCTGATGAGCAGCATTGATTGCTGCTGCAGACATCTAGTCATCACTGAAGGAGGAAAGGGAGCAGCTAGAAAAAGATGGTGATGGCCAGAAAGAGATTTTTAACAATTATGTAAGACTGAAAGAGGAATGAAGAACAAACAGGTATGACATAACCACCAAAACCTTTCAGGACGTTATGGTAAGAAGCTGATTAAGTTTCATCTTATGATTTATCAGACGAGATAGTAAGATTTTATTACACCCAGACAATACACTGTTTCTTCCTTTTTGAGTTAAGTAATAGTTTATATAGTGATTTAATTCCCAATGCATTGATGAAGTAGTCAAAATACCCTGTTTTTTATGATATATTGGTCTACCTACAGGTTTTCTTTTTCAACTGCTAACAAGCATCAGTCAATACTGAAGCCACCTCTCTGTACAGTCTGTATTACCAACATGCATCATGGCCGAAAAGTTCATCTCACCTCCAAAACTCACTCAAACCACCAAAACACTTCATACATGTCTCTAAATAAGCTTGTTCGACCACAGAGGCATGCACTGCAACTCATAACACACTGACCTCAAAAAACACTAACAACAAGCATTATATAAGTGAAGAACTTTTTATCTTGAAATCTCTACTACATGCATTTGCTGCTGAAATTGAAATCAGCTTTGTTTGGAATTATTATTATTTCATTGTATGATAAAAACTTTAAGATAAAGATTTTCTGTATATGTCATTTTATTGCCACTATACTTGCTATCATTCTGTTTTGAATGTGAACAGTTTTGAAAACAGCTTTGTTAGTTGTAGTAGTAAGTAGCTGTAATTAGTTTCCACCCCAGAAAGCAATTAAAAATTATTCAGTTTGGTCCACATAGCCTTCGACAGAGTTTGAAGAGGTTTGACAATGAAACTTCAGTTTTAACCAATGCATGTTAGCAATCAAACAAAAAAATAAAAAATAAAAAATGGTAATATGGGCAGTACAGCTAAATAAACACTACTATAAATGTGTCAGAGTAAGGCAGATGGTTATTTTTCTTCTTTTCCTTCTTGGGAAGATGCCTTAACAATGTCTTCATGCGCCATAGCCACCTTATCATAATCAGCATCAACTTGCATAATGATGACGCGAATGGTTACATAACACTAAATAGTGGTTTAACATTTGTAACTAGATATTTCCCTTTTAAAAAACAGATATTGTAGTTTCACATGTTGGTCCATTTGGGTATATGTCAACAGACCTGCCCTCTTTTTTTTAATAGATCTGTCTTTCACTGTGTGGTTGCAAATGATTTCATCAAATATTTTTGTTGTTTTTAACATGCAAATTCACACCAGTCACACACCAGTAATACTTATATTACTTCATGCATGCATTTGTCTCAACGGGTGTTTAAATACAAATATCAAAACATAAAAATGCAGTGACACTAACGTCTTGAAAAATATCACTGTGTCGTTTTCTTCTTTAAGATTTATGTAACAGCTTGGCTTATCTCATGGCAGTTCATCATGTTCTCCACAGCAGAGATTCAACCTGTCTGTGCAGTTACCCTCCAGACACAAGCTGCTGTGATGGAGAGTCACTGACTGGAAAAATGTACACATCAGAATTTGCATACAAGTATTATTTTCATGCAAATATTGTGATCAGAAACACTTAATTCTGAAAAAAACAAAATATAATTTATGAAAAAAAGCATGTTAAATGCAAAATTTAAAATATACACAGACATTTTGAAAAAATCAGTGCAGTGATCTGGTAACAGCAACCTGTGTGAGACTCAAGAACTGTGTCTCAGATGTGGTAGTATGCAGTACGGGGGCCCCTCAGGGTACGGTGCTCTCTCTTCACACACAACACTGTGAACTGTAACCTCCAAAAGTTCTCCGATGATACAGCCACCTGCATATAAACACCAGTAAAACAAAGGAGATGGTGATCAACTTCCAGAGGAAGACACCACAGATCACGCCAGTGAACATCCAGGGTTTGGACATAGAGATGGTGGCAAAATACAAATATCTGGGTGTTCACCTAAACAATAAACTGGACTGGACTGATAACACAGATGCCCTGTACATAAAGGACCAAAGTCGCCTCCATCTGCTGAGGAGACTGAGGTACTTTGGGGTCTAGAGGACATTACTACGAACATTTTATGACACTGTGGTGGCATCAGCGCTCCTTTATGCAGTGGTCTGCTGGGGAGGTAGCAGCACGGACAGGGACAGAAAGAGACTGAACAAACTGGTCAGGAGGGCCAGCTCTGTCCTGGACTGTCCGCTGGACTCCATAGAGGTGGTGGGTGAGAGGAGGATGTCCGCCAAGGTGACGTCAATCATGGACAACACCTCTCACCCCCTGCACCAGACTGTGGAAGCCTTGAGCAGCTCTTTCAGCAGCAGACTCTTACACCCACTGTGTAAGAAGGAGCGCTACCGCAGATCATTCATCCCCACAGCCATCAGACTGTTTAACTCAAGCACTACCTGAACAATAACTTTCCACTCACTTTGTTTTTTGTAAATATCTTATTTTTTCTATTTTCTATTTAACTTTATGTGTATTTGTCTGACTCTTTTTCCTGTACTTGTTGCATCTTGAGCTGTTGTAACAAGTGAATTTCCCCGCTGTGGGATAAGTACAGTCTATCTAATCTAAACCTGAGTGTCACTGGTCTGAGGAATAGAAGGTTGACAGGGACATCTAGTGGAAATAAAAGAATTTACACATAGGCCTTCATTCCCCTTCTCGCCTCCATGATCATTTGGTAACACATTACAATAACCATAATAAATAAATGGTAAATGAATGGTGAATAAAACTTTATTCAATAGTTATTTCACAGTTAACAAACAATAAAATGCTTTACAAACCATCTATAAAGTGTTGTTTATGAGAATTTGCAACTGATGTTTAAAACACTTTGTAAATAGTTGATAAATTGTTTATGAAGCATTTTATTGTAAAATGAATAACTAGTTTAATTAGCTATAATTTTACCATTAATCATTTATGGTTATGAGAAATTGTTACCACACTTTTCTGAATATGGGTTACAAAGTGCTTGCAGAAAAAAAAATATAGGTAAAACTAAACAACAATACAAACAACAGGATGATCAAACAACACAAAAACACCAGGGTCACTATTAAAATGCAAAATTTTGTTAGGCAGAAATTAAATATTTTATTCATGCTGTGTTCCAATGTCTTTGGACCCAGTAAGAGATCTATCCTGATGCTTACATCCCTGCAGAAGTGTGAGTGCAGAGATATACTTTATTCATTTTGGGCAAGTAATTTTCTGAGAATTTAGATTTTTTTCTTTCTCATCAGGTTAAGATGAGATTTAAATGACACTAAAGATATAGCCTGTCTGATTTTGAGAAAGAGTGGTCTACAGTCTGGGGGCTTGAACAGCAAAGGCCTGGTCACCTTTAGTCACAAGTCGGGATGTAGACCTCACACTGGATCAAACCAACAAATTCATCTAGATCTGTTCTTCTTTGCTACAGATTTTTTTTCATGGACTATACACAAACTCTCGCAAAATAAAACTAATCATACCAAGCTGCGTGTAGGATCAGAAACTTCTGCCCTTACTTTTACAGGAACAGATCTGACAAGATTAGAAAAGGCAGCAATTCAGTGTTTTCATGCAGCCAACCCACCCTCATACACACACAAAAAGGATGGGGCTACAAAGTATGCCCCTATGCATGTGTTTGTTTCTGTGTGTGTGTGTGTGTGTGTGTGTGTGTGTGTGTGTGTGTGTATGTGTAACGGGGTGGTGGGTGGTGAGGGGGCTCTCCAGCCTCTGCCAGAGTCTATGGAACCTGATACTTGATGACTCCCCATCACAAGAATGTGAGTTTCCTTCTCTTGGAGGATCTGGCCTGACGCCCGGCCACATCTCCATCTGTGTGTGTGTGTGTGTGTGTATGAGCATGTTACTTGTTACTATTTGCCCCTTTTTCAGAATGAGTGGCCTCTTTCAGCACAGCGAAGCATTCTTTGCATCCTGGATGTCTGATTTTTTTTCTTAGTCTTCTGCTAATGTGCTGTCACTTTCATTTGCAAGTTTCTGTCTGGAAAAAAGGTTGCGTCGAGACTTTGAGCTAGCGGACAGAAACTAAAAAAATGATCCTCTAAATTTTTTAGTTTTTTTAGTTTAGTTTCTAGCACATTTTCCGATTATTTAAACATTTAATGAGCATTCAGATAACCTGACACTGATAATAATAAGTGCTGTTACTGTTAGGAACTGACAGAGGTTTAACTTCATGGTCAGAGGTGTAAAAGTTTTGTCATTTTCACTAGAAACTTCCTGGACAGACGTCTACATACAGTGTACAGTCACATTCACACCTATGGATGTAATGTTTCCTATGTTGAAATCAATGGGGAATATTAATTGATTATTGACTATTAATACAGTTAGTAATGTTAATCATATGAAATGTATGTTATTACTATTCATTAATAATCACCGAAGCACCACCCTGGAATCAGGGATCAATAATCAAATGTTGTGCTTTTAGTCTCAAGGCCTGAAGTTTATCAAAAACTGTTAACATTACAGAAATATCAATAATTAGAGAAATAGAGGGCGTAAATCCTAGCACTGACCGTCTCAACCAGCTGTTATTATAACATTAGATTGTGCAAAATAATCACAGAAAACTGCTCAGTTATAATCAACAGTGTTTATCAAACTTGCCCTCAACTACAACTAGCAATTCTACAAAACAACATAAGCAAGCAAAGATATATATGGATGGAGATCTGTATGTGTGTGTGTGTGTGTGAGAATATGGCCGACAGGGAGTCCCGTTGAAAACTACAAAAATGGCGGACCTGACCTGGGGAAGTCACGTGCAGACAAAAATTAAAAAGGTAATGAGTTAAAAAATGGCGGACGTGAATACGTCGACCAAAGGTGGTCACTTGAACGAACGCGCGAGATTTGAACAACGGCAATGGTAACAACACCGTTGGTTTGATGTGCACTTTGACTACACACAAGATGGATTGGGAGGAACAGTGACACACTGTTTCAGAAAGGTAGCCGTGCTACCATGAGGCATCCGCATCTAAAGTTATAAAAGGGAGATACCATGAGACACACGTATCTTATGTTATAGCAAGGTCATTAACCATTAGTCTCCAACAAGTAGCTCATAAGATAACGTGTGTGCGTCACCCCGAAAATGTGTATATGGGTGTGTATATGTGTATGTGGGTTAGTACGAGGGAGAGAAGGTAAGCAAACACTTAAAAAACATCAAAGAATAACACAACAGCTGTGAGACGCACAACAGTCGTCTCTCTCTCAGCCAGAGGTCGGCCAGCGAACCGAGGTCCATTTACTATCCGCAGATCGTACAGAAACACGACGTACTGTGGTCACACACCGCAGCAAGACTACACAGGCTATCCTCCGAGTGTCTCAGCGCAAATTAGCTCCTAGAGAGCGTAAACACATATAATCAGCATACAGTGCGTTATACCATAGGTAGGAGTTGGCGGTACTTTCACAACAAAACGTAATCAGCACGCTATAACTATCTGTCTCTGCATAAACAAAAGCCTCTTACTTGGGTGGCTCGTTGCGACTAGCGTCCGTCCCGTCCAACTCCAAACTCCAAACTCGTTTTGGATGCGAGTGCGGGGTCAGCTGCAGCGTCCTAGCAGCCAGTGATGGCTGGCTGTCCTCTTGTTAGTTGAAGCAAACAGCGGGATCGATCAGGTTGAAGGACTGGACCTCGCCGTCTCCTTCTGAAGAAAATGTTCTTTCTTCTCCTTAAGCCTTGAGTGACGTCATGGTCATCTTGCCAGAGTTTTATTGATTGCGGCAACTTTTGTCCAATAGGGAGCGGGTTAGAGTTTTGGGACGGGCATTACCTCGAAGTACAGTTTGCCGGACCTTTGGGCGTTGGCTCAGTTCCTTCGTTCTAAAAATCCTGCTGGTTTGAGAAGGCTTCTGGTTTTCCTTACAGGCCTCTCTATTGTTCGCAATATGTGGATGAGGTCCTATGACCTCTGTTGGTTTTAACTTCTCACCTTGCTTCAGGGAAATGGAACTGTACTTCCCGGTGTCTTGGTATGTCGTGGCACAACTGCTGTGTGTGGTCGGGTACGTCACAATACTGCAGAGACACTTTTCACACAGAGACGTCGCATTATTGCCGCAGCGGCGGTTTGACAATTCTCCGCCGTTGTTTGTTCACACAGAGCCAAGTAGCTCCGGCGTAAAGACGAACCAGTTGTAATTCAAACAGCAAGCCTTCCCTGCGGCTCCAAAAGAGGCGTAACGGTACACGTCATGATGATGATGTCTGTGTTTAGATTAAAGATTAGAAGGAAAAGCTTGAGATGTGAATTGTTTCATTTGAAAACATATTTTGCGTGAAATGATTTCCTTCTTTTGAATGAAAAGCTAAAAATGTGGGATGTGTGTGTCATTACAACCTTGTCAGAGCACTCTCTGCAAATTCTCTGCATCTTTGCACTTTGTAAAAGTAGACATGAACGGCCAAAAATGGTCAAATATTTGGGCTCCTTTTCCTGCTTAGGAGCTCCAACATAAGATCTGTCTTGTTGTCAGATTCTTAAAACACACTGACACTGGAGAAGATAGATGTCTGCTGCTGAAAAAAAAAAGTTTTACATTTTAAACAGAACAGTTTTTATATGCTGTACAACACCTGTATCATCGAGTTAAATGTTAATCAACACACAAATTCTGTATCCTCTTTTCAAACAAAGTCAAACAACATTCTCAGGAAGAATATATATATATATATACTGTATATACTGTGCATCCTTAACATCAGAGCACTCCGGGGCTGCATTTTGAGCCCCTTATTGTACTTCCTGTACACACATGACTGATCACAGAAAAGAGGCCTACCTGAAGGAAATAGAGGACCTGACCTGCTGGTCTCATTATAGGAACCCTTTCCTAAAAGTCAGTGAGTCTTAGGAGATGATACTGAACTTTGGGAACAAGCAGAGAAGGAACTACGCTCCTATCAACGTTTGTCAATGGGTCCTCCGAGGAGACAGCTTCAACTACATTAGTGTTCACATAACAGAGGGTCTGACCTGGGTTCTGCGTACTGACTCAGTGTGAGAAATAGACTGTTTCACCTTCAGACTCCTGGGGGAATTCTGGATATCTCCTCAAATACTGATTTATTTCTATCACTGCCTGGTACAAAAAAAGCACCTCACAGGAACATAAGGCCCTGCTAAGAGTGGTTCCTTTATCTGATTATGAAATAGGCAATGCTCTACCCTACCTGAGAGATACTTCACATAGACTGTATAAAACATGGATGTTGTCTCCCTGACGTCACCCATAGGTTTCTGACGAGCCATTGTGAAGCTCAGTGTGGTGGCTCTGGCTGTTAAGGCATCTTGGCAGTGCCTGACTCCCAGCTGATCCAAAAATAGTCAAATAGGGGGAGCATGGTGGAGCTGAGGCAGGCCAAATGAAGCTGCTGACAGCTAGCTAAACAGCTAACGGTTAGCCATCATTCAAAGCTGCCACACCCTTAATTATACTTAATATACTTACTTATACTAAGCCTCAGTATTAGGAGTCAACCCATATGTTTTTTTTCAGGGCTGACACCAATGTTGAATATTAGAATTTTAGAATATTTTTGGGACCGATATTCATTTGCAGTAAAACTGAAAATCTTTGTGTCAAAATTTAGAACAACTAACGATTGAATGAACCTAATTACCATGTACTCAATTACTGTTCTTAAGTACAATTTTCAGGTACTTTACCTGAGTATTTCCATTTACTGCTACTTTATACTTCCTCTCCACTAAATGTATGTGATATATTTAGTTACTAGTTACTTTGCAGTTTCAGATTATTCAGTGTTTATAGGCTATTCATTGTGACGTGTTATCAATCAGATATTGTTGTGGGCGGGACATTGTGTGAGAGGATGCTGCATCAGAGCCAAAGTAATACATTTTTAAAATGGTTTATTTCATCAGCAATCAGACAGAAAAATCATTGCTACCGATAATCAGAAAAATGCTAAATGGGGCCAATAATCGGTTCACCCCTGATCAATATAATATAAACAAGTGAGTTGTATAAAATTCACCCTCTGGTCAGTTGTCATGAATGGGGTAATTTGCTTTAGAAACCAAAACTGTTTTTTGCCAAGCTGTGTACACTTTTATATACTGCTGTAAAGTTGGGCATTTTAACATGGGGCTCCAGGGGGAACAACTCACTTTTGGTGCCAGCCTCAAGTGGCCATTTGAGGAACAAATATGCTGTATGTGTGTGTGTGAAAATGTACCCATTTTATGTGTTTTGGCCTTCTGTACACATGTAAACGGCGTTTCAGGTCACTGACAACTGAGCTTTTGGAAAGCTCCTGCCAGGTTGAAGATATTCAGAAACACCGTTTTCGGTGTTTATGTGTAGACAGGAAAACCAGGGTTTTTTGGCTTGTCTTCTTTGTTTGGCAAGCTTCTGATTAGCCAACGTAGCCTTACAGTAGAGGTATACATTCCACCTGTTGCTTTGGCGTGCGCTTGACAGCCTGCGTTTGCGTTTTCATACCGTTGGTGTGGACGGGAATTTCTTTTAAACTGGAGGAGGAAATTTTTTTTAAAATACAGGTTTTTAAAAATATCTGTGTACGTGTGGACTAGGCCTTAGACAGCAAGGGAGGCGAGAGAGAGCAGGTATGTGTGAAGACAAAGGCTTACTTGTTCGCAGCAGTTCTTTATCCTCATAACACTCCTCATTTGTTTACACTGTTAACTCTCCCACTTCCTCCATCCTTCACTGCCTCTCTCTCTCTCTCTCTCTCTCTCTCTCTCTCTCTCTCCCTCTCTCTCTCTCTCTCTCTGGTGACACATTCATTCAGTACAAGATCTGTAATCAGTGTTTACACTCTTGCCGCCCTTCACTCACGACATGAGTTGCAGCTCAAACAAGTTACTGTAAATTGGACCATACCCTGTGTTGGCAGGACATGCAGGCTTACAAACATTTCACATCTGAATCAATAACCCGAGTTGCTAAGCAAGATGAGAAGAAGTCAAGAACGAAAGATCGACATTGTTAAGAGGATGATGATGAGAGTGAAATAGTTCCCAAAAGGACTGGACTGGAGGTAGTCAGGGAAGGGTAGTGGCAGCATGACTAATGGTGCAGAGTTGTATAAGTCGGTGCAAGGAAGATGTGAGTGACGGCAAAATTCAGGGGTTAACTGTGAAGTTAGGTCTTGGCTCACAAAGAGACAGGCCTGCAGAATTAAAATCAGACAGACAGAAAATTGGAGCAGAAGAGAGAGATGAAGAGAACGACAGAGAGAGGAGGGAAGAAAGCGGGAGAGCGAAGGAGAGCAAAAGACAGAAAGTAATTGGTTCGATGATGGCTTCCAGCTGCATGGCACTCAGCCAAACCAACTCTTCATGACACACACACACGCACACACTTCAAGTCAGTAGTGCACCATAAACATAAGATCTTGGTAGTTTCTGACAATATATGTTAGCAACTGTGACATGCTCAGTTGTTGAACGTGAAAAATTCCTTATGTGATTGAAATAATGACCTGTTTCTAATACTTTCTTCCCGTTCTGGTGGCCGAGAATGTATAACCTAAATATAAATGTGTGTTTGTCCATACTAGCCGTAGGATTCTTGGGCCAGATCTTATTAGGGTAACACTTTACAATAAGGTTCCCAAAAAGAGTAACTAATGATTCACTAATTAATGTGTCTATTGGGTAACTACTCAGTGTGATGTTTCAATTTACTTGAGGGTGCACAAATATAGTAACTACTGATTAAGTAATTAGTCTTTAACGATTCTACTTGGTAACTACTCAGTATTACTGCACTTGAACGTAGACAAAAAGAGCAACTAATGTTTAAGTTGTTAGTATTTAATGAATCTATTGAGTGTCTAGTCAGTATTATGTTTCACTTTAATTGAAGGGGCACAAAAAGAGTAACTAATGATTAAGTAGTTGGTATTTAATGATTCTATTGGGCGACTACTCAGTATTATGTCTCACTTTACTTGAAGGTTCAAAAAACAGTGATGAATGATTCAGTTATTAGTAATTGATGAGTCATCACTAGTTCATGCCAATCCGCGGGTGGTTGATAATTAATCAGGAACAACTCATGAAGAAAGTGGTCAGTATGTTGATTCACAGATATTTATGAACTAATCATTACCTAGCGATTCATTAATGTAGTATCTCACAGTGTGCTCACTTATAACTTGTCATTATCTACTATATAGTCCTCGATTCACAGTTATTCAGGAATTACTCATGCATCAATGATTCATTAACTATCAAGTCGTTCCTGATTAATTTCTTGCCCGCTTTTTTAGTAACTACTCACATTTTGTGTACCTTATTGTAAAGTGTTACCATTATTATTACCTCTGCAGTAGAGCCCTTTGAGGAACTACAGCAGCTACCATGGAAAGCAGAAGACTTCGGAGCACACTGAGATGCTGTGTTACAAAGTAAATGATATTTTACATCTATTCCATAATTCACTTACTGCAATAACAACAGGATACAGACAGGAAACAGTGACCTATATGTGCTGATAAACAACTTGCAGCTTGTTAGGTGCTTTCATAAAGATTCTACTGTGAACTGGGGAGTTGAAACTCAGCTGGAGACGCCGACTCTTTGACAAAAATTCACTGACAACTGATGTGAGCACATATGGGCAGATGTGAACGGGTTTGTGGGTGATGTATGTTTGTGTGCATGTGAATGTTGGCGGCATAATGTAGCATCTGTTTGAGAGATGGTAAATTAGCAAGTTTCCCTGCGAGGGAAGCGACAGAGTGTCACTCAAAACAAATTGCTCACACACAGCACAACATAACCACAGTCATCACCCGAGCTATCATAAACATTAAATAGTGGAAACATGATAAATAACTCAGGGACAAATCCAGGCTGTGTAGCAGGGGAGAGCGACAGATTAACATCCATGTTAACAATTTTACAACTTGCAAAGACTGTCAACAAATTAACCATCAAAATGAATTATGATAACGAAGAGAAAAAACGAAAATTTGCCCTCATTTGTCAAAAACACATTCACAAAGCACAAAAAAGTTATGACAGTGTTAAATTAACATTCTGGCAGGCCAAATAAAAGAAACTAACATTTAATCATTGCATATTTAATGAATCCAAACATCATCAGTCAGTTCTCATTATGCCTCATAGGAATGGATTTTGGCATTTCCAGTTAAAGGAGTTTTTTGTCTTATGTTTCTGAGCATTTCCAAATGCAAATTCACTGTCACAGATGTTCCAACAAATTACTTCCAAAACCTGACAAACATTCAAGAGCAGAAATCATTAAATATAACTTTCTTTCACGACGATGTTGCTGAGCTTGTCTGAAATATTTATCAGGACAGTGATGGGGAAGTGAATTTGTCGGCCGGTTTAACAGCTCATTTTCGGCCTTAATGTCTATCTCTGAAGAGAATCTGTCTAATTGATATGCAGCTACCACTTTGTATTACACTGTAGGCTAGTCATGGGCTGTTCAGTAATACTGTAACTCCTAAAACAAGGCTTCAGATGGCTAATCCATGTCTTGAGTCAGTAAAGCCGTCTGCTGTTTGACATTCTCACAGCTTCTTGCTCTCTCTCCCTCCAACCCTAGTTGCCCGGAGGCTTTATTCACTAAGTCAAAACATTGGCAGCTCCAATATTTTAATTCCTTTTTGAAAACTGATTTTCTTCTTTATTGCTCATGCTCATCTGTTTTTTATGTGGCCGTGACCAGGAGAATAATGTAATTGGAGTCCAAGTAAAGACAAGAACACTGTTTGGATCAGATAGAGTCTGATGAGGGCTGGAAAGAGCCAGCAAATGTATCTTTGTGTGCATGCCAAATTTCTCCTTCTCCCTTTCTTGCACTGATGGATGTCCACTGCTCTGCTCTCAAACAGATGGTAGGGGCATTAGGACGGGATCTTCAGAAACGAGAGAAGTAAAATTATTATCTCTGACATTTCAATACAGCCTTTAGTCCGCACTTCCAAGAGGGCTTCGAAATCCATTCAAGCTAATCTAGACCCTTCTTCACACAGCTTATCCTTCTCAAGACTCTTCCTCTGTAAGCCCCTTGGATCACTGCTCGTCAAAATCATCTCCACCAATTTATCTATTAATTTACAGTGTGTAGAGCACACCCACAACATAAAGACACCATCGTGTAATGACATTTAAGCCCTCAGATACTGACTGGATGTGACTGTATCCTTTTCTCTCAGTGTTTATGCCCTCAGCAGGAGACAGGCCAAATCCCAGGCTATGGCATGCTAAATTAACATTGCATGAGTTGACTGTGGTCTTCACTCTCGCAGCAATATGAGCAGTTATCAGAATCACACAAGAGAGTCTTATTATGCATGCTAGTAAATGACTAATCTTTAATGAGACCCACATTTAACCTTCTAATGGCTCTTTATTAGACTAACAAGCTATGCCCCTGTGTGTATGTGTAATGTGTGGAAAAGCGAAAATGTGTGTGTGCGCACACTGTATGTGAGTGCAGCAGTGAAACACTAATTAAGCTGTCGGATGGTGCAGCAGATTAGGCAGGCCCCCTGCAGAGTCTTCGGCCCCGGTAGGCAAACAGGCTTCATCCCTCAGCCAGCCAACCCAAATACATCTCAGCCCAGCACTACCCAGAGCTCAGCAATAACATTAGTGCTCACTACACCCAAATATCTTTAGCCCAGTGAGGCCGGATCAGATGGCCTGCCAGAGCCAACAGCCCAGGCTGCTGGGTGACTCAGAGAAGGCTGGACAGAGATTTTAGCTTCAACTAAAGGGGAGTTTATTAGCCACAGTGTCTTTATTTATTCACAGATTTACTCATCTGCATTGAGCACATACACACACAAAGACGCAAACACACACATGCTGAAACATAAACACATAAACTGCCACAGATTAAGTGTGGTAAAGAAACAAAGAAAAGAGAGAATTGAATGTTTTGCAGAGAGCAAAGTGTTCGTTTCATGGTCATGAAAAACCACAAGATTATAAAGTTCTTGCATGATGTGTGTGTGTGTGTTTTAAGATTTACTTACTCCACCACAAAAGGAAGGAAACTCTAGCCTCGACTTTGTACAAATAACAGTTGAAACTACTTTAAGAGGCGTGATGGGGCATATGTTGAAAAAACCTAGTATATAGTTAATCTCATTTTTCTTTCTCGCTTTTTATTGCACATAATCACACACACACCAACACACTGACACACTCACTCACACACACACTTAAATTCATTTCTCTCTTCCAACATTCACATCATTGCGTGTGTATACAGTAATAATTCCAATACATCTGCTGTCAGTTTACATTAATGAGGTAAGTTCTGTTTTTCGTCTCTTGTATGTGCACTCAGCACTGAATAAACTACTGAAGGAGGTTGCTGTACATTTCTCACCATATGAATTACAAGTATTTTGTGTGTCTCTGTTGGATTTGTGGGTTTTTCATCCAGGGTGGCCACAGATTCTGATCTGGGTTTCGAATACAGCGCCTTGTCCAAAGGGAACGCTCTACTGTTACTCCACCTTACAGTGTGTGAACCTAAAATCAAACCACAAACAGGGGAATGATCGTTCTTCACTTTTCAAGCATTCACATGTTTAGTTAGATTGCGACTATTTCGGTTGGAAGCCCATCCCAAGCTGTGTGCACGTACCTGTGTGCCTGTGCGTGGCCTATGTGAGAATGCAGCTCGTCCTGGAGGATGCAAGCTGCTCTCCCAGGTTCTTAAAATGGCCGCCTGGAGGCATGGAGGAATAGGGCTCCTTTTATTAATGCTACACCTTTGATTAATCTGAGCAAATCTGTTCCCCATCCAATGGCTGACAGCTCTGGGGCCGAGGCAGGGACCCCAGTACACACACACACACACACACACACACACACACACACACTGTCAGTGAGTGTTGACACAGTCCAGATGTTGGCAGCTCTGTTCCAAATGAAAGCAGGGCAGCCGGCCAACAACCTGAACCGCTCTCCCCATCAAATGATATGTTTACAATAATACTGTTCTGAGACTCTGGAGACACACGCACATGTGCACGTGCATGCTTGCAGAGACACACGTTCATACACTGCACACACACATGTGCGCAACATGCAAGCGCATTCTCAAAGCAGGCAAAATGAACTAATGGAAAGCCAGCGCACCACATCGGGGTGCAACAGAGAACCATCTTGTGGTGCAGAAAGAGAGAGTTTGTTAAGTCAGAAAGCAGAAGAACAAGGGTGAAACAGAGAGACAGGGTGTCAGGAATAGTCTGATCAAAAGAGAGGAGCAAGTCATTATCATTGCCTTGTTTGGATCTGTGTTTCCCCTGCTATGTCAGTCAGACAGAGAGAGGCAGGGAATGGAAAAATAATAGTGTAGTTATGTAATGTGCCTTGGAGGGCTGGAACTGAAACAGAGAAAAAAACCCCACCACTGGTTCCACACAGAGGCACAGCAGAGGTCACGCTGTACCTACTGTTCTCTATAGCAGGGGCAGTCAAGCATTTTCTACCACTGGACCCCCAAAAATTACGTGACCCACTTTTGCAGGACCAAATGTTGAACCCTGACACCAGACACTGATTCTTTTTTCTCTTTCATTATCAGACCATTTCCCTTGATTAATTATTGGTGAGAATCCAAGGGTTGTAGATATTCATTATTTCTCAAACATGAAGCATTTATCTCAAAGATTAAAAACAGGATAGTAAATGTATGCAATGCAAAGTATTTTTCTCATTACATAAATCATTTGGCGAACCTTTTTTTTCCTCTCAAATCTGCCTGGGGGGTCCTGAGCCCCAAGTCGAGAGCTGTTTTCTCTTTTTTCTCTTGCACTTACACACTAAAGTATCTGCACAGGTGTTTTTATCTAATGACTGTCTGAGAATATTTCTATATGTTGGCACATAACCAAATATTGTCAAAATGTGTCTAATGAGCAGCCACTCAGTTTCAGTCCACTAATTGTAATCAGTCGTTTGTTCTCAGCATGTTATTCTTGACTGTCACGCAGTGTCAAACCTTCAAGTGTACCTGACAGCTCAAAGCTTCACTCTTCTTCATTGTGTGGAAAGGTGCAGACATGCAGGCGTGTGCCTTAAGGTGCATATGTTCAGAAAAGTGAAGATTTGCTTGGATAACAATATATGCACAAACATACAGGTTTTGCAATCTATATCACATTATCTTTGTTGCTGTTCTTTTCTGTTCTTACTGTGTCCTAGAGCAATAACTATCAGATAATATTTCATTGTTGTCGGCAGGATGAAGACAAGCCACTGCAGGCATGAATGAAGGGAAAGGGGGTGGAAAAATGTGTAAAACAGTTTGATAAAGAACTTAATCCATTCATCTGTTCCAACAAGACTAGACAGCAAGAGAAGTGGTCCACTGTGCTTACAGTTTGCCTCGGCTTGTATGAAGGAAGTTTTTATTCAGATTTGAATGAAACTGCATATTAAAGGGCCAGGAGGTGATGCATATGCACTCACAGTCCGTCCTTTGAACCACCTCTCCACACATCACATTTCCAGCCCAGTCACAAGGATATAGTGTTAGCATGTTAACATTTCTGCAAACCACAGATACATCCAAGGATGGTAGTTAACACCTGGGGGACATTTTGATTTTGTGCCGACCAAAACCAGCTTTTTTTAATGAAGGTTGAACCATCTCCATCCGTGACCATGGCCACCAAAACAGGTATTTGAAGCCAGACTACGTTCAGTTTTAACTGATCTGGGGCTTTGCAGAAACGTACTAAGTGAACATTTATTTTGGCGAATGGGTTGAAAATCTTATATTTGTATTAAAAGATAAATATAACAAGGTTTGTAAGAACAACAGCATCTATGTTAATTTACTTCTGGCAGGGGCTGGTGGGCACTGCAGTGGTGCATGTGTCAACTCGCTGTCAGAGAGGAGAATGAAAAATGCAGCTAATACTAATAATGCAAAAAATGAGAATTGATACTTATTCAAATTTTTGGTGTGTATCAGTTTTTTGATATTTTACAACATTATAATCAATGCCATAAATTCTTTCCATAAAATGGAAAATTAATTTTTAAAAGAAGAAAAATGTTCAGAGATATAAAATCGAGCCACTGTTGCTTTCTAATTTTATTTTTTTCTAGTCACACTGGTGGCCTGGCTCTAGGGATGGAAATACCTGTCTGTTTGTCGGTAACTCCATCACTCTGGGTCCAGACTGAAATGCCTCAACAACTACCAGATTGCCATGAACATTTGTAGAAACATTCATGGTGCCCATCGCACAAATCCTTATGACTTCGGTGATTCTGTGACGTTTTCTGTAGCATCACCACAAGGTCAACACTGGACAACTACTGGATGGAGTGCTTTGAAATTTAGTACAGACATTCATGTTCCCCCCAGGATGAATCACTTCCATCTGTTGCCATCATCAGATCAAAAGTTGTATTCATCCAATTCTATGACCAAATGCCTGTAAATCTGATGATATTCCCATCAGGCTCAGTTGTACTGTATTTGTGTTTATAGATGAAAAAATAATTTGCAGATATGCAAAAAGAAAAGCAATTTGTAGGTTAATATATATTTGAAACAATATAGTAGTTGAGCAAATTGGTTTGGGAGGAGAGTACTTCACCATAGAGCTTGAAATGCCTGGCACTATTGGAACATATGGGATGAATTATCTGTCCAACACTAAGAAAGAGAGAGAGACAGAGACAAGAAGAATATTTCCACGAAATGTTTAACTCAATAATTGAACGTTGCCTTTTATTTTGCTGTTTTTCAGCCTTTTGAAGCTGCAGTGTTCCGTGCTGTCACTGAGCTGATGGAAGTGTAATGAAGTGTGCAGGAACAGTGCCAACTTCAGCAGAAATGCCTGTGGTTCTGCCTTCCAGCCCAATGCTAACAACACAGCAGACAAACGGTGCAGATGAAAACCAACCGAGGAGTTGAAGTCATTTTTTAACACAGAGACATGCTCCCTGTGCGTCACATAATCTCATCCACTAAGGGGTGTGTGTGTTCGCTACGGGGGTCCATTAATAAAATATGACTGTATCATATAATAGACTCGTCTGCCAAATTACAGGAGACAGAGAGACAGCTTATTAGGAGGATTGAGGGGGAGGTGTGTGTGCGTGTGTGAGAGAGAAAGAGAAAGAGAGTGTGTGTGCGAGATGGAGCCTGAATAGAGAGATTAAGTGGCCTACTCTCATCAAAAAGGCACATTACCTAAGTGTTGGCATCATTAATAAGACTAAGGCAGAGCCAATCTGCTAACAAAGGCTGTAACTGCGACCGAGGAGACATGAGAGAGGTGGACAATTACTGTCTACTACTGTGCAGAAGAAATTCTCCATTTCGTTTTTTCCCCCCATCCCTCCAGCACACAAATGTAAGCCCATAAAATGTGCACGTATTTGCATAAAAATAGGTACATTTTTGCACATGCCCATGCACACACACACACACACAAAACAGGGCACCGCTCTAAATCCAAATCAAACTGCCATGAGTCACACTGTCACCGTGGCAACAGTGGCCAGCTCCATGCACACACATACTGTTATATCTCTGGTGTTTTATTTTTTTCTCTCTTTGCACCACACACAGCCACAACCAACTTTCAGCTACAATAATTCCTGCACTGATCTCTCAAGTGGATCAATGAATAAACCACTGGGGTGTGTAGGTTTGAGCCGTTGAGGTCATAGTTCAGATTTTATCATTCAGATCTATTAACACACTTCATCTTCCTTCCTCTTAAACTGGAAAAACAACATTTGTGTACCTGTCATATTTACTGCTTTGACTACGCTGAGTGATGATGCTCTCTGTCTGTGGATATGACATGAGGCTTTTGGGGGTTTTGAGCCGCAGTGATAAATTTCACCACCAGATGGTGTCTCCCATCACTGCCAACACTGTGCAGAGGAGACAGAGAGGAGGGAGAGAGGGGGTGAGCTTAGATGTTGCCTGCTCTATCCATCTTCATAAACACAAGCAATTGTCACCCTCTGAAAACACCATCAGAGATGAATTGAGGGAATGCTTGGTAACATGGCAGGCTTCCTGGTTAGTTGGCCTGGACAGCAGGTCTGTGTTTTGTAAATGTGTTGCTCTGTCTGTTGTTGATGGTCTGTGCAGCTTTGGACGTGCCTCAAACACTGATATTCAGTGGCAGTCACTCATACATTCTGACTCAAATTTGAATCATTATTAAGAATAGGAAATAATTGTTCAAGTTAGTGATAAAATTGGCACAAAAGTGTCACTTTTGCTGAAGAGATACAGCAGCATTTAGGAATCAAGCAGTCACAGTGAGGGCTATAAGGTGCAAAATTAATATTTCTAATTTAAGGTGACATTGGAATGGCATTCTGCACCAATCAGATTAAGTTCCTGGTCCTCCGAAGAGGAACAAGATAAGACAAACTTGCTGCTGCATAGACACTTCTGTAGTCTTCCTGAGGCTTCATAATGTTTGTGTAGGCCTACTGAAAGGTACAAAGGCTGAGCTTTGAAATAGCTCAGAGGTGAATTTGTTGGCATAGGGATGGTGATGAATTGCCAAAAGCCAACGCAAACAATCGTGATAATTTACAACTACTTCAGACTGTTGTGCTGCAGACATTGATATGACAAGACTGGGCAGGGACCAACAGCAAAGGGGCTCTGATTTTTTTCCACAAACTCGTCCTTTTGTCTTCCAGAGTGTGCTAGCTGGACATATGCTGGTAAAACACTGATTGATGCAGCTTTGATGAAGTGGGCAGAATTTGGGAGGAAGAATCAGCAATTTGAGAGTATAATCATCAAAGGCCCGCCCACTCCATCTATGACACACTTCAAAGCCTCTCCCACCAGAGGAAGCTCATACTCGTAGCTGGCAGCAATGTTCGGGATGTTGCTGGCCGTTGTTGGAAGGTGGTTAAATGTTTTTGCCCAACCATTGCCCGTAGTCTTTGTTGTGTGTCCAGTACTGTTGCCTCTTGTTGGCTCAGGGGCTCTTTGACCAATTTGGCCACCTTTTCCTCTCTACAAACAAATGAGCAGCACAGACTGACACCAGTGAAAGCAAAACAAAACTTTACATAAGAAATACAGACAAACTCTTTATGTCTTTCTCAGTTGATTATAAAGTTGATGATAAAATGTTAGCAGTTTTTGCAAACCACGGATATTTCCAAATGTGTCATAGGTGTCATATCGTATTCACATTACATGTTAATAACCTGACTTTCATATGCGGAGGTGAAGGGGGCGGTGGTGGAGTTACAGGACACAAGGCTGACAGGCCAGTGACTGCAGTTCGAGTCTCTGTTTCAACATTTGTAAATGTGACACCACTGGATATCTTCAAGGAGACCTCGGGACAATTTCAACAGCTGTTTAACAGCATATATGATGTGATGTATGGAGACACAAAGAATTTGATCAGTCAACCTTTTATCAAGCTTTTTGGAGGCTGACTTGGTGTTTCACAGCCTTTTAATCAATGTTCTATAGTTTTCAACAAAGCAGATCCTGTGAGGGGACAGCTGGTGACCACACAGGTTTTTTGAATAACTGCTGGTATGTTCACAAAATAACAAAATTGACAAAGGGTTAAACATTTATCGCAGTTGATAATCCATAAATGTAATTTTTTTGTCATTGACTTCATGATAGCCATTCACCAATTGTTAAACAAGAATTTGTAACAGCAGATAAGCCACCTGTAATCCCTGTAAATTACTCAACTCTTTTTTAATATGCCAACAATGCAATCTGGGTTGTGTGTGCAGGAGTTCTTTACCTTTCTACGGTACACATTATAATCTTTAAACAACCAATACAAGTCAACAGAACTTAGCACATTAGCCAACTCATAATATATTCAGAAGAGTTCAACATGCAAACTTCAAGCAGTAACTCCATGATTATGTACCTCTTCAAAATGTCATCATATGTCGGTTGTGTGTGGGTTATATGAAGTGCAAGATGCAAACAGAATCTTGTGCACACTGTCAGGTTCACACGACACTAAATCCTACATTCCAAAGGGAGTTAGTCCACAGAGGATTTGGGGGGAGATCCTCCCAAATATTTGGAACATTTTCCTTAAAAAGCAGATTGTTTAAGTTTGGAGCAGTGAACCTATAGGCCTCAGCCGAGTACAACAATTTATAAACCCTGTCCTCCTCCCACACTTTCAGCAAATTCGTACAAACCTCCACCACCATAGTTCTATTACAGTCTGCATCTCCAGATAGCTTATCAAAACACCCATATATGATATGCACTTCTATAATTGAACTGAAATATTTCTGCCATTCACCAATGTCACAGAAAATAATGTAAGATTTATAAACTTGCATAATATTGCTATATAAAGCTGAAAAGTTCTGGAAAGATTTTGCATGCGTGCGGAGCAACAAGAAAAGACGACAAAACCATACCTGGGTCACTTTAAATCCAGTAGAGTTCCAAAGCTTTACTTTCTTTTTGTCCAGCATCGGGGCTCCACCTACTGAGCAGGTAGAATATACCTTCTTATTGCCATGAAAAGTGCCATATAGATAGTTTTTGTGACATTTTTCAAGTTAGACATGTGCTATTAATGTTTCACTCACACATTGGAAAAATCCCAGTAAAATTATGTCACTGGAATTGTGCTCACTCACTCCAACTGTGGATCTCTCATTCCTCACTAGTTAATCTCATTAATGATGGTGTTGTTTATATTACTATCCGATTTTTTTTTCTTCTTGGCGCTTGTGTGGTGAACATCACTGTCTTGGAGGGAACTACATGACGCTAAACCTGGTGAGAAAATCCACACATTGCACATCACAGTGATGATCCTGTTTTTTTTCTCCCCCTTTTAAGTGCAGCTCTGGCTCATCAGTAAATCCTTCATGCAGGATGTGCTTCCCTGTGCTGTTTCATCGTGATCACAGCCCAGGAGATCTATCTCATGCTCTCTCTTGTGCTTGAGGTGGAGTGGGGCCATGTGGGCTCATTTACGGGCATCAGTAGAGAGTGATTTGGGTGCAGACCCACTGCAGCCCTGACTTCCATCAGAGTGGGGTTTTTTTCAGCAAAACACCAGTGATGCCAATGGTTCCATCAGCACCACTAGATACACTGAGACACATTTGGGCAGCTCACCCTGCAACCATGGTAACAGAAGAATTTTACTAGTTGGCAGCAGCCAATAGTGGGGCACTTCCCACTCAGCTTCGTCCAATAACAGAGCAGCCTGCAGCCCAGCCCACATAGAGCTGATACTGATGGGCTAGTGCAGGCAGGATTTAGAGATGTAGGCTTGGCTAATGAACAAGTACAAGAGTAACAGTGTGTAGGTATGTGTGTGTGTGTGTGTGTGTGTGTGTGAGCATGTGAGTGTGACTGAGTGAGGCTGTGGCATAATCTGATGAGAGGATTCCCTCTCTTTTAACCGCAACAAGCGAACACATTGTGGGGTAGTACTCATTCACTGAGACCATCTGACATTCAGCACCAACAGTGCAGCAAACCCTCCTGTCATCTCACTCCCACTCACATTCACATGCAAGCTGCACACACTCACACACCGCACACAGACACGCACACATAAGTCTCAACTGGCTCTTAACACAAAACAACTTGTCAGCCGTATCTCAGCATGTGACAAAGCAGTTTTTAGGGGATCCGAATATCATACCCTAAGTAGAAAGAAGAAAGTATGTGCCACCATCAGCTGTCAATAAAGTCATTTATTATTTCACACAATGGATAACATGAACAACTTCAACTGTAGTTCTTCTTAATAAGTGCTCAACGCTGCCAGCCAACAGAAGGGTAGCAAAAGAATGAGCTTTTCTTTCTGAGGAAAGAGAAATAAAAAAAAATGAACCTACAAGATCATGAAAGATAAACATGACCAAAAGCATGCCAGCGGACATGTATATACATATATATTGCATGTATATATGTGCTTAAGACATATATCTGTATGCCAGCAAATGCAAATACAAAATATATGTGTACATTTACACATACATACTGTGAAGGATATATGCATATGCATGCGCATCTAGTATTTACTCTATATGTCAAATATTTGCAGTTTTTAATATTCATACAATGTACAAAAATGCTTCATGAATTAAAAAATTCATTACAAAAAGAAACATATCAAACAATGTACAAGTCTTGCTCCAAATTCAATTGAAATTCAACTTTCGGCTTGTCTAAAATATTTATGCATACAATCAAGTTGAGCATGCAAATAAAGGAAACCCACTCTAGAAAAAGGTTCAAATACACTATGTATACAAACTAAAATATGCCCACACTGTTAGAAGAGCTCACTTTGTGCTCTAAAGAAGTACATTTATTGGTTTTCTCAATGCTTCATCTGCACTTTCAGCTTTGAACAACATTATAGCTTAGAACTGTAACGTATGCTGTGAGGATGACTACATGTACATTTATGAAGCTCTGTCTCACGTGACCCCTCACTCCGTGTGTAGGACGCTCATCACAGCATGCTACAAAGGGAATGGGGGGTGATTAAGATATAGGTGCCATATTATCCCATCCTAGTTGCTGTAGTGAACTGGTACGTGTGGACCACAGTAAATACACCCAAACCACTGATTTAAGGTGAAACACTGCTGCACTGCAGAAAAAGATCCTCACATCAGTACTTTGGGCTCTCCTGTAGCCACTGGTCCAGATTAGCTGCTAAATACAATACAACAACAGTGACCTTGAACCCTATTCACAGCCACTTCCCCTCTGCAGTCTCTGTGTAGAGTGAAAGCTCTGGATTAGGACAATACTTGTCAGTGTTAGAAGGCACCGGAGCATTGGCTGGTAGGAGAGACGGACAGGACAGACAACACCTGGGGTCTTTAACTCTTACATCAGAGACCGCTGACTGACCACAGTATGGAGGAGGAAGCTGCCAAGCGTGTAGTCTCTACACCTCACGGACCACATATCTAGACCTCGTCTTCACCACAACAGACTGCAGACCCACTGAAAGTCATCGAGCAAAGTAAGGTTAAGCTCACTAATGTTAGGACGAGTGTATTTTTGGCTATGTCCTCTGAGAACTCCCCCCACACACAATCCTCCTGCTTACTCTTTATGCTACTGCACTGCCCCAACTGGCTGCAGGCAAAATAGCTGCAAGTCAGCTGGGATTCCTATTTTTGGTCGAGTGCACTACAGTGGGGCTTGTATCCTCCAAGAACTTTTGAAGGTGTGATAAGGCAAATTATTTTAGTATTCAGTGAAATTTAACAGACTGGAACAACAACTGTCAATGTACAGCAGAATCTGTTGAATAGGGAAATCAATCAATGTTTTCTTGGGTCTTAAGCAGTCTTAATAGAGAGAGAAGGTCTACTGTGGTTTTAGGAGACAGTCCCAGCATAGCGGAGCCCAACCGGTATCCATGCAGGATGGACATACTAACACTATTTACAACAAACACTTCAATACTGTAGTTTTACATCTGGTTAAGGCTGTACTGCATAGAGCTGCAGTAACTATAGTTTTCATGAAATGATAGTCACTTTCTGCACAACTTATTACAAATTATTACTGGTATTATTCACAATTCTTGTTACATGAATTCATTTTATTCATTAAATAAGACCACTTATTTCTCTTTGTTGAAGGGTGGACCCAGAACAGAAATTCCTTTTAAGGTCATTGCCAGGCATGGCCTGATGCATAGCGAACAACAATGCACGAGAATGTGGTTTCCATGACAACCTCCTCTGTCCCTCCTTTGCTCACTACACAACCAATTATATGTTGCAAATAACTGGTTAAATACTGTGCAGAGTACTTGATCTTCAATTATACTGGGACATTGAGTACAATCAATATCTCTGGATAGATATACATCTGATACAGTGGACCTTTCTGCTTCCAACACTGCTGTATAGCAGTATGTATGCCAGTACGTGATGTGTATTTAATACAGTAATATCATATTGTATTCCAGCCCTTCTAGTTCTGTTAGGATGATATGGGTCAGAAAACTAGGAGGAAGCTAGGAGACAGACTCAGTGCCCGGTGACAGAGGATGCTGATTATGGAAGCTGTGACAGGGTTCTGATGACTAAGACACGTGTCATATGCACAATCATGAATATTTTGGGTCAATTTCTGCGGCATTCTTTGCCATTTGATATTTCTCAAGTCAAATGTAATTGGTGGGAGAAAGAAACATAAGGCACAAGTTGAACTGCTGCAACTGAGAATCCCACCCAACCCAAAGAAGACAATCTCCTGAAACAAAACAAAGTTGCCAAAGAAACACTGATCCATTGCTTATATTCTGAAATACTTGTGAGAAAATACCAACCACTACCCAAAGCCTCGTATACTGTAGATAGAGTTTAACAAAGGCTTAACATATTGACACAAAAAATCCAAGATGGCTACATTCTAGAGTGCACATAGGAATGCTTTACATTGGTGCCAACATGGTGGAGAGTTTGTCAAGCTCTGATTTAGATTCTTTTAAATATTACATCCTTACACTGAATACTGAGACTTTGGTTTCTAAATCTAAATACTGGATTTACTTTAAAAAAAAAAAAAAACATCTCCAAGGATATGGATTGAAAATCATGTTAAGGAGAAAAGACTCGGATTAGCTTTTCAAAACACTGACTGTGAGCCCTCTTCAGCTGAACTGTCCAATCACGTTTCAGACTCGGGCTTCGGTTTGACGCTTTTGGCTGCGCAGCCTGCATATACAAATTGATTAAAATAATGCATGCTCTCTGGAATGGATATCCACACCATCAAAGGCCAAAAACTAATGCTGGATCAAGCATGTAAGTGCTGCATTTGATTGATGCAAGTGTATGGTTTTTTCATAGTGCATTAAACCAATTTTAAGGTTTACCAAAAACACACCTGATATTCCTCCTGTATGCAATGCCCCCTGGATATAAACACAATAATGTGTGTATGAATGAATACATGTGGTTCTTCTGTCTGAAAACAAACTTGTTTTGAGTCGCACCCATGTCTGTTTTTGGTTATAAAACAATACACAACTTTCATTGTCTATGGTACAACAATTCTATTTGATATACTGTATGCCACTACATGTCTATGAGCTGGTTTCTCATTGTACAAGGCAGGCAACAGTGGACTTGTTTCTATGTACAATCTAGGACAGTCTGATCCACCATATTGCCTTTATGTCACTGCTCAGGACAGGCCTGAGCAGGGAGAGAGAAATAAATGAGACAGGGAGTAGGCTGAGGGAGCACAAGCAATGGGAGATGTAAAAACCTGATTGGGAGTAGATGAGATGACAAAGGGAGATAAAGTTGAGTGGCAGGCACCAGGGAGGGCTAAAGAATTGGGGTGAGTGCCGAGCAGGGAAGAGGGACGGGGGTGAGGAGCTGCCAGCAAGAATGAGTTACTTCTCTGAGAGAGTAGGAAAACAAGGAAGTTACAAATGGGGATGGGAGCAAAGTACAGGGATAAGTAATAGGGTAAGGTGGCTTAATTACTGCTGCATTATCCCACATGTCTTTGACAAGCTTCCTCAGAAAGGCAAAAATAAGCAGAGCTGCACAGTTTAATATTAACCATTCCCCCTCCCCTTGCTGGTAAATATATGGCTAAAGCCACATTCAGATACAGTATCATAAAGTACCATAAACATCACTGTATCAGTTACATAAAGAATCACATAATATCCTACACTATCATAAGTACCACACATTTTATAGCATCAGATTCAGTATCAAATAGTACCATATAGTGCCATTGTAAATGAAGGTCCAATGAATCCTTGAAAGGCTCATATCTGGTCGGGTTGAGCAGACAGAGGGACGGAACCGAAGTGTTCCCTCCTCCTGCTCCTCCACTGACCCGCTGTAGTCCTCCAAATCAGAGAGGAGAAACAAGTCAAAGTGCACCAAGGAGTCCCAGAATTAAGGGCACTGCATCTGATCGGCTTGAAACAGCACTGACTCCAATAACTGCTCTGTTACTCAGTTGTTCCCCCCTGCAGATCTATTGACTGGAAGGAGACCATAACTCGTCCCTGCTGTGGCCCCTTCCTCTGCGTTTCACTCCTTTGGCCAGCGGAGGCACAGATCGCGCTTTATGGACCACGGTCTCAATTGTTGCTGAGATAGAATCATGATTTGAGAACTCCAGAGGCTCGGGGGTCAAGCTTGGCCTGAGGCTCTGCCTACCTGGCAGGTCATCGCACCTTTCCAGGACAGGCATCCCCAGTGTCCTCCCATCACCTCTCCTACCAGCCAACATGTCCAAACCCCGACCATTAGCTCGTTCTTCCTCCCTCCTGTTGGTCGGCTCTGATTCCTCTATGGGTTGTTTTCGGGGCCGTCCAGGCCGTCTTTTGATGACATTGTTTCCTGTTTTGGCTTGTCGCTGCAGGCGCTTGGCACGGAGGATTTTCTGCACATGCTCCAAGTTCAAAGAATGCATCCTCCTCACGTCCTTCTGGATCTGTTCCACCTCGCGTCGCTTATACCTCCGCTTACTGGGAACACCTGGGAAAGGAGAGAGTCAATATCAGTGAGGTGAGACATCATAAGGTAAATAAATAGCAGAGCATGGTCTATAAAGAGAGAGGAGTTTTCATGCTAGTGTGTCACTTAAAATGAGCAGCCTTGGAAAGGCCAGGAAAGACATCATGCCAATTTAACTCATGGAAAGAATGTCTTTTTCTTGCTTCAAGAGCTTCCTGCTAATTTTGACATATTCATGTAAGCCTTTCAAAGCCCAGCTGAGCCAGGAGAGCAGATCCTATCCTGTAATTGTCTACTAGAGAGCAGAGAGGAGAGGGGTGAGGAGGAGATCCCATTCTGCTAGCAGGAAACCCACAGAAATGTCTCCTTCAACCATTTAATATGTTGCTACACAATAACAACCCTGTGCATCTGGAGCACAGGCTGCCAAAGAGCCAAACACACACACAGAAATAAAAACAAGCATATAGACACATTTATCCACATGCACATACTCACACAGACACAAATACAAAAACACACATGTGCATACATGCACATGCTCAACATGCAAAAATAATGAATTCAGCGGTTCAGAATGGCTGAGCAGAAGTAACTGGAGCCATATTGTTTCCTTCACACTGGTGAACTGGGCAGTGTGCCCTTTACACGCTGTTCTATCCTTTCTTTCCCCCCTTTCCCCATCACTCTCATTCTCTTTTCCACTCAACTCTTCGTGGGCGGCAATATGCCACTCTCTAATTTTCAATTAAACTGGTAACACTGCACCATTTCATTTCCGTCTCTATTTCAGAAACCACTTCCTGGTCTTGGTCTGTCTCTGTCATTCTTTTTGTTTCCCATCTCTGTCCCATTTCTTAGCTCCCCCCTCCTCTCTGCCTGGGCACTGTTCCCGAGGCTCAGACTGAGACACAGCCAAAATGGAGGAAAAGCACAATCAGCCACCAGTCCCCAAGCAGTGTGCACACAACATGTTTGGTCTCTCTTTCTTGAGCTTTTACTCCTATTCCTGGATTCCCTAACCATCTCTTGTCTTATTTTCCTCCAGAATGCTGCTGATACAATGTAGCAGGTTTCTGCAGTGATCTAGCACATGATGACTGCATTAAACCAAAACAGCTGTGGATTTTATACACCAAATATGGCAGGCTGGATTGCGGGATAACATTTAAAAAGTGAGGCACAACAAATTGAAATTATTTCTATTAATTTCAGAAAACGTGGAATGGGCATGGGTTAAGATTAGGGCTCAATACATCGTTTTGCAATGTGCATACACGCAATCGTCACATCGCAGGATGTGCAACGTCAAGTAAGGCAAATTAGCTTAGCTTTATCACATTTCAGATCTGTTTTTGTGGCATTCAAGAACATTAACGTTGCAGACTGATAAAAATGAACAAATTTGCCACTTAGCAGTCTTTCTGCCACTCAGTGGCTGTAACCATGATGACTTCCGCTTACTGTGACATCAGGTGCAATGCCTCTATTGAGCTATTTAAGTAATCTGGTGAAAATTCCTGTATTTTTTCCTACTGATACTTGTATCAAAGAAAAACAAAATATTGCAATGTGAGATTTTTTTTAAATATCATGCAGCCTTCGTTAGAATAATTCGTGTTTGTTTTTTGAAGTGTCACAACAAGAAGATATAGAGTACATATTCAATACTGTCATACAATTTTTTTTACATTTAAACAGAACAAATGGAAATGTTAAAGGGAAAATTAAGAGTGTAGAGCTCCATGGTAAGGTGTTTGCTAATGAACTAAGAACAAGGGAAGGTAAACAGAGGCCTGACCACGCTCCATTTAAAACTCAGATGGACATCTCACTCTATTGTTGCTCACGAATTCAGGATCAGACAGTGAAATTAGTCTAATGCAGAAAGCACTAAGTAGCAGTAGTTTATGAGCTGCACAGAAGTGTGCACACGCTCAGCTCTCTCTCACACACACACACTACAAAGTAGCAGAAATTTATGAGCTGCATACACGGAACATAAAACTGGTGACCTTCAGCGGTGTGAGGGGCCGTATAGTACTGAAGACCTGTTTCTCTGTGGAATAGGAAGTCACTACTACACAGAGATACATGCTCACTTAATATCCACCTTCCCTGCAGTGGCTGAGACCAGACTTCAAACAGGATTAAGGTGATCCTTCATGTATTATTATTTAGTGAGTGTTTCTCTGCATGAAAGTGCATGCATATATTTGAACTAGTCATGTGACACAAAGAAAATTATTCTCAGTGATTCAGTCAAAGATGACCTGCTTTTATGCAAATATGCATCTGAGAGATTGCTGTCAGCTGCAGTGTGACCTGCTGATTGTTGAAGAAACATACACACAAAAGTGCACACACAAGTGCACACATGCATAAAAAATAAAGCTGTTTAAATCACTACAAACTAGTTCAATTAATGAACGATTTACAAACTCACAATTGCATGCTCACATAATAATATGAATAACATGAATTTTGCATCTGTATCAGATTGTGTAGGCCACGAGGATGTTCTATCTTTCTGTGTGTGCATGTGTGTGTATCTGAGCAGGTCTATGCCTGTATGTGCATGTGTACATGTATGGCTGTGCATGGCATGCATGCGTATGCACACGCGTGTGTGTTTTAATTGGGCTAAAGCCGTGAAGTGAGGCAGTAAGTCATGCTAGAGGAGGGGCAGAGGGAATGGGGGAAACGGGGGGGGGGGGCAAGAGAAAAAGCAGAAAGAGAAAGGGAAGAAGGAAAGAGCGATGGGGGGGGAGGAAGAGGCGGAGAAACAAGGGGAAGTCTGTGTATAGATGTGGGGATTGTGGGAGAGAGGAAAAAGGAAAGCAAGGGCAAGAACTGCAGAAGCAGCACAAGGAGAAAAGGGAAGGACATGGAAGGTAGAAGAGAATAACAACACTAGAGGGATAACGTGGAGGGGGGGGTAGGTTAGGTGGAGGATGGGGAGTGGAGGGGGGTAATGTGTATATGAGTCATCCGTCCTGGATCCCTTGGGGTGGGGGGTGTATTCTAACTGAGCCCCTGGCTTCTCCTCCCCGCCACTGGACTAGGCCCCAGTCATTAAACCTCTGGCTGCCAGCCAGCTCTTTTAACACAGGCAAGGGCCTTTTACGGCGTGTCTGTAGAAAATAAATCACACTGTGTGAATAATATATCTTTGGCAAAGGCATTGGCAGGAGAGGAGGAAGGGAGGGGAGGAAGGAGAGATTGGTGAATTATAGTCGTCTCCATCCATGCATTACGTTCTCTCTATCCCCAGCCAGATGTGCTCAAAGACAGCAGAAAACAAAATGTACCAAAATACACATTAGTCTGCTGGTGAGAATTTGGGGCTATGCTGCCTCTTTGTCTGCTTTAAGTCCTGATATTGCTGTACATAGCATATTTATAAATAGGAAACACCTTGACGAGTATGCTGCCATCTAAATTTCACATGGCAAAAACCCTGTTAACTCTGACTAAATACGTGATTAAGTCTCTACGCCAGCTAATAACAAGCCTGTTATCACTAGGGAACAGAATAATATATTGGGCCCCAATTATTTTTACAAACATACTCCCAATTTAGCTGTTTTAACAGTTCTGCAACCTTGGGTTTGGGATGTTATGATTATATATAACTGGCCTGTAACACCACGATACTACACTGTAAAGCAGAAGTGTAGCATCTTGTCATTTACTGAACAGCATCCACAGCCAGTATTCCCTCACAGCAAGGTACACTAAATGTACTGGCAGCAACCAAGCTATGTCAACATCATGGTGAACTCATTAGCTAAATCTGTATTTTAAATCTAAAAAGAAAGCCATATTCTTAAAAGACTTGACTTGTGGTCCACTAATACATTCTTGTTCCTGCAGATAGGAATCTCACTGCCTGTTTAATGATCTGCTCTCTTTTGCCTTGCAATCGGATCTGTGATAAGGTCCATTGCTGTTAAGCTGTTAATGTCAGCTGAACACTTCCTGCTGATGCTTTATATCAGAAGCTTTTCACAGGTGAGTCATGGATGGCTTTTACTGTGAGGTAGCCACAGAAAGTCTAGCCACAAGTGAATCAACAGGCAGTTACTGCAGTTTTGGCTAACCGCAAACCTCAAACACATCATCAAAGTAAGCATTGCTTCTTGCCATGCTGTCCCTGTGAATGGTAAAAGGGCAGTGCACTCTCTTGTAAACACACAGTTTAGTAGATTAAAAATGAACAGGTAATCCTAATGTAAGTGGTTCTTACCAGTGAGGGATGGACTGGAGCACTTGTTCACCTGTCCTGGCTCCTGCCGGGCAGTTTGGAATGACATTAAGCCCTGATCTCCAAACACAGCGAGCCGCGTCATCCTGCTCCTCCCACCACACTCGTCCTCCCGTGACCCCAAAAAGAGGTCTGAAGCTGACTCTGTCCGCTGTGATTGGCTACTGTAGCTGCTCACGAAGCTGTTTATTGGCTGTCGTGTCTGACGGGAGTGGAACTGGCTGTCAGCAAGAGAGTGTGTGGACAGCTGGTCCGACTCAAACATCCCTAAGCTGGATCCCATGCTCGAGCCCCGACCACTGCCCCTCTGCTTCTCCAGATGCTTTGAAGAGCCCTGATTGGCCAAGTCCCTCCTGTCACTCAGCATGCTGAGACGTGCATTGGTCTTAGCTCCACTGAAGAGCCCACCCAACTCCTGCCGGTCTCGCAGTGAGAGGAGGGGCTCATCCTTGTGCTTATGTTTGTGCTTGTGCTTCCTCTTATGGAGGCGAACCCCTGCAAGACCACCTGCACTGCCACTGCCCAGGGATCCAAGGCCCTCTCCTCTAACAGAGGGCCCCTGGAGTGGACCACTGGCGCTGCGAATCTTGGCCCCGGGCTGGAGCTTTGAGTGTCCACTGGGGTGGAAAGCCTTGGGAGGGGGGACAGCAGGCCTCATGAAGGGAGATGGAGGTGCAGGTCCTAGTGAGTGATGGGGCAGGTAAAATGGTGGAGCAGGGGGAAAGTAGCCCAGACTCAGAGTAGGTGCGTAAGGCATCGCATACGGTGCTGCATAGTAATTTCCCCCAGCCAGCGGATAACCATATCCTTGAACAAAAGGCAGCTTCGATGTGATTGGCTCACTGGCTTTGGCTGGACGGCCACGTCTCCTCTTAGCCTTAAGATCAACACTCCTCCGCAGGTACGAACTGGAGTCACAGGAGTAGGAGTCGTAGGTAACCGGGTAGTAGTGATGGAAGTTGAGGCGGAAAATGGAAGGATAGGGGTGCTGGGGGTAGCAGGTGTATCGTCTGTGCGACACTCGTAGCTGCTGGAGCTTTACCACAACCTACAGGAAGATTTAAATGGGAAATATTTAGAAAAACACACCATATACTGTTAAACATTACAGTGCTTGGTCAAAGATAACACACAGAATGTATTGTAGTGTTTCTAACCTCCTCCAGTTCAGAGAGAAAGTGAAGATGATCCCGGCTCTGTAGGCACTTCCTCTTCCGCCGATGATGTTTTTGCTTCTTTTCCTGCTGTGACAGGAAGTTGTCAACAACAGTTGCTTGCCGTTCACAGCGTGCTCTGCTGCCCCTGTTGGATGCTTCAAGGGCTGCTGCCTCCGCACTCTCAAACCCGCAGAGATCAAATGAGTACCTGTATGAACACAACATAAAATATAAAATCACATTAGAACATTATCTTCATTAATATATTGTGATATAAAACAACACAAATCACAAAGCTTATAAATCAATAACTCAAGAAAATTAAAAAGTGTAGTAGCAGTGTACTGCACCTGCGTCGAGAGGCGGGACCCTTCTCAGTTTGATCTGAGATGCTGTTGTTGTCTGTCCCAATCCCGCTGTCACTTGGAATAGTCTCCTCACTGTGGGACTCGCTGATGGGGGACAGAGTCACCTCTTTCACTGATGCCCCCTCTGACAGGTGGGAAGGTGAATTAGCCAGAAGGCGTGGCGGAGATAATTTCCATCCCCCAGAGAGAAAGCCCCTACCTAGTGGCTTGGAGGGCAGGGCTGAGATGGGCTGCAAGCTGGGCATAGTGGCATCAGAGTGGCTGGCTCTTATGGATGGAGCACTGGAACTGGGAGACGAGGTTGTGGAAGGCACTGCAGGGCTCTCATACAGACTGGATACGGAGACAGACAGTGGGGGCTTGTCCCTAGTGGCTTTGGGAGGGTTGGAGCCTTGGGTTTCTGCTCTGGGTTTACGCCCTCTCTTTTTACCAATGTAGATGGTTCCTCTCTTGCTGACATTTATCTGTTTTCCCAGCCGGGCCTCGATGGTGGACGCCATGGCAGTCATAGCTGAGGTAACAGGGGCAGAAGATGACTTCAGAGCCAGAGTGCCATTCTGACTGGAACCTGAGAGGATCTCATTCAGGATGCTCTGCATTTTGCCAAGCTTCATCTTGTTCAGTGGCCTGGGATAGCCTCTGCCACGCTTTAGTTTCAGACTGTTAGAATTGGCGCTGGGGGGCGTGGAGGCCATTTGCACTAATGTGTTTAGTGCGTGTGTCTTCCTCCTACGGTGAAACCCTGCAGAGGTTTCCTGTGCCAGCGGGCTTGGGGGTGAGGTGGAGGTGCCCTCGTGGATGGTCTCAACTGTCAAGAGTGGCTGTTTCTTGGGGCGTCCTCGTTTCCTCTTAATGGGTGTGTGGACGGTCAGGCTGTCAGTGTTGGTGTAGAGGGGGCTAGCGGGGGTGATGGGGAATGCAGAGGGTGGGTCAGCCAAGGTCGATGGGCTACCACGGTTGTCTCTCTGGGGTGACATGAGGCTGGCATGGCTTTTAGCTTTCAGGTAGGACCATCTGTCCTTGGCCTTGGTTGGTCTGGAACTGGCTGTTGAGCTGGTGCTGTGGCTGGGGCTCGGACTCAGGGCTGCACTGGGTCTAGGGCTGGGAATGGGGCTAATGTTAGCCCTCGGTTTAGGGCTGGGGCTAGGGCTGATGCTACCCCTGGGGTTGGGGCTTGGGTTTGGGCTCAGAAGTCTGGGGTTCGTGTTAAGACTGGGTTTGTTGATGTGATTGTGAGGAAGCTCTCTATGTTTAAGGGCGTCTGTGCTGATCCTAGGGCGACCCACAGGGTTCTTTTTCATTCTGCTTGCATTCAAAGCTGACTCTGGGTCAGACCCGCTTATGACTGTCTCACCTCTTTCTGCCCTGTCTATCCTCTCTCCTTTTTCTCTTTTATCGACTTTATCGGCTCTCTCTGCTTTTTCTATTCTCTCTCTACTGACATCAGCCTGACTTGAAAGTCGAGAATCATTTTTGTGAGTGTCCATCTTATGTGCTACTTTGGGTTCTGGGGGCCCAGGCTGGTGCTTCTCTGTAGTGTCAGTGTCCTGCCGTTGCTGTGATTGCTCTTCTACAGGAAATGACTCGTCAAAAGAAGGCCTCCTCCGCCTCTTTCTTCCTTTTCCTTCCTCTGTCAGCATGGGCATCCCTCTGTCTTCTTCATCTCCTCTCCTCCCGGCAATCGCTCGCTCTCTTTCTTCTTTTCTCCTTTCCTCTCTTTCTTCATGGAATCGCTCAGCTGTCTCCTCTTGCCTGTACTTCTGCCTCTCCTCTGAATTAGTTGGGCTCTCAGATCCCTTCTCAGGCTGTCTTCCCCAAGGTGTATCAGCACTTTGGGGATTACAGAGCATCCTCTGGGAGTCCTTCCTGCCGTATTTCCTCTTGATGTTCCCAAAGAGCTGTTCACTGACCTCTTGCAAACCCCTCCCCCTGGAGAGATGTATACAGAGAAAAAATGATGACAAGTGGAATGGAGAGAGAAAGGATGTTTTGTATTTCAATACTACACAGTCAGTACTAGTATTTATTATTTTATGTGTCACCATGCATAGGGGTGGGTATCACCAGAGGGCTCTCGTGATATGATGGTTCTATAATAGTTGAGCTATGATTTAATCATTCTTTTTCAATTGTGGTTTATAACTAGATATAATTTGAATTCTAATTGTGATTTGAAGTTTTCGCTTCATCTTACGTAAACACTCTAAAAATATAGAATATTGCTTCACAAAATATCACAATACAAAACTGTATCAAGTTTCTCCTATCCTCAGTGCATGAGTATACAGTATTTTTGTTCTAGTGATCATGTTTGGCTCATGATAAGATCCACCACACAGGAAAATGTACCATACCTGCTGAGAGAGGTCAGGTTGAGAATACTGGCATCTGTAACTACTGGCAACTGCAGGTCTGGAGTCAGAGATCTCTGAGGTGAGGGGCTTCGTGCCGCTGTTCGTGAGAAAGGTTGGGTTGGATCGAGCAAAGAGCTCCTATTGGCTCCTGCCAGTTCTCTGGCTGGCTCCAAATCCACTGGGTTGGCTGGGGATGCAGAAGGTGCTGAAGACGTGATCCAGTCTGGATTGATTTGGTGTTGGTGTGCATGAGTGTGTTGGAATTGTTGCGTGAGAGTGTGCTGTGTTTGCTGTGTGTGTGAGGGTGCATGTGCAGAGAGGACTGAGCTGCGAAGCTGGTGTTTGGGCGGAGTGTGCTCTCCCAGTAGTTGCAGCAGGCCTCCCTCTCTCTGCTCAGGCATTCTGAACTGGCGCTCGTATGTCTGCGGATGACAGAAAAGAGAAACAAAGTCTGGTTACTATATACAGACTGCAATCACAAGACAGCTTTATATAGCTGCAGGGACAGACGAATGATATGATAATGATAATGTGATCAGAAAACTGTGATGACTCTGTTTCCTGTCTTCACAGAGATCACACATATGTAGCACAGCATCCAGTTCTGAATAGTTTCTTTTCTGTCTGCAGATATCAGATCAGTGATTATTGTTCTCTGATATGACATTCTTGTCTTTTCACGGCAGGACTGAGGATTTTAATACATCTAGTGTGCATGAGCTAACAGTGTGCCACAAAACAAAAGGCTTGTTTACAGAGCAATTAAATTCCTGTGGCAAGGATGTTGCATGCTGTGAGAGGTGGGGGCGGGGAGGGGTGGAGATGGGGGTATCTGACTGCACACAAACACAGTGGCCTACAGTAGCTCAGCCATGTCCCTGACTGCCCTAGACTCAGAATTATTTACTATTTATTATCTTTATTTTGTTTATAACTGTCCTGAATTGTTCAAAAAGTATTTTACACTGTCATACTGTCAACTGCGTATACAACATATGTCCAAAACTACGGCATCATTTTCCCCCCTTTTTCCCACAATGAAAAGTAAAGCCAGTTTACATTCCATGTAAAACTGAAAATGCAAAAACTTGATATAATGTATCAGAACATAACCTGACTCTATGTATCACTGCTGCATAATCAGCGTACTCCTGGAAGATGAGAAATAGAGCAGCGGATGGCCTTTGTGGTTTCGCCTGTTATTAACAGACTCAGTATGACGCAACAAGACACTGTTCTGCTGCGCTGCAGGGACATGTAACCTAACCACAGGCCTGCCTCTAAGCATATACACACAAGCATGCAAGTGCACACGCACACACTCACACTTAAATACAGTAGATATACATATTTCAAAGGCTTTACAAATTCCTGCCTCAAACCTAGTAGCACAAAATGTATGACCACAGTCAGGCAACCAATTTTAGTCTAGATGGATCTGGACCTTGCCCGATGATTTGCTCTTACTCTTTGCAGATACACATACACACACTTACACACAAAAATGAGGTATATTGTATGTACTGTAGTCCTTATCACAGTGCACATATTTGCAAGAACAAGTGCTCCATCTCCTCTATCTTTTACCCTGCCAATGTCCCATTCTGCCTTCATTACATCAGCCACTTTCAATCTCCTCTGCCCCTTCTCTTTCACTATCCAACTTTGTTCTTACTCTTTCTCTGTCTGCTTTACCATCAGCAGTCAGGCACTTACACTTATTTTGTTCTTATACACTGGCTGCAGGAGCTGGTTATCAGTCAGATGCAAGCTGCACACACTCACAAGTGAATGCTGAGTAACACAACACTTGGATGAAAACACACACTGCACACACGCAAGCAAACACTTAGCAGAGTAAATGATTAACAATGCCAGAAAATGCATGCGCACATGCAAACTCTCATTTATCTTCTGAATACACTGCTATGGTGTCCTTTCAGCTCTCAGATGTGTGTATATAAGTGTGAATGCGCATGTGCGCATCTTGACACTGGAGAGGAGACACTGTCCGCAGGGAGATAAGATGACAGACACCCGATACACACCTGCGTTCTCATTTAACCTGTCCTAGAATACCTGTTGTTTCAGGTTAAAGGAGGGCACAGAAAAAAAACAGACAAGGAGAGGGAGGCAGTTAGAGTGATAAAGATAGGCGTGCACATGCACAGACACACACGGATAAAATGTATCCTCCCCACTAGCCACAAAGCAACCACAGTGAGATGATAAAAGTGAGGAATCATGAACATATTTCCTACTAGATATAGAAAAGCAAAAGACAAGAAAAAGAAAAAAACTGAAAGACGGAGCTTACCCCCCCTTTCTGGTTGTGGTTGGGTTATTGGCACCAGTTCAGCTTTTTGTTCTTAGTTTCCGCCCTTCTACCACCCTCTCTTCCCTCTCCCCTCCTCTACGCCTCATACAATCCATGAAGCATTTCCAGGGAAAATACACTCACTGTCTGATATCCACACAACCAAATATAAATAGATGGAGGTACTCCCATGGTTGTTGAAGTCAACACAGTGTGAAAAGAACTCCTTATTCTCCTCAACTTGTCTAGACAGGGTCAACCTCGATCACTCATATAACCTGACAGGTTTTCATATGATAATTTTTATATGTACCGTGTACTTTTCTCTTTTGCATGTTTTGCAATGCTGTTTTATTACTGTACTGAAGGCCCTGTTGTCCTCATGTACTGTAAAACTCTATATATACACTAAGTCTCTGTACGGCTGCTCTAAGGCCACAGAAAAACATTGCTGCACTAGACAAATTGATTCGGATATTTCCCTGCTGTACATAGACTGCCCTGCTCCTGTCATGTGCTGTGTGAATAGGGACTGCCATCACCCTGTGCTACTGCTGGCCTGCAGCAGGGGGCAGCGGTCAGGAAATCAGCACTAACATGGACTCTGACCCTCTGGAGCAACCCACAAGCACAAGAGCAATGAGGCTTCAACCTTTTCCACACTGCCCTTCTTCTAAAAGTCCCCTCTGATCAAATCTAGATAAGCAGAAATGCTAACACAGAACAGACCCAAAGCATGTTTACTCCTCAACCCGTGATGCACTCTCCCACTCTTGAGGTGCTGGGGGCTGTGTGAGGGGTTAAGGATCTTGCTCCTCAGCTTGGTCAGTAACCATTTCTAGGATGTCTTCCTCTGGGTTAACACTGTAACAACACTGATTGGTTTCAGTCAGTCTCACAAAGACTCTCCAACACCAGAATGCAGGCAGATATGGCATTGCACATTCCTTTCCACTGGTGATGTAACCATTAGATAAGGTCACAGTGCAGCGGAGGAGGTCATGGATAATATGTGACTAAGTGCTGCAATCACCCAACTGAAAGGCACTTTGCAAATGAGTCAGCGTATATTTACTGACAAATACGTGTGTGTGTCTGAATGTTACATTCACAGTCAGCAGGCTGTTAAAAAGGTGATCTGGATGTAAAAAAGTTTGACATGAGGGGAGGTATGTGACAGCCCCTCCTGTCCTTTCCTCTCCTGCAGCCTCTCGTTTTCCACTGTTGAATAAACTGAGTGGAACTTCTCCCTCACACACACACAGAGCACCCTGGCTGCACCATTATACTGGGAAAGAACACCCTAAACAGGCACACCCAAATCTCACAAGCCAGCAGCACACATATACCCACATATACACCAGCAAACATATACACAAACTCCATGCACGCAAACACAGACACACACAAACACGCTGCCCTTCAAATAGTTTTTCGCAGCCTTTTATTTGGCTGCACGCCCGGTGGTTAGAGTGTTTCATTTTTCCCTGTGTATGGAACTGGGCAGCTGTCCAGGCAGACACACAAAGAGAAAGAGAGAGAGAGGCACAGAGAGACAGAGGGAGAGAGAGAGAGGGAGAAATGGGGAGGGAGGGAGAGAGGGGGTTACTGAAAGAATGAGAGCGGCAGAGAGACAGAGGGAAGAAGAGGACCAGCAGAAAAACAAGAAGAGAGGTGCCTAGACCCGTTAACAACTAGTTCCCTGCAAAAACCTTATGATTGATATGATCCTCTCTTTTTCCCTCTCTCTCTCCTTGTCACACACACTCTCCTTGGCTTTGACACCATGCTGTCTCCCTCTGCCCCTGTGGCCTTGTGCCCCCCCCCCCCTTCATCTCATCCCTCCTTTTCTTCTTCTTTTCTCTTTTTTGGAGCTGACCATTCTCCCCCTGTGGGAACTACCCCCTCCCTCCCCCTTCTCTCCAGCTCCATTCAGAGTGCTGCTTCGCTGTGATCTGTTTCTGACAGCTCTGCACACACACACACACACACACACACACACACACACACACACACACACACACACAAACACACACACACACACACACAGCTCCTCTGCAAACAAACACCATGAATACTAACACGGCTTTGTGTCCATAGCACTTAAAACGGGGTTGAAGGAGAGGGAGGGAAGGAGGGAGGGGGAGGGGGGTGCAGAGAAAAGGAGGGAAAAGCGATGGAGGAGAAAAGAGGCACTGTGTTGATCTTGCGGCCACTCTCACAGACCTCCCTCCTCCCTCCCCTGCCACCCCCCTCATCCCTGCCTCTCGTTCTCTCGTTCTTCCCACCAGTTCTCCCGGGAATAAAGACTTCCATTCATGCGCCTGAGGAGACCCACAGCAGGGGAGAGAAAAGAGGGAAGAGAAGGGGGAGGAAAGAGGAGGGGGTGTCAAGGTGGGACAGCACTGGGATCAAGCTTACTGCCTAAAATTGTGTGTATGTGTGTGTGTGTATGTATTTTTTTTCCCTCAGCGTGTGCTGTCTGAGCTAACGCTCTACTATCTCCGATCTGGTGGCATCTGTGCCAGCCAATGCATCTTCTGGGAAAGTTGGGTGGGAAAGTTTGGGTATTGGGCTCCATTCAAAACTTTCACTCTCCAAAACTATGTGTTCAGCCGACAGCCGCAGTTTAGAAAAACCAGGGCCTGACTAGTTGGGCCAAATACTCTTTTCAGCATGCTGTTATGTGCCATCCCTGCTGGGCATGATCAAGCTTTCAATCTACAGTACATTTGTCCTTTAGCACACTGTAAAGCAGAAGCCAGATTTAATGCACAGCAGTAGGTCTCAAGTAAAATGTCCCCTCCTACGTCCACAGCGGTAATCCTTCAGATTGGAGTGCTCCTAAAGATAGCAGCGAAACACCCAAGAGTCTCCTTGTCACACTCTCTTCAGACACGCTCAGACGTAGATGACTCAATCTGAACAAAAGCCTGTGATTGGCTGAATCGAAGCATGTTATTACGGTGCAATTGAAGGTTTTCAGACCCTCTGTAATGGCTGACACATTTACATGCAACACAAAGTATACATCTAATCCTTGCTATTAGCATTAATGGTGTGTGTGCAGGCATATGTGTGTCCTTCTTGTGAATAGTGCTAAGAACCACATTAGAGGAGTTTGTCATAGTGATTATTACAGCGATTATGTACCAATTGTTCCTTTCATGGACATGGACAAACCTCTAGTGAAAGCATTATGCAGTTGAGTCAGCGCACATGCCTAGCACAAAGAAAATGTACACAAGCATGAAGACTGGCCTCACACACACACTCTCTATATCTATATGTGAAAGCATAAAAACAAGTCTACTACAGGTTGGAATGCTTCATGAATAGGCAGAATGCTATTTAATCAATGCATTTAATGAGGGAAGTAAATTACACACCCATACATACACATGCACAACACACAGTGCAAAACCAAAGGAGCGTGGTGTTAACCGTACTCTGTGCTCCATATGACCCAATCGTACCACTTCTGTACAACAGGAAACAATTAACAGCCAATGAGCTGCTCTAAATCCTAAGGGATGACTTCCTGTGTGGAATGATGGGTAATTCAAGACAGAAGCTGTGCTGAGATTAAACACTTCCTCTCCAGCAAACAGCGGTGTGCAACAGTGGAGCCTCACTCACTGATTAGTTATTCAAAAATAATCCACTTTAATGCATTGTTATCTAGTTACAGGGGCAATACACACATTGAATACACATTTGGGTGATTTAAAATCTAAGTAATGGTTTCTCCATTACCATATTTATTCATTTACCTTATTTTTCTTATGTTTGTTTGTTTTATTGAAAATATGATAGGTAACAAATATTCTCTTTTTCATGCTTTTTATACGTCTGTGTGATAAGCAAACATTTTGCTAAATGTATGCTTATTTGTTGTTTTTATTACATGTGCAGCCCTTTCAGGCATGCTTTCTAATATAGGGCTTTGACAAACCTTGACTTGACTTGACATATGATGCTCTATTACACTACAAATAGAAATGTCAATGTTTTGTCATGTGTGATTTAAAGGATAAGAAAAATGCTAATTCAGTCATTATCTACTCACGCCCATGTCAATGGAAAGTCATGTGAATTTTCGTAGCCATCAAAATATTTCCGGAGTTTCACTGCAAAACAGCGCTGCAGCATGTAGAAGTAAATGGGGACTTGTTTTAAAATGTAATGTTTTTTAGTTCTCATACTTTAGTTGGAACTAAAAAGCTAGCTACTTCACATGACTTTGCATTGACATTGTGGTGGGTAGGTGATGAAATTTCTGGATGAACTTATCCTTTTATAAAGAAAATGAAAGGAGACACATAGTCACACTGGATTTTGCAGCTGATATTAATCAATCTGAATTAGCTTTATTTTAATATAGTTTGTTTGCCATAAGACAGTGAATCTGGATCTGTGGATGTTGTGATTACATGGTCAGCATCTTAAAGATAATCGTTTTAGTGATTTATCAAGCAAAAATGCCAAACAAGGTGCGTTTTAGCTTTACAAACTTGAGGATTTATGCTTTTGTCGATCAAACTTGAATATATTGAACTGTTGGTTGGAAACAATAAAATAATTTCAAGATTTTAACTTGGGCTTTAGGGAATTTAGATGTTAGAACATATACAGACTAAACAATAAATTATATGATCATAATATTGATCAACATATCTATCAATAGTAATGGAAATTACCATTATTTGCAGTACTACTGTAGAGGAAATTATTTTTCAGTAAGTGATACTTACAAACAAATGCTGACAGACAAACTACTATGTTGTGATGAATGACTCTAGCCTACACTTCAAGTTTAAAGCATGTAAAGTAGCATGTGATTGTCTCAAGTCCTCAGATGATCCCAAGCGAGAGTTAGAGAGCCACTGTAATGACATCCACAGTGACAGGGAGAATGGGCAAAGTGAGACACAATAGTCTTAACCAATCAGACTGCCGCCTCCCCTCAGGCCCCCTCGGACCAACAATAACGCCTTTGTATGAGGCTGCACTCCACTCGCGCGTTTGCATACACACAGAGACACACACACACACTCACACACATAGACCAAAGCATAGCATCCTACACTTTCTCAAACAGTCACAAAGAGAGACGGGAGAAGCAATGCACCACATCTAGAACTGCATCAGTGCATACTAAACTATGCTAGAATTAGAGAGTGTGTATTGGAGCTAACAACCTGGCTCTGTGTGTACGTGTCTGTGTGTGTTTTCTTCCAGGCCCGGGCACATGACTGCAGCTGCCCCCTCGCTCCCTTGTCTAAACCGGCACCCCTCCTTGTTGTAGGTGAGAGGTCACACGGAGTGGCATTCCTCTCGGTCTGAGAGCGAGCGAGCGAGCGAGCACTGCACTGAGCAGAGGGGGCAAAGAGAGAGAGAAAACACACGGGGGCAAAAATGCAACAGAGCAGGGCAGGTAAAAGATGAGGAGCGCTGGGCATTCGGGAGTGTGTGTATGTGTGTGCGTGTGAGCATATGTGTGTGTGTGCTGAAATGGACCACTAAACAGAAGACCCTTGTGGCTCTTCCCTGCTTCATAAACACAGCTGTTTGTTTAGTCTAAGCCGCCCCAAGGGACAGACACACAGACAGAAGGACAGACAGACACATTTATATCATTTATTCATGTCCACCGCATCCATACTTAAGAGACAACGAGCAAAATAAACAGCAGAACTACAGACGGATTATTTTACAAAGCCTGGTACAAAGACATGAAAAGCAGCAGAGAACTGGGCAGAAAGACACACACAATGTCTGAAAAGCCCTGGCTTAGAGGCTTTTTAATGATTTGCATGATGTTTTATACAACATAATAGTGATTGTGTCTGTATAAATTATGTTTTCAGGCCAACTAATTAATAATGTTAACATTGTTTAAAAATATTGGTATAAACATCAGTCATGCCAGTAAAATGACAGTGTCAAAGGGGTTTTGGACACCATCTCTCCTCTGTCGTCGCTCTTGCTTTCAGACACACACACAAACACACAAACACACACACATACGCACACACCCCTTCTGACAGGCGTGTCCCAGACAGCTGATGGGGCCATCAGATTTCACTGACAAACACACTTACGCTTCAAGTGAGACACAGTGAAAGTCAATACTCTGCCCCTGCTTCTCCTTTCCTTTGACTCCCATACTCCCCTTTGCTCCCCTCCCTTGCACCGAACATCACCCGCTATCCCTGATGGACCTCCTCTCAAAACCACAGAATGCACTCCTCCTCACACACACACACACACACACACACACACACACACACACACACACACACACACACACACACTGTCTAACCACAGAGGCAGAGGCATGATGGAGCCACACTAACAAAGTGGCCACCAGGAACACATGATGCTGTGACTCAACATCATCCGTGACCGCAGAGGACATCAAACATGGCCGCCCTCCAGATAATCCCACAGTTATGAGTCACAGTCACTGCTGTCCAAAAAACCAACTATAGGCCTGCACATGTTTTTTTATAGTCTACACTTATATTGATGTTGCCCTATCAAAACCAAGACCACTGTGATTTAGGCTTTCCTATTTTGTCGTTTTCTTTAGCTGAATGGTGACTTGCGGATCTTTTTACTACTGTTTTGTATCATTTTTTGGTAAAATATTCATTGCCAATGTAAAATGCCTTCATGTTCATTGGTAACTGCCCCCTGACTGAGCCACTGGCATTTCTTTAAGTGCAAGTAGCTGCCTCAGGTCTTCATTAAAATGTAACTTGAGCCAGACCAGCTATTATAGTCTGCCTGCATCTGCCTGAAGAGGAACAGCAACCCACTGGGACTGGACACAATAGTGAATGAATAGGGCTTGACCTTTGGGACAGATTGAGAAGATGGTATGTGTGTGTCTGATTGAGAAATTAGCTACAGTTCCGACCAAATGGTCAGCACAAACACACACACAGAGACACCAAATCCAGCCCTGAGGGTAAGAAAGCAAAGGCCAGACTCCAGTTGTCTCAACCCTGACCCACTCGCACAAACAAACAATTCAGCACACACACACACACAGACATGGAGGCCCTTACAACTGTGGAGTCCAGCTATCACCTCAACTTTTGAATGTCCGGCAGGGTCAAAGTTCATCTCTTCTTCTGCCAGCCTCCAGTGTTCCTTTGTGTGGCTGTGTATGTGTCTATGTGTGTGTGTCTGTGTGTGTGTCTGTGTGTGTGTGTGTGTGTGCATGCTCACTAGGAGTGACCTTGCATAGTCATTCATTGTGGATACACTGCAGCAGCAGCAGCACTACTGCAGAGCCGATTAGGGAGCAGTCTTGCTTAATGTAATGTAAAGAGTGTGTATGTTTTTGTGTGTGAGTGTGTTCTCTGGAAGAGAGATGAACAGATTGTGTTGTGTCTGGACTGTCTTCAGGTTTGAGAGACACTCAAGAGCTGATCGGAGGTTAGATGCGAGGACATGTTTGTGTGTGCGTATGTGTGTTAGTGTGGGTGTCGGTGTGTGTTTCAAGTGTGTACAGGGTGTGTATGGGGGTCAGACACAGATGGACAGCTGGTGTTTCAGCGGTGCTAAATCACTCACCCCTCCCCAGCATGCAACCACACATACACACATGCACGCACACACACACAAACACACACACACACACACACACACACACACACACAAAATCACACATACACATGTCCCATCCCCCATCGACCACAGGGAAACGCCCCTTAAAGCATTCCCAGCTCTTACTCTCAAAGACTGCACACTGAGGACACACGCACACCAAAATAAAAGCATGGTTATTTTCATCACAATGACAGACACCAAAAAAGCCCAATATGACAGTTTGGTCAGGCCATATTAGAGGTAATCATTTCATGTTCATACACATTCATAAATCAGTCAAGGATTGCTCTCAGCGGGTAATGCTTCACACACAGACACACAAGCTGACACACACAAACACACACATACACGCTCCTATTTTATGAGCTCATCAAGTCCCTCAGGTCACCAACCGCCATCTCAGCCAGGGATAAAAAACTCACATCAAAAGGCTAACCATTTCACACACACACATGTGCACGCGTAGCATGCGCACACACTTGGCGTGGCAACTGTGGCAGCATTAATTTCCTTATGAATGCACTTGACTAACACATAATAATCCCAAACACTACTGGGAGACCACCAAGCAGCAATACACACACACATACACACACACAGCCAGGGGGACCACCAAGCAGAGGGGCTGTCAAGACAAGATAAGTGTGTGTCTAGCATCAGGGTTTCGCATAGACACACGAATACACACACGCACACACACACACACACACACACCCATGCACACACACAACAACAACAACAACACACACAGCCTGGCCTGGACTCCTGGAAAAGCTCTGGCTTATCTCTCCCCACAGATAGTGAAATGGATTAAGAGCCACATTTGGCACGTCCAGAGAACTGGACAGATAACCAGGAAAACACTCTCTCTAACTGCAATCACTGCTCAACATGATTTGTGAGTGTGTGTTTTTTTTCTTGTGTTTGTGTGAGAGAGAGAGAAAGAGAGTGGATGCATTTTAGCTTGCGTATGCTCCCCCATGTGCAGGCATTGGACCGATAACTGTCTAGGTGTGTGTGCGTGCGTGGGCATGTGTGTGTCTGGAGGAGTGATGCAGTGGTTGACCCAGGACCCGATCCGTTAGAACACACACATTCATCTTCCAAACACACACAGCGTGCCCAGACAAAGAGCTGTGTGTGAGGGGACGTTCAGCATGTGTGTGATGTCAGCTGGAGACAGAGAAGTGGAGCCCATCATATCCCGTTTATGTGTGTGTGTGGGTCTGTCCCCTGACACAAGGCGCCTGCTCATTGACCCCGCTGGTTATAGATGCCTGCTATGAAGATGATAGGAGGGTGAGATTCCTTTTAAGACCGGGAAATTACATATTTTTTCTTCTCTCCATTGTCGCTGTGTCCAAAATCACTCGTTCACTACTCCCATGATAATAGACACTCTATATTTTACCCTATAGTCGGCAGTAAATGGAGATTTTGGACACTTATGAATCATTGTCATTTTGTGTCATCACTGACAGCTGTGGAGTCACATGACTGTTGTAGATGTTTTTGCAGCTATAAAATGAGACATATTGCATTGCCATTGATGCTATTGTTTTCTTTCCATTGTGGGATTTTTTGAGGGCACTTTATGCTCCATAAATTTTACACTCAAATAGTATGTCCTAGGGCAAATATGATGTTTATGTCCATACTTTTTCTACACTGTGCAGGCTCTCATTTTGCCATGCTACTGCAGTTGAACTAGTCAGTTGGGAACATTTACATAACCCCTATTTGCATCTTTTTAGTGTTTCTTCCAGTTCTTGCTTGCTGTGTCTTGTAAATATTTGATGATGGAAAATGCCAGTTTCCCAATATCAATAACCTAAAGTTAAGTCTTATTATAAGTTGGAGAAACCACACTTTCATGGCAGATTCTTATGCTGCTACAAGAGAAAGAATGGCTAAAAAACGCCATTTCCATGTCTTTCTTTGCATCATTTTACATGTTTGCCTACTTATCTGTCAGCCTGTCTCTCCCCTTCGCTGTCTATTAGAGTCAAATCTCTGTCTTAATGGGCATCTATTGTATCCTGCCTGCCCCCCCTCCTCCATTCATCACACTACCACACGCACATACACACTCCCTCTGAGGGGGCCCCTTAACCAGGCTCTCCATATGCCTGACCCCCACCTCCTTTCTCCTCCTTTGCTTTCCACAACCCCCTTCTCCTCTCCCCATCTCCTGCTCACACTCTGGCTTCTGCTCTGTTGCTGCTGCTGCTGCTGCTGCTGCCCCACGCTGCCATCTGCTACAAGACAACAGAGGGTGAAAGAAGAAGGAAGAGGGAAAAAAGAGTGGTGAAAAAAGAGTGAGTGAAAAGAAGAAGACATGATGGAAGAAAAGACTGAGGGGAAGAGCGGAGAAAAGGGGGACAGATAAAAGATAAAGAGAGAAAGAGGGAAAGAGTAGATGTGAACACAATACAGCAGAGAGCAGAGAGGCTGTCCATCTGCTCCCCCTCTCGCCTCCCCTCCCCTCCTGACACACAGCCTCACACACACCACAAAGAGAGTATTTAACCCCAACACACACACACACACACGCACGCACAAGAGAGAGAGACAGAAAGCAGCCCAGCCTCTCTCTTTAACCCGTTCTTCTCCAGTGAGCTTGCCTGTAATACACCCTTGGGGTGGCAGGTGATGGGTGGATGGAGGGAAAAGGATGTAGTGGGGGAGGGAAGGGGGATGGAGGGGGTGTGATTGAGGGACAGAGCGAAGGGGATGAAGGGTTGAAACTGATCTGAATCAACACCAACACATCCTCTCCTCTCCTCTCCTCTCCTCTCCTCTCCTCTCCTCTCCTCTCCTCTCCTCTCCTCTCCTCTCCTCTCCTTCCCTCACCAAACCTCAAATCTCAATAGAGAGCAGCTTGCTACCCCTGTCACTATGACAACCTCTGTCAATCATACTGTAGCAGCGGGCTTCCAAATGGGGACCGATGGCACTGGATTAGAAATGGCTGCTCAAACATCAGAGTGCAGGGTTCAACTCACTCAGCTTACTCATGGATATACTCTCAAAACTGATGAGTGGTAAACATTTACTTACAGGAAAGTGACAGTAGGTCCAACATTGACCTACTCATATAGTCTACTCTGTGATGAGAATACACATCCTGCAGACAACTAGCTGAAATTGTGGCTGTGTAGATGACGTCTAAATCTGCCACCGACAAAGCAACACCCACAAGGTTTCTTCCCTATTTGGTTGCAATTTCCTATTTGAATCACTACTCAGACTTTGAGCACAAGCTGTCGGATAAGGTTGGTAATTTCAACCAATGTTCCAATTTAAAAAAAACAACTAACATGCCTACTTGCATCCCCTATCAGCAGTTGCAAATGTCTCCTTGTTGTTACCAGTTCAACCAGAAACTTTATTTAAACAAATTTGAGTCTCCTGGATAAATACAATTATTCACTAATTCATTAGAAAAAACAAAGATTAGCGGCAAGTCTGAAAAAACTTGACCTTTGACCCCTTAAGATTTATCATTCAACACCATTAATGGATGTAAAGTGTGTTCAATACATCTGTATACAGCTTCATGAGACTACAGGCAGCTGAGCTGAGAGGATGAGCTGCATGCAGCCTCTAATTGGCTGACTCCTGAATTTCCATTCATTACCTGACTTTAGAGAACTCATCTCTTTAAGGAAATGAGAAAAGGGGTGATATTATACAACTGGTTAGCCATGCGTGATTTCCAAATCTGGACTTTCCAAACCGATTCTTGATGATGCTGATTGTTTTTTTAAATTTGAAAACACAATTTATTTATTTTTTGCATCAGAAACCAACCAAACACAGACACAGAGTAGAGATCTATCTGAGCATGCAAGACTAAGAATAAAAAACGTGCAGCTCTATTACCTCATGAGCATGAGTTAAAACCACAACACTGAAGCACAACAGAACAAAACATGGCTCAGCATCATGTTGACAACATGACGCCTCCGCTCCTGCTGGGCCTGTCGAACTCCATGACATGGAGATGGCTGTCAGGTTTGGACACACACACCACTGTGTAGGTCAACACACACTGCAAACACATGATTCCCCAAAGGACCTGTACATACACAGTGTCGCACACCCCAAACACCAGTGTAGTGTGTAAAGGGTGTGATGTAGGAGGGGGGTGAAGGGGCGTGACCCACAAGTGCAGATTTCATTAAGGAGAGGAGAGGAGAGGAGAGGAGAGGAGAGGAGAGGAGAGGAGAGGAGAGGAGAGGAGAGGAGAGGAGAGGAGAGGAGAGGAGAGGTCTCTGTGTAAATGACCACAAATGGAGAGAGCAGACACCAGCTGTCACTTGCTTATGTCAGCCCTATTCTCAGCTCCTATGTGGGTGTGTGTGTGCGTGTGTGTTTTTGTGTGTGCGTGTCACTGTGCGATCTCAGCTAGCCATGACTGGTTTCAATTACACAGCAAACTTTGACCCTGTGTAACCAAGCAGGGAAACGAGCTACTGAGAGAGAGAGGTACAGAAAGAGGTGTGTGAGTGTGTGAGAGATGGAGCAGTCAGCTCATAGATGCTGAGACAGATGAAGCCACAGGAGATTTCTCAGTGAAAAAAACTACTGCACATGACACACTCTATGACCACTTAAAGTACCTGTAAATGGCATCATTTTCAGGGACAGTGCCTTACCCTTTTTCTGGGGGGTCCTCTTTCTTCGTCTTTCTGGCCCCGCCCTGCCCCGCCTCCTGCTCTTCCCTGCCGCCCCCCTTTGCCCTCTCCAACCGGAGGTCTGATGGTCATCTTGATCTCCGGTGGGCAAATGTAGTTCTCAAGGTTCTTGGGGGGCTTCTTGGTGCGCTTGGTGGTCTGGATCTTCAGCTTTAGACTTCCTTCCTGAAAACTCGCTTCCTTGATGGAGAACTCCTGTTCCTCCAGAAGCCCCTCCCCCTGCTCCTCTAGCCCCTCCCCTTCGCTTATGGCACCGTTAATCACATCATCACTGCGCGCCAAACCGATGCCCCCTGCTCCTTTCTGGTCCTCCTCATTTGGCCCCACCCTGCCTCCCTGTAACTCCGCCTCTTTGGGTCGGGCCGAGCCAACCAGATCCCTTGGCTCCATCCACGCTCCCGCCAGAGCCAGTCAGGATGGGGGAAGCTGTGGCAGCCAGCCAATAGGAAGATAGAGAACAGTAGTCTGTCGGGCTGGTTGGTTGTTGTCAATCAGCTACTGGGGTTGGGTTGGTTGTCCAACAGGAACACAGCGAAGCCAGGGACAGTCTGTGGAGAAAGCAGGTGAATTACAGATTAGGAAGAGAAGGGCGACTAAAACAGTCCTCAAACCAGCTTCGATTCCAGTTCTACCTGGCCTGTCTTCTGTCATCAACATCATCATCAACTGCCTGTTATGTATGAAGACAAACACACAAGCTCATCAGAGCTGTGGAGGCATGCTGCCATGCTCTCATTTGCATTTTGTACCTCACATAAACAAACTCATTTTGACACCCACTACCACTTGTTTCTCTATCTCTCCCTACTCCCTTCTTTAGGCACTCTTTGCTAATCTGTTCTCTCTCCCTTTATCCCCATGATGGATCTGAAGCAGAGCCATGCAGACACTAGAGTGATCAGTGCAAAATAAGACACTCCTCTTAACTGCTCTAAAACCAGGCTGAAGTTAGCCTGAGGACACAAGACAGAAAAAATGAAAGAAGCTGACTTCTGTTTTTTTTTCTTTTCACCAGAGCAGGGAAGGAGGGAGGGAATCACACATGGGGAAAAGGAAAGGCAGCAGAGAAAGACGGAGGGAAGGAATCTAAATTCTTTCCCCAGATGTGGTTTACGAGCTTGTCTGGAAAAACCAGCGTCTGAACTGTTTTACACACGCATGCAGTGGCATTGATACACACATGCATGAAAAACTCCATACACTTATGCACATAAATACACATACGAATGACAGTTTTGCAGGGAGTACACTACTTTACCCCTGCTGCTATTCCTGCTCTCTGGAGAAAAGGCTGTGGTAGCCATTTGTCAGAGGATTCAGGTTTTCCTTTTTGGATCATTGCACATGCTGGCACAGATATATATGACATACTTACATCAATACACATACACACATATGCACTTACACTGGCTCGCTTACACACAGGCGAATAAACAGAAAGCAACCAAAACAAACACTGGACTACACTTCTCACTATAGCTCCAGGGAATCCCATCAGTCAATATGACATGAGGCATGACTGAGCTGGAAGTGGGGAATGCTGTCTCACACACTGAGCTTAGACTGACACCATTTAGACTGATGTGAACTCAGACTACACCACTACCTGCGGACATGACTCAAGTAAAAGCTTACAGACTTACAACAACCTTAGAGCACAAAAGGTTTATAGCATATAAACCTGTATACTGTATAGTATCATTACCTAACCTGAGGTGGGTAACAAATTACCACTTCCTACCCTCTGCTAATACACTCTGACATGGTTACTGTAGGGATTTTACACTATCTGTGTGTGTGTGTGTGTATATGGGTTTTCTTTGTGTTCACTCCTGTACCAGCCCACGCTACTGTACTAACAGCTGATCCCGTCATAATACCTCACAGCACATGCTTACAGCTATAGCCGCTTATCCGTTTAGGTCGTGGGGGCTTGGTTCGCCCTCAACAGGTCGACAGTCAATCACAGAGCTGACACACGCACAGACAGACCACCATTCCACAACCACACCTACAGGCAATTCAGAGCCGCCAATTAACCTGACCTGCATGTCTCTGGACTGAGGGAGGAATCCGGAGCACCTGGTGAAACCCTTTGCAAGTTCAAACCTTCTCTCTGTGAGGTGACAGTGCCAACCACTGCACCACCCGTGCTGCCCCATGCTTACAGTGTGATTGAATAATCATAATCCACAGCGGTATTTCAACAAACTCGTCGGTGTTTAAAGACTGCACACAGACTGTGTCCAACCCTGAGGTCAAAGTCAATAGTTAGACATTCTTCTTCTGCATTTGCTAGATTAAATGCAAATGAAAAGGTCTGTTTCTACAAACCCTCTCTTTAGCTGTAAAGTTTGCCAATCTGAAACCACAGTCTTTCAAAGCTGACTCATAAGGGTTATTGATGTAGGTTCTGGTAGCCCCATGGTGGTTAAGTATGAAAAAGGCTTAAAGGACCATAACAGTGGTTTTGCATGTTTCAGCTTATGAACTCCAAATTGCTTATACTCAATACAGCCAACTTTATACTGCCAACCATTTTTCCAAAGCACACTAATAAGTTTTCTGATTGATTTCCTACATTCCTGGAAGTCATTGATTTTCATTCATTACGTGCAGTATGAAAAGGAAAACAAAACTGCAGTCTTTGGTCTGCTTCAGTTTTATGTCAGAGTCACATTATTTTGACATAGTAATACATTTAGGAGGAGGAACTGCAAGCAAGACACTACCAAATGCCCATTACTCTATACATTTTTATCGTTTGTCTTCGTTTGATTTCATGACGTGCTTTTGGGCAGTGTAAAATCTCTGGAAAAAAACTCTGAAAACAGATCTTCAGAACAGATCCCGCTCACTGCATAACCACACAACAGCAAGGGTTACGTCATAAATAAATAGGGCTTAATGTTGAGTTTGATAGAGTATCTATCTCAAGAGAGAGTTGAATGGGGTTTTCATAACCCATTAAAATCAATGGAAACCACTGGCTGCCTGGAAGTTAGGAAATCAGTCCTCAAATGTATGGTATGCACAGTATAGGCTATTTGGATTTAATGGGCTAAAACATGCAAAAACCACCACTGTGGTCCCTCAATAACTTTAAAGTATTCAAAGTTTAAGAAAGAGAGTTAGTTCAGACTCAGTCCTGACCTGATCGTACAGTGCCCACATGACCATGTTTGGTCCTCCAGGAACCTCCCAGTCACTAATGTCAGCTTGGTGACTCGCCCTCATGGCATGTGTGAAAGCCACCCTGTCTGTCATGTGACTGTCAGGACAATGACAGGAAAAAGAGACAGCTGCCAACCACAACATCACACTCACATTCACACACATCAAAAAGAAGGCACTTTAGGGGGCGCTCTTAAGACTCATTCACTGCCCCCTCACAGCTATCACCCAGTATGACAACAAAATGGCATCATACATTAGTACAATATTCATTCGGGGCCATTACTGTGTAAACTACTTAGCTGGGTCATGACCATTCCTCCTCCCTCCCTGCTTGGTGCCCTAAGCTGTGTTAGTTCTCTGTTACTGGCAGACAGGCAGAGAGTTTATGTAAGAGTGACCCCTCTTCGGGCCTCCCTCGCCTAGCCTGAGCCTCACTGTCTCCTCTCTCTCTCTCTCTCTCTCTCTTACACACACAAACACACTGAAACACACACACATACACACCTCGACTAGCCTCAGACAGCAGGGTGATTGTAAGAGGCCAGACTCACTGCATAAATAGCTTTATTATGTTCTCAAAACTACCAGCGCTAACCAGCTTCACTCTCAAATAGCATAAGGTCATTGCCTGCGCTGGATGTGAAAGGCTGTGAATGAGACACTCCTCCAACCTTTTGCATTGTCCTTTGAAAACAATTATGATAACACATCGATAATGGAATACAGATGGACTGGACAGAGATGGTGAATGATATAGACGGGCAGACAAAACAGAGGAGTCTGAATGTGAGCAAGAAACACTGGGAGAGGGAGAGAGGGATGGCAGCAGAAACACAACCTTTTAAGGCTGCATACCCAGCAGCTCAGTGCCTGAGGTGGACTCACAAATAGCTCATACACACATGCAGACAGATGCGCACACACGCACACATTCACACATCCACAAGCACACCAAACGCCCGTGTGATTGCACAAGGTGAAGAGTCTTTTTTCTCCTCTTCTTTGATGTGAGAGTGTAGTAGAGGCTCGGCCATCCCTGGCTGTAGATGAGTATCTCACAGGGATGATGAACATTGTCTGTCTGCCATTTTTGTTTTTCATTTATCTCTTTTTCTCTTTTATACCAGCCCTCTAGTGAAGGGGCAATCACGTAAACCAGTGTTTCTAGAATGATCCAATCTTTGGTCAGAGACAAATCAAAAGGCCCCAGCCTTCTAGTACTTCCAAATCCAGTGGGCACGAACATGAGTTTTCAAACTGGGATTCTATTAATGGTTTGCCTCAGAGTAGAGCAAGGTGAAAGAAGCCATCTTTTTCCCGTGTCCACATCAAAGAGCTTATTCTGTTTTTTTAAGTGAACGTTATGAACTTCTATTTGGACATGAAATGCAAAATAAAACCCTTTCTCTCTCTGGCACAAGCATGTGTTCAGCTATAGGGCAGCTAGAAGGACAGTCATAAAGTACCATGTGTGGGACAGCTATAATAGAAAATGATGGCCTTGCAGCCGTTCTGTGCAGTTCCACACGCGCACACTCCTCTGGATGAGCCATATGCCAGGTAGCACTAAAACCATCCTCACCTAACTACCCCGCAGAAGCAGATGAATGTTAAACCATTTTAACTGCAGCAGAAGCCACAAAATGGCTGTCAGCAAAAACACCTCCCCTTCTCCCCAACTGTCTTCCTCCTTCCCCTCACCTCACCCCCCCAACCTCTGTTCTCTCCCCTCTTCTCTGTGCTACCTCTTTCCCTTACCCTCCACCTCCTACCTCTCCCCTCCTCACTCACTCTTTCTGTGTGCTCTGCCAAAAGGTGCTCCAGTGCTGATATTCTGTTAAGAGAGCCTGCCAACAGTTAGATTTGTCCTTGGATCCCATTCACATTCCCTCCTCCCCCTCTCTGTGATCCTATTTCGACCCGTGGTATCCAGCTCAGAAGGGGATACACCTAATCGATTTCTCATGCTTTAATTTAAAGGTGGCATGGGCATCTCATTACCTAATAGGGGTTTTAATAGCCCGCTTCATACTTTTGCGCCGCAAAATCCCTGCCAGCTTCAACTCCCCCAAATCTGTTAACAAGACAAGATCGATGGTTCCATCCGAGTCTGAGTAACCTCTATTATCTATCCCTCAACCCCATTTCTTTCCACCTAGTCACGCACTTCTCTTACAATTGCCTCTCTTCTCGTGCCCTTGTTCATCGTTTTCATCCAGTGCTCATTTCCACACCTTCATTCCCATTTATCCTCGAGACCTGACTATTTTTCTACACTTTCCTGACTCATTCAGGCTTGTCAATTTATCTTCTGGTGCTCTGCTTGTGACTGGTAACAGTGGCATTCTGCCATTCACTTTCAGCCCTCACCTTCCTCCATTCACTTCCAGCCCTCATCCTTCTCCACACATGGCCATCACTTTTGGCCACGCTGGTTCTGACACCCACGTGAAACTGACCAGCTATTGATAAATGCAACCAGGGTTGTGTAGCCAACTGCATGCAATGTGGAAGTCACATTTGTATGTATGCTGGCATCTCTGCACTGATGCTACGGCGGCATGTGAGGACTCAACAAACACAAAATAAACCAAAATGAATGCAAAGTGAGAAATGCAACACACTCCCTGCATACTGAGTGTGCTTCAACATGCAACTTCCACAGCATCATTTCATGACATCTGTCCCTCTGCAGCTCCTGTAACTCAACCAGAACGAATAGAAAAACCACATTCAACCAAAACGCTTTAAAACATTCCATACAGTCAAATGTGTCATAACTCATGACAGGCTGGAGGAGTACAAACCATCTGCCTGCTGCTTGTCACAGACTGTGATGCTATGTGATGGACTATCAATGTCAATGAAGATGCAGGAGGTCCACCTCAGTGGAAAAACATTTCAACTAGGAGCGTAAACAGCTTGGTGGAGCTGCTCCTTGACCAACCTGTAGTGGACACTTCATCCCATTGACCTAATTAGCTGTTTTATCTTACTGCCACCTAATTACCAAGGTATTACACAGTGAGAATGGATGGAGCCTGAGTGGTACAGCATTGTTTGGGGTGGTCTGTGTGTACGTGCGACAATGTGCGCATGGTGGTGTGAGTATGTGCACGCGTGCGTGTGTTTAGTCGAATTTGTTGGAATGTTACTACAAGCACACAATTAATGTCGATTAAAGGATAAAAATGGCCCAGACATCATATTAAAAAAACACATCTATAAAGGCGGCATGTAAAACGCAAACATGTAAGGCAGATACACACAGCAGCTAATATTACATTATGAAAACATTAACACATTTACAGCAGAGGTGTACTCAGGTGTGGAATGTGGCCAGTCAACCGGGACTACTTACCCATGTCTAATGTTGTCACACACTCGGCTCTAACGTGTAAATATTTTATCAAGATCATTTACAATCCATTTAGACACATTTTACACAAGCGACGGATGGGATGACAGCCTCCCGGGGAGCTGTCAAACGGTGCCAGGATATATGTAGATATTTTTTTGACAGAAAACCCCGAGGAAAATGGCGTCAACGGTGCTTTGGAAAAGAAAAAAAACGCGAAAATAGGATTTGCAGCCGATCTGATGACAGAGGCAGGTAGCCGCACAGGAAAAAAATCCAATCGGAAACTTGGCGCTTCTGTTCAATTCCTCACAGAAATCAGATCTTTAGAGACTGTTGCGGATTGACCCGTGTGGTGGGGAGCCGCGGCGGTGCAGAGTGCGCCTCCGATGCCTTGCAGGATCGCTGGTCACTCGGGGAGCTGCACAGCGCTGAGATCCCTCGCAAATCCGCTACTCGGTTGGTAGGGGAGGAGGGGGGGAGTAGGACTATTACTGCAGTCAAAACAAGCCCGCATCCGACTACAAGCCTAAATCCAGCGGGAAAATGTCCGCGACAAGACCGCGCTTTCAGCCGTCAGTACAGGAGACTGGGGAGCCGAGGCAGGAGACGGTGGTTTGGGTCGCTTTCCCTCGCCGGTTGCATCGGATCAGGGTTTTCTCGCGCTCGCTCTCTCTCTCTCTCTCTGTCTCTCTCTCTCTCTGTCTCTCTCTCTCTCTCTCTCTCTCTCTCTCTCTCTCTCTCTCTCTCTCTCTCTCTCTCTCTGCTTTTCCGATCGGTGAATGTCAGGTCCCGGAGCCTGGTGTCTGGTAATGATCTCACCCAGCAGACTGAAAGCTCTGGCCGAGCAGAGCAGAGGAGAGAGGAGAAGAGAGGAGAGGAGAGGAGAGGAGGAGCGACATCGCCTCCACCTGGCAGCACTCACGCTTAGCGCGTCTCCTTCATTTGCAACCTTCCCTTAATTCCCATGGCCCTATCATGTGGGACTATAGGCTCCTGCAAAGGGGGGAAACAACATCTGGCAAAAGGCCTGTTGTTTTGACTGAGTCACTGCTGTAAGGACGGAGTGGTGTTCTGCACTTTTTTTTAACAAATTCAGATCATGCATGACTGCATGCAGAACTTTTATAGCCTAGTAATGGTTCTGCATATGTGCAGGCTCAGTCACTGGTATGTTTTTATTTACAAAGCATGGCAAACTTCCTATTTAGGCCCACTTATCTTCTCTTTTAAACTTGAAATTTGGAAATCACAATCTTCTTCCTCTTCCCACTGCATAAAACAATCTACAGACTGAACTTAAACTTCAGAATATTGTACTACTGAACAAGCTATGGTGAAATCCCTTGAGTCCAGCCTGATTATTTAAGTGTGATTCTCTGTAATTTACAGTTGCAACTCTGTTTCTGCCACTCTTGGCCAGGTCTCCCTTGTAGAAAAGAGACTAAAATAGAGTGTGACACTGAAATAGTTATTTTAACATATATATGGACTGGCTAAGAGTTCATATATGAATATTGAATCTAGGTTTAAGAGGCCTGAAATAGAAACAGAAATTAAATGAGACTTTTCAAGGACAATGAACAGATGTTGAGTTTAACGACTCGAAGGCTTGAGCACTGGACAGTCTGGTATGGGTCCGTTTCACTTTGCTGCCAAATTGACCAGATAATAGGCTAGTTTAATACCACAGCATACCAGCCAGACTTCATTTGAACAGCCATGGTCCTTTTGGTAAAGTTCCAGGCATAAATGTGGAAGAAAATCAATTTGTCCAGGGCCATACTCAACTTAATACTGAAATTTCCTGGCCAAGATAGCAGCACCACATAGCCCATAATATACAACACAAAGCTTGTAAAACATAACAGACAATGAAGAGATTAATTTAAGTACAGGAAACACATAAGATAAAACAGAGCAAGTACGATTGCTTAGATATTAATATAACACAACAATTAATGTAATAGATTAGCAGTAGATTGGTATTCTTTAAAAATAAATGCATAAAATGGATGAATAGAATCCTAATTAGCCTATCCATGACCAGATTTCCTCTGATTACAAAGAGAATGTATTTTAGATATAAGAAAGTATATGATCAATGGTTTCACTCTCCTCATCTACAATAAACAGTCATGTAACCCTCATCCGAGTCATAACTAAATACGTCAATCTTGTCAGATGTTCTATTGCGTCCTTGGGGGAGTTCTTACATGACACCTTTTGCAAACCTGTGGGTTTATCTATAAATAAACTTTATCACCTTTCTCTTAATAGGAAAAGGCTTGCCCATTAACCACAACTACTGGAATGACTTAAGATGATGTTATTTGACAGGAAGAGTATAATTCAATTGAACATGTGTGTGCAGTGAGTCAAAAGTTGCAACAACACACTCTGCTGACACATTAGCTTCAGGGAAAGATGAGGTGGGTGTGAATGGGGCTGAGTGAATGAATAAAGGTGAAGTGTGGACCTGTGTGCACATGTGCGGGGTGTGTGTGTGTGTGTGTGTGTGTGTATGTGTATGTGTGTCTGAGTGTGTGTGTGTGTGTGTGTGTATTGGTGCTTTCCCCTTAATATGTCACATTACAGCACGGTGGAAAACCTACATCAACCAGCCCTGAACAAGCCACAGTTGTTCCATTAATTCATCTTTGTCACAAATTGTGTTTATATCGTGCCTCCATGCAAACCTTGACCTTCCTTGTATGGAAAACATCCTTTAACATTAACAAGCAAATGCAAATGATGTCAGATGACCTTTCTCTCTTGGTGCCCCACAGTTACTCACTGTTACTCATCCCTTGCATTTGTGTGTGTGTGTTCTGGATATGAGTGTGCATGCCCATGTGTAGAACACCCACTGGGAGGTATTTCATTAGCCGGGGCGGTATTTGTGATTATGTGCTCAGTAGCATGTAAACACTCAGCACAGTTTCAAACTTGTAGTTAAAACTTGCAGTGCCATCAGTGGTTTGGGTGTTGCTGCCTTTCACTTCCCCTGCTTTGGCACATTTACAAGATTCAGTTATGTGTATATGTGTATAAGTGTGTGTAAACTGTGTTTAGAGTCCTTATTGGGTGTGTTTTCATAACAGTGTCACTGTTTATTGCTGATTTCTCCACTTGGGCATGATGGGACCAGTATTGTATTGCTGCATGTGTGTTTGTGTGCATTTTACTTCTATCTTTATTTATAAAGATCTTAATTTGAACATTTAATTATAGATAAACCTTTTGAGTGGCACCATCTTCTTTTTGAAGGGGTCCTCAGTCACAAAACATGACAAATATTTAAACAATTTTTAAAAAAATACATAAATTACAGTAATGATAATAAATAAAACAATCCAATGACACAAAACAAGCAACATAGTAACATTAACAAGGACATACACATAAAGGCTCATCCCCCATCCCAAAACACAAATCTACTACATCTGTTACAAGCAGTGTTGTAAAAAGTACCCAAAGGTTGTACTTAAGTAAAAGGAAAGGGATATTGTGTTAAAATGGTACTTTGGTAAAAGTAAAAATCACCCATACAAATAGTACTTGAGTACATGAGTCTTAAATAATCTGGTATTAAATGTTCAAAAGTAATTTATGGCATAAAATGTATTATCAAAGTAAAAGTGAAAGTAAATTCTACATATATTTACATAATATATGTAAAGTAGTAGTAGTAGTAGTATATATAAACTGTGTATGGGTTGACTGGATCTGATATTCAGTATTTTTTATTTTTGTTTGAATCAGTCTTTTTTTTCATCAGATTTCCGATAAAAAATAAATGATTTAAAAATGCACTACTTTTGCTCTGATGCAGCATGTAACTAGTAACTAAATGTATCGAATATATTGAGTAAAGTACAATGTTTGGCTCCAAAATGTAGTGGGGTGGAGGAATAAAGTAGCAGAAAATGGTAATACTAGTACTAGTACTTGAATAAATATATGTAGTAACATTACATCACTGTTTTTTTGGTTAAAAGTGGTATCTGTGTAAAAAAAAAAAACGAACAAAAAATATAAATAAATGAACAGCAGAGTGTGAAACAATGTGGCCCAATGTCTTGACAATGATAGTAGGGTCAGTGAAGGACTACAAACAGCTGGATTTAATTGGCTTGGCTTTAGGGTTTCAGGGAACAGAAACATAATTTGACTCTAAAATACATTTTAAGCCCTCACAAATATAGAATAACAAAACAGTGTGTGTGTGTGTGTGTGTGTGTGTGTGTGTGTGTGTGTGTGTGTGTGCTCACATTCATGTGTGTCTATTGATTTGGGATGTGTGCAAGAATACAAAGAGACCCCTGAGAGCGAGGGGTCAACAGCTGCTCCCCAACAGCCAATCAATTGCAGTGTATCAGTAAACATTACACACAGACACACATGCACACACACACACGGACACATACAGACGGCACTCTGTTCTCGAATCTGTTGCCATGGATACCAGATACAGGCAGCCAAGAGGGAGCAGTTTTCCAGCTTAAACTGTAAATATTGAATTATGATGGGGAGGAAAGAGACAGCAGTGTAGGGCAACGTTCCTGCCTGAATGATCTAAATATCTAGATAATCCTTTCATCTTTATTCACCGCTACAGGAAATCTGGTGCATCATTCATGTTCATCAAGTTCAACAAAAAAGATCAATCTGTCCTCCTGATCTAGCCATTTATCTAACTCTCTATTACAGACTGAGTGGTGCCCTCATTCCTTCATCTCTCCCTGTCTTTTTGTCTGGAAGATTCCCTCAAGTGGGACGCAAAGTAAATGCTTCCCCGTGCCTGATTTGCAATACATAAAAGCGGATCTCATTCAAGCCACTTTACCAAATGCTAAAGCTTTTATGTGGCATCAGTGCCACTGTGGTTTCATCTATGGGGAGAAAGGAGATGGAGAGATTGAGATGAAGAGGTGAAGATGGAGAAAGAATGATTTAACGATTAATTTGGCAAATGTTTTAAGTGGGGCCACTGGAGAGAAAAATTGAGAGAGGGGTAGAAAAGAGGGACTCTGAAGGAGAATGTCAATAATTGGTTTGTTGTCTTTATGAATAATAAAAGCAGTGGAGTCAGCAGAGCTGGAATGATAATAACACACTGATATTCATAACAAAGCTACAGCACTTGACTGTGCCGGGAAAGAGAGCAGCGAGAGTCGACGTGCTAACCTTGAGCTGACATTGCAAGCAGGAGAGACTCACGTTCAATCAATGAAGGGCTTTTCTCAGGGAGTCCACTAATCTCACAGGGCAGCAGAGGGTTCATCAGAGCTGAGAGACCCCTGAGACTGACAGAGGTAATGGGGTTAGCTGAGAGAGGTGGAGAGGGAGTGTGTGTGTGTGTGTGTGTGTGTGTGTGTGTGTGTGTGTGTGTGTGTGTGTGTGTGTGTGTGTGTGTGTGTGTGTGTGTGTCTGTGCGCAGGTTGGAGAGGTTCGCTGTGAGCAAGACAGTGACAGCATACAAGGAACATGCAATTGTGTGTGAGATAACCTGCACTTGATACAGATGTGCATAACATGGGTGCGTCTGTGCATGTGTGTGTTAGACGGAGCAAGGGCCATGTTGATAGAGTGAGAAGTTAATGGGACGTGTGACAATGCTGATTACTGAGGCCTCAGTGATCTGCCTGGGTTAATGAAGTAAATGACTTCTTGGACAACACACCAGCGGGGCTATCTTCAACTCCTGATACACTCAGATAAACCAGTCTGGCCTTCTCTTCTCCCTCATTTACCTCCTAAAGATGCCTGGCTTGAACACCCTGCTGCCCTTAGTTGCATGAGATTCATTCACTGTACCCATGGTGTCCATCCTGAGACACTTTTTACACATATCCTCTACTTGTATCCTCCAAATGCTTGACTATGAAATGAGACAAAAAAAAAACTGAACGTATAGGCAGGACTTACGACAAGCTGCTCAGGCACACAGTGAACAATCATTCTGAATGATTAAAGTGGCCACCTGCAGTTTGCACATGCAGCTATACTTGCATATACAATGCTACACACACACACACAAATGGAGAGAAAGAGTTATTGCACGACTTTGTTTTCCATTTGGGGCTGAGATGGAGATTCTTCTAATGAGGGCGATAACGATGTCTGTGAGGAAATGCCGACCGGAACAAAACAACAACACAGATGGGAGCTTAGACAACAACAAAGACAGCCCTAAATGTAGTTGACTATGGACTCCCTGCTGGCTCTGTCTATGTGAAGAGATGACACTGTGCCCATCCCCCTGCTACTTATAGGGACATTATCATAATGTTGTCTCTGTATGAGCCAAGCTATCTAGTGGGCTCATCTTGAAGTCCTCCACAAGCCCTGGTGTATGTATGCTGATGCCTCAGATGCTGGAGGAAGACGGTGGTGAACAAAACAAATTCTGCCCTAATATTTATTCAAACTGACAGTTCTGGCATCTAACAATGCAGCCCAGGACTGACAGCACCAATTTGATGAATCTCTGCGTTGGTTGTAAACAAACGGCAGCAAGGAAGATAATGATTGTCCTTCTGTTTGTCCTTCTGCTTTCTTATTGTCTTGTCACTGCACTCACTGTCTGTAAAGAATAAATGTGAAACGGGCAAAGTGAATCGTGTTGTGGACTGCGAGTGGTTCATGTGTTGCAGTAACTGCCACAAGTTAGACACATTTGAGTTCAAATCCTGGTTTATATGTTGACAAAAATATAACTAATAAAACAAGCAACGGGTTAGGAGTGCCAGCATCTATTAGTAACAAGAATAACAAATAATTAGTTCTGAGAAATAGATATTGTTTGTCATGGCTTGTGTGAACCTTCACACCTCAAACATCCACCCTACAACATCCTGTTGTGTTATAACTGTGCATGTGGTCAGATACAGCTGCATTTGTGTGTGCGCGTACATGTGTACGTGTACGTGTGTGTGTGTGGGCCTGTGTGAGAGAGTCAGAAGTCGAAACAAAGAGGAAAACTCCCTAGATGTCAGAACATTGCCACTTCCCCTGAGACCCCGTGAGTAAAATGAGGACATAAACATACAGCAGGTATATGATACAGCACTGACAGCAATAGCGCTGAATCATTTTTCTGAGTGTATCAAAGTTCCTTTTAAACATGACCTTTCCGATGTATTGACCTAATAAAGGGCATATGATATGACTAAAATGTCAATTTGAGCAATAGATGAAGTGGCCTAACACTCTCATCAGATTTTTAGATCTTGTCTTCTGCATTTTGACATGTTATGCATGGTTTGTAGGTGGTGGTGGTGGCGGCTCATAACAAATCTGATTGCCAGTTGTTAGTGTGTGTAGCAGAATGTGTGTTTGGCAGGGTGATGCAAAGAGAAGAAGAAGAAGAAGAGGAAATAACTGTAAAAACAAAAGGTCATCTTCAGGGAATGGCCCTATCTTTACTCTCAGAAGACTGACCAGATTATTATCATAGCTTTACAATCAGTGTACAGTGTGACAGAAGAAGAATGAAGGGGCCACATACCGCACACACAAATACACACACACACACACACACACACACACAAAAGACACCTGGCCTGCATTTGTTGTTTACTGTACATCGTGTGAACACTGCCCCATCTGAAGCTGCTTCCCAGCAGCAGGATGTGGTGGTGCGACACGTCCTCGCTCAATAACACCCACTTCCTATGAGTTTGACAAACAGCCCTGCGGTTTCACTCTCCTCCTGCCCGTCAAACAGAGGTACACACACACACACACACACATACACACACACACACACACACACACACACACGCATGCACGCATGTGCATGCACGTGCACGTGCACGCACACACACACACACACACACACACACACCAGCTCAACAACATCACCATCTGCTAATGTGACATATAACTAGAGTGAGTTATTGTGCATAATGTTACCCATGCTATCATGAGATTTACTGTGACAAACTGTATAAACGCCACCAGAATCATTTATGTATCCATAACTCAGCTGCCGCTCTCCTCATGCACAGGCTCAGAGAGAGACTGAGGGGAACGAGCACAATGCCCTCAAATCATATCAGAATTAGAGGAGAACATCAATATGTCACATTTGTTTTAGAGCAAGTGATGTAAGTGGGTCTGAGTTATGTCTACCACTGGACAGTTATGTTCCACATTAAGCCTGCCTATATATCCCTAAAGGTTGATGATACAATGCAAGCAAAGACTTTGAGTGCTGCTAGACTCTTCTTCTCTTCTCTTCTCTTCTCTTCTCTTCTCTTCTCTTCTCTTCTCCCTGCATGGTTGCATGGGCACATACGGTCCTGTCAGTCACATCTGTGAGCTGTCAGGATATGAATGTGCATGCATCTGGGGGGTTGAATGAGGGGTGTATTAGGCCTGCTGATCCTTCACACTCCTCTTGTCAAACTTAACATGAAAATGAAAGTCAGTCGAGAGAGAAAATGTGTGTGTGTGCGTGTGTGTGTGCGTGTGTGTGTGTGTGTGTGTGTGTGTGTGTGTGTGTGTGTGTGTGTGTGTGTGTGTGTGTGTGTGCGTCCGTGTGTGTGTGTGTGTGTGTGTCAGCCAGTGAGGGTCAAAGGAGAAGAGCCATGCCTAATCCTGTGGGATGTGAGGGTATCTGCTGTGTATGGAGATGGGATGTAGAGATGTGTTCAGCGGTGCATGGATCACAAAACCTTCCTAACTGACAGAAGAGACTCCCAAGAGACCAATGTCAAACTGCTAGATCCTAGAAAAGGAAAAAAAAAAGAGAGACTAAATGTGTGGAACATAAGAGTATTGAAAGTATTGCATATTGCATCATAATTGTGAAACGTTACACAAAATTGAGAGCAGATAGGATTTGTGTTGGTTTTCTTTCATTGATTCAGAAATCAGATCAAAGTACAGAACATAAACTATTTCTTGTTATATTATTATCATTATTATCATTATTATTAATGGTAATACAATTCTTTGTCATAGATAAAAGTTGTGATAAATAGCTTAATAAAAATAGAAAATGTGTTGTGAAACAAAAGGTAGTGTAAAAACAGAATCATTGTTGATAACAGTATACTGTTAGTGCAGACTGATAAATCAAGGATAGTATGTAAGCTAGGTGCATTTTTGACTACTTTTCTGCTTCTCTTTAAATAACTTGGCTTGTGCTGGTAATCTATACTGGTTGTTTGTATTGTGGTTTTGTTTTGCATTTGTACTGGTCAACAGCAAATGAAAATCTGAAATCTGAAGAATAGTAAAAACAAAAGACTAAAGAATACATTAAAATACAGCCTACACTTGTTTTTTAAGCTGATCCTGCTAAATACATGTATTTACCTGTAATGTGTTAACAGATCAGATTTGAGCCGAGAATCCTTTAGTTTAATTGTTTAAGAAGTCTAATTAATATTAATTGTAATATGCCAAGTTCTTTATTATTATTAGTTGTAATAATAATGTTAACAGTAAAAATGTGTGTAACAATTCCCTGTGAGCCTAAAAACATAATCACATGAAGTTGTTTACATAAACTAGACGTGTTTCTCAAGTAGAGTTCATGTTCTCAGTGTTGGACAAGTTGGACCGGTAGGTGGCGGTGTTGGTCAGTGTAAAACCTCCTTTAACCCGGAAACAGTACTTGCGGACCTTTAACAAGGCAGGAAGTGTCTCCCAATGATAGTGACAGTTAGCTATCATGGCGCTTGATGTAAAGTCCAGATCCAAACGATACGAGAAACTGGATTTCCTCGGAGAGGGTCAGGTAGGTAGAAACGAAAATCAGTGATTTCGGTTTTTGCAGCTGCCTACGTTCCTCGCCTACAGGTTGTGCCCAGTCGCGTGTAAAGCCTGCTAGCAAGCTAGCAAGCGTTAGCCGGTTGCTAATGTCAACAAAGCCGCGCTGCTTCATACTGTTGTGCTCTCAGCAGCAGTGATGGTAGAAAATACATGTGTGTAACTCTTTCTGAACTCATTGATCTGTTTCTCTTCTCCAGTTTGCTACAGTGTACAAAGCCAGGGATAAAACGACTGATACCATAGTTGCCATTAAAAAGGTACAAGAAGTTAGCTTACATTTTATTTCACTTTTATTAGCATCTGTATTCTATGCTGATGCTTAACACCAAGATTGTTTTTGTTTTTCGGCAGATTAAGGTTGGCCACAGAACTGAGGCTAAAGATGGTAAATGCTGACCTCCTGATGACACATATGTAACAGTGCAGTCCACTGTCCTGTTGTACCTGTTAATGACTTAATTTTCCTATCAACAGGTATTAATAGGACTGCTCTTCGAGAGATCAAACTGCTGCAAGAACTGCATCATCCAAACATCATTGGGGTAGGTAGAATTGGCTTTTGACATTGTGAGTACATATAATTGTGCTTCTTATTTGAACTGAGTGCTAAATGTACTTTGCTGTGTGTTTTTAGTTGCTGGATGCCTTCGGTCACAAATCTAACATCAGCCTGGTGTTTGACTTCATGGAAACAGATCTGGAGGTGGGACAGTTCCTCCTCTCTTTCTATCTTTGTCTGTCCAGGGAAATACAAAATAACATGATATTATAGTATCTAGTCCCAAACAAGAGCTTACTGAGAAGTCTTCAAATTTTGACTTGGTTAAATTGTGAGGGTCACTTTTTGGTCTGCTCACATTTCCTTACAAACTTTTCCTGACAGGAATTTAAGATGTTGTTTTGTAGAACTTTTAATGTCACAAATGGCTTCACTTCTATTCTCTGAATAGATCTAACTTAACTGAAACCTTTACTTAAATTTAGCTAACTAAATAACTTTTCCTGGAAAATATGTATTAATTAAATACTTTTCGAGAAAAAGCTCTAGTGATTTGATAATTTATTCCACTAACTACATCTTGACATATAATGCTATTCAGTAGTGCAATTTAATTAAATTCAAGTGGTTTTATTGGCATGCATATGATACAATGCTGCCAAATTATATTAATACCAACTATACAATTACAATTAAGTAAACATTAATAAACAAAATTAGACAATAATAATTTGAGCTATAAACATACAATATAAGATATAATAAACAGAGGACAGATTAGTTTAATTATTATTAATTGATATTAATTATAAGTCGATATTAAAATACAATTCTGCAGATTTTGTAGACCAGTACCATAAACTGCAGGTCCTTCACCTCTTGAGCTGGATTACATTATATTGTAGAGATGTTTTATTATCTTGTATTATATTATTCTACAGTATTATTAATATGGCTGTCTCTGTATGGAGATGTACATCAATTACTCATGATAATCAAAGACATTGTAAAAGAACATGTTGCATTTTAATTAGTGGGCCACCTTATGAAAATATTATAACTTCCCCTTAGTAGAGATCAGGGAGAGAGCATTGCAAAGTTGGGTTTCATTGTAGTGATTTTGTGTTTGACAAATATTACTTTGTGTGTGGAACCTGATAGTTATCGGTTTGCTGTTGTGTTCAGTTACCATGAATAGCAGAGCAGGCCAAAGAATAAATGAATAGATGAATATGAACTGTGATTTAGAGGTGTAAGGTCAGGTGACATTCAGAGTAGCATAGAAAATATGACCAGGATGACGAATATAGCCGTGTGAGTGCCTTCTCCAAACCATTAAGTGGTTCTACAAGGTCACTGACGCTTTTATACTTTTCCCCACCTCCCCCTCCGGTTTGTCTTAACACACAAGGCTCCAGATGGGCACCCACCACCGATACATCAGACCGATGCAAAACAAGATAAGCACGCTTCAAGGAAAAATCAATACCACTCTGCTCTTGGCTCTCACAATGAATTGATGCCATTAGCGTCTCTCTGACAGACAGACAGACCAGACACGAGGATGAAATATGATGCACGTCTTATTACCAGTGCAGAAAAGCTATGTTTAGGCTACATGCTTAGATATTGCTGTATGAGCTTATCAGCTACAGTTCAATGCTTTTATTGCCAATAGCATATATAAGGATTCTGAAGCCTGTGTTTTTGGAGCTGACGGAAAAATAGAAATTCTCGGTGAGAGGTTGAATCTGAAATGTGCTGCCTGGCTTGGCTCCAGCTGTGTGTGGCTTTAATTATCTTATCGGCTCTCATATGAGTAATTTAATTTTGAATGTGAAGCCTACAGCTATGTATAAACATTGAATAATGAATGCAGATTATTATTTTTAAGATATCAGGCTTACTTAATCTTCTTTGTGTTTGTTATGTTTTTTTTTTTTTAGGTGATCATCAAAGACACTAGCTTAGTCCTGACTCCAGCCAACATCAAAGCCTACATCCTCATGACTCTGCAAGGATTAGAGTATATGCACCAACACTGGGTCCTGCACAGGGTAAGAGCAATTATACTGCACACACACACACACACACACACACACACACACACACACATGCAAAGAGTCGGTAATGTACACTTTGCCACTTTGTATTTCCAGGATCTGAAGCCAAATAATCTGCTGTTGGATGGTAACGGAGTATTGAAGTTGGCTGATTTTGGTTTGGCCAAAGCATTTGGCAGCCCCAACAGAGTCTACACTCATCAAGTTGTTACCAGGTGTGTGCCATTTGTACATTCTCCTGTTTTTTGTTACACTTGTTGGAACTATCCTACAGCAGCACACATAGATTCATTGAGATAAATAAATCCTCATGTGCTTCATTTGATTAATATTGGTTAATAGCTAAATGTATCACATGAGCAGATCAGTTTGTGACTGGTTTAGACGTCACAGATTGTAAATAAATTGTTAGACCCATGAATAGCAGCAAACTGTCTTCTCTTAAAGAAACTGTTGTAAGCTTCATTTCTAGTTTAACAGAATTACTCTTCTTACCCGAAGAGTAATGTACTGTATGTCTCTTTAAGAGTTAGAAAATGTAACTCTCTGTGTTAATTCATCCTTTCCTAGGTGGTACCGTTCCCCCGAGCTCCTGTTTGGTGCCAGGATGTACGGTGTGGGTGTTGACATGTGGGCAGTGGGATGCATCTTGGCAGAGTTGCTCCTTCGGGTATACACACCTCACTTCAAAGAGATATTCACACATTATCCACAATCAGGAATGCTCTTATTTTTGTTTCCATAAATGTCTCTGTCCTTTGCTGTAGATACCATTCCTTGCTGGAGACTCAGATCTTGACCAGCTGACCAAGATCTTTGAGGCTCTTGGTACACCCACAGAAGAGACATGGCCTGTTGGTATCTGTTTTTCTCTCCTGTGATATAAATTTTTGTTTTTACTTGGTCAAATGTGAGGATGATTGTCTACAATTATTTGTCAAATATCTCTGCAGGGAGTGAGTAGTCTACCAGACTATGTTTCCTTCAAAATATTTCCTGGCACACCTCTGGAACATATATTTAGTGCAGCTGGAGACGACCTACTAGAGCTGCTACAAGGCCTCTTCACCTTTAACCCCTTGACGAGGACCACAGCTACACAGGTAATACACCACTAAAGCACAGTAGCCATTCTCCATTTTGGCAGAGTAATGTACTGAGGGCAATTGTGTGCAGAAATTGAAGAGCAACACCATTTTACATTTTCAGTTTTGAGGAAATGAAACAAATTAGGTTTTTTTTTTTTTTTTTCTATGTTAAAGTGTTGTGTTCTTACATTAATGATTACAATTAGTTATGTATGTAATATTTAAATATACATGTTTTGCGGGATACATTTTCTATTATACATAGCAGTTTCTGAGTGAATTCAGTACAAGAAGGTGGTAAACATTTCAGTAAATAATTTCCCTAATGGCAGTGTTGTAAAAAGTACCCAAAAGTCATACTTGATTAAAAGTGTTAAAATAACACATTCTGTTGAAGTGAAACTCACCCACACAAGTAAAAGTACTAAAGTATCCAAAGTACAATTACAAGTAAAAGTAAATTATACATATATTTAAATGTATGTATATAATGTATATGATGGCTTGACCAATTATCAGATCTGATATTCAGCATTTTTCTGATTATTGGAATCTTTTTTTAATCTGATGTTGATCAAATTAATTAATTCAAGTTGCTAGTTTGGCTCTGATGCAGCATGCAATCTGTAAAGTAACTAGAAACTAAAGTTATCAGATAAATGTGAGGTAAAAGGTACAATATTTGCCTCCAAAGTGGAGTGGAGAGGAATTATAAAGTAGCAGAAAAAATAAAAACATATACTAAGTATCCGTACCTCAAAATTGCACCTGAGTAAATGTATTTCATTACAGTCTACCACTGCCTAATGATGAGTTTGTTCAACATGGCATCTCTTTAATCAACACATTTCATCTAGAGTAATCCAAAAAATGTTGTTTGTTGAGCAAACAAAAGTTTCTTTACAGCATGAAAGCTAATTTAAAACAGAGGAGCAATAAAAAAGGACAAGATTCTAACAAGGAATAAAACAACAAATGGTTTAAATGTTTAAATGTCTTTGTCTTCAAAATGTAGTTTCCTTCAAACTCTTGCCCATATGCAGCTGATGATGTGTTTATACTCTTGTCTGTTGCTCTCCAGGCTTTGAAGATGAGGTACTTCAGTAATCGACCTGCTCCCACTCCTGGTCCCCAACTCCCCCGACCCAACTGTTCAGTTGAGGCCCTGAGGGAGAAGGAAACAGTCGGGCTTAAGAGGAAAATCGAGGGCATGGACACAAGTAATCAACACATATTTGCCTGTAGTTACTATGTATACATTATCCACTAAGTTTATTTATATACACATAGTCAAATAAAGCTGGTCAGTTTTAAAACTGTTTAAAAACTTACATATAGAATGTTGTGAATTTAAGCTACGTGAACTGTTCCTCCTTGTTCTCATGGTTATGCACACTACAGTCATTAATCCAGACTGCAACTTGATTGAACCTAGCAATTCAAAGGGTGTTGGCTGCACATTTAACTGCAGTAGGAAATTCAGAATATAGTGAAGAAGAACACACACGCACACACATGCAGACAGTTTAGTGGATTGTGGTGGGGTATGTTTTACTGAAGGAGGACCTTGGTGTTTCTGGGAGGTTCAAAGCTTTTCCAGCTCCTGCTGTGGTTTGGAAAATATAAGGGTTGACTTTATGCTATGCTCCATGCTACAGTACATTACAGAGAGAATTTCTGAATACGTACAGTAGATGGAAACTTTAGTGGTTAGCAGATTGCTCATTACAGGCTTGTTTCACTTGCACATGTAGTGTAGATACATGATTTGGCTGTATTTTTCTGTAGTGCTTGTTTATAATGTTTTTAATAACAGTCTTAATGTTATTTGCAGATGTGATGATGAAGAAGAAGCTGATTTTCTGACCAGATGGGACCTGGTAAATCCGATGATCACCATCTTCACACCGCGTGGCTCAGCTTTCCCGCATTGCTCAGGATTGTCCACTGGAATGAAAAACAAAATAACGAAGTTCAAATCCAGCAGTGGATGTGGTTGTCTTTAGGACATTTTAGAGATTATAGCTGTTACATCAGTTAAAAAATTCTGCTTGAAGTAACCAAGTTGCTGCTGTGTTCAGCATTCCTTTGAATGATGTCCAACAGAGACTGTCTGGTCAATAGTGTTGGCTCTGGTCTTTCTCCATTGTAACAATGATGCCTAAGCTCTGGGAGCCTTTTGGAATATGTCTATTTATGTGACTGATGAAAACAACCAAACTAGCTAGCCTGATTTATTTCCTGTATTTTTATTTTTTGTATGTAAGACCAATAAATGGTGCATATGCATATATGGGGATTTCCTCCTGTGATGTGGTCATGGTTGAGAGACAGTCTGAGTCTCTTATCTAATTACTTTAACGCACTATGAAAAAAGAATTACATACTGTACTTAATTATGACAAGAGCCCCTCAGTCTTGGTCTGATACACTCTGGTCTTGGTTATTACTTGGTCTCTGGAAGCTTTGACTACAACACTGATAACACCTGTAGAGTCCAACGAATACAGGCTGATTTCATTTTAGAAGTATTCACACAGTCTGCAGTCTTTTTCACCTGTACGAGTGGACAGAAATAGACTTGTGGTTTATTTACTCAGCATGAGAAAGAGGTGTGTATTTTCTGACTGTGTGTGCTTATGTGGCATAAGCCCTGCCTTCAGGGCAGACAGGGTGACGCTAGGCTTGACTGTGTCAAGTAACAATGTGCCACCAGACATATATTTCTCTCCCTGTCCTTTGTCTTCAACTTTACTGTGATCCAATGCAGTGTGACATGTCAGAAGCCTGATGCTCCAGCAGGCGATCTGCTGCCCTTTTGGTTTTCTGTCAAACAGGATCAGATTAGAGAAGGAGACAGCAGAAGAGGGAGTGTGTCACAGCTGAAAAAATCAGTCTTAATATTTAATCAAATCTATTTCTTATTCTATAACAAAAGCCAGTGCAGATTTGTATTATGTCGTCTGCTTCAGTGCTCACATGACATGACAGAAGTTATGTCTGATTTTACAAAAAATCGCAAACATAATTGTGCTAGTTGAACCATCCACTCATTTAGTGTGACAACGTTCTGGATCTGAGCAGAGAGGGTCGTGGATTGGAGGTCATGGTCCCCTTAGTTCAGAAAAAGGACGTCCTGTGTGATTCATGCCTATTTATAAATTACCACGATACAGCTCTGAGAGGGGACACAATGACATTGTGTGGCAGTGGTGGGTGACTACAGTGTGTGTGTGTGTGTGTGTATTTGTTGTGTGACTGGGTCAGATGACAGTTTGGCAAATAGCAGCAGCACAGTCATAAAGAGCTACAGTAGCAGCCTTATCAGCTCAGGCTCATAGAAAGGCCATTTCATTGGCCAGGATTACCACTGTTGGAACAAACACACTGTTGCCCACATGCTGTGACTGAATATGAGCACAGGGTTTGCGGGAAAAAGTGATACTTGCTCATGTGGGTTGAATTGAAGCTTGATGATTAAGACGAATAAATTATAAAGTGTAGAGCCTTACATAAATCAGAATTCAACCAAAAGTCAAAGATCTCTGTGTGCACAGTTACTGTAGCCTACATTCAGGTAAACTGCCATTAGTCAAAGAAACAGGCAGTTTTGATCTCTGAAAATACTTTTCTTTAACTGACATTGGTGAAATTGAAGATGAAGGCCATTCCTTGTGTGATTACTTATTATATTATGATTTAAGGACAACACTTTTTGTAAAATGTTTCTGAAGAACAGATTTCATCTGTTGAGACTGGGACAGCAGACCAAGTTCTTCTGAGTCTATGTGGGCTTTGCAAATAACATGAGATAACGAGAAACAGAGCACTGCTCGTCAAGGTTAGAATAAAAAACAAGATTTAGGGAAACATTTGGTTAGTTAGGTCTCAACAATATATTGCCAAAACTTGGTATGCTAGGGAATATAGGCTATTACATTACCAATTATCTTTAATGACATTGCCTCATATAAATGGACTGTATATTAGCTTGAATTAAAGTTGGTTGTATATTATAATAATTTGCCAATTATCAATAGCCATTCATTATGTAGCATTATTATATTTGGACCAAGATCAATAGATATGTACTCATTTTCCTTTCTTTCTTTCTTTTCTTATCAAGCCTTAAGCCTTTTTGATGGATATATTAAATTTCTTCAATATGTGCTGATATGGTGTTTTCTTACCTTTCCCTGCTGTGTCAAATGGAACTGAGACTACAATGAAAATACAATAAAGATATTTCAAATCACAAAAATGCTCAAATGTAGCCTAACATTTAACAAACAGTGTAAAAAAAACCTCTCCTAAAATTGTTCTGCATGCCTCTAATATAATACTGTAATAACATAAGGTTCTCAGCAGGGATTTTATTGCATATTTATCTGGTGTATCTTGCTTCACGTATAACTCAAGCCAACAGTAATATTTAGACCAAATAATATGTTAAAATGTGCCACCTCTGTCTCTGTGAGAGGCTTAGATGTGTAATGAAAGGTAGCAGAGAGTTTTAAACAAGCCTGTCATAGCCTGTTTAATCGTGTGGTTTGTGGCGGAGGCAGCACGGCTTTGTGTTGCTGGCGATGATGTGCAGTGGGAGGAGGGACAGGGAGGAATTAAGGAAGGGGAGGAGGAGAGACAGCGGCGGCGGCGGCGGCGGACGAGCGGAGCAGTGTGAGGAGGACAGGCGCGTTGTTCCCCGTGTGGCGCTGCTGATTTCATGTGGACGAGGAAGAAAGCAACTGAGAAAGCAGCCAGCTCGTCTTCACTCTGAAACGGATTTTATTTATTGTCTCCCCGCAAAATGTGTACTCCGTGTTGTATCTCGCAGGTGAGGAACAATACTTTGTGTTCTGTGCTGACGGCTGTGGACGGAGCTTCATGCTCGGTCGACTGTTGTTGCCTCTTGTTTGCTGCTTTTATCGAGATCTGCCGAGTGGCGACTCAGCGGCTGCTCTGATGTCGTGCTGATTCCTGACACTCGTGCCAGCGACCTTATTTCATCCACAGTATGAACATGTTATAAACCCCTCACTGTGCTGATTGAATGACTTTACAGTAGGAGCGTTAAAAGCCGCTGGAAGACAAAGAGAGGAGGCAACTAGCCATAACGTCAGCCAGCAGCACAGTAGCCTACCTGCTATCAGAAGTACCGTCATCTTTGAGTGTGTGTACAGATGTGCTGGCCGAAACCAGTCAAGCATTGTGGGTTGACATTGCTCAGAAGTGCCTTGTCTGCAAAAACTAGGTGAAGTGGCGATAAACGCCTCTTTGTGGTGGCTTTAACTCACATTAATGCACATTTATCTAAACACTCAGGAGCATCTTGCCCCCGAAGCTCCAAAACTTTAGGCCAGTCCTGTTTCTCATTCACGTACTGTGTACCCTTGTAGAAATGTTGTGGTTTCATTTTCTGTGTTTCTGAATTGTAAAACGAAAATAAGCCATGTTTTTAAGTTGCAGATGTACCTTTGACGGCAGACTGCTCGTGGCTAGTAGGTTATCCCCCTCTAGAAAGAATATAGTTTGGCCTACTTTTATGTTTGTTTCTGAAATGATTGAGATCAGTTTTAAGGTGCAGAGCTATGTGTGATAAATCATATTAGGCCTGTATACGATGGCCATAGATTGTGTTGATTGAAAATTAACTAACAACAATTATGATAATTGATTTATTGTATAAGTCAAAGCAATTGTTTGAACAAAAATGCCCAAAGTTCACTATTTTCCAGCTTCTCAATTGCAAATATTTGCTGGTTTTCTTTGTCCTCCATGTTAGTAAACTGAATTTCTTTGGCTTTTGTACTCAAAACAAGCAATTTGAACATGTCGGCATGGGGTTTGAAAAATTGTCATTCCATTTTCTGACATCTTTTACAGGATTAATCTAATATTAGAAAATAAAAATACTTTATATAGTCATAAATGTAAATAATGGTGGTTAAATTGTTTGTTTATCTGAATTAAATGAAGGCTATAAGTAATTCAAAGTTGCAGAAGTATTTTTAAAAGGCAGCTAGTGGTTTATATGTAAAGTTAGAGAGGGGTTTCTTCAGTGCTTCTTTCAACTAACAGATTGTTTCTGACCGCAGGGTCACCACTGCTGAGCTGGGCTGGTCAGGAATTTAATTACACAGACACATCCCTCATCTAAGCAGGGCTCCGTTCTATTTCTTGCTCTTTTCAAAGACGAGAATGGAAACAGGGAAGGATTAAGACAAAATGAAGGGCTAACAATAAGATCAGTTTTGTGTTGCTGTGTTGGTGGTGTCAATCCCTGTCACAGCCAGCCCATTCAGTTTTGTCGCCATCTCTACTTATGTGTATACTTGTAATTAACATTTTTTGCATGTGCATATATGTGGGCCTCTTGACGTTTAGAGTGGCCCAAATTGATGTGTGGTCTGCTAATTTCCTCTTTGGCTCAGAGGTGGAAATTAACTGAGGGTGGGCGTTGTTTGGGTTAGATTTGGAGAGAGCCGTGGGCATGGTGTGGGAGCAGCTCATGAGTAATTTCTCAGTGGGATCAGGATGTATGCCATGTTGTGATGGGATAGGGGGTAACTCAACGTTGAGTTTTGTCCAAAGCGCTGCAAGCATTGGCTGTGAGTATGATACAGGACTGAAACCATGTGGGTGTTTATAAGCAGCACGGCTATGAAACAGGAATCTTTGGCAGGGTCCATGAGTCGGGAGGACCTAGAGGATAATGGAGACTGTTGTTTACTAAGCATCCTTCCTGATAAACTATCCTTGAGTAAGACATCAGGAACTGAACTTACACCCTGGCTGCATCTGAACTGCAATCAAAAACAGTGTTTTCACTGAAGCTGCAACGATTAGTGAATCAAAGAAAATAAATTGTATTTTGACAATCAATTTCTTGTTTCTGTCACTTTTTAAGCCAGTATGTCAAACATTTGCTGGTTCCAGCTTTTTAAATGCTTTTCGTTATTATATATGATTGCAAATAAAGAGTCATTGAGTTTGGACTGACAAAAGAAGCAATTTGAAGATGTTTTTGATGATGATTTTTATTTTACAGGCTAAATGATTAATTGATTAAATAATAATAATACTACAAATTAATTGTGAAAATAATCATTAATTGCCGTCCTAGTCCATCGTTAGTCATTATTGTTTGGCATTTATTTCTGTAATTGTCTGGTTGGTTTTTTTAATATTCACTCCATAATCGACACAGATCCTTTGTAATGTTGCATATCTCATAAAAAAATTCTGCATTCCAAAGAATGTCAGCTGAGTTGAATGCAATTTCTCATATAAACAAATATTGTGAAATCCTGAACTGTCCATAAATATTCACCTGCAGCCCAGCAACACACTCACGAACACAGCTGTCAGCATCAGGTGGTGGCTTGACTGCTTTTTGCGGAGGTCACAGCGCAGAGGCTGTTGTGTTTCAGCGGTGTACGTGATCCTAAAAACAGGTGTTGATGAGCTGTAAAATGACTTGACTCGTAAATATGGTCACCAAACATCTGTAGCTGTTCCCCCTGACATAAACCTCTGGGTCAGTTGTACGATTAGAATTACTGGCCACCTGTGTCCATGTGAGACATGTCTGCCATTTCCAGCTTCCCTTCAGGAATTTTGCTGTGGTCAGCAGCAGCAGGGGTTTGTTTTCCCAAAGGGACATCATTGGCAGTCTCTCATCTCTTTTGTCTGCCTCCGATAATGTCTTTCTCAACCTCCCTCTTCTCTCATCTTCCCATGTCTTGTCTCTCTTTAATTGATTTATTTTTGTGGAAAGTTGAAGGTGCTGATGTAACCGCATGAAATTCCAGCTTCCTCTTTGCATGTTGCCATCAGTTGACTTACAGTAAGGCTGTGGCGGAGAGCAACACGATATTGTGTGCAATTCTGTGTACCTCAAGTCTCACAAACGGCACACTCTGGGAAGTGAAACAGGCCTCTTGGTAGACACAGCATGACGTTGGACTAGCCTGTTGATAATGCCTTGTGTTTTCACTCTCTTCCTGTCCTATTTAGTCTGTTTCCCTTGGTTATTTTTGTGACGGCCTCCTTTGTCTGCAGAGGGATTGTTTCATTTCAGCCCTGTTTTTCAGCTCTTCACTGTACCTTAGTACTTCTTTGTTTTTCTTTTCTTTTCTGTCCATTGGTCTTAAGTTTCTCTGTGTTGGTTGTAGCTAGGGGCTGTATTTGCCAAGAGAGAAGCAAAGACCTCCCTTTGTGTATAGGAAACAGAGCAGTGATACATTTTTGCTGTGTGTATACAGCTGCCTAGCTATATAGACAATAGTGGAGCTGTCAATCACAATATAAGGAGAAATGGAGTAAGTCTGGAGCTTGGGCTGACCTAACTTGTGTGTTAGGAGGATTCTGCCTTGTGTTGTTTTTAAAGGTTGTTTGTTCGCCTTTCCCTATTATTTTCCTTTTGTTTTTCATTCTGCTGGTTTCTCCCGACTTCAACACCAAGCATTGTTGTAATTTGAGATAAGTGGGTGGGTGTCTATAGTTTCGTCTGAACCGTTGGTGCGTCATCGTGGTCAGCTTTATCCAGTGGTCACAATCATAAGCTCTAACTAACAGGGAGTTCCTGTAGCTGAAAAGCAGCCAGCTACAGCACAGAGTACAGTTAGAATGCAGATTATACTAAAGTAAAGGACAGGCAACAAAGATGCATTTGATGTTATGAATGATTGAATAAACAACCACACGGATGGTTTGCATCAACCAGAGGTTTATTCTCCCACAGGTGCAGTCATTGAAACTGTTAAACCACATTCTTCCAGTCAAGTTGTTTTGACTCAGTTGTGAGTCATGTCTGTCTGTGCTGCTATCTTTTTTCCACTGAAAACTGTTTTTTTCACTACTCATAAACATGACAGTCAACATCTCAAATCAGCTGATAAGGGTTGTTTCTCTTTTTACAAACCTTGGGAGAAGAAATCTGTCAGCCTCAGCAAGAACAGATCATTTCTGTAGCTGTAAGAGGAGAATGAGCAGAAATATAATTTATGAGTAATGTGTTTTTAACAGACAACAACCGTGTTTCTTCTGTGTATCATCATAAGGTATAGGACATACAAAGCAGAGCTTTTTGTGAAAGTGAAAAGTGAAACTGCAACACAAGTGCTTTACAGGGGGATAAAAATAAGACCTTCAGAAAAGAAGAAGTTATGTATCTCTATTTATTGCGAAGCCACGGTAAAATGTAATGTTGTAAGCCCTCATTTACATGACCTGAGAGCTTTAACGGGATGACTCTTGTTGACAGCATCAGGTTTTCTGATTACCACAATTGTTTTAGGTTTTTCTTTGGGTGTTCCTCAGATTTGTCAAAAGTCCTCACTTCCTAACTTGTGGAAGCTCAGCTGGTTGACTTGTCAAAGGAGAGTGAATCCATCTACCCCCTCTTAATTCCCCTCTGCTGTGCTTACTGTGATATAGTGAGTGACCTATTTTTGCGATTGGTGTGTTTGCATTGTGTCAGCAGTTGTGTCTGTGTGACTATGCGCATCAGAGTTTACCCCGTGTGTGTTTGATTAAGGGCTACCCTTGCTATTTCCTGTTTGTTAAATACTGCAGTTCTTTTTGTCACTTCAGTGTTGAGGAGAATAAGGTGGTAGAGAATGAAGGAGAGGGAAAAACATGGTAATTATAAAATGCTAAAATCAGTGCTCTGTTACAGCCAACAAATGTGGTCTGAAGAATGTCTGAATTTAGGACTCTACAGCATTTTTTGATTAAGCATCCAGCTGTAGGTTAGAGTGCTTGATTGCTAGGTCATACAAACTGATTACGTCCCTGCAATCATTTGCTTCGTTTTGAATGGTATTTGGGTTCATTTCCTGAGGGTATTCTCACTGCTGTGTCCTGTCCATCCTCTCTTAAGTAAAGCTGATTCCTGTGTGCTTTGAGTAATATCGTCTTTCTCCTGACCCCTAGAACATCTGGATGGTAGCCAGGCATTGGGGAGGGACTGATTTAGGGTAAAGGGCAGCTGAAGACAACAAAGAGAAGGTAAAGAGAAGAAAATAAGAGGACAAAATACAAGAGATAATAAGACAATAAGCCTCCAAGTAGTCGGGTGGGGGAGGATGGAGGAAATGAGATGAAGGGACTGAAACAGAGATTCGGCCTAAAGACACAAGCCTTTGTCTCTCAAGAGTCCCATAGTCACAGTGTAGTGAGGCTTCAGTGGAGGGTAGTGAATTTCTTGGCTTATTGTAAGTCTGTTAAAGCTACACCAGGGTCTAGAAAGTGGCCAAAGTGCCATGTTTGCTGTTCCGTGAGATGATGATCTTTTGGATGGATGGCTAGAGCAATATGACAAGCTTGTGGGGGGTTGCTGTTGATACTGAAGTAGGGGTGTATGTACACTGCAGACATGCTGGCCACCTGTCGACATGCTGGTGGAGCAGGCGGGCAGTATAGGAAGGGGGTGTATGGCCCATGAAGTGGGTAGGGTCAGCGTTCGTTACCATGGATTCTCTTTTTGTGTCTGTTTGTGTGGTGGAATTCCCCGAAACATTCTTCCCCTCTCATGTCTCCCCCTCCCTCGATCAGTTCTGCTGGAGTTTGCTGTCGGCCTCCCTCTCTGTGTGAAGTCCGCTGGTGAAACACCCCCAACTAATGAAATCTAAATACCCTAATGACTTAAATCGTCCTGTTTTTTTCCACTTACTTTCAGTCTATTGTGGTTAATTAAGCGCCCATTGAGGAAGACATGTGTGTGCAGCAGAGACAAAGGAAACAGCTTATCCTGTTAAGCCGTGTGTAGTCAAATGGAGACCAGGCCAGGGGCCACATGCATAAAACTTGGTTTAGATTCAAGGCTGGAAATCTGTGTATGCATAAAAGCAGAAATATGCACATGCTGCCTTGGAGGCAAAATTCTGAACCTCTTCATGTGCACAACCTCTACGACCTCTTCTGTTGTATCTCAAACATTGGTAAATTGTGGCCGCGTGACACATGTACAAGCTTAATGCCCACTTTCACAATTATCAATGAAAAGATATTATCACAAACCTTTTGAATCCTGATTAGATATAAACTGGTTGCATTCTTTGTTTGATCTGGCATCAAAGCATCAAAAAAGTCTTTGTGTTTGTTGCCCACAGCCATTAAGCAGATAGCACAAGGAGGTCAAATTAATGCTTTGACCTACTTTTCTGCTGTTCTTATTTCTGCATTATAATATGGGTACAAAATGACAAGGGAATCTTGTTTGTTGACCTATTTACTTATGCTTTAATAAATTAATTGCGTATGCATGGTTTTTGTGCATATGTATCATTTATATCTGGCACATGGAGTTGTGATAAATCCACTGCCTCAGGGACACTATAGTAAGTCAGACACGTTCTATCACAATGGCTTGAAGCCAGCCTTACAGGATGGATTCCTTACTTACTATGCCATCATGTTGCCACAACCATTTAAATGGTGCAGTGTTTTGTTCTTGATTTCATAAAAGTTTAATAATGATGATTAATGATTGATGATCTACCTTCTATAACAAGAGCAACAGAAAGCCATGTTATTCTCAGCTCATGAAGGAAAACTGGTTAAAATCATTCTATATGGTTGGATTCAAATGGGAATCTGTTTTAGAGAAGTATCAAACTGACAACACACAGCTCGCATCAAAACGGCAATGCTATAAATAACCATTCTTCGCCCCAATGCAAAAAACAATTAAGTGGGCCATCCTAAAGAGACTAGCAGGGAAACCTCTGGACAGAGCGCAGGGAGGCCGAGCCAAGTGGGCAGAGAAGTAGCCTGATCCCGACCATGTGCCTGTGTGGATCCACGAGTCTGCAGCATACCACGCATTACTGACATCTGGAGCGGAACGCAACACATCAGACAATGTTGCACACTGGCTTTACTAGAGCTGTGCACCACTGGTCAGATTACTGCCCCAGTACAGAACACACAGACAAGGGCCAAGATCATTGATATGAAAAATGGCAAATATAACTAATTTTGCTAGGATGCATTAACCGATCTAGAGAGAGAAAAATAATTTTATACTGACTTCCAGTCCGTCCGGTCTGTCTGGTCTGACTTCTGGTTTGTCATATTCAGAAAAGTCAAAAAATTAAAATATAAAATCAGATTTAGTGTGCGCTACAAGGTGCATAAAGGAAATGTATCTGCAACTTTCTTACAATGTTTCTGTCTACTGACCCCTTCAGGTGACGGGGCAGCAGTTGTTCTGCCCATAATGTCTTACCTCTCACCGAATGTTATAATGATAGAACGAAAGCCACGGTTCCCCTTGTTCCTAAAAAAGACTATGCCACGATCAGCCCTCCAGCTGTGTACCACACCTCAACTGTGACCACATCAGATGAAGTTCACCTCTCACCACAGCAGTGTGTGTTCTGCACGCTGAGGAGTAGGAAGCTTACACAAGCAGGGTGGGGTGGCTACAGAAAGACATTATACTGTATAATTGTAGAGCCTCCTCTTTCCTAAATAGAACACAGGCCTGTCTTTATGAGACTGTCCTCCTGTATGAGGGCCTGTCAGAAGAAACAGAGTAGGCCTCTGTGAGTGTGTGTGTCTGTGTGTGTCTTTTCGGACAAGACTTCACTGTCTAAATTGGCCAAGAGTTGCCGCTGTGAAGGAGGGAGAGGGATTTTTTCCCATGTGAAAGAAACCATCAATGAGCAGAGAGACAGTTGGGTGTTGTGTCTTCTTTTGCAAGTTTTCCCATGTCCAGTAAGTGGCCATAATTTTGTCTTTGAGTCGAGACCTGCAGTAAGTAGTATCTGTTGGAGGACTGTGAAAGCTGAAGCTCTGGAAAGATGGAATGTTCCATAAGGCACCAGACACTGCCACACATAACATTTAGCTACAATGGCTGCATACTTTGAAGAGTCTTTAACAATCACAGAAAACTTAGATGCTGTACTCCAAGTGCATAAACACACACCTTTTACTATAATGTGTTTTGCAATTATAGGGTTATATATGTCGTGTTTTGTACTAGTAGATGACACATTTAAAATACCAGAGTAACAGTCCCTATCTCGAACGTCAAACTTGGTTTTGTCTACTTAGGTTTAACCAACTGTAGTATTTTTACTTCTGCTATTTCTGTCCATATTCAGTCCATCTATAAATAGTAATCCCCCCCCATGTTGCTCTTTTGAGGTTCCTCCCTTCTAGTCCTGTTTTTTTTTTTTTCGTGGAGTTCGCCTGAACTGAATTAAAGGTTGAGAGGGTATGTTTTTCGGATTATGATTTGGAGCTGTATAAACAGTGTCGTTCACTGTTTATACAGCTCCAAATGTAACTTGACTTGACTCCTGGAGGATTACTAAACATTACGCAATCATGTGTATAACCCTAATTATTTCATTATCTTGGGTCCAAGTGTCTAGTCTCGAATTTTCTCATAAAGGACCTTTTTCTGTCTCTGTATTCCTGTTTTTCACCTTCTGTCCACTGCTCTCTTTCTATACAGTTGCACTGTTGCATAATGTTTTTTTTCCCAGCATTTTTGCTGACATTTTAAGACAGTTGCAAAGTGCACACTCAAACCCTGACCTTCCCTTATCCAAGTGCCTCGTAAATACATTATGTCTGTATCAAATGGTTTATAATGGTGTGGAAAATCCTGAGTGTAATGCTAATGTTTTCCCCATCCCTCCCTCTTTTCTCCATTGTTCTCTGTGTGCAGCTGGCCTGCTGCTGCGGCTCAGCGGCGTGCTCGTGCTGCTGTAACTGCTGCCCCAAGATCAAACAGTCCACAGGGACCCGAGTCATGTATGCCCTCTATTTCCTGCTGGCCACCATCATCTGTGTCATCATGATGTCCCCCACTGTGGAGCAGGAGTTGAAAGACCGTGTAAGTACAGAAATCACAAACACAATATCAGTCCCACAGCATATACACACATATAGTGCACACAATCTTTTTTAAACTGTATAAGTTACAGGTATTTTTTAAACGAGCTTGAATTATGTATGGTTGAAAGTTTTGATTGTAAGAAGGTAGGGATAAAAAAAATCATGCTTAGGAAATTAACGCTCTTGTCATCTGTGATTCACAACAGCTTCATTTTAAATGGAGAGTGATTTGAAACTCTCTGTCCTAAAAGCCTCTAATAGATAAGTGCCTCTGTAGTACAGTGATGATTGACTGATTATAAGTTATGATGAGATCTCTTCAGATCATCTGAGAGTAATGGTCATGATTTCCTATGTGTGCCGTTCTTTAGGTAGCAGCATGGCTGCAGACATCTCGGAGCTTTACAGGGTGACGCACTGCACACTTGTAAGGCAGATTATAGTTATGATTTGGTGACAGCAGGAAAGTAAACGTCAGTTTGTTGTCAAGATCATTATGACAAGCCTTAAAGACGTAACTCTGTTGTTTTGCGAATGGCCTAGTTTACTGAGCAGATGACTGGGGGTCTGAACAGAGTCTCTTGTAACCAAGCCAACAGTAGCCTCAGTACTGTGACCTTTTACGCTGTTTGTTCTTCCACTAACGTCTATACTCTCTCCTCAGGCTTGAATTTGCAGGAGTTAGCAACTGTAAATAAAATGAGATCTGAGGCTTGTTAGGCTTTTGTGATATAAACACATACTGACAAGGAAAGAGAAAGGGAGTGCTTGTAGGTTACTCACTCTTCACACATATTTTGAAAGTGGGTTGTCGGGTGAGCCAACCTTTGTGTGTAGCTCTCTGCTGTAAACAGAGTAGAATTTCACAGACTGTACCAGTCTTGCCATGTCAATGCTTACAGACAATATTAAAGATTCATAACTTTGCTACAGGCAAAGCAGACCTCCTTCTATTTTACCTGGATCTCATGTGAATCTTTCACAGTATTGAGGCCATAGTAGAGGAGGCAGTAGTTCAGGCTGGTAGCTTTTTGTTTTTAACCGCCCACCTAGCCTCTGATGTTGGGAGTTGATACACAGGAGGCCCGCTGCTCTTTCTTTTGATCTTTACAGCTTTCATGTGTTTTTCCACCATGTTAGCTTTTTGAATCATCATAATGCAAGATTATTATCAGACTGTGGTTGTTTCTTGGGACTTTCAACTCGGCTGGAATGCTTCTGTTATGTACTGTTATCTGCTAGTTATCCTCATCATCTGGGTCAGACAGACTGTAGTCACAGTCCAGCACAAGGTTTCACAGAGGTAATGTCCTGATACATTCACTTCTCATCCCTTTTGTCTGCCTTAGTATTAGTGGCTGAATTTCTGAGCTTTAAAAGTCTTGTTCCTGTTTAAAGGTACTGTATGTACAGTGTGCATCAGTGGACAGTGTAAACAGGGAATGATGATGTATCTGTATCTGGGAAGACTACCCTCAGCTGACTGTGTTACTATAGCAATGACTGCCAGCTTCCTCAACTGAGAGTACTGTTTGAAGACAGTGACATTTTTCCACCAATCTTCTTCTCCTGTTTTTCCTTCTCTCTGCTGCCGCTAGTGTCTACTGTGTTAAAGGGACTCCCTGCTGTGTATCTCTTGTGAGAGCAGAACCCTGTAAAAGGCCCATCCAGGCACAAAATGGCCTCTGATAGCCCCACGCAAAGCCCGCTGAGTTACACACACATATTTACACATATACACGAACACTGTCAGTTACACACTGAGCACAGTGGGTAGTCCCAGCTAAGAGAGCAGCCATTGTGCGTATGAGAGTGCTGGTCTTTTCTAAAGGGATTTACAGCTGTCTGAAACAGCCGGCCCCTTTCCCTCTTAATCACTACACCATGGACATGCTAATATGGTCCTCGACATGAGACAAAAGCTCCAAAATGGGCTTTTTAATCTATGTTGTGATCTGGCTCTGGACTGTGCTGCACACTGAGGTGATGACAACTCAATCCGCTGGCATTTCACCCATGTGTAAAACATCAGAACCAAAATACTTGTAAATCCAAGTCAAACCATTTATTATCTGAAAGAAAAGATCTGCAGTCCTCTCAAAGAAATGACTTATGTTTGGAAAGCAGCTGTTGTATTTGACTTTGATTCACATCTCTGCAGTCAGGAGCAGAGAAGGGAACAGATATGAGCGTCCATTCTGTAGTTATCATTTCAAAGATCGTCTTTGCTGAGCCACTTGACACTGAGCCACTGAATCACTTCCAGTTTCCTGCTGAAGGCCACAGTGAAGTCCTTATCTATTCTACTGGCCCTGGCCCTGCTCTCCTGACTTTTTATGCAGCTAACTGTAGGTCGAAATAAATTTTGATTCTCTGAATCTTTGTTTCGCTCGCGCTCTCTCTGCTTTTCGCTCTTCCCAGTCCCTTCGACTTGCTGACAAAGGGCAGTTAATTTATTCATCTGTGTCTTTTGTTTGGGTACACTGACAGTTAGTTGTAAGGCCCCTCTAACAGCCTGTAGAGAACAAGGGATGAAAGAGGGCTTCATGGAGAGAATGAGGGGTCGTTGTTGCTGCCTGTTCCCGCTTTCTGCTCCTTTAGAGGCGTGACGCTCAGAATAGATGCCATAGGGTCTTTTTCTCTGAGGCCGCTAGACAAACATGAGCAGAGGATGTTTTTTTTCCCGACACTATAATGATCTAATCGAGGTGTTTTGGGTTTGTGCTTTTGTCAATCAGATCCCCTTCTACAGCGAGTTGTGTGAGAAGATGAATGCAGGGGAGAACTGCAAAACTCTGGTTGGCTACTCTGCTGTCTACAAGGTGTGCTTCGGCATGTCCTGCTTCTTCTTATTCTTCTGTATCTTCACCATACGAGTCAACAACAGCACAGGCTGGAGGGCGTCTGTACATAACGGGTAAGAAGGCTTTTGCCCTGGCATTATTTTAAACATTTTACATTTATCTATAATATCTAGTGGGAACCCTAAATTAACAACCTGTGGACATGAAGGCAAAAGCCAAACAGAATTCAAACACTTGACTGAGGATAGGCAAATTACAGGCAAACAGGTTTCCATTAATGCTGGCATTAGATAGATCCCTTTAGATTCATCATGACATAAATATAAGCACCTGTTATCTTTAATGACAGATCTTCTCCTGCAGGATAATTTTTTTAAACTTGTCATACTATATATTCTGTATTGTTGCACTTCTCTTCCCAACACTATGAAATGCATCACACTGAGAATGTTATGTCAGAAGTAATTGTTTTGTATGTTATTACTTCACTTTTGCTGCATTTTATCTTTTTTCATTTACAAACTTTAACATTTTTACTGCTTTGACTGTCAGGTTCTGGTTGCTGAAGTTTATTGCACTGGCAGCATGCTGCGCTGGAGGCTTCTTCCTCCCAGAAGAACAAACCTTTCTGGAAGGTAAAGAGAGGAATCTTAACAGTGCAACTTCAGCGATTATATATTTTTAGAGCTGGCATTTGTCATTTATTTTGTCAAATAATGTATCATTTATTATAACGATTTAAATGGAGGCAAAACGTTGTAGACAGATGAAGCAATAAGAAAAGAGTGGAAGTAACAAGTATTGGATTTTTTCTTTATTGGCTGCATCATTTTTTAAGCTCACCCAAAGAAAGGGCAGTCTCCACACACATTAACAAAATTAGCATCTTTACTTAATATAATCTCACAGCTTAAGGTGCAACATTGTGAAGGTGTCTGCCACATTTCTACAACACTTTCTCTCTCTGTCCAATTCCACAGTGTGGCGCTACGTAGGAGCCGCCTGCGGGTTCATTTTCCTGCTGATCCAACTCATGCTTTTGGTGGAGTTTGCACACAGATGGAACACAAACTGGTGAGAGCAACATGTCTTTTCTCTGCTCCTGTCTCTGCTTTGACCTACTAACTCAGACTCTTGCTCGATTTCGTAAGCATAGATGCCCAGTAAGCAGAAACAGCGCAGAGCTTTTTATTTGTTCTTTAGTGACTCAGAGGGTGGGGCATATTCTTCTGTGGGGTTATTTGGATGAAAAAAGAGGGAGTCGTGTAGCTTTGTGTTGCTGTCGATGGAGCGGAGGCTTGGCAGCAGGCCCACCCCGGGCAGATTCACAGGATGCATATGGTTTTAGAGTGTGTACACTGTTTCCCCTTCCCTTCCCACACAGACACACACAGACCACAGAAGATTGTTAAAAAACCTTTAATGGTTTTGTAACCAATATAGTAAAACCATGCATTTCGAGAGTTAAGTAAAACTGATGTGAAAGCACTTAAGCAGCCATGAATCTCCTTGTCTTGTGCAGGAAAAACTCACCTAACATATCTTTCTCTTTGTTTGAAATTTTCTTTAGGCCGTTAGTTTTCTTTTCCCCCTGATCACTTGATCTTTTTTATTCATTTAACTTGTGTTACCCTTGTTCATGTTACGTTTCCCTCCCTTTCTCCCTCTTCTCTTTCTGTCTGCAGGAGTTCAGGAGCTAAGTATAACCGTCTTTGGTACGCAGCTTTGGCCTTGGTGACTCTGATGCTGTTCAGTGCTGCCGTCGGAGCCGTAGTCTTTATGGGTGTGTTCTACACCGACCCAGAGGCCTGTTTACTTAACAAGATCTTCCTTGGCATCAACGGCAGCCTGTGCCTCATTGTCTCCCTGTTGGCCATCTCCCCATGCATACAGAAATGTAAGTACCAGTACTCATAAGCACATCATCTCATTTTACTGTCTAAAAGCAAATTAAAATCCAGTATTTGATTGAGGTGGTGTTTATAGAAAACTATGTTACTTAGCACAAAGAGAAATTCACAAACAGCAGCACTTGAGACACATCAAACATTGTATAGTGACAATAAATAAGACTGTTACCTGTAATACTTGCAGTGCAGCCCACATCAGGCTTGCTGCAGCCAGGAGTCATCAGTGTGTACGTCATGTACCTCACCTTCTCAGCCTTCACCAGCAAACCAAAAGAAAGTGAGTATGAAGACACACAAAAACATATTATGATCATATCATGATATAGTGAGTTTTAATAATAAATATTAGTTGGAACTAAAATAAACCAATAATAATTGAGACACTAAAACAGCTACTTTAAGAAAAGGAGAACACGTAATGTCCAAAAGCCAACAAAAATGTAATTAAGGTTTTATTCTAGTTCAGTCATTAACAGATATATATATTTGACATGGAAAAACATACTAAGGACACAGATTTGACAAGGGTTCAATGATATCATAACAGATGAGCAATCCTGCACATCCGCTCTGTGAAAAGTTGTGTTACACTCAAGAGTAAGGAACATAACCCAAACACAATATGAGGCCTTTTAAAGATAAGGCACTGAGATCTCTATGACCTTTAGAGCTTTAGAGAAAGTTGTGATTGTGAAAACAAATTCTGCAAAGATTGACGTACATATAAATCTCTGAAGTGCTCCTGTTTCCACATTAGTTGTCTATATAATGTTCTGTACTGAGTTACTGTTGTAAAGATAATCTTACCATAAATATTTAATATCAGCATGTCACACCTCCTTTATTATCCTGCATCATTTTATTGAGGCTGTTGGTGTTTTTGTACTTATTGTATATTTTTCCTTCCCCTCCTTCTCTTGCCGCTGCTAACTTTGTGCCAAAATACACACATGCTCACTCCATCTTTCACAATCTCCTCACTCCTTTCAATACTTCCTCTTTTACCTCATCCATCTCTGTCTGCACATTCATTCTGTTCAGTGGTGGAGAGAGATGGTGTGAACAAAACCGTCTGTGTATTTCCCTTAAACTCTGGGACCGAGAGCGACAAGAAAATTGTCACCACTGTTGGAACCGTTATCCTGTTTGGCTGCGTCCTTTACTCTTGGTAAGACACACACACACACACACACACACACACACACACACACACCTCTTGCTTCTCCTTTTCCGCATCTCAATGTCTTCACACATACAAACTAAGTTTTCCTGTTATATATCTCTTTTTGGTGCTGTATCATTGAATTGATTTGACTTGAGTTGAGAGACTAAACATGATTCAGTTCAAACCCATTAACAGCAGATGTGTTAGAGGCAATGTGGAATAAAAGTAATGTGTTTTATGGCAGGCTTTAGCAACAGAGAAAGGCTTGTTTTTATTGGCTGTGACTCTGTAGAGGCAGTGCATGATTGGCTGCAGCTAAGCTAAGGGTATGAGAGACCAGAACGATGGCTCTCTGCGTTTGTTCACATGTGTTTCCCATTAAGTGGAGGCATCATGTCTCCTGTGGTCGTTCCCTGAAGGAGAGGGAGTTAGACTCTGCAGCAATTTGAAACTGCAAATTATTGGAAAAATGCAGAATGACGGAATTAAAACCTCTCTCCCCCAATCCATTTTCATATCTTTTTCTCAATTTCTTTTTCTCCACCCTCCCTCTAGCTTGACGTCCACCACCAGGCGAAGCTCTGCAGCGCTTCGAGTGTGTAGGAACAGTGAACCAGCGACTGAGGTAACCTCAAAAATATTAAAATCTCAGTGTGTGTCAATGAAATATACAGACAGACTATGAATAGATTAACAGCACTTGATTAGATATATTTATCGAATCATACAGATTAGGCGCAAGAGACATAATGTGTGTGTCTATTCCAGTTCGGTGGCAACATTTATGTTTTTCTTAATCCTGCAGAGAGCTCGCTGCTGTTTCTGTTTTGGAGATGACACAGGTGAGGAAAGTCAAACAATCCCCCCTCACTATCACAGCTTTTATTTATTCCTCCCCCCTCTTCCCCCTGCCCCTCCAGCCTGTTCAGTGTGTACGCACAAACGTCCCCAGCCGTAGTGTTTGCACATTGCTATTCCTCAGCCAGATTGAGGATGGTGCAAAAGTATTGGTCAGCAAACATAGATGATGTCACTGTTACTAGGAGGTTAGTATGACACAGTGAAGCAGCGGCAGTAGCAAAGTGGGATTGTGGGTAGGCTGACACTGCCCTCTGCTGGAAATAAAACTGTTGGCAACACAGTGGCAAATCAGAAATAACTCGCCATTATTACACATTTTATATTTGGGAGTTACACATGATTCTATCTCTGGAATGACATTCGACTTTCTGTCATATCTTCTCACCTCAACTGAAATCAATGTTTGAGACATTTTCTCATATTAAAATTGTTACTTCCCCACATCCACCAACACTTTGCATCATTTAATGTGTGCTTTTTAGATGACTATGATGAGGAGAAGACTGGTTCAGGCCAGAACGTGCTGTATGATGAGAAAGAGGCAACCATCTACAGCTACGCCTACTTCCATTTTGTCTTCTTCCTGGGATCCCTCTACGTCATGATGACCGTCACCAACTGGTTCCAGTAAGTGATACTCTGTGTGATGGATATTCTCATGGTTCTGCAATGCTTAGGCATATATGTTTCTGTGTTGTACTTCTAAAACTAGGCTAAAAGTAGTACTAAGCTGGCCAAGTCTGAAGAGGGCATGTCAGTCCTGTCTTTCACGGAGCATTTTAACACTAAAACTAGCTCCCAAGACTGATGGTCACATCACATGCTTTGAAATATCATTAAGAGATTAATTAATCACCAGCTTGAAGTAAATAAGGTGCATTTCATAGCCAATGCATAATCTGCACTATAATTATCCCATCAAAGGATGAAAATGTGTTCAGTCAGATGTTAAAAATATTGGTAACAGTATCAACATGCAGATGATGTTTGATGCCAGCTACAATATAATCAATGTATTCTGTGTGTTACCTTGTTTCATGTATAGAAAAGCTAAATTAATGGAAAAAGAAGTCTCTCTGTCCATTTTATTAACCAACTTTTTTCCTAGCAGACATTTCACATGTCATTGCTTGACAACCACAGATCTAATAAGTATGATAATATTGATAAGGACTGCCTTCCATTTTGATAAGCAATTTTCCAAAAAAGCCATTGTAAATTATATTAAATATTAGATACAGCTGTTCTTCTCCTGCTATGACAACTAATAATGTCTGATGTCAAAAATGTCTTTAGTGACCATAATCTATTAAGGATACTCAAATTAAGGTTACAGGTTGTTAGTATCATCCTAATTCAGTTAGATGAGCTATGATAAATATTTTTCTAACAATGGATCAAATGATTTGGAGCCACAGGGAGTTATTATCTGACGCTGCAATAACCCTCAGCTCTATTGAGCTCTGTAGCGTATTTTTAGATCGTTTTTTTGTGTTTGTGGCCCATAGATTAGGTTCACTCTTATCACTCTCTAGTATTGTTTTGAGCACAGCAGGCACAGGATTTCAGAGAAATAATCCATTGCTACCTGTTTAGTGTCAAAAAGCAGAGCGAGGAATGTTAGCATTTGGCTGGTGTATAAAGTGGAGCATTTAGCTGCTAATGAGTCAGATATTTCCTTCAGGAGTTGGTGAAGAATTAAACAGAGCTCTGCTTAACTCAGTTCTCTCACTGTGTGCTTCCTTTTACAGTTATGATAACCATAAGATTGAGAAATTGTTGGACGGGAGCTGGTCAGTGTTCTGGATCAAGATGGCCTCCTGCTGGGTCTGTCTCATCCTCTACATGTGGACCCTCGTCGCTCCCATGGTCTGCCCAAAGCGCTTTGAAGCCTAGGCTGCACATCACTAAGCTGGAGCCAGGCTACTCTGATTCTTGGGATGTGGCCAAGCAGAAGCTCTCACGCTGAGCCAAGGGACCACCACAAGCCCCTTTTACCTTGAAACACAACCCTACACTACCCTCAGCGTTTCAAAATGGAAGATTATCTGTTGCCTTTTTGTTTGTATGCTAGTGTTTCTTTTACTTTGATTTACAATGTTAAGATGTTAATACCTTGATGGTGATTTTTTTTTTTTTTTTTTATCTTTTACTACCACTTACTCCTGGAGTTTTATATTACTTACAGGTCTGTAAAGATACATTGGACTTGAGTTACATTGTGAAACATGTGAAGCATCCAGCCCCTATAGATTCCTTGATAATTTCAGATTTTAAAGTATGTTTTGTAAGCATATCGTGTGTGTCAGTTCTCGCTTTTACTCTCAGCCACGCATTTCAGTTCTGTACAGTTGGACCATAAAGTTGTAGCAAAGTTTAGGGACAAATTTATTTCAGGTTAGAGATGTTACAAGAGAAAATGTATTTATTTAAGGGTGTCTTAAGTAATCACAAATCATTTTGTGTAGGAATGTCGTGTAAATTAGATTTGTCCCTGGCTCTGTTTTAAAAACTCATCTCTCAGGCTCAAATGTAAGCAGTGTATGTTTATGCTTTGTTGTGTTGCGCCCTTTTGTAGAAGTTTTCTATGCAACAGAACAAGCTCTTTTCGATATTATATACACCCAGTGTTGTGACGTTTTCACTTAGATCACAGGGATAATGTTTCAGATTGTATTAAATGTCAGTGCTCCCTTTGAGCCAGATCTTTTCTTAGGAAAATCCATGTCATCTGTACAGCATTTCCAGTCATCATCGTTGTTGTACAGGGCAGCGCTCTTCAAATCAACCTGCCTTACGTAACAGTGACGTTAATGGAGTGCCGCCTCTCTGGAAGAGCAGCAGTGACATAGATGAGAAACGTTTGCCAAAGGTAGATGTCAGAAAACAACAAACTACTCTATCAGATTTTTTGGTCAGTTACAGAGAAAAATATAACTGAGAACATTATGTATTTGCATGCAAACGCTTAAATCAGCTGTTTTCTGTACAGTTTTAAAGGCTTTTGCCTTGTCTTTGTTAATGTGTCAGCTCATAATGGTAGTCAGAATAAGGTAGCATGAGTGCTTATTATTAGTGAGTTATTCAACACTGGATGTTGAGTTTACTGCCGAATTAAAATTCACCTAAAGACCTTCACCTGTTTGTTACCTGTGTAACAGATTTTTGTTTTTTTGTATGGAAATACAAAATCTTGCACATTGTCAACTGCAAGGTCTTTATTTTTCTCATTCACCATCAATAAATTTTTATGTTCTTCATTTGTCTGATTGTATTCCTAACATGTTTTATCGTAACTTAAATGTATGTTTTTGCTAAAGTTATGTGATCATGGACCGATACTTTATGGACCTGCAAGTTTTGTCATGTGTCATTTGATAAACATTTCTGCATTTTAACAGTCAAGATAAATTTAGAAATTAAATGGTGCTCTGCTGCTTGAATACCAAGCTACAAAAGAATCCTAAATCAGATCGCAGGACCCACTGTGAAGGCTGTGTACTACCATAACCTACAGGAACATTTTGTAGTCTGAAAACAGCAATGTGGGTGCCATGCAGCTGACATTGTTCAAACTCCTTTAATAAAACATCCATTAAACATCATGTGGTGCCTTTATTTGCCAATGTAGTTTCCTTCATATGAATGAATATCACACAATAATCTCATGTAAAAAATAAGATAGAACCTGCTTTGAGTTTGTGAAATGCACAGGATTTTATTTTACTAAACAATATATTCAGAAACAGCAACAGTACTCTGTACTGAAAACATCTCAGGTGATATTGCATCGACATACAAAGAACCTTGCTTATGATTTATACAAGAATGTACTGACTTCAGTTACACTAAATTAAAATATATAATGCCCACTGTTATGCTTACCGGAGACCGTCTCAATTGAATGACAAAGTTAAAATACAATCACCAAAGTCTTTTACCAAAACTGCTCATTATGTTCCCTCTCACATTCATCTGTATTTCGCTAACTCATGTCCTCTACCTGTTTATTCTCAGCTATACAGCTCTGCTCCTTTCAACCACATATTCAACAGGGCACAAGTTGTTTCCTTGATGGATCACTCTCCTTCTCCAGCTTTACTGTGTGCTCTGGGCATTGAGATCCTCATAGTCAGCAGGAATAGTGTCTGTGGGTGTGAGAAAGAAAAAGCAATTCATAAGGATACTTACATGTTATGTAGCTCACTGTACTGCCTTTAACTAGCAAACACTCACCATTGCAACGGTACTTCAGGTTGGACCAGATTATATTTTCCTGAGAGAAGCAGAACACGCCCAGTCTCCCGCCTCTCATGCTTGTGTCTATTATCACCCCTGTGTCCGCCACAAGGTCCGAGCCCTCAAAGAATCGAGCTCTGGTTCACATTAGAAGTGAAAATAGTCAGTTTGCACAGTTTGAGTGTGTGCACTATCTCTCTTGAATGTTGATGTGTGTCTGCTTGTACCTGATGTATCCAACCTGAGGTCTGTGCTGAAGGAACCAGCGGTAGGAGACCTTGTCCTTCCAGCCAACATTCCTGGGGTCCTTCCACAGGAGACGTACCTGCTCAGCGGTGTCTCCTGTGTGCCAGAGGGAGTTCCTCAGATACTCACCAGGACCAGTCTTGGACTTCACAACCTAGTGATCAAGAGCCAGATAGCATAAGAAAACTGATACAGATGTTAAAAATGGGACATTAAACTCCAAATGCTCCTTATGGTCAGGTAAGCACCTTGTGTGGTAGCTCACTGCCATCAGTGTGTGTGAGCCTGTGACTGGGTGAATGAGCAGCAAATTTTGAAGTGCTTTGGATAAAAGCCCAACATAAAAGCAGCCATTTACCTTGAGTTGTATTCCCGGCTCAGCAACTGCTCTGAAGGGCGCAGCCTGCCAGTACGTTTGTTCCGTCTGTTTCCACATCACCACGTAGAAGGATGACGAGTCCTGGTAGCCGAAGATGAAGCCAGCATAGTCATCATCTGTCACTGTGTTCACGTGAAATGTTCCTTCAAAGTCGACCCCACTGAACGCTGTGTAGCCTACAGAGGTGGACAGTGGAGGTCAACATGTTAGGTGAAGGCTGACAAAAAACACACATTAAGGATGAGACAGTAATAAGGTTTTATGTGCTTACCTACAGCAAGGCCAGGGTCAGAGTTCATGGTCTGAACTATCTCCATACCCTGTCAGGATAAAAGAGAGTGTCTTCACTGTATTTATACTATTATGCCACTCTTAAGATATATTGTTTTTGTAATTTTAAAACAATATTCATCTTGTTTAAAATGAAATATTTTACTATCCATGTAGGAGTACACTCATTTTGTTTTGAATATGAATGGAACACCCTAGGAGCAAAGACTACTGGCAACTATAACAGAGGTTGAACTTTGGCTTTTGTTTACCTGATTGAGGACCACCCAGTTGGGGTCGATCTGAGAGTCCCCCTCTGGGTCCAGCACTACGGTCTGATAGGCTCTGAAGTCAGTGAGGGTGACCTCAGCGTTCTCTGGGCAGTGGTCGATTCTATCAATGACATTGTCTTTGTCAAAGTCTCCTTCGCACGCGTCTCCAACACCGTTCTCTGAAATACAATGACAGCGCTTAGGAACTGCACAGCAGAAATACGAATACTGTACAAGTGCATGTACACAGCCATCATTAAGTGATACTAACTGTCTGTATCTATCTGGTCTAAGTTGACAACTAGTCTGCAGTTGTCATTATCGTCCGGTATGCCGTCGTTATCGTCGTCATCGTCACATTCATCTCCCTGTCAAGATAAAATAGCACATTTGGATGAACATAAACACAGACAGCATACATGAGATCAGTGGTGTTGGAAAGTACAGTAACTAAGTCCATTTACTCAAGTACTGTACTTAAGTACAATTTTGAAATACTTGTGATGTTTTTTTGTTTTTGTATTTCTACTCCACTAACATTTCAGAAGTATTTTTACTTCACTACATTTATCTGACAAACTTAAGTTCCTAGTTACTTTACAAATTAAGATTTTTGCAGACAAAACATATTAAAGGTTTATAAAATACAATATTTAGTTATAAACTAAAATATCCAACAGTTTATAAATGTTGCTCAAATGATTAGTTGATTGTTCAAAGTAACAAAATTAACTGCAAACCCGTATAACCTATCATTGATTACTCAAATGGATTTGCTGCTTTTTCCTTTAATTATATTAACTTATTTTTTAATAAATTGGAGGTTTGGACTGTTGAAGTGAAGATGTCACTTTGGGCTCTGGGAAATGGTGACGTAACTTCTCACTATTTTCAGAATTTTTACAAACCAAACAATCAATTGATTAATGGAGAAAATTATCAGCTGATTAATCCATAATGACCACAATCATTAGTTGCTGTCAAAATAGGAGTAACACAGCTCAGGGGGACTTGAATTGAGTACTTTTACTTTGAGCACTTTATTTCCTGGTTATACTTACATGCTTTTACTGAAGTAACATTTTCAATGCAGGACTTTACTCGTAACAGAGTATTTTTAAAGTGAACTAATACTTAAGTAAAGGATCCGAATATCTTCCTCCACTACTGCAAGAGATGAATTACTAAAATATGATGCACTGAATAAATTCAGTAAAGGACGAAGAGAAAGATTTAAGTTTAAAACCATTCCATCCTTGTCAGTGTCCAGCTGAGCGGAGTTGATGACTGTGGGACAGTTGTCATTTGTGTTCTGGTGGCCGTCACCATCACTGACAAAGAGGAGGAAGGGAAGGTAAAACAAAAGGTCAGAACTTTCTGCACTTTTATATGTATTCATATCACAGGTCAGAACAGCAGGCTCTACCTGTCTATGTTGTCATCACAGGTGTCTCCTACAAGGTCATCATCCGAGTCAGACTGCAGGAGACAAAACAAATACTGTTGTTCAGAGTTCTGGCAGCAGATTCATTTTGTTCAGGTTGTTGTTTGGTTTGTTACCAATGATGCAATACATCAAAGTACATGTATATATTCATATTTCATATTTCATATTCATATACATTAATTTGAGGTACTTTATACTTCTACTACAGGACATCTCTGAGGCAGTACTGTACTTTTTACTCCACTACATTTGTCTGACATCTTAAGTTACTAGTTACTTTTCAATTCAAATTTTTCATACCCTTACTGTTCAGTGAAAACCATGTATCTCCAAATTTCGTGAATTTAAAGTGGAATTTTTCTGATAAATTGAAGGATGATTTGTCCCTTTATGGCTTGAGAATATTGTTACTTTTCAGGGTAAATAAACTATTTAAAAACTCTCTTGGATTTTCTGGAAAATGCAGTGGACTTTTCAAAGACACGTGGTTCTCACAGTACAGTGACGTGTTATAGGATGATCTTGTAGAACATGATGCATTGCTGTATATTAAACATCCGAGCAAAAAGTTAAAATTAGTTCAACCTTAAACATCTACAACAGTAAAATGCAACATACACATTAATGCAACAGTATATTAATATCAATATTAAACCAAAAAAATCATATACAATAATAACACACTGTCAAGGACCATTTTACTACACAATGAGTACTTTTACTTTTTATACTTTACGTACATTATGATGGAAATAAATACTTTTTCTTAAATAAGGTTTTGAATGCCGGGTTCTTACTTGTAGTGGATTATTTTTCACAGTGTGATATTTGTACATATATTTAAGTAAAAGATCTGAATGCTTCTTCCACCACGGCCTGTTACCTGGTTGGGGTTGACCATATCAGGACAGCTGTCGCAGGCATCTCCCACACCATCGTTGTCTCTGTCTTTTTGGTCTGGGTTCGGTACTCGCTGGCAGTTGTCAAGAAAATTCTTCAAGCCTGAGAACATAAACACCTCAGTACTTTAATTTTCTGCGCCATGTAAAAGCGTTGACAGAAAAATAGAAAGCATGACAGAAAACAGCCCACAGACACAGTCTGTCAAATGCATCACCAGATGGCAGTGTTTGTGTAAGACGAAGGTGAAATAGTTTCCAGTGGCCTTCAACGCCTGGCGGAGGCTTACCGTGGAAAAATGAGAGAGAGAGGAGACAGACATGACCAAGCGCTTAGCAATCCAGCCCTGGAGTTAAAGACAGAACCAAATGATCAAGAGGTTGAAGCTCTACCAGAATGAATGAACAGGGGTAAACAGAGTACATGCAGCATACGTAATCACATAAAGGTAAACATGCTGGCACACACAAAGGCACAAAGTTAAAATTTAGTTTCCAGTGGAACAAATGAGAGGTATTCTAAAAGGGCATTCAAATGAAGTATGTGAGAAAAGTTTGTGAGACAACACTTCTGATTCCAGTTGGAACATTTTAACATACAACACTGTTTTCTACTGGGGTTTAAAAGGTTTGTTTTTTCTTCTTAATGACGCTTGAGTTATTTCCTGAAAGCCGATGACCTAACTGGTCAAGGACGTGAATTGGAAACAGAAACAGAAACAGAAAGACCAGAAGGATGTTTTGAACAGATAAGTGCTGCCAGTCCACACTTTCCACTGAACAGGATTGTAAAGGTTGTGTTCTTGTCTAGACAGTCTAGTCAGACAGTGTGTGGTTTGGATAACCCTCACAGAAACGATAGTATTTTAATATGATGATCAGACATTAGCTTTCACAATGTGGTCTTAGCATTATTACCTCTAATTGATGCAATAAAAGCAGCAATGATCCAGTTATTACACCTACCACAGTAATGACCATCCAACCTTTTAGCCACTGTGACCATTTACAAAAATGCCCGTCTAATTATATCCAGTCATACAAGTAATCACACAATTATGTATCTGTTATAATTACTCAACTGATAACTAATAACAAACTTACCGTCCCCATCCATATCATCATCACAGTCATCTCCCAGCCCGTCTTGATCGGTATCCCTCTGTGAGGGATTGTCGATTGTTCTGCAGTTATCACAGGCATCACCATGGAGATCCTTATCGCTGTTCCTTTGGTCCACATTAGGAACGAGCCAGCAGTTGTCCTGGGACAGATAAATGAGGTTTACTGTATAGTGCATGGGCTCAGTGAGAGTAAGTTACTGTTCACAGAATCTGTGAGAGTTCACTGCATGCTGGTCCTGTTGAGCTAAGTTACTTACATCTATGTTAGCAATGCCATCACTGTCTGCATCATCATCACAGGAGTCACCCAAGCCATCCCTGTCTGCATCCTCTTGGCCGGAGTTTGGCACAAACACACAGTTATCCTGGAAACATCGCAAAACACACATATCTTTAATGTTTAGTACTAGTATAAATTTAATGCAGAGGGTAGTGGGTGTAGACATGAGTACCTGCTTACACTGGTTGTCTCTGCACTGGAGCTTAGCATCAGGATATGCGTCAATATCTGTGTCCTTTCCACACACGTAGCCATTACCAGCCCAACCAACGCCACACTAACACACACACAAGACGGAAAGGCACAGCATGACATTTAACGTAAATTATGTAATGTGGAAAAGTTAGTGATTTACATTCACGATCCACAGGTATTTATAAAGATGAATATGCCCTCAGTATTTTATAAATCCTTACCACGCAGCTAATGCTGCCGTCTCTCTCCACGATACACTCGGCATTGGCATCACAGGGGTTGGGTTGACCGTTGCCGCAAAGCCGAGTTCCTTGGCACCCTCTCACTTGGTCACCTGTGAAGCCAGTTCTACACTCGCCACAGCGGAAGGAACCCTGGTGAGGACAGTACAGTCAGAGTCAGAAACCAGGGCTGTTTGCTGTATGAGAGTATGATAATAACCATACACCAGTCCGAGTGGTCTTACTATAGTGTTGTAGCAGTTTGAGTTGGCAGTGCAACCTCCATTCTCAGGTGGGCCCAGACACTCATCTATATCCTCACACACCTGGGATGAAAGTCAGTATATAAAGAGAAAGACTCATAGTTAAATCAAACAGAAGTAATGTTTTATATACAGTTTATTATTTTTGTTGTTTTACCTGTTTGTGCGACTTAGCATATGCCACTCCCACTCCATTTAACTCTGGCCCGGTGTATCCCAGAGGGCATTGCAAGCAGCGAAAACCAGGAGCAGTGTTCACACAGCGGACTCCAGGGAAACATGGGCTAAAGTCGCACTAAAACACAAAAAAAACAAGATTGTCAAATGTCAACTCATGCTAATTTCACCAACTGGTTACAGAGACACATACACCTTAAAGAATATAGTCCCTACCTCATCTACGTCGTCACAGTGCACCCCGTCTCCTGTATATCCATCTGGACAGGGTGCACACTGGAAATTCCCTGAATCTGTAGGGATGCACATGTTCTGTCTGAAACAGGTCCCGGGTGCACACTTAGTCTGAGGCTGAGGCGGCATGACAAACGACCCAGGACGGGGACCTGGCCCGGGACCTGGACCTGGACCTGGACCTGGGTTGGTTGGACTGCCTCCGAGACCTGTGGGACACATAGACAGATATGAGAGCACCTTGTTGAAAAGTAATTTTGCCAGTAGTGTCTAAATACTGTGAGAATGAAGTCTGATCAGGGTTTTTCTACTGCTTACCACAGGCTAGACATTCTGCGATGGTATTCCTCAGAAAAGTTGTCTCCTTAATCTTAACCAGAAAAAAACAGAGTGTAGAAATGTTAGTCAGGATCAATAGAAGCATATCGAAATTTTATATTTTTAAATAACTATTGAAAATCTGAAGGAGACTGAGAGGTTCTGTAAAGTTATAAAATGTGTGTCTGCTAAGGCAAACTCCAGTGATCTGTTACATAAACGATTCCCGAAGTGTGTCTGGACTGTAAAACCAGGATTTTATTGCCTCAGGCTCCATTTGATGCCTTATCTTCTAACAAATCTGCCGTTTTAAATGATCATCCACTGCTCTCTTTTTAGTGAGCTGTTTGTTGCTGAGGTTACATAAAGTCTTCAACAGGTGCTCAGCCAGTCTGGATTCTCACTTTTCAAAACAAATCTCTGCTTTTATTGCAGATCTTACCCCGCAGAAAAAGGAAATTCCAATCGGTTGTGAATCAGCCCACATTCCTTCACTTTTAAAGGTAGGTAACTCTTCAAAACAGTCAGGGACATTTTCTTTTTTACAATGTTCTCCAAAAAGCTTTTTCCTTCCATTTTATCAATTGAATTTGTCAATTTAATTTAATCTTAGAATCAACCTGTCTTCAAACAATGCCATCATCAAAATTATTGGACTATTTATAATAATATAATAATAACTCTATTTTTAAATTCTGTGGTGCTCTTTACTTGATCATTTTGAACAGTCTTTCAGGAGTGTTCCCTGTAAGACACACAAGACTGGGACACATGTTACCTGCTGGTGGAGCAGCTCCTTCATCTCAGATAACATGCTCTTCAGCTCCACCATGGTGGCCTGGTCATGTGCTGTTCTGCCTCCCTGGATACCTGAGAGAATTTCACAAATCAGAATTAGAAAATCAGCTACACAACACATCCGCCAGGTTTTAGTTAAACCTATCAGGTGATGTCAGACAGCCAGTAACAATCTTTTCTCACCTAGCACCTGCAGAGATTCACCCTGATCCGTGTTACACTCCTGCAGAGTGGCCACATTGTCTATGGTGTCCTCTATCACCAGCTTCAAGTCAGTCAGTTGATTCTTAAAGATGAATACAAGGCAGATCAAATTAAATAAATAAAAATAACTGAAAAGTTGTTGTGCTGGTCAAACAGTTTTCATATTATACTGTAATGTTGGGACTGGCAGCATATCTCTGTATTCAAATTTATATGTCCTATTAACCATAAATGTCCTATTAACCTGTCCAGTCGACTGCAGGGTCCTAAGTGACACTTTGTTGGGACCAGCTGGAAGTGACCCAAATGCAGCTGGCAGATCATCCAAAGTGTGCACCAGCCTGCAGTCTATATAGATGTTGAGGCGAGGTGGGCCGCGCTGTAGGCCGCTGGCATGTAGCATCACATGGTGATCTCGACCATCTGCCAGGGAGGCGTGGTTAAAACTGGTTGTGCCAAATCTGCTGTCAGTTTTCTGGTAACGTAGGGTCACTATAGGTGAAAAAAATAGAGAATGAAAGACAGAGAGGAGAGGAAAGAGAAAGGCAGCAGGAGAACATGAGTTCAAACAGATACATAGCTGGAAGTCAAAGACAGTGTTACATGTGTCAGTATAATACTTCACCCTTGCTCAGTTTGGCCTGCACACTGAACTCCAGATACTTGGTGTTGTCTCTGGGGTTGATGACACTGTAGAGGGAGGTGGGGGCCTTGTTTTGGAGTCTGAAGGAAGAGAGGAGGAAAGCTTCGTCTCGCCCTTTGTTCTTCAGGCTTCCTTGGAGCAAGTCTGGCAGGCAGTCTGGAGAATCCAGCAGGTCGTAGACTAACGGAGGAGAGGATTGTTAAAAAGCTGCCATAATTGTGACAAAGAAAGTCCAGATAAAAAAGCATGGATCAACACAGACAATAAGGGAAACATGCAGCGTAGTGGTCATTCATCAGTGTGCAAGAAGCTCAGGAAACACCAACCGACAGCACTCTATCTGGTACACTTTGACAGGTGCTTACTTTCTTTTATCTCAATATAAATGAAAAGTTTTCTGAGTTTGTGTCTTGATGGCTATGGCACACAGTGTACTGTGGATTGTAACTGCTGAGTCAGTATGGTACTTTAGTATGTGTGACAGTGCATATTTATGTGTGTGTTCATGTCTGTGTGTGTGTGTGTGTGTGTGTGTGTGTGTGTGTGTGTGTGTGTGTGTGTGTGTGTGTGTGAGCGCACATTCATGTTCGCATCCTGCTGTGTTTTATAGAGTGGCAGACTGGAGTTGCAGAAGGGAGCAGCAGTAAACCTTTTCCACTGGAACAAACCTACTACCTCACACCCCCATGCACTGACACATTCACACAGATACACAAAGACGCTTGCTAGTAGCCCATTAGTTGAACTGGAAAATAATAAGAAGTGACAGGAAATCATATGGAAACATTTGTGTGCAGATTCCAGGCAAATCAAACTTTTGCACATGCACTTTCTTGGATGGCAATTCATGTTGTTCCACTGGCCTTATTTAGGTCAGACTGTTACTGGATCCCAGATGTCAGATTCAAAAGACTACAAAAAAGCTAGGTTCATGCCAAACAAATCAACTGCAATACCCTCTTTATTAACAGCTTGCTGCAGATTGAAAGTTGTAAGATCAAGCATCCGATTATTAGGAATACATGAATACTAAAGAGAGTTACTGAAACAGACTTATTTGAAAGTGATCTAAAGAGGTTTTTAACATCTGCTGATCTATGGCACATATGAGACGATTTTCTGACAGGCATGGAAAGTGAAAAGTACTTACCAATGCCTTGAGCTGAGACCGTGAGCACAAGCTGTTGCAGCACGAGAGACAGAGCTGCTGCTCCAGCCCACACACCCATTGTCAGTGCTTCAGGATGGGACACACCTCAGGAAAAGCTGTGCTCCTGAAGAAAGGATTGAGTTTCCTCTTGTGGATCAATAAGTGTATCACAGATTATTTTGTGATTATTATTTTAACGATCCAACAGAATGATGGACAAATCCAGATGTTGAAGCAAAATCTCAGCAGAGGTGAGATGGTTTTGTTGCCACAGCCACAGCTTTTAAAGCAAAGGGGAGTGTCTTTGTACTCTACTGCTGAGAAGGTGGCACTGTGTAGGGACTATTTTAAGTGTGTGGGAGTGTCCCCTTGCTACTATAGTTCGATCATATAATACATTTTAATAGCACTACCACATGCTGAAAACTGTGTAAACAAAGAAATAACAACAAAAAAGGTATAATGTATGGTATTTAATTCTAAAAGGTTTGTCAGAGTACTTCATTGCCTCAAGTGCATGAGCTAAATGTGAAATTTTTGTGTATTTATGATCCTATCCTATTTTATTAGAGTCACAATAAAGCTTTTATTCATTGAATATTTGCGTCTACAGTCTTTTGGGGATTTGTGATATACTATAAAACCATTGGAAGCACTCTAAATCTGTCTGTATACAGTCAGCCAACTCTAAAAAATGTTTAGAAATGGATTGTGGTCTCAGGGGAGGAAAACCTGATTCCAACTGGCCATTGTTTTTCACAAACATCATGAGCCTCTGTCGTAGATGTGGATTTGATCTCTTAGCTCATCTCCAGTAAGCCAGTTGAACTATATGCCATATGTTTTTAATTTCAATTTAATTTAATCCAACTTGTAACTCTTGCCTCTGCAAAGCTTTTTCTTAATTCCATCGGTTGGAGAATGTGAGAAGGGAAGTATAAAGAGGGCTAGGCTTGGGACCCTGGAAACATTTCACGTTAGATGTCTGGTACTCGTCTTAAAGCTTTCTCTACTAGCCTCAAGTACATTTCATCATCTCAGCTGCAGGTCCAAGCCAAAGAGAGACATTTACCATCCCTCAGTGCATTATCACCGTACATCCGTCTCTGTCTGGATGTCTAGTCTCTGAACAAACACCTGGCAGCCTTGAGTCTGACTATCAGCACAGGGACAGACATCATGCTGACAATAAGTAAAATACCACAAAAATGGGAGGGAAAAATCTAAATTTGAACTTGTTACTTGTTCCATTCGTGTTATATAGTATGTCAGCCACTATATAAATGACAGCATATGGTGTATCACTGTTCCTTTCAAGACAGGCCTTTTTACTGCTTGTTTTAAAATGTATAAAATCAACTAATTGATATGACTATTGGATCATGTTATCTCTAGTCTCTTGCAGCCTTGAAACTACTGACAAAACAATGATATACTGCATTAAATCAATATAAGTATAGTTTCATTCTTGTAATTAAAATATGATTCAACAAACATTTGTTTAATTGGTAACATTTTGCACTAGGTACACATATTTCTAGTAGAAATCATGACTGGACATAAGAAATGAGTGAGGAATTTACTGAAAAGTAATGTAGTTAACACATAACCCTTAATAAAACTTTAGAATGATACTTGACAAGTGACCGCTTGATACTAAAATGAAAGTATTTGTATGTTTTGTGCACACAGATAAAATTTGCACATGTGTAGACCTTTATTTGCAACCATAGCTTTGGGGCAAATGGGTCATTTTTAAGATGAATATTATTGACTTTACCTGACTATTTTAATAAACTAGTATGTGAGGGTCCATTTCTATTTTTTGTTTATAGATTAATTGGTAGATACATTTTCACCCCTAAAATAATTAATGCATTTGAAATTGTGAGGTCATTCTTGACGTCGCAACAAGTATTTTTTTTTATCACCGAATAACACATCTCCTCAGCAGTTGGTGCGTCCAAACACTTTAAGGATTTCTAATTGATGTTGTTACATGTAAATAAATTCTTTCTCATTATGTTTACTTTTTTTGTGCAACATCTCATAAAGGTGCATCATGCTGAGTTGCTGCTAGGATTACTTAATTCCGTCATGATTACCTCAACACTACTTACCAGTTTCATGACTCCTAAAGTGATGTAAAGCGTCACCCTAATAAGCTGACAAACAGCTAATAAGTTTTAACAGGGAATGAACAATTACAGTTGAGTGACATCAGCCAGAGACTGAATTCTCTCACTCAAAACACATTTACATGAATATTTTCACCCATATTTTACAGTTTTATTCTTTCATGTCAATATAAATGTGCCTAGCAGGTCATCTTAGTGCATGACAGAGGACATTTGAACATGTTTCATCAGACTAATGATCTTTTCACCTCTGCAGGCTCTGATATGACAGGTACCTCGTGACGTCACCGGCTCCTTCCATGAATCAAAACATGGCGGCTGCCATGGAGCTGAGATGCTGGGGAGGAGACTGGGGGTTGCCTTCCGTCCACAGCGAGTCTCTGGTAGTTCTGGTAATGTTATCCTCTGCTTGTAATAAAAAATACGGTTACGATATCCAGGCCTGCTTTTAAGACGAAAGGCTTCTTCTGCGGTTTTCTTTGCCGCTGCTCTGTGTATCTCTGGTTAGCTTCCATGCTAACTCACCCACTGCAGTTTGCTTGTTAGCTGCTCATTTTCAGCTCGATGTGCAGGATAGAAAGTCAGGTTTTCAGTTCAGCTTCATGTTGGCTCAGCGGCAGCATAATAACCGGGACTGCACGGTCTGTCCTTAATGTGAGGCTGCTTGTCAGAAGTCACTGTCATGGCTAATAAAAATGTGGTCCTTCAAGGTCAGCTTGTTGAAGCTCCGATGTTAATTTATCTTTGTATATTGCCCACTCTCTCGCCAGGTTGCTATCGACGGTGGTAGAGGTAGTAATAACCTGTCAGGACATTAACATTGAGGTGTTTGCTGCCTTTTAATCATGTTGTTGTCTCTCAGTAAGTCGGTGCAGTTACTACTAATGCCACAAGGTGACACTTGGGATAATGTTGACAATTATGACACCTTTTAAAGCACACAACTTAAATATTATGTGATAATTATGCCTTTTTGTGGGTTTATTGACGGCATTCAAATATATTTATGAAGTACAATGTGTCAGACTTTGTCAGGAATAGTCCTACATTTATTTCTATTGTTGTCACTGGTGTTACAAACCAGAAACAGGAATTCATGGTGTGACATGAATACATTTTAGGAAATAGGAATTATGAAACTAGAAAAATCATATGGAAAATAAAAAATAATTGACTTATTGAGAATTGCTCGTCAGACAAAAATGAATAATCTTAAAATATAATCAACAAATTATCCAAAAATAAAAATAGTCTTTTGTTCACTGCCTTTATTTTGGTGCTTTTATTTTCTGGCTTGTAGTTGTGCTTGGTTTTCTGTAAATTAAGCTGTTTCAGGTCAGCAGTGTTATCATTATCATTGTGTGCACCAAATCTGAGTTTGTGCCAACCTCCTACTGAGGGTACTTTGATTGCTGCAAGCACTCTGCTTCATTACACGATTGTTATCATACTAAGCCTAGGCTTGATTTAAGCATTACAGTGCTGCATTAGAGCCGTAAACAGCTCAGGAAGTGTTTCCCTCAACAAAGTATGCTGTAGTGCTTTGGTATTTGGATCAATAGTTTGAGCTCTATATCTATGACAGACTTTTAAATCATAAATGGACTAACTTTTGTCTTGTACCGTCTTTCCTGATTCAAGTGTGGATTTTCTTTCAGGCATACGCCAAGTTTTCTGGAGCCAAACTCACAGTTTCTCCGATAGACTGGACATGGAAAACTCTAACAGGTGGGCCGCAGCTTCCTATAAACCAGAATTTCATAACATTGCTGTCTAGACACCACATGGGGATTGCTTGATATACAGATGTGGTCGACTGAGAATTCTATAACTTCTTAAGAATATACAGTACATTGTTGAAAAATATGGTTGTATTTTTTTACCATTTTGAGCAACCTTAATGCTCTTGAAGATAATGCAACAATACAACGCATGCCTAAAATCACATGACCACTTGACAGCTCTAATACTCTTAATTGCTGAAGATTTTGTGGATTGTCTGGTTGTGTTCAAATTTAACTAAATCATTGTAAATAGTCTTGAATTATAATATCTTCATCTTCCTGTCATTCAATTTGCAGCAACAGTCCCAGAGTTGATCTGTGGAAACTCTGTACTTCAAGAACCTACACAGATACTCAACTTCCTGAGGAAACAGGTAAGACTGGATGTGAAGGCTGCTCACTATCCATCACTTAGTCATTATGTCCCCAAACCCATTCAGCAGAATAAATAGATATGCTGTGATATTTATGATTATTTTATTTTATTTTCAGAGGTTTAATGCAGACTATGAGCTGTCAGCCAGACAAGGAGCAGACACCATGGCATATATTGCTCTGCTTGAAGAAAAACTACGACCTGCTCTGGTAACACCATTTCTCTTCTGCTTATTGCTGACAAGAACGTATCTGTGAGGAGGGTTAACATTCAGATTGATGCTTTGTGTCTCACAGTTGCACACTTTCTGGGTGGATGCAGAAAACTACGCCAATGTGACGAGGCCATGGTTTGCCTCACGCTCGCCATTCCCTCTTAACTTTCTCGTTCCTAGTAGCCATGCCAACACTGCCCTCTCCCGCATCCTTCTAACCAAAGGAGAGGCGCCTCTGCACAGAATCACTGAGGTGGAGGGAAAGGTAAATATTGATCTGTCTGATTAATCAGTCAAAATGTTGTGTCAACATGTCTGCTCCGTGTAGTTATCTTTTTCAAAAAACTGAAACTTTCTTATTGTCTTCCTCAGATCTACAGTGATGCTAAAGAGTGCCTGAATCTCCTCTCCTACAGACTGGGATCAGCAAACTACTTCTTTGGCAACTCGTGAGTTCTTTAATGTTTTTTGAAGGACCATATCCACATAGGTGAGAATCTATTGGAAAATTAACAGCTGAAAATGACTGGGATAGAAATGTCGTCTGAAATTAAATTAAATTAAATTAAATTTCTGGTTGTGAGTCTGCGTGCAGGTGTTAGTTTTTCGAATTAAATATTAAGCTGTTTTTTTTATTGTTAACTTGTGAGTATAGGAAAATAATGGCATCAAAACTGGGAACTAGCACAATACACAATAGGCCAAACTTGATATGCAAATTGGGATTTCTTTGGAAGTATGGAAAATGAAATGATGATGTATTAAGGCTGTGAAGGAATGGGTCTTATGAAGTGTATTTCGGAAATCATCCTGGAGAAATCAGACTTAGAAAATGCTTTTCTATGCTCATTTAGACAAAATTATTAATTATAATTCAGGATATATAAACAATATGAGTATACAATCTTTGATGTCACATAGCTCTGTATCGCTTGTCTCTGTGTGTGCCTAAATTTACAAGTAAATACATTTGTGTTTGTAGGCCGACCAGTCTGGATGCCTTTGTGTTTGGTTTTTTGGCTCCACTTTACAAAGCCAGTCTCCCCAGTAGCCCACTGCAGAGCCACCTCAGACAGCTGGATAACATCACAGGCTTCTGTGACAACATCCTCGCAGTCTACTTCAGCTCGGACCACCCTTGTAAGATCACTGCGCACACTGGAATTACTTACACTATCAGGGCTTGAGCTTGGGGAAATCTACACAGAATGATCATGGGGAAGGTTTTTATGTCCAAGCAAAAAAAAGAAACTAACATCATCAGCACTTTCTGTCTTCTCACGTCTTTGATTCACAGCATGCTTGCTCTTTGTATCTGCTTCTATTATAACACTGTTCCTGTTCCACTGACTCTCTGCTATCTCCTTCTTCTCTGGGTGTCCCCTTGCATCATCTCTCTACAGGTCCTCCCCCACCTGTTCAAGAAACAATGGATGCCAACCTCCAGAAACTAACGCAGCTTGTAAATAAAGAGTCCAACTTGATAGAGAAGGTGCTTCTGCTTTCCTTTTATCTTCTTTGCATGGTTGCATTTGGCAGGTACAGTCTCAGCTGGACTAAAATTTACATAAAGTGTCTCTCACTTAGTCATTGTCAAATAATTTTATGCATGTGTATGTGTCCTCTGACTAAACTGGACATCCTGTACTGTAGATGGATGACAACCTTCGCAGCAGCCCTCAGCACAAACCCCACAGACCAGACCCTAAACCCAGTCTGGCCAGTGAGAAGAACTCTACCCCTGCCTAACCCCTGACCTGTCAACCCTGATCCAGCCTTATGAATGGAGAAGAAACAGCCTGTAGATGAAAGGTGCTGTTCAGAATCTGACTCAACATACTGAAATCTAAAAATTGTCATCCAGCTGAGCTATAACTTGAATGGAAAAAAACTAAGGGAAGTATGACTGACTATATAATTATAAAAGAGACTATTTCACTGCAAGATAATGATGATATATTTAAAAGATGTTAGTTTGAAAGTGAAGGAAAAGTGCATGTGTGAGGTTTTTATAAAAGTTCAGCGCATGTATGGTACGTGGTTAAGGATGGAATGCTATGAAGAGGTGCTTGATGAGAAAGACGCAGAAAGTTCAAAGGAAAGCCAAAATGAAATGAAAAGTCCAGCAAGGAAGAGAAGTGGCACTGTTTGACATTTGAGTGGGCCACTTTTTTTCTTTCAACCCCTTCCCTTTTTGTCGTCTGTAAAAAATTTACTTTCTCTTTGACTTTTTCTGTTCTTTATCACACTACAGTTGATACACCACAGAAAGCATGTGGGAATGTCCTTACCTGCCTCTTGAGGATATTGAAATAACTGAGTTAAAGATACCATGGTCACTCAAGTAAAATTGTGTTTGGCCAGAGCACCGTATGGCAAGATTTGTTAAGTTATCTTGTTTTTCTCAAGTTAATAATTCTGTGCTATATCATAGAGCATCTCACATCCTTTAGCACCCCTCTGAGCACACGTCCCTTCTGTACAGTATGTACAGTATGTATGCAGTCAGGACTACAGGAATAACCTGTTAGTTTTATTGCTTTGCTCTTACCTCCTCTGCTTTGTATAGCTTGTATAGTTGTAAATAATCTCATGATTAAAAACAATGCAACTTATTTCTGGTTTCCTCTAATAGGGCTGATCAGCTTGTTCATAGTCTTTGCTAGAATCACTGACATAATGAAAGGGCCTTTCACACTGTATTAACTTATTCATGCAACATATGTGGGATTAATGTGTGTTTTCCCAAGGACTATCGGAAACCAGTGTGTCTTTCATTATTCTTTCTTTGAGATATTCCGTGTCATTGACATTCACTTTTTGCCATGGTTTTCCACAACCATTTTTGTACAACATTTATTTTGTTTTGATTTTCTGCTGTGTTGTCATTTGTTGTGCCTATTTAACATTCAGCTTGTTGAAACTGAAGCCTCTTCCATTTAGTGTGTCTCATTAGCTGCCTTTTTTTGTTTTACCGTCTGAATTTCTAAAACTGAAATTAGACTGTGAATGAGTTGCCATGTTGTTTTTTTATTTGTTTTGTGTGTTGCTTTTTGTTTTTTCTACTGTCTTGTTCCCTACTATTCTCACAAATCATATATTACTGATCTTTGTCTGTTCCATGTGATTGCTTTCATGATTTCTCTGTGTCTCAGTCTCAAAGTATTATTACTCGTAAAGATACTTGAGCTCTTGCAACTTCCAAAAGACGAATTCATGTTTACATTCCCTTTAAAACCACAAGCAAATTCATTCATTGGTGCATGCATGTGTGCGTGCGTGCATGTGTGGGCACGTGCGTGTGCTTGCCGGTGGACTACAAACAGGTTTGTGAGGACCATGTGGGTGCAGTGTGCCTTCATGACAGCGGGTGTCTTTGTACAATTGTCAAAATGTTGTCATGTGTTATCATAAATTATATGTCTTTTTTCTGTTACAGTTGTTCATTCTCTGTGGATTATTGGCAACAACTGTCTTCATATTGAAATACAAATATGATAATCCAAACACGGCCACTGTCTTTTTTCTTTTCTTTTTTTTGCAAAATATACATATATAACTTAATATAATTTCACTTAATGAATTGAAATTAAGTTGTATGAATACAATTTATATAGTTTGCTGATGCCATCGTGTTGACCTTTAGTTGACTTAAATTAAACCTGAAACCTTTTTTATCAGTTGTTTCCACAGTTTCTTGTTAATGATTAATAAATGTTGTGGGTTGGAGGTGGTGGCATGAACTTATTTTGGCTTCAGAAGGTGAGCATGCCAGAAAAGGTTTGAGAACCGCTGCTGTAAGCCAGTGCAGCATGGCATGCTGTTGGGTGACTTGTTTTTCCACTAATAATGACAGATGATATAAACTTTCCCCACGTCTCTGAGTATGTGATCGGTTGTTTAGATGTTGGGAGGATAGAGAGCCCTTTGTTTGGTTTTGGCCCTTGACATGGAAAAAATGAGAGTAATGAAGCTTAAAGGAAATTATGCATACTTGACATCAGATATTGTTAAAGTCATCGCTCACGTGAGGGAGAGACTCCTGCTGGCTATTTGATTGGTGCGTTAAACGGAAATAAATAGCACATTTGGTTCTGTTGTCAATTTTGTACTAAAATAAACATCATGCTTGCTTCCTTTCATTTGCATGTTTTTTCTTTTTGCCTTCATTGTGTTCTATTTTTATGGGCTAGAACAATACATGTTTGATAAATCATTAGAAATAGTTCCAAAGAACTGTTGAAATGTTGAGATGAGAAAACACTTCCCAGTCTGCACCTAACTTTCCACTCTAACAGAATCAAATCAATCCAATAAAATGTGTTCCAACCCAGTGTTATCCACTGCAGGAAGTGAGAGAAGAGTAGTTCCAGTAAAATGAGCTGTCACCTTTCAAAGAGCTTTCCTTCAGGTTCCAACAGATCATATGGAGAGCCAAAAGCTGTTCCCATGATGGTGTGCGTGCATTTGCTGCAAAACTCCTCTTCTCCCTTTTCCTCTCCTCCTCTCTCTGTTTCCCCAGAAATGAGTAAAGGTGTCAGAGATGACGGGAAAAGCTATGTGTGCCTGGAAAAATAGTAATGTAATCATTGTGAAATGACATGTCCTCTGGAGAACCATGTAGCTTTGTCAGTGAGGTGTCTGGCTCCCAAATACACAGTAGCAACTCATAAAAAGCAATCTGGACGTCTATGTGCATGATGGCTTTTGCAGAAGTTTTTAAGATTGGTAGCACAAATGTCTGATTTTAGGCTGCAGTCATTTGTGATAGAGGTTTAATCCATTCAACTCACATTTTTGCCCACATTTTATTTGTGTATCAAAGTTTATACACATTTTTAGGTTGATAATACTATACATTATATTACATTGCAGTAAGTGTTAAGTGGCAATGACAAATACATGACAATATGGTTAAAGGTAAACAAAAACAACAGAAAACTTGAACTGATTTCTGTTTATCTATTATGTTATTATAGTGGGTTTTGTTTTTTGTTTTTTTTGGTTTGTCAAGACTAGCTGAATAGTTACAGTTCAGGATGCTTTTTATTTGACACTGCACTGCTGCTGTAGAGTAGTAAAGAGTAGAACCTATCTCAGCTTAGGTGATTTCCTGTAAAAACAATCAGTCCATCTGTAATATAGGACAGAGAATTTGAGCCAATATTGCAGCTAATGGAGTACTGATGCCCTCTAGTGGTGAATGTATGTTAGAAAGAAAGCTAATGAGCTGAGTCAAAACAAACTATCAGTCCATTTGTGCAAATAGAAAAATAAACATGTTCATTCAGCTCAGATGTGAAAATCAGTTTACAGGACAGGAAAAGAAAAACAATGCATCTTCACTCACTGTGTGTCGCACATAACAAAATATAGAAGTGATCACATCTGTTTAAAAAGTTATTTACACAAATTCACAATATGAAACACAGTTCAAAAGTGCTACAGTATATTTCCATTCCATTTCAAATTTAAAACATGATCCACAACATTTCCCTCCTCCCTTGATGAGACAAAATACAAAGACACTCACCTGTGAAAAAAAATCAAGGCACTAAACTTCAATCCAGTTGTATTTCACACTATCATCATTCTTTTCCACTGCCTCAGTTTTAGATATTTACAATTTAATTTATGATACCAAAAGAAATAACTGCTGAATGGAATTCCTGTGCAATCAGAGAAGAATTGTTTTGCAATGAAAGACTACACTGATGAAGTTTGATCTCACTAAAAAGACACAAATCTACCATCGAGGCCTCTTTAGAAGAACGGGGACAGTGTGTGTCTGTTTTTACTCATGTTGTATTTTATGTCCTTTTATATATTTTCTCAGTAATGCAATAATGGTCATTTCATCATTCAAATCGATGTTTGTCCAACATGAACTGTAAACAGTTTGTGAGGCAGATAGCAGAGCTAGCTGTCTTTGGTAAACTCTGGCACCTCCAGCACCATGCTGACCTCCAGGCTGCCCGGCATGTCCAGTGCCAGAGCAGGGTGACACGGCTGGGTGAAGCAGTGGCAGAAAGTGCCCAATAACTGACCACTTTGGGCATTGTAGAAAGATAGATGACCAAGCTTGTAATCCAGTAGAGTACCCACTCGCTCAGGCATCTCAATCACAAACACACTGGATTGAACATCCTTGTGGAGTAACTGATACCTGCAGCTGGACAGACAAGGTGAGCAAAGACTTTAGACCAAAATGATAATGGGACGTAAAGTAAATTAGTTGGAAATGCTTTATGCATACCCTGATGGTGTAGGAATACACTGCAAACACCACGACAGGCTGTTCTCCCCCAGTGGGCTGTTTCTGTTGGCTGTGCTGTATGCCACTCCAAGCCTGTAAGCTGTACTTCTTGACACAATGGTTTCCCAGTAGTAATGTCCTTGTGCCAGCAGCAACTCACCCAGGATGGATGGACACCTAGAAATCACACAAACTCCAATTTACACATATTCATTAAAAGGACTCCAAAGAGTGGAGAGGAGCTGACTGAACTCACTGTTTGTCTTCAGTCGGTGTGTTTTCAGGTGCGTCCTGAGAGTAGTGCAGGGTGGTCTGGTCCTCTGAAAGCTCCAGAGCAGGGTGAGCTGAGGATTTCAGCAGGTGGAACCTTGTGCCTGAAAACAGTTACAGGCCAGAGAAAAGAATATTATAATGTATTTGTGTATTGCTACACAAACATAGAGGTTGAAAGAGAGTTTAAGTGTGTGTTTTGTTACCTTTGGTGGAAATAAGAGCAGCCTCGCTCTGTTCGCTGGCTCCAGCCTCATTCACAGCTTTGATGTAAAACAGGTAATTCTCATTGGGCTGCAGGACAACCTTCTGTTCACAGCTTTGGATGCCTGAGATGGACCTATGAGAAATAAACCATGGTTCATCATGGTGTGTCAGTGTATAAAATATTATACTGTAGATTTTTGACCAGACAGTTTTGGGCAGGAACAGTGACTATGTCTACACATTTTAATGTCAGGGGCATGTACAGGTTATTTTCAGGTTGTTTTAAACCAAACTGACTGGCTTCATTATATGGTCAGTGTCATAAATTACAAAGTTAATTGACTTTTTTGTCTGTCTTGTCTATCTGTTTAACACCCACCTCAGCCCCTCTCCCTCCAGCTCGTACTGGCGGCAGTACTCCAAGGTGTAACTCTGTTCTGGAGTCTGTTTTGCGGAGCTCCACCGCAACTTGGCTGAATCCCACATGACAGTACAGCGCTCTGTATCAATCACTGGTACTGATGGAGCTGCCAGAAAGACAACAAGCGATCAATAAATAAAACTAATTCTTTCTGGACCCCCAAAAATGTACATACTGCACTTTAACAGAAATTACCATTGAACAGTGACTATTCAAACCAATCTATTCAATCTGCCTTCACAATACCAGTAAGAAATTACAAATGCTTGCAGGTTTTATCAGACAAAGTTGTTGACTGTTGTGACTTCAGCTCCAGTGTGTGGACTAACCAGTTCTGAAGTCAAGTCTCTCGCTGGGCAGAGAGCAGCCGGTGTAGTTGACAGCCATCACCCACACCTTGTAGGTCTTGTCAGGCTCCAGCTCCTCCAGGACACAATAACTCTCCTTCACTGTGACACGGTACTCCTCTGACACAGCTGTGGACAACAGCAGCCACAACACATGAACTTTGTTTTTATATGTGGGCATTCTTTGAGGAAATGATCTCTTCTGAGCAACTGTTGAATTTTTAATTTAAATTGTCCACTAACTTTAATTTATTTCAAGACGGTACATTGATTTATCTTAAGTGCAAGGTGACTAAAACCCTTGAACTTTGGCCACCATTTTCCAGTTTAAACACCATCCTGAAAGTATTTACCTCCTTGTGGATCCTCCATGCAGTAGACCTGGAAGCAGTCTATGATATCTCCAGGGTTGACTTTCCAGTAAACTGTGACACTGGCACTGGTGGCTGAGCCTGGCTCCTGAGGCTGTAGTGTAGGCCTCTGAGGCACTGAGACACAGATGAGGAGACATACATATTTCATAACTGCTGCATACATGCACTCAAAATGAGACTTCTTGTATGAAAGATATGTTTATATCAGACTTACCTGGGATCCCCTTGCGCTGTGCGAGGTGAGAGCTGGAGGTGTTTCCCTTGGCATAGTCCTCGAACACCAGCAGTCCCTTGGGACCCAGCTCCAGGGACATGGCTGTGTCCAGAGCTGCACTGAGCCTGACCACACAACCACAGCATTTAGTCTTTGGCCACAACCACATTTCATTTTAATATGCTAAATTTGAAATGGAAGAGCTACCCAAACAGGTGCATAATCAGGATAGTGACATACTACTTTGGTTATAGTTCTGCAGGTCAAGCAGCAAACTTTATTGTTATCACTACCTGGTAAAATGTTAGTATAAACTCAGTATAAAACCACACTAGCTCAGACTCCATTCACTCAAGGCACATTACCTTTCAAGAATGTCCTCAGGTGACTAGTGGGAGAACAGATTGAAGAGGGATTTATCAGAAATTTGATACAAACCCTGAGCATTGGTCAAATATGATACCACTGACCAATAAGCTTCAAGAGCCTCAGGACTCACCCGTGCGTCAGTCTCAGCCTCTCTGGCCGTGGTCTCCAGGGTGGCCTTGGCTGAGTCAATGCTCTCCTGGAAGGAGACAATCTGGTCATAAAGCTGCTCCAGTTTGGCCTTCTTCTCCTCTTCCATGCTGACAGACATGTTGTTGTACTGTTCCATCACCAGAGCCATCATCTCTTCATTCTGCACCTGCATGGCTGCCTCGGTCTCCACACACTGGTCCTGGTCGAGTGGAGAAGGGACGGAAAACAAGGATGTTATACACACAAAAATTTTGAAATGAAATTATATTTTGGTGACAGCGTTATTGGGCAAATAATAAAGTCCCCCTCTGTTTCTCCTCTTGTCCCTACAGTTGAATGCTTTAGCTGTAAATTTGATGTAAGAGCAGAGTCTGATACTAGAAGGCTATTATTAAGAGGTGGACCTATGAGCATTATTTGTGACATCACAAATTGTTTAGAAGTCAATTTAATACATGTGCGGAAGGGGTCTTTAAAAAGAAGTATAGTCTCCTGGTTTACCTCTACAGAGTTGTAGGCCAGTTCAAGCTCAGACACCAGGTCCTCGATGTTCTCTGACCTCCCCTGCAGCTCTGAGATCCAGTCACTCAGCTTCTCCTGATACAAAAAAACCACATGTAGGTAAAATATCTCATTCACATTTAATGTGATATAAACTTGGACAACAAACTTGGTTTGAAAGATAGAGGACTCCATTTCTAAATTAACTTGCTTGATTGTTGCTCTCTGTTGGTGGAGTGGAGAGGGTACAAAATTCTCTCATTTTGTTTTGTGGCATAGGGAACAGTGAACAAAGAGGGAGTATCATACTGAAAAGTTTGGAAGATACCCATTTGATTTGAGTTAGTCAGACTGCCGCAGCCTCACATAAGTTTCAAGCTTTTTGACACAGAATGAGGACTGTCGATTTTGTCCCCCATCACTTACAATGAAATCAGAGGGAAGTTCTTAAAAGCTGGATAGAGACTGGATTCTGTTCTGTTTGGATGAGATAGCTAAGAAGAGCCTCTGTATATGACCTTGTTATTTTAGTCATCAAAAACAATGCAGCATGTTTTCAGCACTGTTGCAATCATGGGTTAAATTATTTTTTCTAGCACCATCCCTTCACCCTCCTCTTTTTTATTTGTACAAAAACATTTATACAGTACATTTATTTACATCAGTGAATAAAAACGTTCTAACTCTTTTTTCACTGACTAATGATACAATTCATTACTCGCTAGATATTAAAAATTTCACCGCTGGAGATGTCTGAAATGTGTTACATGAAGAAGGATGCTCTTTGTTGTTAATATATTATTTAGACTAATAAGACAGGTTAATGTCCAGGTTAAAATGTTGCCTTGTGCAGTTTTAAGGGGAATCATCAGGGAGGATATTCCAGGAAGAGGAACGGTGGCAATCCCCTGTCAACACCCGAACACTGACAACTCATGTTTAACTAGGTCATGCTATCGCTCCCTGCTCCTTCTGAGGCTGACCACCTCCTAAGAGTCAGAGTGTGTGTGTGCGTATGCGTGTGCATGTGTGATTTGTGTGTTAGGAAGAATGTGAGAGCATGCTTGCACATATCCATGTCTGAAGAGGTGTAGGGGTGCAGTGCACATTCTGGCTCACAGAGTTGGACTGGAGACAGTTTTGCTAAGTTGTTTTGGTCAACTTGTCAGGATCGATTTTCCTCTTCTTGGAGTATCTGAATAGACTGCACATCTTAGTGCTGAACTCAGACCTGCATTATAGCTTTGATCTTCGTCTTATTACAGTCCAGCTGTCAGTGTTTCACATAAATATAATTCACACATGCACAAAACCTGGTTCAAATATCATTTGGAAAAGACATTTGATCACTCTCCATTTGTTCCAGCTTTCCTTTGATTTAGATGCCAGATACTTTACTATGATTATTTATCTAAAACATGGCAAAATAAGTCATTTCTCATGTTGAAGATTTCCTCAAAGATTACAGAAAACAAAGAAAAACTTGATATTGTATCTCCTGTTGAAATAAGTGTCTGGTAGCAGAGTGAGGAGCTTTCTCTAATTATTTCAAGAAAGTAAGTTTTCCTATGAACCTGCAGGTTAAAACTCACCAGAAGGTAGAAGACAACAAGAAGATTTTCTTTTGGATTGCTAGAAGGTGCTATAACATAAATATAGACTTTAAAAAGCAGATGGCTGTCCCTGTGCTGACCCACAGGGACAGCGAGGGAGAACAGTGTGTGTGTGAACAGATCACATATCAGCCTTCACTTGATGATGTCACAGTGGACCTTTCCACCGATCAAAACAGAGCACTACATCACATCAATTCAATGTGCTTGACCGCAGCCGGAGAGCATGAATGGAAAAGCTATAGCTGACTAATTTAAGACCAGTTTATGATATGATGACCCAAACTAATGCCAGGAAAGTGTATGATGGTCATAACTGTGTGTTGTAATAATGCTGGTAAAGTGTATGATGATGAGCTGCTATTTGATTACAGCATGCTGTGTCGCTTCAGCAGCAGCCTGCTAAAATGATCAGGAGACACTGTGAAGTCTCTGAGGCCACAGACAGAACAAAAAGGAAAAAACTTTTGATCTGAAAATGAATAATTCATCATTTTGGGGAAATATGCATATTTGCCCCAAGAAAGACAGCAAATAACTGTTAATTATTAATAATAATCATTTTGAGTATTTCCCAAAATATTGAGGTAATCCTTAAAATCTGCTTTCAACATTTTGCTACACCCTACAATATATATCCAATGTGCCATATTTAGTCATCATTTTACTAATTCTGTGAATGTTAACTAATTTTGTACAGTATTCATTTGCACATCATTTGTTAATGTGAATTAGTGACTGCTGCATATTTACTTAATTAACAGCGACTGAAGCAAAACAATAAAGAAAGTTAAGAGTTGTAAATTCATTATAATTCAGTTTTTCAGTTAAGCTACTGTACTAGGCAAGGTAAACAATTAAATTAGGTGAGCTATGAAACAGCTCTGACACCCCCATCACAAAGTCTAAACAAATGTTAATGTAAACATAAAAACATGTTCATATTCACATAGTACATTACCTTGATTTCCTCATACACTTTGTCCACAGCAGTCACCTCATGGCTGTGATGCTCTCCAGACGCACAGTCGTCCTCTGACAGCAGACATGTGCAGGTGAGACAGAACCAGTCCATCCCCTCCAGCTCAGCAGCCAGTCGGGCCTGACCCTCCTCCTCTGCATCAATGATTTCATAGTCAGCCTCAATGGGCTCTTCTTCTGGGGACACATCAAAGACTTTCTCCTCCTTCTCCATCTCCATCCTCTCTTCCTCCTCCTGACTAGACTCATGCTTCAGTTCCTCTGCATCTCTTTGTGTTTCAGGTTTCGGAATCTCTTTTGCATCCTGTTCAGATATCACCTCATAATCAAACTCCTCAACAGTCACCTCTGGAGCCTCTGCAACTGCTTCATCTTTCCCCATCATTTGCCCTACATCCTCTCTGTGAAGTTCAATCTCTGGACTTATATCCTCTTTAACAATAGTGGTATCTGGGGCTTCTTCCACCTCATGCATTTCTGCCTTTTGTTCTATATCGGCTGCCTCTGACTGCATATCCGTTCTGTGTAGCGTGGACAAATCCTCATGGGGAGTAAAGCTCCTCAGAGGGGAAAAGATGCCCTCAGATTTTTCAAAGTCCAACTCCACTTTCTGCTCCTCCTCCATAGGTGCAGGCGGAGAGTACCTATCGTCTAACTCATTTATAGGTAGTGTTTCTTCCTTTAGAACAACTTCTGGTTTTACTTCTATCTGAGGCTCCGTCATTGTTTCTTCATTTGGTGCCTGAGGAGTCTCTGGGCATATTGAGGTGGTTTCAGGTGCTAGAATACACTCTGGCTCAGAGAGAGCTACTGTTTCACTTGTTGTCTTCTCCAACCACTTACTGATCTCTATGTCCATCTCTACAGCTTGTCCTTTGGGTACAAGAAGGATTAACTCATCATCCACATTCACTGCCTCCTGAAGAGCAGCGCCAGTGTCCTCTGTGGGTGATTGATCTTTGGCTTCAGGTATCAGCTTTGTTTTGGCTGGTTCACTATCAGTTACTGAATCCTCTTGTTGACTCTGCTGAAGAATTTCATGTTGTTCTACTTCTGGCATCACAGGTTCTGTTACCTCACTCGAAATCTCAGTTTTAGCCTCTGACACCTGATCAGCCTCAGGAAGAAATTCTGCCACTTGGCTCTCAACCTCTGCTAGGGCTTCTTCTTTTCCTCCAGGAGCTGCTGTTTGAACATATGTTGTCTCAACACTTGCTACCTCCTGAAGATTAATCTGAACTTGAGTTTGGATCTCTTTTTCATCCACTGCCTTTTCAATTACCTCCACTACTGCGTGTACTGCAGCATCGCAGTCAGTGATGACCTCAACAGGTGCAACATCTTCAGGAACAACTTCTGCTGCTTCTTTTGACGTTTCAGCTGATGTCTCAATTTCAGCAGAGGTGAGCAGTTCCTTTACTGCAGTCTCGGGCTCTTTCACTTCAGCTGAGGCATCTGCTGTGACCTCAGTTACTACTTTCTCATCAGCAGCCACCATCTTAGTGTCAGTGGCTGCCTCCTCAGGCGAACTCTTCTCAGTAGTTTCTGGTGGTATTTCAGATTTAGTGATGATCTGAGGCCCCTCTTTGCTTACAGGTGCTATCACAGCTGTCTCCTCTGTAGAATTTACAATCTCTGTTTTTTCTACCACTTCTTGTGTCTGACATAGCTGCTCAGTTTCAATAATGATAGGTGATTCTGCTGGCACATCTATCTGATGCTCCTCACTCTCCTCTGTTTTCTGTTCTTTATTGTCCATCTGTTCAGTTTCAGGAAGCGGTTCATCAGTGCTGCTCTCAGGAGGCTCAGTCTGCTCTCTTTTTACCTCATGTTTCACTTCCTGATCCTGCATCTGATCCTCTCTCTCTTTAGACTCCTGAATTGAAACTTCTGAGGCTTCTCTGACAGTCAACTCTTCAGTCTCCACAGAGAGTTGTGTTTCCTCCTTCTCTGTTTCTGTCACTAGTTCTTTTTTCTCTTCAAATGTTGCTGGTTTTAAATCTTCAGTCCTATCTCCAACACTGACCTCCTGTGTCTGTGGTTCCTCTGTCTTTGTCTTGTCTTCGTCTTCTTCTTTGACCACTCTTGTTAGACATCCTGTCATTTCAAACTTATTCTGTGACCACATCATTTTTCCCTCCATCCTATCCTCCACTGGCTCTGGTTGAACCGCCGCTGTGGGAATTTCATCCTTCAAAGTAAACTTCTCCAGGTACCCATCCGTCTCCTCTGAGTCTGACAAACGTCTCTTATAAGACCTCTCAGATGCCACACTCTCTGCCTCAGAGTATTCCTCATCGCTCTTCCTCCTCTCGCCAATAGCATCCTCATAAAGGTCTGAGTACATGAAGGACATGGCGGTGGGCTCCTCCAGCAAGATGGGATCAATGATCTTAGGGGGTCCAGGGGAGATAAAAATGGGCGTAAGGATGGTCTCTTCACTCCCAAACAACACCGAACCACTCTCCTTCCCGGATCTCTGGCTCTCTCGTCTTGTTCTCATCCTTGCTTCCTCATCCGCCTCATCATCCTCTCTCTGCTGCGTTGCATCAGCAGGAGCTCCTTCGCCGTAGAAGACCTCATCCAGGTGTTCTCCAGCTATCTCCACATCTGTAACAAAGACAAAGGAGTCCTCTGATACAGAGGGGCTGTCTTTGGCTGTCTCTGTAGCAGGCTTTTGCTCCTCTACTTGGGGCTTTGCTACAGGCTGTTCTGTCTCCTCCTGACGCTCTGGAGCTTGTTCCCCAGGAACAACCACATCAACCAGGGTAAACTTCTCAAAGTAGTCTATGTCGCTGGTGGTCTCTTTCTGAGTGGGTGTGCTTCTGAGTTCAATGTCATCTGACAGCTGAGTAGCATCCTGCTCTAAGGCCTGAGGAATGATCACAAACAGTAAGTCAATCTAGAGAGGATAATTCAGTGTTTAAAACAGCATTTTACTAGACAAATGAATACATGAAAATCTCTTGAATGGCAAATGAATAGCAAATGAAACCAAAGCTAGATAATGATATAAAATAATTAATTATTAAAACCAGTCAAATAAATCAAATAAATCATTTAATACCTCTTGGTTATCTAGTATTTCCCCTTCCTCTGGCAGAACATGATTCTGTTGACTTGTCCAGTCATGGTGGTTTCGGGACTTGATCTTTGGAGTTTGGTCCAAATAAGCCAAATTGTCCTGCAGGTCTGTGCTCTCCTCCTCATCCACAGTCGGAAGTTTGGAGGGGACTCTGATGTTGAGAATCTCATAACCTTCTGAAATCAAACTAAACAGCTGCTGATCTTTGTTTTTGATATCCTCTAAGACCGGCTCTGTTTCAGTTGTCTCCTGTTTGACATTGGGAAGAGAAACCTCTGCCATCTCAGGTCTCTCCACTCCCAGAGCTGAAGCCGATCTTGAACTACCAGGTCGGCTAAACCTGTCCCCCAGCCTGCTGCTCCTTCCTCCAGACCTCGTCCTCCTGCGGACTATTTTCTCCTCATCAAAGACGATGGTGATCTTTCCTGCGGCTCCAGGTCCCTCCATGCTGTAGGCTTCAGAGATGGAACTGGTCTCAGAGGCCCAAGGGGTAGAGCAGCGGCTAGAGGCCGTCTCCCAAACAATACCACTGTCCTCGCTCTGAACAGTTACCATGGAGAATGCTGGATCCACCATCAGGCACTGGAGTTTAGGCTTCACAGATGGGTCCTGCACAACCTCTCGCAGACTGGAGAAGAGAGGAATGGACAGAGTTAGAAGAAGGTGAGCAGGCTGTGAAGGGCATGATTAAACACTGACTGCAAGTGGAGATCCCTTTGGCACAGATCATGGAAATGCAAGCAGAGAACAAACCAATTAATCAAATCAAAACATATCTGAGCTGGATGTGCCAGCATTGAAACCACACTCACGTTTTGCACCTGGGGCAAGATAGCAAATCTAAGATGAAAACACGATAACACCCACTGATCTATTCTCAAGATGATAACTTGAGGGGTGTAGATCTCCAGCATTAGAGGGGCGTCTGGTGCCAATCTGCCAATGTGAGTGATGAGTTGAAAAAATAATGATGATATTCTCCTGAGCTGTCCCTATGAATACAGCTGGGCTAATGCAGGGTTACAGCAACGTGACAACCCAAAGCGTCATTCATGTAATATTAGAGAAGAGATACCTAGCCTTCCCGGATACATTCAACATATCAATGTCCTCTACTATTTATGACATGGCATGGGTAGCTAGAGCACCCAGTATGGAACATGAAAAATGACATGTAATATATGGGATGGTGAATTATTTCAAATATTAGAAGAGTGCTTCCTACACTCCCACACTGGCAAATCCTTGTATGAGTTGAAGAGCAGATGATCATTTAATATATACAATGAAAGCAATGCGGTGCTTCTTTGTGTCACTTGGAAACACTTGTCAAGTCACACTCTCCAGACAGATTTGAGACACAACCTCTTTTCTGTCTTTAAAGCAAAATTAATCTGAGCTAAGAAGCCCAGAAATAAGTGGTTTCCTACAGACTCCACTCAATATATTGAATTGTAAGATCTTCCAGCAGAAAAGACACCAAATACAAAGTGAGAAAAATGTAGGTTATTCGGCTTGTAAGATCCAGTGTGTAAAGCACCTGTTTTGCAGTTCCTCCAACTCGTCTTCATCGTCCTGGCTGATGGTTTCTGAAGCCTCACACTGAAACTCCTGAAGATCTGTCATCTCCGAGTCCAGACTCTCACACTCTTCCATCTTGGTAATATCTCTCCTCTCTTTTCTCTGCACTTCCCCACTGTTATTTCTTTTTGTTTATTTTAAAGTCCTCTTGATGTTTTCAGCCACTGTGATTTCGAAGAGTTGGTCTGCCTGTTCGTGTCATTCTAAGTTGGGAGATGTCCATCTGACTCAGCGGGGGACAGAAATAGACTGAGTGGGGCATGAAAAGAGGGGAGTGGAGAAAGAGAGGGGCAAAGCGGTGAGAGAGGGTAAGTCACACTGACTCTTGGCTTAAGCACACCAACAACAAACCTTAAAAAGATGTTAGATTGTGAACGTATCAAGATTCTTATAGATTTGGGAAAATTCACCATTATCATCGTCTGTGCCAGTGGCTAACAGCTGAATGAGCCGGTGTGACTTTAAGATCAAAATTCCCTTTGCTGAGTTAAATATAGGCCATGTGCTGAAACCGTACCCCGGTCACCCCCCACTGCTTGTGGCTATGCTAAACAGAGCCACACACACACACATCTTGTAAGGTAACTACCCCATAGCAGTACTGGCACTATGCAGAAGTCATAAAACTAGGTGTAATAAGGCATCAAACCACAGAAGAAAAAACAATCAACACAGGTGCTGCCAGAAGAGTCTGCAGAGAATACTTGAACAAAAGATGCAGATATCCAGGAGTCAAGTTAATCTTTGTAATCATTAAGTTGTATGAATCACAAGAACTTATAACGTACTCAATGACATGAGAGCTCCAGATGACGGTTGTTAACTGCAAGAAACAAAATGACACCTTAGTTCAAAATGTCGTAGACTAGGTAGATGGGACCAGATCTATGGGGTGGTATTTGTGCTTATGGTCAATATCTGTGCCAAATAAGATCAGTTCCTGTGGATAAAATCTTTGATTGATCTTTGAAAACTTTGATTTTCAACTGCAAGGTGATCAAACATAATATTGTGTGATGGATTATCAAGTGTTTATTGTTGAGTCCTGTTTACATCCCATACACCAGAATGGACAGCATTTTGCACAAGAAATTACCTTAAAGCACAAAATTAAGAATGCCACCAAACCTCACTTTGTCAAATAATCAACACACCTGAACAGTGTACAATTTAATAGGATTTTGGCACTTCTATTAGCATAGCTAAGAATTCAGTGGGCTTCACACAGAGCTCAAAAATATAAAGTAAACAATCATATATCTTCAGAGATTTAATTTTTTTAAATAAATGTTTAAAAGTCAGTAATGTACAAAATGTACAAAAAGATGTGAGGAAAAATGTAACAGAAAGAGAAAAGAAAAAAAAAACAGTCAGACTCAATTGTAATTTCTTCAAATAACTTATGTATCAAGTGAATACACTGAACTAAAATGAAAAACAATATGGGCCTGACACCAGTCTTGGAAAAATACACATCAGGAATAATGACAAACAAGTGGAAATACCCAGCCCTCAAGTGATAACGTCAGATACACTTAAATTATGATGCCAATTTAAACTTCACTTAACAAACTCAGTTTTCAGAGGAGCTCATAAATGTAAAGATGTTGATGAAAAAGGAGAGGGCCTTTAACGCAACTGTAGAAAATAAATCTATGTTGTTTAAATCCACAAAGCTTCACTATTGACCTACAAAAATAGAAAAAAGGCTTTTATGTTACAAGTTGGTCCAGATGTGCTCAAGACAATATACTGTTGATACTGTACATATATGTGGCAGAAACAAATTATTGGCATCTTCAAAACTGACTTTGTGCAGTATGGCTCTAGCAATACGGATATAACGAAAACTGAGATTCAAGGAGAAAAACTTGGTTGACACCAGTCAAACATAAATACAGTTGCTTCAATTTAAGCTAGTTTCAGATATCAGCAGGCTGCAGGTATCATTTTGTCTTTTCATATGTTGTCAAATACAGATAAACTTCTTTCAAGGAACTATATGTGCATTGCGATTGAGGGTTGTGTAGCAGCAATAATAATCTAAAAAAACACTGTCCGTTATTATGCTTCAATGCAGCATCCCTCCGTCACCAGTTTAAGTGACTGGATTATAATTTCAGAGCCCTCTCATGTAACCACACAAATATTTTTTTTTTGACAGCGGTTACAATAATTACAAAAGATTGGCAAAGTCTGCAAAGCATTTGAAAGTGAGTTCAGCATTTTCAAAACATACTGCCACAGGACATACAGTCCAGTATGTGGCTGAGTCAGCCAGAGCATTCAGAGTCCAAGTGTCGCCCTTGCTGTGAGGTGCAGAGGTAGCAGGAATCCTCTCTCAGCACATCCCAAAGGTCTCTCTTTGTTTCTGGGGACAGGCCTGTCTTGAGGTAGAAGACTCCCGTCAGCTCGTCTAATTAGAGGAATCCCTCATCTCCTGGATGACTCCTTATTAATGATGGTTCTGACTGGGAGGATGGAGTTCAGGTCCTTCCTTTGTTGTAGTATCCGACTTGACTGCACAGACACAGAGAGATGAGAAGCAGGGGGATTATGAATAACTCATGGCTGGCCCACAGCAACTTGGAGGAAGAAAGAAAACATGAAGGGAGCACATTTATCAGGACTGGCATGTACCTCAACAAACTGAGCTTTAATGGCCTCAAACTTGATCTTCTCGTGGACTGCCCTGGCCACGTTATTCCTTTCAAATGGCTCTGAAACACAAGAAACTGCTGTCACTGCTGACATTTCTTACATTGATACTCTGGTTGTAAATGGGGGGTTACGGTGGCATGTCCACTAAAATGTTTACCTTCCACACAAATGAATTTGTTTCTCCATTCTTGAGAATTGCTCTTGGGCAAAGCTCTGGCCTCTCGAATAGAGATCACCCGATTATCCCACCTGCAAGACACAGAAAAAAAAAAAAAGTAACATAGTCATTTGGTGCTAATTAGACTAAAAATACACACAATGACAAAGGTCCTCAAGGACGAAACCCGTGGCTAATCATCTACAATATATGCAACCTTTCCTGTCAACAAACAAAGGTGATGTTTTTTCAGATTATGTACCTTCCAGGCATCAGTTGGTTTAACTTAAAATCAGTGCAGTATAAATTAAAACATGCTTGGGAAAGCTAATGTGAACATGAAACATTCTTATTTTTTACCAAAGATACAACAGTGTCAGTTGATAATGTGAGAAGCAACAACAGTTTTGCAAACTCATTCTTATTGGACAATTAAAATGCATCTAAGACTTCAGAGTCGACATAATACATTTCACACTCTTGTCCGTTTTTCAACCTCTGAAGTCTTGGAGCTTGAAGAGGAAAAGAATGTAAACAACTTTTGCATTAAAAATGTTTTAGTTCAACCTTGTGACTGTGCCGTGGCAAGGTAACCCACATACTGCAAACACAGGGATAATGGTATTTCATGTTGGTGCTGTGTAAGGCCAAAGGTCCCACCTGTTCCTATCCCTCACCCAGAAACATGAAACCAGAGAAGAGGATGCAGGGTAGAGGGAGGAGAGGTGAGACAGGGGACTGGAGAGGGAGAAGAAGTTGGCCAGAGGAGCAGGGGATGAGGAATGGGAGCAAGAAAATGAGCAGGCAAAAGAAGCATGGGTGCATCTGAAACACTAGACTCAGTAATGTGATGTTGTTGGGAGATACCTGAAGTAAGTGGCATAGTATTTGAGAAAGCCCAGAAGCAGCTCTCCCAGAGAGGACTGGTTTCTTGAGAAGTAGGAGGGGATGTGTTTGGGTCCTTCTGGCACCATGTCAATGTCCATTAATGGATTAAAACACTCCTGAAAATTAAGGCAGATGACAAAAGGACTTGGAAAGGAAGACTTGAAACTGGACATGCACCTCTTGTGATTAACCTGAATGAGAAGGTAAAAACAAACAGCTAACTGATGCAAGAAACAATGGAGAGACTTACTGGGTAGTCCCTCTGTAGGGAGGGAAGGACCGGTTCCTTAAGAGCTGTAAAGAAACCAAACATACAAGATGAGATTCACGAGAAGTCATACATACTAATGAGAATTATTTTTGGTCTGTGTACTTCACTGAACTCACTCTGGAGGTAGTGCAGCACCATCAGCACCAACGTGTAGCTGCTTAACGTTCCTTTGCTAGCGTCATTAATTTGGTTGTGCCGTGCCCACTTCTTGACAACAAGGATCATGGGTATTATCCTGAGATCAGCTGAGAGAGGCCACACAAACACAACAGGTCGAAATGGTTTCGTATTCCTTTCAAGAAACAAATGCACTAGTTGAGGTTGCACTAATATGCAGCATGATTAGTCAGATGACTTGGAATTACACAGAGGAACTGTAAAAAGATGCTGCCATAGAGATCAATATATTGAGACCATCTCACCCACCATAGGCATAACTCCTCAGGAGGAATGTGTTTCTAATGCCCACTGTGTTGTTGACATTCAGATCAAACTCCAAATCACTGAAGAGGATAGCAGTAGGAAAACAGTTATATTAACACTTCTTTTTGACTTTGATGAGGTTGTAAAAACAGGCTTCAACGACTGTTTTGCTCCTACCTGCCTTTCTCTCTGAACCTGAGGATCGGCACTTTGGCTCTGATCAGCTGAGTCCTCTCTATGTATGCTATGAATCAAAACAAACATCATGAGATTTATGGCAGTTTTAGTTTCTGTTTCTGTAAAGCTGAAACTCTTTTTTCAGTGAGTAAATAGCTCCACCTAGTGAAGTCTGTGGAGAACTTAAAAAAAACTGTTGTGTAAAACTTGTTGGTTATACACAGCAAAGCTAAGTAAAAAGTAGAAGTTAGACAGTATTAAGTTAGAGTTTTCCCAACTAGGAGGACAATAAATTATTCTAAATGATGTGATATTCAAAAATTTGTTTTATTATTACTCACACAGTGTTTTGAACAGCCTTTGGAGGACAGAGAGTACATGAATAGGATCCTGTCTTTTCTGAAACACAACATTCAAATGGAAGTGGGTGATTATACACACACACAAATATTTAGGATGACATTCACGGTGCACAGTCAGAGATACTCACATTTCCCTTGAGGACCAGACATAGATCTGCATCACTGCTCCGACAGCCCAACCCATTCATAGAAGATCCAGTCAAGTATAGTCGTCCCACTGCCCAAAAAAAAAAAAAACAAAAAAAAACACTTTGTGAATAAAAATCACAGCAGAAAGTCAAAGCAGAGTGTGACTGTGTATTTCATATCAGAGTTAGTACCACTTTTTAGGAATACATTTCAAGCACTTTCAAGGAACCAAAACCAAAACTTTCTACACTCACAATGCCTTTGTTGTCACATTACAAAGTGAATAATAAAGTTTACAGAATTCCTTTATACCCACAACAATTAATGTATTTTGTCACCAGCCGATCATATTAACATTGACAGTATGTTTAGATCATCATTAATTAATACTAATTTCAATGCCAGTAGACAAACAAACATGATGACAGGATCGTTTCATTTCAAATATTAATATAGTTTTGTTCTCACAATTATTATTCAAAATCAAACATTTTTAAGGAGTGTATTCAAATTTAGGCATATTCCTAACATTGAAAATACAGTGGATAAAATTAAGCTATACACATTTTTGTACAAACCCTTTCATGCATACCTGCATAGACACGCTGTATGTCTTGCTGCAGCTGAGTTCGGCACATCTCCTTCCGGGCCAAATCAGAAGATTGCTGCCGGCACGCCTCAAACAGGTCCACCATCTGACCACTCAACTGAGGGCACAAACACATGCACACTGACTAAACCAAGCACATCTGTATGCACACATAGTCAGACTTGATGTATATCAGCTACAGTTTACAGACATCTGAATATACAGTACCTTGTCCTTAGCGTAGGTCTGCAGGCTGCTTGAGCTTTCTGGGACAGCAGGCACCTGAGGGTGGGGGTTGGAGTGTGAGCTGGGATAAGAGCGATCAAAACTTGATCTTGATGAACCCGCCAACACATGGTCAGAACGATGAGGGCGAGGGGCCTGAATTACAGGGGAGCCAATTATTGGGTGAGGAGAGGAGTCTAGGCGCTGGCGCTTCACAACATGGGGGCTGTATTCATCATTCTGCCTCCTGAAAGACACATAACCATAAGGAAACATGTGAAAAGATATCTTCTAGTTACCTCTAGACAGTCTGCTCACATTAGTATGAAAAGCGTGAAGGACAGTGAGGCCCTTTAAAGCCAACTATGGGCACAAATTAAACAGTCCTTTATATCCACAGATGTCTCCCACTATACTTGAACTGGGAAACAGACACTGCACAAGAGTTGTGACAAACTGAGTTAGCTTAATGATCCTGTAATAGCAAGCCTAGTTATACTTTAAAGAGTAAACAGACCAATGTCATAAAGAGAGTGCTTAAGGTGTTTCCAAGATACCCTGTCCTCTCTTTTGACAACACATTCCAGTCTGGTACAAGCAAATATTCAGAGATGGAGACACTCCAAGGTTTTCTAGAACTTCAAAAAGGTCACAGCCCTCTAACAGATGATTACTAGTGACGCTGCATATAAATACAAGGAAGTGTTTATACATTACATTATTAACTCAGAATGTTGAGCAGGTTTCATGCATGTCCATTCAAAATCTCCCACGATATGTCACAGGAACATAAAATAGAGGTGAGCTTTAAGATAAAGAAGAATGACACAGACATTATTCAGTCATGAATAAATGGTAAAATGACATACTTGCGCCCATTGGTCATAGTTGGTGTGCGAGGAGGAAGGACTGGAGAGGGAGATGGTGTGGGCTTCCATTCATATGCAGGCAATCTGTCTAGTCCAGGAACACAGAAGCTACAAAACAGAAGTGCACATATAGCATTACAGACCATGAAAGCGCACATCAAGTAAGTTTACTATTATTTTACTGATGTTGCTGATGTCTAGCTGCACAACATTGCAGTTGATCTCTCCTGCCTCACCTGTTGACACCAGCCACGCTTTGGTGGTTGTAATCGTAGTACAGGGGCGCAGGGGATCGCGGGTACAGGCCGTTACTGTAGGGTGACCACCCCCTCGGTGCAGCGCTGCGGGGGTACATGTTGTGGTTCCTCACAGAGCTCCAGCTCTAACTCCGCTGACTTACTGAAATAAAATAAAACAACAACAATAGAAATGTCAGCAAATCTAAGACTATCAATTGCCGAGCTCATCACACAACAGTAACCTAGTTGTAATGCCACGAAAAGTTACTGAGGAAACCGAAACTTATCGTGATTTGGCAACAAAGCTGGCTAACTAACGTTAGCTCAGATCTCGTTGGTGCTAGCGCGGAGCTAGCTGGCTAACTTGTTCATTTAAATATTAGTAACGATATTATGACAAAATTAAATCGGTTTCTATGTAGATTCCTGTGAAAAGTTCGTCTATGCAAATGTGTCGCTAACTGTTACAAAGGTTCATTCAAAACGGAACTCTACACTTACCAAATTGCATGTCACTTGTAAACATAAGGTGCTAGTTTCCTGAGTACATACTTCCGCATTGATGCCATGACGTAATGCAACTCAATTTAAAGGGGACATGGCCTTGCTCGTTAAAGGGGAAATCCACCCAAATGGGTAGGCTTCACTCTACACAGTATCAACTACATTGGACAGTGAAGGTTGAAAAAGCCATCAAGACTTGAAGTCATGATATCTGTGACTCTGTGACTGCTCTTTAACATTTAGTTTGAGATACTGTATATCCAAATGAGTTTAATTTAAATTTAGTGGCTTGAAGGCTTGAGCTGTGAATCAGATAAGCCACCTTACCAAAGATTTCACCATGGCGGCTGTCATGTGGTCCATTATCCATGGTCTGTGGAGCAGCTTCACGATGTATCTTTAGATGACATCTTTAGTACAGTCAGTCTGTCTCTCCTGTTATTCTCCTGAATTGTTCAAATTCACCTGAAACTGATCTAAATATCTTGTAAACATAACATGCATGCATTCACTTTTTGAGTAGCTTTCCCTTCAGTGGTCCACTTTTGTGGATCAGTGATTAAACAGAATTAGTGAGAAAATGTAAGGACTGACAGAAAACAATTTAAAATAGTTATTGTTCTGCTCACAGAGACCCATATAAAAGAATCTGAGGAATAAAAAAGAATCAGATAAGAAAGAACAACATGTACAATTGTGACAAATATTCACAAGGTTGCATAATGCAGTCATTTTACAGCTATTCGAGTTGTCTCATGTATGAATGCTGCCAAAGACAACTGATTTATTGACAGACAGAAAGCAGCGACCCGTTCACTAGACATATTAATACAACACCTTGTATTGCTGCTAGTAGATCCAGAAAACTAAGGGAGAGACATTTCATATTACAGCATGGGGATATTTGCGCATTTAGTGTGTAGGCCACTTCCACCAAACTTCTTTTAGAACAGCAAAGCATCAAATGGCATCAGTCCCTTGAGCATTGAGTGACGTCACTGCGGAGGACGGGGTTGTGACGTAGGCAGTTCAATGCTGACAGCGATGTGAGTGGGAGGGAAGCGGATGCATCAGCCAGATGTGGAGCTGTTTGGGGGGCGGGGTACACATAGGGGTCTGTGGATTGGCTTAGATCAATAAAGCACACATATAGCTCCAGCATAGAAACTGCAGGATATTTTAATCTATGTAGACGACTCCACAAACCAGCACTGGTGAGGAGGGAATGAATGTGTCATGTAAATTAGTAGAAAACGGCATAAATTGGTGTTGCAGAAGCACGACAGATGCTGTAGGGTTAGTCCTAGAGCCACATGAGAGATCGGCTTCATTACAGAGCTGCACTGGTAATAGTGAGTGTGTGGAATAGCTGTGAAATAGCTGTAGTCTGGGCGAGAGAGTGGGGGTGTAGCATGTGAGCCTATGGTAATGAGGGAGAGAGAGAGGGAGAGAGAGAGAGACGCGGGTGGACAGTGTGATGCTGTGCGTTATCTACTGGCTAAATGAGTGTTGTCTTTCCCAGTTCAGGCAGCAAGGCTTCTCCACCCTTCCAGCTCGGATCTGTAATTCACACGACATAGGGCGCCTGACGGATCTCCATTGGGCTTTGCGCTGGATCTCCCACAGCGCTGCTAAAACTGCTGCTTCTCCATCACCAAACCCTCAACGCCAAAGGACGAGAAGAAGATCTGCTTTCCCTGCCATGTGCAGAGCGACACGTATGCGTGATTTCATGCGGTGACAGCGGAGGGGAATGGAGCAGTTGTCATCAAATTCCTGCAGACGCACCGACGGTGATACATTGAAGGCTGTCGTGTAGAGAGAAGACCTTCATACGCAGCAGCCAATCCGAGAGACTCGTTTTTATTATCAGCGAAAAGGATCAGTGGTCAGGTGTCGGCTTATTCATGTCATCCACAACAATGGGGTAAGTGTGATTATTAGCCCACAGGCTGACTTGCCTATTTCCCTCCCTTCTGCATTCACATCAGCTGCTTCACAGGGTATGAACTTCCCCGTCATGAGAGCCACATAACACAATAATGAACCGGGTGTGTGCGTTAAAATGTATCTCTCTGTCTTATATGTCGTCTTATAAATCTGATGGATAATTCAGGTAGTGCTGTGTGACGTGTGATCGAGTGCTGACCCTTGATGTGCTGCACATATTCTGAGACATATAATGAAGCAACTGATGCCTCTTACCCCTCAGAAGATGCCCAGGTAAAATGAAAATGCACGTTAGGCCCAACATGCTGACAAACAAATGCTGGTGCAGAAGTTGCCCCATCATCAAACTTTAAGGATCAAAATAGTGGGTTAATCTGGTGTGATTCTCAAAGTGGGACCGCCTGTGGCTCCTGTGGGGTTGATGAAAATGAAAGCAGAGCCTATTGCACTAGAACAATGAGTGATCAAAGATGCTGCTTTTTCTAGGTCTCTCTGTCCTACTGTTTACTCCGCACCTACATTACAGACAGTTATGTAATTCTGACAGAAGGCATGTGTAACAAGAGCATTTCTTCTCAAATATTCTCAAACACAGATCTGTGGTCTGTACATCGAGATCTGGTTCCTGTTCTTGAGAAGGCTTGGGAACAGTGTAACAACAGTATAATGTCAGAAGCTGGGGAATGTCAGCAGCTATAATGACAATTGCTGCACAAGACTCCAGTGACAGAAAGTGGCTTCCTGTCTCTATGGCAGCACATTGACCGGCTGCTACCTTACACAGCCTCAACAACAGGCACCCATCAGTGAGATATCTGCCTGTGCACAGCACTGCTCATTTGCATGTCCCTTAACCCTGCGCTCAGCGGTCCATTTCCCCCACCAAGCCTGCCGTCCATTAACAGCTGTCTCCCGCAGTTCATTGTGATTAATTGCACAGCAGGAGGTTAACAATATGGCACAGGCTTGGTATGATTTCAAGGCATCAGCCAAAACTCCTGCATTAACTATTTACAATACACTGGAGGCCTCCTAGGCGCCCACTCTGCCCTCCTACAGTGTGGGCAGCACATCATTCAGCAGTCTCCCACTCAGTTTCAGCTCTCCACTGGGCTTTGCCATACTGGTGACTAAGTTACTGTTATGCAACTGACTCAATGACTCAATTGATCTACAGTGGGATAAATTGTAAACTGTAATTCAAAGCACTGTGATGCATACAGTGTGTGTAATAAAGTCCGAAAACGTGCAGGTGCAGATGAGATAAAAGCATACATAGGTGCAGATCTGTTGTCTGGCTGCCCATCTAGCAGTAACGGCACAGACAGAGTCATATTTCACTTCCGGGCCTCATGGCAGAATACCAAGTCACTTACACCTCTAATGATAATGGCACAGAGGATAACACTAGGGCTGGATGAGAACTGGAGATGCCTATCAACACTCTCTGGTGTGCTCTCGCTTCCTTGGGCAAATACAATCAATGCACAGATGGACTTAGTTTCTCTTCATGTCTTTGTCTTTGCTTGTTCGTGTGGGTGTGTGTAAGCAAGAGTGTGTTTACAGGAAATTCTCAGGTCATCCAAGCTGCTGCCAGAAGATAGAGCAACAGGGAGCTCTCTCATTAATGACCTCTCTCTAGCTTAAATAAGATCTACTTCCCTTCAAGCTCCACTCTGTTGAATTAATGAAAAACTCAAGGACAACTTTAAGAGGGAGGCGGGGCGGAGGTAGAGGTAGAGGTGGCAGGGGAAAATTGAGGTCTCCTGAGATGGACCATTTCATTACACTTCTGTTTCACTAGTTTTTACAGAAAGAGGGGCAGCTGCACAGTTAAAGGGGACACACTGAAGTAGAAAATAAAACACAGCCATTTGAGGTATAAAATGATGCGCATGCGTGTGTGTGTGTGTGTGTGTGTGTGTGTGTGTGTGTGCGCGCGCGCGCGTGTGTGTGTGTGTATGTGTAAGCTTTGGCTTTTGGCTACACAGTGTGACTTGAAGAGTGTTCACATCTGTGCATCAAATCCCTGAAGCGCAAGATGTGCCATTGACAACACCTGTTGCCACTGCTGGAGCTGCAGAAATGTGTGTTTGCATGTGTGTATGTTCATATGAAATGCCCTGCAGGCCATGGTGCAGTGTTGTTCAACAATCAATACCTTTGTTAACATGTGTAGGGTTGAAGTGTGTGCCATACCTCAACTCGTTTTAAAGGATATGTTAACACTGATTACAGGATACAACAAACAGTGATATTAAGCCATGCAGGAAGTTTTTGTCCCATATTTTATTTTTACACCTTTTACTCCATTTTCTATTACAAGTTGTGGTAAATGAAAATAATAATCTACAGACGTGACTATAAACAGTTTTCATTGGGTCTCTTTCTTTTGTAGAAGATTGTTCCAATGAAAATGTTCACGATTTAGGCTGTGAATTGTCAATGGTGACATTCTTTCTGAGAGAAGAGATGTTACTTTTTTTTTCTAGCAGTAAAAAGTTGTGTTATTTATTATACTATACTATAACAAAACATCCATCCATCCATTCATTATTATCATCATCATCCTCCCACAGAAGTCAGCTAAAGTCTCAGGCACACAATCTGCTCATGTGTCTGTTTGACACTTGACGGTGCTTTAACTCTTCTTATGTTTCTGAAAGTTCAGATTTTAGCAGCACAGCCATAGTTCATGTAATTGTTTATAACAAACTGTGTAGCAGTTTAGAGCTTCCCACTCTCTTCATCTTCTCAGCACTCTTTCCTCACCTACATTTATCACCTCCTCCACGCTCTCCTCATCCCTCCCTCCCTTCTTCTCTCACTCCATCACTCTCCCCCTGTCTCTCATTCTGCCCGCCTTCTCTCTCTGTTTTAACATTCACGTTCTATCATCTGCCCTTGTGTCATGCAGTACACTTTGCATGCTAAACGCCTCGTCCTCCCCTTCCTCTTCCTCCTCTGTGTTTTTCCTTCCTCCAACATCGCCTTTACCACTCATTCGAATCCCACTGAAATTACCCCCTTGGTAAGCAAGAGGGTAATACTTTTCTCATACTTTTCCTTTTTTCAACCCTGAACATGTTAACCCTCTCATACTGGGGTGGGAAGCTTTTCTTTACATTCACTCACATGTATGCACTTCTTTATTGTACTGATGGAAGACAGGCAGCATCGTAAGCCTTTCCCTGCTGCTTTTGTTGCATCCCTGTTGCTAAATCTGTGTAGCTGCCATGCAGCCTACATGCTACTGCCGGAGTTCATCGCTAGAATGCAAGAGGATCAACTCATTCTGAATTGACCTCCTTGCAATCCCATAACTGTAATTCGGTAAGGCTATAGGCTCAGACCAGAATCAGTCTAGAAAACACTGTAGTGGGAGCATGTGTGATGGATCTGATGCTGTTCGTGTTATGGATCTGCCTGGTTTTGAGGAGGCAAAGTGTTAGAAATTGTTAAGTATTTTTGTCAGAAAGCAGCATCCGACTTTAGTCATTCCATCATTTATTTTGCTGTCTTTTAAAAGTTTGGTTGTAGGAGTAGGTATTGCTTTTTTTGACAACTGGTGGTGGGTGTCATTTTGGAACAAAACTCTTTGGCATAGACACTGATGTAAAATTCAAAGCGCAAGAATGTTGCAGTGTTTGGTACGAACACAATCAAGCAGCAAGAAGCGCAACATTTGCCACAGCTCCATCACATTATGCAATGAAAAACGTTGCCAGTTGCCAAGCGGCTATTGCACAGATCATACGGACAGGCCGTGGTTGTGTGATGTGTGCTTGGAGGGAGCTAAAATGACTCACAGTTCCGCCACTTACACTGCTGTCGATGATTATGATAATTCGCGCACAGCACTCCACAAGCAGCTTTGTGGAGCGACATTAATCATCCCAGATTCACTCTCTGACTTCCTATACTCTCCACATTCCCCATCATTCTCTTTCTGCTCCTGTCTAACTTCTCTCTCTCTCTCTCTCTCTCCCTGTCTCCATGTTTTTCTTTCTTTCCCAGTCTTGGCTAATCACACACAGGAGGGGTGCTACTGCTGAATTTTAATATTCATTTATACAGCAAGCCTTTGATGTCCCCCATCACCCCCTCAGTGCAGTGTAAGCACTTCTCTATCTCCTGCTCTGCCAGCACTGCCAGCCCAGAATATCTCCCTCTGCACCCTGCGCTTTGAGTGTGTGTGTGTACTGACTGTAGATATTACCCAAGAAGCCCCAACAATGCTGGAATATATGAGGGCATTGTAAGAGCAAACCGAGGAGTGAAGGATAAATGGAGGAAGGGTGAAGGTGACGCATGACTGACAGGTTAATGGCTAGTCAAAAAACAAATAAGACTCTTGTATAATGACCAATATTAATAGGGTGGAATCCTAACTCTGGTTTGAGTGTCACATAAAGGTCAATAAGGAATTAAGTCTTCGCCCATCATGGAGTTTTGATCATCTTCTGATCCAGGCTACCAGACACAAATCCATATATACACTGAAACATAAACACAGATTTGTAATTCCATCACGTCTGTGCCATAGTATGTGCATGTTTATGTGTGCACATTGTATTATGAGTGTCTGTGTGGAAACTGCAGCTCTGTGGGGTGTGTCATTGGTAGTTAACCATGGCCTACTGTCTATATTTAGCCTTAAATCCTCTCCTTTCTCCCCCCTGTGCTCCCCTGTGTGACCCTCACTCAGTGCTGCAGGCATTCCCATATCAGAGCACTGAGACACGCCGCTGACTTACACAGAGAGAAAGACTGAGCGAGTTTCTGTTGAGTAGCTGCCTGGATTAAGTGTGGTGGTTTACAAGTAGAGAGACAATGTATGAGGGAAAGTGTAGACTTTAGGTGTCTGTCGGAACTCTGCTGTAGTTTGTAGGTTAAGTTACTGTAGCTTGTCTTCCTTCTATACAAGACAATGAGCATATGTAGTTGTCCTTTCACAGCCTCTCTTTCTGTGGTGTAACTATGGAGGATGGCGAGTTGGTATTACGGTTGCCAGGGCGATCTGACTCCCCCGTGGGCAACAGAGGTTTCGTTGCTGGCGGTGGGCTTGGTGAGACGTTGGTACTGCGGCACAAAGAGGTTCACAACTTCTTCTTCGTCCCCTTTAGGGAGCAGCCCATCTACAGCACCCGGGCCCATGTCTTCCAGATTGATCCCAACACCAAGAAGAACTGGCTGCCTACCAGCAAGCATGCCGTCACTGTCTCCTACTTCTATGACAGTACGCGCAATGTCTACCGCATCATCAGCCTGGATGGCACCAAGGTGAGCAGCCTATTGTTATTGTTCACCTTTCACAGTCTGTTGCACACAAATCATAGATTTCATCTGCATTCATTTTGTTCTTAAAAATTCAAACAGTCTTCCAGGATTGTTTTAATGGTACTGTGATCTACTGAGTGTTAATGGTGTAAATAAACTCTACACTGGAATCTAATGTGCAAACACGTCTTAAAAGAGCTCATTGTTGCAGTCTGTCCCAAGACCGACAGCTCATGTTTCAATGTGTGAATGCATGCAACCACTGTATTAGTGTGTGTATGTCTGTGTGTGTCTGTCAAGACTTCAGAGTCCACACTTTATGTCTCAGGATATTCTTGTTAGAGATCCCGGAGGGATATATTTGCTGGGCATGGTGTAATCGAGGTAGAGGTCGGCATGACCAAAGGCAGAGCAGGTTTCTTTATAGGAACGGCTCAGTCACACACATGCACACTCCTCGCCAGTTATGGAGAGGGGAGGGCCGAGGCTAAATGAGAGAAACAGATGACAGAGTGAGAGGAGTGTGTGGCAGGCGAAATAACTCTGGTGGCAAAGAGAGAAAGGTGTGAAGCCAGCCAGGTAAATGAAAAGGTGGGAAAAGTGAAGAACTGATGTAAGCAAAGTAAGTTCACGTAGTGATCAACAAGTATGTGTGAACCATCTCTGATGGTCAATTAAGTAACCTTTGCATCATACAGCACTCCAGAACACACTAGATATTTGGACACTTAATTCAACTATTGTGTAACACACACACTCACTGACTGCTACCCTTCCCAAACCCATCATTAATTATTGATGCCAACCAGAATGTCAACCATTACACAACACTGCTAATTAATCAGTCATGAATTTGTTCTCCATTAGTGTTATTAAACAAAGGATGTGGAATTACATAAGAGGCAGCCTTCTATTTTGGCTCATGTAAATAAAGGGTTGAGATGTTCTATTTATTTCTTATTGTCAAAAAATCTTATGAAAAGACCCACACTAACATTGTCAGTTACACTAAGTCCAAGTCCACTGGTGTCTACCGAAGATGTAAAGCTTCAGAAAATAGTCATGAATATAATCTTCAATTTTTAAAAAGGCTCACTCATTTTCAACAGCTCAACTGTAGTTTTTTAGCAAACATTGCTCAAACTAGGGTGAATAATGCATTTGTTGAGAAATATTTTCAGCTGCAGATTTGGTGCACTAATGAGCGTAAATACTCATTAGTGCACCAAATCTGCAGAAGTAGGACTCAAAATAATCCACACTGCCCAACCTGGTTATTAGAATGAACTTCATGCCAAAGTTCATAACTATGCAATTGTAATAACAAATGTCAACCAGTGCTGTGTCCTACTGATGTGTTTTTAGTCGTTTTTGGACAACATCAGACATTACTGTTTGCCACTCTGTCTTCACTACATGTGTGTGCATACATGTGCTCATGTCTGACTGTTGCTCTTTAGGTACAGCTGATGGTGGATCGCTGAATCCTTCACTGAAGGCTTTCAAAGTCATTTTAGCAGCATTCTTTTAGCTTTACAACCATAGATTTTATTGTGTTGGTGGGTCTGAGCCTTTGCTGCTGTTGACCAGAAATATATATAGTGTTCTCTCAGGCATTCCCTGTCTCTCACGCAGTACCATTTGTTCAGATAAAGTATAGTGCCGAAACTATACTTTGTATTTATTTATTTTCAGTAGCAAATCAGTAGCAATTAGTCTGTATATTTTATTTTGATTAATAGATTAGTCATTAGTCATTTAGTCTATAAATTGTCAGAAAACTGTGTAAAATGCTCATCACAATTACCCAGAACCCCTAGGTGATACATTAAAAGGGACCTTTTTGTCCAACCGCCAGTCCAAATCCAAGTGATAGTATTTTCAGTTAGAAGCTGGAGGCAAAGGATGTTGAAATTTTCACTTGATATATATCTGAAACAATTATCAAAATGTTTACATTTTCTATCAAGTGATTTATCGATTTTGGCACTACTGCAGTACTGATTGGGGAGTCTGAGAGACACTCTTTCAGGGCACTAATACCAACAGTTACAAAAAATGAAAGTACAGATGCAGCTGAGCTTTTAATGTGTAAACTGTATGTCCCTCATACAGAAACAATATAGTGTTTCATATATGTGCATCAGAAAATTTGATGTGAATAATAATAATAATACTTCAGACATACAAAAAGCAAATATTTCCTTCCCCCTCTTCAGCTGACACACACACACACACACACACACACTAAACACACTACAGTGATAAAGTTGATTCAATATGTATTAAGTGGGTTACCTCTATCCTGCAGGCAATAATCAACAGTACCATCAGTCCGAACATGACGTTCACAAAGACCTCACAGAAGTTTGGCCAATGGGCGGACAGTCGAGCGAACACTGTCTATGGCCTGGGATTCTCCACTGAGCATCATCTAGCCAAGGTACCACCCCCGTACAAACACACACACTCTGACACACACACACACACACACACACACACACACACACACACACAGACACACACACACAAACACACACACACACACACAAACACACACACACACAAACCCAATCTACTGTAAACCTTTTAACATCAATCACAGGGTGGCTTTTTTTCTCAGCTAGTCCCTGTGAGAGGACAGCATTTCAACTTTATTTTTCTTCTAGTTGCTATAGCTTCTCTTTGTGAAAGTAATGTATACCTGTGTGTTCAGTTGTGTGTCTGTGCGTGTGTATGTGAGTGTGTGTGAGCAAGTTGTGGTTTCTCTCCTCTGCAGTATAATTATGCTCTGTCATGAACTGGGGAGGCTCACAGCATCCATCTCCACTGTTGGAACATTACACACACACACACACACATACACATACACAAACACATGTCCCCTGTGTCAGGGAGTCATGGATGTCAGGCTGATAACAATACCTAATGACCTCAAGGTGGTCTCGTCAGGTGCTCTCTCCTCCTTCTTACAATAAACCCCCCATTTCCAGTCTTTAAACATTCACATATGTTGCATATTGGTTTATATTGGTTAAGTTTAATTTATTCATCATGAGAAGTACTATACAACTGAACTGTGTTGTTGTAGTCTTGTACTGCACATACAGTATATAATTTGTTCTTAGGTCTCTCTTGCAAAACATATCTTAATTTTAAGACTCAGATGTCATTAAATAAAGGGAAATTTGATTTAAAACTCAGTTCATTATCAAGCTTCACATGTCACAAATAAGAGGGAACAAAACAATACTAATAAAAAAAAATATTTTAATACTAAAAAACTTCTTCAGCTTTGCCAACCACTCGGCTAACGTAGAGCATTGTTGGGCATTTCAATATGAAGTAGTTCCTGTGGTTTAAAGTTGAAATAATCAGATTTACTTCTCAGATAACTGCAGTTCCACCACCCCTGCAGCACTTAGACTGAGAACTACTGCATTTAGATCACTACCAGAACTATAATATTGCACTCAAGTGAAATGATATTGAGTTATTTGTGTCTGCCACTAATGAGAGACACAAGACCGGCTCCAGCAGAGTTGTCAATTTGATTTCCTCACCACTCAGCCCTCTGTAGCTCTAAATTACTTTGCAACACTGTGGGAGTAGTGTCGGCGATGAACCACACCCTAAAGGGACATTGGGGATATGTGCTTCCGTGTATCTGTGTTTATATTTGCTCAAAGCCCCTCAGCTGAGCTCACCTTACTGCTTCAGGCTGGCTGGATGTATCTTTACTCTCGACTAAAATAACCCCAGAGATCCACTTCAGTTGCTGACAACTTCTGATTAAAGGCAAAAAACACAACGAGGAAAACACAAAGTCACAGTCTACTTTGCTGTGTATGTATGTGTGTGTGCATATATACAGGTTACAAAAAGTGACCTAGTTAGCTCGTGTTTCTGCTGAAGCATTATGGGTAAGGGCCTTCTTTTCTAAGTTCAACTGTGGGTTGTTATTGGCAACAGCTTTCCCCTATCCTTGCCCTGGCTTCACCGTTGACCTATTACACACTGTTCTTTGTGTGTGTGTGTGTGTGTGTGTGTGTGTGTGTGTGGGTCCATGTACGTATGGCTTTACTGAACAGATTAAACCACATTATCGTATGAATTACAGTCCATGCTGATGTCTGTCCTCTGTGTCCAGTTTGCAGAGAAATTTGCAGAGTATAAAGAAGCAGCACGGCTTGCTAAAGAGAAGAGTCAAGAAAAGATGGAGATGGCCACGTCTCCCTCTCAGGTACGTTCACACTATCCTAACTCTGCCAATTCCTAACCTTTTTGTCAACCTACTCACCACCTCACATCGCAGTCTACGAGAGTAGACTGTGATGTGTAAGAGTGATTTTTCCCTTTGGCGATATTTAGTTTGATTGATTATCACAGAAGGCATCGGGGCATATTCATAAAATAAGATGACAGAAAATAGATACAAAAATATGTTTAAGTAGAGAATGTTTCAGAAATGTTAATGCCAGTAGTAGAAGTATTCTGATATGTCTGTGTAGTAGAAAGACACAAATATTTTTGAAATTGGTGATACATGACCAGACAAAACAAAGAAAAAGGTTTCCCTTCAGCTCAAAAGGGAGTAAACAAACAACAACCACAATACACTGCTCTGCACCGGACCAATAAACACTCACGCTGATGGGTGTAGTACTGTGACTTGGGCTCTGCTGGGTTTAGCAAGGCTTCCGTTTTAAAACAAGAAACTAAGACGGCTGGCTAGTATATCATATCATATAATGCTAAAAATGATGCATCTATGCGTAAGCAGCACAGGTGTAGCTGTTCGAACTGGAGCTAATTTATATGCAGTTAGAGAGTTAAATCCAGTCATTGGCACCCTGGTGGCATGGTCCCTCCAATGGGTCTCAAGATAAATATGAGGGGTTGTGAGATGACAAATGAGGCAGGAAAGAAAAAAAGTAATAAATAAACAAATTGTGCTACAAAAGTTTATATTCACTTTTTGGACTTTTCTTAGCTTTTTCTTTGTCAAATAATATCTAATGTTGCAGCTTAGGCCTTGAAGAGTTATTTAGAGGGCACATTTCTGTTTGGCAGAAATGCTAATTTAGAGAAATCTGAAATGTGAAAAGTCCCAACCAGACAATAGGTAATAAATCACAAATTTTATCTTTAAAAATGCATTTTGTTTTATACGTATATCATATACTGTATAAATATATACTATATACTGTATATAAAAGTAATCAGTATATCTGTAAAATAAATGTAGTGGTAAAAAACATATATATTTTCTTCTGAAATGTATCATAATTTATATCATAATTTATTAAGTACAAGTAAACATAGGTTAGGAATACAGCCCTTACATAATATACATCATTATGGTATCATTTTCACTGTATGTATCCACCCTATACATTAAAAAAAAAGGACAAAGCTGTCTGTGAACTCACCATTAATTGGAGAACATAATTAGCCTGTATGTGAAGTATTTGTTTGTGTGGGATATCTAATAACATAGTGTTTTAGGGCATGTGTAACTGTGTCTGAAAGAAAATTAGCTTGTTTCAGAGGAGAATCCCAAGAGAAATCTGTTCTTTAATCTAAAGGCTGTTAACAGGCTTCATGTCCTCATCCGTTCATTATGGATGCGAGAGGAGCAGCCCCCTGCTGCACTGTGGTCTATTACTTGTACTATTAATGCTGTGGCCCACATGGGCTGAAATGCTACAGTACCTTGCTACAGTGCCTCCCATGGGAGAATGTTTTTAATGAAGCCAAGTGGACAGCTTCCCTCTCATCAGGGGTTGAAGGCTGCATGTGCTCTGGCCACCGACACACTGTAGTGGTGAAAGTGGTGGGAACAGTCGAGGCTGCAGCGTCCTGCTACAAGCCTGCAGTGGTCCACTGAAGCTGTCTGCTCTGTTTCACTACAGATTGTCACTTTCACCCACATGCCTGCTGGCTTTCTTTCTAACCTACAGATCCTCTCATTTCTCTCCTCTAAGGAAACTAGAAAACACAAATTATTCCACTTAAACAAAATGAGAAAACACCGAGCTTAATGCTATATGCTGGTCCAAATAGGCCAGACCCCAGTGGAAGTGCACCATGAACAGATATTAAATGGTATACTAATACAAATGGAGCTCAAAATTTAACCCCCGCCATAATCTTCCTCTTATCTCTCACTTCCTTCTTGTCCATTAGAGACGTACAGTTGGTGTCATTGTGCTACTGTATTGTACCCAAACCCTAAGTCTTAATAGCTTTGTTTTATGTGTGTGCAGCAGCTAAATGATTTGTCTCTTGTTTCATTATGTGGTTGCATGGGATATAAAGATAAGCAATCATCTGTAATTCTGCAATTTCCCAGAGCTATGCTAAACGATGTACTAGCCTATAGGCATGTGGAACTGCTCACTAAGACGCTCAAATTTGTAGCACCATAGCAAGAGCTTTATGAGTGTGAGAGAAAGAATCTATACCCCCTCTGAAAACACACAAACACACCTCTGTCATTTCTCATGTTTGCTCCTTATAGGGGAAGGATGATCCAATTTATTTTATATTCCAAATAGGATGAAATGATTAGTTAATTAAACATTTGACACAAATTAATTGAAAACAATTTTGCTCAAGTCATTTTCAAGGAAAAAAACACCAAACTTTCACTTGCTGTCAGTCTCATTTTTTCTCATTGTAAATTAATTATCATTGGGTTTTGGTCCGTTTATCTGATAAACCAAGAAATTTTAAGACATCACCTTGGACTCTGGTGCTGAAGTTTTATAGGGTAAACAATTAATTGAGTAATCCCTTTATCTTTCTTCTATCTTTTCTTCCGTCTTACTTCAGCTATGATGTCTATCATTGCTCAGTCTAAATACAACCCAGTCCTTCTCTATTTCATCTAAACAACGCCTGAGGCTGTTTCTCTTGAAGCAACCAGGCACCATTAGGAACTAAAATGTATCAGATGTTAAAGCTGTTGTGAACTTACTAAAGGTTTAACTATTACTATTTTAAATTAGTGACATAATAATCATACAGATATTTATCGGGAAATGTAACAAATGTCTAAATTTTGACTTTGAAGTTTAGAGCTTTCAAAATTAAACAATTGTTTCTTGCCTTATAATCACAACTAACTGAGTGAATAATAATAAGAATTAATAAGAATAATATAAGATATTTCAGTGCTGTTTGATTGATTATTTGACGTCTTTTGTGACAGTAACAGCTGATCAACTTTGTTTCACATGTAGGAGTCTCCAGGAGGCGAACTCTCGTCACCTTTGACCCCGGTGACTCCGCCCATGGAAAACATCAACGGCACAGATGAAATCTGTGACACGACTCCCAATTCAGACGCCCTTCCAGGGCCAGCGCAGAACGCACTGGCCTTTGCACACAGGTACATCCAGCATCATGATGTGTTCACTGTCCTCTGTTGACATGTTTACTACAGATGTTACAGTCTAACCTTACACTCACTCACACAAACATATTACACACAAACAATACAAACATAGATTTTTTTTCTGTTCTTCTGAAGCACAGATATATATCTCTCTTTTCTATGTCTTTGTTTTTGTCTACGTGCACCTACGTATATACGTTGCATGTCAGCATGGTAGTGAACTCCCTCTATTCACTGCTGCTCTCTCGTGTTTTTCCTCTCTAGGGAGCAGTTTAAGACTTGTCGGGTCTGCTCTTTCTGATAGGGATGTCATTCAGTCCTGACTACTGCGACATCATAACTACGCAAAACAAAATAAATGTTCAGGCACAAACTTCCAAAAAAAGAGCCTGAATGCAGGTCAGCAACAGGGAGGGTCCTCTTTACAAAACCTGATGTCTGTTTGTTAAGTGCTAACAAATAAGGTAACAACAGCGTGCTATCACTCCAGTCAGGAGGAATATGGGTGCAATGAATTATATCGGTAACATTCTTACTCACACATTTCACTTGGACCAGCAAAAATGCTATTTTAAGTGTTTCTCAGGAATGACGAATCATTCAAGTACATTTTTTGTCCATTCTGAGCATGCTTGGTATTCTTTACTCACATATAGTCTTATGTTTGCCTACTGCGATGCAATAATATCTCTATGCATGCACCACTACTGTTGTATACATTCCTGCTGTCTTTGTGTCCTGTTAGCAGACTTAAAACTGAAATTGATAATGCATTTTTCCTTGTGATTGTCAGTACTGTTTCATATACAGTCGATTGTGTAAGATAAAGAGGTCAAAGTGCCATGTAAATATGTTTGATTTGTATAATGGCTCTCTGAAGAGGTGTGGCTGAGAGGTTCATCACCAAAAAAGGTGTCGATGGAGCATTTATGTAAGACTTATATAACATACTGTGGGTAGTGGGAGGCAGAGAAAGAGCAAGACAGATAGACACACAGAGTGTATGTGCGTATGAGTGTGTGTGTGTGTGGTTCAAAAGAGAGAGGTGCATTGTATAAAGTCTGTACATGAGTCACTGCTACCTAAACTGCCACCAACTGCACACACACTCACTACAATAAATAAACAGAACAGGAGGGTATGAACAATCAGTTTGAGTCAATTGAGTGAGTGAAGTGTTTTTTTCTCAGGAGAGGAAATGTTCCCATCTACTGTCACCTGTAGTCAATTGTACACAGGTCTTTTCATTTGTAAAATCTCTGTAATCTTGTGTTACTCATTCAATTATTTATCTGGCTGAGATTCTTATTAATTAAAGAAATCAATCAATCTATTTATGTATTATCATTCTTTTCTGCTTAACTTTGGATGTCTGAGAGGAGACTCAAACATTTTTCGATATTAAAGGTCATTGTGGAGATCATAGGAGACAGAGGTATTTTTATTAGTGTGGTAAGATCTGTAAAGCTGTGAAAAGCTCAAGTGCAAATGCTTAGAAATCCCTACTGCTTCATCATGAACTCTGTAGGGCTACACAGATCTGAGTGTGCAGCGAGAGTGGGGTGTAGAGAGGACACCCACTGCCTGCTGCAGCATTGCTGCCGATGTGTCTATTAATGCTGCATGCGTGGGAGACAGGGTCGACTCTCAGCATTCGCGATGGCAACAATGGACGTAACAAGCAACCTCAGTCTCACATTTTCTCAGAGGCATATGCAGAAAGGGCAGATGCTACTGTCCAGATATTTTACTAAAAAATGCACCCTTTTTCTATCTTTTCTCTCTATAATTCTTCCTCAATTTAATACCGACTGTGTGCACCCTCTTACATGTATGAAACCTTTTACAGTAACTCCATCAGCCTCATGTGCCTCAAACTGCAGTTAAAATATATTTTCTGTTAATTTTTGTAATGGTGTATAAGCTTGTAGTTGATTTAATAGCCAAAAAAAAGAATAAAAAATGTTTTTTGTTTCCTTACATAATAATACTTAACGAGACCTCGATGATGGTCCTGGTTAGTCTCTCTGCCATGTCTGGATTTAGATGGTGATATCATATACGCCACACTGCTGCTTAGCTGGGCTGTGTGGGCAGGTATGTGTGGGTGCAGAGGGCAGATGAAGACAGAGGCGGATGAGCTGTGTGCAGGGCTATGAGAGAGTTTTTTATATTGAAGGATGTAGGCGTGTTTGGCAGGTCTGCAGTGGAGTCGTTTTGAATGGTTTTCTGAATATTAGAAGACCTTTTGTTGGGGACTGCCTTGGCTGTATGTGAATGGTTTAATAGCGTTGGAGAATGTAGGCGTGTGTCAGTGGGTTGGTGGTAGGCTTGTGTGAACGGAGATGGTGCCGATGTCATACGTCAGGGTGCCACGAGCGCCTACGTTCCTCCAGTGCTGCCATGGCAACTGCTCAGGCTCCCTGCTTCTTTAAGTGCTCTGTGAGGAGGAAGGACCTACCTGACAATGCACAGCGGTCAGGACGCGGCAGACACACAAGAGGGCTGTTGAAAACCATCAGTGTCATACAAGTTATGTTTTGTGTTTGGTAGCTTTATTGAGCCTGCAAGGATAATTATACTTAACATTGTGAAGTAGTAAAACACAAAAAAGAGAGTTGATGTTTTATTCAAGAGTCATAGTGTAATGGCAGCATGTACAAAATATAAAGAAAAACACAAAAACATTCAGAAATAAATCCAGAAAACATAAAATACATTTAAAATCAGTTGAAAATAAAATGCAATAAAGAATTAATTTAATACCCCACAAAATTTGTTCTTGTGCTGTTTCTTGTCATGACATATTCTGTTTAGGTGGCAGAATATTGTTCACAAGAAACTAATACAAATGCAATATTTTGTGACAGATACAGAATTAAATATATGTTTGTACACACACACACACACACACACACATACATATATATATATATATATATATATATATATATATATATATATATATATATATATATATATATATATATATATATTACATGTATTCACAGTTTCAAGCTGATACAAACATATTTGCTTCTTCAGTTCAAAATCACACAATTGGCTAAAAATTACATAATGATCAGAAGCTGAAAATTATAAAAAGCTAAAAAAATCTTCATGACAAGACATTCATATTATGTACATAATAACATCATCATTACAATCAGCAGTTCAGTGATACAGCAGCAGCTAACTTACCCTCCATGTGTCTCACACACCTTTAGCCCTGCTCTTCTTTCTTCAGCCAGAATTGTGCTCGACTGCCCTCCTGAAACCTTTCAGCCAGGTTCATTTAATGAAGATGAACACCAGTGTCAAAACATCTTGCACTCTTTTCTCTCCTCTAATTCTCCCTCCATCGCTCTCCCGTGCTTTCTCCGTTTGTCTCCATCTTCACATCTTGACGTCTCGCTTGCTCTCCTGCTCTCCGAGCTGGTGTGTGGGGTTTATACATTGGCGGGGCTGCGTGCTTTGGTGACAGCATCGCTCCTTGTGTGCGTGTCTGTGTGTGTATGTGAGTGAGTGGTTGTGTGTCAGTGCATGTGCATGTGTAGGATGAAGTGTCGTCTCCCTCCTATGCGTCACACACGCAGACACACTTGCACTCACAGAGGGGGTGGCGGTTGTGTAAGAACTGAAGGTGCTGTGGGAGTCATGAGTGAATTAGATCTGGGCATTCTTTCTTTTACGCTCCACAGAGTGGGTGTTATGGCATAGTGGAGTACTGCTGCAGTGTGTGAGCATATACTGTATATGTGTGTGTGTGTCAGTGAGGGGGCAGAACAAAACTGAAAACAACATTGTAATGGGTCATACACAGACCCTCTTCACTCCTTGAGAGAGCTAAGCTCCTTTTGTGTTTTTCTGTGTTTCCTGCGCTGTGAGGAATTACTGTGAAGTATGTGGGAGTAGGAGCTCCTTTTCAAAGGAACTTGACTCGATGTCGGTACTCAACAACGTTCAGGTCTCTCATACATTCTGTTGCCCAAGTCATACATTATGTGAGAGACAGGGAGTGAGCATTACGTAAATGAATGCCTGCAGTGCTCAGATCTAACAGGGGAGATGCACAACAGAACAAATTTCCCCTCCAGAAAGTTGAGTGTATATACACATATCTAATATTACACTTCAACTCTGAACTATCGACCACCCAGCCCATATGCAAGTATTTTTCCCACCAGCCTTTTTCTCCCACACATGCCCCTACATCATAAAATTCAATCACATTCAATCACTTCTCCCTTATCTCTCATCTCATCTTCTCGTCTGTGAGTAGCTGGACCAGATTAGGCTCCAGCCAGTCTGAGGATATAATCTCAGATTACAGCTCATGTGGCAGACAGCTGCTTTCACAGCTACTGGCCAGAAAGTGCCGACCTCCGGCTTGAGTGCCTGCTGCAACCTTTGTCAGCTTTCAGTGCTTAAGCAAAGGTGGATGGATGCATGCATGCCTGGATGGTTGAATTGGGCCTACTGGGCACAGGCACAGCGGTTTAAGGGGTTGTGGGACCCTGGGCTTTGCCTGCAAATTGTCAATCAAAGAGAGGCAAATACACAATAGCACTCGTAATGACCACAAAGAAAATCAAAATGACCACTGAGACTCAAAATGACCTCAAAGAGACTTAAAACAACTACAAAGAAACTCAAAACCACCATGATGGATGGATGGACCCTAACCCTATAAACAACAACTTCACACTGATTGATCGATGATTTTTCAGACATCTTTAATCAGATATACTCATCTTAAATCCAAAACATAAAAACATGTGCACTAATCTTATGTCCCTGTTGTGGTAATCTGACAGTCTGCTCATACCTGTGTTCTGCAGCCCCGCCATGACAAAACACTGGGAGGCTGAGCTGGAGGCACTAAAGGGGAACAATGCCAAGCTAACGGCAGCTCTGCTGGAGTCCACAGCCAACGTCAAACAGTGGAAACAACAACTGGCTGCCTACCAGGAGGAGGCTGAGAGACTACACAAACGGGTGAGGACTGGGACACAGGAATGCTTGTTTTCATGTGTGATTAATTCATTAAAATCAAACAGGTGTGATCATTTGGAAGGGATGGTGTGAAGTGAAGATGAGAGGATGGAAGAAAAACAGAGAGGAGACATGCATTTTGTCAAGAGGGAGAGAAAAGAAGAGGTAGTTTGGAGATGAAACATAGGATTCTGTTGTGCCAATCACTCCCTGTGGATCTAAATCTCGATCAATTATATTGTCCTTTTAGGTGACGGAGCTCGAGTGCCAGAGCAACCAAACCCCAGTGATCAAATCCCAGAAGACTGAACTCAACCAAACTATAGAGGAACTGGAGAATACACTAAGGGATAAAGAAGAGGTGTGTGTGCTTGTGTGTGTATCATAGGGTGGAGTACCTTTGCTGAAATGTAATGGCTCATGCAACACCACCCTACATTCATGCCATAATAATCTGTTTTCTATGACTTCCAGGAAATGGAAAAGTTAAAGGAAGAATTGGAAAACATGAATGACTTGATGGAGCAGAAAGACACCCTTACCCAGAAACTTGAGGTGAATGATGAGGGCATTAAGCACGTGATTGTCCCCCAAAGTACAGGTGCATATGTTGTCATTATTTACCACCTAATGTCGCAATCCCGCCAACAATGCTGTCTCTCCTTCTCCAGGAGACGGAGCTGCGTGGTCGTGTGCTGGAGGAGCAGCTGGCAGGGGCTGAGCAGCGACTGGAGGAGAACCAAGAGGAGCAGGAGAACTTCAGGAAGAGCCTGCGAACACTACTGGAGATGCTGGACGGCAAGATCTTTGAGCTGACGGAGCTCAGAGACACCTTGGCTCGGCTCATAGAGGAGGCCAGCTAGAGACGGAGCTGCCCAATCTTCACAGACAGAACCATATGATAATTTACACCTTGACACCCCAAACTCACCCACACTTATCCTCTCGACCATGCCCTAATTTCCTCCTACACCCCACACACATTAAAACTGAGACACTACACTGCCTCGATTATGATTTTGCTCAAAAAGGGCAGCTAACTCCCCATTTTTATCTGGCAGGCATCAGGCTCCAACCAACCGCAGGAACTCCTGTAGTTCAAAACAACACAGGGACTACCTCATCTTGCCTCCTGATTGGCTGGTGTAGGCGTAACCTCGGTTGAATTGATATCTCCAGTTGTAGAGACGCCTGTCATGGCACATTGCAACTGCCCCCCAAACCCACCCACCCACGCACTCACAAAGAGTTAACTTGAGAACTGTGCCTCAGTGCCATCTGCTGTTTTACTGGGAGAGCTGCAGCACAGCTTGCAGCATCACAACATCACACACACACACACACACACACACACACACACACACACACACACACACACACACACGCACACACACACACACACACACACCCTTTTCTTCCTTTCTAAACTGCCCACCCCCAGGGGGAATGTTGAAAGTCATGTGGAAATAATTGCTGTTAAGACTCAGAGAACTGCGCCAAAGCTGCCAAATCCCCCCCAAAATATTGTCCTCTAACTAGCAGATGCTTTGATCCAAAGTGACTTACTGTACAGAGAAGTGCTGCATAGAGAGTTCCATGTTTGAGCTCGGGCTGCCAGAGGAGTGTCGCTGGAAACAGAGAATTAAAGGACGGCTCTCTAAAAACATCAATGCTGCTCCCCAGCCTGGACACACAGGGCTGCTGGGAAATGAAGTTTGCTTCAATGAATGACTGCTATATATCCACAGCTTATTTAAAATCCTACATGCTAGATGAGTATTGAATCTTCCTGAGGCATTGTTCATGCCACACAAATTTTAGAGGGCGCGTGTCCATGTTAGATATGACATGAGACTTCCTGTATCCAGACTGCCTCCACCGTCACAGACAACTGACCTGTCTTCCTGCCAAACTCAGTGTGGAGTGTGTTTCCCAACAAGGCCTGACCTTCGACATAGTGTGTGCCTTCAAAGCACATATACGTGGACACATGTCTGTATATAATATGTGTGTTTGTTCTGTGCTGTGAGAGAAAGACCCTGTTTTTTGGACATCAAGGCCTACACACAAACACACACGCATACACACACACTGAGCAATACCAGACAGGCTCTATACGACACCTCTATCTTACTCTATCAGGTACTCTACTCAGTGGACTCATGCAGATAGGTCAAATGCAACTCAGCTGATCCCCCGTCCGACAGAAAGTATACTACTGTTGACCGCTAACCTGTGTGGCAGCCCTGTCAGGACGAAGTAGTGCATCGTGAAGGGCTTATAGAGTGTCATCTACATGTTCGTAAAATCTCCACCCTCAGTGAAGCTGGCCACAGATTTTCACTCCTCACGGGTGAATAAAGAACTGTACTCAGTTTCTAATCTTTTTTACACAGGATATAACACTGATGATATAATAATAGAACTGTATAAGACAACTTTCTACTCATGACAGCATTGTAAATGAATGGATGGATAACTCGAATGCAGTTACACCCTGCAGTGGCTTATTGTTGTGTATTAACCCACCGAAAAGTACTGCATAGTTATTATAGAGTATCGAGTCTGCAGGTAAACAATAAAAACCTCTTCAATATATATTCAAAATGCGTAACAACGCAATGTTAACGCATAGTGTTAAACATCCTATACCAAAACATGCACTTATAAAGCAGCTCCTGTACTGGTAGAATCCAAAACTGCGTCTTAAAATCTCTTCTTTTGAAACCACTGAATTTTTAAAAAGCTATAGTGTCACATGAAATGCTGCTGATCTTACCTTTTAATTGAGCACCCTGTTTGCACTGTGTTATTACACTGTTGTAACTATATTATATATCGAGATTTTCATTAAATACTGGCACAGCATAATTCTGTACTTAAAATATTGTAGCTAGTTACACAGGTTAATACACTGGAATAAGACCCATGTAAAGGGAAAAGTTACCCATTTTGTTTCTTTCTGGTTTAACTTTGACAGTCGAATGACAGAGATGGAATACCTTGATATTAATGCTATTGTTAATGAATGCCTTTGTACAGTAGTGGATAAGAAGCTTTTCATTCTCCTGTTTTGTAACTTATGGTATTTAAATGTAGGTATTATTATTGTATTTAGAGGTATGAGAAGACTGGCAATATTTTTGACTATTTAAAGTAATTTTGAACTCCTGATATTAAAGAGGTACCTCAGGCAAATGATGTTCATAGATTGGTGAGAGTTGTGTGTTTGCAGGTTGAAGGATTTACCAAATGCTGGTAAAAAAAAAAAAAAAAAAGAAAAAAAAAGAGAGTTCAGGAGACACACATGTTGGTGCTTCAGCCAAACTAAATTCTTTGTTGAATTCAAACAAAGACTGCAGCCCCTCCAGGCTGAGAACACACTTCTGTGAACTGAGAAATGCTATGTTTTATATTCAAATACAGTGACCGCAAAATTCAGTGTGTGCAAATTGCTTTTTTTGTGTTTTGTTCTTCTTCTTTTTTTAAACAGATAATTAACTAAATCATTCAACAAAGAAACAGACAATCACAGAATTTGCTTCACAAGGTTTTATTCAAATGCAGGGGCAAGGTTGTAAATAAAATGGTAGGACTAAAGGCAGAAAGGTATTCTTGGAACAGTGTGTTTATACACTAATGTATAAACACAACTGCAACATTTAATAAGTTTGTTGTTTTAGGCAATTAATCTGAACTCGTTATCACCCATTAACTTGTTTCATCCCTTTTTTGTGTATTCTCTATATTGATATTGCACTTCTCAAGTGACTGACTGGCTTATTCAGACAGCGGGTCATATAGTCAGCCTGTGTGGATAACAGGTCTACATAGGAAATGTTCAGAAGCAAACACATCACAAAACAATTTGGCTTGAAATGCTTTGGAAAACAAGATACAACCGAAGCAGTGAAATGCAATGTAAAATTACAGTTAGCTGACAGACAAGCTGAGTTAAGGTTATTTATAGATCAGTGTTAAAGACATGACAGTGTTTCTTAGGTCAGTCAGGTGATGGATGGATGATTCATGGCAAATGTGCTGCCGTTTCAAAAAAATTTTGAGCTCATTGTTTAGTGGAGCAGCTTAAACCTTAGCACTAGAATCATTTTGGAAAATCTGCTCTAGTCAGTAACCGTGACATTATGTCAAGTAAGGTCTGGGTTAGGTTTAAATTAAGAGTCGGGTTAGGGTTAGATCTCCGTCTAATGCTACATGATGAGGGTACCATGGAAGAACATTGTGCTGACAGTGACAGAAGACATGTAAAAGTGCCTCAGGTTTGCTCTGCCAGCAAAATAATAAACTCTCTTTAGCACTGAGCTATTTTCAAGCTTATAATGTGACATATACTTCCATGCTCGTTCTTACTACATTAGTGTCTGCGTCATGATTAATCTGTGAATGGCTCTCAACACCAGAACAAGAGGAAAAGCACAAATCTTTGCATCAAAGCTATTTAAAACAGGACATGCAGAGGCTGTTCCAGATTCAGAGCTTAGTTTATGAATCCACATCTTTTGCTTCATGTTAACATGGATGGTGAATTCCTGTGCTGCTAAGCATCCCACTGGTCCCCTCATACTATCCTCCCATCACACTTCTGTAGGTCCGATTTCACATGTGCTTTTAAACTTATTCATCTACTACAGATATAATGTTTGACCAGTGAATAAAAGACAAACAAAAACATTTTACTGTACACATAAAGGGATTCAGAAACTGTACTAGGTACATTGGAGGTGCTGAAACCACTCACTGGCTTTCCCACTAAAATGTTTCTGCACATATTGGCTGAGTTTGGTTCATGAGTCCATGTGTGCATGAGCATGTTTTCACTCCCACCACTGTGAGTAACAGACCTCCTACTGTGTGCTCCTGCCCACTGAGTGCAGAGAAAGAAATTAGAAAAAGATGCAAGAGGAAGGGAGAGAAAGTGAATAAGATGGCATGAGAAACCGCATCAATCACGAGCGCCTGCTCCACAGCCCACCGTTACTCCCTACAGCGCTGAGAGAATCGAGCCTCCCACGAAACCATCCATCACACAAACAAGCGCGACTGGCTCTGCCGTGACTATCCCACATACGAAGTTCAGGAATCACCAACCAAGTCTGCCAAAACTTTACAAAGAATGCTGACACACAGCACGACCTCCACCTCGCTAAAGACACTCTGCAGCTCTGCCGATGAACCTTCAGCTAATCCTCTCCTACTCAAGGTGACCAGTTTCTGCTCGGAGATGTTGTTGAGATGTGGCGACACATGATAAACCTTCTGTGACCCTCCATAGCTATCACCAGTCAGGCCATATGCTGCAGTCGAACAGATGGGTCGATATATATTCCCTCAGCCAGAGAGGGGGTGAGAGTTGGGGGTAGTGAAGGCCGGAAGAGGAAAAGAGTGGGGGAAGGGCACACATCTGGTATTACAAACTAAAGGATTTACAATATTTGTACAGTGTTGACAAGCAATGGTCTGTCAGACACCACCACACCCACATGTGTTGGGACAAAACCAGCTGTGCAGCATAGTCTGGCTCAGTCATAGTAATACTGGTTGAATAAAAATAGAAGAAAGTGTCAACAGAGGTGATGTCTGATGGTGTAATGGTTTACAATCTGGATTGTAAATCCAGTTCAGTGGGATCTTCTATTTGTTTTAGATCTCCAACATGACTGCAAATAATCAACCATACACATTACATGTTTTTGTAACAGTTTCTCATTCCTAATGCTTTGGGGTGGGTGGAAAAAAAAATCACACACCTCACAGCACTGATAGTTTTCTGTTTCAGTGCAGCGTGTTGGTGTAAAATGCGCTAAGTGCTGTTTCTTGATGGTAATGTAGCCACAAATGGCCAGTGCAGAGCTTTACAGTAGACATGAAAACATTTTAAAAACAAACATGGCATCATTACGATCTGATTACAGTACAGGAATAAAACCACAGTTACATAAAGCAGAAATAAAAACACAAATAATGTCCTTCTCGATGGTGAATGTAGTGTAATAAAAACAAATGAACAGGTTGACCATAGACCTTTGGAGCATTTGGTGAGTTGGTGATATTCAGTATGATTCAGGCCTTGGCATTGTCACTAGTTACATATGTGACTGGGCTGTGAGTGTTTGAGTGTGAAAAAATGTGTGACTGTATGTATGTGTTTGTGCATGTGTGTGTGTGTGTCTGTGTGTGCTTGTGTGCAGTACAGTACAATGTGTGCAGTGCCAGAGTGTGCAGGCATCTGTGTCTATATTATATGTTGCGTTTCAGCCTTCAACCCTAGCTGTCCCAGTCAGGGCCAGCCAGCCCATCGTCATCGGAGTCAGACTCTGGTGAGGCCTCCTTGATGCGGCGCAGCGCCTCATGGATGCTCCTGGTCAGGGGGTCAGTAGAGGCTGGGAGCTCTCCCTGGTCCTTTCTCTCTTTCCTGGGGACACGCCTAAGTTTGACCCCCTTGCGAATCTGAACCAGGATGCTATTGGGGTCATCGTCACCCTTGGTAGGAGGCAGGGACCGCTGGTCAACCTTCCTCAGGTGGAAGCTGCCTCTCTTCAGGGAGGCTAAAACTTCATCCATGGGCGAGCTCACTGCACACAGGAAGAGAAGAGAAAGGCAGACTGTGATTGGCTATTGTAACTTGGTAATCTAAAGCCCATGGCACACCAATCAAAGACAATTTCTAATGCCTAATTGTCTTAAGATGTGTTTTTAAAACTAGCTGCAATTGCACACTGACAAACAAATCAGTTCAATCACCTCAAAGGTCAAATATTTGACTTCAAAATTACCTCAAAATAGAGAGTGAAGCAGATACCTACTTTACATTAGAGACATTCCTTCTACTATTGTGCTTAAAAATGGCAAGACATTTTCAAATGAGCAAAAAATATCGGAAGAAAATCTGGAGCAGGCAGCAGTTATTTAGGAGACAACATAAGGGAGCTTTATATTTTTGTTGTGAGCTGGAAAATGAGGACAGATTTGATTTTGTGATGTTCTCTACTATATGCTTTTTAAAAAATGAGTTTACCACTTATATAGTAGGTATGTGCGTGTTATGTTGCAATGGATACACATATTATATGCTTATTGTCAGGGTAATTGTCATGCAAAACTGAACAAACAATGGATTGAAAATGTAGAATCTAGCACACCAAACAAAAATCTGTTTATGTTAGTTGGACAAAGTTTGTTTAGTGCGCCATGGCCTTAACCATCACTATGGTACCAAATGGTTCCAGTACCTCGTCTGCTGTGGGAGTCAAACTCTGGAGTCTTCCTCAGCTTTTTCCGGGCGCTCACCAACTGGCTGCTGTCAAAGAAGCGAGGGATAAATGGGCCGAGTGGGGAGAGGGAGAGCTCCTCTGCTGCACTCTTCACCTCAACCTTGTGCCCATGCCGACCCGGGCTCTCAGAAGGTGACAACTCCTCCTTTGTTGGCAGAGGAGGTGGAGGGGGAGGTGGAGGAGGAGGGGAGATGGGGGATGCCAGCAGTGAGGACAGGGAGCAGGGAGAGCAGGAGGAGTCAGCAGAACTAGGCACAGGCAGCGGAGGAAGGGATGCTGTCAGTGCTGTGACGGGCTGAGTGGTGAGCGTGGAGCTGGGGCTCGGGTCCGTCTGCACACTGGTACTGAGACACAGCGGCTGGCTCTGTGTCTGGATACAGAATGAGTCCACACGCTCCTCCCTCTCACTCACACTACTCATTTCCATGCTCCTTCCACGGTCTCTTCTTCTGGTGTGGGATACACGTAGTCGAGTGGACTTCAGAATCACCTGACCTGGGTACCGCTAGAGAAATACACAGAGAGAGACAGAAGTCAATCAGTAAGAAAAAAAAGAAAAAAAGGTTGAGATATTTAGATTAATAGGCAGGCACATACCTGCTTGAAAGTACGTAGTCTGTCCAGAGTTCTCTGTCTCTCCTGACTAACTCTGCTGTTCTTCCTCTCCTCATCTTCTTCTTCTACATTTTTCAGCTGAAGAAAGTCAGAAGTTTAGAGAAGAGTTACTGACAACAATTAACAGGTATACAGTGACATCATTATAAAAAAAACATCTACCTGTAAGACCTGGTGGGATATAGAGTCCTTGTTGATGGTTTGACGTTTCTGCTGTTTCTGAGTGTGGTTGGAAACACATATCTCCTGCAGGAAGTTGAGAGAAATAAAACACAACAATAAGACAAACATGGCAACAAAGTTTCTTGTTGACATATGTTTCTGGTAAAGCAAAGTAGCTAAGCAGGACACAGTTTTAGGTGTCATTTCTGCTTGGATGTGAAGCCTAATCAACTGCAAAATACACTCTCCATTCTACACATTTATTAACTTGAACTAACAGTATCCAGAAGCCAGGACACACTATAGGAATCAAAACAAGTGTGAATGTGAGTAAAGTCTACACACCCTCTTGTTCTTCAGGTAGGAGCGCTTGGCAGTGATGCGCCCCCTTCTTGCCTCCAGCTGTCGAGCGCTGACCTGAAGTCTGCGCAACTGTTCCCTCTCTGTATTATCATCATCTGTTATATCATCTGCACTTTCAAAGGTGTCGTAGTACACCACTTCATCCTGACGCTCTGAAAACACACAGTCATAGCACATTGTTATCCAGGAAAAGACTACTCCCATCAGGATAGAAATGTTTCAGCGTGGATAAAGATGATCAGTCAGAACAACTTTGTGTTGTTGTTTGCAGTGATCCTTCCCTCTAAAGAGACAAGTGGACCCAAACCATGCTAGCAAAATGCCCCTCACAGCATAACAGAGCCACTGTTTGTAATGTTTCTCCACTTGTTTGTTCAGGTTCTTTCCTTTAATTGGCCGATAACATGTATATGGACTTGTGTGGAAACACAGGTTCAGATCTTTCATGTGTGTGACAGACACTACACATCAGAAATGTAGTGAGTATCATTCGGAAATCGAGCATCATGTCAGTACTCTGTAAGCAAGAATCAGTCCAAAAGTAGCAAGTACATTTGCCCAAAATACCTGTGATCTGTCTGCGAACGCTTTCTAGTTGAGCAGTGAGGAGCAGCTCTTCACACTGTAGTATCTCAGCCTGGATATCATACAGTTGGAGCTGGAGCTCATAGTACTGTGTCTCCATGTGGTCTAAAAGAGCCATGGCATTCTCACTGCTACACAGACCCTGCATCTGAGGAGACAGGACAAAAAACTAAGTCACAAAACAACTGTGTCTGTGTGTTTATGTCTGTGCATATGTGTTTTGCATGGTGTCTAGTGTTACTACCACACCTCCTCTCGAAGTGTGTGTTTCCTCTGGTCCAGACAGATCTCCCTTGCTCTCTGGAGCTGCAGAGTCTCCTTTGCGACAGAGTAACGGAGTCTCTCCATGCGCTCCACCGCTGCTGTCCATGAAGATTTACCAAACTTACGCTGGTCCACCTTCATACGCTCATACACCCCTACACACAGACACAAGCAAACATAAGACAATGTACTGTTGGCAGTTAAACTTCCACACAGTTCAAAACAATGTGCACTCACGTGATAGTGAGTCACCGACACGATCAAATAACTTGCTCCTCAGGTACCATGAGTGGGCATGTCACCCACAACTTCTTTTCTTTTAATGTGATGACTTCAGTCTCCCAGAGGTAAAGCTTTATTACAATAATGTAGAGGGAGCCATCTATTGGCCACATTTGGACATTGCAAATTCTTTCATTCTAGTTTCCATTTGAAGCTTCCACTTGAAACTGATTACATTTTTGATATAATTATTGTCAGATTATAAATGGACCAATCAGTAGAGGGAGAAAACTGGTATGAGCAGGGGCACAGTGTGGAGTAACCCTGCACAGAGACAATCTGCTGGCGGAGCTGTTTGATCAATAGGTTGTCCTTGTTTCCTCCTGTCCCTGTCAAAGCATGGCTGTCTGCACTGCTTCATTAATACCAAATCACATTAGCCCTGACGATCAAAACCACACACAGGTCAATAGCAGGCCAGCGCTTCCACTAAGTGTGTGTGTGTGTGTGTGGTTGAGTTTGGTATGTGCAATTATTCAAAGTCATTCCTCTGCTGCTTTATTGACTTGACACTGGCAGTGACAGTGATGGCGTACTGTACCTTTCTGGGCTCTGGCAGTGATCTCAAAGTATTTTACAGTAAACTCCTGGATGTTGAGGACCGCCTCCTGAGCTTTTTTCTGCCAGTCGAAATCCTCCTTTTTAAGAGCATCAATCCGCCTTGGGCCTAAGTAGTCATTCTCCATAGAAATCTGTTGAGAGAGGATGAACACATTTTTGTCAGCAAGGCTAAGAACAACAACAGGCTGTATGAAAAAGATTCATCCTGTAAATGATACAGGTCATTGAAATAGTCAAATGTTTTATCAAAACTTTTAACAATCTGTACCTTGTTGGATACAGTATATAGCATGCTGATATTTAAAAACTGATCTGGAGATCATGGGATACAAATGGTTTAAACTGCTGAATATCCAAAGGTATAAGGGTAGCACAGACACAAATCTTCAGTACAGACAGAGTTGACAAATGTCAATTTCACCAATTTATTCTGGTCATGTCAACGAACATGCTAATGCTTGTCATGCAACTAGGCAGAAATCATGCCTTCATCCAAGCGTGATACTCTGATGAAACATTAGCATGTTGGTTGACTTGTTCACAATAAATTGGTGAATGTAAGATTTGTCAACTTGGTCCTGAGGATTTGTGTGTGCTATCTTTATACGTTTGGGTATTCAGCAGTTGGAACATATGAGTAATAATATAACACCTGGAAGGTGCATACTCTCAAATATTAACAAATACAATTGGTTTCATATGAAATTAAAAAAATTAAAAAGAGATAAAGCCTGGCAATTCCTGTGTACACAGTACAAACAATGCAGCCTTGGGAACACTGGGCAGTTAGTGGCACATTGTGTACCCAATCTGTAAAATGACACTGCTTCTTTCTTACTTGAGGTTCAGAGGTTAGTTGAAACTCCAAAAGTCACACCTTACTGCCACTTAGTGGCAACAGTAAATAAGCTTCTCAAAAACGGGGAAAAACCATGAGGATAGAAATGTTTTCTCTAATTACACACAGAAGTCCTGGTAGTGTCCATGACAGTACTTTGAATATACTCTACACATGATGGAGAGACAGATTGTCTGACCTACATGGCTGCAGGCTATGAGGAACAGGATGGGTTAGAAATGCATACTCTATCTCAATGGTTTCACCAAAGAAGCAGGCCTGGAGAGGGAGCTAGACTGCAATGAAAGCGCTGACAATATGCAGTATTTTACCCCTACAGCATTCCATGTGCACATTCAAACACACAGGAATACATTTATGCGGACAGATCTTTTTTTAAACTAACCCCATTTTCAGCCAGCTTGCAAAAGCAAAATCAGCATTTAAATATTGCAAAAGGAATGAATACAGTGAGGAATTTGAAACTGTAAAATGTTTCCTGACATTTTTATTCCAAACAGGAAGAATGATGAAGTAACAATTTCAGTTTTATTCAATTAAACCTGTAATATTTCAGCAGTACACACCTACTTTATCATTTTATTAGTGCATCACAGGACCATTTGAAGATAGTTAAAGACCATAATGGTAATATGACATTCCTATGTCTCTGTTAACCAAATGCAGACAAAGCCTAACTGATCAACACAGAGCAACAGAGTAAAATTAAATACCAGATTTATACGAGGGAAACAAAACGTGCATTGGTAGCACAAGGAAGGACTGTGAGCAGCAAAGCTTACAGAGCTACATCCCCGTCTGACCCCAAGTAACCCCGCTGCACCTCAGCTCACACTGCACTACTCAGCAGTGCACCCGTATCATTTACCACTGCAATTTCCTGGTTTCAGGCTGCCAGTGATCCTTCCTTAGATTTCCTTTCTGAATTCCTCTGCATAGTGTAATTTTAGACCTGTTGTCCTGACATCTGATTTGTTTTACTGTAAATCTTTTACATGAAAACCTACCATCCAAAAAGTTACTTTAAACAACAGATCGCAACTATTTTGATATACTGCATGGCCTTGTTTTGTCTTTGTGAATACACAAAATTAGGGGCTACGTGATGATTAGAGGATACATTGAGACTTCAACAACCAGAAAATTAGGCTGATGCCACTCACTATCAACAAGCTACATCATTTGTAAGAGTGGGTTTTATGATTGTTGTCAATATGTTTAATATTTATCATCTTGAACATGCAACAGTTTATCAACAATCCACATTGTATTCTGACTTGCATCACTGACAGAAGAGTATCCTCTTTCTTCTCTCTTTGTTTTCAATGATCATCTTAATTTATCAGTTGAAAATCACTACATTTTTTTCTCCAGCTCACACATTACAGTAACTCTTTTTCCTGTAACATTTACTCTCTCCCCATGTCACAAAATACTCTTTCACTTAAGCCATTCATTAGATTTGTGGATTTCTTTAAAGAGGTATTTGATAAAACACAACGAGAAAAGAAAACACACATTACACAGCATAAACATGTTTCGTGTTTCACTGAACATTTTCAAGAAGTAACCTGTCACACTAAAAAAACATTAAAAAAAATGTAGTCAAAACATTTTACTATATCTTAGGTTATAATCAAACAAGTATAAGTATCAATGTAGTTAACATATTTGGAAACTGATTCAACTTACTGAAAATGTGCAAACACAGTGAATTGTTACAGTGGACTCAACCTTAGCTACTTCTCGATGTACTGTACACCGACATTCTTCAAATTAAGGCTGCACACAAATTGTTGGCAAAATCTCATAGAAAACTTGCTTTTGAAAGTAAGTATTCTCAGACTATACGTAAGATAAACATGCATGCTGTATAGATATTACATGGCGATCGCAAATGTGTTATCTGCTCAAACTTGTTATTCTTGTCTGTATATTGAGAAGGACAAACTGCCTGAATGTAAAAAACTTCACACAGTAGCTGCTAATGTGCATGCTTTACAGCTGAATCAGTCTCAGTTCTTCTGTTTAATCACATTACAATGTGAGAATGCCTCAAAAGGTTAAGGGCAGATAGCATAATTTGGAATTTGTTTCAAAATATTCAATCACGCTGGATCAATTAAAAGATATAAATAATGACAAATGATCCAGACTTTGAAACATAAGTGGAATGTGACTGTGACAGGACAAAGATAAATAGACCACAACAAAGGAATTTTAGTTGGAGAAGAGCTGTAGAAAACATTGTTGTTTCTGAGCTACAGACGCTGTAGGCTATAAATAGACCCGGAAATGTGAGTTCAAGGGGCCCTCCCCCCACAATCAGCTGACAGGAGGTTCCATGGTGTAATGGTTAGCACTCTGGACTCTGAATCCAGCGATCCGAGTTCAAATCTCGGTGGGACCTGCAACTTTTTCAAACACCTAATCCTCCTTTCAGGGAAAACCTTTGTGAGCGACTTAATGTACTGCAGTGAAAATAGAGACAAAGAATGCAACAATAGAGAAACACACTACATGAAAGTTGGCTCTGGCAAAAACAACTGCGCCGTGATGAAGTTATCTGGGGTGAAAGCAAACACAGTTCAATGTGAACTTTGACCTATAACTGACGTAGTGGGAAAAGTTTCCTGGTTTGTAAGAGAAAAGGGAGTGTTACATGACATTACACAGGTTTTTTAGCCTATGATCTACTATTGACTGCACAGTCAGTAGTGTAATGCAATGTGGAAAGTAAAGGACATACTAGAGCGTCCTTTCAGTAAATAAGCTAAGAAATAGGCACTTGAGCCTCTATATCTTATTGCTAATCTTAATTATCTCTTAATTAGCTCAGCATTACAACATATTTTTTACAATCATGTCAGCCAAATTCAAGGGAATTTTAGCATCCATTAGGCATCCGATTTTCTCCACATCAAACTGTTTTTGTCATTTTGATTATGGTACCCAATGTCATTTGATTGGCAACTTTCCTCATGTAGTCTGAACGATAATAATATATCGGAATATTTAAAGAAGAATCCTCTTTTAATTTAAGAGCACTTTTGACTGCAAAAATCCACCAGATAACACCTGCATCATTTGGTGAATTTTAGCTATTGTATTGTAGTTCCACATTTTGTACGCCCGCATCAACAGACACAAATAATATAATATATAAAGAGAGAGAGACGCCCCTCGCCCTCTGTCTTTTAGATTGAGTGAAGTGCGTCTCACCAAACTCCAATTAAACTGTCAAAACTAGCAGTGCTGATAAAGTATAAACCATAATTTTACACTGCCTTTATCTCGCCTACAATGGTTTCAGGCATGTATTTTAATGTACTATTTAGCTTTAATATTACATTGTTTACGATATTACCGTAGCATCACCCAACTCGCTTTATGGAAGTGTTTATTGGTCCAGTGCTGCCCAGTGCATTCTGGTCATTTTAGGTTTCCTACCGTCAAAATAGTATAAGACTGTAATTACACTGTATGGTACTTCTTTACAAGAAATTTAATGGAGCACAATCTTAAAATACTTTTCATTACTTAGGATTTAGTAGCATTAAGCAACTAACTGAATACACCTCCTCTCACCCTCTCTTTGCAAACATGTAGGAGAACCTATGGTAGCCATGAAACTCACAAAAACCTGAAAGGCCCACCAAGTGTTTGGTCTGTCTATTTGGGGATACTGTAGAAACATATCACACTAATGAAAATGTAATTATGAATATTATATTCGAATTCTGCCAATTGATCGCAATAAATTCTACACATACAAGACATTCCTGTCTTTAGCAGACACAGACGGTTCTCACCTCCCCTGAGTAAGAAGATTTATTCAGCCACATCTAAAATGGAAAGTTCTTTAACTATGGCTTACATCTTTCCATTTCTGCTGCATGCCTTCTGGTCCCTGTGTGTCAGCCTCAACCTCTACCTGCAGTAAACCTATAGGGTCACACATAACATGACTTATTCATGTGTCTGTGAGACTGCAGGAAATTGGAGATTCATGTGGCTCCATTCCAGCTCACAGTATGTCACTCAACACTGACTGCCACATCCCACAAACATTTCAGATAATGTGGAAAAGGACAAAACTGACAGGAAGCTGTTTCCATCCAAGGTATATATATGTATGTATATTTGTGTCTGTTTGCTTCTTTATTGATGGATGTTATTTAGTAATGTGATACTGAAGTCTTTTGTTACTCATGTGCTGCTGTGTGTGACTCAGTGAGCTAAATATAAATGTGCCATCAGCACTGCAATAATTGAACAAAGCCTTTCCACCATTTACGCATTCACCAGTCTCCATCTTCTTTTTGCAATTAGATACATCTCACCATCCTCACATTGCTTTACTAAGCATGGGGCATCTTACCAGAATATAAAAGTGCAATTCATTTTGCAATATAAATCACAGTCAAACAAGCACACACACACACACACTGAGGCACAAGCGCAAAGCAGATCCTATTTTAAGAGACGTGAGAATTTCCTGTGACCATCCACTGTGTTCTATGACTCCTCCATGTCAGTACATGTCAAAGAAATACAGAGATACGTCACTGAATCTCAGCCCATGTGCATAGTAGTCAGCTTCCCATGCATGCTAGTTTAGCACACCATCCATATAACTCCCAGGAGTCAGAAGATGGCTCACATGGTCTGCAATAAGAGGGCCAAATGACAACAAACAACACAAAAGACACAAACTCTTTGTCTTTTTTTGTCCTTTTCTCCAGGCTGGATGTCACCACTACGATACACCAATTTTCCACTCCTGAAAGCTGCTGGCCACTTGCAACTTTGTTGCTGCTTGTGAGAAAAAGAAAACTTGCACAGTCCTCAGTTTCCGTAATCTAATCTACAAGAGAAGTCTGTCTCATATAACATAATTTGCTATGATTTAAGGGTTTTTGGATACACAGAGTTTGTTGCTAGTGAGTGACATGCAGGCTCTGAACACACAAACGAGTGTGTCTCTGAGCTGCCAGTGTGTTTTGGTCAGTGGAGGAGAAATACACCAGCTTTACCCATCAGTAAGTCGGTGCCACTGTAGCCAGTTTGTGGTAAAACATAAGCCTTGTCTCCCATGTCTGTCTCAGGAGGAGGTATAATCTGTTGGATGTACAGTGCTTGTGCTGTGTACAGTGCTAGCAGCAGCTAAAGCGGCCCACAGAGCCAACAGTTGGGACTGTCTGACTGCTCATGTCCGATGGTCAGTCGAGCTATGTTGCCTTGTGTTTGCGTCCTTCGACACTGTCTCTACTTTTGTGTGTCACAAAAGCGTCAGACTGACCGACAGAGAAGAGCAGACAGGCGAGAACGGAAACGTCAACTTCATATAGTGCTTCCTGGTAGTGCAGTTTATTTAAAGCTATTATAAACCTCCCAGAGAACCTGAAATGGAGCAGGCAGGGAAGAGTCCTGACAGCTTGTGAAAAGTGCAAGAAAAAGTCACGGTAGGCCAAAGAGTAAAATGTGAAAGTGTCCATAATGCATACTACACCCATGTAGTGGATGTGCATTTAACTGGAGCGCTCACACCCACACCAATAATGAATTGAGTTGTGGTCTTTTTGCTGTTGCAGTGCTTGTTTTTGGAGAAGTATATTCATTGCTATTTGAAATATCCTTTATCATTCTGTATGGCTTGATGGAGCTATTTTATTTCTTCTTTATAATTTTGTAATTCCTGAATTTTTTCATATCGTAATTTGTATTGCAGAAAAGAAAAATATCTCTCTGTCAGTTTTTCCATTATCTGCAGCCTTACTCACTATCACTTGAGGAACTGACTCTTGATGCTCGTGCACAGATGTATATACACCTAAACTGAAAACTTTAACTGGCCCAAATTGTTACCTTGATCTGCTGTCTGCGTAGCATTGCTAGTTCCCTCATGTCTCTGAAGGGCTGCAGCAGGTACTGGTACAGCTGTGTCGAGGCCTCCAGCAGGCCTCTGTAGGCTTGATCTTCCTCCTCATATAGCTCCAACAGCTCTACCATACTGTCCATGGCCTTGTGCTTCTCCAGCAGCTGCATGACATTTAGATACAAGAAGTTAATTTTATCATTGTCAACATACAAACAACTTTTAGAATAAAAGAACATATTATGTTATCTGTAAAACAGTTTGATAACAGTGTCAAAAGGGCAATTAGCCCACCACAAGTATACAAGAGTCAAAGAACATGATTAAATACATCTTTTAGTGTCACTCGGCAGTGAATGGAAACTTGCCCCTCATTGTGTGACTAAGAGGATGCTTTGTGTCACTGTAAAAAATAAGAGTATATCTGAGTGCAGTCTCAGTGCACAGAGCGTGGCTGAGCGAGCAGAGTCCTTTCTGCTGCTGGGAATTAGATCAATACACACACATTTTTGCTGGACTGAACAATCCTGTAGGCTAACAGCAAGCACTGAAATAGCCATTAACTCGGCCCTCAAATGGAGTGGTGGGGATCAATAGGCCAGTCTGTGTGTCTATGTGTGTGCGTGTGTGTGTGTGTGTGTGTGTGAGTGTGGGTGTGAGTGTGTAAGATCCTACGACACAACAAACTGTGACTGTGTTTGAATGAATGACGGTGCATTTGCAACAATAAAGAGCTAAATAAGATCAGTAGCTCTTCCTACATCTTCAGGATAAATGCACATATGTGTAGACTGAACTGAAAGTCCCACAGAGTAAGAGACATTTATTGAAACAATTGAAGCAAATTAGCTCGGGCTGGTTGGCAAACATTCTGTGTGATTCTTTGTCTGAGGGCTCTGCTGTTTGATTTGCTCAGGAAGGGCAGTAAGGCTAAGCTTCCTGTGTCTGGTTTTCTGTCTTTTTTAATCTGAGTGTGTGTGCATGTCCCTGAACTGTGAAAATGGAAGTGGGTGTGGGACTGACTTGGTGGAATGAGATGTGGGTGATTCGTCTGCTAAAAGCAGAGCAGAGGGGGAATGCATCGGCCATCATATAAACAATCCGTATGAATGGATGTAGTCTCTTGACGCTTTCTTACTAAAGAAAGTAAAGACAGTAAACATACAAGCACATATAAAATGTATTACACTGTGACCTGTTTCTGCTAGAGTCATGAACAGTGTAAGCTTAAGCTTTTTTTTTTGTTTTACTTCTATTTTTTTATAATTGAGATAAATTAATATCAAGAAAAAAATGGATGCAAACCTATCACTAAAACTGCAAATGATTTTTTAATTTAATGGTTTAAAGGGTTTTTTTTAAGTTCATGAAGCATTTCAGGTCATTCAGGATGTCAGAATAACCTGATGGTTTGCTGCACCTAGAAAGAAGCCACTAGAATCTGTTTGGAAAAGGGCTGGCACTTTAAAAAAATTCTTGGCAGGTGATTGGACGAACCATTTGTCTATAACCATCTATTGTGGGCTAACTTTAACCATTCAGATCAGACATTAGGAAAACGCTACCAGTGGAGCCAGCTGGTAAATCAAACTGTTCTCTGAAGCCAGTCGATGGAAGAGCCAAAAACTTTGTTTCCATCAAGAAAAGCCTTCAGTGCCGTTCTTTGCTCTTCTTTCAATAAAATATACTCTCCAGTTCTGTTATAACTGAGGCTATAGCAGCATCTACGCTAACCTCAATCAAGGTGCCATTTTTATTTTCAAAGAAATAATCGCTTCTCTTGCTGGTAGTCAAATATAAACCACACCCATTGCTGCTAGTAGTTGCTCATGGGACGCTGATTAGTTCAACCACTTTGTGTTTGGCCACAAGCACATACCTTGAAGCCTGGCAAGATGGATTTGTGAGTTCACATGATCAAATGATCTCCTAAATCCAGCTGCCTCACAGGGTCAATGTCAGTGAATGTGTGTATATTAGAGGATTGGTTAAACTAAAATAGAATTTTCAACATTTTTTAAAAGATGTGTATTCCATAAACATAGGTAACACTCAAAGTTGATGTACACGCCAGTATAATGATCCAGAGTAATGCTGTGATGCTTAAAATGGAAACCCTTCCATTAAAGCACTCTCTCACCTGGTGTCTCAGAGGACTTCTTGCACTGTCTGGCTCTATAAGTCAAGGCTGCATAACTAACGCTATTGATTAGTGGGACAATGTGAGAGTATCAGTGTAATGTCTGTTTATATAAAGATCAGTTATTCAATTACTAGATGCTGCTGGTGTAAGAGGAGCAGGCCTGGAGTGTGTGTGGTGTCTGGATTATGTCTCCACTGTGTCAAGTCAAAGATACAAAACAGAACATTTTAAACATCGGTTCTAGTGTTTGTCTGTATCACATATATGTAGGAATGTTTCACAGAAATGTCTATTACTATTAAAGCTTCAAGACATCTTTACAACTATTTATTAGATGCATTTAAATTCATATTCACTACCACACATCCGTCACATTTGTTGAGCACCACTAGCAATTCTATATCGTATGTTATTTGACACAATAACAAGTTTTATTTTGCCACATCAAGACTAAAGCTTTTTCACCTCCCTCCACTGCACACTAAAACTAGAAGATATGTATCCTTGAATATTAAAATGTTGAACAAATATGCAGTTTTCAATTATACATCTTATAGTAATAACAAACCTATCAGTATTTATGAAACAGTTTTTTCCAGATATAGATTTATCAAAAAAATATTGCCTGTTTCTGCATTTTCTGTGCACATGTTCTCACAACTAAAGCATAATCATAACATAAAAGAGACTGAAATGTAACATCCGATTTACATTAAGTGATTAAAAACCTTAAAATTTGAAATATAGTGTGTTATTTGAGTCTATATACATAAATAACCAAAAGGCCCACTAAAAATGGTGATACTAAATGCAGGAAAGTGGCTGTTTGCTATTCTTAAACAGAGGTGGGGCGGTTAACATTCATTCATTTTCCGACTGTTTTCATCCTGAAGTCTTTTCTCTTGTAAAACTGAAAAATACTGTTAAAAAACACTTCTGACAAAGCATAAATGTTTCTACTTACAGATCTATGGTAGCAACCTGTGAGAAGATGACTGTGCAGTGCATATTACATTAACAGGTTAATTCTAACAGGAAAGAAGTGCTTGAAGTGCGTGTGTGTGTGTGTGTGTGTGTGTGTGTGCACACTTGACTCTCTCAGCTGTGTAAGCAGCAGACAGCAGCCATGCTGAGGATACAATATTCCACAGAGGACATACTGTACAGTTACAACCTAATCTTACAAATTCTTACCTAATACATGTATAATATATTAGGCACTCCGTAGCTTTAATTGTTGGGTTTACTTCATTAAAGTCCATAATGAACCTACCTTAGATGACTCATGTATACCAACACAAATAGGTTAATGTACACAAAGACCTATTAAACCTCCATGCAGTGTCCTGACTGGAGAGACACTCATTTGTTTATTGATTATGTGATATCCATCTCCTGTATGGTACACATAACTACACTTAGTTTACAAGAGATTTTGAGTAAAGAAAAAGAAAACTTACCTTTTTACTATAACATAACTTTCAAAAAACGAAAATATACATTCACAATAATGCTTAAAATACGCTTATTTTGGTGGTTGTGTGACTTATGAAGATCAGTGACACAGAGTTATAGTCATTTTTGTTGACCTTTTCTGTAAAGGCCTCCTGCATTGCTTTGTACTTTTGGATATCATTTAGAAGGTATGTCCATTAATTGCCTGTCTACCTCAGTTTATAATGACTAGTGCATCACACTTCCTCATTACCATTTTGGTATTGCGTACCTTCAAACAGTACAATTTGTCAGTGCAGCAGGATGAATGGGGTCTGGCAACTGAATGAATGGGAGTTACAGAGAAAGACTGTGCACAGATTATGTTAATAAGAAGCTGATATGGAGATCCTGTGGGAGGATCACAAAAACTCTCACCTCTTGCAGATGTTTTGTTGCACGGTTGAGCGCCTCTTCGTACCCTGACTGCCTCAGCTCGCTCAGACTCTCATAGTACTCATCTGGGTCGTCGTTTTCCGTGAACAGAACCTGCGAAAGTATCTTCCATCCGCACGTATCGAGCGCATGGCCTAGGTACACTTGTAAACTGTAGCAAAGCTCATCCATTTCGGTCTCAGGTACTCCCGCCGGGCCGAACAGCACCGTCCACATCCCGGCTGGTTCCTCCGGAAACACCGGGAGACAGGGCTCCAGGTCCGAGTTCACCGAGCACAGCTGCTGGTGGATGGCCCGAAGGTCCTGGAAGGAGAAGAGTCCGGCCCAGCTGCAGTCCTCCCTGCTCAGACTATCCAGTTCATCCAGGTCCAAGCTGTCCAGTGATGGGGACAGTTGGTCCTCTCTTAGTGATTTTAACACCTCAATATCAGGACTAACGGGGGAGGCTGCAGCTTTAATCACAGTTTGAATTTTGACAGGACTTGGTTTTGTTGCTGTCACGAACTTGGTTTTAGGGCTGCAGCCTTTATCCACAGCCTCCCTGGCTCCTTTGCTCGGGCTCCTTGATACTTTATCCCTGACGGGACTTTCGGGCCATTTTGTTTTGTCCCCATCCAGGCTGGTCGCCTCCACCGGAGGGTCTCTACCAAAGCTTCTCCTCTGCACCGTCCTGTTGTGACACGTAATGGCAAATTTACCTTCCACTTCATTCCAGGCGACGATAAAAACAAATTTGTGCTTTTCCTTCTCTTCAAACGCATTCGGTCGGACGGCTACCCACCCCGACTCCAAATTATCCTCCATTGTGAAGGACATCTCTGCAAAGTGATGAAACCAAAATAATAACGCTGCTCGTGCCAACAAATCCTACGTTGGCACTGTTTGGGAGTCGGTTGCAGCGTCGTAAGACGGTGTTAATGTGCGGTTAAAGCAGCCTTTACCAAACACTGTTTTGATATTTCGCCTGAAGGGCTATCCTCGTTCGCTCAAGCGGATGAATTTGGAGCAGCGCGGTGTCATTTCCCATCTCTGGCCCACCTGCCTTCAACTCGGATGTCTGCCTGCCTATCCCAACCTCTCGCAACAGTTAGCTTTGACATTGGCTTTCCGACCATACAAGACTCGACTCTGACTCACGACATGCGACAGTTTGTTTACCAGGTCCAGCGGTCGATCCCCTTATCAGCTGTGCTCCGTTATTCTCGATCTCTCGGCTCCAGAGCTCCCTTCTCATCATGAAGCATCCAAAAACAGCAGCTTACATCACTGAAATACAACAGACTGAGCCCACGACAAGTGTGACGAGCGGTTTTGTCCACCTGCACTGTCTTCACAAAGGTTAGCATCATCTCCAAACTCACAACATTGCCATGTTTTCTTCATCGTTTGCCCAACAAGACCACATACCAAAATAATAGTGCTATATTCAGGTGCTGTCAGAAATATCGTAATTTCCAAAAGCAAGTCATGACGCAAAGTAAGCCCTCATAGTGTGAGCTTAATTTTTTTTTAAATACTAGCTTTTAACATTTTGTTGCTACTGCCACAATCCGTTTAGTGAGTCGTCATATTATTTTTTAAATAGGAAGTTGGAATTACTTTTACTTCTATTAGTCTTGTGAGATACTACAAAGAGCGAATCGAGGTTGTAGGTAGAAACACACGAGTCCGAGGAGCATTTAAAGGCAACATCAGAATCTCAATTTGAGCACGTAAGGACGTGCTGACGTTGTTGGCTGAGCAGTGTGGGATGGTTTGCAGAGTAGCTGCTGCACCGAGAACAATGCGTATAAAAACAGGTTTAAAACAACTCGTATCAATTTAGTGCCTGAATAAATGCATCAACAAAACATTTTAAGTTTGCACCCTAGTTGCTGTATTGCAACACATGTAATTTGTGAATGATTTATGTCCCAATTTAAAAATCAATTGGCTGTAATTACCGTGATGTGACGCTCTGTGGCGCTAGTTCATACCTTTTCTATTGCCTGAAGGCACTGGAATCCTGGAAGGTACAATGACTTTACAAGTAATTTGAAAGATTAATGCATTAGTGACTTATGATTACATCAAAAAACAGTTGCCTTAAAAAACAATTAAGTAATCTTGAAATAAATATAAGAAAAGCGTTGTTCAAATGTGCCACTTGAACTCAGTGTATTAAAAGAAAGATTAAGTTAATGTGTGTGTGTCTGTGTGTGTGTGAGAAAGAGAGAGCTGTCGTGTTCTCATTGGTTAGATACACTGGCTGAACTGTATCAGAAGACAGGGAAAAATAGTTTTCCTCTTTAACAGTCATAGTCTTGTGAAAGTAATGAAAGTCTATTCCCTCAACAGGGTGCATCCCCCAAACAGAGTTTGCCTGTGCTTTGATGAGCCCCACATTGTGTGTGCATTTTTAAAGAAATCTATGGTCTTGCTCATAAACTAAACGTTTTTTTTTAAAACAAATTAATTCACAAATGTCTTTATTAACATCTTATAAGATACTGACACTAGATCATCTGGCTGAGTATATATAAGAGCAATGAAGTGGTTTGCAGCTATGATGAGGACCCAAGAAGCAACACAGAATTTAAAAAAACAAAAGTACATTTATTACATTACATTGTGCCTGTTAGCACTGTTTCTGGTGAGTGCCTGCAAGAAGTGAAAACAGTCAGACCCAATGATCTGCTCAAATAGGCTAATAGGTGGTACTAGTATGATATTGCCATGTGTCCCAAAAATATGAGACTGTTAGGAATGCAGTCCTCTACCTGTTGTAGTTGATACAGTATGTAGTACCTTACATTGTGAGAAGGAGCCATGTAACACATGAAGACATACATCTTCTGTATAGAATAAGCTGGTGAGTATCTTGGTCAGTAATTTAATCGATACTTAGTGGATGCTTAATAACAATGTCACATCTTCTATCTTCATGGACGGCCACTGTGGCGATCCAAAGGCAGGTGAAGGGTTTCTTATGCAAATGAAAAGCATGGTGGGAACATGAACTGCATGAGTCTGCATTCTTTGGCTGACCTCTCAAAACCAAGGCATGATTTTGTAAGTTATTTACATGATTTTTGCTTATGGTGATATGTCAACACAACTCCTGTTTTGTTTGTTTGTTGTCCAATTTGTCAGCTGTATATTTAACCATTACTGTTTGGCCTATAGGCACGGTTGTTGGTACTGTTACTTTAAAAATGTATTCCAATACAGTTACTAATAATTTGTTAAAAATGAAATCAGTAATGTAATCCAAGTATCACAATATTTTAGTAATGTAACTTGATTACGTTCCATTGCTTTTGGATTACCTCATGCATATAAAGACAGGAGAAAAAAAATATCAATAAGATGACTTTTATTTAATCAAGTGTGTATCTTTGTAAGAATACACACTTGAGTATTTGGTGTCACTCAAGACCAGAGTGATGTTGTGTGTCAAAGGTGAAGTGTTTTCATGTGTCCAATGTGCATGGTTACAAACTAGGATATCATTCTTTATCTTAAAATTGTAATCCTGTTTGTTATCCCCTTTTTTACTGATTGATTTGTAATCTAATTACATATTTTTTTCTGTAACTTTACCGGAATACAGTTACCTTTTTTTGCACCCTGATTATGTAATCCTGTTACTCTCCAAGCCTGACTAGATAAACGATACTTGATAAAGCACAGCAAAACATTCTGCTTCTCTGAACTGGTGAGAGTATTATGCATATCTGCTGCATGTTATCAAACACCGTAGGAGATCTAAATCCATATTTCTGCCAACTGCATAGGCAAAACATTGTGAAACTGTGAGAATGGGTACAAAGTGTTTTTTTTGGTTTTGTTTTGTTTTTTATTAGACAATGTTTGTTTTTTTAATCCATCTCATCCAGTTTACGATACATTAATTACGAATTTACTAAGGCCTAATTAAAAGAATATGCCTACAGGAAAACACCTAGAAAAGTACTGTCATCAAATAGAAATGAAAACACAATGACATTGAGTTCAGAGCAATCTGTCTATGATTTACACAAGTGTGAATAAAGGGTTCCATGGTGTAATGGTTAGCACTCTGGACTTTGAATCCAGTGATCCGAGTTCAAATCTCGGTGGAACCTCATGGCTTTTAAAGGTGAAGCTTACTTAATACACAACTTGAATATCATCCAGTACATGGTCATTGTAGGCAACCTCTAATCGAAGAGGCTTCTTCAGTTCTAACAAACTGAAATGGAGTTGTAGGCTTTTGAGGATAACACAAGCACTAACCTAGTGTATAGCATTGATAAGTTAGAAAACACGACTTAGGTAAACTCGGCTGAACAAGTTTAAAACAATATATATAGTTTATATGTTTGAATAAATCAATTAATGCAACCATAAATTAATCATGCTGGTGGTAGATGACGATGACGACTAAAAGTCTTTCATTTTTGTCTACAGGTTTTATTTCTGTATTTGATGTCTACATGCACTTATCCATGTAATTTTGTGACTGTAAGCACTGTTTCTGGTGAGGCGCAACAGGTCAGCTTATTTTCCTCAAATTGTGATGAACAAAACAACTGTAAATGGGAGCCAAGTGGAGCCATTAGACTCGACAACAGCAGTAGAAGCTAGAGTCTGTCATCTCACTTATCACACACACACTGGACTCTGACACTGTTTGCTTAACTTGCTCCTACCAATCACACAGTGTCACTTTATATCATTACTTGCCTGCTGCTTTAACTTGTCATTTTCAACAATTGTACTCACCTCCTACTTAATTTTATTTTTATGTATATTTATTTATGTATATCTTATACTTATAAGGTAGTCAGAATCAGGGTAGTCGCATGAAAATTGCTGTGTAATTTAATTTTGTACTTTCATAGCGGGGGGATTGACATCAATGTGTTGTTCCATGGTGTAATGGTTGATACTCTCGACTCTGAATCAAGTGATCTGATTTTTAATCCTGGTGGGACCGGATATTTATATGTTGTCGGCGTCGTCAAGCTGTACAAAATAACTGATTGAAACGCTCAAGTGATGACATATATGCACTAAAACTGTCTCTCTTTTTCTGCATGCTCTTGGTCACTTACTAATGCATACACACATACCTGCCCTGGATATTGGTATGCCTTTACTTACCATTACATATTTACACTAGGGCCTGCCCTCAATGATCTACTGTATGAGTTTAAATAAAGGTAGTAAATAAAAAATGTTAATTGGTGGATTCATATCACAATGTTTATAGTTAATAATGATACTTCATTTCTCAGTACTTGTTCTCCGTTGAATCTAATTTATCTTTTGTTTATTACTTTTAAAGAGTTTGCAAATTTGTTAACTCAGATGGTTCAGCCCCTTTACACCCAGTTAATATTTGGGTGATCATAAAAACCCTCCACATGAGTCTCCACTGGGTTTTATTTGTTAAGCTTATAGTTGATGAAGACAGAGGGGAAAGAGTGAGGGAGAAATAGAGGAAGAAGTGGTAAATTAGCAGTTATCAGATTTACACTATGTTGTGGCAAAATGTGTACATTTTTATATAATTATCTATTTTATAACTCTACAAAGGCCACAACCTTTCTCCTCACACAACCTGACTTTTACCCTGAATATATAGGCCAACATTTTTAATACCTTACTACATCCATAAACTTTCTCCTTACATAACCTGACTCTTACCCTGATTATAATTTTTTTTTCTTCCCCTTGCTGAGGCCATAAATGTTCTCTTCACCAAACTTGAACCCAGATTCAGGTTAATAAGTGACACACATAGTGGTGGAAGCAGTATTCATTCATCCATTCCTTTTCAATACCACATTGTAAAAGTACTCGACACGAAAACATCCAATTCAAAATCACCAAATTTGGACAAAAATGTTTTTCACTGTTAAGGAAAGATATGAAAAATTATAATCTGAAAAATAACTAGTAACTATAGCTGATTATGTAGTGGAGTAAAAAATGTAATATTTTACTCTGAGATGTTGTGAAGTACTAAGTTGCATTATATAATAATAAAATACTCAAGTAAAGTACAAGAACCTTAAATTTGTACTTAAGCACAGTACTTGAGTAAGTATATTTTGCTACATTCTATTGTGGTGGGGACTGTCCACTTCTTAACTGTATGGTTTAGTACAATATACTGTACATAGTTATATGTGTAGGGGGGTATGCACTGCATGCATGCTCCAGAAAATACAAGTTAGGCATGCTCTAAATCCTGTTTTACAGCATGCCTACTATGGCTCAGCATTTTTTATAGGCAGGTCAGGACAACATACTGTCAGACTTTTTACACATTAACTGGGTTTGTAATGAGTATTAGATTATTATTGTAGAGGAAATTTGGGATCCCAAAAAATACAATATTGAAAATGTTTTAATGAATCACATTTTAAAAACTTAGCAGCACATTTCTATTTCACAACAAATATGAGACGCTTGTGGGGATGTGTCACAACTAATACATGTACAGTCTCTAAAACTGCCAAAACTCTGAGGGTAATTAAGTCATGCAATCATGATTTTGAGGGACAAGGTTTTAAACTTAACTGGGAATGTGCTTGGGCTAATATATTTACATCATCAAAAAATCAAGCTCATGAACTCATTCACTATATGTTTGCACATAAATTCTATGCAACACAATACAGGCACTTCATAATGAAGCTTACATATAGTCCAAATTGTGCTAAATGTAGCCAAAATATCATGGCTACATACCCTTATGTCTTCTGGGAATGCCCTTCTGTAGCTAATCTTTGGACAAGGTGGCTAAATTTCTTAAAAATATTCTGAATTTCCCCGTCCCTAAACAACCTACCCTATTTTTATTCAACAACGATGCCATACTCAGTGATAGCACCAGATTAGCTTTTAGAAGGATTATTTTTGCAGGTTTAACTGCTGCCAAAAAGACTCATGATTCTCCCCCGAGCCAACATCAATAAAAGAATGGTTGAATCATTTTAGGGATATTGCTCTCATAGAAAGATCATTAGCTGTATTCCACAAAGCACGGGCATCCACTGAAAAATCTCTGGATACCCTCAACAACAAATATAATGTGTCACATTGTGATATATAGTTCAATAAAAAGTTGATCATAATTTCAGTAATAGTACAGTTTTGAGAAAAAAAAATCATCTGGTCAGTCAGATAAGGACCACAGCATCGTATTCTACTACTCAGAATAATGTACAGTAGAGACACTTGATTGTGTTGCATGTTTTATACCAGCTAATGTTATTGATTATCCTTCTTCTTATTCATCAGCTGGTGTGGCCATGGAAGGACATTTGGGACGTCCAGAAGCAGGCAAAAGGTTTTCCCAATATTCTCGACGAGCCCTAAAACAAAGTTTGATGGTTTAGTTGGTTGGTAATCAACACTTCTGTATAAAATACAAATACATATACTGTACATATATTACACTTTCTTAATGCCACTTTGTACTACTGTTTGCTGCTTTTTGTCCAAATGATGCCCGCTTAGTGTTACCTGGCTCTGACCCAGGGTTTAGTGTGCATCTCCAGAGCAGCTCCCCAGGGTCCGTGCTTCTCTGAAGCTGGTGGGAGGAATCCTCTCTCTGCAGCCAGCTCCTCTGCTATAGCTCTGATATGATAGGGCTCAAATCCACAGCAGCCACCAATGTAGCGAATGCCAGCATTATAAGCCTCTCTGGTGTATTTATGTATATCCCAGCGAGTGATTGCTCTGGTTTCCAGTGCTGAGCGTGAAATATAGAAGTATGGGCATTTTGTTATTGATTTTGTTGATCAATGTATTAATCAGACTTCACATATGGGGAGTTTTTAAAGATAGAAATATAGGAGCTCTACAATCACACACTCACATTACACTACAGGTTTACACTTACATTAAATAAACATAACATTTGTAAACCAACAGTAACAATTTTGAGCCTATACCATTTATATCTTTATCCTATAGAAAAGAAAATGCTGACCGAAGGGGAACTCAGGAAGGGCGAGGTATCCAGTGTGGTTGCACTCAGGTGTGTGAAAGCCCAGTGGCTGGACCATGAGATGGGCCTTGAGACCTGCTTTCTCTAATCCCTCTTTCATGAGCTTCACTGTACGAACGCCAGTCAGAGGGTCCAAGTGGCAATTTATTCCAACAATGTCAGCTCCTGCAAATGAATACATAAAACATAATCAGATTTTACAGCTTAAACATGGTCTCAGATTTGCCGACTTGATGTACCACATCACAGAAGGTTTGTGTACCGGCTTTGACCAGCCTGACAGCGCACTCTCCAGGTGGGACTCCTTGCATGTCTCCTTGAGGGGAGATGCACATTGTTGCACCCACTGTTTTACCGCTTGTCTTCAACACCTCCACTGCCCACACTGCCTCTTCCACATGGTCAAAGAACTGCAAAAGTATATGCATGCAAACATTGAATTTTTGCAGGAAAAAAGAAAAATACAGAGAAAAGTAAAAGGTTTTTTTTTTTTGGCCACAATGTTCAAAGGGATTTTAGTTCAGGTCCAGTCTTCACCAATTGATGAGAAATGTATCTTGATCTCCTTGTGTGCCAGTCATTCAGTGCTGGGCAGGTAGCCTTTAGTGGTTTTATCAGAGTTTATCACAAACAGAACCAAAAAAAGGCAAAAAAGTTCTGTAAAGTCACAGTGTCAATATTACATCATAACTAATTAGGATTGCAGCATAATTTGATGCAAAGTTGAGATAAACAATAGTGATTAATGGAGGTTTTAATCACAGTTCATTGCAGTCATTCCTCTTATTAGTAATACCTCTGCTATAAAGAAATCAATATCCTTCTTGAGGAAGTCATCCATCTGTTTCTGAAAGATGGCCTTGACCTCAGTCTCACTGTGAGTCTTAGCATAGCAGGGAGTCATGGACACTCCCCCAGCAACCAATGCATTACCCTCATTAGCGACCTCCCTGGCCAGGTCACAGGCTGCCTCATTGATCTGCGCCCCCTGGATCAGAAAAGAGCAGATTGGATTGATACCAAATTATGTGAGGATAAATTTCACCTTGTACTGTAAATAGAATAATGGTGATATTAGATTTTGTAAGGGTTTGCACTGACGGTGATGCCGGTAACATGGCTCATCTCCAGTTTATCCTCACTGCAGTAGAAGGTGAATGTCTGAAGCACATTGGCTCCTGCTCTCAGGAACTCCCTGTGCAGCTGCCGCACTGACAGAGAGACATAAAGAGAAAGATGAAAAACTCAGTCAGACAGATTATGCACAAATAGAAAAGGGCTTTATACAACAAGTCTGTGTGATTTCAATAAAAGGCAGTGAAGGAAACTGCTGCTTTGTGATTAATAATATTGGGCAGGAGCAAAGCTGGATTTCAAACCAGGGAAAAAGGAGGGGCCCAAGGGGCTGAGGTTCACTGCATGCCAATTGGTTTGGTGAATTGATCAATTGTGAATTTGTTTAAGGAATCGGAACCGTGCATTGTAAAAGTGTGAACAACATGGCTGCTGCAGACAGGAGTGGTTTGTTGGGCTCCACTCAAATCGTCCTTATTCTCACACTCTCTCTATCATTTCTTGTCACCTTGACCTTCATCATTCAGAAAGTTCTGACTCTAAGAAAAGGAAAATCCTCTATCTGAAGATGTTTGACCAATGGAAGGTGTTTGTGCTGTTCCTCTGTTGTTTGCTATCACTGGTGCCAATTGGACACTACCTAACCTAAGGATAACGTCAAATCAACCTTAAAATGGTCAGTAACCTATATTGGACAAACAAAACTTTATTTGTTTGGACATGAATATCTTGCCCTACACTCCAGCTGTTCATTAAAGGGACTGATTAAAAATGAAAAAAAAAAGCATGTTCACAAAAAACTATTTAATCAGGCAACCACAAACTAACTGACTGACTGAAATCTTGAGGCCATGTTATGGCCTCTTTCTCCAACACTAGTTTATCTCGGGAAAACTTGGAGGAGAAAGGTTATATACAAGATGCAGTGTGCCAGTGGGGTGAGGTGTGACGCAGAATTTGTCCCAGGCCCCAAAATCTGTTCATCCAACCATGGCTGGGTTTATACCTGCTTCAGGGTGTTCAACAGCTGCTTCAGGTGTCCAGAAACCACCCTTCACATAGCCTCGTCGCTCTAGTTGCATCACATAACCTCCATCTCCTACAACCACCTCCCCAGCATTTAGTCGCTCCAAGATATCCTGAAAGTACAGTTAAGCAAGCATGCACAAACTAGTTTGTTAGTACTTTCCCCTTTAGTGCTAACAACTAAATGCATAGAATTTTTGAGGCAGAGGTAACTCAGGAAGGAGGGCAAGTAGGGGCTGTAGGGGGAATTAGAGCAAATAATTCACATAGTTGTTCAAATATATCAGTCTAACCCAGCACAGTCCTCAAGGCTGTCACTTTGTATTGAAAAGTGGTGGGGACATAAGGGTTCAGATGAAACAAAACTATTTTAAATGGTCTTTTAATTTAATCTCATTTGTAAGTTAACATTTATTGGTGCGTGCTATTCTTAGCACATTTCTTAAATAATTATGCTTTTAAAAAGTAATTGGGACAAAATTTGTCATTTCAAAAAGTGGTGGGGACATGTTCACTGCGCCCCCAGTGTAAATGACACCTAGGGTTAAAATAGTCAAAATAGTAATGTATTCAGACTTATAACACATCCTCTATATGTAAGCCATCTAGTTAAACAGTCGTCTGTGTTGTGAACTGTCACCTCCAAAAGTGGCAAAATACAAATATCCGGGTGTTCACCTAAACAATAAACTGGACTGGACTAATAACACAGATGCCCTGTACAAGAAGGACCAAAGTCGCCTTCATCTGCTGAGAAGACTGAGGTCCTTTGGGGTCTAGAGGACATTACTACGAACATTTTATCACACTGTGGTGGCATCAGCGCTCCTTTATGCAGTGGTCTACTGGGGAGGTAGCAGCACAGACAGGGACAGAAAGAGACTGAACAAACTGGTCAGGAGGGCCAGCTCTGTCCTGGGCTGTCTGCTGGATTCCATAGAGGTGGTGGGTGAGAGGAGGATGTCAGCCAAGCTGACGTCAATCATGGACAACACCTCTCACCCCCTGCACCAGACTGTGGAAGCCTTGAGCAGCTCTTTCAGCAGCAGACTCTTACACCCACTGTGTAAGAGGGAGCGCTTCTGCAGATCATTCATCCCCACAGCCATCAGACTGTTCAACTCAAGCACTACATGAACAGTCACTTTCCACCCACTTGTTTGCTTTTGTAAATATCTTATTGTTTTTTGTAAATATCTTGTGTTTTTCTATTTATTTTCTATTTAATATTTAATATTTCTATGCATATTTGTCTGATTCTACTTGTACTGTTGCACGTCGAGCTGTTGTAACGTGAATTTCCCTGTTGCGGGATAAATAAAGACAATCTTAATCTTAAATCAACATTGTCACATTCTTTCATCCTCCTTACTGCTCACCAGCCTATTAACATGATTTCCCGAATCCTCACTGGTGGAAGAAGTAGGCTACTACTACCCCTTCTCCATTGGTTAAAAAAAACCTCTGGATTTACACCCAGGTCAATTGACTCTGCAGTAGACACAGGTTTTTATCACCTTGGCTCGGCTCGGCTTTGATATAAATGTAAGACCTGGGTGAACACGATAAATTCCCACGCTAAATTTAAGTGCCCCGTTCATTCCCATGAAAGCTACTCAGGTGTTTTGAAGCCAAAAAAGTTCGACTTTCGACATTATAATCACCAATCGTCGTGCAGTTCTTCTAGACTTTCCAAATGTTATAGGGCTGAATGGCTCAAATTATGACAGTGAAACGAGTCATTTCGCGGGGTTGTGACGCCAATCTCTCCTAGAGCACTTATGTTTATATGTTTTTTTATTAATCTAAATATAGACTTCAATCTGAATATAAATGACACACCCGTATAAACATAGTGATAAACATCCTCAGCTCACAGTGTAGCCTACTTTCTCCATTTTTATATTTAAATATCTCTTGTAAATGCAGCTTTTAGGGTTTTTAATTTGCTTTGGTGATTATAGTGTTCACAAACTAAATGAGAGACAAACATCATCTTGCTCAGGTTAAAACAAGAGATAACTTTTAAGGATTCTTTTACTTACCCTCCTCTTGCTCTCCATCGTGCAGGATGTCAGCTAGCTTTTGCAACTTGAAATAAAGTGTAAACTAAGCTATCACGGACTGGTTATACAGTTCAGGGGGCGGTGGCTGTTGAGTCAGTCAGTGAGTCCAACAGAACTGGCCCTCCCCTTGTCAAAGGACTTGCTCTCCCTCCTCACTTTACTCAAAAAATAAACAAATGTGGCATGTACTGTGCAACAAGTGGAAGAAACTTTACATACTGACAATCCGCATTAAATGAACAACGAGTTCAACCAGTTTTTCAACAGCTTTGACTCAAACTTTAACTCATCATGTGTTTGTCTCCTTCCACTATTGTGTTGTTGTAGTTATTGTCTTGAAAAAAATCACCGCGACGGTCAACCCTCCCGACCGAGACTTCAGTAAACTTTCCCCGCAGAGGACAGCATCCCTCCCCAAGAGTGAGAGAGTCAGACACGGTCCTGTTTGCTGATAATGATTATGTGATTTAGAGCGAAAACAACCCTGTGGCTTCCCATGGTGTATGATGGTTCAGGATCTCAATCACAACACATTAGCATTCATAAGATTATAAACAGTAAGCGGGTACATGTTTTCACAGGTGGACACTTTGTACTAGTTGAATCACGTTGAAAAAAACACACAGACGTCAATAGTCAGGCAATGCTGACACAACACAGCTGCTTGGTTCTGTGTAATCAAACATAGGCGGAGAATTGGCGAGCCTCCGCTGCGGAGATAATGCGGAGTCTCCTCCCTCACCCCCACCGCCCTGCTGCCACTCACCGCAGACTCTCTCACTCAGCCAGCTCTGTGGACTTCTCCAGCACCTCTTCAACCTCAGCCCTGAGGAAGAAAATACACATTTGGAGTGAGTCTGGGAAGAGCCCTTTTGATCTCCAGACGTAAATAGTGTGGGAGAAAAATATGATTCTCCCAGGCCATTCTGTCCTCATACAATAAGGACGTCATACGCATCTTGTACAGATGTTAAAGTCTGGATAAGGATAGTGAAGACTGCTGTATGAGGAGCATATCTCATGGTCTCTGCAACCTGGTCATTCAAAGCTACTGTAGATATGTCTACAGAACAGATGTCTGACAAACCAAGCCAAGGCAAAGCTGACTGTTTGCGTAAAACTTGTAAGGAGGCCTTCGATCTATCTATGTTAGCAGACTTTGTGTCTGTGACCTATTTTCCTCCTAGCCCTCTGGCTAGAGGTGAGAAGAACGCTGCACTCACCCCCCTTGATATGTTGTTAAACAGATAACCATGTATGGGAGGGATGCTTCCTGAAGCTGTAGATATAACTTGAGCATTTGGGAAGACTTGTTAGGATTAACACGATATTGCTCTGTACTGACAGATGTACTGTTATGTTGTTCCTCCTTGATCAAGTTTGTAGAAACTATCTCAATGTAAGTCATCGGTGTCTCTGAGTCTTCTTCATCTCTCCTGAATGGTCAAGCGAGCCGAATTTCCACAACAAATAGTGATTCCTGTCTGTCTCCTAAACCCTGCAGATACACATTTGCCTAACACCAGCTAGTTAATCAAAAGATGTCTAGACCCGGTTTGTTCACTGTGTTAATTGTGATCAAACTGATGTGTTCAGCTGTGATCAGTTTACCGGTATACTCTGATTAAACACATCACCACAGCAAACTATTCAACGGGACTTGAATGATTTCTTCAACAACCTCCACCTTCAGGGAGTGCCAGGGAAAATCTTGCCTCTTTCCAGTGCCCAAAAAAAGACGTCCTGTGGCACTGGATGACTCAGGCCGATCACACTGACCTGTCACATCATGAAGGTCATGGGGAGACTAGTCCTAGCACACCTCAGACCCCTAGTGTGCCCATCACAAGACCCCCTACAGTTTGCATATCAGCCCCATGTTGGGGTCGATGATGCAATCATCTACCTGCTGCAGGAAGCCTACTCCTCCCTGGATAGGCCCAAAACCACTATCCACGTCATGTACTTCAACTTCTCCAACGCCTGGAGAGGGGAGGTGGGGGAGGACATGATGCTGTCAAAACTGCTGGCAATCATGGACAATGTCTCTCACCCCCTCCACAAAACTCTGGACAAGTTTAAGAGCAGCTTCAGCAACAGTCACAATCTATCTATCTATCTATCTATCTATCTACCTATTTCCTTAAAAAAAGTGGTAAGGCAGGTCACTCTACTTGGTACGTCGGGCCACGTCACTTAAATCTAATATCTATTCAGTAACAAATATAGCAGTATTTTCTTTTATGAAAGGGGATTGTTGGAAAAAACATGAGAAATGTTTTCACTTGATTTATTATTTATTTATATTTATTTACTTTATTTACTTTATGTATGTAAGTATTTAGCACCAGATTACAAAAATCAATAAATATGACTGGCTTGTGAAGGTGTTTTACAGGAAGTAGCTGTATTAACTAGTAAAAACCCAGCTGTGCCTTCATGTACAATTAGTTATTAGGTTAAGGATAGTGCATAGAGTTACAGTCCAGAATAAAAGCAAGAAGCTGCTGATTCATGGATGACTGAGCTACCATAACATGGCTGAGCCAACTGGACAGATTGCAAAATAATTGTTGTTAAACAAATATCAGGTTTAGATCTTTCTGTGTCATTTTTGATATAAAAAAAGTGGAAACTCTGATCAGACCTACAGAGAATACAGAAAACTTCATAGTGTATACAAGAAATTACATCTGTATTTTAGATTCCAGCTATTTTCCATAATTATCAGCTGGTGCGGCCATGGAAGGGCATTTGGGACGTCCAGAAGCAGGCAAAAGGTTTTCCCAGTACTCTCGACGAGCCCTAAGACAAAGTTTGGTAGTTTAGTTAGTTGTTAATTAACATTTGTGAAAATATATATATACACACACACACACACAATATATACATTATTTTGTCAGTTGCAATTATCATGACCTGGATGACTGAGAATCTTCACCAACATTATGTTGTCAGTCCTTCAATCTGCTAAATACTGCTTAATTTTTAAAGCAGCAGCCATGTTTCTGCTGAGTGTTACCTGGCTCTGACCCAGGGTTTAGTGTGCATCTCCAGAGCAGCTCCCCAGAGTCCGTGCTTCTCTGATGCTGGTGGGAGGAATCCTCTCTCTGCAGCCAGCTCCTCTGCTATAGCTCTGATATGATAGGCCTCAAATCCACAGCAGCCACCGATGTAGCGAATGCCAGCATTATAAGCCTCTCTGGTGTATTTATGTATATCCCAGCGGGTGATTGCTCTGGTTTCCATTGCTGAGAGGAGAGTTAAATATTTAGGTCTGGGCATTTAGTTATATTGCTGTTGTTACATCAATGTTCTCACATATGGGTGTAGCAAAAAGGCAACAATACAGGAGCTCTACACTCACATACCTTACATGTTTATACTATACATTAGATATACAACAACAATCGTGTAATTTCTTGGAAAGCATTGTTGGGTTATTTGAGCAGGATCAATTCAGAAACTTCAGGTCAATTTAATGCAGATCACTGCCTATTTAACGTTGTTAAATCCTAATCCTTAGGTTTTTTTGTACCATCTGTACTTTTTGTTCATAGTCACAGTTCATCACAATAATGAACATAAAACAGTTTCTTTTCTTTATTCTGCATAAAAAAAATATAAAAATGCTGACCGAAGGGGTACTCAGGTAGGCTGGTGTATCCACCTAAGTTGCACTCAGGTGTGTGAAAGCCCAGTGGCTGGACCATGAGATGGGCCTTGAGACCTGCTTTCTCTAATCCCTCTTTCATGAGCTTCACTGTACGAATGCACGTCAGAGGGTCCAAGTGGCAATTTATTCCAACAATGTCAGCTCCTGCAAATGAATACATAAAACATAATCAGATTTTACAGCTTAAACATGGTGTCAGATTTTCCAACTTGATGTACCACATCACAGAAGGTTTGTGTACCGGCTTTGACCAGCCTGACAGCGCACTCTCCAGGTGGGACTCCTTGCATGTCTCCATGAGGGGAGATGCACATCGTTGCACCCACTGTTTTACCGCTCGTCTTCAACACCTCCACTGCCCACACTGCCTCTTCCACATGATCAACAAACTGCAGGAGAAATGTGTTTTGAATTATTAAACCTTAACTTGGGACAAGAGTCAGTTAAAAACTGAACTTATGCACGTTACCATCTGTTGAACATTTATTCCTCTGGTGGTGTTGCTCATACTTCTACTATGAAGAAATCAATGTCCTTCTTGAGGAAGTCGTCCATCTGTTTCTTAAAGATGGCCTTGACCTCCATCTCACTGTGGCTCTGCACATAACATGGAGTCTTAGACACACACCCGGCAACCAATGCACCACCTTCATTTGCTACCTCCCTGGCCAGGTCACAGGCTGCCTCATTGATCTGGGCCCCCTGGATCAGACAAGAACAGGTTGGAGTGATACCAAATTGATGTGAATTGAATATTCATGAGGTACAGTAGGGCTAACAAGATGAAGGTGTGATTAGAATTTGTATGATAGGGTTTTTTCACTGACAGTGATGTTGGGGACATTGCCGCTGATCTCCAGTTTATCCTCACTGCAGTAGAAGGTGAATGTCTGAAGCACATTGGCTCCTGCTCTCAGAAACTCCCTGTGCAGCTGCCGCACTGACAGAAACAGACAGAAAGAGGGGCTTTTGAGGAAAACACAAAAATATATACATATATGCATAGTAACATGTGCTTTAAAACAGTCGACTCCTGTCATGTAAATATATGAGTTGGAAACATATACCTGCTTCAGGATGTTCAACAGCAGCTTCAGGGGTCCAGTGTCCTGCCTTCACATAGCCACGTCTCTCCAGTTGCATTACATAACCTCCGTCACCTACAATCACCTCCCCAGCGTTCAGGCGCTCCAAGATACCCTAAGTACACACACACACACACACACACACACACACACACACACACACACACACACACTGATCAGGAGCTAATAAAAATAAATAAGTAGCTCAGGTATGAGATGCCTCCGGGGCCTGTCAGGTGTACTTTGCTCACTTGAAATGAGGCTTTTGATAGGCTTTCAGAAAATGTTTTTACTCTTGCACAATGTTGATCAGAATACTTATATACTTAATATGTTGTGCCTAAATTCATCATCTGACTAAAAACAATACTAAAACAATATATTCAGAAAATAGATCTTCAATAAACATGCCAACTTGTTAAACACTTCTCTTTTCAATACAATTTATTGTATTGTTTTGCTTTTCTTACTGCTTGTGAGCCTACTAAACTCCCTGAGGAGTCATTTACATGCATGGAAATGAGAAAGCCTGGTCTCTTTATTCTTTAACATAACTGTGCAATTTAGCCCAAATCAAATGAAATGTGTGTGTGTGTGTGTGTGTGTGTGTGTGTGTGTGTGTGTGTGTGAGAGAGAGAGAGAGTGAGAGAGAGAGAGAGAGAGCAAACACTATCAGCAGTCTGATAGATATCCAAAGCTAACATTCCCTTGTCTATTATTAAACACTGTCTGCGAGGAGGACGCGAGCAACTTGTATGGTGTTGCTTGTTATCTTTGAATAAGTAAACGGACTGAATTTCCATCTGCTAACAACTAATTGATCGTTTTTCACCTTTTCTTCTTGGAGGCTACTTCATTTCATATGTTGGATGAACTATAGATTGTACATGTCTATTGAACAAGTAACTGCGCTATAGAAACGCAGCCTGTGACATTCAGGTTTGGACAATTTAGTTAAAAGATGAAAGCGTTCACGGTTCATACAATAGTAAGGCCGAGGAGAGCATGCACAGGACCACTGTATGTAAAACACAACCTCAAAAGGGATATTTTTCTGTTTCTCATACCCTTCTCTTCTTGCTCTCCATCGCTGACCACGTCTCTGTGCAAAGTATGTGTGTGCAGATATGAATGGCCACTGATTTTGTACCACTGTAAAAAAAAAAACATAATCTCACGAGATTGAGGGGCTATTACGTAGCATCACTGAAGCGCCACAGCGAGAGTTGCTTGCTGCCCCCCAGAGGCGAGGCGGATCACATCAAAGGGTTATTTATCAATTGGGTGATTATTAACTAGCAGTAGTCCAATAGTCTATACCTCAACAGACATAGCTTTTAGTTGAAGGAAATAGAAAAAAAATGTCTCTTAGAATTTAGAGAAGCACAAACATGCACAAGACTTTTAATTAATAATTTGTATCTAATATGACTTTTCCACAAAAACCTTCAATTACATAGACCTGACCTTGAATTGAATCCAGCAGATCAGGCTAGAGTGAGCTTCAATACACTTTAAATCCGAAACAAGCTGACTGAATAATAAATTAATTAATAAATTATACACTTATTGAATTTGAAAATTCTTAAAAAACAAAAGTTTGTTTCCCTTTATGCCTATGCAAATAGTTTAAAAATCAGAAACTGAAGCCTACCACTATACGATTGGCCACTGGCATCACATTTTAAATCTTAAATATAAAACATGTTTGATTTTATCAGGGTGGCTCCAAGGAGTCTGTGGGCAATTCACGAGGGTTAGGACTGGACCGGTACATTTAAGCCTCACATTAACAGATAAGCTGTGCCAAACAGCATGTTTTGAACGGGCACCGTATTATTAATAAATACTACATTACATCTTTGGACACTGTCAACCTCGAAAGCAGAGATGCAGTTAATCTCTCGCCTGTCATGTAGGTTGGGTAATAATTGTGAAATAAGACAAGAAACAAGGGCAGCATGTGCCTGCAGCCTGCAGGGGGCGCTGCAGCACGTGTGCAGCAGAACTACGATATTACGTCACTTCCTGGCGGGGTTTCGAGCTGAAAACGGATGTAAACAAAACCAGTGAGCGATTTAACGGCGTTAATTTAATACATTTTCCAGTAGATGATGCTTCATATGTGACAGCCACTGAACGCATGTGTCAAGATATTGATAAAGTTTGAATCAGCAGTGGCTGTCAGAGAAGAGTTCAGTTTTTTTCTGATTGTTGAACGAAAATAAACAAGGTAAGATATTTATGCTTTATGCATCGTTTTAATGCATAGCTCTTGCCTCAGGTCCCCTGTAACATTATGTAAAATTAAAAATGAACTTCTTACAAGGAGGTGTTTGATTTTTAACGTGTGTATTTGTGGTTTTATGTTTGTTTACACTGGGTGATCAGAGGTGGACTATACATTAGCCCAAGTATTGTACAATTTTGTGGTACTTCTCCGTTGAGTATTTTTATTTTTGGTCCATTAGATGCACATATTTTACTTTATAGCTCGCTGTTATATATTTGATACTCACTGTGACAACTTATGTTACTTATGTAATTTTTTCTTGGGCAGGTCGAGTCAAGTAAAATGTCCTAGGTCAAATCATTTTTTAAATCCAAGATACTGCAATCTTACCTGCAGTATCTGTTCTTTATAAAAAAAAAGAAAAGACAAAGTATCAGTACAGTTTATCTTACCTGTTCTAAAAAGTACGACAATTATTTGGTTTTGTATCATAATTATTGATATTCAGTGAAATAAATGTCATCAAACAAATTGATGACTTTATAAAAGCTAATTTATTTCTTTAATTCTTCTCATCGAAAATATTCCTTCCATATCATTTTTAAACAGTGAAATACTGACTGTCAGGAAAAAAACTGAAAACATAAAATAAACAAGTCATTAGACATTGTGTTTCAAGTCAAGTCATGAGTCCAAGTCCAGTTTCAAGTTATTTATAGAATAGAAAATACTTTGTCTACTTTTTGTGTGCAAAAGGCAGAAATTTGTCTTTGCTTGCATGTGCATAAGATACATTAAAAGCAACATATCACAGTCAAAAATAGGACACATTAAAACATAAACATAATAGGAGCTACATACAGCACTTTTACTTTCAAGTAACAAAATAAGGAGCATTTTAATATAATAAGTTATCTTGTTATGCAGTGTATTTGCATTGTTGTATTCCTACTTTTACTTAATGACTGATTCAAAGTCCTTCTCATGCATGTTTTTTTTTTTTTTTTTTTTTTTTTGCTTGAATATTAGTTTAACACAATTAGCAAATTATGGAGCATATGGACCGTAATTCTTACTTTGGGCCGACAATACTGAATTGGTCCAGTTGTTACGCTCTTTAGATCGAACTCGGGTGATGTGGCGTTGACTTTCTCTTTGGTTTCACTTAATTCCCTTCTCCAGGCACCTGCACTGTTGTGTGATGGACCCATCTGACAACGTGGGGAACCTCAACCACATGATGGAGGGTGTAGTACTGGATAATGGTTCCGCTCCTGATGGCAGACAGAAGGATACTTCGCCTGCAGACATGCTGAGGTTCCTTCCACATGTTCTTTAACACTTATAATTATTACATTTACAGTGGCTGAGTTTGGGTTTATTTGATGAATCACACCCTAAAACAGTGTTTAAGACTCATCTGTCATCCAAACTGAATCAAACACTTTACCTCTTGTCAAAAGCAGTGATTATAATCTTTATAATGACTGAATTTACTGTCTTTTCAGAATAAAACAACAGATGTCCAACCAGTGCTTTGAAATGGCAGTACAGCTCAGTGCAGGTACGGTCTGTGCATTATTTCCATCATATTGTATTTTCATGAACTGCACAGACAAAGCGTTAATATCAAGTTTTCTGTAACAGGAAAAAGTAAGAGATCCTGCAGCATATCTGAAGCTGAGAGAGACTTGTGAGTATTTTGAATGAGCCTTTTCATGTGGATATACAATTTAAGCCAAATGTAAGATTAGAGGTCATTTCAAAATGTAAACTGATGACATATTTTTCATTTAATACTACAGGACAGATTATGTCAGTGAGCTGGAACAAGTCAAGACTATTAATTTTAACAGCACACTGGCACTGCACAGGTAAACTGAGGCCTTATCCTTTGTGATGAGTGCTACGTTTTTCCTTGTACAATATCATACTGTGTATATATATATGTAATATAGGAGCAGTGATTTTTGTTGACTTATTATTTAACTGGTGTCTTTCAGAATGCAGATGTGGCACGCTATTGGAGAAAAACTGAAACAGAATGATTCAGAGGCAGAGTAAGTCAACTCCAAACATATAGTAAAACAACTGACATACATTTGTTTTTGATGATTGTGTCATACACACTTGTTTTTCTCAGTGCCCTGAAAGCTGTGAGCGAACGCTGCATGGCTCTTTGTTCACACATCAAACAATTTCAGCAAGTAAGCAAATTCATTATCTATTGTGTAAATATGAAATGTGTGTCTGTGCTAATATTACTGTGTTTAAAACAATTGTTTATGTGAAATTAGATGATAAATCTGTTGTTAAACTACTACTAGCAGTATACCAACAGTCATATGGTGTCTGTCTAATTAGCAGGTCCAGGACTATAAAGCACTTTTTAGTGGGTCATAAATACCACCGCTATCAACTATACTGCAATATCAATATACTGTACATAACTAATTCATAGTATTATCACTTTTTTCTTGATGGCCTTTTAACATAGATCTGTTTACAATTATGAATGTGAATTAAAACTAAATTTATTGCTCTGTGAAATTGTGATATTTAATTCTGTACTGAACTCCTGTATGTTTTTGATAACAGGAGTCAAGAGATCTTCAAGAAGAAATCACAGAAATACAGAAGAAGAGGCTTGGTATGTTGGTTTGTTTACAACGAAATAGAACAATTATAATCATATTTAATTTTTTTCACAGTTCAGTTGTTGGACATACTGTATGATTTTTTTTGTGTGTGTGTGTGTGTGTGTGTGTAGGGATGAAGCGGCTCACACATGAGAAAATGAAGGAGATGGAAGAGTTGATGTCCAAGAAAAAGCACCCAGATTCAGAGAAGTACAAAGCTGCATTGGAAAAAGGCCAGGAGAACCTAGAGAAATATAAAAAGATGGCCGTCATGACACAGAACGTCCTCAGGGTAAATTGTGAAAAATAAAATACATTAAATTGCCAGTATAATGTTCGGCAGTGCTTAATGCACACAGTGACTTTCACAGCTGGTGTATTAATGTAAGTCTCTCTCTCTAGGGCATCCTCTTGGCCTGCAAAATCAACTGGCTGGATGATCCGAAACTTCGAGACATCTGCATGACACTGGAGGAATTTCCCATATCTGACTAGAGAACGGATACATGTATCTTATATTTATGTTTTTGTATTGTATTGTCTAATAAACCATCCACAAAACAGTTCAAAGCAGTATGATTTATAAAAGTAATGTAAGTGACGCCCGGCTGCCACTAGAGGGCGACGCAGGAGGAGAGCAAAGATTTTATATCTGCACTTCTTGTCAGCGAAGAAGAACAGTGGCTCACACGTGTTTACCAGCCCAGAGAGATATTTAGAAGAATTGTCACAAAATTGGTTTCTGGATTTTGAACCGAAGTAAAACCAAGTAAAAATGCCGAAGGTCAAAGCAGAGAAGAAAAGCAGGCAGCACCAAGAGGTCAAAAACCAAGGTATGTCTCTCCAAAGAAGGGGTTAGCGTTAGCACGTTAGCAAACACTGTCAGCTGCTGGAACAAAAAGGCTTTAAAGTTTGGGATTAATTGACGACAGCGCATAATGAGTGATAATTGTGTCAGTGTCAAAGTGTACCTGTTATTAAATCACATCAGTCGCCAATGTAAACAAAACATAGGCTATTTGTTACCTGTGTTGCCACTGATGTAATGCTCGTAAGTTAAGTTATGTGAGACTAATGCCAAACTTTAATCAGAAAATCTGCGTTTAAAGAGGCTCGACTCATCCGCAAATGTACATACAGACACAAACCCCTTTAAGATACTTGTTGAATTGTTCAGTGTCTTGTGGTTATTTCGGCATACAAAGGGTCCAGTCAATAACCAGGTAATGGCAATACACACTGTACACTATACTAATCAAGTACAGCCATGGCCAAGCTGTGTTTTCTGTATTAATTGTACCTTAAATTGAAGCTTATATTAGCTCTGTGTAGCTGTCATCTACATATATATACGACTACCATTTCTCTCAATGAACAACATTACAATGAGACAATGTACAGAGGCAAGTGTTTTACACACACCACAAGCACACAGACATTTTCTGAAGTTCTGACTCGTGGGACAAAACTGATGAAATGTACTGTGTATAATGTCTGTAAGCCTGTTTATCCAAGAGAAACTTAACCAAGAAAAGAAAAAAATATATATATAATTGGGTGTATTTTAATATAAATTGTTCAACTCATTAACATCACACAAGATCAGTACTCAGTGTCCCAGTCCTGTCTGTTGTAGGAATCATGTTCAACACGGGCATCGGCCAGCACATCCTGAAGAATCCACTGATCGTCAACGGGATCATTGAGAAGGTAATGCTGTTGCAGTGTGGTCTGGTACTGACAATTTAATGCACTTTTTTGTTTTAGACACACAAACATCCTATAAACAAAGACTGTGCACAGGCATTCATGATTCACAGTGTTTGTAATCCATTGTTGTGGCTGTGTTTTTCAGGCTGCCCTGAGGCCGACAGATGTGGTTCTGGAGGTGGGACCTGGTACTGGTAACATGACAGTGAAACTGCTGGAAAAAGCCAAGAAGGTGAGTGTCGTAACTACAAACACATGCTCACAAAAAAGTAATCAGGTGGCGATAACTTAGTTGATTCTTTATTGTATAATAAGATAATGGATTTAAAGGTGTTATGTTAGTCAGAAGTGATCATTATTACTTCAATTTGATGTCACTTTTAGCATGAGCTTGCTGCCCTTGTCCTTTTTTAATAATTTTAAGCACACTGCAAAGAGTATACATGGCAGAGTATTGGAGCTTGAGGTCAAAATCTAGCTGTGTTGCCAGGTTATTAATCTTTTTAACCCATGCCTCAGGAAAATGTTGCCCTCATAACTAATTTGTTTAGTTTAGAGAAAGTTTCCTTTCCACTCCACTACACAGCTCCTCACTAGCTTTACATACTGTCCTTGATAACCTTGCCTTTGTGTAATAATGTCCAGCTTATGTTTCTCATTCACATTCTCCTATTATGATCTTCGTGTTTTCTGAACTGTCCACAGCAGTGATAAAATAATTGATTGTCACCATTCAGCCTTAACAGAAAGTTGTATTTTTGTAGGTGGTGGCCTGTGAGCTGGACTGCAGATTAGTGGCTGAACTTCAGAAAAGGGTTCAATGCACGTAAGTGGAATCAGCAGCCACCGCATGAAGTATATTTTCATAGTATCTGCAATTACATTAAAAGTACATATGTGATCTAATAAAATGACATTGTGTTTTCCAACAGACCTATGCAGACCAAACTTCAAATACTAGTCGGAGATGTACTCAAAACAGATCTGCCGTTCTTTGACGTCTGTGTGGCTAATTTACCTTATCAGGTGAGTGTTCTTAGTCACATTTTAGTCATTTTATGTTAAGTTAGGGTTAGGGTTAGGGTTGCCCACATGTTTCACTTGAACAACAGGACAGGAGATGATTAGGCAATTCAATTGCTATAATGTTAATGAACTGATATTGGCAAACAAATTAACCTAGTCAACGTCAGCCTGGAAACCAGGCTCATTCATTCATTATTTTGCTGCGGCAAACTCAAAACTTTTTTGACAGGGATGTTTTGGTTATATTTTGACAGACATACTAGATGTACAATTGTGGGGAAAAATCAATAATCTTTTGAATGTTCAATAGCCCAACACTAACATTGTAGTCTCGTCAACGAAAACAAAATATGTACTTCGTCATAGTTTTTATTATCAAAGGTCAATGTCTAACTCGTCATCGTCTCATCTTAGTCATGAAGAAAAGGACGCTGATGAACATGTTACGTCATAGTTTTTGTTACTGTATCAGGTAAATGTTTCTTCTGTTCTACACACAGTTGATTTGATGCCATTTATACCAAACTTGACTTTTTTTTAATTGTGCAGATTTCATCACCGTTTGTATTCAAGCTCCTGCTGCATCGACCTTTCTTCAGGTAAGAAACAACCAGTTGCCCACTGAAAGTTTTTAACTGTTTTCTCACATGTCCCTGTTGAGCATTCAGCATCTGGTTTGTGTTTTATGTCTGTTCAGGTGTGCAGTGTTGATGTTCCAGAGAGAGTTTGCAATGCGATTGGTCGCTCCCCCTGGAGACAAGCTGTACTGCAGACTGTCCATCAACACACAACTACTTGCTCGGGTCGACCATCTCATGAAGGTCAGTGTGCACTGTCTGATGTTTGCTCTCCTAACACCACAATATCCTGTCAGTGTCTTAAGATATTAAGACGTTTATTTTCATCAAGGTTTTTCCTGTGTCTCAATGTTGATGTTTCCCTCCGACCAGGTTGGGAAGAATAATTTCCGTCCTCCTCCAAAAGTGGAGTCAAGTGTTGTCAGGATAGAACCAAAAAATCCTCCACCTCCAGTGAACTTTCAGGTGAGGTTTGACTCTATGAACAGTTGATTCTGTGAGAATGCAGTTCAAACGATAGATTAATAGTAGATATGTATTGTTGTGTTGTCCTTTCTTTCAAGGAGTGGGATGGCCTGGTCAGAATAGCCTTTGTAAGGAAAAACAAAACCCTCGGTGCAGCTTTCAAGTGAGTACCTGCCTGCTTCAAACGCTACCAACCTAATACAAATCTATTCTGTCAAAAAAAAAAAAATTGTGGGAAAAACAAAAGAGACGATGATGCTGATTTTTATTTTCCAGGTCCACTGCGGTCGAACAGCTGCTGGAAAAGAACTACAGAATTCACTGCTCTGTACACAACGTGGTGAGTCATGGTGTGCCTTCATGTGCAGTCATGCATGACTCTTGTTTCCCTTTTTAACACAAGTGTTTTGAAACTGCAGATCTCTTTCTTTATTTCAGGATCACATATCAGCCAGTTTGAATCTAAAATCTTGTCCTTCATCTTAACAGGAAGTCCCAGCAGATTTCAGCATCAGCAAGAAGATTGAAAGTGTTTTGCAGGAGGCTAATTTTTCTGAGAAGAGAGCCAGGTCCATGGACATTGATGACTTCATGGTGTAAGTTGAACATCTATGTATTTGCTTCTTCTTTATTTCAGGCCTTTTGTGTGTAAAAGAAATAACAGTAGACTGAAAAATAAAACTGAATTCCTGTGTAAAGGGATTAATAAAGTATGTGTTCTTCCAACCTTTTTAGCCAAATTATCTGCTAAATGTCGCTTCAGTCCTGTTTAATAATGACTGTGTTCTTCATTCACAGACTGCTTCATGCATTCAACTCTGCAGGGATCCACTTTTCTTAAACAGCAGTGGAAACTGAAGAGAGAGAAACACTCATGTGACTGTTGTGATGAGAGGGGAGAAGTTGAAAAGAAATCGATCATCTGACAATTAGTTCCTCTTCAGGAGCTTTGCTTGGAGGAACAGTATACACAAATTTTGAAATAGTTCGATGAAAAGTGCAAAGAGTATTAGAGGATACATTTAAAGAGCTCATATTGAGTTTGCTATTTTACCATTATGATTACAGATAAGTGTCCTTGGGAATGCATGGACTGAATTTATTTCAAATGGAAGCTGGATCATCCCTCTTGGTGTGTGTGTGTGTGTGTGTGTGTGTGTGTGTGTGTGTGTGTGTGTGTGTGTGTGTGTGCGCGCGCGCGTACACCTGCGCCTGTTTTCAAGTTGGTCATTCATTGAAAATGATCTGTAATAGATGATTACTCAAGTCTAAAAACAATCTACATTTTTTTTCTAATTTACATCAAAATGACCTCCTCATGGAAAAGGTTAATATTTAACAAGTGCAGATTTGAGTGTGTGTGCAGTCTCTTAAAATAAATTCTGATTGTCCGCATGTTTAAATTGATCATTTTCGAAAAAAAGAAAATACCTATCACAATTTCCCAGATTCCAGTGTAATACATTTATTAATTGCTTGTTTTGTCTAACCAACTGTTCATAACAAATAATGATATATTTTGGATACTTTTTTGTCAACTACTATTAAGCACTAATGATACAGCTTGCTGCTGTTATATTGCCTTGTAGTTTACTTTAAGCGTGACGTCATTATTACCCTGGCTCAAAATATAATTATTTTGAAGTTAGTGTTGAATGTCTTCGCCTAAAGTGGTTGGATGATTTTGGTGTCTGCCTCACATTTCTGACCTGATACATGATGAATTTCATCATTTGTTTCCACAAATGGCGTCGAGTACGCCTCTGGCATGTTTATTTTGAAAGTTTATACCGAAAATGGGGTGTGTCTTTGACTAGACCAAGCCCACAGGAAGTGGGTCGGGGTTTGATGCCAATTTTTGTAGTGGCCGTATCGTGTAACTACAGCGTCACGTGTTTCCCTGCGGCCCAAAAATACCTTTTCTCATAAGCTAACATTCAATTAAAAAAAAACGACTTTATTTGTTCCTGGGGGGCAATTAAACATTGTGAAAGAAGGGGCTATAGGTCCATGGACTTGACTCTTTGGTTGGTATGAGTGGGGACGTTATACTGCCCTCCTGTGGCCATGAGTTATAACTACACCTGTGATTCTTATTTAAAAAGTGGCCCCAGCAGCTGTAATTTCAGTCTGTTTTGATGTTGTCATACATGTAGTAGTTCCATTGAGTAGCTAATTGTGCACACACTGGTTTATAACTTTGGATAACAGTTGTTTTAAGTGTATTGTTTGTTAAATGTGTAGTTGTGGGTATTTGTCATGACCACTGGAGGGCAGGAATGTTTCACTTTCGTGAGAACTTGGCATTCGTTGAAAAATGTAAGGATTATACGAGTTTTCTAGCTCACATAAAAATTACATTGATCTAGAAAAGGGTAAATAATTTATAAGTGGATCTAACACAAGCCTCCGCCTTTCCATTTCACCATTTTGGCTCAATATTGCTTTTTTTTCCTGCCCCACTTCTGTCACTATGATGTTGATGTTAAATTGTTAGGTGTGACCCAACTCCAATATTTTCTGGCTAATGCTCCCCAGCAGAAGTCTTGAAGAACTAAGCTAGTCTGTACGGAAGCCCTAAAGGGCCATGCATTCATACGTTTTATTTCCTCCGTTTTCCCGTGATAACGAGTTAATTTCATTTGTTTTCTTGAGATCTCGAGTTATTATCTCGAAATAACAACTGCCGTTTTCCCGAGATAACGATATAATAACTCGAGATCTCGAGAAAACAAATGAAATTATCTTCCGTAAGTCTGTGCTGTAACTGGTTAGATTTTTATGAAATAAGTTGTTAATTATGTTTTCGCCGGAAGTATTGCTACATTATTATGTTAGCCTTGATGCTAGTAGGGGTTGTCAAGAGTATATTTATGACCATGACGAGTGTTTACTTCAGTAACTGTGATCAGTACAAAAGCCCTAAAGGGCCATGCATTCATACATTTTATTTCCTCCGTTTTCCCGAGATAGTTAATTTCATTTGTTTTCTCGAGATCTCGAGTTATTATCTCGAAATAACAACTGCCGTTATCCCGAGATAACGAGATAATTAATTCGAGATCTCGAGATAATGACTGTGATATGATAGGCCTGAGATTATGGAGACGCCCCGGACCTCGTAGCTGGTCAGCTATGTAGTTAACGACGTCATCAGGCTCACTTAGATTGCGCCGCCGATATAGTTGAAGCCTTTTTAGATTACGCACACTAATGTGTATATTATCTGTAATAGCAAGGCATAATGCTATTTCAGCCTGTGTCAGGCCTTGATTGAAAAGATATGTGACACGGTGATCGATATGCTCCTGCTCCTCTGACATTGCTACACTGAATGATGTTTCCTGCAATGATTTAATATCTATTTGATATCTTGGGAAAACGGCAGTTGTTATTTCGAGATAATAACTCGAGATCTCGAGAAAACAAATGAAATTAACTCGTTATCACGGGAAAACGGAGGAAATAAAACGTATGAATGCATGGCCCTTTAGGGCTTCCGTAAGTCTGTGCTGTAACTGGTTAGATTTTTATGAAATAAGTTGTTAATTATGTTTTCGCCAGAAGTATTGCTACATTATTATGTTAGCCTTGATGGTAGTAGGGGTTGTCAAGAGTATATTTATGACCATGACAAGTGTTTACTTCAGTAACTGTGATCAGTACGGAAGCCCTAAAAGGCCATGCATTCATACATTTTATTTCCTCCGTTTTCCCGTGATAACGAGTTAATTTCATTTGTTTTCTTGAGATCTCGAGTTATCTCGAAATAACAACTGTTATTATCTCGAAATAACAACTGTTATTATCTCGAAATAACAACTGTTATTATCTCGAAATAACAACTGCCATTTTCCCGACATAACGGGATAATTTTCTCGAGATCTCGAGATAATGAAACTTTGTTTTCCCAAAATAACGATATAATTAATTCGAGATCTCGAGATAATGACTGTGATATGATAGGCCTGAGATTATGGAGACGCCCGGGACCTCATAGCTGGTCAGCTATGTAGTTAACGACGACATCAGGCTCACTTAGATTGTGCCGCTGATATAGCTGAAGCCTTGCCAACCGTCTTTTTAGATTACGCACACTAATGTGTATATTATCTGTAATAGCAAGGCATAATGCTATTTCAGCCTGTGTCAGGCCTTGATTGAAAAGATATGTGACACGGTGATCGATATGCTCCTGCTCCTCTGACATTGCTACACTGAATGATGTTTCCTGCAATGATTTAATATACTACACTATCGTTTTGTTTTCTCAAGATCTCGAATTAATTATATCGTTATCTCGGGAAAACAAAGTTTCATTATCTTGAGATCTCGAGAAAATTATCCCGTTATCTCGGAAAACGGCAGTTGTTATTTCAAGTTAATAACTCGAGATCTCGAAAAAACAAATGAAATTAAAGCTGCAAGCAGCGATGAACGGGCCCTCGCAGTCCACGCGGGTCGGGGCGTGCTGCCGTCGTTACATGCTGCCGTCGTTACATGCTGCTGTCGTGACATGCTGCTGTCGGGGCTTGTACTTGCAACAACTTCCATTGAGGAAATGAAAGTGAAGGCAGTGAAGCTGTCATTTCGTCATTTAGCAATAAAAGCGCCACCTATTGGTCGATTTGCACGAAATTTTGTAGAAATGCTCATCGTGCCATGGAACACAATTGCCAAAAGTTTTGTGTTGATCGGACTGTATTTCATCAAGATACACAAGAATGTCTGTTTGACAACAATGCACAGGAAATTGTTGTTTTATATTTTGGGCGTTCTGTGGACTAGCACATTTCTTTTAATAACTTTTTGTCAGGAGGGTCCAGAGATGCTGCGTGCAAAGTTTGGTGCAAATTGGAAAAATTGCCTGGGAGGAGTTCGAAAAAGTAGGTTTGCGACATTTGGCGAATTTGCGAATGGAAATTCAGTGCAAACGTGGGCGTGGCCTACATCACACGGTTCGGCTGTATTCAGGGAACATATAGATATAATGTTTAACGATGTGCACCATATTATATGGGAGTAATTAACAAAAAACGTTTTTTCTTGATAATAGCGCCACCTGCTGGTGATTTTTGGTGTGTGAGTTACAGGGGCCAGTCTATACCACCCCTATGAATTTCATGTCCATAAGTGTTATGGTGTGGGCACAGTGCCAAATATAAAATGAAACTGCCACCAGAGCGCCACCTAGTGTCAGATCGGTAACACCTTTGTCAGTTGTCCTCAGGAGGCCATTGGCAATCAGTGTACCAAGTTTTGTGTTAATCCGACCGACCAATGTGGAGATATAAAATACTTCAATTTAAATAGCGCCACCTAGTGATCATGGGCCAAGATTTTGCACAGAGCCTTAGGGGCTCATGTGGAAGTAGTATCCTGAGGTTCACATCATTTGGACACACCAATGTGGAGATATGCAACACTTCCTGTTGTGACCCGAATCCACAGGAAGTTGTTATTTAATAACTTGAGTATTCTTTGGCGTATCAAAATTCTTTTAATAACTTTTTGTCAGAAGGGTCCACAGATGCTGTGTGCAAAGTTTCGTGCAAATTGGTGAAATTGCCTGGGAGGAGTTCGAAAAAGTAGGTTTTCCACATTTCGCGAGCTAGCGAAAAAAAACGGTAGGCGGATATGGGCGTGGCCTATATCAGGAGATTCAGCACAATTCACTGAAAGCGTGGATATAAGGTTTTTGAACGTGCGACAAAGTATGTGGGAGTTTTTAGCCAAAACGCACTTTCCTTAATAATAGCGCCACCTAGTGGTGGAAGTTCACAACGACATCAGATTATCAAATTTTTCGCCAAGCCTAATGACTTTGGCAAAAAAAATCGCGTTTTCATACATGTTCAGGCAGTGAAAAATGCGATCATTTGGGACAAAGAAAAAATATAACAAAAAAAAATAATAATCATTACAATTACAATAGGGTCCTCGCAGTTTCACTGCTCGGGCCCTAATTAAGTTGTTATCACGGGAAAACGGAGGAAATAAAACGTATGAATGCATGGCCCTTTAGGGCTTCCGTAATCAGACCTCCACCAGCAACGAATTTTCCCACTATGCATCCATGGCATCAATACACGGATTGTATTATAGCAGACATAATGAAGCAATCAAAGCCAAAACTGAATGCTAACTTCCTGTCATGTCACGATATTTTGTTCAGTATAATTTAATAATATAAACTACTGAACGAAGACTTTCTCCGCTTTGAACATGGTGGATCACACGGCCTGTAATGACCGCCACCTGGTGGTTATATCATGCAACTACATCGCCATTTTGGGAATTTTATTTAGAAATTCTTTACCGGAAATGGTATTCGTATATAAGTGATTCTGTCTTTACTATTCGAGCGGTTCTCGGCTCACCACTGCCATCCAGCGGCCAAGTGTACAATTACAGCTCTGTCCAATCTAATAGGCTTATCTCATTAACTGCATAAAAAAAGTTAATTATGTTTTCGCCGGCAGTATTACCAGGATATTATGTTAGCCTTAATACAACCAGACCTCCACCAGCAACGACTGTCTCTTAAAGTATTATTATAATAATATGAATCCTGAATCCTGAATCATGAATTTAAAACTCAAAGTATTCTGATTTCTGATTTTGATAATACACGGCAACAATACGGTGTGTACTCTTGTAATTGTAATTGCTGACTGAGACCACTAGGGGGCAGAAACAACTGACCAACGTTGACTCCACTGGCATTATTGTAGAATACAATACAAGCGGCATGCTGTTATAATTTTGTGGAAATGTATGTGTAAAATATTCCTTAAAATGATTTCTGTGCGTTGTACATTTTCTTAAAGAAAGGGCTGTTAAAGCGACAGACGGTACTGTATTATTGCCAGTGAGAACTCGCAGTTGTAGGTGCTAACTTTCACCGCTAGAGGGCAATACACATGCTTAGTCATGACCACCGTTGGCGCCGCTGAGGATCAAGGTAGACGCAGTAGCATACTAAAGCTTCCGGTTAAACCCTTTAAAAATAAAACTTTTGTCGAACCATCAGAATAATTCTTTTGAGCATAAATCCTGTCAGATTTTATTGTGGGTTTTCAGTATTCATTAGCTGCAGTGACGAGTAAACGAAACGAAGCGTTTGTTTGATATAATCATCAATCAAAACTATTTTTTCTAAAATAGATGTAGCACAAATGACTCGCATAATTTCGTTTTTAAGACCTTGTTTTAAAAAAAATGACAATAATTTGACCTTCTAAAATGCAAACCACGTTTTTTTTTTCAATTGTGCAGATTTCGTTAGTTTGTATTCAATCTACTGCTGCATCAACTTTTAAGGTAAGAAATAACTGGTTATATCCTTTCACAGCTCTGTGCACAGTGTGTCACCTTTAGTCCCAAACCGATCACTATCACTTTACTAAGATGCATGAAGTTACAAATGTCTCTGTGGAGGGTAAACTGCGGGATGCACTTTCACCTTTTGTTAAGCTGGAAACATCCGTCACCATGGGTAATGATACACAACGCTTCTCTATCTGCTGTCACTGTGTTAAATTGATGCAGGGACCCTGCAAATTAAATTCAAGTGAATGTCTTTTGCCAAATATGTGAGGATGTAGCAAGATGAAATGTGTTGTAGTGATTCTATGGAGTGACATAGGACTGGTGTTTAAGTCAGCACCAGTGCAGTCTGCTGTTAGAGTTTTATAGCATAGTTAATTTCTACTCAGAAGTGGATGAAGATGGCTCTTGATGGTAATCATTCAGTCCATTTATTTGGGTAACTCATTGTCACAAACGGCGTTCTAATGAAACATGAATCTTTATTACTTCATCCAGCATTACATCCGGTGCAAACACTGAGCAACATAACCAATGGTAGGTCAGTGGTCTTCACTATACATTTATTAATAGCAGTTTTTCTAGTTTCATTTTTATAACAAAGTGTTAAACAGGGGTGGAAAACATGTTTTACATTAAGAGTTTTTAAGTCAGTTGCCACATAGAATGACATGGCACAAACTGAAGCAAACTACATTTAAAAACCTCTCAAGGGCACAAGGAAAGAAACACAAAAGGAAGAAACGCAATGTGGTAAAAGGCTTCTTCCAAACTGGTAAATGCTTTGAGAAGGAAGGAAAAAAGAGAAGAGACCGCTCATAATGAGGTATGACTTTACAGTGCCAACTGAGGACCAAAAAGCATGAAAAAAACCGAGGACAGAAGCTTACATACGCTATTACAGAGTGCACATGCAGACATGTCAGCCAGAGCAACCAGAATTCAAATACTGGTTTTGTGTGGTAAACTTTAAGAAGATGTTCAATGAAGATCTCTTCTGAAATAAAATATTCAGTCCAAAGAAAGTACAAACAAGTATAAAAGAAAATAATTTAAGAAGAACAGAGAGGGAGTAAACATTCTCCATGAAAAAAATCTACTAAAAAGGGAAGGAAAACTATTTTCCTCCCGAGTTTTCTAATGAGACCATAGTGAGTGAACAGCCAGTTTTGTTAGGAGAGGGATCATTACAAATGCAATTCCTTGAGCCTGTTGGTACATCGGTTGGTTTATTTGCGTTTTCACAGCTGCTAGTGACAGCCCGAGTTGTGCCAAACATCTAGTGGTTACGCTTCTGTAGGTGCCACTTAAACCTCTTCAGCTTCCAGTCGTTAAAGAGCACGTGGCCTCTTCGGATTGATCTGCTTACTGGCTTGCTCCTCCTCTTGGAGTGTAGAGCGGAATGACTTCACTTTATCTGTTGAAGGAAGGGCGAAGAGGAAAAGACATAATCATAAAAAAGTGTCTGCTGGAGTAAGATGTATTGTCAGAAGTGTGTTTCTGTGCTTCAGCCATACCTCGGAGCTCAGTGAGGATTTCTATCTTCTGGTCCAGGATCTGTTCCAGTTGAGTGGCATACGACTCCACGTCATAATCTACCTCCTCTGTCATCTCCAGCAACACTTTTTCATCTTCCAGCCACCGGATGGACTCCTGCTCACAGAACACACACACAAGTGCACATTTAGTTTATCACGGCTAGAGATAAAAAATCCGCCAGCTGCACAGAAGAATCACTCTGAATTATTAAAAAAACAATACAGCTCTCTTATTATAATGAAGTAAAAAAATGATTGGTAATGTGTAGTAGTCAGCAAATATATTTTTGACAAATCAGAATACCTAATCAGAACTGTTGTATAACACACAACATGCTGTTCTTATTAAATGTTAACAATGTAAATCTCACTGTATTTGCATAACATCAGCCTCTGTCACCAAACAGTTGGGTCTGATGTGAAGTAAAATGTTCAGATATGATCAAAATTACGCATGGTGCAGCTAGAAACTGAGATTGATGAGTCAGAAATAACAGTAAAATGCATAGAATTCTGTCAAATAAGTTAAGGCCAACTCATTGCCTTTCCTGCACATGGTCTGATTATGCGTACTGTTGAGTGTAGTCACCCTCTAAAAGCCCATTCTGAGCCAGGAAAAGCCCTGAGTGTGGGTATATGGACATGAAAATGACAACAGGTGAGCTGCAGTATTTAAAGAGTCATGCATGTTATCTTCAGGGTTCCGACCTGGAAAACGGCTCGGTGGTCCTCCAGGACCTGCTCCTCCATCTCCACTAACTGAGACACGGCCTCGTGGAAGGTGAAGAGCTGGGGAGACACTTCCTCCTCCTGGGAGACATATTTACAGTGTTAACATGGCTTCAGTAGCAAGACAGAAATCTTTCCTGAGATCAGTGCTAAAATCTGGGTCCCTGTGGACATTACTGTTCACTTATACATAACGCCAATTCTTTTAAAGCTTAAAATACATTTCTGACTCCCTCACAGTCAGCAAGGTCAATGAGGTCATTGAAACCTGCCTATATTTTCTAGCGTTCCGAGAACTATTTTGATGGAAAACATGTTATGTGTCAAAACATTACACTCCTTTAACAGCAGGCTCATAATGTGTCTCCATGTGATGACAACAGTTTCGGGAAAGAAAGGGTCAAAGGGCATTATGTTTTCGTAGCACGTTGGCACTTTTCTATGTTTGAAATGGTCTATACTAAGATTGGTGATAGGCTCGTAATGTATCAGATCAGTCAAAAACATTTCAGTCTAGGGATTTTATCACTACATGCTGTATACTTAACAGAGCACACCCTGTGTACTTACATTCTGCTCACAGAGCAGTTTGAGGTCGTCTCTTTGTGGTGAGATACTGAGCCACTCGTCGTCCAATAGGTCCAGCTGGTTGACAGTGTGGATGTTGGGTCGACCTCCCTCCATCACTTGGTTGGGGTCCACTGTCAGCTCCTTCACCCTGCAGGGAAAAGACATTGAGTTGGTCAGGACTGATTCTTTCACAGCGCAGACCGTCTCTAAACATGGTGGCTGTTTAATAGGGGGAATGATGTTAACTGTGGGGTCAAAAACGTTCACAAATAGCACAAGGTGGTGGCATGACAGCAGTGACATCATGCATGGGGAAAGATGACTGTGTTGGCTCTGGAAAATTGTGAACTTTAGTATAATCCCTCTATTAGTTTAATCTCATTATGGGCATGTGAACTCAGAATGAAAGCGCAGTTTACCCTGTTCATTTGTGCAATGTAATACAATCCAATACATGCCGACCATAGGGATAATAATAAGGGCTGGGATCAGGATGGTTAAAGCTTGTGTTCAATGAGGCCTCGTAGACTTGATGAGGTTTTACTGCCGTGCACATGACCTCCAGGTACAGCTCAGATTAAGGACTATGTTCACTCAGAGTTGGCCCAAACAAAAGCCCATCATGGATACTTCAAATTAACACCTTTTTAGTGTCATTATTGGCTGCAAACAGCAGCTGTTTTTGTAGTTTTGAACCATCTTGTATTTATTTTGACTATTCACACCAAGTTTTCACAGTTGTCCCTGACATTCAGGCCTTACCACTGATGTTGTCACATAGAACAAACAAAAGACACACCCATATGGACAGAGCGATACATTGTTTGTTCTTCAGGAGTCAGCGAACAGAAAAAGGTTACGTCCACAGTTTAACCAAAGATAAGTGTGAAAGCACAAGTCAAAGCAGAGGAGGAGGATGAAAAGTGTCACATCATGCAGATGAAAAAAGGAAGACGAATAAGACGAAAATGGAGGTTCTCCACTGTGTTGATGAAGTGAATGACAACTGCTGAAATGACCATATGGACGTATATCAGAATGTAACAAATACCTGCAAGAAGCGCATGCAATGTGTGTTTTGTGTCTGTGAATGTGTGCAGTGCTGTGCTTTGGGGAGTGCTTGACCTGCTGGGAGAGGTAGCAGCAAAGTCATCGTACTCAAACGTATTGGTGGGTGAGTGGTCAGAGCGACTCCCCTGACCGCTCTGGGAGAAGGGGATGTCCGACGGACTAATCCCAAACTCCTTCACTCTACACAGCCGCACCAGCCACACCAGCGCACAGAGGAGGCAGAGGGCGGGAGAGAAGAGGGAAACAAAGCAGGAGAGAGAGAGGAGAGGGAATACAAGAGAGTCAGACAGAACTACTGAGAGTAGGCAGAGAAACTGACAATAACAACATTGGCATGGCTAATTTCTATAACAAATCCATTTGGGATTATAGTGGAATTACAGGAGCTACAAGTTCCTCATGAATTCTCATTGGTTATTGTAGCATCAAGGCATTGTCCAAATCACTATAGTGGGTCAGCATATTCCCACCTGTTGGCGTAACGTAGTGTGTTGAGGGTATTCTCACAGGATGTCATACCAGGAGAGATTGTTGCAATCTGTGCAGAGAAAGAGGAGATCATTCAAATAAATACCACCTGGAAGAGATGTGAAGACACAGACATTGGATATTAATCAAGGCAATGGACTGACCATGCATGTGCGTGAATTTTCCCCAATGAAGGAGTCTCTCAGGACCTGGGTGAGCTTGCTGGCTCTGAATGGAGTGTGGGGCTTGTTACGGCCAAGGGCCCGGATACACTCCTGAAACAAGAAATGCGGAGACACAATGTATGCTAAATAAAAATAAAAAAAAGCCTTTTAGAATCACTTTGTATTTTGTCTGTTCACAAACAAATAGGAAAACGAACTGAAGTTGCAGCTACAAGGCAGGCTAATATAAAGCTGCTGCCACTGCTGCCCACAAACCTTTAAGGCCAGCAGGCTTTTGTTGATCTCAGCTCCCTCCAGACGAGTTTGGCGGTCGGCACTCGATGTATCGGCCCCCCTCTCATTCCCTGCGAGGTCAATGAGGGAGAACTTGCCGTGCATCTTACCCTTCCTCCGAAGAATTATCTGGAATACAGCATGGCTGCGAGATGAGTGGGCGTTGGCCGACGTCTGCCCTGATGTTCTGGAAGTGAAATGAAGCAAATGTAAAGATGAACAAAGGGCAAACAAAGCTGAAGAGAGCGAGAACAGAACTACTGTAGCATAAAAAAATGCATGAATTTCCTTTATCTGTCATGAACATGGAATATGACCAGTGTGAGTGATTAACTCATTTAATGCAGAACAAAAATAACTACAAGTCTTTGGATTTCTGCACTGCAAACAACTACACTGACAAAGTTTCTGTAGTTATACCTGCAGCTGTTGCCCACTTCTATGAGTTTCAGGACATCCTCTGTGCACTTGACCTCCTTCTCCTGAAGCCCTACAACCTGCACTTGCTGTTTCCCGTCCTCCAGCACCCTCAGCTTAGCTTTACGATTCAGCAGGTCAAACACCTAACAATACATACACACAGTCAGCATTGGTTAATGTTTCATTTGGGGGGTGGGGGGGAATCAGAAACCAAACAAATGATTATATATTGCTTGCCTTTCCACTGTAGATTTCAAAGAAGGTTGCATACACTTGTAGATCTAACTTCTTGTAGTTGGGTTTCTTCAACATGAGAAATACATCCCGAGCTAAAGGAAAAGAGATAAGAAATCTAAACAATCCAGAGCAAACTAAACCCTTTATAATAATATAATCAGACATATTTTATGTGAAATTTACTCACTAAACATAACTCACTGACTTACCAGCTAATGCATAAACTCCTTTAGAGCAGTCTTGGTTCTTCCCAGAGAAATCTCCACCCATAGTCTAAAACACAGTACACAATACAATGTAGGTGAAGAGATATTTTCACATTACCCGGCGTATTTAAAAAAAGAGCAAAACTTTTAATAGGAACAATTAATTTTTGTTTCTGAAGAGGCCATTGCATGTAACTCACATGTGTTTTTCCACTGCCCGTCTGCCCATAGGCAAAGCAGGTGGCCATGCCCCTCTCAAAAATGGTCTCCACTAAAGGCCTGGCAGTGAACCTGCAGGATAAGACAGAACACACAATCATTTACTACTCTATACAAACAGGCTTTACCATGTAACCATTATGTGCAACAAGAAACATGGCAGTCACCAACTCAGTTCTGTTCAAACAATGCATTATCCTCATTATATTGACTAGTCTGGTGTTACTTCTAGTAGCACACGAAACCGCTCGGTTTGTTTGTTGATTTGTCGTCACAAACCTGTAAACCATCTCGTTAGTGGTGCTGTCATCAAAGGCGTAATCAAAGCGGAAGGTCTGGTTCTCCAGGTAGCGAGTGAGGTCCACTTTTTGTTTAGGTTCATGAACCATCACCACGTCCTTACTGGGGATGGTGATCACATCCAAATCCTTCATAGACAACTCTGGAATACAGCAGATTCAAGACTTTTAATCACAAAAATACTTTACATTTGAAACGGAATATGACACCGAAAAAAACACCTTACCTTTCTTGTTGAGTGGACGTTTCCTTACACAAACACATATTCTGTGTTCTTCAATCTGGACCGTGCAACAAAGAAGGACATCTTATTATAGCGTTGGTGAGGGTCAACATCTAACTATCAAGAGAGAAGGGGAAATATAGTCACTACTCACCAGATCTGCTGTTGTCAGGGGCCGGTAGTCTAGACTGGCTCGGAAATCTCGGATCATGTACATGATCTCATAGTTTGGGATGGTGGTATCCACCTCCTGAAAGAGGACAAGGAGAGACAAAGTGACAGAGTGAGGTGCAATCTTTTCCATCAAAAAGAAAATGATTCACATCCTTTAGTTTATCATCTCAGTGTCAAGAATGTACGGGCTTATCAAGATTCAATAAATATATTTTGTTAATTAGAAAGGAGAATGATATTAATGTACCTGAGCTCTCTTCTCCCTGAGCTCCTGTTGCTGAAGCCGACGCCTCTCTCTCTTCTCCTGCAGTTTCTCCACCTCCTTTACACAGTTCGACTTCCTCCTCGCTGCCATAAAGACAAGAGAAACAGTAACTCTACTGCCTTTCACAGGATACTGCCAATAGCCTTTCTTTGCATGAAAAAAAAGTCTCTTCCTCCTTCCAAACTGTTTCTTCTACTTCCTCAGGCTTTAGCAGTATCTTTCTCTCAGTGGCGTTTTCCTTTCCCTTGGTCTTCTTTCAAACAGAAGGGAGACCTTGGGCTATTTCCAACAAAACAGAGCAGTAATAGTGCTCATGCACAGACCAAGATGCAGTGGCTGGCACACAGTGCCTCCACTATAACACTAGCTGCTTTCTCTACATAACCAACAGAAGGCTTTTACAGTGTGTTCAAAACCTGCTCTTTTCATTCATCCCATCTATTTGCATCCTAAAACACAACTAGACTGGGGGGCTGCTAATACTAGCGCATGTGCTTTGGATTATTGCAATTACTTCAATAAAATTAGAGGTGGTTTCAAATCAAGTTTGATTAGAGAACTTATCCAATCAACCAGCAATCAACCAGGTTATGAAAAATCTCCCAGCCGAGCACACCCACAGATTAGTGTTGTTTCAGGTCAATAATAAACATATTAGTAATCATAATACCAGAACACAAGTTGGCAAACATATGAGTAAACACCACTTCTGACTCCTTGTGGAGTTCATAAAACACAATGTTATCTGATTAGCCTTGGCTTGCTACTACAGCCCCAGCCACCCACTGCAAAGCCTGTAATACAGTCCTGGGCTCCTGCTGGCTCCAGTCCCTGAGAACCCAGACTATCAGAGCAAAGGGATTAATAATCTGCTCTAATCTGGGAGGAGAAGATGAGCTGGGTGAGCACCAGGACAAGCAGTATAAGTGGGATGCAGAACCACCAATACTTGTGGGTCTCACAGGCTGTCAGTGGGGGAGCTGAGGGGTGGGGGGAAAGGCATTTCCCTCCTCCTTTTAGCTCCTCAAATGACAATGAGCAATTGGAATGAATGGAGGGTAACGAAAAAGGTTATTTTTGCCGTCTGTGCCTTGAGGAAATGCACAGTGCCACAGGCTTTTCCACGTGTGTGACTCAGCAGAAATCAGACAGGGAAAAGACAGCGCAGTCCAACAGCAGCACAAATGGGCTTTTTTTACTCCCGGTCTAATACCCAGAAAGCCTGTCTGCTGGATGGATTGCATTTGAGCTACTTCACCAACACACTACAGCTCTGAATAGTATCTGGCAGACATGATGGGTGTACAGTCTTCTCTTAAGACTAGAGGACTCTCAGTTTTTATTGGGAACTCTATTAGAATCATCAAAAAGCATTGAGGGCAGGGGAAACATGCAAGTGATACATACAAAGCTGTCCACACTCCTTTCTGGATATCGGCTGATGTGAGGATTCTGTGATAAACATGTGGTCAACAGAAACATGAGACATGAAAAGTTATGATAAAATTTCTGTTTTTTGAAGATGGCCTCTATTAATCGATCAGAACTACTGGAAAGGTTAAAAAGTGAAGCATCTTTCACTATTCATTTGATAACATTAAAAAAGATTATATCTAGATTTTGCATTTACGCCTGTGGAGGGTTAGTAAACTTGCGGTCAACTGGATACAACTGCCTCCCTAAAAATATTACTTTCTTGAGAAAGATCACAGTGTAGGTCAATGATAAAACACGGCCTTGTTTTGATCATGTTACCATTCTGCAGTTGCTGTTGTGTCTGAGCTTGAGTGAGCTGTGCAGGCTGTTGGGCTGGAGGTGGTGGTGCCGGCTCTGGCTGCTGAGGTTGCGGGGGTCTGGCCCGGGTCGGAACCACTACAAACACAAAACCACATAGATGAAGAAAGAGACCTTTTGACTCACATGCAGCTTACATATCACTGTTGAGCTTAGTATTTAAACGGAACCGGCTGTTTGCAAGTCTTTAATTCAACTTACCTAACCTAAATTTAAATCATGATCTCTTTTTTTATTGGCTGGAGTATTTTGTCCAAAACATTTATATCAGCAAGGGCGAGCTAAATAACAGAAACATCTCTCTGTATAAAACAATACAATTTAATGCACACTGCAAACCACCAAAGTTGAATCAACATCTTTCTGATGTTTCAACAAAACCTGAACGTTATTGTAACCTTCATAAGGAAGGATTAATTGCAGGACTGTTACTTAGATTGCATTCATTTTAGCTAGGTGTACCAAATAAACTGGAAAATTAGTGTATATAACAGTTTACTGCATTCATCAATCATAATATTATAGAAGATTGTGACGCAACAGGTTTAATTTGTGTGAGTTATAGTAAAGGAGTACTATAGTACTAGTACTAGTATACTAGAGTAGTATAGAAGGTCAGACTAATTTGATAATATTGCTTGCTGATGTGTTTTGCATGTATTGAGCATTGTGTTTCTTTATGATTTCTAAGTTAATTTCAAGATTCAATAGTAACAAATTATGAGAAAGTAATTTAACAATTCCCAGAGAAATGCATGAAACAAACCTCTATTGTCCCTGGACGGAGTGTCATTCTTAGTGGGTGCAATTGTCCGACGGTTCTGCAAGAAAAAAACATAAGCTACAGTAAGATATTCTTGGATAAAAGACTGACTAACTGGGATTAAGTAATTCCTAGTTTATCTTTAATATATTCCACAGTTGCTCAAGAACTAAAAAAAGAAAATACATCCTTTTTTTCCATTCAGTTTTTAACCTCTCCCACTGTTATGTAGAGATACAGAAATAGACAAAGCCTGAGAGCCAGATTAGTGTAGATTAGTACAGAGGCCTTCTTTATTAACACCAATGTCTTTGATGACACTGCCAATGCACAAATCCTAAAGTATTTTAAAAAAACTTAATTATGTGAATAGTCCTTGACCAAATCACCAAAGGCTGTAACTCTTTTTTTGAGGATGATTGCTGGACATGTTTTATATGTTGAAAACTAAAAAGAAAATTGTACTTTATTGCAGGTTAAATCACAGCTACAATGTTAATCAAAAATAACCTTAGTGTTTACATGACAATATGGCCTGAAACTACTGTGCACCATACACATTGTACTTAACACGACCAATTAGTTTGTTACCTAGAAGGATCCAGGTTCTATATTAAGGTGCAACAAGCTACAAGCTTCAAGCTTCATCTACTTGAGCAAGTCTGAGTACTTTAGATTCACTCAGGCTATAATGTGAATGAAGGATGTAGAATGAAGGAAGCGAATCAAAAGAAAAAGACAAGTATTTTGTTTATATCTCTTTTTCCAAATCACATCACACAGATGTGTTGCAGTCATTTCCAGATATACTGGTACTCACCTTTGCAATTTTGTTGACCTTAACACATGTGGGCGTAGGTGGGGGTGGAGTCTCTGGACTAGGGGCAATTTCCTCATCTGGAGCCACATCTGGGTTAAGTGCAAATATACTCTCCAAGTCAATCTGTCCAAAAGACACATATCAACTGATCAATCATATGTTACTGACCAAATGTGTCACTAACAAAAAATAAACATTCAATATGAAAAAGTCTGTGATTTTTATCTGAAGCATTACGTTGTACATCACTGACGTCCCGTTTCATGTCTCAAAGGCACCAGAAACAGCTCTAACAGAGGAGAAAACAACAATAGACCAAGCCCCCAGGAGTGGCACCAGGCACTGAAGCCAGTTTTCATAGTGCCCAAACCGTGTAATTACAACATCACGTGATGCACTGCGGCCCAAAAAGACTTTCCCATAAGCGCCACAACACCTGCAAAATGACTCGTTTCACTATCATAAATACTGTCTAATAACACTTGCAAAGTCTAGAAGAACTGCACAATGAAATTATTTTATCCTCATTCAAGTTAGCCGGGTGCTAAACTGGAAGTTAGTCGGCTCAGTCGGCAATCCAGGTATTTTCATAGCCGGGAAGTTGAGCTTTTTTGGTACCACTGAGCAGCTTTCATAGGAATGAACAGTGCTCCACCTCCAACACTGTGTCCAGTAATCACAAATTCCTTCCTTATTTACATGCGACCATCGGATGTTGATAATGCGTCATCACTTTGCGCAGCGGAATTCAGCTATTCACCCGGGTCTTATGTTTAGACATCAACACCAATGCCTTGAGACTTCACTTGGACTTTGACCTGAATGACCTGATGACCCCAAAGGCCAGAGATTAAAAGGATGCTTACATTTGTACATCGTGTGTGCATGCTCATCAGTGAGCAACAAAGTGATTGTTACCATTCCATTACATTGTAACTGACATGAATTAGTGACAATGTAAATACCATTACTGAGTGAATTGCTCTTTTTACATTGTCTCAATAAGATAGGCCCATATATAAGTGGCTTTAATACAGCAAATATATGGTATACAGCATATTTAAATAAATACAATGGGGCTTCAGTGCTGGGAAGTGGGCTATATTGATAAGTATGCACTGTTTGAGACATATGACCAGAGTTACCAGCCGTGTTAGCTCATGCACATCGGTGTACAGAGGGTGAAGTCTGGTGGGACTGTAATACATGCAGACTGGATGGCCTGAATGTCTTTGGATAATAGTATAATAATTGCTGTGGAAAATAAAAGCACATGCTGGCGCCACTGATGCTTTGGGTGGTAATAAATGGTGGTTTACCTCTTTCCCTTTTGTATCTCCATTTTCTATCCACTCCACTGTGACACTTTCGTTGTCCTCATTCAGTGAGGTCACCATTGCCTGGTGGATACGTCCTGTAAAAGTTTCATAGACAGGGAAAACGCAAACATCAGATATGCAGGTTAACATCAAAAAGTGAAGACAGTGCTTACAAAGGCCCAACCCAGGGCCCAGACTCATCAAGGGCCTTTGCAAGTTTGGTCAATCAATAATGGCGCCAATATTTTAACTGTTCAGCCTATAAGTAGAATGATAATGACCTTGCATGTGCAAGTTTTAGTACTGAAAAACAGATAATTACGAATAATTAAATATATGTTAATACAAATGTACACACACACAAGCTAACATAAAATGGATTTCACTAATACTTTAGCTAGCGCATTAGCAAGGTAATGTAATTAGAAGGGTAAATAGGCCTAATTACCACAGCCTGATAAGATCTGTGCCTAGTGCTGCAAAATTAGAACTGTTTTAAATACGGAAATGCAGCAAGGTTGGAAAAACCTGAAAAGAGTTGTGTCCTGTAAAATGATATTTGATGTTTTGTCAATTGTTCATATTTCAAGCTGCAGTGTCACTGTTGGTCGAAGGCCTGTGCATCTTCTTACATTTTAGCTCTCAGTTTATCTTACTTATTTTGTGTAAGACAACATCAACACATAAAGGGCAGGGTGGTGATTCAATATTATTGTTTATCAGCTTTTAGCGTAGGCGTTTCACAATGATTTGTATGATATGTTTTCCATAATGACTTTATTATCTTTTAATACATAGCTATTGTTCAAAGTAATATTTTTTTCAAAGCTGCTCTGTCATAGAAAACAAAAAAACAAAACAAGACTGGAACTTGGATTTGGTCACTTCTAATAAAAATAGTGGACCACAGGTCATTGCTTTGACAGTTGAATATATACATCCGTATCTAAAATACTTCAGGCATACCACATGGTCATAAAAACTACAGCACTGAAAAAAGATGAAAACAGCTCAGAACACAGCAGTGTTGAATGATGCCCTAGTAAACTAAATTCCAATTTATTTTGATATTTTATCAGTACACAATTGCTTCCTTTAAGTTTCAAATGAAACCAAGGCAAAACATTGAGTTAATCTTAGTAAGAACTGACTATGAGGGTGATAATGACCCGTTGGTGAGAATCACTGATAAAAGAGACAAGCACAGCTGCTGCTAGACTGCTTCTCTCTGCCTATCTGTCGGCAGTGTAATAATACCGGCTGTAAAGAGCCTGCTCAGCCCTCCCATCTTTGTCTATGTGGATCTGACTGTATGCTGCAAATTCCCAGCACAGTCCAGGGAAACACCATGTTCATCTATGCATTATTCAAAGACTTACAGGGAACTAGCAAGCAAAGATGCTTTTAGTGTTCTCTCAACTGCTGAACATTTCTGTTTTCACTGACATTACACTGTATGTAAATGCAGCAATAACTTAAACATTTTGCATACATAAAACATCTGTGATATACAGGTATATACCACTGCCATAAAAACTTAATGAACAATAATGACAACCTTTAAAGCCAACCCTTCCCTCATGCCTCTATTAATGAGCGAGGTCCTCATAAATATCTATGTTATTGGTGGCGCCAGAGCTCATACTGACAGCGACAAACTTTTGACCAATTTAGTTTTGTGAAAAAGTAAAGTAGTGGAAATATTTATACATTATGTCACGGTCATATACAAGTAAGCGGCTCCTCACACCAAGACGCGTCACAGGAAATGCATCACAAGCAAAACAATTGTTTACCTATGAGATATATATAGATTATATATATATATATATATAGATTATATATATATATATATATAGATTATATATATATATATATATAGATTATATATATATATATATAGATTATATATATATATATATAGATTATATATATATATATATAGATTATATATAGATTATATATAGATTATATATATATATATATATATATATATATATATATATATATATATATATATATATATATATATATATATATATATATATATATATAGAGCGCCTGACGTGCGCTCCTCTCTTTTGCCGCGCTTAGCATTTTTCTACCAGTTTTTAAACGGCGACATATTTTCAACTTTCAAGTCACACTGCTTTTTTCATTAATCACATATGATGGACAGTTGCGTACACAGCAGAGCTCCACAGACACACCATGCCAGTTTGCCCACAGACGCTTTTACAAGGTGTTTTTGAAGCGAACAGTGAGTTTCTGTGTGATGTGGGCTCAAGCCTTGAAGCCTTGATCATATGATTCCGAGCATTTTCATATTTAAACCATTAAATCACCCCTTGTGCATGAGGACATCTGTATTTGTTATGTTTCTCCGCTTATTTAATCAAGCTTGTCTTTAATTTATCACCTGTCTGAGACTGACTGTGCGTGTCACTCTTTTTAGTGCATTTAGTTACTACTATGTGGACATCTGCAAGGTCTGCATTGAGGAAAAACAGCCAGACGCGGTTGAACTGGGACACATGGTAGGATACAAAAAACCTTGGCAACAGCGAAGGCGACTTAAGGAAAGTGTTGAGAGCATGCCATGTTGCAAAAGTGACAGCAGGACAGGATTTATGGGGACAGCAAGGGTCAGACTAGGCCCACCATAATCACTGTTGGTCCTTCTAATAGCTTTTTGCCTGCAATAAAATTAGAAAGAAAAAGGAAAAAATGTGACCAACACTGGATAATGCTAGGGGTCATGCTTGAGACCACAGCCTTCCTCTGTTGGGTTTGTACAACTCAATTCAACAACGTGCTGTCTAAGTAACTGCAGAGCAGAGCAACACTTCCTGTAAACCACTTCTGTCTGTAGAAACGTTTTGGTACATGACATAACAACTAGTAAAGCTGCAAAGTTTGTTCAAATATATGATCTGAAACACTTTCATACCCTAAATACACACGTTGTAGTTTTGCCCTTTCCAATGGAAATCACAGAAGACACAATCAAATTACACAATCAAATTACAACAGAAAACCAGCTTGACAGATAAAAATGTTACATTAAGTGAGCCGATTCTCCCAATTCTACCTACTTAGTAAGATGTTTGTTGTATCAACCAGCACACAGCAGCATTCATACTGTATGTTGACAGCACTTCATCTCAGCTGTTAACATAAAACAGAGTGTCTTAACATAATGACACAGATGAGTGTGAATGCTAGCAGAGGTACAACCTGGCAGATATTACACCAAAATACTGGCCAAAATACTGGGGTTAAGACACGACAATGCCAAATATATAGATTAAATCTCCATGAAAAGGCGTTCAAAACAAGTTTTTGAATGCTGCTTGTGGAAATGTATATTTAGCAATGGCACAGCCCATATATCCTGAGAATGGAGGCCAGAGCCACAGCAACACCATATACAACAAGGGGCATGTATGGGGCCCATCTAACCTGTTGCAGTCAGAAGACTAGAGGCCATGGGACACAAAAGCGAGCTCCACTCTTCACCAAGACAGCGTTTTTTGAAAATTGAAACTGTATCTATTGTTATTATTAATTAAACTACCAATCATTTTTCTATGAATCGTTTAGTCTACGAAACGTATTGAATAATGACTGGAGTCCAAGCTCAAAGTATAGCTACAGCTATACCTAGGTATATATTTATACTTTATAAAATTATTTTTAAAAAACTTTGTAAAAAGTATAAAAGACTAATATTTGGTGCTTGTAATTGATAAGTGACCCAGATTATTAATCAGTGATCAAATTGGGATACCTTTCTGTCGAGCAACTAATTCCATCATCATCAATCATTAATTGTTTCATTATAAGCAAAGCACTCAGATGATATAAGGGCACAGCATCTGTACTGTGGCACTGACAATCTTCAAGATCCAGACACACCTTTCTAATGACTGAAACATTCATCATAGAAATCAGTTAGGTGTAATGGCTTCCTGTCTACCTCTATTACACACATTCTATTCATATACCTAGTTATATGAGCTGAAATGCTAATTCACATAATGGCTTGTCTTACAGCAGTTATAGGCTGGATTTCTGTAGCTTAATTCACTGTCCATCGTGTCCCACTTTTATACTAAAACCTGGCTGGATGGGTATGCTGACACCTCCCAGTAGTTGAAGGAGCTTAAGAGGGGGTGCTTCAGGCTCTGCTAAGCCTGAGGAAAAAACAAAGCCTTAGAGACATCAGTTTCACTACAAAACCAGAGGACCCCATTGATGAAAATGTGTCAACATTGTGCAGATTGAGAAAAATGATGCTGTTCATAGCCACTAAGCTGGTAGGTGGCATCTTGCACTCTATATTAAGAGACACTACAATAGTAGGAATGTTACAAACAGGGATATTGACATACAAATCGTAGGGTTGAGGAAAGGATGATAAAGTGAACACTAACTTCAGGTCTATTGAACAGCACAATAATTCTCTACGAGATCTTGCTCTTATTGGATCCGTCTGTGAACGGAGGAAAAAAAGCACAGAGGGAGTGAGAGAGTCCTGGCAAAATTGAGGGAGCTGGCTGCAACAGATGGGGTGGTGGCTAATGGCCTGAATCTGGCTTGAATCTGAACCAGCCGTACCACCAACCCCCCAGAGAGAGGGCAATCCCTGCTCTGGATGCAACATCAACCAGCAGAGAACTGGACAGACAGAACCCCATCCCGCTATAGGCCCACTGAGTGTTTCTTTCAAGTCACACCTCTGATCTGACGGTACTGGTAACAGTATAATAAATAAAGCTTAAAGGTGATGAGCCTGGGGACAGTATCATCAACAACAACCAACTCAACAGTAAAACACACCATTGCCACAAGCTCACTTGCCACAGTTAATTTTCAATCAACTCCTTTATACAAAAGAGTATTTGTTGTTCAAAGCTTTATTACAAAACATTGTCGCTGGGTGTAGCCTAATCCATGAAGGGCCAGCAGAAATGGCATAAACCTTTCAGTCATCTTTGGCTGCCTGGCCCTGAAGCAATTCTCTACAACTACACAGGGCAGGGACAATAAAGATGACATTTACATAGAGAAGAGTCATACAACAAGCTTCTCCCTCTGTCAACTTCTCTGTTAACCCTTCAAAAAAAATTAGGCTGAAGTGTGTGAAGTGTTATACCAGTCTCTTCCTGCTGGAAGTTTACAGAATGCAGCACTTCTGTAATAAGCACAGAGCTGTCATCGGCATTTTATACACTGCTGTTTGTTTGACTTCATGCTAAAGTTACCTTTGTTAAAATGAAATCTAATTTCCTCATTTTAAGAGGTGATCTTATCAAAGAGAGTTTCTAAAACCCAAATCATTAACACTACCACAGTAATTAGCTACTAAAATTTTGGGATACGTTGATCTTTGGTGTTATCAATACAGAGCATGTCAAATTTACAACAAGCTCAAAATAAATCTTGATCCTTGATTTTCGACTATTACAATTAGGTTTCCATAACAACCAACGTTTGTTAAGTTAGCTCAATGAACATTTTATGTTAGCTAATAACCGGAATAAGATGAATTAGCTGTTACATATAAAATGAAATACCGCCAAAGAACAAACTACTCGTTAACTAAATGTATCTTGGTTAGGTTTCACTACAGCATTACTGTTAAAATAAAGCCGGTAACATTAGCTAGCAATGGCCGTTTAGCTAATCACAAGCTAATGCTGCTCACTATCGAACTAATGTTAATGATAGCTTGGTTAGCAATTTAGCTAGCTTAGCTAAATTTGAACTCCTTGTTAGTACACATCTTTTACGTTATACAGTGGCGCCAACATCAGTGTTTTAGCTTTGTTAATTGCCATTTGAAAGCATCTGTTGTTAACTAACGATTAATTAACATCTAACGGCAAATGCCTTTTGAATTCGCATAGAGGCTAGCTAACAAAGGTAATAGCTCATTCAAAGGCTTTGGCCATGTTGGAGCACTCCACCCTGACAGCTAATATCAACGTTATCGTGCAGCTAACGCGAACGTTACGCCCTGTAGCCAGGAACAACGGTTGCTGTATTCAACAGCACCGCAGCAACAAAGATCCCCAAACAACTTAACGCTAATGTTACACAGTACGACGGGGAAGAATAGACACAGTGAAACTTACCATCACTGCGCTTTATCTCCACATAAGTACCAACGACAATTTTCCCAAAACTCGACGCCATTCTACATTACTTAGACAGTATACAGAAACAAGACTACGGACTTATTATGTGCCGGCTCGATGCAGCTTCTTGTGTTTGGCAGTCTTTGGTAGATGCAGGGAACAGAATGAGCTAGCATTACGTAGCTACCAAGAATAGCAAAGTATTTCCGGACCGACACTTTTCAAAATAAAATCAGCCAAAATTCGATCAGAATCATTGCTTGGATGAAAACCATGAAACCATAAGATAGATCTTGTGTTTGGCGTTTTCAGACTGATTAGATCTTGTAGTTTCATCTGACTCTTTGTGGCGGTATTAGATTTTTTATATGCAGGTAGGCATGTCACTACACAAAACGAAAGTGTCCCAAAAATGACAGAAAATCCAGTTAATTTGAAACAGACAATAATAAAATAGGCCTATCAAGTAAATCCTACTGCGTTTGATCGTCTTTGAAAGGACAGTCTGGTACCTGTGAATTTCATACATTCAGACTGGGGAGTAGCCCCCACAGAGCCACTGCCACACTGGGGCAGTTAAGGAGTGCAACTAAATTGAATAAATCTGATTTATGTAGGGAAAATAAATAAAAAAGAGTTTTCTGATACTCTTATGCTGGCCTTTGGTTTTCCAAAATTCAACTGACTTTTTAATTAGTTGCTTCCCCTGCAATTTTTAATGATTGATGATCATCACTGTGTTTTTAGGTCTAGAAGGGGGTATACCTGAAAAACTCAGCTACTTCACTAATCCAACTTTAATAGTGTACTTTAATCCATCTCACTGTAGTGGTTGGATTATGCCACCTGGTGGCATCAGTCTCTAAAGGTCCACATAGGCTACATACAGCCCAAGCTCCCTAAAGCACTCCTTTCCTCCTATAATGTAAAAGGGACAGTTTTGGTGAAATTATTTTGGCCACTGTCCAAATATTTGAGGTCCTATTTACAGTATACATACTATTACTTTGAGCGTGCATGTGTGTGTGTGTGTGTGTGTGTGCATGTGTGTGTGTGTGTGTGTGTGTGTGTGTACGTGTGTGTGTGTCATTATAACTACACTTGGTGTGTGGTAAGAGGAAGTGAGGAGACGACGTGGTACCCCAATTTATTTCACTGAGGACATATGAACACAGTGTTTGAAAAAAGTTAAATTAAATATCACACTAAATCAATAAAATATTAAAATACACAATGGCCAAAGCAGAGGCCAATTGAAAGGTTTAATCAATTCCTACATATTTCCCTAGTTTAGACTGTATTGCGATCCTTTTCACTTCCACCTGTCCTGTTGACCTGGCGATGACTGCAGACAGACATTTGCTACATTTGATAAGGTATCTGTTCCTATGACTTGACAATGCCCAAACAACACCAGTGCAGTTCATCATAAAATGGCACATGACAACTATGGCAATGATTGGTGAAAATAAAACTTTCTAACCTGTTCACCACAGTTGTTTTGTTCTCTTTTATTATATTCTATTTCACACGTAAACAACAGACACAAACTCACACACATTTGCACTTGTATACTTACGAGGTCCCCTTCTTGATGCAATGCATTCTTTTGCTCATTGCCCTTACCCTAACCATCACTACAAAAAATGCCTAACACCAATTTATGGGGCTCGAGTTCTTTTTCTTTCCAGAAGATACTACTCCTCTCTGGTCCTACAGCTGTCACCCCCCTCCCCCCCACCAGCCACTTTGGCATCAGGCATTTGCTGGTAAGTTCTCAGCTGTCTGTGCCCTAAATAGACCTTATCAGGAGCAGACCATCTTTGAGGGGGTCACTCTCACATAACTTACTTAAAGGAAAATAACAGTTTTATTCATAGAGTCTGGGACAATGCAAAGCTACTGGAGGGACATTTTTTGCAACACGAATAATCATGGTTTATAATGACCATTGACCAAAGCTGTTCCTTGGGGTTCTGGTGTGCTTGGAGTGAACCCCTGTGTGTGACGACTGGCCAACTTGGCTTTGTCCCACCTCATTGAGATTCACCATAAATATAAATTGAGGAGTGGGTGGGGGGAGGTCACAGAAGACAGGAAAAGTTTGTAACAAACTCTAAGGACTGGGGATCCAGACCATCTACGCAGAGGCACCGCAGACACACACCGCACAACCCTAAAGGTACTGTACAGCTATAGACATCTGGATTTTTTGTTAATTTGAGTGACATTCAGGTATGTAGAGGGTAGCCTACTTAGGATAAGGACACAGGGAATAGACTGATTGCCTATCAGGAGAGCAGGAGGAGATGGTGTCTGTCCATTGGGAAAGTGTCATTTGTTCTAATGCTCTGACTGGGGTACGAGACCATGCCCAAATAAGGCTTGAGGGGAGGCCATTTAAAGTTAGAGATAGCATGTGCATGCCCATGTGCTACAGAAGACCCAGGTCAGCAGGATACTGATTAGCAACAATGGTAAGAGTAAAAAATTCTCTAATTCTATAGCAGTTTTAAATAATATATTTATGAAGACAGATTATGATAACTACCTTTGAAATGACAAATAGGTCTAAAACAATTGAGCAGATTTGTTTTAATCTGTTAAGTATTTGAAATATTTGTTTGTTTCCAGAAATCTCTTTATGTGATTGTAAAATGTGACTTTGGTATGAACCTTTGGTGGCTTTATTGCAGTTAAAATTCTACATTTGCTTGATTGACTGATGAAACTAAAAGTGTGAAATTGTGCTTTGGCTGATGAGCTGAGAATTGATGAAACATAAGCGTAATACAAAGTTACATAATATGTAGGTTTTGCATGTCATAATTGATACTCCATCTTTCTAGCAGATGGGAGACCCGATCCAGTTAAAAGATGAGGGAAACAAACACTTCCAGGCAGGAGATATTGACAAGGCCATTGAGTGCTACACTAGTGCCATCAAGGTGTGCAAGGACAAAAAAGTGCTTGCTGTCATTTACAGGAACAGGTCTGCATGCTACTTAAAAAAGGTAAGCAGTTTGGTAAAGTAGTATAAAAACAAACAGATTATATCTGCAATGTCATTGGCACTTTTAGACTTTTATTCAGATAACCCCTGTTTTTCTTACAGGAAAACTATGCCAATGCAGCTTCTGATGCATCTAAAGGTAGGTAGTAATGAATACAGACATTTCAAAAATACCAAATACAGAATCAAACCAAACATTAGCAGCAATGACACCAAAACACTGACAAAATGAACTTAAACCAAAGGCCACAGACTCATCATGACTCTTTCTTCCTCTTTTATAGCAATTGATGTTGATGCAGCAGATATTAAAGCCTTGTACCGCCGTTGCCAAGCTCTGGAGAAGCTAGGAAAACTGGACATGGCTTTCAAGGATGTGCAGAGATGTGCCACTCTTGAACCAAAGAACAAGACCTTCATAGAGACTCTACGCAGGTTGGGAGCAGACATCCAGGCCAAGGTCAGCATTAAAGAAAACATAACATAAAGTAGATATATAGTATACAAAAAACACACAGATGTTTATTCCATACTGCTAAATCCGCACTGCTATATGTATTTGAGAGTTCAACAGTATTCAATAGTTTCTACAAAGGAAAACTGACACTGAACAACAAACAAACTGCTTGTATATGACTGGGACATGTCAGCATCAGGAAATGATGAAAGTTTTGTTTTGATTCTCCACAGCTCAAGACAACATTCTCCACAGATTCGAGGGTACAGAACATGTTTGACATTCTCCTTGATGATGAAATGGAAAAGGACAAGAGGGAAAAAGTGAGTTTTTTCTCTCCTTGCTGTTTTTATTGTTTGTTAGGATGTGGGTATATGAATTTGGTTTCACTTCTGCTACTTGTATGTGCTTTTATGTCTAGGCTGCCAATAACCTGATTGTGCTGTCCAGAGAAGATGCCGGAGCAGAGAGAATCTTCCAGAATAATGGAGTGCCGCTGCTGCTCAACATGATAGAGACAGGCAAACCAGAAATGATCCTGGCTGCTGTTCGTACTTTGTCAGGAATGTGCACAGGACACAAAGCCCGGGTGAGCTTACTCATAGAAAATGAGCCAAGACAAATTAAATGTAAAAGTGAAATTTTGTGGAAATCCAGACCAAGGGTTACAATGTCAACTGTGTAGCCTTTTCCAAAACCAACACATTTTAAAAGTGTAACCTCTACCATATGATCCCATTAGGAAAAAGTTTTATATTATTTGCATTTTATTTTCCCCCACAAAATCTACTTTTTTTTCACTACCTCTAAACAGGCCATGGCTATTATTCACATGGTGGGCATTGATAAGATGTGCAGCATCATGGCTGTTGACAATGAGGAGATCGCACTAGCAACCTGCAACCTGTTCCAGTGCATCAACGACTCCCTCACTGGAGGAGATAGTAGGGAATATGGGAAAGAAGAGGCCTTGGTTTTGGGTGAGACAGACTTATCTGTATCTGTAACAAGAAGTAGATTTTATTATGAACACTTATTCAGTGCTTAATTATTAATTCAACTAAACCCCGTAGAATCACAGACATAATGTAAAGGGGAAATGACTATGGCTATGCTGCTGACTGAGATGTACAATCTTTTATTTCATCTGTCCCTCTGCAGATGCATCTAAGGACCTGAAAACCATTCTTCTCTCTCTGCTGGAGATGGTTGCTAGTAAGAAGGTGTCTGGCCTTGGCAGAGACCAGGCGCTGAACCTGCTGAGCAAAAATGTACCTCGCAAAGACAAGAAAGAGAGAGACAACTCCAGGGCACTCTTCACTATTGACCACGGTGAGCCAGACAGCTGCATCAGGTCACTTATTTGATTTGAGCTAAAGACCATTGCTGCATCCCAGACTCCCTGTCATGAGATATTCATATGTATATGTACGTATATATGTGTTTGTTCTCCAGGTCTGAAGAAGATCCTCAAGGTGTGTGGTCAGGTTCCTGAACTACCAGACCAGCTGCCCTTGACAGACAATACACAGCTGATCGCAAGCGTGCTCCTCAACAAGATCTATGACGACCTCAAATGTGACCCAGAGAGAACCAACTTCAGGGAAATTTGTGATGAATATATTAAGTACGTCTGTAAAATACAGAGTCATTGAGTAGTGTTGTGGCCAAGACTTTGTAAATGTTGAATAAGCCAACTCACGTCATCCATTATGCTTTTTCGCTTTTATTTCTTCTTTTGTCATTCCCTTGTTGTCCATTCCTTTCCCATTAGATCCAAAATTGACCCTAACGACATGGACAAGACCATTCATGCTATCAACGTCATCTCAGGACTGCTTCAGGGTCCATTTGATGTTGGTAATGCTTTGGTTGGACATCAAGGCATAATGGAAATGATGGTGGCGCTGTGTGGCTCTGAACGTGAGGTGGACCAGATGGTTGCTGTAGAGGCGCTGATCCATTCCTCCTCAAAGATGAGCCGTGCCAGTTTCATCATCACCAACGGTGTGTCATTGCTCAAGGACATCTACAAGAAGACCAAGAATGAGAGGATCAAAATACGAGCACTGGTGGTGAGTGTGCACGGAAATGGGAAAAAGGAATTTAAAGAATTTCAGTTTGTCTATACAACTTTTAGATTTTGTCTGCATGTGTATTTGTATGCACGCCCATGTCCATGTCCTCTCCAGGGTCTCTGTAAACTGGGTTCAGCTGGAGGTGATGATTACAGCTTAAGGCAGTTTGCTGAGGGCTCCACAGAGAAGCTGGCCAAGCAGTGCAGAAAGTGAGTGCTCACACATAGATTGTTAAAGAATCGAGGAGATTATTACCCTTAATAATAAACACACTGGTGGTTTGTAGATAATTGTTGTGGAAACCGTGCTAGATTTAGGTTTTTATATATATATATGTATATATATATATATATATATATATATATATATATATATATATATATATATATATATATATATATATATATATATATATATATATATATATACATATATGTATGTATATATATAATGTCTAACCTTATTAGTCATCTAGTCTAATTTTGATGTAAAGTTTTGGATACAATTCCTACAGCGTCAAATTTACCATGCAATCCTCCCACTTAACATTATCACAGCTTCTGATAAATGTTTCTTATTTCACTCCTGTAGGTGGCTTTGCAATCCCCAGATTGATACCAAAACAAGGAACTGGGCCATCGAGGGTCTTGCTTATCTGACTAATGATGCTGACGTGAAAGATGACTTTGTTGAGGATGAGCAGGCCATGAAAGCCATGTTTGACCTGGCCAAGGTATGAAAATAATAGACAGAGAGAAACATAAAGTGAATGTGGTTGGACATTAGAAATAACCATTTCCTGTTTCTGTGTTTTCAGTCAAAGGATAAGACAATCTTATATTCCGTAGCGTGCATCCTGATTAACTGCACCAACTGCTATGAAAAGAAGGAGATCATACCTGAGCTGGTTCAACTAGCCAAGTTCTCAAAGCAGCACGTGCCTGAGCAGCACCCAAAGGTAAAAGAGGAAGAAAAAGAAACCAAACTACCCCCTCAGACAGACCACAACATCTAAATTGACGTAGGTAGAGCAGGAACTGTTACTCATACGGTATGCATGCTTATACACAGTTTGTAAACTTGCTTTTCTCAGGACAAGAAGGACTTTATTGAGAGGAGAGTGAAAAGGCTGCTGAAGGCTGGAGTCACATCAGCTCTTGCTGTCATGGTCAAAGCAGACAACTCCATACTGACTGACCAGACAAAAGAGATGTTGTCAAGGTGAGAGAAGAAGCACCTTGTAGCAAAGTAATGCTGAGGCATTCTGTGTCATCACAATGTCACATAACTGGCTGGAATCCCCCATTACAACCGACTCGGGTGATTCATAACATGCCATGTCATGCACAACCTAATTGTGCACATTTCTTACATTGCAACATTTCTGAGAAATACATTATTATCATTTTTTTTTTATCTTCAGGGTTTTCTTGGCATTGTCAGAGGATCCCAAAGATCGTGGTGTTATTGTAGCCCAAGGCGGAGGAAAGGTGAGTGATATATTTGGAAATCAAAGAGTACAATTGAATCTATGACACTTCATGAAGTCACAATAAATTAGTGTTCCACAATGTTCAGATAGCCCCAGAAAACTTGACAAGCATTAACTGGACCAACTGGTTACTGCAAAAGTATTCTTCCTGTTGTTCACCGCTGTTTTTCTGGCTCTGCCCTCAGGCTTTGATTCCACTTGCTCTGGAAGGGACAGAAGCTGGGAAGGTGAAGGCCAGCCACGCCCTTGCCAAGATTGCATCTATATCCAACCCAGAAATTGCCTTCCCCGGTGAGAGGGTAAGACATAAAACAGTAGTTGCTTTGTTTATATCTATAGACAAAGATTGTGAGGAAAGGGGAATGGAAATTTACCGTGGCACCACATTCTTCCTATTCTCTCATTGACTACACACTTTTACATTCCCTGCTTTTGACTTTTTTTTCTTTATCTGCATGCTGGGAAATGATGGACAATTTATTTATTGTTTCTGATTGATGTGCATATAAGTCTGTTGATTTGTTATTTACCCCATGGTCTTTCTTGGTTGACAGGTGTATGAGGTGGTGCGGCCTTTAGTTAACCTCCTTCAGACAGACAGAGATGGAATGCAGAACTACGAAGCTCTGAGAAGCCTCACCAACTTGTCTGGTTTCAGTGAAAAACTAAGGTAACATTTTGCACCATCACAAGATATTATGTTCACACTTGATAGCTCATTTCTTGCAAGTGACTCCATTGCAGCTCACGGGGGTTTCAATGGGTTTTCATCCACTTTACAGAGTGAAGATTGTAAAAGAGCACGCTTTGCCAGAAATTGAGAACTACATGTTTGAGGACCATGACCAGATCAGACAGGCTGCCACTGAATGCATGTGCAACCTGGTTACATGTAAAGAGGTGAGAACAAACAAAAGCAGCTACAACCACACATAATAACTTACGACTCAACATGTGCAACACTTGTCTGGTGTGGCTGCAATGAAAAAATTTCAACTGTGTGTTTTTAGGTCCAAGATCGTTATCTGCAAGATGGCAATGATAAGTTGAAGCTGCTGGTGTTGCTATGTGGCGAGGATGATGAAGATCTTCAGAGAGCTGCAGCTGGAGGTCTTGCCATGCTCACTGCTGCTCAGAAGAAGCTATGCACCAAAATGACCAAAGTGGTATGTACAGCAGGAACTGATAACTTATACAGTCTGTCAGATGCCACATAAGCAAAAACTTGGCACTGTGTGAAACACCTACAAGCCTTTGTGATGCCTAAGTACACTGCATCTGTTTGTTCCTTATCTCCACTAATAGAGTCAAGGTCCAGGTTGACTTTGAATTTGATGTCATAGGGGGAAACTATGATATTGATGCTTTACCTTCCAGTTTTTTTGTTTTGTGGCATCATTGTTCATCATTAATGGCAAGAGATACATTGTGTATGAAGGCGCTTTAGAGTGTCAAGTCTTACTATTTGTACCACTCAATGCAGTTTCAATTTTAGTCAATTAATTTGGAATAAAAAAGAAAGTTGATTTGGAATCACTGGAATGTTACAAAGTCATTATGGTATTAATCTGTAAAACTTTAGCAAATTTAACTATTGTGGCCTCATGAAATAACTTAATATCTATGGCTTGTTTAAACAAAGGCCTGTATGATTTTTAAATTGTTACATTAACATTACAGCTGTGGTTTAACAGTACTGGGATGATTCAGTGTCTCACAAAGTTGTGAGAGGAGTCTTGTGAGAGACATTTGAAAAAAGAAAAAATGGCATAATGAAGTTAGAGGCTGGGGAATCTTGACTTTGAGTCTTTATTGGTCTATCTGCAAAAACAATGGTTGCTAAACTTGACACCAGTTTCACAGTTTCTTGACGCAGATTGTCACACTTGACAGGGTGTTTCCTAAGTCAACAAAAACATTTTTCAGATTTTCTTCCTGTGTCGTGACGGATGTATGACGAAAGGACATGTGTTTAAAATCAGTTACTCAAGATTTGGTTGAGTACAGAAATCATCTCCTTTAATCAGTTCTTCTAGCAACCTCAAAGACATGTAGAGATAACTAACATGGCACACACCCATGAACAGCAATGGCCATTATATATACAATAACTTAATCAATAATTTTGATTTATCACTACTCAGAACTGCAAGTGTTCAAAAAATATATCCAAACCACTAAGTTTGGAAAAGCAGCATGTGGCATTTTTGATGTGACTGGATTTATTGTTGAGTGTCACTGACGTGTTGAGTGATTGATCTCTCCCAACAGACCACCCAGTGGCTTGAGATCCTGCAGAGGTTGTGTCTCAGCACCGACCCTCGGATACAGCACCGTGGCCTTGTGATTGTCTACAACATGCTCAACTCAGATGACAGTGAGTTGACCAAGAAGCTGATCGAAAGTGAGATGCTGGAAATCCTCTCAGTGATTGGGAAGGCAGCGGACAATCCCAAGAGACAGGAGCCCATCGATGTGGCACGCACATGCCTAGTCAAAGCTATGGATCTTGGTGTCATCAAACCCTTCACCAGCCCTTCTTAATATGCGGGCAACAAGAAAAACAACAGCAATGGACCTTCTTCTTTTTTCCTCTGTTGAATACAGACCCCAAATGTTTTTTCCACATTAACTATATTAAAGGATTTCACAATAAGACTCAAAATCAATAAAACTCTAAATCAGTGTTTTCTTTTACAGAGGTTGTTTGGGGGTTGAGTTGAAGAATAATTTCCCTTTGGGTTGAACCGGGAATGAGTGATTTAAGACTGATCAGTTTACATGTGCTACTTGTATAGTGCTTGTCTGTCTGTCTGTCTATCTATCTATCTATCTATCTATCTATCTATCTATCTATCTATCTATCTATCTATCTATCTATCTATCTATCTGATATAGATAGTTATCTATAGCATCAACTCTGGAGTTCCTGGAAAACAATGCAGATGTGAACAAACTTCCCTCTTTTTATTCTTTCTTTCAGTTTTCTAAGGAAAGATAGCATTATTATTTATTTTGATAAACGGAACCATGACAACCAGCTTAGTAACAAGCCAGGCTTAAAAAGGCATTTACATGACTCACCACTTTTGCGGAATATGAAGCAGAGATTGAAACTAAGTTTGTGTTCGCCAGCACTGACTACCTGATCACCATAAGACTTTCCCAGAATATTTGTGTCATCAGATGAGGTGAACAACTGAGTACATGTTTTATCAGTGATTTCTTGAATGACACACAACACCTTTGTGTACCTTTGTGCTGACTTGCCCATGTTACTAAAAAATATGATTAAAAATATATCTCATGTGGCACACCTATTTTCATTGCTAATGTGTAATTATACATTTTACATGAATATTTGAATGGAAAATGGATATTTTTTTCCCCATAGCTTCCATGTCATGTTTCCCCAGTGTAACATTTAGATTAATTGGGAAGTAGGCTACACCCAAATGGGACGAACCTCTTTTTACTGGATTACAGTGCTTCTTTTTATATGAATATTTCTAATGAAAATTTAGCATTATTTTTCAATAGTTTGAATTTCACATGACCCACCTGTTGATCTACCGAGCCTCCCTGTCACATTGGAAAGCTCTTTTCATTCATTATTCTTGTCTTCACTTCTTCCATGAGGCTCTTTAGTCCTTATCAGTCCAGTTGTTTGCGCTCAAGTTAAAAAAAAGTGCAACTTTTTTTCTCCAGAAGTGCATGCCACGCACGTTTTTAGCCACTATGACTAAAAGGCAGATTTCTGAGTCAGTGAAAATCTGGCAGCCACGTAATTGTGTTGGAATTGAAATCATGACTGTATGTTAGTCATGCGAGTAAATAAACATACGGTACAGCAATGACAGTGGTGTGTGTGTGTGTGTGTGTGTGTGTGTGTGTGTGTGACTGACTGCATGTAGCATATGGCGACCGCCTAGCAATAATGGTCTGTACCAAGAGCCAGCCCATATATGTCATCCCCTCCCATGACGGAAAACCCCTGTGCGCACATCTGTATATAACACCTACGTCTAACGTCTATCTGCCTCGCCGTGAGGAGTGCGACAGGATAATGATGACACCTGAGCAGAGCTGGTGGAGTGTATTCAAGGTTTGGTATACTAGGCTATATCACTCGGTTTACATGTTGACATGTGGATTTTTTTTGGTTTGTTTTTGTTTGCCCGTCTACATCGCTTTTTAAGTGTAGGAGGTGTGACCGCAGTATAAAACAGCCGCCCGCTGAAAACGGAGGACCCATGCACCCATGTTCAAACCTTATGATGAATTAATTTAAAGACAAGCATTAGTGACTATATTCTGGGAGCTTTCTGAAGGTAAGTGCTGCAGTATGAAAGGACTGTCTTGTGTTGTCTGCCTCTTTTCCAAGTTTTAAACTTCGCTCTAGGTGAAAATCTGCAGATAAGCTTTCAAGTGATAATGTTACGGGTGTATACATACTCAGAGATATCGCCGAAGCCACGGGTCAGTCAGGATAGGAGAGCATTTGCGGTATACTGTAGGTTTCAGTTTCAGTTCGTGGTGCTGTTGAATTGTATTGTTTCTCCTCCTTCGATATTGTCCAACCCATGTAGTCCAGTGAGGATAGGCTACAGAAGAGAAACAGGTCACTGTAACCTATAGGCCTAATGTAATACAGTTCAATAGTACCACAAACTACATCCTCCCAAACACACCTCTCTCAAATGGTTTTAACTAAAACGTAACATTAAAACCCTCACGAAGAAAGATTAATTGCAGAGGCTGCTGTTAGACTGCAATAGTGTAAGCCACTGTTTGCACAAACAGAGCAACATATATAATATTCTCCAGTTTTTGAAGTAAATAGACATATTAACAACAGTAACAGTACCAGCTCCGCAACTGATAGAAATACAGTGGTATCTCATGTGAAGCTTTGAGTCACTGTGGTGATTCAAATGACTCAAAACAAACATAATTTAATGAATCAGCAAGAAGGGGTATAAGACGGAATCAATGACACAGCAAAGCAAGTAGTATGGATTGGGGAAGTTGTAATGATTTAAGTCATATAAGAAAGTACAAAACATTTTGCCCATAAAACCCAAATTGAAGTGGGGATATGAAGGAAAATAAGGAATAGGGGATAACTGGGGCAAAACTGCTGAGGAAGTAGTGTGCCGAGAAGATTTTAGCTCATGAAGTTTCAAACAGACTAGACCAAGCAATTGGTTCTGTCTGAGTGGTAAAGACAGGAGAAAAAGTATTATTTTTCTGATCTCCAGGACCATTGGTGGAACAAAGTATGTCCCAGTGAGCAACAGTGGAAAGCAACAGGATTGGGTTTTGTGATCCAGAGAGCCTTCTCAGCACTGATCTCTAACATGAATGGTCGGTTTCTAATAATTTACCAACTTTAAGATCAGTCCAATGTTAACCATCAGACAGCCTTTCAATTCATGTTTTTGCCTTAACAGAGTCTATCTTCGTCTTTCTGCTACTGTTTATTCCTGGACTTGCTCAGTGCTTTCCAGTCAGAGCAAGTCAAGGTATGTCGTCTATTGTTTACAACACTCTCATGATAAAAAAAGTTACATGAGTAATTTCTTAGTTATACTGTTTGATGTTACAGCTGGAAACAGGTCTTCGCAGCTGTTCTTCTGCAAGACTCCAGGATGTGCTGCTGATGTTATTGCCGTATTTTGCAACGAAAAGCTACTCTTTCATCGAACCAGCATTGAAAACTGCACAGGCCCTCCACCACCCAATACTGTCTGCCAACATGATGGTCTGGCATTTGTTTCCATCAATACACGTGGTGACTGTGACTTTGAGGGGGAAGACGGATACATTCAGACTGAAAAATGTAAAGGTATTTACTTTTACTATCTAAAGCCCTTAATGTATTGTTCACTGTGAATTTTCCTCTTGCACTCATTTTGTTCACTAACTGCCATGTGAAGTTGATTAACAGTGTAATGATGATGTTTATGCTGCTATATGATGCTATATGAGAGGGAAGCCAAATCAAGCAGAGCGATAAATGCAGCAGAGTCCAGACAACCAGTTTCTCGTTTCATGTCTAGTGATACAGAAGAATTTTGACCTACATTTATTCCCACTGAACTACAGCAAAGACTTAAAGTGTATCCTTTTATCGCAATCATTTTCTGCTGCTGTCCTCTGTAGTTGCTGCTTCTACTTCTGCAATGTCAGGACTCATCCCTCCAGCTGAGGGCACTAGATTTATATATTTATTCTTATTGAAATGTTTCTGTCCAGTATGTGCTGTAAATGGAGTGACCGATCTGTTCATACTAATGATACATTAGAATATCACACCCAGCACATTTTCTCATAAAAAACAGTCACATTTTACAGTTAAAATATATTTTCTGACATTTTGTCTAATAACTCCTTATAAATGAAATAGCATCATAGTCACATTGTATACAGGCAATATATATTTGGTGATGTTTGTAGGAAGGTGTTCCATCTAATAACACATAATAATACTGCTCCTGTTTCCTCAAATAGGCCACAGCAACATCTGTGCTTTTCCCATTGGTAAACTGCAGACACACGATTTACATCATGTTGCTCACTGTTGTGATCGACCATCCATTGACTGGAAGTTTTCATCTCTCCTCTAGCTATCACACCATCCCCAGCCCCCATAAAGGACCATGCAACACCTGGATACATTGCTGCTGGAGTGTGTAAGTTCTGAACACCAGCAAATCAGATACTTTGTCTACTTCCATCCTGTTTCTTCTGCTTCTGGATAATCATGGTGTCATGTAACAAAAGTATATTTTACTCAAGCACAAAATTGAGTATTTTCTTCTCTTCCCCCTTATATTCGTACTCCACTATATTTCACAGCTAAATACTATACTTTTTACTCTAGGATTTATTTGACAGTTTAAGTTTACAATTTAAGATTTTTTTGTACACAAACAACAGACAGGTCAAGAAAATATTGCTTTTTGCTACTAATCCGACTTGCTTTTACTCTGCCACCATCTTCTTGCTTTTGCTCAGGGCTGAAATGTTTGTCTGTCAAATGTTGATAATCAGGTGAGAGCAATATTTTATGGGTGTTGTATTGAGAGTTGCAATGGTCAGTTGCATTTATTACAAAGTGATACAGTTATCTTAAATACCCATCTCTTGATTCCGCAGGTGTTTTAGTGCTAGTAATGATAGGCTTATCTCTGTATTTCTGGAAAAAGAGAAGAACCACAGAGCAACAGCCGGCGAGGTAATCAAAATATAATAGTGCTATTTGCAAAATGTCTTTATTCTTATGTTTAGCTGTTATGATATTATGTTACCAACATGTCCTGATGTTTAATATGAATTTGTTTCAGTGACTCTGGTGTGACTGTACCCCTGAGAGTGATGCAAAGCCCTGGAGAAACCACCGAAAGGTTATTGGAAATTAAATAGGTAGTATATAGCCCATAGGTTGTGCAAATATTGATGTGAATGTGCTTATTCTGAAATTACTGTTTAAACTCTAAGGTACACTCATGGCGGTGGTCCCGGACTGGATAACGGCAGGTTTCCTTCTCAACATGAACATGGAGCTTAAACGCCTAGTGCCTTGCAATATTTTGTGATTTTTTCTTTTTTAAATAAACATTATGAAATATGCTTCCTTCTATTAACTGTTGTACAAGTCAACACAATTTACTTTACATTGTTAAAACAGGGATACCAATACTCTCTTATCAAGCAACCAGTCTAAATAGTAAATTAAAACTTAAACATTTTTAATGCAGTTGGAAGACCTAACAGATGTGTTATTGTCATACTAATTTCTGGCATGAAATAAATTGTTGCTGAGAAAACTGAGGTCCTCTGTGGCTTGTCGCGCTCCTGATCTTGCCGGTAGAGGGCATACTCGAGTCTTTTTTTTGTATCCAGTGCTGCACGAATGCCATGGTTGTATGTAAAGAGGCAGGGCATAGAAACACACACAGGGCTTCTTGCTGCTCTCAGTGGAGGAGTGACTCTTCAGTTGTACACAGTCAGCCTGTGGTGGAAATACACACTCCGTACATTTTATCTTCAAAGCATTTATTTGTGTGTTGGGGATCGACAGTGAGAGGAAAGGGCTTTCTGTGAGGACTGCAGCAGCCCCTGTGAGGAAAACATTATTTCTACACGACTACACAGAAGAAGATTGGCTGGTAAGGTGACTGTGAGTTGATGTATAGTGCGAAACATGAGCTATGTTGAGATGTATTTACACAGTAGAAATAGATTTGATGTTAATTTCTGACAGACCATATTCTTACATATTACATTTCGTTGCAAATGTCAGTCCCCAGGTGTTGCGACAGGTGAAAACCCGCAGGTGCGCCTCAACTGTTTCTGCTCGGTTACAATGTTTTTATAGATGATCAGGTTTTTCTCATTTTCCCATAATTTAAATAAAAAACCACTCAAGTGAAGTGAAGGGGTAAAATTAAATGTAGTTTTTTTTTTATCTATCTAAAAATCTACATAATCGAAATTCGTGTTGCTGTTATTGGTGGGAAAAGCCTGTCGTGTAAGGACAGTCACTAGTGTTTGCTGTGTCAACATTACTTTTTGCTGCTGTTGTCTACTTAATGAGGAAGTTTGTTGTTTACGTCTGCAGCTACGTCTTGCGCCTTTAGTTAGAAACTGGAAGTCTGTCTCGTTTGATGGGAAATGAGGCAAGCATGTTGAAGGTTGTGTAACTCATTAGCTGACAGGAAGAAAGTCCCTGGTTAAAGCATGTTGTGGGAATCTGACCTTGGAATAATGCTCTTCATGTCTAGGTTTTGCTGTTAATACCTGCAAAAAGGGACTCAGATTAACCTTTAAACCAAGTTACTAAGAAACTTCTGCATGTGTGCAGTGAACAGCTGTTGGATCCCTTTGGCACAACATGTGCTGTAGGCCAGGTGACAGATTTTCTGTATTCCAGATATATTATCTGTCTACATTATTAGATGCTGCACTGGACCAGCCTTTCATTTACGGGTGTGAGCGTCAGTACCTATCACATTATCACTGCTCTTTACAGTGAAGTGCTACATTTCTCCTCCTGGTAATTGGCAGCCAGGCTGTTACTGTGAAATGGCTTTGCCAGTCCAGAGAGAAAAAGAGATAACTTGTTGTCTTGTGTGCTGTGCTGGGAGATTGAGAGGTGTCTAGTGAGCAGGGAATCTGCTTTAGCAAGCTCAACAACAGTAGTGTCCAGTGAATGGTCTGGACTTATGGTGGCACTTCAACAGTTGAGCTTGTGTTTATGACATGATAATATCATTGGGGTATCTCTGTGCTTTGAGAGAGGATCTTGAACAACTTGTTTGAGAGTTGTTTCCTTTAGAAATGACTCAGTTTTTTTTCCTATTACATGCAAGATTTATTAGCTTCCTCTTAAGTTTAACCTACACCATATAATTTTTACACATCTGTCACAGGGACACTGTTCAGCGGGCTGAAGAGTGAGGTGTATCTGCTATGTACTGGGTCTGATTTTGACCTGTGACCCTTTTCATGTTATCCTTGGTTCGCTGCATTGGAAAGTGGTTAATGAAGCAGCAAATGTCTAAAATATCTTATGATTTTTTTTTTTTTAGCACTAATTTTAGACCAAAGTGTGATATTAATGATTGAATATCTTTATGATTTCAAGCCAGGCTTTAGGACAGTGTGTCACACAGGATTATGAGCCTGTGGTTTTCCTTATGAATTTCCTGGTCCTTCCTCATTTGACTGCGAGGCAGTGAAATTGGCCAGTTGGGCAGCTTGCCGCAGAGGATGTTTGAAAGTGAAAACAGCTCATGCAAATCCCCCTGCTCTTTCCTTGGGACGAACACCTGAGCTCCTGCTGCCTGCTGCCCTTGCACTGATATGTTGCTTGCCATAGTCAGCAGCATCTGTGTATTATGTAATAATTTCCATTTGAGTAGCAGCAGAAGTGCCACATCACTGCAGAGCCAAAACCTTGTCAACACAAATCATATTTATTCTCAGCTCTCCTTGGGCTTTTAGTGTAGTGGATCTGATTCTCTTAAATAAGTGATTAAATCGTGATACTGATTGTAACCGTAAGCAATAATCAATTAGACTGCTTTAAAGCAGAAGGCCAACATTAGCATATCTGTAGTTGACTATCCTGTCAGAGCTTCCTGTGAAGAGGTAGCAAAGCAGTTAACAGCGTTAGGATTTTTAGTGCAGTCTTGTGACTGGGGTCAAAGAGCATTCTGTGGACTGTGCTCATACTGTACCATGGGATCCCAGTAGTGATAGGACCAGAATAACTGGCATATGAGGCTCATTAAGACAGTTATATAAGTCAGTACCCTGAACAGTAGTTCTCAGCTCTCTGTCTCTCATTCCTGATAATGGTCTGACTGACCCATGTGTGTCCACATGCAGGGGTGTGGCTCCGGGTTGGGTCTGGTTACATTCAAGATGCTCTGATAAAAAATGCCTCACTGTGTTGTGATAATGAAATCCTTGTAATGTTTGTGTGTGTTTAGTGTGACCTCTCTTCCTCCTACACCCACTCGATTTCTTCTCTCAGAGGATTCTCTCTCACTCTCTCGTCTACAGTGTTATGTTCTGGGTCGGGGTGCTAATGTGCCACGTTCCATTTGAAAGCGTGACGAGAGTGTTTGTTTTCTTTCCAGAGTTCTTTATCTCAGGTTATTCAGCAACATGTTGTGCTTTTCACTCATAGTTATTTTTAATCAGATTCCTTTCATTTCAGCAAAGCTGCGAAACGAAGGGGTGCGTTTGATGTGGAATGAGAATTGAGATGATTTGTAGGATGTTTTCATACAGCTTGAAAACAATGTGTAAAAACAAATTGCGGAATCTATCTTTGTGAGTCTTAGGATTTGGTATTGGTTGCTCTAGTTGATATTAATGAAGTTATTGTCTTTAAGTTTACTATGATTTAACTGGCTGTGGTTGTGGGATGTCCTACAATATATAACATGCGGTTGGTTTTGTTGTTGACTGTTAGTGTTATGTGTTATACTGCTTTGCTCTTTACTTGTTAGACTGAGGATTACTTAATTTCTATTTTTTTTCATTAACCTACTAGTGCTATTTTGACTGATCAATTACTAAATTAATCATTAAGCTCGTTAAAATTGAAAAAAATCAAAGGACTTTTGAGGCAGATACTGATAACACCTGAGAGTCCAAAAAATCTCATGAGAAATCAGCTAGTATTCATTTTTGTTTAACATAATCGCACATCATAGACACACATGAAATGATACTGATAAATCTGGGATAAATTAAAATAGGCTGATATATTAGCCATCTCAGTATCTATGTTTGTGAACCATTTACAAGCGTGTTTGGTGTTTGTATTAGATAAATAAAATGATTCACTGTTCATCAAAAAAGGAATTTATTGTCAATAGAGCAACAGATCGTTTGACTAATTGAATCAATACTCCTCAAAGTACAATCAATTAGAGGCACTTTCTCAATGGCAATATAAACCAGAGCACTGCTGAATAAGAAGGTGCTTTGTGTTGAAACCTAGACAGGTCAGTGGGCAGTTTGACCCACATACTCTATTGATTGGATGAGGTTAGGGCTCTGCACCTCTGTTCAGCGGTGTTGTACACCTAAGCACAGCGTGGGCTTCTCTCTCTCTGTTATCTGTTATATTGTCCTCATTCATCATTCAGGCTGCACTCCTGTCAGCACATACCACATACTACTGATAGCCACCAGGACTTCATAATCAATCTTTTACTATCAGTATACTGTGATCAATGTTCACCCTAGACTAGACAATATAAAATGTATTTGGAAATGAAAACTCGCCCACGTTATTTTCCACCGCAGTTGAATGAACAAATAGGAAATCATAGTTTCTTTTAGTTAAATCATTCAGAAGTAGCTTACGACTACTACACAGGGGTATTGTTAGTATGCCTTAAAATTCAGTATGAAAATGAGAGGTTTAGAGATAGGTTAAAGAAAACATAAATGTTTTTTTTAGTCCTTGAAAAAGGCCTGTTTACAAGCTCAGCATTCCTTGGTAGACCTAGAGTCGGTGGTCCTCTCTAAATAAGCTATGATAACCTATCACTTTTTTCAGATTTTCTCAGGGTGAAAGTTAGAAAAAGTAAAGTGCATAATGGGGCAGAACATATTCTGGGGCACTGATTTTACACATGAAAATCAGTTTACTAGTACAAACTAAAAACATTTGTGGAATTCTTCTGTGGCTCAGGAGGAGCTATCTTAAGTCCTGATTTGATGTCATCAGGGTTATCTTGGCTTGGATTTGGAGACTACGAATATACATATACTACCTGTATTACAAATTGGAGGTGGGAAGTGTATCAGGACCTGGGCATTTACCAGCCAGTGTGGGTCCAATTGAAATTAGGGCTGCACGATATAGGAAAAAAAAATCATATTGCAATTATTTTGACATGTATCACAATTGCGATATCATTCACAATAAGGGGGAATGATGACTATTACATCATAGTCTGCATTTTAACTGAAATGAGACTATTAAAATCATAAAGATGTGACATTTGTTGGGGTCTGTACCAAAACAAACAAGAATTGTAGGCAAGGGCATCTCTGTAGCAGAACATTACCTCATTATAATGCTGATTTTACACATTTATGGCAGACTCTGTGATTGCAATTTCGCTAATATTTCGATAAATTGTGCTGCCCTAATTAAAATATGCAGTTACACTGTATGTTCAATGCATTTTAGAGACTCAAAGCCTCGGTCTCAGCTACACTGACTTCCTAAATTTGTGATTGTACAGATATATGTTGATCTTGAAAGGACTGTCAACAAATGCTAGTGTCAGTAAAATGCCCTTGGCTTTGCTTTGCAGTAGGTGAATCTGGATGTAGAATTTCCCAGTATTATAGCTTTGATCTTCATGACTTCCAAACAGGAGTTCCCCCTCCCTTCCCGGCCCCGCAGCAAAATCTGCCAAAGGAGGCCTACAGTGGTAATTGGCTCGTAATTGTGCTCCTTTGTACAATGATTGGTTAGTTTGGAGGGTTGCAGGCAGAGCAGTAGGTTGGCAGCTCTGCAGGAATTCAGATTATTTGGGAGGTTGTGGAGTTTGTTGTTGTTTGTTGTTGTTGTTGTTGTTGTTGTTATTTTGGCCCTGCTGAGCCCCCCACACCCTCCTCCTTCCTGTCATGGTAATGACAAGGCCTGCGGAGGCCTACTCGGGACCCTTGGGTGCTAGAGTGAGAGAGTGAGAAGGAGTGATGACAAAATGAAAGTATCAGACAGGAAGACAAGGAGGGGTGGGTGAAGACAAACAAGTGGAGCAAAGAATTAAAGACAGCGGAAATTTGAAAACATTAATTTCCCCAGCAGTCTGTCACCTCTGATCAAGAAAGGCGGGGTGACCTAATCCCCTCTTATCATCATGATTGACAACTACTAAGAATAATATAGCTAATAAACCTGCCTGTCACCCTTGTGGTGAGCAGAGTAAGAGGACCTTTGGACTCCAGGGCAGGGCTGAGTAAAACTAAACAGACCTTTACTGGGATGGGCAAGTCTCTCTCTTCTTCTCTTTGTGTTATAGGATCATGTTTTCAATGGGCCGTGACGTTAGGAGCTGAGGCCATCTTGCGTAGATAACACTGGTGGTTGAATATAATAAGCCTGCTGTAAAAAGGCCTTGGTTCAGAGAGTGTCGTGGTGTAGTGTATCGCTCCATCAGGGCAGCCTCTCCCTGTCTCTGTGTCTTTAGAGAACATTGTCTCTGTTTTCTCTCCATATACTCATCGCTATGTTTCTCCTTTCCCCCCTCCATTCCTTCGGTTGAATCATGTGACTCTCTGGACACAGAGGGTGACCTCCTCCTCACTGCTTCTCATGCAGAGTGGAACTTGAGCGAGACACTCTCTGAATTACAAATACACAGGCCGAGTCCTCCCCCTAGGTTTCTCAGTAAACAGCATATATTGAATCTCTTGCTCTATAGCATGTGATTATGTAGTGCATTTGCTTTATTACAGTATAGATTCTTCTCTTTTTTCTGACCTGCTGAGAATAGTGCTTTGCTTTGAATAAAACTTGACATGTGGGCTTGTTGTACATTGTTGATGCAGAAATAATAAGTCAACTAAATATTTAAAAACTCTCACACCTTTTGTTCTCTGTCTCTGTATCTCTCTGCCATTGTCTTCCTCTGTCTTTTCCTCTTTTTCACTCCCTTCTCTCTCCCTCTAGCTCATTTTTTTCTGTTTATGTCACACCTGAAAGGTCACAGCTCTGTAGGTGTAGTCCCTCTTTCCCTCCCACCTATTGTTTCTCTGTATTTGCTGTTGCCAAAAGGTCAAATACCATCAATACTTTAAAGGCACATTTAGCTGCTGATAGCTGCCTGGCCGGTGGTATACTCACACATTCACATTGTTTATTACACTATAACAAGAAATCAGATTTGTGTTGTGCTCAGCAAACACTGAACACTCTGTGTGATGATGCATCACTGACAGTTTCTCATTGTAAAGAGCTCCCATTCTTTGCAGTTGTGTTATTTTGCAGCATAATGTGTTTAAGATATACATCACTTTATTTTTGGCCATGCTAGCTCCGCTGGTGGGTTGATCAGACGTGTTGTATAGCACTGTCCATCCATGGGATAATGTAACTTTCATGACAAGACTTATCCAAACCTGATAACCAAAGTTTTCCATCGTTCTCAGATAAATTGCAAGATCAATGCCAAAATAACATGGCATTAATTGTTACACTAGATTAGCATGCATGCTAAGTGTAGACATGCTACCCTTTGGCCAAACATGGCCAGATTACAAGAGTAGTAATAGCAATAAAACAGTCTAATCAAACAATGACATTGGACTGCCAGTGTGGCTACAGATTTTTTGTCTTGTTTAGACATATAGTGTCCACACTCACACACACTTCTTTGCCACCTCTGCAGTGCTGCATAGTGCAGACAGACACTACTCTGAAGCTGCAGTGCAGCGTGTCCCTCCGAGGGATGATGAAAACAAACACACCTCCAGAGGATACAGTGAAATGTGAAACAGAACGCACCAAATAGATCCAAAATAATACCTGCCTTCTGTTTTACAGCTTTATTTGGTGCGGGGACCCACCAGGGAGAGAAAACACAGAGTATGTGTATGTGTTGTGTGGCTATGTTTACAGGGCTCACAAGACCTTTATATTTGTGTTAACATGCACATGTTAAAACTGTGTGCACTGTGTGCTCTGTGTTTTTCTATTTGTTTGTTTAGGCAGTTTGAATTGGGTGGAACCAGAGCAGCGCTCCTGAATTGGGTGTGTTTTGCTTTTCTGTCATTAGGATAGATGAGCAGATATTTCTGTTTGACTGAAGATTTTATAGAGACAGTGATAGTCTCCTCTCCATCACCTTCACTCTGTCTGCCACCCACAAAGCATTTTCTACTCCTCTGCCTGTCTCGCTAATTTGTCTGTGAGAAAAACACAGTCACTCTTGAAACATCTACAACAGCCAAGGGATAAATCAGAATGTTTTTCAGGTGGTGGAGGACTTCATATAGCCTCATTTGTTATTGTCATTTATAGGACTGATGATTTCTGCTTGGCTAGCAGAGGGGAGTCCACACTTTAGCTGCATGATTCATGACAACATGAAACATCTCACAGAAGCAACTATTTGACACAGGGTAAATAAGCCAATTATCTAATGGTGCTGACACACAAGTGTTTACACAAGATGTCAGAAAGACATTGACTACAGCTCACACCACATACATTCAGCCTGCAGTACTTTTGGTAAACTTGGTATCCTTTTTCATTTATTAGTTTACATTTTCGCTGTATTTGATTGTGCTGCCCTTGCCCTGAAGTTTTGTGTGAGTTATTTTGCTTGGGTTGTGTTTCTGTGAGCCATAGTCAAGGATCAGAGCAGTTAAGTTGATGAAGCCGATCCCCTGCAGGCCTAGAGCTAAGCTGACTCCGCATGCATCTTCTTGATTGTATCCATCCAAATCCAGATATCAGTCAGGGATTGTGAAGGTCATGAAAGCCCAGCAGTCCGGTCCTCGGCGCTCTGCATTGCTTGTCTGCTATTGATTCTCCATTACGTCTCCAATCTGCTCCAGTAATCCAATAGTATCTGGGGACTGAAGCAAAGCAGAGCAAAATGGAAGCCATATGTAGAGTCTGTGTCCTGCTGATAGAGGCTATGGGAGCCTCCTTGAATATCTCTCAGCCCTATTATGATCAGATTGTTTGAAAATGATCGTATTGCTTGCTGTTCCACTTTTATCACTTTTTGCAAAGAAACAGATCTCCCTATTGGAAGATGTTATTTGTCAATTATTTATAATTTCTGGAACAAGTGTATAGCATGATCCATGACGGGTTGATTGATTTGTCTATTTCCGGCAGTCACACTACCATGCCTAATGAGACCAGTGAGGGAATATTACCACAACTACTAAGACTTTTTTAACAGCTCAGATGCATTAGATCTGTATTTTCATTATACCAGATGGCCCATGTCTGCTCTCAGCAACATATTTTCTTTGCCAGAACTGCTTGGCTACAGAGTGGCTATTTGACTTCCACAGGAGCTGACTGACACCCTTGGCAATTTCCCCGAAACCATGAGAGCCAGTGTTTGATCTGCACTTGTGTGTTTGTTTGAAGGGTGGTAGAATTTCTGACATGGGCGTGTGGAAACGTTTAACAACAGAGAGACTGATGGAGAGAAGAGCTAAGTTAGTAAAGCTTATTTATATAGCACCTTTTAAGAGCAGATGTCAAAGATAAAATGAATGAAAAGTATGGTGTTGAGTAAGATGCCATTTTGACAAAGTCACAGAAAAACTGTTGTGAGTTTGCCAAGAAGCTTTGACATAGTAGTAGTTTTGTCTTTGACATTTTTACTGGATGGTTGTCTGTGTACAGTTGTTTGCGTTTGAAATAAAGGCATGAAATGGAAATTGACCCAGACTTTATTTTTCCACGTTCCACTGAAAATGTTCTCTGGTCTACATTGTGCAGACATAGTGTTGCACCGTTTAACATGACACATGATCTTGCTTGACTTTCACAAAGGCACAAAAACAACCCACACCTCAGACTCTCTCCACAGGCCAGTTCTAAGTGTTTTTTATTCACATTTAGCCTTTCAAATGCAGACTTTTCTTATTATTGATCAGTTGTATCAGTTTACCCATTTGGTCCTCATCCAGACCACAAAACATCCACTATCTGCTAGAGGCATTGATTTGACAGGGATGCATTTTGTATTTGTAGCTCACAGTATTGGGATTGTGACTTAGAGGGTATCATTTACATGTGTAACAGTTTACGTGCGCTCTCTTCTATACTTATATACTCCTGTACGCCAGTGGTATTTGCAAAGGGAGTGTTGACAGTGGTAAGACACGGCTGATTATGATCCATGCATCCATTTTCATCCGCATGTCCAACTGTCTGTCTGCCTCTCTTTTGTTGAGAGGTGAACAACAGACCTGCTGTTGTTAGCTGCAGCTGCGGGCCTCGCATGGAATGTTCTGGAAACAGTCTGTTGGAGCACCGGCTGGGTTGTGGGGTCAGGTGAGAGAGAGGGAGAGAGATAGAGAGGTCCAAACAATCCCTTCTAACACTGACACTCTGAACAGCTGAACAGAGAGCCAGACAGGCCAGCAGGCTCATTAACATTCCTCAGGTTCAGAGCACACTGCCAGTCATACAGCGGAACGGCTCAGGTGGATCAAAAGCTCACTTAACAGCGGTGAAGAGAAATATTCTGATTCCTTTCTAATGTCTAATGATTGACAGCAGGATTTTATTTTGTCAAGAGCAGTCCAGGTGACTTTTGCCTCAGTTACAGTCACACAAAGTCACACGACAAACATTATCATCGCCTCCAGGATTAGTTTACAAGGTTTGTGTGACTATATATGCTTGTTTTCTGCCCTCAAAGGGAAACTAAAAAGAATGAATATTAGTTTAAATCTGATGGAGGGAGTATAATGATACATAGACCCAATCAAAGATACATAATGTTGCTGTCTTTGATGTATCTGTATTGGTGTTGTCTCTGTTTATAGCAACAGAAGAGCTGGTGCACAGATAAGGACCCAGTCTAGAGATAAGAGTGTCTGCTACATTCTTCTAATATCTGAATCAGGGTGTGCGTGTGTGTTTGTTAACATGTCTTTAATTCTCCTTTTGAAGACTATTTTTAAACATGGCCACAACATATTTGTTGCATTTGATAAGTAATACACCCTGCAGCACTACAACACATTTTCTGCAGCTGGTCATAAAACTTTGAAAATAAAACTGTTCCATTGAGTGTGTATATTCTCAGTGCAGTAGATTCTGATTTGATGGGGACGTGATTGCTGGTCACAGAGCAGGTGACTGGAGGACACAAGCACTGATGAAGCAGAAAAACATTGTGCAATAGTTGAGGCTCTGAGACCTGCAGGTGCATTTATATGCAGGTGGAACGGTGACTGCAGACTTGCCAGAGCTTATCAGACAAAGTCCAAATTTTGTGTTTCTATCAAGCCTCCTCACTCCCAGTCTCTGTCCCTGTTTTCTCATTCTAAAGACACACACTGAGATATAGTAAGGAAAAAGTAAGGAGGGAAAGGAACAAGAGTGATTGGGGGCGGTAAAGTAAAATTGGAGAACATATAAGGAAATGAAACAGACTGGGATTTTTCTGTGGCTCAGTGATGACTGAGTTGGACTGTAAGCTGGGCATCGCCCGCAGATCACTTTCAGCCCCGAGGACACTCCTCATTCATACACACTCTCCAGCTCTGCGTCTTTATGAGGTGTTATTTATCCAACACACACACATGGCCTGGAATATGGAAGGAATTATGAAAAGAAGTCAGAGATGAAGAGGAGGAGGAAGGTGCCAGTAAATGTTTAAGTATATGGTGTTTTATACATCTGCACAGTTTATTTGTGAGGTGACAGCTGAACTGTCAATAAGGATTGTATTGTTCTCCAAAACAAGACTCTTAACAAGAAGAGTTGGGATGGTTATTACACACATACATAAACATTTCACGAGTCATGATCAGTGACTGTCAAAGCAGAGTGCTCTTGCCGTAGGCCAGTTCAGTGAGACAGTGAGAGTTCAGAATAGATTTAAATTGCCTCTCCCATCAGGCACAGATTACAGGAGAGTGATGACATTAAACTGGCCTCAAACTTATCACAGTTAAACAAGTAGTCTTCAGAGCAGCTTTGCCTGATGCCAAAGCTGTGAGCGTTGTTTTGCCCCGTTTTATTATTGTGTAATAATAACTCTGTTGTCTTGCAGAGGGTCCCCTGATATATCCAAACCTCCTGATGTTTACTCGAGCTGACAATCAAGAGATGTTGCCCTGATTGTAGTTTGACGGGCACAGCTTTTCATTAAGCAAGGTAAGTTTATGCTATTGACCTTTTCTGTTACCATCTTCATGATGGAAATTTCTCATTATTAATCATTGTCTTAATCATAGTTTTAATTCAGTCCTTTGCATCTCTCTCAGATGTCAACCACAACAGAAAATGGGATGGGAGGGCCTTGGAGTACAAGCAGAGAGAAAACGTACAAAAAGGTAAAAAGTATGACTGCTCATACAACAGCCTCACTGTGTTTGGTTTTATTTGCCTCTTAAGGAAAATGCGAAACTGCTTCCATAATATTTATTTTGGAATGCTGCTGTTTAGAGCCAACAGGACTGAAAGGTCTTTACTTCTGACTCTGAGTCACATGAGTCCATAAATGTCCTTCTACAGCACATAATGTTCTGACCCTGCCAGGGCCAGCTGCCAGAAATCAGTCAAGTGCTGGTCACACTGGTTTTCTTTCCTTTTTTATAAAACTTTAGACGTCACTGCTCATGGCAGCAGTCCTTACGATGTCACCGTTACAAGGCTCTCCACAGTAGCAACATTTTTTTTGTGTCGGCTACCCACGCAACAAGAGTACTAATATGTTTATGTCACAGACTTTTTGAGGTTCTGTTTGTACAAAACTGAACAATACAAAAGTCATGGATTTTAACGTCATAATGTATGGTCTGCTTTCCTGATTTTGAGCCCATCTACCATCTTTAAGTTGAATTGTAAAAATAACTTGTTATATTAAACTAGAGTCTGTAAATGAAATAGAAGACATTCAGAATAGTTGTCACTCTCAGGCTTGCCTATTTTCTTTTTTCAGCTGCTCAAATTTACACCCATTGGTACATGTAGTGTGGATAGCCGTCACAATATGCTATAACAGCCTGACTAATGTGATGTTTTCTCCTCTATTTTCCCATGTAGACCACGTCATCGGCCTTGAAGGGGGCCATTCAGCTCGGTATTGGTTATACAGTGGGCAACCTCACATCCAAGCCTGACAGAGATGTGCTTATGCAAGATTTCTATGTGGTGGAGAGTGTCTTTCTTCCCAGGTCAGTGCTGTGTAGTGCCAACCCACACAGTCATCAATCATACTTATGCTCACAGCCTCTGTACACAGCAAGACATCTTCTAAAATGTACACATATTTGAAAGCACTCAATGGTTTGCACATTGTCAACAAAATAAGAGCCAGAATTTTGCATAAGCTCACGGTTATTGGTCTAATAGCACGAGTGAATCAGAGAGCTGCTTCATAAAAACAGATTATGTGTAGGTGGTAACATGCTGCTCTTTGGCTATGACAGTTTCCTGCCCCTGTAAAGTGAATGAATGGAAAGTGACTAAAGTTGTAGCTTTGCCTGTCTGCCTGCTCAAATATTATATGTCTGGGTCTTGTATTTAAAACATTTAAAGCTATTATTAATCATGCTCAGTGGAAACTGCAGGCGCTGGATATCCAGTCCACAAAAAAATGTCTGCTACCACAAACTACCACCATCATCATTTATCAACAAAGTGAATTTTGAGTCTAAGACATGATGCAGGGATAAAACTATTCTAGTGGATAATCCTGCCAAGAACTGTGAAATCAGCTTACTGTGCGCCTCTTACTGCCTAAGTGCAAAACATATGTCAGTGTGGGGCCGCTCCGTCAACTCAGGCTGTCTTCAGCTTTAATAAACATTTTATATAATCAAAAACTGACTCAGGAATTCCTTGAAAGTGTGACTCATGTATTCACATGCACATTAACACACGGTTGATGGTCTGACACATACGGTATCTATTTTTTATAATGAATCATTATGACAATTCACTCATTAGCACTTTTCTCCTAGCAGTAGATAATACAGTCAGGATCTCATTATTTTGTGTTAGCTGTATGAATGAACTGAATGTGCTTTTTATGTTAAATGACAGTGGTATTCACTAGTTATTTTTCTCTTTTTGGCCAAATATATGGATCCTCCAAGCCAGTTTTTAACTATGAAGCTTCAGGAAGAGAATTGGAGTCCTACCAGGAAATACTTTCGTTTACCTTTGAGATTCTGCACCAGGATATGCAAACTCAGTATTGTTTATGCAAAGCTGGTCTTAGCACGCACATTTACTGTCCTGCTCCCCAGCAACAGCCAAACATTACTCTTTGGTGTTGGCCCTACAGTGATGAGTGTTTAAAAACCTGCTGTAGCCTTGCTGAGACAGTGAAGTACAAAAGATGAAAACGAGCCTGTTTTATCATCCTCAATCTGCACCCACTGTCAAGCCTTTTCACATAATGGTGAAATGAAATGAAAGTTAAAGTCATCTTCAGGGCCAGTTGTTTCTTTGGAGAAGCAAATTGAAAAAACAAAAACAAAACAGATGTCTACAGAATAAAGAAAATTACACAAGACACACCAAACAAAATATCATCAGTGGGTAGGGAAAGTCTTACATCTGGCATCTGACATAACCATTTTGCTCTTTATTCTTTTACTTTATCTAAGTGTTTCTTTGCTGTTCCCTAATAGCACACAAACACAAACCCATCTCTTTCTTGTCCCTGACAGAGCATCCTGAGAGAGCGGCTGAGTGATGGAGGCTGCTCTCCGATGCTTTTATTGCCTCCCTCCCTCTCACCACTCCTCTGCTTCTCTTCCTCCTCGGGTTGTTGCTCCTCTCAGGAGGTTTTTCCCCTGTTGTTGTCCTTTCAGTCTAGTTTTAGATGACTGGAGATGTCGCAGATCACTTTGACTCCCACGCACACACACATACACATAGTTTTTTGTTTCTCAGTGCATGTATCTCTGACAACCAGCACACACACACAGATGGCTGTCTGATTAGATTTAATGAAACATTTCCAGGTGTTGTTTGTTGCTAAATCGTTTGTCATGCGAGGCATACGTTACCATCATGGACTGTCAGTCATTGATAACAGATCACTGTTGTTGCCCTCACACACTAAACAGAGCAGTCAGATTTCATTGTATAGTAATTACAGGTATAGTGTTACACAGCACGGCCTCACTGTGTCTTGTATCCCATTACCGAATATGGCACCAGCACAAAACCCCAACACAGTAGCCTCTTTACCCAGAAAACCAGCCAATGACTCAGAATTTAAACCAGATTTAGAGGTGCCCTGGAAAACAAAACCTTTATTAACCTACTTCGTCTAGATTTAGGGTCAGTGTGATTGATTTCAATGAGTTTATTTGATGTAAGACTCGACCACTGACTCATGCCTACTTTATCAGGTGTGCTTACTCCTGTGTTGTGGTGTTCTGCTTGGACACAGGTTACAAAACAGGGTTGTTCTTTGTTGGAGCTCGTCTGAGAATGTCAGGTCTCACGGTCCAGACAGAACAACAAGAAATCTAGCTTATTTTGTGTGTTTTGTTGTTTTCATTTTTCATTTATTTGCTCTGCCTCTGCAGAGTCGAGGCTCATGTTTTGTGTATTGTTTAGACCCAGTAATCAGAGCCACCTTCAGTCTCCAGGCACAGAACTCTATACAGGCCAGTTTGTCACCACAATACTGGTTAATCTCGGTTCCCATAGATAATTTTACTGAAGCCTGTTCATGCTTGGGTGGAGCACATTACAAGGAACCACTGATACACTTAGTTGGAGTCAATAGCTTAGATACCCAGGCACAAAGATTTGGTGTTAGGCTTCACTTTACCCGTGGTGCTGCCTGCATGGGATACTTGGTTGGTGAATGACTGTGTTATGTGCAGTGACTCTGTTTCACTTACATAATGTTAAAGTTTTCTTTATCCCTCCTTATTTGAGTTAGTGTTGGAATAGTATATATAACGTACCTTTCTTTGTTTTTGTTTCCTGGCACGCTGGGTTTTTCATTGCACATCTCAGTGAGGGAAGCAACCTGACCCCAGCACACCACTATCCTGACTTCCGCTTCAAGACCTACGCCCCACTGGCCTTCCGCTACTTCAGGGATCTGTTCGGCATCAAACCAGATGACTACCTGGTAAGACTAAAGCCCTGCCGAGACCTAGCCAGTCATTATTTGTTTCACCTTCACATTATTATGAATTATTACCAACTAATTTGCAAAATGTCATGGTGGTATGGAAGTGTGGAGGAAGTGTCAAGGGTCAAATCAAATGAAACATACACACTGTATACTTAAAGTAAGACACTATGACACATTGGTTAGAATTCTTCCACTGTATGTTGAAGTTTTACCCTAGAAAAAGTGAATTGAAGGAATAGTTTGACATTTTTGGAAATATGTTTTCTCACAGGGGCTTCCTGGAATCACTGCTTATGGCTTAGAAATAGTCCTGCACTTAACCCCAAATAAAACCAAAACTTGTCATTCTTGCATACAAACAAAACTTTAGAAGTGCTGGATTTTGTGACTTTTAGACAAAAACAGGCTAGCTGTTTTACCCTTGTTCCAGGCTAAGCTAACTGCCAGTTGGCTATAGCTTTGTATTCAGTGCACAGACAGCAGTGGTATCAATCTTCTCAGATATCTCTCAACGAGAAAGTGTATTTCCCTGAATTTCTAACTATCGCTTTCAGCACTTTTTGTCCTCAGGAAAACTTGAAGCTGATCCATTCTGTTCCGTTGTTTCTGTATGTACACAAGTCAAAAATACAAATAGAGAAACGACCGTTGCTCCCATAAACATAAGACAATTGCCTGCTGGTTGTCTTTCACCTGAATTACTTCCCATTGACTGAACGCTAATCTTCCACCTCAGTGCGTACTTAATGGTGACATAATTCAACGTGTATTTTATTGAGTTGTGGGCGGGAAATAACATGCCATCTGTGCAGGGGAAAGACAGGGTTGGAGGATGATGTCGAGGCAACACATTTCGGTGGTGATGATATTAGAGGTAATGACTGAGCTAACAGAGCATGCCCTCATTACAACGGCTTTAACCAGCTCCCAGTGCTGAATGAAATCAGCAGATGATTCTGTGATTTCCCAGCAGAATCAAAGAAAAACAGAGTGAGAGATAGATGGAAAAAAAAGAGGGAAAAATGTTTTTGAGGAGATTCTGGCCGTGAAAATATTCTCTGACTGAAGCCTGAGTCACTGCACGGGGCACCCTCAAACACCCCTGTCAAAGCCTTTATTTTTGTACCCTACATGCCATCATGTAACTTAATTAAATTTACTACTCACCAAAGAGTATCCATCCCTACTTAACACATACACTTGGAACAAAATTAGATTTTGTGTCATCTTGTTTGGGCTTTATCATTTTATTACGCTGTTTTTCAAATTTTCTGTCTGCCTCCCAGCCTTTCAAAAACCCACCAGCTGCATTCTTGTTCTTGAATGCAAATTTGTTTCTGCATAAGTGAAAGACAAAAGGCTCTGGGAGAGAGACAGAGATGAAATGTAACTCCAAGGGAGTACAGGGAGGATGGCACAAGGCACAGCAGCTTAGAAGATGTACTCATGATTGATGTGCTTGAGGTGACGATGAATTCATTCAGACAGAAGCCACGCAGCAGAGCCTAATTAAAACTGAGAACACACACACAGTATTCTGAATGCAAATGCAATAAACTGCGGATGTGTTTGTGCTGGTAACTCAACGTGACTGCAGACGGTCATCAGTGGAAGAGTCTCTGGAGAGGAAGAGCGGATGCCTCCAGTGTTTCTCCTCTGAACATGTTGCTCCTCTAATGAGCTGATTAACATCTAACCGTTCTCCTAAGTCTGCAGCTCTCACACTCTCTTCCTCACACATTGAAATGAAGGCTCTCCTATTCTTTTTAGATGTGGCACAAGCAGTAATTGCTTCATATTATCCTTGTCTGAGGAGATTATATTCCTGCTTGTCAAGAGTGTGTAGATTTCATTGAAGTTTGGCAGACAGATGAATTCATGTGATCCTGATTTGGTATTTCTGCAAATGTTTTTTTGAACAATAAAAAATGAAGACTTGCTGTTATTGACATGCTGGTTGTGGAGGTTATGAGGCCAAAAGTATGTGGACAGTCATGCGCTTTTCTGTGGGCCCGTTATCATGGTATGGGCTAAACTCTTTGGTTCCAACTGAAGCAAATCTCAATACTACAGCATACAGCATGTAATGGCATTTTAGATGGAGGTGCACCAATCCCATTTTTTAGTTCCAATCTGAATCCAATTGTTAGTATTATCTTGATGATGATGATGTTGACTACTCTGCTGTAGATTATTAGAATTATTATTAGAAAAGTAATAATAGAATTTCAAATAGTCTGGATTGTAACGTGGATCGGGGACATCTGTCCGAGATCTGATAAGTGATTACCTCAGTTTTGGCACCCAATATTGATTTTGGATCAGATCAGTCCGAACTCTAATTTTGACAACAGGTTTCTTCCATCTTTGTGGCAACAGGCCCTTTCCTGTTTCAGCCTCACTGGACTGAACGGTGCCTTGATCCCAACCCCACCCCACACCCTGGGGATGAGCCGGGCTGTATCGCTCAAAATCAGTGTTGTACTTCATTGATGTCCTTGTGGGTGAGAGGCAGCAAATCCCTGCAGCCAGGCTTCAAAATGGAAAGCCTTTCCAGTAGAGAGGAGGCTACTAATAGCAGCAGCATATTTACGGTTTTGGGATGACATGTTCAGCAATTACAATGTAATGTGTGGGTGTACACTCACTTTGTTTGTGTTCTCACATAATTGTTTGGCCAGACAATGTATGAAATTTCTTCCAGCAGTAAATAAACTGAATACTGATCAGGTTTGTTTATGTTTCCCTTTCCCAGTACTCCCTGGTAAATGAGCCTCTGATTGAGCTGACCAATCCGGGGGCCAGTGGCTCTCTCTTCTACCTAACCAGCGATGACGAGTTCATCATTAAAACCGTCCAGCACAAAGAGGCCAAGTTCCTCCAGAGATTGCTACCTGGATACTATATGGTAAGATACTAAGAGGTGCTTCATGAGGTCTCCAGCACCTGGTGAGGTGACAAAAGTCCACTTCTGACTGTTTAGATTTGTGTTGAATTTGAACTGATCACTCATGTGCTCATGTGGCATAAATGAGATGCAGTGAAGATTCTCATTAGCTCCAGCTGTAGAGCACCATCTGACTGAAAGCTGTACATGTTGGTTACATGTTCAGAAGTCAAACATTTGATTATCATACTTACTTAACTGTAACCTTAATTAAATTTAAGACTCCCTGCACCCATATTGGCACACAAATACATAAAAGCCTATTATATCTATCAGGTAATTTGCAACATAATGTTGCCATTCAGATATTAGGAACAGACTCTTTCCTTTTAACCCACAACATTTTGATGTAAGTTGTCTTTCACTCCACAGAACCTGAACCAGAATCCACGCACGCTGCTGCCCAAGTTCTATGGACTGTACTGTATCCAGTCTGGAGGCATCAACATCCGACTGGTGGTGATGAACAATGTGCTGCCTCGCTCCGTCAAAATGCACTACAAATACGACCTGAAGGGATCCACCTACAAGAGACGAGCGTCCAGGAAAGAGAGAGAGAAGGCTTGCCCGACCTACAAAGATCTGGACTTCCAGGACATGCACGAAGAAGGGCTTTACTTTGACACAGAGACGTACAACAATCTGATGAAGACCCTGCAGAGAGACTGCCGGGTAGGTGGTTTTAACAGTGTGTGGAGTAAGTGATTGTGTTTGTGACATCAGTCTTGTCTCTGTCTGTTCTTTGGAATGGCTTTGAAATGGCAGTCATCATGCAGCAGGAAGGTCACTATTATTCCACAACAGGAAGCTGTGCGACAAATAAGGAAGTCTTGAATTAGGTGCTTTTTGTTTCCTTATTAGAATACTTTCCTTCAAAAGGCCCTTTCTTTCACATTTTCATGCCTTCATTCCTGTGCTAAAACATTTTTTCCTGTATGCAGCAAAGCCCCTCGTGGACATTATGTCATGTGCCATATCAGAACTGAGAGCAGATTGCTTTGAACTTGGGAATTCACTGGAGTGAAGGGACATAGCTGTTGAAGGGTGTCATTGACCTCTCATTCTTATAACTGATTATGGAAGCTTAAACACATAATAAGCATGAGTGAACCACATCGTGTAGTAGTTACAGACAGTGTGTGTGCATCTTAGATGGGACAAAATGTTTTGAGAAGAACATTTTTCCATGTGTTTGCCAGTGGAACCACAGTGAGTGTTTCCACTGTGTGTTCAGTCTAAGCTTTCAGTTTGCCCGGGCTTTGTTCTCCCGTCTCTGTGCTGCTATGTTTCACTACATGACAGCTCTCCAAACACTGAATGTGATTAAGACATGATCCTGGTAGCGTGAGAGACTCGGAGCTCGATCCAAAGATAGTCTTTCGATCTAAGGGCTTCTTCTCTATTTTAACGCAGAGGCCAGGAGACTGTTGGAGGGGGATTGGTGGAGTTTAACATGAGACATGAAACAGATAACAGCATACAAAGTTAGTCTAAAATCTGAAATAGCACTGACTTCAGAATTTTAAATAAGTTTTGTACAACTATGTCAGTGGTGAAAGAAGTATTTGACTCTTTTGCTCGAGTAACAGTAGCAATACCACACTGTGAAAGTAAAAGTTGTCATTGTGCAGTAAAATGGACTGGAATGGTATGAAAAAGTAATCTAAAATTTAGGTTGTAGTATAAAAGATGTAGTGGAGTAAAAGTATAAAGTAACATCAAATGGTAAAACTCAGGTAAAGTACAAGTACCTCAAATTTGTACTTAAGTACAGTACTTGGGTAAATGCACTTAGCTACAAACCACCACTGATCAAGATTACATCATTGTCAGAGAAACTGTTTGTGAAAACAGGGTAGGGTTTGTAAACCACAGCTGCAGACAAAGAACAAGCCTGCAGGCTTTAAAAAGCCAGAACTAGAACCAGAACACAACAGCTGAATTGCTGATTTGCTGATTCTGCTTCCTCTAAAATAACAACATCTGAGGTAAAGTGCATCACACAATTATTTGCTAGAACTGTAAAAAAAAATACACAGAGGATTGATAAACAGTAAAACATTGGATTTTCAAACTATACGATAATTCTTTTGGGTTGGTTTCCCAGCTAACTTAATATATATTTATGCAGTGACATTTTTACCTTGTTGTTCTTTATTTGGACAAGGTGAAATGCCTCTTGGGATAGCTTTTTGAGTGATAACAATGTGGCCCCCAGACACTGATTTAACGTGTTTTACCCTCATAGTGGCTGGTTAATGATGGGTCTAAGCCTCCTGAGTTGTAATCCCATTTGTTCTGCTTGACATACAGTACCTACACACACACATACACACACGCATTCAAGCATACACACACACACACACACACACACACACACACACACACACACACACACACACACACACACACACACACACACACACACACACACACACACAGCTCCTGCATGGGGTCCACACTCAGAAATTCAACCTGGAATCTGACCAGGATGTTACTGTAATTGTGGATCGGTGTATCAGATGAGGCCCAGAGATCAGAAAGAAAGATTTCCTGCCAGACATCCTGCTGGGCCCGGCCAACCTGCCAGACCTGGCAACCCTGCATGGCACTATTCAGCTAACAACTTAATGACTTCCATCACACCCGCTTTAGCTTAAATGTTTCAATTTTTATTATGTGGGAATAGAGGAACCTTGATGAAAAGGTGATTGATGACACATGGAAAGGAGTTAGGGGTAATGAACAATGTGATGCTGCAGGTATATTTAGTTTAGCCTGTTAAGTAACAGAGCACTCTCTCTTCTCTGCTCTCCTCTCTTTGTGTGTTATCGAAAAGCAAATTTTACTCAATACTAGGTCCACACAGTTAATCAAATTGTATTAGAAAACTCAATCTGGCAAAGTGCAATATCCAAATTGCAAGAAGCTGCAATTTTACGATAAAGCGAAATTTGCGACAAAACAACATTATAATGATGTAATGTCGGAATGCAGCGACGCCAACTTTTGCTTGGTACAGATCCCAACAAAGGTCACATCATCAGGATTTTAATGTTTTTTCAGTTAAAATGAAAATTGTGATGCAAAAATGATCATTCTCACTAATAGTGAATCATATCGCCCTCACAATATCTGTCAAAATAACCACAATGTGATGAAGATTTTTTGACCAGATCGTGCAGCTCTACTCTACACATGAAATGGCGTGACTGTGCCAGAGTAAGTAAATAAGATTGTGGTTTAGTGGCGCTCTTTTGGGAAAGTGGAGAATCCTTCCAGGAAAGGTGTGTAAACAGGTGTGAACAACTGTTGCTTTCACACGTTTTAAATCAAACAGTATCTTATTCACAAGTTTATGAGCAAACCTGGGTCTTGTGACGTTGGGTTAAGTAAATTTACAAGAAATTCAGAGGACCTTCAAGTGATCTCGTCAGGTTATGGCCCCTTCTTATCATCATTAACCAATATGCTGACTTTGCACATGTCCTCTATTTTGTCCTCTCTTATGTTTTCTCAACAGATTGCAGCCAGAATGACATCCTCCCCTTTTGCTAAGTCAGTGCTTCTTTAATCTTGTGGCACATTTACAGCCTTGCCCAAATGTTTCAAAGACATGCACTGTCTACCTGGTATGTGTGCATGCACAGCCCACTTCATGGCATTTATTGTATGTTTAAAGTATATAATGTGGTGTGCGTCTGTATTACGGAAGTGTGACTGTTTAGCAGCAGCGGTTAGAGACCCTGTGCTGTACAGTTTGTTATTGTCATGGCTTCCTGAGCTCGCCTCCTGAGCGGGAAGCAAAATGCCCTCTAAGCAAAATTACAGTCTATTTCCATGAGTAAGCAGCTAACCCCATCACACCAGGAGAGGCTGCGGACCAAAACACAGAGGAGGGGTCGGCAGAAGCCAAGCAACAGGGGGTGAGGGGCGTGTAGGGAATGAGGAATTGGAAGGGGATTGTTGTATGAGGCCTCCTAAAAAACAATTTTAGCTAATTTTTCTGTACTGGGAGTTTTGTGAATTATGTTTTGTAGAATGTTGGAGGTCAGAGTTGACCTGAAGCAGAAATCAGAGCAATGAGACAAAGAGGAGGATAAGCAGTGTGTTTAATAGAATCATATATTTCTGCTGTGTGGGAAAGCGGGGTATGCTTTCTTCCTTGTAGGTCTACTCTCCATTACTCTGCAGCTCCCCTGATACTCCCCGAATACCAAAACAATACTAGGCATTAATAATTCATATTGAACTCTACTGTACAGAGAGAGTGAGATAGAGGGTTTATTGTAGCGTGAGTTAGTGTTTGTACCGTTCTGGTGGTGGCTGTCTGTGTTTGCGATTTGAATCAAAGAAGAGCATCATGTTTCTGTTGCATATCACTGACTTTGCAGCAGCTGTCCATGAGACAAACATAATGAGGATAGCAATGACAATGTCAAGCTGCTGAGACAGTTTTGTTCACAGCACGTTTGACAGTAAAGAATGATAGGGACCACCCAGGCAAAATGACATCCATGTACTGTCTTAATCCTGTTGTAGAAATGGTAGTCCTTTCATTTCACATGTGAACAAGAGCAGAAATAATGATTGAGACAATGTAGGCATGCATTCTTGGACGCTGGACAATAATGGGTTGCTTAGCAGCCAGCGTAGCCAGTCATAGAGGGCCATTTACTGTATGATTCCCCCTCTTCTCAGCCATGTGATCCTGTGACAACAATGGCTTCTCTCACTCTCAGCTGCAGAAAACCAAGGACCTTGCAGTCAGAAGTAGGCTTCAATAGGATCCTTACACCTCCTACACAAGTTGAGAGTTACAACTAATGATTATATATACCTCGATTCTATATAGATTAATCTATGGATTGTTTTCTTTATTAATGGATTTATTGCTTTGTCTATAAAATGCCAGGAAATAGTGAAAAATGCCCATCAAAAGTTCCCACAATCCATGGTGATGTGTTCAGGTGTCTGATTTTGTCCCACTGCAGCTCTACCTAGGTCTTCATAGAAATCTATAAGTTGAAATGATTAAATGTAAAATGGTGCATACATTCATACTGTCTCCGGTATTATCATTGGGTCACCAGTTTAATAGTGCTTCTACAGTCTGATGTAATATAATACAATAATCCAGCAATAAACTCTTTAGCTTATAATGATCAGTTAATGTTCACAGTGTCAGAAGTGTTCAAAGTGAATTGTTGTAATTACATTATTACAAGAGGTTTTATTTTTGTTTAATCAGAAATGGAAGAAGATAAAGAAGCAAATGCCAAAATCTAGATCTGTTTAACTTAAAGTAAAGACTGTCACTAGTTAATTCAGTTTGCCTTCACAAGTCTGAATAAATAACAACATTAGAAGCCACATGTCCCTGAATCTAATATGTTGTGTCATGGGTTGCAGGTTGTACACGCTGAATTATAGATGCATACTGTTGCAGAAACATTCCTGTGATTGTAACTGGACTCAGAGTCAGGACTAGACCAACCAGACAGATTCATAGTGAAAGTACCTTGTTCCTTGTTCTAATGTAAGAGCTTCACTGTGTAAGTATATAAGAGATTTTCATTGAAATTTTTGGAAGAAGGGATTAGTGCCATTTTAAGGATTTCCATGTGCTAATTATACTTGTTTTCTGCAAAAAACATGTCAGACACACATAAGAGATTTTTTATGTATGCCTTAGTTAATACATGTGTGGAGGGGATTTTTGAGAAAGCTTGCAGCATATTAGCGTCACTATAAAGTGGGGCACGCCTGTGAGCCCTATGGGGAGCTCTACAGCCTTACTGGCACAGAGATAGGTGGGCGGAGGAGTGCTTCAGGATGGAATATGGTGAGAAACATCAGAGACTTGTTAAAGATCAGGGGGATGCTGTGACAAAGCTGACTTCCTACATGAATGTCAGGATTAACCTATCCCATTCACTGTGAGAAAACTGAGCCGTGTTTGAAATGAGAGCAGAGGGCAGGTTGCTCAGAGGAGGCACCAAAACACTTGGCTGTTATACCTTTAAGAATCAGTAATATCCCACTCACTAACTGGTATTTTTCTGTATGTATAAACAGCATTTTGCACAAACCACCATAGAAATGCAGCTGTTTTCCTTCTGCTGTGACAGTTTTATTGTTTGCCTGGGAAAGTTGGAGCCAGGACACACAGTAATGGCCTTCTGTAGGCCGCCTGGTGTGCATTGCTCTATTCAAAATGGCTGCTGTTTGAATAGGCTGGGGGAGTTGAAGTGAAGGGATGCAAATCGTTGATATGGAAAAGGCAAAGCTCAGACAAAAGCCCCAGTGTTTGTTTGAGTCTGTCATTAAGTCTGTTTTGTGCGTGTGTGTTTGAATATGAGCGTGTGTGACTATGACATTATACATCAGCAGTTTCCATTACAGATGCAAACTGGATATACAGCCAACACTAATAATGTCTTGTTTGAGCGTGCTTATCCAAAGAAAGATAAGATGAAGTTGTAGGTCAACTTCAAAACACTATTTGTCTCACATTCTTCATAAAAACAGTCCACTTTTCCCTGGATTCTGGGTCACAGCTCTCTCTGATTGTATCAGGAGTTTTTTTTATAGCTTCCAATCCTATTAGGCTTAGGAGTGTGTTATTTATGGAGTGTAAGTGAGAATGCCCCAAACTATAATGATAAGCTTTTCATCAGGCTTAGTCACTATGTGGTGTTTTGGGAAATTTCTTTTCAAGTCTGACTTTCTTTGTGGCTTTTCATCAACTGAAGATAGACACACTAAATAATTTTTTGAGAGATTTATTGAGTTACACAATTTTTGATTCTTCTTGATTCTTCTTCTCTTACTGAAGGCAACTGAGTGAGTTGTCTTTCTTTCTGACAACTCGTGCTTTTTTCTTTTTCTCCACCACCCCCTTGTAAACAATTGTTCCAGTCAGAATTATAACCAGTACAGTAACTTTTTTCCAAGTCTAGGTCATAAGATAAGCTGTCTACCTGGCAGTGACCCTGATCCCATTCCTCGATCAGGCTCCTGCCTGTCTATCTACCCTTGTCTTGCCTTGACTGCTTTATTCAAGCTCTTAAGAGACATGCAGTCTCAGAGGCTCTGGGAAACTGGGCGAAAGGCTCCTCAGACAGGTCAATATGTAACACTTGGCTCACTGAGGAGAAACACCTTGTTTGTTTAACTCAAAACTGGTTTAAACAGAGATTTCCTTTTGCAAGCTCATGGTCTTTGAGGCGCTGATGTGTGTTGGGAGGGAAAAAAATTTGTTTTTCAAAACATTTCATAATGACGCTGTGTTTACGGTCAGGGAGCTGATGGTGAGGTATCCAGTCAAGGAGAATAATCTCTTTAGTGTTCAAAGATGTCAAAGAAAATGTGAAAATTCCAGTTCATTACAATCCATCATGTGTCACTGTACACTCATCACTACACGTCTTGTAACTTGCTATAGGTGCTGGAGAGCTTTAAGATCATGGACTACAGCCTACTGTTGGGTGTGCACGTCCTGGACCAGAGCCAGAGAGATGGGGGTGAGCCAGGCCAGGCAGGGGGGGACGGGAGGAGACCTGTGGGTCAGAGGGTGCTTTACTCCACTGCCATGGAGTCCATCCAGGGAGACGGCAAGGCTGCCGAAGCCCTCACCACAGACGACACGTGAGTCGGCCCGGCTGGGGGAAAACACATATTATGCACACATATTTGGGCATACACACTCTGCCCCTGTCTGTCTCTTAATCTCCACATTTTCTCCCCCGGACACAGTTACACAACCGTGCTCATACTTCGCACAGGACACTCAAGCAGTGTACACACATTCAGGCTCTAATATAACCATGGCTACACAAATACAAACACAGCCACTGTTCTGCCTATTTACAGCAATACACGTGAATGTAAATACTGTAAGTGCCTCTTTTACAAACATTAGTAAAACTGTTTTGGTACAATGCCTTTATTTGAACAGTGTTTCAAACACTGCAGAAGATGAACAGAAGCTATTCTCTGACAGCTGCTGTGTTTTGACTCTGTTTTAGGATGGGTGGCATCCCTGCCAAAACACACAAAGAAGAAAAGCTGCTCATCTTCCTGGGTATCATAGACATTCTACAGTCATACAGGTACTGATCTTTATGAGACTGTATAAAACTGCTGCCATTTTATGTCTTTCATCTGATGATATTTGGGGGCATGAAACCCATTTAAATCTGACTGTATGACCTGCAGAAATGTCTGTCTCAATTCTAAAGAGTAAAGTGTCTCGTCAATAGCCAGTAGAGAAGTGACAGTTCAGAGGGAATGTGCATGAATAGTTGAGGACTGAGTTTGATAGCATGGTATGACTCTTGGAGTAACTGCTCACATTCAACAAGACCTCTTGATGTTGAATTATCACTCTACATTGGTGGAGAGCAGTACAAGCCACTTTATCACACTCCTGAAAGGACTCAAGACTTTTTCTTCATCCAACACGATTTAAGTGGACACAGCGGTCTATCAGTCTTCTTTATTTACACATTGATTTTTTGTCAGATAACAGAGCAGGAAGCCTTTTGGCTTATCGACTTTTCAAACTTGTGGAAATTTAAAAGCATCACATACATCTTTGTCAGCCCTCTTGGTCAAGGCCTTTAAATGCACACAGAGTAAGTGAGGTGAGATCGGGTCAGGGAGAAAGGATGAATAGGCCCAATTTGTTTCCACTTATCCTGCCTTATTTCTGGTGGCTTACGTCACTCAAAGACAACGTTATATAATTCAAAATTTTAATGTATTTTCTGCTTAGTAGCTGTAAAATAGACTTAGTTTGTGTTGCGCCATGCGGGAAAAGGGGAGCATCTTAGATTTGATCAAGCATAAAGGGAAAGTTTTTGGGTAAGTGGATACATTTCTGACAAGGCCTTTTCTTTTTTTGTTTCTCCCCAGGTTCATTAAAAAGTTGGAACATTCGTGGAAAGCCCTGGTGTACGATGGTGTAAGTCGATTCCTTGCTCAAATCTGACACTGCTGCCTTTATGAATGAGCCTTTCATGTGGTGACATACTCTAACATCCTCTCTGCTTGTCCGTAGGACTCTGTTTCAGTGCACCGGCCTGGGTTTTATGCTAGCCGCTTCCTCAAGTTCATGAGCACACGGGTCTTCAGGAAGAATCAACGTAAGTCTGCAGGTTCAGCATTGTCACATATGGGGTTTGAAGAAGCTCACATGCAGAAAAAAGCAAACAAAGGGCAGGGGCAGCAATGGGAAGTAGGAAATCCTGGCTTGATAAAAAGAGCCACTCCGTAGGGGTTTTTTATTGTCCGTTGCTAGGCACTTGTGTGTCACTGTAACATTATTAGATTAGTGGTAATTCACTTGTTACAATAAGTGGAATATTGTTTCCTTGTATGTCGTCCTGATCATCCAGAGCATTTTATTTTCTTTGCTGTAATCGTCTTCTGTAGTTAGCTGTTGTATAAGCATTTGAGGCACACAATTCATTTTGTGTAGAAATGTGAGCTTTGATTAAATTGTAGGATTAAATAACACTCTTTTGTTCTCTGAAGTTATGGACTTCATGTTGGTTGCGTGTAAGCAATCATGTGGCTAGATCATACAAAACAGATTTAATTTGTTGCCTGGCGATCGCAAAACAAAGGTGCACAGTCACAAACCACTGAGGTGGATGAAAACAGGTCGATAACTACCAGAGGCCTGGAAGCAAAGATGACGTTGGTTGCCATTTTAAACTCTGCAGAAATCAGGCATGCAGACCTGATTGATGTATGAGGGAATGATTGATCCTCAGTCAACATTTAAACCATTTTATCCGCACAGTCTATTTTCAGTGTCGTGGCTGTAGGTAAAGCCAGGAACCAGTTTTGGAACTTCACATTAACATCAAATATAGTAAAGATGTTATGCAACCATGCGGGACCCCCCTGTGGAAATGAACATGGCTGAGGCAAAGATTTGAGGATTTAGCCATGCTATTAACCATCGCCAAGTCCCGTCAGAGGGAGATGACAGGAAAGGATTTAATTTCATGCCCTGCTTGGGAGGCAGAAAAAGGATGGCTTAGGGGACACTTGTGCAATCGTCATTGTGCAGTTAACAGTTTAATGACTTTGCTAATTTTGGAGGCAGAGCTTTGGAGTTTCATTGTGTTTGAACATTGCTTCAATCAGGATAATGGTCTCTTTCAACTATCTCCTCCAATTATCTCCTCCTCTTACTCTTTCTGCTCCCGCTCCCCTGAATCTTTATCCCTCTTTTTCCTTTCTTTCCCTCACTTGCACGCTCCTTTTTGCTCTGCAGCATTTCGATTCTCTCCTTCAAAGAGGACCCGTACTTCCATCCCGGCTCTGAAGTCGTCCTCACAGGAGATCCTTTCATCGCAGGCAGATGAGAGGAACGCGGAGGACAGGAGGGACAGGCTGGGAGGAGCTTGCAGTCTGGCCAGTCTGGATGGACAAGGTACACAAAACTTTGTTGCGAAACCTCACTCTTACCGTGACAACTTTTTGTTCACTGACTTCTTTCCTCATAGTTTGTAAGACAGTGTATCTTGGATGCCTGACAAGATTCAGGGATGTTCATAGAAGTATCTTAATTATTAATGAGACTATTTAAAACTCCTAAATGATTCAATAATAGATACACATGCCACCTTTTTAAACTGTGTCCTAATCTGACATTTCATACTCATTTTTGAGACACGTTACTTGAGACATTTTCAGTTTTTTTCAGATTAGGTCATAAAAACTTTGTCCTCTAATCACTGCCCTGGGAGGAAGCTGTCACTGGTTAATATAGTGTTTGGCCTTGATGGAAAGAAAACAAGCGACCTTGTTATGAGCAGCAGCTTAGATACATAAACAGCATATGTGTGTGTCCATGTGCGAAGAAGAGATGTGTAGTTTTAGCTGTTATCCTCACCCCCGTCTCACTCTCCCTCATGATCGCAATCTGACCCCCAGTACATGAAGGTATTTGAATCAGGTGTTTGAGGAAAGGTGAAAGTGTCTGTAGTGATGAACACGTTTCGCAGCAGTGTCTGACCTTTGTGCTTAATGTGTTGGCCAATGTCACACCGGAAGAAACGAGGGCGTTGGCCTACATGTGGAGCGGAAAGAGAAGTCATAGGGTCATGTGTCCTTTTTCTCTTTACAACTGAGCGCTCTCCCACTGATGTCTCAATCGGTGATGCAACATACTCTAAAGCAATTTGGATTGTTACCCTTCCTGACTCTATTTACAGGAACTAAATCAGTCTGAAAGTGGACTGAGCAAATCTTATGAGAGGTTAATACAGAGAAATATGTTAGTGTCATTGGAACCACTTAATCAATTGGATCAAATCAAACTGTCATGCCTTGCCTTGTCTCAGTCATTAAACTCTGAAGTGTACACAAGAATGACTTTCTCCTTTCCTCCTGTGGATGATCCACTGTCAGCTTTAGATGTTGATCAATACAAAGCTTGATCATATTGACTAATTGGCTCAATTAAAGGGGAAATCCACCAACTTTACAAAGTTCAATTTACTCATCATTAGTAGTACAACTCGGCCTGGGAAAAAAAGTAAACAGAAGTCCCGGAAGTCTCTTCGCAGCCTGGGCCTCAAGGTGACAAATACTGGAAAAAAAACCTGTGTTATAAACTGGGTGGATGGAGTAAAGGTCAGAGAAAAAGATAAGGAACTGGGAAATGTAGGAAAGTGTGCAATTGTTTTCTTTTACTGATATCACATGAATGTTTTTCCTCAGCTGTGTTCGGTTCGTACCTGCGTCCTGATCTGGTCCCTGCCAACCCGTCCTTCTACGAGGGCTCCTCAATGGGAACCATCTCAACCTCCTCCATCTTTGTCAACTTGGACAACCAAACAGAAGAGAGGTACTACGCGTTTTCCTTTATACTCTTTCCCGTTGCTGTCATTATAGCATGACACTGTGTTGATTTAGTGTTGGAAAGAATATTTTATCACCTTAAAACAATGAGCCAAGGTTCCTGTTCACAACATGGCCTTGAGGACGAGAAGGAAGGCAAGTAAATTTGCCACGCCAAACACACACACACACACACACTCCCACGCTATTATCACCTGTGCTCTGACATCACATGGTCTTATTGGTGACGTGCGTCACGGAGCAGGTGACTCAGCTGGCTTGGCAACACGGGTCCAATATACATTCACACACTTCCTACACAACATACAAACAGTACAGTTAAAGGATGAGAGGTGTGATGGTGGGAACTGTCAGTCTCTTTTATCTACAAGACAGAAAAGAAGGAACTTTACAAACAATTCTTACGGCATAATATAGAGAATCTTTTAACGACACAGTGTTGACTCATAGACCTGGATTAGTTATTTATTACCTGATATTGTAAAATCTGATGAAATGATACAGTACATTATGAAATAATAATCAGCGTATTACATTGACAAGTTTTATTACACCTTTAACCCACTTTTTACCACTTCACTACACTGGCTGGCTGCTTGCTAGAAGCTTCTGAACACTTTGTCCTCTGCCCTCGACGTGTTTCCCGTCTTTCACCTCTCCTTCTGTCCAGCAGTGTCAGGTTCAGCTTGCTCTCTGAGGCTCCATTGTGTGACTTGCCTGGTCCTGTCCCCTCATCAGTCACCTGCTGCTGCACTGACATTGTTCTGTCAACTGTTTTTCATAAATATTTAAACAGCGGCTTTGACACGGTCTCACTTAGTGCCATTATGCCGCAGAAAGACTGTGACAAAGGAGGACAAGCGGTGCAGCCGCGACTGTACGTCCACCAACAACAATCCTTGTCTGACAGCTGGTCTGCCTGTGACAGTTGTAACACCTTACGTTGTGATGAGTCAGGGTCTTTCTAAAATACAGCTGTTATTTTACATATATCTCTCTCTCCTTATCCTTTCATCTTTCTCTACAGCTGTACTTCTCTGCTGCTCCCTCTACCTGACTTTCATTTTGACTTTGAACACAAAAGGTAGTCAGTCACATGTCATAAAAGAGAAAAACACATTCCTGAATTTATCAGGGAGTCACCTGATGTACACACATATAAGATAAATAGCTCTCAAGTTGCCCTCTGGTGGTTGAACCAGGACCGTCAAATAAAAGGAGAGATGAACAAAATTGCACTCCGTCTTCTAATGGTCAATCTAAAGCCATATATTTGATGCAGGTATTAATGCAGTCTCATAGTGAACTGTATTTCTTTATTGAAGTTCATTTGTTTGTTGCTACTTTTATGCTTTTTTTTTTAGTTAAACTGAGGTTTTCTCTTCCATGTTTCCCCCCACTAAGTCCAATTACTTGCAGGGATTTCTGTGAGGAGTTGTGATGGCTGTGTAGGCTGCTAGACTTTGCTTACTCATACATATCTGACATTTTTAAAAGCCTATATGACACTCCCTGCTTATCATTATTTTTTAGACATTTTCTGTTGCATAAAATACTGTACATGATACAGTATTTGTTAATATCCTGGTTAGGATCTTGAGGATGTTGTCTTCACTTAAGCTGGAACCAAAATTACTTATATATTTAAAGAATAATTCAGTTCTTAGGTTCACGCTTTTCTCCTATGCTATATTTGACCATCTGCCAGCAGGGGTCTCATTTTGACTTAATCACTGTGGTCGATCTTGAAGAGACTGTTCATTTCCTGAAACATTTCTGAGACTATGAGCCTCTGAGCTGAGGCCTCCACACCAGACGTTTCATCTCTTTGTCTCTTTGATGTCAGAGTCTCTGCAATAGTGTGTGTGTGTGTGAGATTTGTTTCTTCTGAGTTTTTTTTCATCCGTTGTCAAGCACTGTTTATACAGCTGCTTTACCTGAACGACCTTTGAACCAGACAATAAACTCTCATGCCTGTCTCCGACATGGGTTAATATTCAAATATATTTTTCTGTTTCAGAGATGACGTTGCATCCAGCTCCACGTTTACCCTGGAGGACAGTGCCATCTGCCTCACTTCAGAGCAGAGCACCATGGACGTGGACATAGACCGTGATGACGGATCTGTTCTTGATGTCTACTTGGTGAGTTGTTTCTCCATTTGTTATTCAAGTCACTCTCACATTGAGCTTATCGTTGTGAATTTGTGACTTGTTTGTCCTCTTCAGGTGTTCAGGTATTGGCTAGCTGTGATAATGCATATAGAGCCTGTACACATTTAGAAAACAGGCCTTAGGTGTTTAAAATCACTCTTTTCTCTCTTCTCCCCTGCAGTGAAAAATGCAGCTTTACAAACTTCATTTCCTCCTGCCAATCATAAGACAATCGCCGCACTCCATTGGATGGGCCAGGCTGGCCTTTTGACTCCACTTCTAGTGCTGCTAGATCCATATTGCCACTCGTATTGCCAACACATAAGAAGACTGAGATTCTCTCCTGGTTGATGGACTAAAAGAAGACACCAACAGCCACAGTGATGGACATCTGCAGGAACCATGTGACGTATCATGTAATGTGATGAACATCAGGCTGAGTGTCGCTTCTTAGAGCATGCGTCAACGCAGTGACATTAAGTTTTATATATGTATACTGTTTTCATGGCCCACACAAGATCTCAGCATTTACTATATATACATAGGAGAGGGTAGATACATTTCTTTAAATGTTTTTTCTCCTGACCAGAAAGAAATGAGACTTTCTAAGTTTGCAGCTGCATTAGTTGCTGATCAGAAGAGAAATGTTTACAGTGAATTTATGACAGAATCTTCGTCCCGGATCAATGGGGATGTGACGGTGTCCCATGGAGGACACAAGCCAGCTTGTAGCCACAGCCAAGACAGATGAGAAAAGACTCACATAAACAGACTTAATGGATTCTGAAGCTCCTGAGGTCGAACACAGACTGTGACATGGTTAAAGTGGCCACCTCATCATAGCTGGGCTGTTATTTGTGCTGCCCTGACAGGAAACTGAAGCCCTGGCGAAGGGCTGCTGGAAAGTAAGAAAAGACAGTTACTGGATCTTGGATGAAGCCCAGAGTGGAGGGACGACACACTCGCTCTTGATAAAAAGGCACTTTTGACATTGGTTATGATTACTGTAAGAAATATTTTCTCTGAAGAAGTTGCTTAGGTGGGTGGGCTGCCTGACATAAGCACAGATTTGGATATGTGAATATGCACTTTTTTTCTCTTTATACTACAAATGCACACCTCTGTAAGTCAATGATACTGGTGTAGATCATTTTTGATGTGGAGCTACTAGTTTTGTGAGGTTTGCGTCATGACTGAAATGCTTTTACTCAGGAGATCCTTTGATAATGAATAAGTGTGTCCTCTTCAAGAAGTTATCAGACAGGAATCCTACACTTAGAAGCTGTCCGATACCTCTTCATCAAGACCATATCCAACTATAAATGTTGAATTCCACAAACACACGTCACTTGAGACCATAATTTATTATGTAAAATTCAATATTTTACCATTTGCTGAAAAAATACTTTAATCGCTGAATGTAAAGACAATGCATATTTATATAAAGAGGCTCCTATGAATAAACTGCTTAAATTTAATGTCTGTCATGTCTGTTTGATTACTGAAGTACTCATGTGAGCCTAACAATGAATAATTTGTATGTACGCATGACTTGGGAGTTAGCTCAGTTTTATTTATTCTTTTTTTGTGCAGAAGTTACCCTGCAAAGTACTGCTAAAAGAGTACACTGCACTATATCTGTTGTGTAACAATTTTAATTTACAGAAAATTGTCAAATTGCATTACATTTAGTGCAAATAATAACACTTCTGATGTACAACTTAGAAATATACAAAGTGTGTAGATTACTGACAAAATATCAAAATTAAAAACACTAAATGCATTCTTCAGCTGACATTGCTCTTAGATCTAGCTCTTGTAATCATCAGCAAAAAAATTACGCAGATCCTCTCTAACCTTCAACCCCTTAGACCAAAAATCTGATGGTGAATTTTCAACCACACAGATCAACTGATTGCAAAACTCCCCAAATTTTGATGGCATTTAACACAATCTATAGTAAATCAAAATCTTGAGGTAAGATGATGTGAAATGCTGACCCTTTCTTGCCCCCGCTTCATTTCAGTGGTGATAAATGCACATCTGGTGGCTGTACAGTAGAGATAACCAGGATTTTTAGGGTTCATCCTGGTGTCTAAGGCATTCTGGGGGAAGTTTATCAGTCAAAGGGCAGGAGGCCACTGCACTGTAGTGTGGCATGTGAAATGTAATATTAGAGTATAACTGTGAGTGTACAGTGTAGATATCTTACTCAGCATTTTACAACTTTACTTTATCCTGTACCATAGCAGCAGGACCAATTTACAAATTTGACACTCTGAAAGGACAGACAGACATTTTTTGCTGCCTCATCAGGGGCGGAAAAAGATGAAAAACAACCTCAGCTATAAAAAATGTAACCACTCATCTCTCAATGAAAGAGAGGAATTTTTATATCAGACACTATGGCTGGCTATTTGCCAATATCTGTCAGAAACCCTATGTTACATGGAGGTTAAAGACAGATACACACAGTAAATAGACCGCAACCTAGCATCTATAGACCGCCGTCAACTACATCATAGATATCTAATTGATTATCAGTTCAGCTGTGTCAAAAATATTGTCCAACATGAGTTAATTACTTAGAAAATGCTCTTAATCTCCAGCTTCAGGTTTCCTTGGCCCATTCTGTTATCAAATTCAAGCGCTTAACAGTCAATTCACATTTCTCACATTGGTAAACTAACTGAAAACTTATTCCGTTTTCTCTGTACAATACATTGTGTCCATGGTGCTGTCTGAAAGCTACTTTATAACAATCTAGAAATATAAGATTTCAAAGCTTTAGGCTCTGACCCCCCATCAAACTGCAAAAAGAGTCATCACTAGAGGGACAGGAGAAGGCAAGAAAGAGGAGATACTGTACCACACCTCATCAATGCTTTTCCTGTCAATATCTACTTTCCTCTCTCATGGTAGTTACTTTAGCAGCAGCAAAACAAGTAGCTGTAATACTAGTGATTAAAGCAAACCCAATAAAGTCAAGAATTGTGTAATCATAAGAAATGTACAAAACAATTTACAAAAAAAAGCAAATAACTGGTAACAATTCAAAAACCACTTAGGAAACTTGAATTTACATACAAATGTACCCATGACCAACAGATGGTGTTAAGCCATAACAATGTGGCTGGGATGACAACTACTGATGGATTAAAGCCATAAAACCAGTCTTCTCTACAAGCAGGTATCCCGTGGGACGTCCTGGATGATATGGTGTCCTGCATGTAGTAAGTTTGAAATCACATTCTAACTGACAGGTAAATGGGTCATGTAGTCTTCGAGAGCCTGTTCAACACTGAACAATGTAGCCTCCCAAGTTGGAACCCTCTGCCTTCAGCAAGCCTGAAACATGAAGAAAGATTCAACGTCATTACCCCCAAAATTAACAAAACTGAATTGATGACAGAATTTCTCATCTGCTGGGTTTTTCATGGTTAAATTACATATAAAGCACAAACCAAGATATATCCCATTTATTAACAGTGAAATGAATGTTCTATCTATCTGTTTAATTGCTTTCTCATTTACAAAACAAAAAGGGTTTGTGATCCTGGTTACCTCTGTGTTCAGAAGAGGATGGGCTTCCCGGAAGTTTTATCCTGGACGTAGGAGGTGAAGCGTTTGAGGAACTTGGGATACTCTCTCTTGGCCACGGCTCTGAGGACCGAGGCTGGAGCCCAGCCTCCTGGGTTTACTGCAGCCACACAGAAGAAAATGATTAACAGTGTGTATGAGCTAACCTGTGGTGAAATGATTTGTCATAAACCCACATAGCACAGATTGAGTACACAGACAGAGGTCTAGGGCGCCCTCTAGTGACGGTAAGGCTGTATTTGTTTCAAATGAACCCCCATGACCTGTCCATCCTCTCTAACAATAAAGTGGCTTCCTTCTGTAGCTCTGCTTTATGTCACAATCTCCTAGCCTACTGGAAGTCATGGGAGGGGAGAAGCTGTGCAAGTGAGGACTGCCATTTCAAAGACAAGAGCACACAGACGGTCTTGCTGTTCAAAGACCACTCAGCAGATATATGGCTAATAATAAGGTTGTTCTCAATTATTTCAGTAAAAGGTGTCAAACAAAATAAAAAAAACTAAAACCTCAGTAATATGTCATGGCCTGTCATTCAGACAAGTAATTTAATACAACACACAAAGAGCTACAATGGCTGAATCACCGTAAAAGAAACAGGTAAAGCTACTATCTTGTTATGGTTTGTACCATTAGCGATCAGGTTAGAATTAGGATAATTTGCCATTTTCAGCATGTAGGGTGCTAGCTTGAAGGTTGTTGTTGTTTAATGTAGCGACAGGGATTTTGACAACAGTAACACACACATTGCAGAAGTGGTAGGGTAATGCAACCTGAAATAGGACTCCCAATGACAGTTTTATATTAACAGTCCACATCTGGTGAGTAAAACTCATAAGGAACCAATCTAAATCTGATCCAAGATCCATAGCCATTACATTGCACAATTAACATTTACTTCATAACTTTGGGATATGTATAAAACAAACTTGACTGGGAACTATGCAGCACATGCAGAATTGAGGAACTGTGACTCGATTGGCAGAAAAATTAAGCACTAGAAATGGCTTGAAATTGATAACGTTGTGTAAAATAAATAAAACTATTGACCGACATATATAAAGTGTTCACTTGTAATGACATTTTAACAGATCTCAGTCCTGATGCCTCAGCCAGGCATATTTGTAATCATAGTTTCATGTATTCATCACCTTAAATAATATCTTTCTGTGAAATGTCTTTTTGTTGGCCTGTAAGCCTGTGTTTGCCATGATTATCTTGATGAAGTCAGCAGCCAGTATGAGTGAATATTAATCAGGGGTGTTTCACTATTTACAGGAATATATCTATGGTTGTTACATGAAGCTCACAAAAGGTACACAACATTTTGAGTTCAGTGTGATTTATAAAGGGAAATCTGTGTAGGATGCATGCATGCACTTGTACAAGCACCTTCTGTGTTTCGTCCATACGCAACCTTTTGAGGTGAATCTTGGAATGTACCACACTAAGATCATATGGTGAAATTTAATGATTTATTTAAAATGTGATGACAATATTTCACCAGTTAATTGCAAGCAAACTGTTAAACCCAAAAACAAAAAGAAGAGTCACTAGATGGCAGGAGGGAGCTTTACAACAACAGCTTGAGTTTTCTCACTTGCAACCACCAGGATTACAAAATCTAATCCTAAAGGCTTTTTGCTACATGTGAGTGTGGTGCAGCAGACACATGTCTCAAGTTTTGTTTTTGTTTTTGTTCTGACAGGCCCTGGATGTGTGCAAGTAGGCGAGGGTGATAGAAAAAAAAAAAAATAAATAAATAAATAAATAAATAAAAATCGCTGTTCCTGCTTTTGATCTCGATAACTGAATTAATGCTTGATCGAATGATTTTATAATTGAAATCGGTATGTCCCTCGTTATCTGAAAGCATGACATTTTGCTACTTTAGCTCCATATACACTGGACTTTTTTCAATCTGTTTGTTTTCTTTTAAGCCCTTGTGTGACCTGCAGCTATTTGTCGATGGTTAAAACAGCCGCTGACATCTCAATAAGTCAACATAACCCTTCACCCAGTTAACTATGTGTCGACTCAAGTAAACATTCAAGCTGTATCTATTTAAGCTGATGTGACAGTGGAGCTCTTTCTTGCTGGGCTTGAGCAATTATTCACATATAAAATGTATCTTTACCTTTACCGGACAGTCTTGTGTTAAATATTATCATTAATGATTTCTTTAATTTCTCCTCCAGAGCAAAATTACTTATGTTAGCATGGACTGTCTGCAGACAAGACATAATAGTCTGACCTAAATTGATCAGGGGTTAGGCCTCGGCTTCACACTTCCTTGTGGCATGTACGGTAGGTTGAATTTTAACATTAAGGTGATTGTAAGCAGATTATAATTACATTGATGATAATAATGCGTCTTGGGCATTTACACTGAGATCTAAACATTATCAGTATATCAGGCTCAGGCGGAACTTACCATTGGCAACGTAGGTGATCTTACAAAGGATGTTGTCTCTACTGATCTCTTTATCACCCTCTGGTGGGCTGACCAGTGTTTGACAGATCATGGCGACATTGATTTTGGCACGAACACACCGGTTCGTGGGCTGAAAGTAAAACAAAAATGTAACTGCGAACAATCCCTTGAGCTGCAACAAATCTCACTGTAACTAATTTGACAGAGTTACTGAGGTTAAGCGGGTCTAAAGCTCTTCTTTCTTCCATTTATCCTTGAAAGGGCCCCTATATCAGAGCTTTTTTTTGCTTCTTTTATTTGTTTAAAGAGTTTTTTGTAACTTAATGTTGTAATGAATCAAATAACTTTTTTATCTAAATATCTAAAAGTCCAAGTCTTAATTAGTCTAATCTAAGACTAATAATAATCTAACTTGGAGACCTGATACATTGACAAAATGACAACATAAAAACATGTATAAAACTAGAAAACTCCCAATAAAGCATGATAACAAGTGTTAAAGTGTTAATCTTACAAGGGCTTTGTCGTGGTCTACAGAGAAGTTGCAGACCAGCCATGTGTCTGGATCATTTTCATTTGTTGCCAAGATCTTTCTGATGGCTGACAGATACAGCACATCTCTCTGAGAGGCAGGCCACACTCTCTGAAACACAACCAGAGCCAATCAAATAAGCTGCAGAATATTACTGATCAAATGTGCAACATTTTTCAGCAAATGTCAATTTACCTTGTGTGTCTGGTAAACAATGACGGCGTTATCAGAGAGTGTTTCCACAAGGTTGAAATTTTCAATGGTGGCTGAGGGAGGGAAGAATTCAGTCAAGTTGGGACATTAACACAGAGAGAGTAAAAAAGTGTTGACATGATGGTGATTTCTGAAATGTTACTGAATGAACTTACTCTCCCAGTCCAATCGGACAGCTGTGTCCCAGAAGTAGTGGCAGACCTCATGTCCTGTCACCCCCTTCACAGAATGTGTAGCTTTGAGAGGATCCAGCACAATACCGTTCTCCTCTACTTCTCTCCTGTACACCTGTTAAACAAAGTGTAGAGCGTGAAACAGAACAAATAGAAAGTTGCATCAGTAGTAGAAACATATTCAAACATCACAACAAAAGATCCTCTTAATTCTGATAACTTGAGCTGATCTTTCCAGTTTGAAAACTAATTATATGCTAAATCAATTCATATTTGGAAGCATGGAAGCGACAGTGGTGTAAGGTGGCCAACTCATGTACTTCATTAAAGTAAAAAATTACTGGTAACCTTTATCATGCATTAACGGATTATTTTTCCATTGTTGCATTAATATTGCTAGTCTGTCTTCCACCCCCACTAGCTGACTAATTTTGCCTCCTTCTGATCTATCAACCACAGTACCTTAGAAAAGGCAAATGAGACTTAAATATTCACAGCTAGCAATCAAGGGACATGATTCATAAGCAGCTTCTCTCCTCTGTGCTCACCTTCATCTCTCCTTCTTCTATAACCAGCTGCCAGTTGGCATCTCCACCCACATCCTGAAGCGAGTAAGTCATATGATTCTGCACCATCTCCTCCACCTGAGACACGGACATATATTGATTAAATTCTTATGTCAGAGAATCTTTTACTGTTCCTTTACCTGCCTACTTGAGGACAAGCTTTAAAACAGGACACAGTTTGTTGAGCGACGAAAACATAGTATTAGGAATGCTATGCTCATGTTCAATAAATTATAGTCTTCCTGAGAAACACATCTACTGTGGCACCTGCTCTGGAAAACAGAGGTTTCAATGACATTAGATAAGGCAACAGAATCTCAAAATCTTAGGAATTTCTTCTTTAGCCACAGAGCAGTAATCAAATAAATATTCCTGCTTGGGGTTATTACTCAACGTCTCAACAATGCATTAAGAACACAGTGCTGTCTGGATTCATGCCTACTCATGCTGTGGAAGACAGAGTGATGCGGGGGAAGGAAATTAAGCACTAGATTCCAGTCATGCATTATTAGACTAACTTTATTCTTATCAGTGTTATGATGAAAACTGGTATGAGCGGAAGAAAACCTGTTAGTCACTCAAGGAATTTCATTTTTTCAGGATGAATTTCAGACTTTTGCTTCAGTGCATTACATAACAGTACAACGATTTTGGTGCAAACGCCTGCTATAAACATTCTTCTCGAAGCACCGGAAATCCTGGAGAGACTGGTTAGTAGACATTCTCATGCTAACTGTTCATGCTCTATCTGCCTGCGGAGGAAAGCTGTAGGCGTTTGCATCCACATACAGATACAGGTGCCCGCTGTTGACCAAATACAGTACCTGAGTGCTGAATCTGTGAATGTCATCTGAAGCACTGACTAGCTCAACCGAGGACAGGGAAGAAGAATGGCTATGGGGCTGTACAGCGGAAAGGAAGGAAGATTGGAAGAGAAAGGAATAAGGAACAAAACGGAAAGAGGTGCCACTGCAGCAGCAATCACAACCTGCTCAAGAAGTATATCATATGAAGAAGTTAAGCTCTCGAATCATTGCAACAAGCACAACTGATTATCTGTGTGAACTGTTTAGGTGAAACAAGGACACATGAGAAAGTTCCAGCAGACAAGTTGCAGTTGCAGAGTTTTAGACTGTAGGCAGGTCACACTGGTTGTAAGCTGACTAGGCTTCAGACAGGAATGAGAAGACTAAGTAAACAGTAGCCGGTAGCCTTGAATTAGAATAAAAAGCAGGATGGAAATAAGATGTACATTAAAGAGAAAATAAGAAATCTGTTGAGCACCTTGGTGGCAAATCGATGTGTACCGATGGTTGAGTAGACGTCTCCAGGAGGAACGGGAGTTAGTCGAGGTATCCTGACCTTCTCTGACTGGCACTGAGGGACACAGAGTAGGAGTTTGTTAAGAAAGAAAACGATATTATAGACAAAGGCAACATCTCTATGTGTAATCTTCACAGATCTTCACAGATGTGCTTTTGTTCACTTTGCTTTGTTTAAACGTGTTGCAAAGAGAGATAAAGGCAGATAAAGGCAGAGAAAGTTGAGGTAGGGAGGAACAAGATATTCAATGTGCCTTTTAGATGAAATCTGTAATTGTTTTTATACACACCAACCATTTTGACTGAGCCAACAGAACAACATCAAACCTGTTCTTCTATCTTGTCCTGTCTGTCCAGTGCAGCTTCCACCGCATCAAAGAACTCATCCTCATTGATCAGACTGTTGGGCCCCTCCTGCGGAAAGCAAATGTTGGAACCGATATAAGAGTCCTGTGAGTATAGCCTTGCAAAAGGTGCAGAATGATAAAAAGCCATTTCTAATTCATTTATTTTATCTGATAATTTCATCTTGCCTCGTAGTCTGGGCCTCCGTAGTGTGACTTTTTCTTCAATTCATTCATAGCAGACTTGTAGGCATCCTCTACCCTCCTTCTCTTCTCTAGCTCCTGAAAACACAGAAAGAGTGTAGTGTTGTTAGTGCAACTACATTAAACAACATATAATTTTGACAGCACGCAATTAGAAACATCTATTTAAAAAAATCTTTGTTGCATTTAAAAGAGATCTGCTACATTTACATTACATTTGGATGACATACAAAGAGGAATTCAATGCTAAAGAGTCAGAAAACATCTCCGCCCCAATGACAATGCTCCGTTCATCAGCTTTCAGCTGACAGAGTTGCAAAGAAAAGGCTTATGTCACAAACAATAGGGCAAACCTACCACATCATTCTGCTTTGAGCACATTCAAACAGGTTTTACTGAATGTCTCATCTGCCATTAAACACACTTCACACAAATGAATTTGAGAAAACAGACTGCTGCTATACAACGGAGAACTGAAAAGGTTGGATTACCTTCCAGTGGTAAATTTACTGTTTTCACCATTTATTACTTAAAAGCACAGAAACAAAGAAAAACCAGCATAATTATTTGGTAAGAGCAAATGAATCAAAATACAAACAAACTGAACCTACTCTACAACTCTGCACACAAAAAACTGTTCATATATCACAGTTTATCCTGACTGCAATACGAGAAAGCAAGCTAAATAAAGCAATTGTGGCTGAAAGTATACAGAAATATGAATTATACTCTCTTAAATACTTAAATGGAGGAACCACACAGAAAAGCAAACTGTCTAAAGGAAGGCGGGGACAGGTAGCACAAAAGTAAACAGGAGCTGATCCCGTTTCAGCTGTCTGTAACCACTCGACAAACAGACAGATGGACAGAGACCTACTTTAAAGAAGTGGCTGCAGGTCTGTAGAGGTATCCATCTCTGTTTCTGGTGTTTGAGCAGCTCTGTCCCCCTTTGTAGCGAAGGCTTCCACAAATTGCACCATGAAGTCCGAGCAGTCATTTTCTAATTCACTCTCTGTAAGAGTCTGAGCAGGTGTGTCTACTTCCTTTGAATGTGTGTTCTGTGACTATTTCTACATTAGCAGCTAAACATTACACACATAACCAAACACAGATAAGACTGAGGTAGTTTTACTCTAGCAGCCTAACGAACTGAAAGCTCTTCCTGGCTTCAGCAGGTTTTAGGGTTGGGCAGCACGCCTTTGCACACAGACAAAAAAAGAAACTGGTTTGACAACATCTGCAGAGCTGAATCCTGATCAGCATTGAGGAGCTCTGAAGAGCAAACCTTCACAGACACAGACCGCTCTCTAGATTAAGCAAATTCCATGAAAAGGGGAACTCCAACCACTGATAAAAAACCAAAACGATTGAATAACTGAATGGTTAAAGGTCATTAAGAAAAACAGGTGTTGCACAGGGTTGAGCCTCTGGTAACCAGGTCTGACTATGTTGAAATGCATATGTTCATTGAGCAACAGCTTAATGAACATACAAACATTAACCACCTGTATGCCAGATCCTATAAAAAAATTGTGATTTTTAGTAATATGGACCATGAAATTTAACTATTTTCCTGTTTTCACACTGACTAAGCACCAACACCAAGTTGCTTTACAAAGACAACTGGCAGTTGAACAGAGAGCTACATTGCGAAATGTATTGCTTAAGGCACCTTAACGTTACCCACAAAAAAATCTATTGAGAGAGCACCAAACAACAAACAAAGCTACAAACTTCTTTACAAGATAAACCTTAAGTAACAAAATAAATGCAAATATGAACATGCAGAAATCAGGAACAAATAAAGCCTTCAACAAATACCCATATCAAACCTTCCATAGCCAAGAAAGAGTTTAAGGTTATGGACGATTACATCTACATAACTACATCCTTAGGAGTCTTGACTTATCTAACCTGTTAATTCAGACAGCTATTTATCTAATACAGCTAGTGTCTTTTACATGTAAAGCAAATTCAGAGTCACCTCCTTTAAATCACCGTCTAGCCACTCCATAACAATCACTGTAGCTTTTAATTGTAATTTTCTGATCAACTTCAATATCAACATACCTGCCTGTTTTCACATACAGCGATCATGACATTTGGTAGCAGCATGTTACACTACAACCTAATCACCTGAAGGACAGAGCCAAAAAACACAGAACTCTTGGTCACAATAACCACCTCATTAAAGACAATGGAAAGCGACAATTAGCTCCCCAGCCTGTGAAACACCCACACAGCAGTAGCTGCTGACAAGCCCACTCATAATCAAAGTGCTTATAATTCACATGACATGTCAGACAATGTGAGTGACATTTATTTTAATCACTGTGTCTAGAGTGTGAGACTGTACCTTGTCCAGTCTCTTCTGCCAGCTGTCCTCTCGTTTCATCATGAGTTCGATGCAGTGGGACAAGGTGGAGAGGATGCCTGCTGTGGTGGCCTTGAAGGTGATGGCCTCACCCTTGAAGTCTATCCCGTTCATACCTTTGGGGCTGGCAGGGGAAAACACTGGCACAGACAGAAACAAGGAAATGACCCATGACTTGATTAAAAATTGACATTCTAGCTTTTCACATTTAAGTCGAATCAGTTATTACAAGGCCAAGCAACCAAAATGTGTTTTTATACATTTTCTCAAATGAAGCAAAGAATGTGTGACAGCACCTACGGGTAAACTCACATTTCTCTTTGCTGCCATTGTTGTTGTGATTATATTCACCGTCAGGTCTTGTAGTGGTAGGAAAGTCATCTTCGTCTTCCTCTACTACTGGGAAGAAAACAACAGCAATCTTTTTTGTTCAAGATTTATCTGTTATCCATCCTATTGACCACATTATAAAATGGCATAAATACCTAAACCTTTACGTACCTTTTACGTAAACATGTGCAGTGTGTACAATGTAGTTTAACATTCTCAAGCATATTCAACAGAAGTAGCAAACTTCTAAACTTAGTTACTGGAGCCAGTTACTACTTTGTCTTAATTTAAAAATTCCTGATGGTGCAATGACACATTACTACTCTACAAAAAACCCATCAGATGAAATTGCATGTACATGATTTTAAGGACTATAGAAAAGTTCTGCCTCAGAGATTAAACAACCCACAAAGTGCCCTGAAAGCACATATTAATTTTTTTCCCCCATTTCTCAATGAGTCTTACCAACCACTCTCCTTCAACTCTCATACTGAATGAAGCTCCTGCTCTATAAATTATTTCCCTTGCCAGCAAACATCAAGGGTAATCCACCTCGCCATGTCCACACTGCACTAAATATATCAGAGTTTTGTACAGTAAAACTATTTAATACAAATTATAACCTGGTTAAACTAAATCCCTGACGTTATACCGAGATATCAATGCCACAGGTTACCTCTGTCTCTCTGAAACTCGTCTTTGGAGACAGCATCAGCACAGGAGTCAAAGTATTTCTGCAGGGTGTCCACTTGTCTGCACAGAATGTCCCGGAAGGTTTCCATTTCTGCTAGCTTCTCACGCAACCTGTGCCCCTTCTGAGCAGAGAGGAAGAGATGCAATCAAAGGCTGTCAGGGGAAAGATTCATTTCAGTTCTCTTGTTTTAACATCATGGCAAAGCTGTAAGAAAAATTAAGTACATAACACTTGACATTCATACAAGTTACAAAAGTAATTACAGCAGATCTAGCCTTTAGCCATTTTATTCAGGAGGTTTAAATGTGTATTGATGGAAATACTTCAGAGAAGGCAGCAAGGGACGAAGAACTTGGCATTATCTGCTACTGCCTAACATCTTCTAGCTTTCTGGTAATCATTTTTGTTTTGTTTTGTTTTTTTTTTTACCTTGAAAGAGGATGTGGATGTGGCAGACAAGGCACTGGCTGCAGAGGTGAGGGACAACATGGAACCATGACGCCTGAGGCTGGTTTCTGAACCATAACCAGACTCCGCCTGCAACACAGAGGGAGGGATCGAAGGATATAGAGGAAAGAGAGACAGTGTAGGAAGGAGAGAGTATGATATGGATGATAAGAAAGAAGGAGAATGGAGGATTCATGGAGAGGAGAAGCAAGGAGGAGGGAATAGAAGATCAGTGGGTGCACAAAACACATTAAACAGTCTGCAATATAATAAGAAAGTCTGCAGCTCATAAAAACTAGACAGAAACAGAGAGAGGAGGAGATCAATTCTAGCAGTCAGCAGCACTGAGTAATGCTGAACTCAACCAGAGCACGACCTACACCTACATAGACAAACAGTCTGTTGAAAGGGACTGCGGCTGACAAATATATACAAGCCTCAGCCCAGCCAGTAGGCATGATACTAAGTGGTTGACAAATAGTAGAAATAAATTACACTGGCAATCAAGCCTAGATCTGTCCATTCTGGGATTCACTTGCTGGAGAAAAATCATGCATATACTTTTTAGGACATACTGTGTGTGTTGTGTCACACATTACAAAACAGATCTATTGTGTGAACAGCCATGAGGGAGTGGCAGTGACTGCATTTGTTCCATTAATCGGCCAACTTATGACTGGGCGATGCCTGGGACTGCCAATTCAGCAAAGTGACAGAATTATATTGCACCAGCCAACCCCGCCAAAGCAAAATATTCTTGTTTGTTCCACATGCAGCTCTTGACTGTTATCCACATACACATGAGAGAGAGAGATGGCAAATTCATGACTGAACCTTAAACTTAAATTTAAAGCTTTACTCAACCCATAGAAACAGTACAGAGGAGATAATGTGCTAGGGTAAAGTCTGAACATTCTTTAACGTATGAATCAGGAACCTAACATGCTTGTGGTATGTTTTATGAGTCTAAATTTATTTGCTGAGGTTTACTCATGAACTACTTGTGCAATGTTTCTATTGATTAATACAATAACATTTTCAAACATTCAATATACTCCTGTTTGCTAACTGGCATGCAGAGGTATTTCTTAAGAACAGTGAGCCAACTGAAGAGGAAGTCAGGTGACAAACTCAAGAGAAAGCACACATTCATTCCTCTGCTAGAGAATCTTACAACAACAGAGTGACAGACTGGGAGAACTGTCTCTGAATACTGGTGAACATATAGTGAGCCAAGTGGTAGACTGTTCAAGACCAAGCCAACTGAAAATAAAGACTCAATGTTTGCTGTTAAATAGTACAGTATGTTTACATTCATACAATCTTCTGATTACTATGATATTAAGATTAAGGTGATAAATACAAGCATTTACATAGTTCAAAAGAACACATTTAATCCTAGTTACGTAGATTTGGCTGATCACTGGGACATCTACTCCACCAGTCATATAAAACCAACTAGTATTATCAACTATTACCTATTAGATAATGTATGAATGGCAGTTATCATTTATAAACATTTGGGAATTGATGGGGCATGGACATAATACCATGAACTTCTTACTATAAGATTTATTTCAATAATATAAGAAAACTCTATCCATAAAAATTAACTGACCCTGTCTACAAAATAAGCGAACATTAAAACATTAACAATGATAAAATCAAGGCTGTGCTGTTATTAAAAATACTCCATGGTTCAATTGAAAAACAGTCCAGAAAACTGATGGAAGTACTGCAAATTGTGATGAAGTTAGATTGTAAAACTGACTATACATGAAAATACTTGCAGCTGAAACACACTGAAGTGTCCAAAGTGTTCAACTGTTGATGACAACAAACTGGTTTATGGAAGACTGAACAGGGACTGGAATTTTTTTATAAAATTTTTTTTTTAAAAAGCCGCAAAGCAGTAAAGCAATAAGTGGCGGCGCTGCGTGCCAAGATTGTTACTTTTTTAAATTTGCAAATAGAAGTCAATGATTTTTCAGCTGCGGTGTGTCACCCAGGTGTGCTCAACAAACATTAATGCTTTGGTACCTACAGCACAATAGGGATTTTATTTTTTTATGTGCTTATACAACAGTCTGACATAAACTATATCACCCTAAGTGTCATAATCTACAACAAATTCAAATCCTTAAGCAAACACATGAACTGCATTAAGGTTTGCTTAATGTTGACCTTTTAAACACAGCCTATATTTCAAACAGCTGACAAAGGCAGTTGTGTAGTAATATGGGTAAACAAACATTCAACAAAAAGTGTTACGGACTACAAGCTGTTCTTGCAACTACCACTACCACAACCACTACCACAAAAAGATTTGATTTGCTGTAGCTTAATACTTTGATTAGACAGAGATACTGCACAGGTTGCTGCTGCTGAAATCATTGGTACTGTAAAGATAGTTTGGGCAGGGACCAAGAGGCAAAGCAAAGCACTGAAGAAACATGAAGACCAATCTGTGATAACTTCAGAGACAGCCATCTTTATGCACCTGGCCAGCTGCAGAACACAGCCATGCAAACAAACACCAACTCATACACAACACATGAAATGGCATCTTGTGCCCACGGCTTTCTGATGGTAATGAGGAGTGTATTGTAACTGACAAGGAGCAAGGAGTAGTTCAACAGATCTGAGTCTATTACTGCTTGTGAATTTCTCTCTTATTAAAAACATTTCTAGTTCAGCACACAGCCATGCAGCATATGCTTAATTTCTAAAAAATAGTGAATGATTTATCACAATAACTAACATGCAGCAGAGCTCAACGCTCAAACTAGCCAATCAGTGCTACTAATGTGAAAAACTGCAGACATGCAATTGAAAATAATCATTTATAAAATGTATTGACGAAAGCAAAAGTGGGTTATGTTTGTTAATCATTCATGCCACAACACTGGCATGCTATGAACAGACTTCAGTGATGAGTGACAGTGAACAATCAGCATGTCAACATGCTATAAGCCCACCATTCGGCCATTCCAACACCCAAGGCAGAGCAGGACACTGCTGCAGTTCCGGCGGTTTGCTGGCCCCAACATGGCCAAGACGCTCCCCCAACACTCCCACTGTTCTGACAATTCAGAGGCTTAAGTCCAGTATTCCCGTTTCCCTCGGACACACCTCACTGAGGAACAAAAGGGAAGAGAAGGAGGTGGAGAAGAAAAGCCATACAGGCTCAGCTTAGCTCATCAAGTCGAAGGAAGTAGCTATAAAACAGGGAAAGGAGGAAGAGGAAAAACTCATTCGCTCCATTGCAGCCAGAGGAGAGGCAGACACCAGCTACTCCATGAAGCAGAAGACACAGACGGAGCCAAAAGGATGAGCCTTGTAATTCCTCAGCAGAGCGAAGCAGGTCTGCTTTCAGTCAGATCTTCCGCAGGCACACACATGGACTCAAAGACACACACGTACATGCACTCCACTCTTGCTTTACATATATGAACAGACCACACACACCCTGATATGTGAAACCTTTTCATCTTGTCCATCTTTATGTCCAGGATCCATTACTGAGCAAGCAATTGTGACTGTGTGTGTTTGCATGAAAGAGACAGAGCGAGAGAGAGATAAAAATGAAGGGTCCATGCATGTATGCATTAGAGAGAGAGAGAGAGAGAGAGAGAGAGACAAGGGCTGTCTGGAGCTGCTTGTGTGATAAACCACTAAAGTACCAAATGGGTGGGCGAGCAGCAGCCTACTGTACATTATGACAGAGAGAGAGAGAGAGAGAGAGAGAGAGAGAGAGAGAGAGAGAAAGAGAAAGAGAGAAAGAAAGAGAGAGAGAGGGATGCAGGGAGCAACGATAGTCTGGATCCTCTGTTTTACCTGACTCTCCTCTCTTATTCTAATTTGCTGATATACTCCTGTGAAGCCTGATCTGGGCCAGTAATGTTTAGACTGTACCAACCACCAGCCTGAAGAGGTGGCCGAAAAACTCTGAATAAACACAAGGGGTTTTCCCCATTCCCTCCCATGTCACCCCTCTGAATCTACCAGAATGGAACAGTCTTCTCAGTATGATGGAGGGTTTTATGTGTCCCTCTTGATTTTTGTTGCTGTGAGAACAGGCGATTAAAAAAAAAAAAACATTATTCATCAAGAGCTGCACTTAACGTCCCTACATTTTGCACGACTTTTTCCACCACCAACACAAACACACCCACACATAAAAACACAAATGGACTTGAACAAAAAATGCTTTTTTGTCCTGTACAAGAACAATCTCATTTGGTAATATGGTTATACAAATGGTGGTTGTTTGTCTTTGCAAGTGGCTTATAAGCGGCATTTAAGAGCTGTAATAATGGCTTGTTTGTCAATATTAAAGCACAATTACAGTAACTACATACTGAACTTGAGCCAATTATGAGCACACGAAATTGGCACAAAAAAACCCCACAACACCTCAAAAAGTCGTTTTAAAAGTGAAATATAAACATAAATTTTATCTAAAGTAACAGTGCAGGGCTTTACCGGAATCTAAAAAATCCACAAAAATTATTATTATTTGTAGTAGCAGGAAAGTAAGGCTATCCTACCAGTTCATGCTCTCTTGGATCCTGACACAAAGATTAAAACCGGAGTGAAGTAATGAACACTGTATGATGCAGGTCCCTCTTTGTCCAGTTGGGAGCAGTGCAGACACACACTCACTTATAGCAATGCTGCAGGTAGTGCTGCATAAAGCTTACTGAGGTTATTGTAGGTCACAATCCAGACATAACCCTGAAATGCTCTCACACCATCGTTAATGGACTAGAGACCTGCGGTCACTCACACTCAGCTGACATGCCAATACCCACTAGCACTAGGGTAACCATCCGCAGCAACATTTTAGTGGAGAAGTAGATCTAATGAGAATTCACAGGACGGTGATTATTCTTTTGACAACGGTACATTTATGGTGGTCTTTCAACTACAGTGTCTTTAAGTGGCAAACACAAGGAAGAAAAATTACACGATTGTGTATTTGAGATTACTTGTGCACAGGAAATATACATTTGTTTCTTAGTCTCTTGTGAGACCCAGATTACACAATGAAAAATTGAACTTCACCCAGTGCAAACATACTGATTGATATTATCAATCACTATGTTTATGTGCTGTCTGAGTATGTTAAACACTGCACGAGCAAATCAATATCAAATTAATAAAAACAAAATTGAACTAAACAGATTGTTGACTCATTCAATATGTAAGCCATACTTAAGCCATATGCAACAAAACTACCAATAATACAAACAGCCAGCTATATCAGCTTATTCTGGACAGATTACAGTATAATTCGTTGCACAGAAAATGTGCTTTACACACTTTATGTTGAAAAACCATACATTATTAATGAGATGTCGCTGCAGCTGCCTGGTATCTGATGACAGGGGATACCCCCTTCTCAACACCTCACTCCTCAGATTCCTCACATTCCCAGGGGGGAGGGTTGTGTATGTGTGTCCCCATCCCTGTCCTGCCACACCCAGCTCACTGCACATAACAGATCACTCCCAGTCTGTTCTGAAAAACACCCTGACCCGAAATTGAACCTAAATACCTGAAAAATGTGAAAAATGCGGCATAACAATGTTTTCAGTGGGCGATAAGGCAAGCAAAAAAAGAATCAAATATTTGTTTATTATGGCCTCAGGAACTGACACAATATTGCTGAAGAAAAATTTGTTCAGATTCTTGACAAACGCCAACCAAATCAAAAAATCCCTGAGCATAACAGGGACTGGATTCAGGCAGACGGAGCAGCTGTAATATTAATCTATCAAGAAAATGCAGCTCACTTGCTTGCAGGTAGTCAAATTTCCATGAACAACTTTATCACAAGATGGTCTATATGACAACCAAACCAAGGTGCAAAAAGAAGCCAGCAAGAAAGAGAAATACAGAAAATCTATGTTGAAGAAACAGGAACTAATTCCACTCACCTTGTGCAGCTCTATTGACTCAATCCACTGGAGTCTGTGCTCTGGGTCTTCAGCTCTGAGGTACCAAACACTGTCGTTCACGCTGATGTCAAAACGACACTCGTCAAACTCATGAGGCTGCACACAGAGAGGAGAGGGCTCATGAATAGTTATTAGGCACGTCAGGAGATACGGTCATAATCTGTATCTGAATAGCAAAATACATAAACTCAATTTACATTTTCGTCTGGTTCAATAAAATCACAGATTAATCAGAGCAAAAAATCCTGCCTCTACATTTGTCTGTCTGTTTTTGACACCGGCTGACTAGCTATGACACAGTCTGGAGACACATGGATTTCATCAGGAACAGAAACGTCTCAGCCACACAATAAACAGGAATTTTAATTGGAAACTGATGTCTTACGTCTGTAGGCGCAACCCTAAATGACTGCAGCAGAGCTGTGTAGTTTCTTTTAGGATGCCTTTGCCTGAACCTGGGTCATCATAAGTTTTCCCTCTACTACTAGGCCAAATCTCCCAACTATTTCACTCCCCCGTTCTACAGTGCACCCCACCCAGCTTCAACTTCTGACAGCCTTAGGCACCCAAACACGTGCACCAAAGAATTCCCCTGTTTCCTCTGAGATTGGAATTTGACTACTGCACTCAGCTGAGGAGAATTCTGCTCTGCGAAGGTTACCTTATAAGAAATGAGACATAGCTGACTTGAATCTCCTTCTCTTCAGCAGCACCAAGACTACAGCAGGTCTGTCACCTGACATAACCTCATGTTGCCCAAGTTTAATTAGATTTGCTGAATGATGCTCATGTGCTGGTTGATTTGCTGCCACTGACAACAGCAACATGAACTCCAACTCTAAACAGGAAATGTCAGCCTGCATAATCTTATGCAACACTGTGTTTACACTTGAAGACTAATACAATTCACAAGTTGCATATTTTTCTCTGACCCCTTAAATGCTTTCAATAACCAGCAACCTTGGAGCAAAATGTTCCACTCAGAGACAGGTGTTACATAAAAAAAGCCCTCCTGTTTCAAAGATTCACGATAAGGAAGGCCCTGCAATGATAACTTCAAGTTCATCCAGCCGTGTTGTCATTACTGGTTAGAGAAATCCAGTCTATCTTACTGTGCTGTATCAGTCACAGCCCATAAACCTCTGCTTTACAATCCAGTTTACACCTCTCTCATTCTGCCTGAAACAATCTCCTTCCCCTTGCGTAAGCACTACTGACCATCCATGCTGCACTTGCTTTTTTCTGTGTATGGGACTGTGGCATCTTCAGTGTTAGGAAAGAGGAGAATATAAGTCAAACTGAAGTCACAAAAAAACAAAAAAGAGACATCTAAGACTTTTTCTCCATCTTTCAACCAGTGTATGTGCGTACATGTTTCGTATTTTAATCAAAATAACACAATAGATATAAACTATTTACCATTATTCATTAGAGTTTGCTCTACATAAATAGATAACAGAAAAATATGAGTGCAAAGAAAAACTTGAACTGCAGTGATGTTTTGATAATGGACCTTGGCCTTCGATAGGACTTTTCACAATGCAACATTTCCTGCACATTTGGTTTCTGTGTGAGGACAGTCTGGTGTCTGTGTGCAGCTACACAGTGTGAACCAGACTGATGTTAGGCAAGAAGAGAAGCAGGGGCTTGTTTCTGCATTCCTGAGTCCTCATACCACGGTCTCCTTAGACAGCACCAGCTTTAAATATTTCTGAAGAGGGAGAGGTAGTAAGAGGAGGCTGTGTGGGTCATACTACATAAATTATTACAGTACACTCTTAGTTAGCCTACTATAACACAATAACAAAACGCCCCAAATGTCATGTGGAGTTCCATCGAGGTCTGCACAAACACAGGAATTGGTGCACTGTTCACTCAAATGACCACTCTCAATAGAGGAAACTAACTGTGATCCTTCATGTTGTAGTTTTAATCCAGTTTTAAGTCATATAATCCTATTGAACAAATCACAGCAAAACCATTTGTTTGGCCTCTGGACTGGTGGTATGCTCAGAGAGAACAGTGAATATTTAACCAGGGTGTGGGATTTACACTTATCTCACCAACAGGAGACCTGCATAGAGTGAATACAGGTCCAATCTCTAACATATGTGGTAAAAACTTAGACTATAAATGTAGAAAACACAATTTTCCACGAGCCTGTACAACAACTAGTACTTGAATAAAGTTAATCTAAAACGGCCATGGAGGAGGACGCATGAGAGGGTTCTCAAATGACTTCTGGAGCAAGAAGCCCACTGCCTTACCTGTAATGTTAATAACAGCCCTGTCACAAGTTAATGTTTACCTTTGTATCTTTGAGGAACGTGGATTGAAGGAATTAAAGTTCAACTCTATGCTAATGACAGGGAGGGACAGGCTCAAAACACTGAGACCTGGCAGAGAGGTAACCCTACTCCAAAAGCACTGATGCAGAAAATGAGGCCTTTCATGGCCAACCATCTTATGAGCCCTCACTCCCTGAAATGTTGAACAGGTGCTCCGCTCATTCTGCTTTCTGTTTGTGCAATAGATAGCAGTAGAGTTTTGTTCCTTCCTCATACCACGGTAAATACTTACTGTGATGACAGCCTTGCTGAGGCACAGAGAGCCCCTGCAGCCGTATTCCCGTTCATCCTCCGACTTGTAGTAGCTCAAAGTATTGTTTTTCAACACGACCCATCGGTCCTGCCATCCATGTATGTAGTTTGTCCACTGTAAACACACACGAGGTACAGGACAAATGATTAGCTGCACTTTACAATCAACAAATCCTCTGCCTGATATATGGTGTGTATGCATGAATTAATTCAACTTCTGCAGCTCTGTGTTATTAAGTAACCCAAGACAGAAGTTATGTCTGCACCATCAAACACTAACACTCAAACTGGTTCAACCACCGTTACCTTGCTTAAAATGCCTCCGAGCTCCACAGGCTGCCCGGATTCCGGGTCCACATCTTCATCCGAACCCGACGATGAACTCTTTTCGGACATTTAAATCCAAGCTTCAAGGAAAAAGTGAACCTGATTGTATCGACGGACCCACGTAGCTTAACGCTAGCTGCTGGATTAGATGCGTTCAAGCGCGTCACAGCCAAACCTGCTGACAGCTTCTTCAACTTAGTGTTAACGTCAGCGAAACAACGTTAATTGGGCAATAACTGAGTGTTTTACACATCAGCTGTCTGGCGTAATTTATCTTCAGTCGGTTGGCAGACTTAAATCTAGCTAGCTTGTCTTGTGGCTAGCTAGTCTGGAGATGACAGCTGAGTCTCAACTTCTCAGTTTTGCGGGCTTTGTTTTGAAACTGACGTCGAATACCAATGAGACTAGCTAGTTAGCGTTAGCTGTCAAACGACGCAACTGGCTAACATTAACTTATCTAGAAACTTCTGACTGTTGTGGTTAGCTATATTAGCTGCGATCGATGAGCTACTCGATCGCAAAAGGAAGCCTTCGAGTTAACGCTGTACCTCAACTTCAAGTGACCTGCAACGGGCTGTATCGCTGCTGTAGTTCCGCAGTTTAGTTAGCAGTAGCTGAGGTCTGACTAGCTTGTCTTCATTCAGGTCGGGGGGAGGAGCTGCATCCACGCTTTACTGTGTACGTTGTAGAGGCGTCAAGTTAAATACAATGACCACAGTCTCACCGGAAGTCACACATATTTGCTTTTACATTAAAATCGTTACGTTTATCAATTACTACAGTGGAACAGAATCCGTACCGCAATTAATATGACAGTGGGGTAATATTTTTTTAATGGACGATGGATTTCTCCTTTGAATGTACTTACTTAAAGATATGTTGTATCTGAAATCACACCAAACGCGATACTGCAAACGCATTCAAGGGTTGTTCGGAAATAACAGTTTCATTTTGGCTAACTTTACTTGAATTTTGCCATGGACTGCAGTCTGGATTTTGCAGAAAGGGAATAGGGCCAAAATGCAATAAAGGTGTTTTGGAGTAGACACATTTTTCATCCTTTATGGTTCTGAGACAGTTTATCAGTTGGTCTGGTTTTGTTATGTAGAATGCTTCAAACCTGGAAAGTAACCAAGTATATTCACTCCATTACTGTACAATTTTAAGGTACTTGTTCTTGAGAATCCATTTTCTGCTACTTTATACTTATCCTGCACTACAATTCATAAACACATATACTTTTTTCTCCACAAGTTAAATTTGATACATTTAGTCACCAGTTACCTTGAAGATTCAGTTTAATAATACAAAATATAATGAATGGTAATAAAGTATGATATAATATTAAGGATAAATTGATCGACGAGAGGAAAGTCACAAGCTACCCAGCAGATAAACAATATAAAGTTAAATCACCTTTACCGGCTTTAGCATTGAATTTGCTAACACATTTATGCACCAATAATTATAATCCAATCATATAGTATACATTATTCAGAAATTGGCCATTCTGCTTAATGAGTTCATTACCTTTGGTATTTTAAATATAGTTTAATACTATTACTTTTGTACATTTACTTAAGTAAACAAACTAAATGCATGAATTTGACTTGTACCAGAATATTTCTACACTGTGGCATTGCGACTTTTACTTAAGTACAAGTTCTGAGTACTTCTTCCACCTATGCGTCAAACTATACCAAAGGTTACCTACCAACTCTAACAGTTTACATAATGAACAATGATAACGCCCAGTCTAAGGTTCATGAGGTCCACCGGTGGAAAAAATACCACTAATTTCAATCCATAAAGTCTAAAAGGAAACTCTCTCGGCTCATTTGCAGCTGCACGTGACGCCAGTGACATTAGCTGCTGTGACACTTCGGTACCACATGGGGTCGCTGTAGGACAGCTGCACAGTTTCTCAGAACTGGCTGATGTCAACCAAAAACGTACCTCCATAGCTTTTGTCCCTTGTTGATACTTTGGGTACTGCACACAAGTTAAAATTATTTGGAGACTATGTTGATTTTTATTGAATGTTTAATCGAATGTTGGTTTATATTATTTGGAATATTTGAAAGGACTGAAAGGTGGCCCATTAAGGCTAATCTTAATGGCGCAGTGTGCTCTCATACCTATTCAATCATACTAAACATAGGGCTGCCAATTGATAATGAAAATAAGACAAGCCCCGCCCTTTCCGGTGATGACGCAGTACGCGGAAGTGCCGCCAAAACCGGTCGTCGCCACTGTTTTCAAAACATGTAGGGACTTGTACGTTAGACAGCTGAACGACTGTGACACAGAGTGCTTGTTTCTTTTCAGGTAAGTTGCTTTATTAACGTTGGCTATCTGATCTAACTATAACAGGTACACAGTTAATGTGATACTACTAACAGCGTGGAGCTCGTTATTGAATTGGACCAGTAAATAAAGGACTGTTTTACTTTCAAGCGTCCACTCTTCAGGATGGAGAATGGGATTACATCCACTAAAGCAGAGGGCTTCCTCTCCAGAATGGCACTCAATGACAACAAAGCTGGTATGGAGGGTCTTGACAGGGACAAGATCAACAAGATCATCATGGAGTCATCCAAGGTACATACTGTATACTCAAATAGACTTAGTTCTATGTGAAATACAAAGAATCTTTCATTCATTCATACTAGTCATCTGCAAATTGCTCTCTCCTGTGTCTGAAGACTCTTAACAAAGATGAGTAATGTGTTGGAAATGACAAAAATTAAATGAATTGTGAGGTCTACTTTTACTGGCTGTGTCCAGCCATGTGTGAAAGCCCTGTATCCCAAGTGTAATGACATAAAGTCCCAAAAATAGATGTGTTATTGTAGCTTTTTATTATAGCTCTGCTACAGAATCTGTAACTCTTTACTGTCCTTGTCAATTCCCTACAGGGATCTAGGTTTTATGAGAATGAGCTGAAGAGGGAGGAGCAGGTGAACCAGCGCATTGAGAAAATGATGCTACAAAAGGCACAGATCACAGAACAACATTTGAAGAAAGCTCAGGCGCAGGTAAAACATGTTATGGACTTAAATTGTTATGGTCTTTCTTTTTAGAGGTTACTAAACATGCATATGCAGATAAATATGATGTGCTATTAAATGACAAAATCTACATTTCCAAATGCCACTTCAGTGTTTTTCATCAAATCTCCCTCTACAGGTGGCGAGGATGGCCGCAGAGCTGGAGAGGAGTCGTGATCTAAGTCGTGTGATCGTGCATGTGGACATGGATGCTTTCTACGCTGCTGTGGAGATGAGAGACTGTCCTGAGCTGAAAGATAAACCAATGGCTGTAGGATCCATGAGCATGCTGGTGGGTTAAACTGTTATCTGAGAAATTGACAGAATTATGACAGTAATTTATAAGATAATTATGCATGTGCTAGTTGTGTCTGTGCATCAGATTCTGTACATGACAGACAGGGTAGAGTATGCCCACATAACACTTTGAAACAAGCCAGCAAGGGAGGAAATGGTAAAAGGAAAAAATGTGCATGAGGATACTCGTCACACAGGAGGACCTTATCTCATCCCACAAATCCTTTAATCACAAAGTTTTAAATATTAGTTCAGTAGCACACCATCATAATCTCCTAACCATGATTCTGACTGTATAATGCAGAAATACTACAGTTTCTCAAATTACAGTATAGCAATAAGTCTTCACATGCATATACAACCCTGATTCCAACACGTTAGGATGATGTGTAAAGCAAAACAAAATAATAATTTGTAAATTAACTGTGTTTTTAATGTAAAACTGTTTAATTAATATCTCAACCCATCTTTTTCAGTCAACATCAAACTACCATGCCAGGAAGTACGGAGTCCGAGCCGCCATGCCTGGCTTCATTGCAAAGAAACTCTGCCCCAACTTAGTTATTGTTCCAACCAATTTTGATAAATACAGAGCTGTGAGCAGTGAGGTATGGGGTGATGGCAAACACACAAACAAAGATTACATGCACGCAGAAGCTTACATTAAAACAAATTCTATGCAGCCATTTTGTTGCTTCTTGCTTAAACTAACAGGTGCTCATGAATTTATATGTGATTGTTAGATCCGGGAGATTTTTGCAGAGTATGATCCTCACTTCCAGCCACTGAGCCTGGATGAAGCCTATCTGGATTTCACAGATCACCTGGAACAGAGGCAGAGCTGGCCAGATACCTTATGTACACATCGCCTCCGAGCCAGCAGCACCGCTACAGGCAGGACTTAATTATACAGATTTGTAAAATGATCATATGGTGTGATGTGTTGCTTTTTTGTGACCGGACCTTTTGCCACATGTACTATCGTCATGACAAAAAACATTTAACATTTCATAAACTAGAATCTGATTATTGTGTGGATCTCTTTTATGCAAAGGTGAAGAGCAGATTGAGCTTCCCCAGGAGACAGTACCAGAGATGAAAGACCTCTCTCCAGTCTTATTTGAGGACAGCCCGAGCTCCTCTCCATGCTTGTCGGACTCTGAAGGTTTCGGTGCTGCTGGTGGTGGGTTTGAGGTGTTTGGGAAGTCTGCTGAGGAGGCTGTGAGAGAGATGCGTTTCCGCATTGAGCAGAAGACCATGCTGACTGCCAGTGCAGGTGAGGGAAAAACCATGTTATTGATAAAACACTGTCCTTATTGTCAGTGTCTTGTTACTATCAAACACAGGGCTTTTTAATTTAATTTAATCCAGATAAATAACATGGTTATTGTTATTGTATGGTTAGTGTATCAGCATATGCAATAAATGGTCCCCACGTCATCTTAAAACTAGTGGATGTTCTTCTGAGTGTACACCTAATTATTTCCACATTAACACAGTAGAAGGTCTCTCTAAACCGAGAGTGATGGGTAGGTGAAACCGGGGGAATTCCACTTGCAAGAATCTGGCATCTAGCCAAGAGAGTAACAAAAGCTGTAAAGTTCATATGATTTAATATTTCAGGTGTGAGGGTGACTCCGAATAAGTAAATGATTGCAGATGATTTAACAGAGACGGATGATTGGTGAGATTTTATTAAATATTTTCCAACCAAAAGTTATGCATATAGGTGAATGTCCAAAACATATGGATATAAGTAGCTGGAGATTGATAACATCTATATCGCAACAGGATTAAAATCCTCATACATTTGTGGTTGTTTGACTTTACTTAAGTTATAGCAGTGATAAAGTTTACATTGTAGCAGCCTGTGCCTAGCAGAGATGGAACAGTAGTGAACCTGCTGCAAACACTCATCCCATACATCCTCTTCAACTTCAATATGTAAATCATCCTTCCAAAGCATTTTAAAGGTGTGCAGGGATTGGATTTAGTCAGTGGAGGAGACTATAAAAGAGAGATTAAGCCCTTCCTTGTGGGGAGTATGGTCAAAAAGCGGTTCACACTTGCGGCTGCTGGTAAATTAGGCAAACTACAGTAAGCATATCTGACAATAGTCTGAGCCTTTGGGTACCTAAAAATGATGAATGGGAAGATAACATTTGCTGAGAGTTTTTGGAAAGATGAGAATATGTTAATCAGCATATAAATCTTCCCTTTTATTCCACAAGCATGCCAGGAAGAAAATGTTCCATCTATCAAAGAAGGGTGGTTAATGGATTTGCTGCTATTGGAGCAAGGAAAGATAGGATCTGGAAGCCAAAATATTGCCTGAATTGTTTCCTTATATTTTGCATTGATTTGACTGCGCAGACAGGAAGGCTGGTCTAGAAGAGCAGGACTCCTTTATTATCCATGGATGGATAGTGGGAGCCTTCCAGATGAAACTAGAGCTGAATTGCTCTCAAGTTAGCAGCAGTAAAATCTAAAATTTATCAATGCCAGACGCCCAAGAGGTTTTGGCATCACACCAGAGTTTTTTCTCCTCCCTCTCCCTCCTCCCTACTTTCTTAACAAAAGCAAAACTTAAAAAATACGAGGGGGCAGGCACTCCACTGTTATTATACTTCATTTTTTACAATAACAAAACTGCTAAGCAATAATCGAAAAAGTCTTTCCTGAGAGAATTAGAATTATAATCAATATTATGTGATGTAGCAGTTGTTCATTTACAAACACGACTCAATTACACTATTCACTCTCCTAGGAATTGCTCCAAACATGATGCTTGCCAAGGTGTGCAGTGACAAGAACAAGCCCAATGGCCAGTACAGACTCCCCTCCACTAAAGAGGCAGTCATGGACTTCGTCCAGAATCTCCCAGTTCGCAAAGTAAAGTACACATTACTCAAAATAAAACATAAACAGAGCCTCTTGGTGTAGTTGGTGAATAATTATGGAAAGATGTAAGAATGTAATCATGAGTTTTTGTATTATTAAAGGATGACAGATGTAGTGTAAAGTGAGTAATGATGTGTTGCAGACGGGGGGGGGGGGGGGGGGGGGATGATGGTTGAAAATCTGTGTCAATATTTGAAGAGTTTGTGTATCCTTCCAGATCTCTGGCATAGGGAAGGTGAGTGAGAAGATGCTTAACGCTCTGGGCATCAGCAGCTGTTCTCATCTTAGCCAGCAGATGGCGTTGTTGTCGTTGTTGTTCTCCGAGACAGCCTGGCATCATTTCATGCAGGTTTCCCTGGGTCTGGGCTCTACATATATACCAAGGTACTTCACTGTCTGTTTTATAAAACTCAACACACCAGATAATTCAGAGGGAGGTGATGATACTGTGTTTGCTTTTATACAGACATGAAGAAAGAAAAAGCATGAGCACTGAAAGGTATGGTTTAATGAGGCATATGGACACACATAGGAGACATGGCTGCATTGATGTTTTTTTGTAGTGTCCATCCTCCTCACTCCGCCTCATCTCTTTGTCTCCCTCTTTTCTGACACTTAATCTTTACAGGACATTTAGAGAACTGAGTAAAACTGAGGAGCAGTTGTCTTTATGCAGGGAGCTCTGTGAAGACTTAGCAGAAGACCTGAAGAAGGAAGGTCTAAAGGTAGTGAAGGAGGGTTGCTTTATTTATTTTCAACATGAATGTACCTCTGTGCATGTCTTAGGAAAGAGAAGGTTGTCTTCAATACAGCTTTGGCTGCCTGTCCTGTTTACATCAAGCATGCATTAGGTTATATTGTATGTGTATAGTTCTCATTTTATAACTGCTGGGACATTTCTGTGATCAGTGTTGTCTTAGCACACTCTGTGTCCCAGAATGAGCAAAGTGAAAAGAAATAAAGCAAGCACAGGGATTATTTGAACAGAAATGGACAAAAAATGGTTATACTGGTTAAAAAACAAAACGAAATCTTATTCTTGGCCTTCCTAGAATCACCCCGACTCCAAATCAAATCTCATACAATTACCTCAACCTGTTCATTCCTTTGCAAATCGATAGAGAAAGAACCGGGTGGCTTGGCACGACCATCACCCCCCTGCCTGAGTCCCGATGTGGCCTTGATAGCTGTAGGAAATGGAGGGCCATTAAGGAGACAGCAGGGGCTACTATCAGCCTTGGAAATGTCTCCCTGGGAGATGATCACATTACTATGAAAGCGCTTTGTGGCGTGTTTCTCACAAAATGCACTCTGACAAATCAATCACTGATATGACAGATTACACAGATTCCCACCTTTCTCCTATTTATGGCCCATCCATTCAGTATCATTGATTATGCTTATAATTAAGAGGTTGTTAGACAGCGGATAGGCATGATCATAACTATTTTTATATATTGTTTTTTCCTTAAGGGTAAAACCGTAACACTGAAGCTTAAGAACGTGAACTTTGAGGTGAAAACCAGGGCGTTGACGCTGCCGTATGCTGTTGCTACAGTGGATGAGATCTTTGCTGTTGCTAAGGACCTCCTGAAAACAGAAAGAGACAATGAAAGCCCCCAGCCACTCAGATTGAGGCTCATGGGTAATTAGATCTAGCAATTTAACTTGCATACCGATTAATATAACTAACTTGAAATAAATCTAAATGATCTGTGACACACTACATGTGGAAATAATAACACAGTTGTCATTCATTTTGATTTGCATTTCCAGATGATTTGTTTTTGTGCTTGTAGGTGTGAGAATCTCAGCCTTTGTGAGTTTGGATGATAAAAAGCCCCTGCAGAAGAGCATCATTGGCTTTCTTCAGCCAGACAAGACAGACTTGAGCTGCACTTCACAAGGAATGCATCAAAAGCTGGAGAAAGAGCATCTCTCCAATCATTCCTTCCAGACCTTGACCCTTGCTTCTCTTCCCCTGGCACAGAAGTGCCAAAGAGAGGAGGTTTCCGGTTGGAAAAAGCAGAGGGGCTTGGAGGGGAGCAAGACTGGTGAAGAACCCCAACAGTCTTTCTTTCAAAGGGCTCATGCCAAAAGAATGCAACTCCAGGTAGCGAATGCAAGCACACAAGAGGAAAAACATGCGGAGAACACCTCTGTGATTACTCCTACATGCACTCAAAAGGGTCTAGAGGCATCAACAAAAGTGCATGAGAGCAACTGTACAGCCTCAGATGCCTCAGAAAATGACTTTGTTGCTCCAGTAGAGGCCCATGCATCCACATCAGGCTTTGGTAGCACAGCGTCAGAGAGCTTCACCTGTCCAGTGTGTTTCAGGCTGGTGGAGACAACTGATTTGACTGTCTTCAACAAACATATAGACCAGTGTCTCAGTGATACCTCTAGAAAACCAAACCAAATCACAGTATCAGATTCTGAGTCAGATTTGGACCTAGAGAATGACCATACAGAATGTGTGGTGGTGGGCAGACGGAGGGAGGATTGTGAGGTCGCAGAGGAGAAGGCAAAGAACAGTGAAAAGATGGATTCAGGCAGAGCTGAACCTCAAGAAGACCGACACAGCTTGAAAAACAAGTCTATGCAAATGGATTTGTTGATCAACTGTGACAACAAAACTGTGACCTCGCAACGGCCTCAGTCATGTAATAAAAAAGGCCCCGTCCTCATCTGCCCAATATGTCAACTGACCCAGAACAATGATGACCTCATTATGTTCAACCGCCACGTTGACCTCTGCCTGAACCAGGAGGTCCTACATGAGCTGGGAGGACAGGCTTCATGTCCCATGAATCCACCTGCAGTGACAAATATCAAGGCCTTAGGTAAGTACGCGTATCCAATGAGGTGGCGCAACACTTCCAACACTTCCTCATCTAACAGGAACCCCATTCTGTGCACTTTTTTGGGTTTTATCATAAAATCTGTTTAACTACTTTTTGGCCACTTGTTGGCAATGGAAACACGTTGTGAACACAATAGTTCATGGTTGATTTATTTGTCAGTCACCAACACAGTGTTTCACAGCAAAATGCAAGTTGTAGCTGCTCCATAGTCCGGTGGTATAGCAGCAGATACCTCTGTATCTTCGCCAGATGGCAGCAGGGTGAACAGACTGTGGCTGGGAAAACAGCTGTCTGCTGAGGTCCTGAGCTGCAGTTTCTGGTGATAATTCTGTTGTTTCATCATATATATGATAATATAGATAATACAAGCTTTAATTATTCATTTTGTTCCTTGTGTACTCAGGGTCTCCAGGTCCATCAGTGTTTCCTTCATGGATCTATAGTCTGAGAATGTATCTATCTCTGCTGATGTCAGATACGATCCTGTTAGTAACGTCTATAAACTGTGTTCGTATGACATCTTTGGAGTTAACAAACGGAATGTCCATTTGGGAGGATGTCGGTGGCCTGTGACCTTGTTATTTACTGACAGTGACATTGTGTGAGAAGTTTGTATCGATTCCTACAGAGAAAAGACATCTCATTTCAGCCCATGGGGCTTCCTTCGCTTTGGTCTTGGAAATGGCTAAATCACTTTCTCACGTATTTATTTCTTACAATGAACTGCACCCTGGTATCCTCTTAAACAAGCCTGCCTCAGAAATTGCACTCTTTATAACCCTGAGGAGGTGCTGCAATTGTGTTCCTTCTCAGTGGATGTCACTTTTTTCTCAATGATGGTGTTTTTTTTTTCTTATCCATGTTCATGAGTGTCTATTTCTGTTCACAGACAGAGGCCGTCTCCTGCCAGGGCAAGCAATCAAAGGCAAAACCAAAAGGTGAGACCGCTTGATAACAGATCGTTGCGGCACTAAAGGTTGACATGTGGTCTCTGCAAATTTTTAAGTACTGTATTCGGAATTTACAATTACGTCAACATGAGATGTTTTGATTTACAGAAAATTAATGTTTTTCTTTGTGTTGATTTTGATGACTTTTAGACGGGACTCGCCTTCCTCACCTCCTTCTAAAAAAGCTAAAGGCCTCGGCCCTCGCAACACCATCGACAAGTTCTTCAGGTGATCGTGATACTCGCAGAACCTCCATCCTCATCTGGAGGAACTGAGAGAGTTTTCTACAGGAAATGGAAAAAAATCTCTGTCCTGCTGCTTTTATTCTTCTGGGCTGGTTTAAGTCTCACTACGGACTTCATGACTCAAACTGTCCTCACTGTCATTAAGCCATATAAAAAAAAATCTTCAAGAAAGCTGCTATTAGATTGCTGATATAAGAAGCTAAATATGTGCACAATATGCTTTATTTTTTTATAAGCCATACACTTGGCAAGAAATTAAAGATGACAGAGACAAATTCTGTATGTTTTAATTACAGCAAATTAATGGAAATATTTATGACCCTGTTGTCTGTCAGTGACAGTTTCATTGCTTATTTTCTGTCACTCACTGAAGAGAAGCCTGTTTTATTTATATGTATGCTAAATGGATCATGAGGATTTTTATTACATGTGCCAGTGTTGTTTTGAATGTATCTTCATTAAGTTATTCAGATATTTTCAGTAATTTACAGATATATTTTTGTGATTTTTAATAATAATACTCAATGTTTAATGTCAAATCATTAAGATAAGAGAATCATTCTATCATGTAAATTGAAGTTGAAATAAATTACTATTCCACTGAAATTTCACTTCTGGTGATGACATTTTGATAATTTATTACCATCCATTCTCCATTAATCAGACTTTTAACCAAATAACGGGGTGGGCTTGTTGAAGAAACACAGAATTAGACTCGTTTACAGTAAGTTTAGACCTGAAGTGTTGTTGGTTTAAGTCCTGAAGTTTAAGAAAACACTTCAGATGAAAGTGGGCAGTAGCCAGGAGCACGAGATCGCATTGCATCCGGTTACATGAATGTAAAACATTGCTGAAAAAAGGTATGTGTACCTAGTCAAAATTAAGTGCACAAACAAGTTCAACGACTGTTAGTGCCTTATGTTAATCCCTTGTACACATTGCACTGTGTTCACAGAGTTTAAAGTAAGAGCATATTTGTGTTACTCAAGGTATGACAGAAAGGCAGCCATACTGACCTACTAGTCTCATAACACAGGTGAAGTGTTAAATATTCAATGGTACTATCAGCAGTCTCTTAAGGGTGTGAGCTGGTAAAGTAAACGTGGGCCAGCCCTCGGTTATTAGAAAAACAGGAGTACACTTCCATGTCAAGGCATGCTGTTCACTATTTGACGACAGGAACGGGAATGTGACACTGACTGAAACAGAGACTGTGTGTTAGGTTTCCTCAGATATTTGTTTTGCTTGTATATAAATACCACCAAGCCCACCTTGATTACACAAAGGTCTTTTAAAGAGCTTCCTAATGGAGAGAAGAGCTTTGGCTTTGAGGGCGATGGTTAAGAAGCATTGTCCTAAAAAGGAGAATTTGGACCCTCGAAAGTGGATGAGACAGGAGACTGTGAGGGGGTTTGCTGACTTCGTATTGAACAAGAACTCGGAAGACACAGACAACAGCTTTGACAACAAAGAGATGTGTGAGTACTCGGGGACAAGAAAATGATAAGATGTGTCGAATAAATAAATACTGTAGAGAGTGGCTTTATAGGGCAAAAAAAGAACATTATGGAGCAAATGTTTGAGCTTTACTGTGTAAAATGATGCACTTACATTGTTTGACAATAGAAGGCTCTTTTCACATTCATTGCTGATAGTGTACATTTTCTCTGAGCTCACTGAAAATCAAATTTTAATAAGCAGTGTGATATAGAAACTTGAAGCCTCCAGTGCACATACACTGAGAATGGACTTTACAGCGACCTAGGAAGCATCTTGTGTTCAGCAGTTCATCTTGTGAAATTAAAAATATTTGTATATATTGTGGAATTTTTAATTAGGTAGAAGGAGTATGAGTCATTTTAAGGACTTTAATGTGGTAATTAATATATTTCTGTAAAAAAAAACATGTCAGAGTTTTTTTTGAGTGCCTTAATACGTGTGGAGGAAGGGAGTCTCTACAGTTCCTCTTGTTCTGGGCCGAGCCCAAGTTTATACTGTTAAAAGTTGGAGTTAATTATTAGCTATTCATTGTGGTGTACTGACTGTATGCCTATAGCATGATCGCTTCTTTATTTGCACAAGGCTGAAACCTAAATCAGATATGGACACATTATCTGGTTGTGTAAAAAGCCTAGTACATGCTGTTATAAATAGTATATATTAAAGTGTATATATGTAAATATCAATGTGTGAATCATTCCTGTCTGCTGTGCAGTACTTGACACAGAGAAGCAGTTTATGGAAGCAGCCAAGAGAAACGATGTGGAGACCATGAAGATGCTTGGAAGAGGGCTGAACGCCAATGCAAAGAATGTGGTGGGTTTAAATAGAGAAAGCCCTCTCAGTATACTGCATTGTATATCACAAAAACAGACACAAAGGCAGGGGATTTCTGGGTTTGGGTATTACAATCTATAAAATAGATAATATTGTGATTGTTTGCCACAGGATAATAGGACGGCACTTCATTATGCAGTAGCTGGCAAAAACAAGGATGCTGTGCAGCTTCTTCTACAGCGCAGGGTCAAAGTAGATCAAAAGGACAAGGTGAGAGGGTTTGAAATGCCTGCATCTGAAAGTTGAACCACATACAGCTTATGTAATATTTCTAAAGAATATCAACTTTACATTTTGTGTTCTGTGTCTGACAGCACGGTGTGGCACCTATTCATTTGGCAGCCTGGTTTGGCAGTTTGGAGATCCTGAAGTTATTAGTGCAGGCTGGGGCTGAACAGAAGGTTGAGAACGAGGTAAAGATGCAGGAAGTTTCGCTCCACTGTTTCTCAGTTACTGACAGAGAAGAATACCCTCAAATTTGGGCCATTCGTCTTTTTATTTGTGCAAAACATTTACTTAATGACTGCCTGAGGCACGTGTAGTCATTTTTCATTATCCTGGATTTTGAACATAACATTTTTATGCTTGTAGTTTTTGCTTTTGTTCTTCTTGCTTTATATCCCTTTTCTTCCTATTCGCACTGCTAGATTAAACAGAAAAGGTTTTTATAAAGTATAACTTATTTTTTCTTCCTCAGGAAGGACTGAACATCCTGCACTGTGCTGCTATCAACAACAACACGGAAATTGTAGAGTACATTGTTAATGACCTACAGATGAAAGAACTAGACAAAGATGACCGGGTATCTACTTGACTATAATTTTTCATGATTCAACTGTATAATTTCTGGGAAAATCATTTGGGACTACTAAAGTACATGCAGTAAATGTGGCTGTTTGTATCTCAATTTTTCTATTTCAGTCAGGAAACCGGCCATTTGCACTGGCGGCAGAGCATGGGTGTGCTGAAATGTTAGATATGCTAATGGAACCGTACGAAATGGCCACAATGAAGCCTAACAAGGTGTGTGTGGACTTGTTTATGTTTTTGGTTGTTTGCATCTCTTTAAACCTACAGCTATTTATGCTCACATGTGACTGAGTGCACATTTGTGTGTCACACCTGTGAGAAGGCTCAAAGTCAAACACTCTTTGATGTGAGTTGTTCCCCTCCCTCCCTTCTGCCAGAGAGGGGACACGCCCCTGCACTTAGCTGCCAGGAACAACCACTTGGATGCCGTCCAACTGCTGCTGCAGAGCCTTGATACTCGGGATGAAGTCAATATGGTAGACAATCAGTGTAAACATCCTCTCTATGGTTTGTGACAGTGTGTGCTCAGTGGCTAATCCACTGCTGGATGTTGGCTCCACTATAGATGTATTGAACATGTACTGGTTTCCATTATATAACAAGGCAAACTGTGTTCTGGCCTGAAGTTCAGCTAGGACTTGGTAAATTACACTTAATATTTACTTGGCTCTTCTGGTCAAAGATTTAGAGATTTTCTGCTTCTGTTATGGTTATTTTGCACCACTACTATATTTTTTTGGATGTGACAGGATGGTGAGACAGCTCTGTACCAGGCTGCAGACAAAGGTCAGGAAGGATGTGTCCTGGTCCTGCTGGAGGCTGGCTGTGACCCCAACATCCTTACAACGGTACAATAGAGGGACCGTAATGACTTTAACATCGAAATCCCTGACCTGCTGTTGCCCTGTTGTTAACAAAGTATTACTTTTATATGTGTTTAATACTTCAGGCACCTGGTATTACACCTCCAGCTAAACCTCAGTTTTCCTGCCTCTCTTGTAGGCCAAATGCAGTGCTCTCCATCCCGTTTCAGAAAAAGGAGACACGTCTCTTGTAAAACTCCTCTTAGAGTACGAAGCCCACACAGACTTTAAGAATCAGGTAAGCAAACACAAGGTAGGTGGCAGTAGTACACTCTTTAAGTAAAGTTCCTTGGTAACAGACAACACACACATCATCTGTGCTGCTGACACTCTGCCTGGACATTACAATTTAACATTTTTTATCTAAAAGCAAATGTAAATTTTTTGGGCTCATCATTGTCTAACAGCAAATTTCTGCTCTCAGCAACAAGAGGCTCCTCTCCACCTGGCAGTAAAGAGCAGTCACATCCCTGTTATCCATTCTCTACTGAAGGCTGGCTGCGACATTAATGTTACCAATAAGGTAAAAATCTCCCCAGTAACACAGTAAAATGAGATTAACTAAACTATATATATATAAATATATATATATACAACAAAATAAATAAATTGAGAATATTTTTGCTCCATTAATTTGTCCTGTCCTATGCCGCAAACTGTTAGAGGTCCCAGACTGCAGTGCATCTTGCTGCAGAGCTCGGCAAAATAGATGTCGTGGAAATGCTTCTTAAAGCCGGACTGGATCTGAGACTCTGTGATCGGGTAAGATTTTACACAAATACAATTTCTAGAGCTTACATAATGTAGTTGACTTTTAAGTTAAATTGTTTCACACTGTTTCCAGACCAAAATCTGCCATAGCCACTACAGCATCTTGACACATTGAAGCTGTAAGAAAAAGCTAATGATAAATTTATAATTCTAATTAAAGTTTGTTTTGTTGAATTTGGAGTAGCAGGGTAAGACAGCTCTGGGTGTGGCAGCCAGAGCAGATGAGGCGATCATTGTGGACATGATCATCAAAGCTGAAAGATACTATGCCTGGAGGACGGTGAGAGACTTAGAAAGATAACTTTTACTATTTTCATGTGTGCCCTAATCTATTCTTGAGGCCCTGAAATCAATCATTACATTAATCACAAATGATTAATTTCTTAACGTCACATTCTAGATTAGCTGAATCCCTTCTAATACTATTAAAGCATCCACAGTAAAATATGATTCACAACCCAGAAATGTTTGTCAGCCAATATACCATCAATTTAATTAAGGTTATGCCTGATTCCCTTCCCTGCATGATTTTCAAAACCCCAGCATTCATATTGCTAATCATGTGGGTGGGTGTGATTCCAATAATCTCTTCTCATGCCCCTCTGCGGCTTGTGGCCTTTATCAATCTGCTGACGTGATTTAATTGCCCTTTCAGGCCAACCCTGAGCTTAATGATAGTGTTCACAACGAGTATCCACTAACGTTTAAACTCGACCACCGCTATGAGACCAAGCAGCTCCGTTCGATGGCCTGGCGACTGGCGTACGAGCTCCTGAAACCAGGAGACTGGAAAAGACTGGCAGAACACTGGGGCTTCAATAAGGAACAAGTTTCAGCCATTGAGGAGCAGTGGACAGGTGCCACAACACACACTGAATTTGACTCTGGAGCATTTGACAACTTCTTGTAGCTAAAATGTTACATATTTTCTTTTATATAAATGTTACAGAAGATGTGAAAAAGAAAAGAATATATTTGGATAACTTTTCATTTTATCTTCCAATGGACAGAAGCAATGTTTAGGTTATTTTTAGTAGTTGAACTGTTTTCCTGAGTTTACAGTGCTGTGTGTGTTTGTCCACAGGTCAGCACAGCTATAAAGAGCATGGGAACAGGATGCTGCTGATCTGGCTCCACGGGGAGGAGTTGGCTCAGAGGAGCCCTGCTAAAGAACTTTACCAGGGCCTCATCCTCACAGGGAACAGGAAAGCTGCAGGTACATTAAGTTATCACCACCACCACCACCACCACCACCACCACCCCCCCCAGCAAATATACTGTGGAATCTATAAAAATGTAGCTGTGCTGCCTGGGGATATGTGCCAAGGTTTGATACGGAAAATATTAATTTGTCTTACAGATAAGATTCGGATGGAAGCAGAGAATGCCAGCAGTAAGAGCTGCAGCATTTCATGAGAATGAACACTGGACATATGGACTGACAACATGAACTCCACGTCTACATCATGTTAAACAACTAAGAACGTTAGCAGTAAAATAATTTATTTTCAAAATTAAATCATGCCTCAGATCATTAACATAAGGCTTTGGTTTAGTAAAGTGGATGGTCTCCCTCAATTGAAAGCCTTAATAACACAAATATCTAAAATATGTAATTTTACACATTTCAGTACAGTCTCACGTGTGCATAATTTAAAGTACAACTTTTCATAGAAATCAAAGTCAATTTCCGACTGTTAATAATTAAAAACATTGACATGTGCTGTCCTAAACACCTATGTCTATCTAATCCTTCCCTGAGAAAATCCTATTGGCCAGGAATTTGTCTTTTACATGGGTAAAACAAGCTGAAAATGGCAAAATAAATGTTCACTTCAAACCTAGTTAGCAAGGACAAATTCATTCCAGGACATCCAAATAAAATGGACTTGAAACTACTGCCAAGATAGCTATTTCTAGGACTGTTGCATAGGATGTGTTAAATTTTAAATCTAGACTAGGTGAGCAACACTTTCTGTGCATGTGGTCAGTCAACTACTTTGATGGAATGGACATGGCACGTGCTGGTGTGTGTTTTGGAGGAGCTTCTGCCTCTTGTGGAGCTGCGGCCCTGTTGGGAGGAGTGAGGAAACTTTGCAGCTGTGGCCTGACCAACAGTGAGCTGAAAGAATGCCAGAATCAGAAAATACAATTTTATTTCTCAGCATTACAACTATGGGAATACACATAATAACACATAGATAGCAGCACCTCAGAGTAAAAGTATTGATGCAGATTGTCCCATACCTGTGTAACTGGATGATGGCGTTCAACTACCACAGAGCTCATGGGTGGAGCCACACCCATCACCTGGAGGTTGCTGCGTGCAATCTTACCAATGTCAGTACGCGCAGTGATACGAGCTGTTACAGTCTTTGAGGGTTTTTGTTGACTGGCTGTGACGACTCGACCACTGACCTGAAACAACAAACATTACTGCATTATATATACTGTATATGTGATCAATTATTTGTAACTAAACTTCAGTCTTTTGGTGTTGTTGGTCAACAATTTCATAACCATTTTCAACGATATAATTACAATCATTGATATATATAGCTGTTGTAAAGGCATCATTACTTGTAAGCCCCTCAATAGAACATTGTGTCTAATGCTAACCTGTTTGTGGGAACTTGCAGTGCCCCCAAGTGGGAGTGAGCTGTGAACCACTGTAGTTGGAGGGTGTACTTCTGCCCTGGACATAGGGGCTCCAGAGCCCACCTAATGAAAGGGGAATCAGGATCAGGAGTGGCATTTAGAGGAAGTGAGTCATAGAGTGGCAAATGAAAACAGACAGAACTGAACATTTAGTAGAACAGAACACTCTTTTAGTAGCATCTACATAAGAACAGTTGAGTATGAAGCCAGAATTAGCAGCGATATAAAGTAACAACAAATAACAGATTGTCAATTAAAGAAAAAGATTTGGTTGATCCAATTACAGATTTGAGATGAAAATAAACTATGGCATGAAGAACCATCGTGTTTTAATAAATGTATGAATTTTATTAAAAACTGTCAGTGTCTCACCATATCCTCTACTTCGCTATGGGAAGGGTCCAGGCGGTCAAAGTGAACTGGACTGAACCGTGTAGAAGAAATGGGATATGGTTGAAGATGAGTCAGTGTAGCAGAGCCAGGCTCATCTTGGGGAGGCAGAATATCTACAGAAAGAAAAAACATATTCGTATACTCAGACTTGATTGTTATACATCAATCACAAAATTTTAAAGCTGAATGTTGTACTGGAATTTATAAAATGAATTATTCCTCATCAGCTGAGTAGGAAATGGACACAGGTGATGACCAGTACCCAGTAAATGGAAAACCTACCCATCTGATATTTCCTTTTATTTGAACAATGACACTTTTTAGCTCTTAATACTGATGACAACTAATTCCCAATGTACCTTTTCCCTCTCAATTCTTAAACTTTATATTTAACAAAGAAGTCTTTGCAAACTACTCTCCCCAGCTTTGGTAAATTAAAAAGTGGCTGATCATTTATTATGAATACTCCTATCAAGTATGTATACTTAAAAAGGCTGAAAATCACTTTGTAACTTATTTTGTGAAAGTCTCATTAGCCTTAATAATGAGGGACAATGAAGAAAAAATCAACCCTTCAAAGTAATGGAAAAGAGGATGCAATTAAAAGCCCAGTTTGACAGTAACATAATGGAATACATTTCAGGTTGGAAGACTCATAATACCTGAAAGCAAATGGATGAGCAGAAGACCATGGTACAGTTGAGTTTTACAAGCTGAAAACAATGAGATCGAGCTTCAGCAGCTGTGTCCTCACCAAAAATTGCAGACTAAACAATAGATAATGACTGACTACTGGCAAGGTGTGAATTCAGTATTAACGGCAATGAAACCCTGGTTCTATTGTGGCTGGTGTCAATGAGACTCTGTGGTGATAATTGAGTTTTTTTGGGCAAATACCAGGCTTATTAGTGCCATTGTACTGTCATGCAAGTGGTCAATGAACTAAAGCAGAGTTGCATCTCCTGTTGGCTATGGTGCCATTGTGTGGTGACTGGTCCCAAGTTTATTATAGTTCTATTGTCTACTCAAATATACTTGATTGTGCCAAGCCTTTAACCAACTCTTCACAACATAAACAGACAACTAAAATAATAGACATTTCATGATTCAATGAAACTTTTTCAGTCTATCTTTCAGTGCAACATCAAGGTTATAACCTGCACAGAGTACCCCTTAGTCAGCACTCGGCATATCCACTGACTCATCAATCCATCCACAGATGAGCCAGTGAATTACTTAAAGAAAAGAACAATGACCCCATCCACTTCACTCATTCATAAATCTCTGTGCTGCCATCAATACACATGGCTGCACTTTATTGGAGAAATGGTGTTTCTGTCTTGATAGCTGCGTTGAATCAATATAGTACAGAAGCAAGGCTAACCTTTATGGTTTGTTGTATAGATCAGGGAACTATTTATGTAGTTTTAATAAGGTGGTTGTTTATAAATATGGATATTCTCTAACTATAGGTGTATGGACATTCTATTACAGACCATGCTGATGTTCTGGAGGTTCCTCTGGTTGTCCTTCTGTGGTGTGAAACATGGTGAGAGCCTCCATGTTGAGAGCACACACGCCCCTCATGAAGGCTTTTTTCATTGATTCCTCATAGCGTTCTCGCTCTAGTCGTAGTCTCTGAATCTCTGCCTGGGCCCTCTCTACAGTCTCACAGTGCTGCAGAGACAGGCACAGAAGGAATCAGTCATTTATCAGTTTATATAATACATACAACAGCTGATGTTTCAATCCGTTGTATTTCTTTGTCATTTCCTACCACATTCCTGTCTATTTACATACTGTACTTGCTTTATGTCGACTTCACTGCAATCTATTAAACAAGTTTTGTCTGACTGTTATTTACTGAAATGTTCAAGAGGCCTTTGAAAAATACATGCACATGTGTAAGAAACTAATAAATGATGCAACCACTGGTGCTTTGGGTCCATTTCACATGACTCAGCTCTGTAAATGTACTATGTATTTTACTAACTATCAAGTGCTGTGGTTCCTGTGGTAAAACACCTCAAAGAGGTAGAGTCAAGTATGAATTCAGCAATGCAGCATCACCATCACACACTGTTTCATATGCAGGTCCTTTGTTTGTTTACCTCTGCCAACTTGGCCTCATACTCTGCAGACAGGCGGGTGCAGACCTCTTCAGCCCTTGCGCGGCAAGCTCGCTCCACCTTGACCTTCCAGTGTTTCTGGATCAGAGAGTGCCAGCCTAACCACACCTTCTTCTTCAGTTGCAAATTGTAGTGCTGCCGTGCTGCTTGAGCAGCAAGAGCCTGGCAGAAAACGAAGAGACCATGAAAATATTCAGAAGGAAATAATTACACCCATAATTCATTCTTGTGCAGGTACAGTACAGACAAAAATTGGATTCCTCCACAAAATTTTCCATTTTAAAAGAAATACATAAAAATGGATTTCATGAATGCAAATTTTGTAGGAGATATTTGTGTAAAAATGTGGCATATGTATGTTCAGTGCGCAGTAACTCATACAGAGACTCATCATTTGCATTAACAATTAAATTGCACTAACAGTAATCTAGCAATGTTGTGATACATTCACAACCAGTAATTTTACATCAATTTCTCAAAAAATACAAATACGTAAATTAAAAAAAAAGGAAAAATATAAATTATTTTATGTGATTGAAACCAACAAAAACACAGATCACAGCAAGAGAAGTAATTGGTGACATAACATTTTGTTGTACAACCCTGTACTTTATGATGGCTAATAATGACTCATAACTTCTCAGTAGTCATACTATATTATTACATCAGTACTCAATACTCAGGGGTCAGGCTACACCCATCTTTGAACTCTGCCTTCATTTTTATCTCAACAACACACCTGTAAAGTTTCGTGACTGCATCTTGGACAGTTGTGACGTGGCATACAAACCTGGCAAAGTACTCAAAACTGTTTCTGTTGTAGTTCCTTCTACAGTGTGTGTTTCCAGGACCATGACTGCTGGCCGGTGGCATAAAGTGGGAGGGCCATCCCCTCTAAATATCACCACAAATAGGGTTTCAACCTGTGAGAACACATTGTTATCAGTTTACCTCTTCTTTAGCCTCAGTGTGTTTAAGTCTCCAGTTGGTGAAGGCCTTCATCTTTTCATGCTTTTCTTTTTGTCTGTCCAACACCTGGCTCAAGTTTACAATCACCTGCGGGAGGACACATCACACAATAAGCTTGTCAGTCTAAAAAGCAGACAAAAGTGTTCCATGTTTTTCTTTCAAGTATTACTTAAGCGTGAGAGACAGAATGTGCAAGTAAGCAAAAGATAGAGACATGGGGCTGATACCTTAGACATGGATTAAGCCCACTCAGTCCTACACTAAAACTTTAAAACAATGGAAATTAAATCTCAGTCTGAAGCTAAATCGATATTAAAAAAAATAAATAATAAAAATAAAAATTACACAAGTGGTCACCTCATCTTTTCTCTGGTTGGATGTCTCGTAGGTTTGTAGCAGTCCCTTCAGGCTGTCTAGCTCTGACTTCAGGCCAGCTGTCTGGGCTGCATATCTCTCCCTCTCTTTCCTCATCTCCAGCTTGTGTTGTTCCTTGAACGCCAGCTTCCACTTCCTGAGCTCATTCAGTACATTTGCCTAATTAGGGAATAGAGGGTGGGACAGTCACAGTATGTTCATTACACTACTTCAGTAAATATGTCTTGTTATTTTAAAATTAGATAAAACAGATGTGCCGGAGGTTTTCTCACCGACAGCAATGGTGAAATATAGAAACCTGACAGATTTCATTTCTAGTCTTATTTTTTCTGAATAATTTCGATAGACATCTAAAAAATCTTGGCGTATGATTTGATTTCCAGTTCTGATATGCAGTCACATTTTACAGAGCTATACCTCTCAAGGATTTAGAGGTCTAGAACCACATGCAGCCTCCAAAACACTGTAATGCGGAAGTACAGGGTAAACTTGGCTTTCTAAAGGGTCAAACATAACCAACATCCACAAATGTGATAACAGACTTTCTTCCTGCAACGACAATCAAGAAAAATGAAAGAGCCTCAATATCCTTTACTACAATTCATGGTTCTTCACTGCTTTTTCCTTGGTCAAGTTCTAGTCTTTTATCAGCACTGCTTAGCAGGTGATTGGTTGTCATCTGCTCTCTATGAATGAGCTGTAGCCCATTGCAAGAAAAGGGCAGGAAGGACACTCACGTCGAGGCACTGACCTCTTCCAAAATCAGAGACACAATTAAAAGGTCACTTTTGCCATGGAGAGTGGAGCTGTCATCCTATTCAATGAGCCTTCCTGAGACTCCAAAACGTTACATATCCTTTATAAATCTCTTACATCTTTCTCACCATCTGCTATATAGAGTACACTGTCCTCGGTATTTCTTGCATTTAATCCATCTCAGTGTGTCTCATTATCTCATGCATTTCTTTAACAATACATGGTCTGAAATGTGGAGTGTCAGCGACATAAACATAAGCTGAAAAAAGTATTTTTGTAGACGACCACATTTTAGCTTTTTCCACCACACACTATTTTTGGTTTTGTAAATAAAGTGTAGTAACATTAAAATTTGAATGATAGAAAAGCGTAATCTGTCTTCTCATTTTTCACAGTAAATGAGCAGTTTCATCTTTTCTATTTATCAAGAATAAACCTGCCAGCTTGGGCTCATTTTGCTGTAAACTGCAGAGGCTCAAAAAAAAACAAAACACTGCTATTTTTTTATTGCATTTAAAGTAGTTATTATTCAGAGCCCTATTTATAGCCAAACAACATTATATATGGTCAGCTCTCAAGAAGACAGCAAATAAGAGTCATTAAATTGATTGATTGTGGAAGGAAAGCATGAGTAAGCAGACTTACCGTCAGGTTGTTGCTCCATGTGTCCAGAATGTTCTCCATCTTGCTTATGTTCTCCTCTGAGATAAACATCTCTGTCACAGCAGACTCAAGAGGATCTGGGCTGTTTGACCTAGACCTCTCAGGTGTCGTGTGTAACCTGTCTGAGAGTGTGTGTGAGAGTACTGACGCCCTGCTATACGATCGACCTGCCATCTCCTCAGCTTTAAGGAAAAAATAAAGAATCACAGACAGACTGGGAAATTAGACAAAATTGCAATTGAGCTCAGTATATCTCAGCATTATTATATTAACATACATTAATATACAATTGTATATACATGACTGAATTATTTGTTTCTTTGTTTAATTCAATTTACCATGAGAGGCTCTTAAGAGTGTGGAGGGCTCAACAATCAAGGGGGAGGCCTGTGATCTAAAGCTCCTGCTAGAATGCCTCCCATCTTTAGCTTCAGTGGCAGTATCTGATAGAAGACAGTGGAGACAAGGAAAGGAGAGAGAAAGGGACAATGAAAAACAGAAAAGAGGGAATGCTGCCTAAATAGATTTTGACCTGGAATAAGTGCATACAATTAATGGTACAAGTAAAAGTCAGAAAACAAAAGACAGGTTAAGAACAGAAAATGTGATGGTGAGAATGCTGAATAAGAAGAGCATGGCTCCTCGTCCAGGAATGCATTTATGTCAATATCTTAATTAAATCCTGCATGGGGAAGAGAAAGCCTGCACTCTAAAGAGCAGTACGGGCAGAGTGCCAGGAGATCATTACCAGTTGGCCGTCTGCTTTCTACATCCCTGTGCACTACTCCATGACAGTTAAAACACTAAACCTCCAATGAGAGCTGCAGCTGGAGCTGGGGGGAGACTGATGGACTGTTTAAGATGTGGGTATCGTAGGGGAAAGAGAGAGGGGGTCGGTCTGACAGGCTGATATCATATGCATCTTGACTAGACTGGTTTACAAGCTGAAAATATGAGACTGATAAAAACACACTCCATTTTTCCATGTTGTTATCCCAAATCCTTTTTGGCAGCTGATCATTTGATGGGGGCAGTGTCTGGAAGGGCTCAAGTTGTGTTTCTGTCAGAAAGGCTTAGTGAAGTGTGTGTGTATGAATGTGTCCTGCATACAAGAGGAACCTGAACCAAGATACCTGCTGGGCGCTGTGATTCGATGTCATCTTTTTTCTGCGAAGTCCGACCATCTGCAGACAGATATGAGGTGCTCAGATGCTTCAAGTGTGCGCTGGTGAGTGTCTCAAGCTTAGGGGTGACCACAGCATAGCGGAGAAGCTCCTCATACTCATCCTGTTGATCCATAAACAGTAGAAAATGAACAGTGGGCTTAATTATCTATCTTTTTTACAAGCTGTATCTTATTTTCATAGTCTATTATTTTCCTAGTCATGGTCGTGGGAAGCATATGCCGTTATATACAACTTTACAGAGAGTCAATTAAGGTAGGCAACACAAGCAATTAAATGGATATTTTAACAAGTTCCCAGTTCAACAATATTTTTCATTTTAAATCAGTTAGAGGGGAGCAAAACCTATGGTGAATGTAAAAGTTGCAATTCAAAACGTCAGTTGTAAATGACCACTCAATCCGTCAAAAGTACTTCTAGCTTTCAACCTCAATTGACTTACTATTCATAAAATACTTGCTCATGGATTTACAGCCCTGATTTCAAATTGTGGGACGCTATGTAAAACATAAGCTAATAATTTCTGACATATATTCAATTTTCGATTCAATTTAAACTCGACACAAGTCAGACGCAATTTTGCTGTGTCCCTAGGTGTGAGTGATTTGACAAGTGCATAAGCGCACATAAATTGTGACTGTGTTTTTGTATAATCACCTGGAGCTCAGAGGAGACTGAGCTGCCGCGATCAGAGTCCCTGGGCAGAACAGGACTGGTCGGTTCCTCTTCGTCTGAGGACATCTAGACAAAAATATACATTGTTGGAATGATGAAACACAACCAACATGACATGTACATGCGGGACTTAACTAGTTGTGGAACATATATTAAGGAAAAGCTATATAAAAGTGGTCATAATCATAATTAAAAACACATATTTGTTAATGAAACGTCACAAAAAATGCAAACTGTAGCTGGGTGCTAGCTACATTTTACAACATATTTGACTTTGGTTTTTTGATAAGCGAAATGCAACGTTGAAACCGCATCTATGTTAGCTAAACACAACATACAACATTATTAAAACAGTTAAAGGAAGTTGCCACGGCTTCTGGCAAACTGACGTATAATAGCTATCGTTATCATACAGAGGTTATGTAGTTGGAGACGGACACACGCTCCCTTTTTGGCTGCAAAACATAACGTTACAACTCTGTGAAGGTAGTACGTTAGTGGTGTTTTACAGTCTCAAGGAGAAAACTCAAACATTGAGATAGCATAGCTAACGTTACACGGACAATAGATGTGGGGTAAGGGTGTTTACGGAATTTTTTACCTGTTTTATTAAATTTCTGTGCAGGCTACCCCACTTCTCCGTGGTAGTTTTCCGTCAGTTTGAAAATGCTTGCTCTGCCGTTTCAAACGAACGGACTCCAAAACAACAGACTCTCTGATTGGCTACTGTTTTCACGACACCCTGCAAAATCGTTTCCGATTGGTTACAGTGTTTCCGTGGTAACGTTAAGCGGAACAACGCGGAGCTCAGCAGCTCAGACCACAACAGCACACATCAAAGCTCCTCTACCGCTTTTTCTGGCGGTAATGTTGACTGTACATTTCATTTTCTTTACATTTATTCTGACAGCCTGTGGCAGCACAGTGTATTGGGCAATTTGAAGGGTATAGCAGTCATATTCGGAGGACTTGTAGCTATTATTGCTGGTAGAGTTGACTGAGCACACATGCCACTGTCCACACAGATATACTCTCAAATTCACTTTAATTTACACATTCCGACTTGTTGCTTGAAATGTGCTGGATTTACATATCAATGTATAAAAGTGTACACTGTTCAACAACAAGTTCAGTTCATGGTTTGTTAATCCCAAGGAATAAACAAACAAACAAAAACTGTTGACAAACAAATGTCAGACAATTCTTCAGTTGGCAGTTGTGCCCATTAAAAAAACAACGTGGTTTTCAAACTGTGTACTGTAGTCTGACACGCTGCGTAGAGATTAGCTGATTAAAACTGTCACAATAAAGCCAACTTACCTGTCTAAGGAATGTGTAAGTCATTGGTGAATACCACCACCCTGTGAACCTCCCTTTGGCCATTTCTGTTCTTCACTTAGGCAAAACAAACTGAATTACAGCAGTGTCTTAACCCCCTGAAGACCTAGTGCTTAACAGTATTAAGACACATATGTGGGATAGGCCTAACGGCTTGGCAGTCCTGGGCTGGGACAGACTCCAGAGAGAAGAGACATATGGTCCCTCTCAGCCGTGGCAGAGCTGCAAGCAGTGCTGTTGGACTGGAGCCTCCTCACCACCTGGCTGAGCGCTGAGAGTGCTTCACTGTCCGAAGGTGTCCCGTCAGCATTGTCAAAAGACCTGCAGGCTGACTTTGAAAAGAGGGAATGCATAGTTGTGACATTGGTGACAGTGCAACAATCTTCCCTAAAACAGCAGTTTGACAGCTGACAGTCAAGAAACAAGGATTCAGTCTGATACATTTCATATCAAATATCTATTATAAATAAACAGCAAGATTACTCACAGTGCAAGCAAAGCCTGGCACAGACAACACTCAGCACACACATTTTTATGATTACATGTCTTGACAGTTGATGCAGGCTGTGCATTTGAACCGGAATTGGTGAAGCACAGAGGATAATCCTTGCTGCTCTGTGGGGAATGGAGGTTTCCTGTTGAATGACAGCAAGCCGTGGCTCCCACAGATTACTTACTTCCATTTTAGAGCAGATGATTCACATGTTTTGAAAGGTTTTTGGTGATGTGTTCATCACAGTGCTCTCTTTTAGGGCAATTTTTGTCATCCCAACTTGGCTTGTTAGTTTCTCTGCTCTTTTTTTTGTGCCATCCATGTTAAACTGCTTGTCTGCTTTTGTTAAGCCATTATAACAAGGACTGTTCAGTCATTGTCAACTGTGTATTCTTTGTTGAAGGGCATATGCACTGTATCTGTCTCACTGGCAGCACATAATAGCCAACTGTTAATCTGGTATAGTGCCCAGTATTTTCTTTTGTGGTATGTGATAAATGATTCTGTTTGTTTTTAATGACTGTTTGCACTATTAATTGCATCCTGTTGTTTGCCCCATGTTGGGTTAAATGATGTTACATTAAATTGAATTACTATCCATCATAAAAATCCATATTCTCTTAATTAATACAAATCAATTACATTCAAAGGACTGTATTGATACAGACTGTATTGATACAGACTGTATTGATACAGTCCTTTGAATGTAATATTTATTATATTATTTTACTCATGTGGGTCAAAAGACTGGTGTGATAGCTGATCAGCTATCACACCAGTCTTTTGACCCACATGAGTAAAATAATAAACTGAATTTAAATTAGTTTAAGATATAGACAGATGATAGAGACAGACCTCTATTCGGTACCCACTCTGTATAATGTTTTCCTTTTGTTGCAGACAAAGGTAATAAGCTACTGTTGATAGTGGTTGGATTAAGGCCAGTATTACTGCCTCAAACCCTTCTTTAGATCCCCTTTGTAAATTTCACCTTCCTTTCAGCTAAAGAAATGCACCTCCGCCTGTGTGTTGAAATGGGATTCAGCTCACATTCTTCTCTCATAGCCTGTTCAATCTGTTCCAGGACAATAATCACAATCCATTTGACTTTCCCCTCCTGGTATTTTAGCTCAGGTACGTTAGACTATTCAGGACCTTGTAATGCTAGACAGAACAGAAATTAGGAAATAATGTTCTGTGCTTATACAGGTTGACTTTGTTTAAGGAACTTTTTCTTACAGCTTTTACATTTCTCACACTGTGTTTTGATTTTAACAGATTTCCCAAAATGTTATAAATTCCCACTCTATTATTTTGTGTATGTATTGTTAATTTTTTGCATTCCAATTGTGCAACAAGATTACAAACGTGGTGTAAAATTGTTTCTGTCCTTGATCGATTTTTAGTCAGACGTATTTACAGACAGCCATAACTCCTGAAGACAACAACTAATGCGCTATCATCAATCGTAATGTTATCAACCCATTTTTCTCTCATATGAGACAATGATGACCTCTCACTGAATGCAATGTTGCCAGAACTCATCTTAGAGTTATTCATAGCTGCCTGCTGTTTTCAAATTAGTTTTCATTACATTTTGATGGACCGGGACTTCCCCCTTGGGCCCCTCTAATCCATCACATCTCTCTATCAGTGACACCAGTGTCCTTTTGTTTTGCTTTCAGAATTCTTGGGTACCCGATGGCAGCACTTGTAAATGCCGCATGGCCACATTGTTTACAGTCAGATGAGATAGTATTAACAGCTAGGTAGCAGACAAAAATGCTGCATAATTTCTGTCATAATTATGTAACATATCCATAAAGTGTGATAACTGCTGACTTCAGCATACAATGGTCAGCCATATGAGTGCTGATGAACAGTGGAGGCTGAGAGAGGAGATGGAGACTAAATCAGTTAGCCTCAGCTTCTATCTCCATGAGGCAAAAACAATTACCGTCAGTGTCCGCATCAGTTTGTTTTAATCTGGATGACGATAAGCAGCAGACAGTTGTTCCAGTCTACCTCCACCTCTCGAGTCATTTCCTGAGGAAAGCTGGCATTGCAGGTATAACATCCATTTTAGATCTCAGGGTAGTAAGATTCATATAAAAAAGGAAATCAATATGTTACATTTGTATGTGAATGTAAACATTGCATGACTGCATGTAACACAAGTGCAATTGTTTTGTATTTGGTAGATAACAGCCACAAACTTATATCCCAACTGGCCCATTCATTATACAAAACTGTATATATTAACCTTTTTTAAATCCTGTTAGTATAAGTCGGTTAAAGGTGTACTGTGTTGGATTCTCTTAAAAAATATATATATATAGACTCCTGCAAAAGTAATCTGTCTCATTCATCACTCATGACCCACTACAAGTTTGTGGTGATGTATTAATCATTATGCTCTCTGCCTGTGTTTTCTTTTTGCTTATTCCTGCCCTATTTGCTGTGGTCTTGAGGTTTCTGGGCTGCAACCTCTGGGCAGTGGGTGAAGCCACCACCGTTAGCAGCGTGTATCCAAGAAGAAGCTACAAAAATAGTAGACATAGCACTGAAAAAAACTGGGTTTGGCTTTTATCCACTGGTGAGCACGGACGGAGAGAATGGGAATGAAGAGCGATATGGAGTTTCAGCGGCTATCTTAGTTAGCTTGCTAAAGTATTGGTTTCTCCATTACAACACAGTTAATATTCCCAGGCAGGCCCAAACCAACGTACTAAGTTGATTGACAGAGACTCAGGGCTAATAGTATTTTTGCAAAATTGTACATTATGTTTGTAACTGTAAATTCAGTGCTGCAATGGTTCAGAGGCAGGGATGTGCACTTCTGGTACTGAGCCGAGAAGGAGGGAAAAAGTTTGATTGTTGTGTTTAGAAACTGAAACCACAGTTCCTGCATAGTATACCTTTAAATCTGTGTGAAAAAAGCATATTACTTACATTGTATGTATGGTGAAAATGCAATACTGTATGTTCTTAGTATTCTGTTGTACGTATCACAACACATATTGATGGGAGGAATACCCAGTAGGGCATAGAAGGGTGAGAAGAGTTTGTTTACTGAATGTGGTATGGATTTTTATTATCTTGACAGGTATTTTTTATACATACTGTACATTTCAGTATCCAACCTGGAAGCTGTGGTGAATGTCAATATAATATTTATTGTATTTTCACTGTAATAAAAAGACTGAAATTACTAGCATCTTTTTTGCTTGTGTGCAAAAATGAGAGCAAAATCGTTGGCATGCACAGTGGACTCTCTCCTTCTCTCTGTTTGTGTGTGTGTGTGTGTGTGTGTGTGTGCGTGTGCGTGTGTGTGTGTGTGTGTTTGAGGGTCATTCTACTGTCCCGTACATTAAGCTAAGTGCTCCTCAGCTCTCCAGCAGTAGTAAATGGAGTCTTATGGCTTGAGGGTGGTTTGTCTCCCAATTTTGAATCAAAAGCAGAGTGTCCCAAGCCTTAGGTCACTGCTTCTGTGAATCATCAAATTCAGAGGATAAAGATAGATGCCTTTCCTTTTGTTAGCGTGTGTTTGTGTGCCCTTGCACGCTTTTATGTTGTGTGTTTCTTTGTGGACACTGTATACATCATTTACAATCCTATTCAATATTCTTTGTGGTGAATATGATGCACAACCAGTGTCAAAGCCATGTCTCGGTGTTTAAACTCAGTAAGCCAATGCACAACCAGGCTGCATGATTCACTGCATATTTCCTACATATTAAGTATTTTAACATGGAGCCATTGAGATTTAGTTTTTCTTAAAATGAGAATGAGGAATCAGGTGGACAGGGTGTCATACATCAAAGAGCTTGCTGGTAGTAATTTCTGCAGTAGACCATGTCTCACTGCTAGTGCTTGTATAGTTTGCAGGCTTTAATGATGTGAATACTGAAAGGCTGTATGTCCCTGTGCTTGCATCAGTCCGTCATCTCTCTTTTCTCCCTCCCTCACTTTCTCTAGGAACCACTCGCAGGTTTCAGAGGCGTTAGGATCTGACATAGCAGAAACACAGGCAGTCACTGTCTCACACTTCATATAAAGAGCCTACTTATCTCTAAGAGCCCATGTTAGGTTATGCAATTATTGTAACAGGATTGTATAATCTTTGTGTGGCGTTCGTCGATAGTATTACTCCCTCTGTGGTCATTATTTGTGGGCATAGAAAGAATGAAAGTGTTAAAACTGTATCTGAAAATCAAGGGCTCGCTAACTGCACAGGCTGTTGTCAAATTAAACTCAGTGCAGCGTAAATGAAAAACAAAATACTATACATGAGCAGAAATAATTCTGTAAGCATAATACCAGAGCCATAAGTGTGAGCCACAAGCTGTAAACAGATATATTGAAGACTGATGTAACTGCCGGTGCAGTCTCAGTGCAGGCTTTATTAAGTAAAATGAGAGTTATGAATATAAATTATGTGAATGTGGTTTTATGAATTCTGATGATTTCCAGAAGTGGTGCACCAGTTCTGAATATTGCACATGTACAGGTTGAGTCATTATACCAACAAATTCACCTGTGGCCTGGTATGATGTAAGGTCAATGGTATGAAACCCTTCTGCCATTTTTGAAACATCATCACCAAAGTTGAGAGTGAGAACTTTGATGGTGTTGTTTGTTTGGAGCCCTGATGAAGATCTAATGGTCAACACGTTTGCTTTTTTTAGTGATTGCCCTTTTAGTGATTTAGCATGACAATAAAGGCTGTTTAATATTTCCTTCCTTGTTTTTTGATATTTTCTATTTTGGAGTGCCTGGATTGTCTTTGGAATCTTCTTGTAGGAGTTACTTGGCCCTCAGTTGCTGGTGATGTAGAGTGAGGTGTCATATGTGGCCAACCACTTGTGAAACAAGGTTTATCTTTCATGGAGACTATTTATCCAGTTGTGAATGACAGGCGAGGTTCGCAGTATAAGCTGCTTGGTGACTGATATATTCACGATCTGAAAATATTTTTCACACAATAAAACCAAGCTATGTGACTGTGACTACACAGTTGGATACGACATTATTATTTCCAGGTTATGTTTCTCTATTATTTTTTTTCTGTTTGTAGTATTTGGATTTTCTTCAATTATGATTCATCTTAATTTGACACCATATTTAGCTCTGAGTGAAACAAACCTGAAATCAAATGTTTGCAGTCAATATAAGGCAGTGGTGGATGGATGCTTGAAGTCAGTGTGAGTACGATCTTCATTTTTATTGCTCTAGTATAAAAAACGTGCTAATAAATGTTGGCTGTGAGTATATCTGTGGGTATATGTATATTTGTTCAGGCAGTATGAGATTCTAAGTCCCTATAAAACATGCCTCCAACAATAAAACTAATGGTGAACTAAACTCATTTGCATTCCCCATGATGATTTATAGAGTGCTTTAGGTGGTGATATTTTTTATAATGGCCTATAGTGTCTATACTTTACTCTAATGTAGGTTTTTTCTCTTATCGTATAACACTTAGTGGTTCTTCATTTTCTTATCTGATGGGAAATCCATTTCTTCTGACATGTGATTTCCTATGACAGTTTTTTTCTTTGTAATTGTTTTGTAGCAGTGGTGGTGGAGGGAATTTTTAGTATGTGTCCCATAACCATCCCTTTTGATGTTAGTTTATGTTCTATTGCTGTAACTGATTGCACCACTAATATTGCTCATATTTGGTTATTTGATCATGATTAAAAGGGCCTTATGCTTCTTTTGTGTTTTCTTTTGTTGTGTAAGATTTCCCATTTTATCTTGCTGTCGTGGTAATGCTTTTACTGTGGTGGCCCACCACTCCTGAATGAATGTAGAGGAAACACTGAGTAAATGTGTGGAGCACAGGCTCAATGAAATGGAAAGACTTTGATAACAATGTTTAAAAATAAGGCTACAGAGTTCTGTTTTGTCTAACTAAAAATGTATGAATAAAATATGAAAGAAAATTATAATTAGACTGCAGATGGAAGCTTGTTATTTTTAAAATATGCACCAAAATTCAAATTTGCACCTGGATATTTACAGAATGTGGACGACAAGTGGGATCATCTCTGTGGCATCAGCACTCAAACCTGGAGCCCCCATGCAGCTGAAGCGCTCAGGTGTCGGTCAGCACCATGGACAGAGACGGTCGCCGTTACGCAACGTGCGGCTTCAGAGCGGACTGTGGATATGAAGGTGAGCTCCCAGACAGATCTACTTTTATGAAAGCGGTTATGGTTGAACATAAAAATAGAGAACTGAACGCACTGAGTTACAAAAAAAAAAAAAGACGAATCATGTTTACAGAATTTAGACCTGCAGCTCGCAAACTTTCCGACTAAGCAGCAATTTGTGCACCAACGGACAACTTTTGGCCCCAAGCAGAACCCCCATGCCACTTTATCATGCACTAACCACCCTTATACACTAAAGGCAATACTCATTATTCACGTTCACACACACTCATAGTGAATGGACAAAAGCACCGACTGTAGCCTGTTTAAATTTAGACCTTTCTTATCTGTTTAGCATTCATGCGTCGCGGTGTTTCGCGTCATTCAGTCACCTAACTAGATTGTTCCATCAGACGGAATTACCCGCATCACTCAATGAAGTACAATTATTGATTACACCGGCCCTCTCCCCCCCCCCCCCCTCCCTCCCTCTCTCCCTCCCTCCCTCTCTCCTACCACCACCTCTCTCTCGCTCTCTCCTTCCCTGAAGTACTGCAGCGAGGGAGGACTGCATCGGAAAAAAAACCACCACTCTGTCGTGCGCTGGCAATTACCTCTGATCTTTTTCTACAGTTAAAAAAAAAACAAACCCACAAGATATTTTTTCCCCATAAAGCGAAAGCGAAGTCTGATGCAATGGGTTACTATCAGCTCAGTCCACTCTTCTCGCCATAAATGACGGTAAGTAATTACTACTTTTTCCCCGAGAACGTGCAGACTGTGCAACACTTAACGAGTTAGGAAAAAATTGTGTTTTTCAATAAACGTTTTTATGATCTGCTATATCAGGACTTGCAAGTTCATTTATATGCATCTTTCCAAAGAATATTTTAAACTCTAAGCTGGGAGATGGTAATACTTCATTATTTATTCATAAGTTGATGTATCATCTGTTAAAAGTTAGGATGGTTTCCGGGCATGTGTGGGGTTTTTTTCTGTGGGTGCACTAAATTAGGCTCCATATGCCTCCTGTAAAAGTAGAGAAATCGGCATCATTAAGTGAAAGTAGGCAACAAGCATAAGAATTGCCTCTTAAAACTAGGAATGTAGTAGAGTTACAGCTCCAGTTTTTGTACTAGTTACTAATTAATTCAGTATCTAAAAGTGACACAGTAAATTATTTTTCTTCATCTTGGTTTAAGATATCTGGTTTAAGCGACATGAGTAAGCTCTATGTTGATGGATTACTTGAAATCTTGTTTATAACCCATAACTGATTGTTTGGTTTATAATAATCACTGACATAAACTCATCTTTTTATTCACCTGCATGTGTTTTTTTAAGAAATAGGCTACTTGTCCTTAGCATGAGCAGGCTTTTGGGTTGTTGGCTGTGGACTGTGCATGCTGTAGTGCAATCCAGCCACCAGCCCTGGGGCAGTTAAAGCACTCCGCACTGCCGCCAAAGCAGAGGAGAGGATGCGGGAACAGGCAACTGACTCATCCGTGAATTGCACCTCGAGAGGCAGTGAGCGATTGACAGGCACACAGCCGGTGAACTGGAAATCTGTGGCAAAGTGCTTTGTTTGCAATCTGAAGGCTGCTGTAGTAGTAGTCCTGCTGGGTTAACACTGAAGGCGCCCATCAGTGAAAAAGTGATTGCAGGTTGCAGAATTAATTCCTTTTGCACACTTCTCATTGATTTCCAAGTTGATGTAGGGTTTTTTCTGCCACGGTAAACAAGACTCTCATTGTAATTCAGAAAGCCCCCCATCTGCATCCAATGACATCTCCATCTCAAGCATTCACTGACCTGTAATTTTGTTAGTTTTCTCAAAGTTTATGCAGCATTAGCCAAGCGAGGAAGACATTTTATATTCCAGCGTTTCAATCTTGAAAGGAAGACAGGACTCAAAGTACAACGCTGTGTCAACAATGCAGTCGATATGAGAGCTTCATAAAAAGATTCTGTCTACACATTTTGTTGACATACAGGGAAATAGTGACTCAACAGATTTGTCATTATTTTATTTTTGTTAAATGCAATAGCATCGTTTAGATTACACTCAAGAATCCTCTTGTCATCCTTATATCTGCAAGAATGAGAGAGCACTATTTCCAATCTGAAAGGGACTGAGGATGGAGCTTTTTCTGTAAATTCTTACGACCTTTCTGCATTTTAAGGCACACCAACCATGCATTACATGAAACAGTTTGACAAAATGAAAAAAATGATTGTAAAAAAACATCACCAGTAATTGTGCATTTTGCACCCCTTGCCGAACAATCGGTGTTATTGCGTCATTGCAACAAAAGTAAGGTCTGCACCAGACAGTGGTGGTGGCACATTATGTTTTGTATCTGCTATGTAAGCACTGTATTGTGACAGCAATGAGCTCTGGCTAGGAGGGGAGACCATATGTTTACAAAGATCAAACAGACGTCAGCCTGACTCAAAAAAGCAAAGGAGCCGACACACTTTACTCTCTGTAAATCTTCAGGGTGGGATGGCAAATGTTTTTTTGCGATCCACAACGAAATATGTTTTTTTTCTGCCTGCACCGATGTAACATTTTATGATTCAAATTGATACTTAGTGCTACAAGCACTTCTGAAGACATGCATTCTGTATCCTTTAATATTAAGTGTTAAGATTCATATTATTAATATTAACAGAGAGGAATTCTCTTATTCCCCTAAGCTAAGATGGGCAAAGAAGTGATTAAAGTCAGTAGTAACATACATAATGTCAGCTCGTAATGGTGGGAAAGGCAGATGTCAACTTGGTGCAACTGCTTAATGAATCTATGATGTAACATCAGCGTGGCTTGCAATCAGCTCTGCTTTTGAAGTTTTTATCTCCAGTGGTAGAGCTCTGACTCTCGAAGAGAGGTGAAAGTTGAGGTTTAGGGTCTTTCAAAGATGTGGAACCAATTGCAAAACAAAAAATGTTCTTCCTCGCTTGAGATTCTTTTCCCAGCTTCCATTTATTCTATTATTAATTCTTGTCATATACCCCCCACCCCCCCCTCGTCCTCTCACTGCTCCTCCACTCAGTCAGTAATGGCATCAGTGTTTGATGAAATCTCCTAACGGAAGACGTCCCGGGCTGGCTGTGCCTCTCTGCCTTCCAGATGAGGTCATGGGCTCTCCGTTTTGATGGGATTACATGCGGCTCTGCCCACTTAGAGATTGGACCTGCTCTTTCTGATGCTAATAGAACAAACCAGCCGTCGAGCCACTGTGCTTGCACGTGTCTTTGAAAGGGCAGGACACTGACAAGTCAAACCTGACTGAGATGGAAAGTGTTTGCGGTTCATGTAACTGTAAAACTTTATAATGCACATGATATATAAAAACATGCAAGAAAGGCAAAACAATTGCCACTTCAGAAAGCATTTTCGAAGATGCAACCATGATGCGTACAGTATATCATACCAATTTATTGCAATTATTATTGTTGTAGTGTATAAAAAAAAGAGAAGCCCTCTGCTGCCCTCGTTGTTTTGCGTCATTACTTTTTTTGGTAGTGTGTAAGGGCCAGTGTCTGGACTACTGGACTGCACTCAGCCAAAAAAAGGCACGATTGATTTTCCTTCAAGTTCCCATGAAAAATATAAAGTATTTGTCTCCTCCAGCAGTTATGGGTCAAGCAACCTGAAATTCTAGGACTAGTATTGATTTTCTACTCCTTATTCTAACAACCTGCCTGCCCGTATCAATCTGGTTGATATCTGCTGAACTAGAGGTAGATTGTTACGAACATCAATCCTTTTGACAAAGTGCATTGCTTGTAGGAAACCCTAACTGTGCTGATGATTGCTTCATTATGTTTTAAGTTCCTCTGACCAAGCGTGTTCATTACCACTGCCATTATTACAGTCGTGTGATTATTCAAGTCTTTTTTCTCTAAATGTTTATCGGCAGCATCATCACTGTGATACTTTTGGCTAATGATTCATTATAAGCAACAGAAGGGTCTCTTTAAACTGTTTGAGTTGGTCAAATACTCTTGATATTGATTTTTTTTTTTACTTCCCCAAATTGCTTACCCTTTGTTGGATTTACGGCCAAAACTCCTGTGTAACTCTTATCTCATCATTTGCCTTTACGTACATGCACGTGGGAATTTGGGGCCAAGTGATGCTTGACCTAGTGATTTTTTTAGTATTCTAAAGTGGTTGAAGGAAAGCAGGGTCGCTATCCATCATGCAGACAGGGGGTATTGCCAGAGCAAGGCCTATTTTCAGCCACCCTCACATGGTTCATTTTAGAGAACAGTCAGTCCCTGGCACAGTGTATAGATTCAGCTTCTTTATGTTCCAATACATTTCCTCCACACCGTGCTGATTTGTTATCAGTAGAAATTTATCATGAAACGCAATAAGTACACAAAAATAAAGCCGATGTAGGAGAAATAGAAGACTGAGACTGGTTTGTTTGGGAGTGTTGGTGGTTACCCAGTTTGATTGCGATTGCTCCCATTGCTCAGGCTGTCTGCGCTGTCAGGGTCTTGTCAGCCGCGGTCAGGTGAGGTGGGTCATCTGTGTGCTCAGGTGTCCTCTGAGCTTCATCACGACTGACAGGGGGCCTCACCACACAGTCCATTGGTTCTCTGACAGGCAGGCTCCACCAGGATACATCCCCTTTTGCTGCTGTGAGTACTTGTGCATGCTCATTTTAAGTAAAAATAAGTGATAGCCAATGTGACCTGATCCCGAAACAATAAAAAGCATCAGTTCAGTGACAACTCTGACTCCAACTCTCCTGGAAGGTTGTTAGTCTATTGAGGCATTCAAAATAGATTTTTTTTTTTTTTAAAGGGACTGTTTACCCTAAAATCAAAACACATATTTTCCCTCTTACAGGTAGAGCTATTTATCGATCTAGATCGTTTTGGTGTGAGTTAAACGAGTTTTGGAGATATTTGCTGTAAAAACTAGATGACACTCGACTCGCGCCAAAAAATACTTATGAAAAGCACAACAGCAATGTCTCTTTCCAGATTCATGACCCAGTTAATCCACAGACCTTGTTGTGACCAGTTTCATGGAAGAAAGGCAAGCTAACTAAGCTAACAAAGCTCAGCCAAGGAGGAGGCCATGGTCTGTGGGTTATGATTTCTTGAACGAGACATTGCTGTTGAGTTTTTCAGACATCATTTTTGGGCGCTTTGAGCACCACAACCCAGGTCAACCCTATTTAGTTTTATCATATCTGTGAGAAGGCTGACATGCTCAATGGTTGATATCTCCAAAGCTTTGCAACTCACACCAGAACAATCTAGATGGATAAATAACACTTCAGGTAAGGGGAAAAATATCAATTTCTGATTTTGGGGTGAACTTTCCCTTTAAAGATGCAGTTCATAAAGAAGTTCCACACATGACAAGAAGCTAAAATGTTCAACACTCAAGAAGAATCGTTTTGAGACTCAGAATACTATTGTACTATTTAATATTTATGCAGGATAGCAGTCTTCCGTCGTGGTTGTTAATATATAGGACAAAGAGAGTAAAAGAGATGAAAAGTTAACACCTTGCAATGTGCACCTCACTAATGAGGCGATCAGTTGCATTTGGACGAGGGAAACAAACAGATTGCTAAAAAAGCTGTCCGTATAAATCATCCTTATGACAATATCTGAGGAACCACGGGTGTCAATGGAGGTATTAAAAAATTATCAGTCCATGTGTAAAGGAGTGTGCTCATAAGCACAGAAGTCATCCAATGAGCCAAAAGGGATTAGTAGAGTCACCTTGAATCAGCAGTGTCATTTTGCCCAGTAAAATTGCATTATGGGAGCTGGAGCTGGCCCTGTGATTTGTGTCCTCATGACAAGGCTTCAGTGTTCATTAGAGGCTGTGGTGAGCAGCTCCTAGACACACGGGAACCGCACACAGCTCTCTCACACACACACACACACACACACACACACTGGTAAGCTCTGGACCATCTCCACCCTACTCTATTTTATCTAGGAATCCCAAATGAACAATTAACTTAGTACATTTCGCAATCTTTTTTTGTTTTAATAATGGTCATGTCTCTGTTCTATGACAACTTATAGAATACACAAGCCAGGGTGAGCCTGTGGAGGCAATGTGATGATGAATTGTGAATCACAGTTTGAACACTCACTCGAAAATCATGTTACATCATTTGCACTGCTAGGCTGGGGTCTCCCTTCCATCAGCACCGGCCTGCCAAGATTGGAACGGGCTTCCCTATCCACGCTGTGAGCGTGCACTCACATATGTGCATGGCATGTTTGGGTGTGTGAGGGTTTTTGTGTGTTTATTAATCTGTGTGTCTGACAAGTATGTATGACCCATTTAATGTATTAAAAACTCCTGACTACACAAAATCAGGGGCCTTAGAGTATAGCTATTGTGTAAGTGTGTGTTTCTGCCATGTGCCTGTGTGTGTGTGCATTCATTTACCTATCCACTCATGACCAGTTCTCCTTTCCTCCCGTCTTTGCATGGATTAAATATGACAGTGGCGTTCTGGTTGGATCGTCGCTCCCATTATAGCTCTTTATTGGGGGCAAATTGATTTCGGGCAGAGCCTTGTTTATTAGCTCCTGTTCCTCAGAGCTGATCATGAGTCAGCAGATTCAGCATCTCTATTTAAAATGCTCGTATCAAGTCCAACTCATGAAATATAGAGGAAGGACAGTGCCCCTGGAAACTGACTATTCATTTTGAATAAAAACTGAGAGCTGTACAGCCAAAGCCTTTTTCCTCACATCACTCCGAATGATTAAAAGACCTGGGAGAATGGCCACTGAATGATTAAAGAGGGTATATGCTGTCAGTGGGGTGTCACCTGTTAGTCTCGGGTAGTTACGAATGTAGCGGGGGAGACATGAGTTACGGGCACTATCTGATGAACATCTCCTTCTCTTTTACTTTCTCCCTCTTTTCTCTCTGATGTTTCCCCTGTCCCTCCTGCTTGTACTCTCTCTCTCTCTCTCTCTCTCTCTTTTTTTTAATCTATCTGTCTGTTACCCTTCCCCCACCTCTCTCAGCCTGGCCGATGATTGCCACAGCCATTGTGGGTTATCTCCTGTGGTGACTGCAGACTCAAGAGTTTTCTACCCTGCTGCATCTTGAGACCCACTGATCTCACCATTCCTGCAACTCTCGTGCCAGCTTATACTCACTCCTCTTGCCCCTGTTCCCTCTTTCTTCTAAGTATCCTCTGAACCCCCCGTGAAGACCTACTGGTGGAGCCACAATGGAGGACACTTACAATAACAGGACTTCCTTGGCTAAGGGGGCCAAGGACATGGTCAAGGAGGCCAAGCGGCATGCAGCCAAGAAAGTCGTCAAGGCGGTGGACCGCGCCACAGATGAATACTCGTCCCACCGCAACTACAGCCGATTCCAGGATGAGGAGGATGAAGATGAGGATTTCTACCGAAACCCCCCGAGGCAGGACGGAGAGAGATACCATGACAACGAGGAGGGCTCCAGTGATGCCACAGAGGGCCACGATGATGAGGATGAAATCTACGAGGGCGAGTACCAGGGGATCCCCTCAGCGGGAGACAAGAAGCATAAGGATGGCCAGGTGGCGCTGGGGCAACCAATGTCAGACGCCACAAGGGACCGTAAGGGGCTGGAGGAGGAGCGACAGGCTGATGAGGAGGAGCTGGCCCAACAATACGAGCTGATCATCCAGGAGTGTGGCCACGGGAGGTTCCAGTGGCAACTCTTCCTGGTGCTAGGCCTGGCACTTATGTCAGACGGGGTGGAGGTGTTCGTGGTGGGCTTTGTGCTGCCCAGTGCAGAGACAGACATGTGTGTGCCGAACTCCAGCTCGGGATGGCTAGGTAAGGGACGTGGTGTGTGTTTGAGTTTTGGTGCATGTGTGCATGCATCTACTTTATCATAGGAAATGATGCAATTCCTTTGATATTAATTATATTGCATCATTTTCTCATGACTCTATATTATGTTTACCAAGGGTATTTATCTAGACTTGATTATAGACCTTTCATTCTGTTGTAAATTCCATTGTGGTACAACACCATGTGGCCAAACACATCATAATTACAATATGTCTATGCACAGTATGGCTATGCATCCCACATGAATTGAAATAATGTCTTCTGTGGCTCTAACCCTAATGATTTCACAAGGGTTATATCAGCTTCGGCCCAGAGAATTTTTGAAATTGTGATAGAAACTCTGCGTTACAAACTCGAGGTGGGGAGGTTGAAAGATTTGTGTTGACCAGGCAGCAAGTGTATAATAAATATACATTATCCACTTGCATAATGGGAAATTTAGGATCCATTGCTTTTGTAGCTAGACCCATTCAAGTGCCTAAAGATCAGGACACCTGGACCTATGCTGCACAGATTTATTTATTCTGTCCCTCACAAGTTCAATAACTCTGTGGCAGAAAACAGACTGAATCAGTAGAGGGATCCTTACAGTAACTTATCAAAACTCCCCATGCCATGGTCATCAACTAAAGTTTTACTTACAAAGAAACATCCTGATAAGAGGAAATTTTCTCATGAGTATGACGGATGACTAGGCAGGTAGAATGGCAACACAAGCTAGCAAACAGCTTCCCTGTGAAAACTTCATTTTCTGGTAGTCTGGCTGCTTGGATATAAAGTTGCAAATGCAGGGCATTTGACATAGTGAATGGTATTCTGTAGACTTTTCTCTAGATATTTTAACTAGATTTAATTAATGGTTGAATTAGTAGTACCTTCTACATTGTTTTTCCTTAAAAGATAAGTTTGGTGTGTCTTTGTACTATACGTGTCACACTTTATCCTAAATGTTTCACATAGATGAGGTGTTTCGGTCCACTGGTCTCCGTGTCAGGATTAAGAGAGTAGCTAGTATTCCCTGTGTGCTCTGTGTGTTGAGCAGGAGTCCCTGCAGTCCCAATGGCTGCAGGTGTATAATCCATCAACACAGAGCTGTGTACAGGGGGCTGACTCACTGTGTCAGTACCAGAGTGGCGAGGACATTAATTCAGGCACACAGACCTTAGATAGTAACTGCCACAGTGAGACATGACAATACATCAACTGCACCGCAACATGCGATGCAAAATTGATATGGCAGTCTCTATGGCAATAGACAAGTTTTCTGCTTCAGTGTATCATTATAAAGTAAATTTACAAAATGTGATGGATATAGAATACACAATGAAACCATCGGTGTTTACATTGGGCCCATAAACCTCGCTATCACTATGCATTTTGTCCACCACTGGGCCTGCGGTCAACCCGTTAAAGGAAGGTTAACTGGCGATCCATTTTATTATAGACTAAATGATTGAGTAAACTCACGTTTTGTCCTGTGTTGTTGTCATTTGTAACCCTGAGGAGAACGGAAACTATCCAGTTGTCTTTACAACAGTGGTGCCAACAATGACACCACTTGGAAACATTTTTTATTATGCACATTTGGTTATTTGTCCGTTGCAGATAACAAATATAAATAATGAATTCTTAATTGCATTTGAATGATAATAAAAACATAGATTTCTTAGCTTGGAAGTGTAAATATACAGTACTTATGCTCAGACCTGTTGTATTATTTAGACATTATAGAAAAAGTTTGTTAATATATGTCTGTATGGGGTTGTCAACCTTAAATGCAAAGTATGCAATTTCTGCTGCTTGTAGTCTCTCAAGCAAACGATAACAAAATTAGAGAGCATCTTGCGATGGGACTACACCAGCTGCAACGCTGCAACATGTTCATTTGTGACTGCATCTTGCGCGGTTGTGACACTATTGCGTTGACAACATCTTCATCTCTGTCTCCAGACAAACAGACAGACAGATATACGTATAAACACCTGGCAAAGAACTCAAATCTGCCTGTGTTGTAGTTCTCGCTACAATAGGTGTCTCCAGGACATTACGTCTTGATGACTCATAAGGTAAAAACATTAACAGCCGACAATGTCGCGGCTGGAATTTGATGACGTCGTGAAATAGCTTTGGATCTAAAAAGTTGTTGTCTTCATTGTTAAACAACCACCACTGCAGATGAAAACTAACTATGATCATGCAATACAAACATTAGTAAACAAAAGTGGCCAGCTAGCTTCCTTCCTTCCTCACTCTCTGATGTATCATAGGTAACTGGTTCAGCCCTGACAAAATGTAGTTTTTACGACACATCCACTGAATAGGACAAAATGTACCTCAAAGCTTGTAGCACATTGTCTCAAACTGTTTTGAGGAAACATGTCGTTCAACTTGAAACCATAGCAAAATGGTGTTCATCGTTTTCAGATTGAACATGTCTCTGGTGTTTCCTGTGTTTCCCTGGATGTCATAGCAACTAGAGGTGGTAGAAGTTATATGATGCCATTACAAGGCGACCAAATGAAATGCACCATTACCTTGAATAAAATAACGGCTTTGTCTGGGTTTAACACAGTTGGGAACATTTGGGATGATGTAGGTACTCAACAAAATATAAACCATTGGCCTTGTCATTTTTCAACACTTTATTTCTGAGATGTTACATACAATGTCTTTAAATTCTCACAAGTATATGCACATTGCCTTCACTTCATTTTTCTGTCTCTTTGCAAGTATCCATGTAAACTCTTTTCTGCCTCTCTAGCTAAGCAAAGTCCTGCAGGCATTCATGCTCTATGCTCTGCTTCTTCTTGTTCGTGACTCCATCCCTCACCCCCTGTCCTTCCCTCTCACCCTCCATTCTCTATGTGCCTCTCTTTTCTTCTGCCATCCTCCCCCATTCTCCTCTCCTTTCTCCCACTGATTACCCCAAGGCTCCTCCCTGTTGAGGTGAACATGATTGGTGTGTGTGTGTGTGTGTGTGTGTGTGTGTGTGTGTGTGTGTGTGTGTGTGTCTGAGCATAGCCTACATGATTACTATGACCTTGTTGGTATCCATTTGGAGTTTTCCAGAGTAATTACACTTAATTACAGCAGACAAAAAGAAGTGAATTGATGTTTTACAGGTGCCATGGCAATATTTTATTGCTTTGATGTGCAGAAATAAACAACAGTAATAAACACAATCTGTGGATGAATTTGTTTAGGTCAGTATCATTTTTCATGTCTTTCTTGTAACATTTAGTATCTTATTTTGCAGTGAGAGCCTTGCAAGCAGATGTCCTCTTTATGGTGGTCTGGTGGTGGTGGTAAAAAATAGTTATGAGGGGACACAGGGACTACACCATCCAAAAAATGCTCTGACCTGGGTACAATTTTGGCAGTGGTACTTGTGGCTAGGTTGTATGTTCAATTTGCCACAATTTGCAAGTTTAGCAGGTGGTAAGCCAGTGAGGAATCATGTTCTTGTTGTTGTGGCACTAGTGACTCATACTGTTTGGTTTTGGCTCCACAGAAGGGGTTGTTCCGCCTTTGTTGCACCCTGCTGGTGACACGCTTCACTTGGTGTGTTCCTATGCACTTAAGTAAGCAGATTACTGTTGACTTTCTGCTTTAATCAGGTTTTTTAAATATGGTTGTATACAAGAAGCACAGTTTGAGTTATTGGGATTAGAAAGGACAGTGTCTTGGCCATGTACTGTATATATTAGTGACCACTTTCTTAAATGGCTTTTTATATGGGAGCAGGCGCGTGATATGCATGCATTAAAAAGACTTTAGACAAAAGTACTGTATCACTGTGATGGCAGACCAATAAGATGAAAGGAGAGATCATCACGATTAAAACTAAATTAACACAAATTATTTTCTAGAAGTAAGGGAGCAGTCTGATTACTGACAGGATCTGTGGATTTACAGTATCCAGGTTACTACAATGTGTGTAAATATATTTCCTGAGTAACCTGGTGTCTAAACTTGCAAAATGGCAGGTTAGAATTGGCAAATGCAAGGATCCTTACTTAAGGGTGTCAGGTAAGGTAACAGGTGAACGAAATTGCCAATCACTGCGAATCACATACAGTTAGCACTACCCAATCATCAGAATCAATGTTGGCAACGCAGGTTTCTGCAAACAACTGATATATTGAAACTTTACATTTCTTAATGTTTCTTCAGGTTAATTTTTCAGTAGCTCTGGTAGGTTTATGTAAAAAAAAGCACTTGGTTAGGGTTAGGAAAAGATCATGTTTTGGCTTAAAATACCGGTTTGGTAGCCATTTTTAAAAATAATTTCCTAAATTTCTTGCAAATATCCCATTGCAGCGACATACAAAAGTTCATAGAAAAAAGAAATAAAAATCACAGTTTCTTGAAAAGGAACGTTTTTTTTTTGGTTGGCAGGAATGGATTATATTCGGGAAGTTACAATGTCACCAGGTTTACGGAAAAGGGATGAAGCTGTTCTCTTCATTCATGCCAGTATGAGACTTTTTCAGATGATGAATTCAATAAAACTCCCGTTGTGAAAAACATTTAAATTACGTAGTTTTGAAAATAGCCATTTGGTGTTTGGTTAGTTCCACCTGAGCTGGACTCCCATCATAGTTGCATTGCGCAGCTCCATTAACCATATAACAGGCGGAGACAGAGGCAAGCTGCACGGACTGAGCTGAGCGTAATGGGATAATGCAGTATGAAAAAACACGAAGGCATGAATAGGATGGATGACTGAAATACTGATTAGATTACAGAATTGTCTTTGGTGCCACCAGTATCCAGATCTAGCAGGAATCTGTAATGTTAAATATGAATGAAGGATGGAGAGTTTGGGGTAGGAGGGGGTGAAATACTGTAAAGAAGAGTGGACGATGAGGGAAGGAAGCAGGAGCGAAAACAAGCGCAGTGAGATGCGATATGTGTGATGAACAGTGGAGAGGAGAGCAGGAGGGACAGCTTCGAAGCAGAGAGATTGCCAAGTTAGAGAGGAGTAATGGGGAGAGAGGTGTGGGTGGATGGGAGCAAGGAGGTGGCAGATTGGTGGTATTCAGTGCACCAACAATGTGAGGGAGAGGCTCAGTTATCATCTCAGACGCAGCAGACAATGGGAACGCATCACCCTATCATTACTTATTTGTTCTCTTAGGCTGTCTCCTCCCTGCTGAGACTCCCCCCATTTCTCTGACTCTGTCAACTCGGCTCTCCTTGTTTTCTTTTAACATCCACCTATCTCCTCTCTGTCACCGATACTTTCCCTTCCTCTCCTCTCTTGCATCCACTCTTTATCCTCTTCTCCTTTTCATCCTTACTTCCCTGTCTTCTGATCTCTCGTACCTTTTTCTTTCTTGGGCTTCTTCGTGTCCCCGCTTCACTCTCTGTCTCCTCTCAAGCGCCATCTCTACAGTATGTCTCCCTCTTTGTCTCTTTTCTTTCCCCATCTCTTCCCTCTCTTTATCCCCCTCTGTATGAGCCAGCTGGCAGGCTGTGTGGGGCTGTGTGGTCCAGGGGCAGCTGAGCATGGCTAAACTGCAGTAAGATCGCAGCGTCACTGCGGAGATTACACCACTTGAGTAGTGCAGCTCCACATTGTGTGGGAGAATGTGTGTGTGGGAGAGGAAGGTGGGAGTGTGTGACGGGACTGATTGTGTGTGTGTGTTTGGGCGCGCATATGGACAAAACCTGCTTCCACCAGCAATATCAGCCACAAGTAAACCGTGTCTAACTGCTTGCTCTTATCGGGGTTCATAGCATCACTATATTTCATGCGAATTATCCACAGTCCTTAAAGTAATGAAGGTTGTATCATTATTGACGCGTTATGACGAGTGAGTCATTTTAAACCCTGCACTTTAAGCCCTACAGTAGGTTACTTTCACATAGATTTCATTGAAACCCTGCCCCCACTGATATGACTTAAACATGACAAAAAAGCTTCAATCTCTTTTTCTGCGGAGGTGGCAGAAGACGGAGGCATGAATCCGATCAAACTGACACGATGTAGTACAAATGTGATTACATGCTGCTCAGTGTAAAGGAGCTCTTGACAGTGGAGCAAAGAGGAAACTAAAGCAAATAAATGAGAGGGATGCACAGAAGAGAAAAGAGGAACAGGAGTGAAGAGGGGAGAAATGAGGAAAGGAAATGAGAAGCGAGCCAAGAAATTGGAAAGCAATAGGAGAGGACACAAGCTGAGAGAAAGAGAAATAGAGGAAAGGTTGGGAGGAGAGGCACAAAATGAGAGGAGAGCTGAGAGAAGGAGAGAGGAGATAAAATAAGATCAAAGTCGCAATGAAGAGATTGAGAGAAACAGAGAGATGGAGTAGAAAACATTAAACCCGAAGAGATTTGGTGACATTGTAGCATGCACCAGGCATGTTCTTGCATGATAGTATCATCATTATGAATAAAACAGGACGGGTGTTTTGCGCCACGCTGAAAACAGTTTGCACCACTAAGAGCGAAGAGCATCAAAGCATGAAATCAGAGAAGAGGTCGTGATGCAGCTCAGCGCTCCCACGGCTCTCAGGGGGCTCCTCGGGATGTGACAGGACAGAAAACACTGCACCAGGGCCTTCCCTTTCTACTCCTCTTCCCTCTCATTCTCTCATCCTATCTGGCAATTACTGGACTCCCCCCCTTCACGACTTTTTTCTCTCTTTTGTCACCCCCACTTTGTTGCTTTTGCTCTGTCTTCTGCTGCTCACATATTTTTTTGCCTGCATTTGTGCTTACTCCTGTATAAATTTTCATCTTTTATCTTTCCTTCTCTATCTAGTTCCCCCGCGGCTAGTTTAGCTACACCAAAAAAGATTACGTCTATTTGTAATATTTTACTATGTGAATTAGATTTACTCTTCGGTCCTGTGTGTGTGAGTGTGTGTGTATGCTTGTAGCCATGATTTATTCCATATATCTTCTCCTAAGACTCCATGGGATTTGTCTTGTGTTTAGAGTGCTGTTATATTCTGAACGTTAACCATTCCTGGAGATGTGTTTTGACATCTTAACAGAGTGTCATGGGGCAAAACCTTTTGCTTCTGCCTGAGAAGTCTCCTGACACACTGTCATTTTCTGATGGTGCTCAGAGTCTATAAGTCTATAAGGGTCATCAGTTCCCAATTCACTGCTGTATTTCAGACTCGTATGGTGAAACGTCTCATCCATAAAAGGAGTCTGGCTTCTAATGCCTAACTGTTGCTTCAAAAAGTGTACATTTCCCTCGACAGTTTCAGATTAAATTTTTAGTCATGAAAGTCTATTTATTGTATCCATCTCCTTAGTTGGCAGGCCTGAGCAAGGACCTACATTTATCGCCCTACTAAATCAATGACAGGGCTGTTCAGGATGATAGCAATTAGGGAATGGGTTTAATTAATCAGAATACTCTGGTTGAAGCTCTTGTGGTCCAACCTTGTCTTTTCTAATGTGTTCAGTTTTGACTGAATGACATGTGAGCATCGGTCTGATTAAAAATTGAAACATCTCATGGGTAAAATGTTATACCAGCCATACTGTTAGGTTGAAGTGGATTAATGAACAGAATTGACTTATGGTGATTTTTTTCACATGGAGCACAAAGAAGAAGGACATGTTTTGCAAATATTTTTATAGACAATGAAATAAATTTGAGAGAAACACTAAAGACTCAAGACATTTTATCCTTTTATTTATAAAAACAAACAAAGAAACAAAGAAACAAAAAACACACCAGTCACTGGATAACATTTAAATTCTTAGCTGAGAACCTTAAACAGTTTTAGTCAGAACTCAGGGTTTCCACCACTGTTGTCTCTTACCTTAAGAGACAAAAATTCCATACGGGCTTAAAAATGTAAATGTGATAGCCTACTACAACAAAATTAAGTTCCGAGACAACAAGACTCGAAGTCTGTTCTGCATTAAAGGCCATTAGCTTAAGATAATTTCATAAATAACTAGGCTTAGTGGTGCATTCAACAACTTGCCCTGGACACAGCATACCTTCGTGAGAAAGTTCAAGCTCCACCTCCAAGTAGCTTTAAATGAGTGTCAGGTCATTGTGCACCTGAATCACGTTCATCATCATTGGATGGAAAGAGGTTGTGAGACAAAGGATCTATATTTTGCTGTCCTGGTCACTACTTATTTGTAAGTGCCACAACATGCTCAAATTATCATATGTTATGGCATTATTGTCCCTACATCATACTAACGGCAAAACTGTCCTTCAACTGGCAGTGCTGAACATGGCAGACTGCGAGGAAAAAGACCTTCGTGGAAAAAATCATTTTTCCATGAAGGTGAAGTCTACTTTTCCTCTGATTGGCTAGTACTAGTTGCCTTTGTTGGTTAGGTTAGGTTAGGTTAGGTTAGGTCAGGTTAGGGTAAGAATGTCAGCGTATGAGACTGGGTAGGGCAGGTCATGCCTTTGCCATTCTGGGAAAAAAAAATATTGTGTCTGCTTCCTGTAGATATAAAGGACTCATTCTTAGGGAACAAAAACACAGCAGTTCTTAGTACCCATTTCTGCCAATAGATCCTCTGAAATCCCACTAAATCCTACACACTGGACCTTTAAACCATCATTTAGATGTGTGTCGTCAGTGTGTCTGTTTCTTTAGTGTGACTGTTCCTGTGAACAATTTTCAAACTAGATTTTGCAGCAGTGTAGTCACGGCTTTGTTTGAGAAAATAGGACTGTATCACTCTGACATTACCCTGAAAGTGGAGTGTGACTCATAGTAAAATTAGAAAGAAATCTCTCATGGGGCAAAAGGTACAAGTTTCTGCTTAAATATGTACAATATTTTTTTGACTTGGCAGGTTAATGCCACAATAACTACCTATTAGTCTTTTGGTGATGAGACAGACCCTCATAATGTTACGGGACGTCTGTGCTATTTTTGAATTATATTGCACCACAGTACACTGTTCTCCTCTTCGCTGGTGCGGGCACTGCTGACATCATGCTCAGAGACACCGAGCAACAAGTCGGATGGAACATCAATAAATTCATTACGTAATGGACTGTCCTTTCAGGGCTGCACTCATTACTCAGTAGTGTTATTACTTTTTTTTTAAAAAAAGGTCGTTAAAGTAGCAGGATTCAGAGGTTCTCTCTTTTCCTGTTTTGTGCCAGCGTCTGTTGTGACAAAAAATAGTTTATTGTTTTTATGGAAAGTTGAGTGCTGAAACTAAATGAAAAGGCCTCTGGATGTTTGGGTGCATGATAATTAAATGGGAGGCTAGTGGGTGTTTGCCTGGGCACCATATATCCAGCCATTTCTTAATGAAGCAAATATGAACTGTGCATAGACTGATGACTTGCGTTAAATTTAGAATTGAATTTATGGCACCTTCAAGCGAGTATCTAGATGGCTGCCAAATGTGACAGATAGGCGGGTTTTGACCCCTGAAGCGAGAGAGTCAAACAGATATCTACTCACAGCAGAGGAGAGGAGACCTGACTGCAGATATTACAGAGAGGAAATGCATCTTGCTATTAAGATTATTGTAATGGGATGAACAAAGTGTCCTTACGGCTGAATCATATCACTCCATACATGACTGCCACTTACACTCTTCTTTTTGGGTGGATTTATGGATACAAATATCCTCTCTAAACACACTTTATGTTTAAGTGTCTACATGTGACTGGATATGTATTAAGACAAAACATTTATAGCATATGTTAGTAAACTATTCAGTGTTTTAGTCTGGAACAGAATCCCCAGAAACAGAAAAGTGACATTTCTAAATAGAGAAAAACCCAGTTGGAGTGCAGCAGACACTGTGTATCCATGAAGGCTCCTAACCATACAATGCCACATACAATGTAGACTAAAGCAGTAATAATAGGCTCCTCTCTCCCGAGCAGGATCATGATGATCAGTGAGAGAAATCAATACTGTTTTGTTGGAGCATTGATCCCATTTGTGATGAAAGAGATTAAAAGAGAGCGGCGGGCCCTTTGTGAAGTCACCCTGTATTACTGTTCACATTTGTCTTCTCATTGATCAGAGCCTGTTTTCAGTCTTTTACACACTGTATTTACTTATCAATGTTAGAGTCTTCTGGGTCCGAGGGATTTTTAATAGGATGTCAGGTTCGATGTCATCAGTCAGTGTTCCATTTTTTAGGGTCCAGTCGGAGCAGTTGGAATCTACAATTTGTAAGATATTAAAAACGTGAGGAAACAACAGTGTCTCAAAGTTGTCCATGTACTGTGTTGCGGAGATGGTTACTGAAGCTAGCATGCTAACCAGCTAGCCCTGGTCCGTCCTGTCCGGTAATACCACTTTATAGCCTACTGCAAAAAGCGATAGTCTGATCAGTCTCTGCAGTTTCAGCTAGCAGATATATACCAGCTGCCATACATGGACAAAAATAAACTCACTAAATGTCAAGAAATTACCGTATAAATGTTTACGTATATTTTCCCTACTAAGCAGAAAACTACAACCATACACCTCTCTTTACTAAGCTAAGACAAACTTAATTGCCTTCTTAACTCATCGAAAAAAACACTTCAGTCAAACTCAAGCTAAACTAAATAAAACTCACCAACACAGTCTGGTTGGTCTTTGCACAATCACCTCTGGTTTGGTTGAAATAAATCCCTGATTCAACTAGTATGATATCAAAATATTATCCTCAGTCAGTCATGGAGGCTGTGTTCAGTCCCAGTTAGTGTCCAGCCGTGTTCACTCTTATGCCAGGCTGCCAAATCCATCTGAGCTGAGCCCCGTCGCACATGGTGACTCCCCCTGTGATCCGAGGTCCCGATCCAGACAAACTCTACGATTGCTGGCTCCATGGCTAACTGAGCCATGAGCTAATTTGCTAACGGTAGCTAGCTACAGCCAGCAGAGCAGCAGTTGTCAGTTACTTTGGTGATATGCTGCGTCCTATTTTTGGAGCTACCTTCAAATTCTAGCCATATTTTACAATTTACACCTTTAATTTAAAAATTGTACATGCAGCACTATCATCTTGTCATACTGATTAAAGAAAGTGTAGGTCTAACATTGAAGAATGTTTGTGTTTCACTACAACGCATTTTGAGTCATATTAACACTTATACTAGCATTCAGTTTTCCCCTTTTTAAAACATCATGATCACCTGTAAGTGTACAGCTCAATACTGAGTCAGTCATTCAACATAACTTGCAATTCACAGAAGAACCCTCAGCAATCCTGGAAGCACAAGCTTAATGTTGCTCCATATTTTAATTTGACACTTCGCCATTTGCCAGCAGAGGCACATTTAGAGGACACGATTCCTGAAACACTTCTTGGCTAAGAGTCAGTATTGGATAGTTTAGAGGGTGATATTTTCAAAATGTCATCCCCTAAGTTCACTTTTACTTCAATGACAACTATTTTATTGGTGAAAGGTGATATTATGAGAATAAAAAACACAAATCTGTGAAGGTCATCACTTTAAACTGATAGCAGGAGGGGAAAGTGTAACTTCTTGCTGCTTTGCGAGAAAGACATAATTCTTCTTTGCCTGAAATAAAAATAGCTGCAGCAGAAAACTTTCTAGGAAGCTCTGGTGTGCAAGTCCATAACTGTATGAACATGTGAATACATTAACATAACCTTACTGTTTTGATTTTTCTGTCACCACTCTTATAGTTTTGTTTTTAGTGGAAAAGCTATGAACACCCACTCTAGGCAATATTATCTGCTTAACCCTAAATAGCTGTCAAAGCTAGCAACTAGCTGGTGAACACAGTTCACACAATTAGCTGCTAAGGAGCTGGAAATTTCCCCGAGGAGTTAGTGGAGACAATAAACAGAGCTAATCGGAAAGTGCATATTTGACTGAAATGTGCTGGGTGGCCAGTAACTGCTGGATATATAAATAGGCAGCTGTGTGCTAAATTAAGCTAATTTTGTCAGGGTAATCTTGCAAATCATATGTAAAAAAAATACTGTGGGAGGTGACTCATTCATAGCTGATGAGAGGACTGAATCATTTTCTGTTTGGACCAATTCACCAAATCTTGGTTAAGTCTTAGATTTACAAAAACAGGCAACCTCATGCAAACTTTTGCGCATGCTGAGATGTGATAAATATAATGTTTATTCAAGCAAACTAAACTCAGACCCCACTCTCCCCTTTTCCAGGCAGTGTCATTTACTTGGGAATGATGGTGGGAGCATTTTTCTGGGGCGGGATGTCCGACAAAATAGGACGAAGACAGTGCCTCCTCATTTGCATGTCCACGAACGGCTTCTTCGCCTTCCTGTCATCTTTTGTCCAGGGATACGGCTTATTCCTCGTTTGCCGTCTCTTTGCGGGCTTTGGGTAAGTCTGACAAAGTGGAGGTCATTTTGGGGCCGACGAGGATCCCAAGCCATCAGTTTAAATGACTTGTGAAAAGTCAAGTTACAAGGTACACTATAAAACCTCAGAATCTCCTTCTTTTGGATGATCTGAATATATTCAGTATATATCCAACAAGTCTGCACCAGGAAGCAGTATGAGTACAGAATTAATCTATTAATTAATAGTTGTTTCCGTAGGCATGGTTCTAATTATTAGTCCCTTTTTTGACATCCACCAAATAATTGTTTCTTAAATATTTATATTTTAGTATACTTAAAGCCTGTCTCTGTCACTGCTCTACATAATGTTTAAAAAGTAGTTTCTGGCTCTTACTATAAAGGGTTTAATACACCTATCTATCTACCTAAGTTTCCTTTCTGGCTGAATAAATGTCATCTCTTCCTGCTGCTGCAATGCAGAGCAGTAAAAACTATTAACAGCCAATGAACTTCGATGTACATTCTTGCCATCTTAGAATTTCTAAAAATAAACCAGTATGTGAGAATGAAAACTCATCCTCTTCCTGCATAGAAAAATGGTGTAGACGTTGATTTATTATATCCTCACCCCTGGCAGTGTAACTGTTCCTTTAAGAGCTAATTCAGTAATTGCATCTGCATCACTCTCCCCAGAGACCTCTAGAGTAATTGAAAAGGCTGTCCAAACTGCCAATGCAACCTGTGCCCCTGACTCATGAGGAACTGGCACTGACATTTTTTTTTGTATTATGTTTAAAAAGATATGCTTAGTTGTGCATGTTTTTTTTTGCTTACTTGGTCCCCTTCTTAATCTTAGCAATGACCCTTCAGTTTATTCTATTTAAATGGAAAACAAACCTAAAACACTTTACCAATGTTTATATGCAAATCTTATTCAACAGCAGGAACAAAAACAGGGAACAAACTGAGGGATTGGGACAAAGCATGCAAAAGCAATTGTGAAAGGTGTAAAATACAAGTATAAATAAAGATGTGTTTCTGTCCTGATTTGGCTTCTATCTGTGTCACTCCCACTAACTTTCCCATCCTCTCTGGCTCTTGCAGGATAGGAGGTGCTGTGCCCATTGTTTTCTCCTTCTTTGCAGAGGTGTTGTCCAGGGAGAAAAGAGGAGAACACCTCAGCTGGTTGTGTATGTTCTGGATGATTGGAGAGATCTATGCATCTGCTATGGCCTGGGCCATCATACCACACTATGGTGAGTTTATCAGTTAAAAAACAGTGTACTATAGTTTTTGGATTGGGATTGAACTTCATGATAAAGAAGAAATGATATCTAGTGAAAGCCTAAACAGGATTAAATTTAGCAGCACTGATGAGAAGCTTGGCAATGTGACTTTGTGTTAAGCTCCTGACTACAGGTTGCAAAACTGTAAGGCTTCCCCCACTGCTGCGGGTCGACGTGCTGGTTTCCCTGCCATGAGAATCAATCACTTAATAGGTCTGAGTGGCTGGGGGCTGTGAGAGGCAGAGGTTAAGAGATTAACGTACGCATAAATAGCATAGATGCATGCTGAAAGGGTGAAGTTAGGCCCATGGGAGAGAGGGAGCTGTGATTTATGACAATACTGTTAGATATCCGCTGCGCTCATCACGAAAAGAAAGGAAAAGAAGGGACTGAGCTTTCTCTCCTCTTTTCCTGCTTTCTTAACCTGCTGTCCCTTCCTTTTACTGCCTCCCCTCTCCTCCTGTTTTGTACGCTCCCCATCTCTCTGTCTAACTCTGTCCTTCCTTTTATTACCTCTCCTCTCTCCCCAGTCTCTGTCTCCGCAGAGTGTTCTTCTTGATCAAGCATAATTAGGTTTTTCTCCTTGCTCTAATAGGACAAAGCTACAGCTAGAGGTGATTTATGGCCAGACCATGCTTTAGCCAACCTGTGACGTCAGTGAGAGGGAGACAGTGTGTGTGTGTGTGTGTGTGTGTGTGTGTGTGTGTGTGTGTGTTAGTTGCTGTAAGTGGCGGGGATGATGTTTTACTGGGCTGCAGCCACATACCGGTCTTCCTCAAGGAAAATTGGAGGCAATAACATCTGACATTGTAAGAGGTCATTCGGGTGAACACACGCACACACAGAAAGGCACATGAGAACACACATGCGGCAGTTTCCGATGAAGGACTTCTGAGTTTTCTTACATGTAAGGAGATGCATACACACATGCACAAATACACACACTGCTGTAGATCTGCTCACATGGATGTACAGCAGCACACTGGTGAAAGACTTGTGAAACCCTCAGAACCCAGAACAAGTCTTCTTGAAGAAACTCTGCTGTCAGATCTGCTGATATCGTATTGAAGGGATAGTAGTGGCCTTACTTTGCTCTTATTCTCTCTGACACTCACTACTACTCTGTCTCTCTCTCTCTGAGAGGGAACTACGTGTCTTGCATACATACCCCAGCACTCACCAGTGGTTTTTATGTTTTCCCTAAAGTGCTGCAGTGCCTGCAACCAACAGTGCTCCAATGTGTCGGCAAAAAAGGCCTCCTGCAGAGATAGTCTTATGTCTTTGAACAAACACATAAAGGTATCAGGTTATGATACAAGTACCTCAGCACTGGTGTTGAACGCACCACTAGAACTCTCGTTTATCTTCCCACTCGCTGACTGCTAATGTCTCCCAAAAGCCCCCTGCCAGACTCACAGCTGGGGCCCTGAAGGAGGTCTGCTTGGCAGGCACAGATCCTCTGACGGGAGAGTTTGATGAGTTACTTGCTGTCAGGCAAGCCGAAGACGAGAGTAACCTCAGTAGACACTGCTCAGATCTACAGATTAAAGATTAAATGTCCCCCAGTGAACTTCACATCGTTGTCAATTACTTGTAACTCCTCTAATTATACTTAGGCATTAAGGCATTGAAGGGGATTAAGTAAATCAACAAATTCATTTAATGCTTGTAATCTATCTATCTATCTATCTATCTATCTATCTATCTATCTATCTATCTATCTATCTATCTATCTATCTATCTATCTATCTATCTATCTATCTATCTACAGTATCGAGGCCTGGGAGTAGTGTAGTACTGCTGACTCATTCATCCATAGACTTAGTCAATTATGTACATAATCCCTGTAATGAGATTTCCAATGGCATGGGTGAAACACTAACCCCGAGGGGCAGGAAGCCACGCTACATTTCTGTAGAAAAGGCAATCACTGCTGAACAACTCCTTCCCTTTCTCTCTCTGTTACTCTGTCTCTTTCTGTCTTTACTTCTCTCTCTCACTCCAGAGTCACTCCAGCCATACACAAACACACACACACACACACACACACACACACACACACACACACACACACACACACACACACACACACACACACACGCACGCGCACACACACACAAGGAGAAAGACAGGGAAATAAATAAAGGGACTCAGAGAAATACACACAGACGAGACGTCGTCTACGAAAGTCATTACTCCTACTGCCCAGCAAAAGACACTATTTGCTGAGTGAAACCCAATCATAGACTCATTGCCAATGTGTGTTGTCTCAGCTATAAGATTGTTACTCAGTACAAAAGCTGAACTTTAATCTGGCTAATGAAAACATTATATATTATCATACATCATACCATGTTTTTCTCTTCTACTTTTTCCCTCTGCACATTTACCCTTTCTGTATTTTATCACTGGTTTCTGCTTTCTACTGAGACATTTCCATCTCTGTGGTCTCTGGATGCATGTGCACCACTTACGACAGACGCCCACCCCCCCTTTGGAAAATTGTTGTTTTTAGCTGTTGATGTGCATTGCTTTCAAAGCTGGATTTTAATATGCTGTGAGATTACTTCCAAGCAGCCGTTTTCTGGCATAACCATTAGTGTTAACCCCCTCCCCACCCCCTGACTCCCCTCCTACGCTTGTTGATGGATAATGGTGCTATTCCCTTTGGAGCAGCATCTCCATGAGGCACGATCTGTCGAGAAACGTGGGAGGTCACGACTGACACGGCAACCCCGTTCTGTGCTTCCTCCCAAAAATTCTAAAAAAATGAAGTCTATGAGAGCACAAACACAGATCTATATACACTACATTTCTGCTTGCATCCTGGCTGTTTCTGGCATTATTTTACACTGTAACATTTAAGTTCTTATACCTGAGTTACCTGTGTTATGCTTTCTTTTCCCACTGACTGGTTGAAACAATTATTTTGTGAAATTACAATATAAAAAGTCCCTCCTTACACTAACTCTTGCCAAAGAAAAAGGCAAATTTATAGCATATCATTTTCCATGTAAATTTGTGTATTTGCGTGACAATATGTGTGGGTGGGTTTGCAGTATTATGGCATTATGTCAACTCTATCAGTGTCATTTGTATATGATGATTCTTGTTGGCAATTTCTGCTTTTTCTATGTAGATACCATTTTTTTGTGTATGTGCATGTATGCGTGCCACCACCACCACCCTTGTGAGAGCGTCTCTACATGTGTGTATATGTGTGTGTGTGCATGTTACAATGATTAATGAGTCTAGGAGAGTGCCTGTGGGCTGAGATCAGGTGCAGCAAGATTTAACTTAGCAGAAAACACTCAATTCCTTTCCTACACATTCAATTAACCCGTCCCTGTGCACTTCTCTCAGCTCCCTCTGCAGAGCCATTCATCTCTGAGCTAACACATCACTCTGCTCCAGCTGCAGAGTGCTCTCGTTTAAATGCCATCTTTTATTTGCGCCCCCTTTTTTGTTTGCCGTATAAGATTCACACATTGGAATCAGCCTCTCAGATCAAGTGGCCCCCTCTGACAGGGATATACAGTAGTATCTACACTACAACTCATATTATTTAGTCACTGCTTCCATCATTTTGAGACTTATTAAATAATCCTATTTGTTTTAATTATGCCCCTCTGTGAACTGAAGATTGGCTAAATAGCAACCTGATGGCTTCAAATGGTGCATAGTGTATAATTCATCAATTAGACACATTGTGAATGGTGGTCTGGTCTGAGAACCAAGCAGTCATGACCAGAAAGATTAAATTCATTGGCTAAGTTTACAGAAAAATAATTATTTGAAGGATCACCTTAATGTTTTATATTAAAGTAAGGCACCAACATATACTACTAAAACAATAGATCAAATTATGTAATTTGATGATTTATAATGTAAAACGTATCACTCATAGTGATGAACCGAGTAGCATCGCCTGACTCTGCGATTCACTTATGTAGTTTTTAGCCTGTTTTAGTTCACTGTTTTGGTTTAGTTACTTTTTGTACCTGATTTTGATTTAGATTAAGTCTTAGTGTTTGTCGAAAATGTACATTAGTTTAAGTCAAATTTTACTGGTTTGAGCTTAGTCTAGCTTTCGTCAGTGTCGTGTTTTTAAGCATTTTGATGCTACACAGCTCTCGTCTTCTTTGTTATGTACAGTAACCTTCATTACAGGTGTTGTAGTCTGTGTTCTTGTCCAATTCTCTTTGGATTGGGAATAAATTGCACACAATCTGTTTCTTCAAAGAACCGGTAAGGTCAGATATTAACCTGACTGACACTGAACAGTACTGAATGCAATGTGATTCTTATCAATTGTACAACAAGTCAAGTGACTAAATCAACCGCTTAAGAACAGATACTTTTGGAAAGTGTAGGTTTCTAATCAGGAGCAATGTTATGCGCGTGATTATGAATTAACATGAATTAATGTTTATTAAAAAACAGAGGTTGGAGAATCCATATCGGTCTTATATTCATTGGTTTCTCCGTATCTGCTGTGTAAATAAGATCTGTTTGCTGCAACAGTTCACCACTAAAACATTATACAGTGATTATATTACAAGGTTGCAATTACTGCTTGTTATGCTGCCCCCACGTGGCCAAAAAAAGTCAACATAATTGCCATAATTATGTTGCATTTTTAGCTTTCACTTGTACAATCTTTTTACATATCAGTTTTAGTTTATGTACCTTACCTAGACTTGTATACAGCTTTACAAACCACTTCCAAGACCTGATTTTCATTAGTGTTGTATGCCACCACTTGCAGGTTGGAGTTTCAGTATGGGGTCAGCGTACCAGTTTCACAGCTGGAGGGTGTTTGTGGTCGTCTGTGCCCTGCCCTGTGTTTGTGCTGTGGTGGCACTCACCTTCATGCCTGAAAGCCCCAGGTTCTACCTTGAGGTAACGGTATTTTCTTTAATTATTACAGTTAAAGAAATAATAACACTGAAACTGTTCTAATGTCTCCCTTCAACACCGTGCTGTCTGAGGGTGCTGTGTCATTGTCACCACATGTTTTACGCTTATCAATTTTACATTCAACATCTCTAGAATAATCCATCAGGCAAATTGAGAGTACTTGGACATTTTCCAACAGATGTTTGATCAGACCAAACAGTGTGAGTCACTCAAAACTGTTGGAGGAGGGCTTATGCTTATCTCCAACAAATAGAAGCCTGGAGATCCGTGACAGTATAATTAGCCTTTGAAGCAAAATGAGTCACTGTTGTCGTGACTCTCTTCATTTTGACCCATCTTTGAGAAATCAAAGAACTTTTTTTATGTGCAGTATATACAGTTTTAAATGTGGAACTGATGCTGTCCCTGAGTAAGTGAGACTGGTGCTGATCCCATAAATGTATCTCATCCTGTCCCTTTCCCTGCTGTCAGGTAGGGAAGCATGATGAAGCCTGGATGATCCTCAAACAGATCCACGACACCAACATGAGAGCGCGTGGGCAACCGGAGAAAGTCTTCACCGTGAGTGTTTGTTTCTGCTGTGCGCTGTCTTGGCAGGGTTTCCTGATGCTTAAGAAAGCAAAGAGGCTTATATCCTGCCACAGCTGGGACAGGTTTTAATGCTTTCACCATACAGAATCATATCTGAATTATGAAGGTTCTGAAAGCTGTTTTATGTCGTTCAGGCTTATTTGCTGCGTGAGCTGCACTCTGGGAAAGCCTCTTAGTCAACACGTTTCTTGAATTGATCACGTACTGTACAGTATTACACAATGTTTACATTCACAGTTTTGATTCTGAGATGATTTTTAATACAGATATATGTGCTAATATACATATCAGATAATCAAATACAAAACACTCAAACGAGTAAGATCCATGAAATTGATTGCTTATGTAAACATGGTGATGTCAAGAAATGAGAGTAGAATGTAGCGTGAATGTACAGTAGACTACACCTGTTGTATTATGCTGTAATCATAATTTTCTTTCTTTTATTATTTCCCAGGTAAACAGGATCAAGATCCCCAAACAGCTGGATGAACTGGTGGAAATGGAGTCAGAGTCGGGCAACCCAGTTTCCAAATTTTTCTTTAGGATAAAAGCTGAAATACATGGGGTAAAATAAGTTCATTTCTATTTACTGCACCAAATTTCTATTTTTGTCACATAAAGTTTAACAAGTATCATCTCTCTTCAGATCTATCTGAATCTCATGAAGTGCTTCAACTACCCTATGCGAGAAAACATGATGCGACTAGCCATAGTGTGGTTCACACTGTCCTTCGGGTGAGCTTCTTTCTGACGTCATTTGTGCCATTGACAAATGAGACAAGTCTAATTTTTCCAGTCACATAATAGCACTAGGCAATCAGGCTTTTGGCCACATTGCGTTTCTTTCATCTCGATCTCTGTGCTGTGCAGAAGTTGCATAGTCTCGAAATCAATCACAGTCTGTGGATCAATACCAGTCCATTGGTGTCTCAGTGGGAGAAAAGATAGGAGTGACAGCAGCCAGAGATTGAAAAACACCCTGAAATCACTCTGTAAAATCAAACAGAAACCACAATTGTCTCCTGGTCTTCTCTCTGCCTGTGTCTGACTGCACATTTAAGAGTGTATCTATCTATGTTTAGCCAGATCTTACTCTAAAATCAACATTATTCGGCTGATGAATTTATTTTTGATATTCTGATATCACTGTATCCCTCTGATTGCAGGTATTACGGCCTGTCAGTCTGGTTCCCTGATGTCATCAAACACCTTCAGGCAGATGACTACGCCTCTAAAGTGAAGATCCACAGCAATGAACGCATCGAAGACTTCACCTTCAACTTTACCTTGGAGAACCAGATACACAAAAATGGCCTCTTCATCAATGACAGGTAGGAAAAGTCAACTTACCAGCAGCATTAGTGGATGTAAAATCACAGTAATAATTGTTAAATTCAAAATGTTAATCTTACATGAATGCATTTGTACTAACCCAATCTCCAGGATAAATGTTGTAATATTAAGTTTTGGAAAAACACGACTATGTTAAATTTGTAGGTGTCACACCTATCATATCAACATTTTTACAAAACTTTACGTTTCAATTTCTCAGTTTTGTGTCGTGACATCACTGTGGTTGAGGTCTGGTTAGGTGTAGGCACAAAAACCACTTGGTTTAAGTCAGGAAAATACAATTCATTTTGCTTTATATACTCTGTGTTTTGTACCCCAAAGATGGCTGCAAAATGTCACAGCGTCTTGTTAAAAATATCTAGTTTTCTTGACACAGAAATGGCATCAAAATATCCTGACGGTATTGACATGTTGATATAATACATATGAAACATGCAAATTTAACATGTTTATGGTTTGCAGAAACGTACAATGCCCATATTTATTCTGGTGACTGGGCTGGTTATACAATACAAACTAAATTAGAAGATTTTGGATCAAGAGTGGTTAGATGTTACTGCACTGCAGTTAAAATGATACTAAACTATTATACTGTGCTTCTCCAGATTCATCAATATGAAGCTGAAGTCTGTCACTTTCATTGACTCTACCTTTCGTAACTGCTACTTTGATGATGTGACATCGGTGGGCTCCTTCTTCCGTAACTGTACTTTCATTGATGCTTTCTTCTTCAACACAGGTGAGATATTGAGATTAAAGATTCTTAAACTCTTACTGTGACATAAATACACAGTTAGGGCAGTATGTTTTTCTGTCTTAGATTCATCAGCTATAATTGTGTCACAGTGAAAAAGAACATTTTGTCTGCTGTGAGACAGCTGTGAGACAAGACAACAACATACTGCATTGTGATTTATTGTTGCCAAGTTGTATTTTCTTTTTGTGTTCTTTGGCCAGACATCGACGAATCCAAGTTGATAGATGGCACAGAGGTGATCAACAGCACATTCACCCACAACAAGATAGGATGCCAGATGACGTTTGATGATGACTACAGCGCTTACTGGGTTTACTTCATCAATTTCCTTGGGACTCTGGCTGTTCTGCCCGGCAACATTGTGTCTGCCCTTCTCATGGACAAAATTGGGCGTCTGTCCATGTTAGGTAAGAATGGAGGCTATAAGAGTAAGGTTCATGTTTGTGTGTGCACTTGAATTATTGTTTTTCACATTGACTGTAGGATGTTGAAATGATTCATGCTTTGGCTGAGACATCCATCACTGAGTATGAGAGGCAATTTTGATGAGACTCTATGATTTAGTTGAACATTAGTCACCTGAATGTCACTTAGCACTAACTCTCGCTCCTTCACTCTTTCTCCGTGTGCGCTTGTATGTCGATCAGGCGGCTCTATGGTCCTTTCAGGCATCAGCTGTTTCTTCCTGTGGTTCGGCACCAGTGAGTCCATGATGATTTTCATGTTGTGCCTTTACAACGGCCTGAGCATCTCTGCCTGGAACTCCTTGGATGTGGTCACAACTGAGTCATTCCCTACTGTCAGGAGGTGAGTACATACTGGCTTATATAGTTGTTTAGGATTTACATATAATGGACTGACACGCACAAAGAAACACAGAGGTGATTCATTCAACTTTAACACATTTTCTCTCTACCTCCTCCTGATTTTTCCTCCACAGAGGAACTGGCTTTGGGTTCTGCAATGCTCTGTGTAAGCTGGCTGCAGTGTTGGGGAACCTGATATTTGGCTCTCTTGTTGGCATCACAAAGGCCATCCCCATCCTAATGGCCTCGTCTGTGCTCGTTGGGGGAGGCCTGGTTGGACTCCGGTTGCCTGACACCAGGGCGAATGTCCTCATGTAACACCAGCTTGGGGTTCATCAGTTGGGATGCAACCCGGACAGAACCTGGGTGAATCCAAGAGGAATCCCAGGGAGTGTTGAGCAGGGAGTGCAAATGGCTTGGTTCACACATATTCAACAGTATTAATCACATTGCGCTTGTGTTTTACTTTTATCATACAAATCAAATCATTAGATTCCTCGTTAGTCAATAATAACCTCAGCCATTTTGTGAATGTATTGTCAGGAGACTTCAAATGAGAGAGACTGGAGTTTGCACAGGTTTTGGTACTAAGACTTCAGTGAAGTTTGCTCAGTGACGGGTTGCACTTTCCAGCTGCAGTCAGAACCCCAGTCGAGTCACTGCATGGCTAAAGCTCAAAGCTTTTAATATTGATACAGTCTTATTAAGACAAGCCAGATGGGGAGAAAAGTGAAAAACAAGCTGTAATGAGCACAGCCAACCTGCTGTGTGACAACGTAGGGAATAGATGATCAGACAGAGCGGTCACACGACACAGCTGTATGACAGCTGGCTTGCCCACAGGACCTACATACACAGGACATGTTGTAGACAGTGTTCAGAAAGTCAACATACACAAATACACTAATAAAATCCACACACAGATATACTTTATGTGCAAATACAGACTGATGTTTACATATACCTACACTTTCTTCCCCATTCTACTGTACACACAAAACAGTATTTTGCTCAACATGACATTTGCTCAGACATCCGCAACCTTTTCAAAGTTGATAATTCACATTGGACACCAAGCCCTTTGCATTTCCTACCCAACCAACCAAGAATCAAATGGCCATATTGAAAAACTGTATTTCTTGTACCAGTAATTGTATATTATGTTGGTATGAGGCTGTTAATTATGTTTTCTGTTGTGTTATTGGGGAAGTTGAAATGGTGAACTATTCATTTAATCCAAATGTTGTCACTCCGGGTTCCCTTCCATGTGTTGTATTATTGAACAAAGGCTCTCTGATGAGCTCTCCTTCTGATTTAGCTTTGTGTTGAATTTTGCTTGTGGCAGTGACGTTGATAACGACATGTCATGCTGCTTCCTTTCAAAAATACTGAATGGCCTTTTTTTTAAATGTGCCTCTCCTTAACTGGAGCAGTCTGCTCATAGTCGTGTGGTGTCCAAAGGTTAAAAGGAATGGCAGTAACTGAATAGGAAGTAAAAAGATAAAATAATCATGGCGTTTTTGTGTATATATATGAAAAATGTGGCCAATACCGTATTTTGTTAGGGTGCGAATTTACTCCACACCTCATCTCTTTTGTTTAGAAGCCATATTTTTTGTGAGCCTTTTCCTATCCTGAATAGAAATAATCCGTTTGTTACTAGAGGTAACAAAGAATCATCAAATGATCAAATGGTGTAAGTTACCATGTATGACCAACCACCTCACTATGAGGGCTAACTGTTGCCAGAAATGATGAAAATGTCTCGTAAGGAGACTTTTTGGCTTCTTATCTTAAATTATTTGGAAAAAACGAATATAGTATGTTTACTATTATGTTAACATATTATATTAGTTCCATTTGAAGATGTGAAACAAATACAAAACTAGATGATAATTTTGAGCTCTGTCATTTGTTTTGACTTATCCAGTCTAAAATCTAATTTTGCCATAACCTCACACTTGAAAACATGACCTACCTTGTAATAGATTTTATGTATATTGTCTTTCAACATTGGAACCTCAATGCTTACTGCTAAAGATAATGATAATAATATCATGTTGCAAAGTGTTAAAATACCTCTAAAAATTTAAAATTGTGATTGACATTTTTCAGATATATCTGACATAACAATTCAGTTGATCTCAGCCTTTTGTGGATTGTATTTTCTGTGGCTAACAGCCAGTGTCCTCCTGCTTTTTTCTGTATTTGTGATATCTGTAATTGCAGTGTAGAGGTAGTTCGCCCTTGCACTGCAGTTGGCTCTTTTTAGGCTACTCAACAACAATAACAACAATAACAACAACAAAAACAGGCTTCCAAAGTGGTACTGTACATGTGCATCCATTTCCATTTACTCAACTTTTTCTCAGATTTTGTAAAATCATTTGGAAAGAAATAAAAAATATGTCGCTATTGTGCAACAGATATTTTTCACCATGTGATTTCAATATTTTTTAAGCAAACGAATGGCATACAGATTCTAAATAAATGCACTGATATAGAAAGTAATGACTTTCCCCAAGTGTCAATTCAACGCTGCTGACTGTTGCCATTAGCAAGATTAACAGAGGGATTGATCTGTATGGTTCTGGATGTGTTCAAACCTTAATTAAAGGCAGATCTACCTGTTGTGTTATGTTGGGGAGAAATTATATTTCCTGTTTTGTTTGAGGTATTTTGGGTTTTGCTTACTGTATATGTACTGTATTCATGTTTGTGAGCGAGTGTGTGTACAAGAGAGGGTACTGTATGTGTGTGGATGCACGAGTGTAAATAATGTACATATCAAAGCTGGTATTGGTGAACTTCTGGGTTATATGTGTATAAGCTCCTTGATCGAGTCATGTGTCTCCTGCTTTGTCCAAGCGATAAGTCCATCTACTGTGTCACTGTTGTACATCTCTGTGTGTCCTTGGCCTTAAGCTCCTATTCACCTGCTACTCTCTGTGTGTGTATGTATGTGTGTGTGTGCTCAAACTTGCATGTATGTAAGAAAACTTATGTTTCTTTTGTGCTCAACTTTGTGTTCTTATTGTAAATTACTCTGGCAAAAAATGATGGCAATATTCAGATTTTTGTTGAGGAAAAATGTGAATGTATCTCTCTTGTAAGTTCTGTTCTACCATTTTATGGAGGTAATCAAATGTATGTGGAGAATAAAGTTGTGTGTTTTATTGTGAAGGGCCTGCCAGTCATTGGATGGCTGAGCTGTATGTTCAGAAGTCCAAAAGTGTGAAAATATGTGAAGAAACATTTGCCAAATGATGCCATGTGAATAATGTTAGAAACTGGAAAGGCAGAGATTGCAGACTGTGCTGCTTTTGAACATATATACAATAAAATTTATGTTCTCTAGCATATTATGTTGTGTTTTTTGTTTCACAATCCTTAAACTCGGAATAATATTTATCTCCACACTCCTTCCTTATATACTGTCCACTTCAATCCACTTACCTATTTTACACCAAGACAAATCCTAATTTTGCAGTATTTTCTAACAAACACACACTCTAATGAAAAATGTATGCAAACAAAGTCTCGCAGAATTTTTATCTTTATTCAAGTAGTGTATTTGCATGCGTTCACTGGTACTTTCAAATGTGTACTTCAAAAGCTAAATGAAAAAAATAAACTTAGTTATCAACTTATAATGTAAAGAAAAGTTTAATATAGAAGAGCACAATATATGCAGCGGTGTATTGTGGTGTTGTTGAATTGTTTTGTACAATACAATACAAAGAACTGTTACTGTTCCTAATATTAAGTCTTACTGAAATTAAATGAGGTAAACACAAACAAACAAACAAACAAACAAACAAACAAACAAACAAACAAACAAACAAACAAAGCATTAGAAACACCAGACAGTTGAGTTTAAGTCCAGAGAAACAAATACAGTATGCACCAGTGCTCCCTACAGAGTCTTCCATTCATAACCTCAAACTTATGCTGCCACCTAGTGGATAAATCATTGAAATGATTAACTTTCACAGTACAATACTTTTGGCTATTACTTTTATGGTTTTTTTTTTTTATAAATAACTGCCCACATGTAACTGGCAGAATTTTATTTCAGAGACAAAAAGGCCACACCAAGCTTTGTTATGCAACATTGTGTTTTTATGTTATGCATAACAAACCTATAATATTATAATAATATTTTTTAAAAAACAACATAAAATGAGATTGAAATAAAATAGAAGCTTAAAATAAACTAATATTAAATACAACTCAAGAGGAGAATAAAGTTACAGCACAGCCACAGCATGAGAGCAGCACTGACACTGAAGTGATGTGCCAGTATTTCCCGTTTTTCCCAGCGGCAGTGAATGCAGCATGAGCCACCTTTTGACCAGCAGGTGGTGCAAGGTGCTAAATCTGTCCCGTCAATCATTTCACCTCTGAGCTCAGCGGGAGCGGCGAGATAACACAAACACTTTGTTCACAAGTCAAGCCAAAGAAGTGCTCACCATGGGGATTGTCTGCCGCAACCGACAGTTGGTGCTTTCATGAAACTTTTGAGGACCGTTGTGCCCCATTTTCGGCAGTTTTTCCCCAGTCAGCTACAGCAGTTACTTTATTCATATCAGTATATCCTCTGAGGCTGCTGGCTGACTGCTGTAACGTTGGCTGAAGTTATTTCCAGTTCACACGAGTTCACAAGTGGAGGAAACGACGCAAGATGTACCATGAAGAAACTTCCACTTTACAAAAGCCACGCTATGGGAGTAAGTGACACGTCTTTTTAAGTTATAATATCGTAAACTCTGGTATCTGCTTGGTTGTGAGGCACAGAGGATGAATCTAAGCTAACATCAAGTGTCATGTCAGGGATGTTTGATGAGCAGCAGGTGGTTCAGCAGCACCTGGCTCCTCTGAACGACAGGATAACCTCAGTAGGTGTGGCAGCCCCTGACAAAATGGCAAAATAGAAGTGAAATGTGGTCAGAGAGTGAACAACATGTCAGTGGGTGAGGTTTTTTGGATGAATGACTTGCATGCTGGTTGTTACATTAAAGCTGTGCAAAGTTCAGCGTCCAGACTGTAGATGTTAGGAGGTTACACGCTCATTGATTCAGTTACGTTTTGAATTGTACTTTTCCTTCAAACTGTCCCCAACTGCACCACAGTTTTTCTAATCTATTTATTTAATCGTGGTAGGCAGCATATCAGCCTGTCTACACATAAGGCATTTTCTCATAGGTTAACCATTAACTCGGGATTTTGCTGCTGTTGAGAAATATATAACTGACTCAGTAAGTATGTCAAGATTGTAACTGTGCTCACTGACTCATCTAAAGTCTGCAAAATTCCTGACCAAGTTAGAGGTAACTTTATGTATCTTGTCACTGACCAACATCTGAGGGCAAAGTGCAGCTTTAAGAGATAACACCAATCAATTCTCATCACTGCAATCTTTCTACTTCTGACTTGTCCCATTGAATTTTATTGACCAACTCTTGTTGTGCATCAGGAGTACCCTAGCTGTATTCATAGATGAATGTGGATTCAAAAGAGGTGTGCCTCCTAGGAAAACTGCTACAAATTATATGTAGTTTGTTGCTGTGAGATAGTCTTAAGGACCATCAAGCTGTCTTTAATTTGTTGGCGTTGACATTGTGCAAAAGCAAGTTCTACCCTGCAAGGATAAGTTCACTCAAAAATGAAAATTCAGTCATTATGTACTCACCCTTATGCCGATGGAAAGTCGGTGGAAGTCTAAAAGTCCACAGAAATCTTTTTTCAAATCAATTTGGGATCCCAGGGCTTCTGGAGACTTGAATTTAAACTAGAACCCAAGCAATACATCGGTTGGCCAATATTATCGGCCGATATTAGATCATCACAGATATATCAGCATGTTGTCCGATACGCACTGATGTAAAAACATTTTATAATGCAGAAAAGGATACTTTTTGTAATTATTAAATTGCCAGCGGAGTAGACATTTTGGACAATAAAGTTTAACAAGTAACAAAATAATATTCTGCTTCTTGTTAGATATCTTTGTAAGAAGTGTTTGATAACTACATTTTAGGAATTATTGAAAAAAAATATGTGTGTATCGGCCAATATATCGTTATCTGATTTTTCAAGTCCCCACCGACTTCAGTTATTTAGGAAAATGCTGCAACACTTTTTTTGCTGTGGAGCCCCAGACATTTTTTGTGAACTACAAATGACTGAATTTTCTGTTTTGGGTGAACATATCCTTTAAATTGGACTAACCTAGTTCCCAGATTTGTCTGTGAAATGGAGCCAACCCAAAAGCAAAGTTGGTCTTGATGTGTGGTTCTCCTTAAAAAAGAAAAACTTTGGTGGAATAACCCTTCAGCTAAACAAAAGCATGACTCATAATCATAGAGCCTGTAACTTGGGTCTGGTGATCCTGTGACACGTTAAAAACAACAAACCCATCCTGAAGGTTAAATATAATGCTCGGTGCAGACAACCTCTTACAGGAAGTGTGTGAGTGAGTCAGTAGAGGTAGTGTGTAATGGCTGCACTGGCATTGCTCTGCCTCTGAGACGACTGTTCATACACATTTGCGTCCATGTCAACTGCACAGCTGGGCCACTGATCTGTTGTCGGATGGCCGGATACTGTGCTCATGAGGAGTTAGGCATTTCACTCAATTGGCTAGACACCACATTTTGTGTGTGGGTGTACACTGTATATATATATGTGCAAGTGTTTGGCCTGTGTCTCATCCCACATGTGAGTATTATATGTCAAGCCTCTACTGAGACTTTGCAAGCGGATGTCTGTGCAGATGGCTGATGAATAGACATAAGTTAACAGAGAATGACAGAGAGGTTTAAAATATCCAGGCAAGCCCCACAGAGGTTAGATTGAATAGAATGTACTTTAATTGGCCCAGTGGGGAAAATTGTCGTGAGCTCCACAATGTAGTTCCAAATACAATGAATGTACAGTTTACAGATGCAAAATACTACAAAAGACACTAAGTAAATAAGGCATATCATGTTAGTAAGAATTACAGATTTATGAGTGTGATGAATTAAAATATCATAAACATTATGTCATGGTAGACAGTGGTGTCAAAGGAGTAATATTTTGCCATCCTCTTGGTTTTGGGATTGGATTACTTGGGCAACTCAATCAGCAGGTTTAACCAGTTTTTTTGGCATCCTTAGAGGTGGTAATATCCACTAACCCATGGACAGAAGATAACCTGACTGCTGTGTGTTTGCATGCATATGTGTATACAGTATGTGTTTCTTGATGTACTACACCCTTAATTAACAAGATGAACCATAAAAAACACGCTATTCCATGTGAAACCTCAGCTGCTAGCCTGCACTCCAACTGCTTGGTCTAGTTGGTGAAAGCTGTGTTCTTAAACTGAGCCCCCAGGGCTGAGATTGTCCCTTCACTCAGCCAGAAATAAAGAGATTTGATTGGATTAGAGCAGGGTAAGAAGCGTTGGGGGGAGGAGATCTCATTAAGCTGCAGGTAAAGATCAGCTCTCAGCAGAAGTCACTTGTCAGTCGGGCACCCCACTAAGGCCACTTTGACCTGGCCATTTCATCTCCCTCAAGCAAGAGTTCATTGGAGCATGGGATAAAGGGGAACTTAAACTCTCAACAGTCAAAATAAACATCCTTTAACAGGAATTATCCTCTTGTTTGTGATCAGGTTGTGTGGTACAGTCTTTCATGCATGCTTGTTAAGATGATTAACTATCACACTAATGTTAGAGGTGTACCGTACCATGTGTATCCCTGTCAGTACAATTCCCTTAAAACTTGTACCAAGCATCCAAGTAGGCTTTCATAGGACTAAAAGCCATAATATCAGCTATAAAGACATTTCTAGCATTTGAAAAGCTAAGCTGTTACGTACAGTTTTCAGCTGATTAGCCAAACTCAAATTTGTAATATGCCACTTTTCTTTTGCATATCTGGCACGCAACTTTTGGGGATCATCTTTGCCAATTTTTTTGACTTTTTCAACATCTTCCTAGCATTGTAATTTGCAAGCCTGGCTGTTGCACAGTCACATGTCACCGTCCCATGTTCAGTACAGTGCTGGTGACTTAAGATGAGACCTGCGACTCACACAACTATCAAGCTTAAATCTCCTTGTCTAAGAATAACTAATGATAATTAATGTGATGTATAATGAATGATGGTGCACTGCTACTATTGGGTTATTTGGCATTTTTGATGTAATGCATAAAAAAAAGAAAAAAAGACATCAGACAACAGACAACAGATGGCATCATACTGATTTGGGTGTCGATTACCATGGAAACGGTCAAAGCTTTGAAGCATTTGGGTCAGCCTTACTAATGTCATATCCATAAAGCAATACATTTCACGATATAGCACATTTTCTGCAAATTCAATGAATAGTTTATATAAAATATCCAAACGAAAGGCCTATTTCTCATAACATTTTGACAGTAGGCCTACAGTTTTCTGTGCCATGTCAGACTTTTTTATACCCAAACCACATCTATGCAACAGAAGTAGCTTCTCGTTAAAGAACAAGCTGCTGGTTTTTGTCCCAGCTGGTTGGGGTCCTTCTCCTGTTCAGGATAACCCTCTTCTGTGCCACATTTACTCTCCTCCATGCTTGTTTGTGTTACCCTCTTGCAGATTTCCTGCCATGTAGAAGAATGCACAGCGTCATCCAAGTGACAAAAAATATTGTTGTAAAGAGTGTGATTTGGGACACAGGCACAACCCTAAATGTCATAATAATTATGTCCCACTTTTTTACTGTAATTGTGTAATTTAGAGCAATAAGAACACATGACACACCAGTATGTTAACAAATGAAAAATAGTAACTTCATTTTTAATTTTCTTGCCTTTTTTAGCCATTCAGGATGACGAGAGGCTGTCAGCAGAGGAGATGGATGAAAGGAGACGACAGAACATCGCCTACGAGTATCTGTGTCACCTAGAGGAGGCCAAACGGTGAGACGGGAGGAGGCCTGACAAGAAGGAGGGAGGGGATGAAGGGAAAGATCTCAAAGATAAGAGGAACTTAATCGCACATGTTGATTAAAGGCAACCACTTTCCTTTACATTGTTTGCTTTGTCACAACTCGGAGCTTGTCAATATTATATTGGGTGTGTTCTTGGGTGGAGCACCAGGTTTGTTTAATGTTTGATTATGTAGAACAGTTAAATGAACATCCTTTTGGGGATATAAAAACAACAGCAAGTAGTTGAGAAACCAAGCGATGGCAGAGAAAGTGAGAAAAATATGATTGATAAGGGAGCAAAGCAGTGTGTAGTTAAATCATTTTTGTATTAGTATGTAGCTGTAATGACAGATAAAGGCAGAAGCAGCAAGCACGTGAGATGGAGCGGTAAGCATTCATGAGAACGTGTGTGATTAAGGCAGGGCAGGTGCTGCTGACTTAGTGGAAAGCATGGCTCTCTTTCCGCTGTGCCCTTAATCTCACTGATCACTGAAATAATCAAATAGAAAACTCAAAATGTAGAAGGTTTGTCGATAATTTTCTCAGTAGGTATAGTTAAAAAATGTGTCTCCAGTAACCTGCAATGATTGCTAGAAGAATCAAGAATCTTCTTTTTTTTTAAAAGTAAGTAATTCTAAAGACAACATAAACCTGATGAAGACTCTTTCTTGTGAGGTTCTTGAGCAAAACTAAAACTAACCCACTTCCTGTCTTCTTCATGAGGGCATTCATCTGAACAGGAAGGAAGAGGATGTGTGTCGGTGCCTCTCTTAACACAGATTTTGTGACAGCCCCACCCATTCAGAGAGAGATTGATTCCCAGGATTGATTATTTATACTTAAACCCACTGTAGCATTCTGTAGCCTAGTGATGATTCAGCAGTCATGCTTCTTCTTGGACACTCTTTTATATGTGAATGTGCAGCCTCATTTGTATCAGCATTTCTTCACAGATTATTGTTTGACAACTGAGCTTGCACTTTGACTCAGTACAGTTTGACTGAATAGCTTACATTATCTGCTTATGTCACAGGATAATAAGGGTCTACAAGGACAGGTAGGCCAAACAAAGCACAGATTTATCCATCTTAATAGGGCCACGCCTAGATTATGACACTTTTTTTGTGTATTGTGCTGAGAAACTTTTGTGAAAGGCTAACTGAGACAGATGCTTCAGTAATACTCCAAGGTTGACCTCAAAATGACCACCATTTAACTCTCACATACTCACACTTTCACTTTCTAGCTTCCTGTTATTCCAGCCCAGTGCACAGCGACTTTTCTATATTCCTGTGAATTGTGGAATAGAACCTCTATTCTGGGAAAGGTGTCAAGTTAGATTAGGATTAAGACAGACGCCTGCAGAGCGTGGGATTAGGTTCTGTTCTCTGGGGTCAGGAGTCAGCAGTAACTAAAACAAGGCAACTGTGTAGAAGCAACTATTTTAGTACACCTAGGTTATGATCTTTGAAGAAAAAATTTGATTGTACATTTATGTTTTTGTTAACACTGGTGACACTGTTCTTCAATTAGAACATCTAGAACATCAGAAGTGGCCAAAATGCTCTTTAGTGTTCCAGTAAGTGGAAAAAAAACATTTAAATTGATCTCTTGTTGGGTGGCCAAATGACTATAAGTACATAAAAGTGTTGAGTCCATCATGTATCTTGTGATGTCCCTGATATTATTAATTCAAAATAGATTTCTTTTACAGTGCACACAGGAAAATGCTGCCTCAAACATAATGATATCCTAACCTGATCTACAACAACACTATAGGTGAAAGGTCACAGCAGACATTTTGACTTGTCATAGTAGAAGAAGCAAAGGTGTTACTAGTAACACTTATGGTGTTGTGTCACAGACTGGGTGACGGCATTAAAAACGAGTCAATCAGCCACTCCTGTGCTGTAGTGTCAAAATGTGTTCTGTGAAAAACAGGCAACTGATTGGAACAGATAAAGTATTTTTCTTTAAAATTTGATCTCTTTCAGTTATTTTTTAGATCCCTTGTTAATTCATTGAGCTCCATGTACAGTATACCATCCGTGTCAAATGCCTTATTGCCGCTTAAACAAATGAAAAGTAACCAGCAGTTTCAACGAAAATATATGTTTATACCGTTGGTTTAAGAAGACAGTTACTTCACCTTTAATGTCCAGGGTGGTAGTATGCAAACTCATTTTTTATTGGCGGATTTGCTGATGGTTGATGGCACATATGAAATTTCATATTTAATATGCACAGATTTCTTTACATAGTAGGTGGTCTACGTGCTTTGTTCAAAGTTCTAACTACTTACTGCTGTTGGTGTTGTCTGTTTATAGACACACAAACACACATACACACACAGTTTCAGGAATGAGACTTTGTTCCCTTACTGGTGAGTAAACAGTGGATGGTTTACATTTGTAGCTTTTTTGGATGGAGGAACCTTTTAGTTTGCTTTGGTACAGGTCTGCCGGATATCTGGAGCATGTTTTTGTTCTAATTTTTAGACACACCCTATCCAACCACATTTGCTGAAATTCAGCCATTGCAGACACACAGGCACATGCACCATCACAAACTCATGACCAGCATGACTAAAGCTACATGACGCAGTTTTCAGAAGCAACCCTCTGTGACAAAAATAATGTTGCTCCAAGCAAATTAGCGTATATTGCTAATCATGTGTTGAGGTAGGACAGATTTAGGTCCCAGAGTCCAGAAAGCTGTCTTTTGTTTATCCTGGTGAGTTGCAGGACAATCACAGGAAGGCCTGCTTTGGAGTGTTGTAAACAGGAGTGCTAGTCTGTCCTGCTCCAGAAGACAAGTTCCCCCAACATTGTTTTAAGTACAGGAAGTGAAGTTTCACAGGAGAGCTCTGTTACCCATGCAGGATGTTGCTTTGACCATGTTCCCGCCAAACAGATCTTTTTTTTTCTTAGTAATCTTGACTATCATCAGCATTTCCTCTGACCTTTTATTATGTCACTTCTATGGAGATATGAAACTTAAAATGCATCACTGTTTTGCCCTGGTTTGGCGCCCCATTTCTGCTTGAAAGTTGACTGGAACTATTAACTGTTTATCAAAAAAGTTTCTGCCTAATTTTTGTTTAGTTAAACTAATAAATTAATTGATTAGTTAAGTGTCTTGATCCCTCATCCCTTACCAAGAGCCCAGAGCCTGTAAACTAATGCCTTCCTAATGTTTTCACAAAATAATCCTCACAAGAGAAGCAGCTTGGTTCATGTATTGTAATAAGGACATCTTTACTGACTAAGACAGAACTAGGATATAACTTGAAGCAAATATTCAGTGACTATACTGAAGTATGGGAGAGTTCATATTCTTACATAATATGCAGTATCAGCTGACTTGGTTACAAGGATGCTTTATTCTTCACAGTGCCTAACCTGCACACTCCACTGGGTTTGTGTTGACAGTGCATGGTGTGTTGTGGTTGTCCTGAATGTGCTGACACACATTTTAGCGGACTGGATCTTTGGAGCACCTACACAGCCTTAATTAACCTAAACAAGGTATCTGTGCACATGCATGTGGGAGTTAACATTGTATTGTTTGCACTCTGAAAGGTAGGAGCTGCAGGAATTAATGAAACTTAAATACAACATATTTGGAAGTTAAATCACTGGGCACTGTACACTCCCTTTGGCAAAGAATACATTCATTTGTAGGATGATGAGCCAAAAGGTAAAAACTTTACAGAGTAGAACCAGTGGAACTGAGGCGTAGCCATGATAGTAAATATGGTGTCATTTCCAGGCAGTAAGATAATGTGTAACAGATTCTCGCTGTGGTCACAAATCATTCACTAGTTCTTTGGAATGGATTTTTCCAAATGTCTCTGGGAATAGTCTAGCATAGACTGCTCTGTAGCCACTATTGGACCTTTCAAAAGGAAATTACATCAGTTGGGAAGAAGGTTAGCATTTTTGTGATGTAAACTGAATATACTCTATTTAGTATTTAGTCTCTAGCTATTTCAAACATCACTGTGGTCATTCCTTCTAGAGATAAAAATCCCTTTTTCGCTCATGATAACACATTATTGTCTTACAGATGTGAAACACATAAATCATTCACCAGTGATAAATTCAGGTGTTTGACTAAATAGAGCAGTATTAGACATCTTCTTTACTGTTCACCTCTTTACCTCACATTGTCCACTCGACAAGTAAGCCTGACTCTACCCTTTGGTCCCAAAGTTCAAACTGTAAGTCTATCCATCCCCCTTGCTAAAGCATGCTAGGCTCAGTGTGGGTGCTGCCTGTAACAATGCCCAGTTCTCACTGGCCTCTGGCCTACAGACTACTGTGTTGCTCTGAATTTGAGTTAAACTCATAGAAATGTATTTAAAGGTTTTATATTTACTAGCTTGGAAATAAAAAAACACATTTTATACCGTATAGTTTAGTTATACTTTAGTTTTTGCTTGGATCAGGAAGGACAGCAGGTGTAGGAAAAGCCAATATTGACTTGCTGACTACATGCAGACATTCAGCCACCTCATAAATTGCACTGCAGTCACTGTGTAGATCTCAGGTGGCAGGGTAAACAGACTGGACTGATGTTTGTTTGTGTTCTGAATGTAACTGTAGCATGCTGTTTAGTTTTACAGACTGTCACCAACTTGAGCCTGAAATTTGAGTGATCCTAGTGATTTAAAAGGAAATCTAGAGCTTTTACTGTTGAGAGTAGTTTCATTTGATCTTTATTTAATTTTACCGAAATAAAATACAGATCTGTATCATATTGCTTCCTCCTGCGTCAAATATCGATATTTTTTAAAAACATGCAGGATAAGCTCCTGCCAATTTGACACACCAGACTCAGTACTACATGACTCCTTTTAAATTTCTGTCAATTTAATTGACACGGATTGAAAAGATTTAGGGAGGCACTGCTTTCTGGCAGTTTGTTTTTTTTTGCCAGTTTATGGCTATATCACATTGGTATGATGGCACATGTGGACATGGACCAGTTGCTATGTGAGTGTTAAAGCAGCACTAAGCTAAGACTATATGCACTTTTGTACATTGTTTCATTTCACATGTCAAATTCAGTTACACTGAAAGCCCCATGTAGTGAATAAATACATAATTCCTGCTCTTTGCCTTATATAGGGGTATTCTTTCTTCTTCAGTTACACAGACATTGTGATGTATGTTGATGATTGTCTGTATCAAGTGTTGCAGAATCTCTATATCGTGATACCATCTTCATCGTGGGCAAGGGATTGTGAGCTACTATGATTCCAGCCCCTATTTGAGATGTTATCCACTTCTCAGCTTTACGCAATTAATATGCTCGACAATAGACATTATAGAGATGTGTATTAAAATCCAATACCTGCTCTGAGGTTGATTTTTGTGTACTTTCAGGTGGATGGAGGCCTGCCTGGAGGAGGACTTGCCCCCTACCACAGAACTGGAGGAGGGACTGAGGAATGGTGTCTATCTTGGCAAACTTGCCAACTTTTTCGCTCCAAAAATGGTGTCTGAAAAAAGGATCTATGACAGAGATCAGTCCCGCTACAAGGTACATGTCTGTTCCGTTGCATTTAAACTCTCTCCATCATTAGGTAAGATCATAGTTGTATTCAATTTGCATTTTTCACCAGCTTTTGTCATAACAGACAGGAAGACCCTCCATGTATTTTAGGCACTGCCTGACAGTTTGTAATGGTTTCATACAGGAAAGAAAGAAATGTGGCAGGCGAGTGTTAGGGCCCTACTGTAAAATGCAGCTGTTGTGCTGGTCCAGTACAAACATTTCTGAGCAAGATTGTTTTTTATTGCACTTGTCCAAAACAACATATTTTAAACAAAAACTAAATGAGACTCTTAGATGCTATAATAAGTTCAGGAGTCAGCATGAGGGTTTTAGGTATCAGACCAGCTCAGCTGTTGCTGTTTTCTTAATGCAGCATTAATAGAGCATGTCATAATAACCATCTCCCACAGTTTTTCAGTTGCAGTGGTAGGTTTCTAATCATTTCTTTGCAGTTCCACATAATAAATTGTCTACATTTCTATGTTTGTGCTCCCATTTTTTTTTTTTATCTTCAGAGCAAAGGGCTTCACTTCAGACACACGGACAATACAGTGCAGTGGCTCAGAGCCATGGAGTCAGTCGGTCTCCCGAAGGTAAGGGTCTTGCACAGAAATCAGTAATGCAAACACATGCTCCCTGTTTTACAGACATGAATAGTACTCTATACAGACCTTCACAGTCATCACACCTTATGAAAAGACAGATTTTACATGTTACATTAGTAAGTACTCCTTTTACAGATTAGTTAAACAAACAAACAAACAAACAAGCAAAAATTGCCAAGGAGATCCCATTCAAGTGATGTTTTCCAACCAGTGGATGGCTTTGACTATGTCATATGTTCATTGGCTTCGGGTTGTTACATAATTGCTCAGATAAGAGGGAAGAACCCATCTTACAACTAAGAGAGTTGAATCGATCCACTCGGTGGAAACGAAAACTATGATCTACAATACAGCAGTTATGTAATTAATTTTTGCCCTGTCCTTGGGCAGAATCTAACCCTGTGACTACAGGAAAACTGCGTCAAACTAGACCTTTAGTCATGTAATGTAAGTAGCTGCAGTAAATAAATGATAAACGCATATGTAATCAATTAACATTGCTTTCAGGGCATAGTGAGTATACTACAGCACTTGAGACAACCTGGTTTTGCATGAATAAAGATTTAAACTACAAAAGGTGCAATCCCCTTAAATCTTAATGCAAAATGTAAATAGTTTAATCCCTGTGACATAACACAGATACACACACATATCATGTATCTGTAAGAATGTAAATATTGACAGATTAGATTGTTATGAGGTGTGTTACAGCACAGTATTAACCTCCTTTAATCTTTTATGAGATGTCACAAAAGACTTCACTGAGGTGTGTCGTGGAAATGAAAATGAGGTAATATTGATAGCCACTTATCTCTGTATACCCTCTGGGATTGCTTTTCATCGTAATTGAATTGGCAATTTTTATGAATAGCCTTTTCAGTAATTGCCACTCTGATGATGTAATCCTATTTGTAACTTTTTCTATGACATCATCCCACTTTTTCTTTGCAAAACCATGAAGCAGAGAGCATCATTCAGGTGTGACGTGATATGAAATAATTTTAAAGATGGGCCAGTGCAGGCCCAGTGTTTTTGAAACTGTGTCCTCCTCAAACTGGATATCATATGTAAGATGTGACATATGTGTAAAAGAATGTAATCCAAGTTTTAGGCATTAAGTATGTATTTTTAAGTAGACTACAGGCCACCAAATACAGACCATGAGTGTGATAAAAGGGGAGGAGCAGCAGCATGAACACCTGTAAAATGTAATGCAGTTCGATGCAATAGTGAAGCAATAAATGCTACCTCTGTGAAGATTGAACCTCTGTCTTTTAGAAATGATGCTGGTGACCGTAGTTGATTCAGCTCTGTGGTACTGAAAATTATGTGCTTCACAAAGGTAGTATTTATTGCAGTGCAGTACCCTGAGATTGCATCATAATTTACAGACATTCATATTATGTTAAAATTTGAATAAACATTGAGAGGGATATTTAGCTTCAGCAGAATAAAAAGGAGAGTGACTGATCTATTGTGGTTTCTGCTTTCAGATATTCTATCCTGAAACGACAGATGTGTATGATCGCAAAAACATGCCCAAGGTGGTATACTGCATACATGCACTGAGGTAAGAATAAAAGGATTCCGTAAACGTAGTGATTTTTCACTTTAACGTCTTCAGGCTTTTCTCACAACTGACGGTAAAATGTCCCACTCATCTGAGCCTTTTGATTGCACAGTGGCAGAGTACCCAGTTGCTTTTTTCCTGGAGGTGCCACACCTGAATGGCAAATTTAATTTCACTTCCAAGAATGAAATGAAAAACAGTGGACTAAAGAAGCCAAGTGCTGGTATCCGGTAGTTGGAATTAAACCGTGAGCTAATGAGCAGATTATAGTTAACAAGAGTGCAGCAGTAGTCTGCTCATACTCTTTGTTACTGACAGGCTACTCATTGTCTAATTTAGACTCACTTCCTTTCACTCGATGGTTATGGCAGACAGTGTCAAACACTTAGGTTTAACTTTGACATGTAGCTGTTTATTTAGCCATCCACACAGCAATGTGTTCAAGATCAACCCATATGTAAGATGACAAATGTATGAGACTGCTTAAACTAACATTTCTTACTGCTTAGTGGCATTCAGGCATGGCATCTTTTTGTTCCCAGTTCAGACTCTAATTTATATGTCAGGATAAGGATTAGTCCTGAGTATATGATATGATACAATGTGATGTTGATATGAAACAGGAACTGAACTGGAAAGTACTTTTCCTACATAGGTAAGACAGAGAGTGTACTTCTTGTCAAACACAGACCTTTTATGATTTGTCCTAAATAGGTCAAGGCTATATTTTACAGTACTGTGCATTAAGCTATGGCAGCTATCACTGCAATGTAGCAAGTTCACAAAGTTTTAGTTTTCAGTGACTTGGAACAGTTTTCTCAGATTATCTTTTTTTAGTTTGCTTTGAACACTTTTGATGAACATGATCACTTTATGGACACTGCTTATACAGTATAAATCTCTATACAGCATGTAAGCAGTGCCTTTCTGGGAGTGCTCAACTTGACTCATTGTCTCACCACAAAGGGTAAATTCTTTGTCATGGTTTCAGGTTTTTGAAAACTGTTGTAATATTTTAAAAGAAAAGTTGGTGGTGTTACTGTTAAATGATTAGCTTGAATTACAACTTCAGGTCTGAGATCACTTGGAATTAACTGAAGTGCCAATTTTATCTATCTGACCCGTTCAGTCAGCCATACACAGATTTAGGGGGTGGTTATGTCAGCTGCTAGGATTGTTTTCTCTGTTGTAGTGTTACGGTCAGTCCCTGAGAGAATTGGTTTCCTTCCCCCCTATGCACACACGTGCTCTTCCTTCCTGCAAGTCCAGCTTAAGTCCCACAAGGACCCAGTGAATACTCTGCTTCCCTGGGTACAAACAAATGCAGACATGGAGGCTCAGCAGCAGATGATCCTGCACATTTAATGTGGAAAATTAAACGGGAACGCCGTGTAAGAGTAAAAGACTAGCTTACAAGTAAATTTTAAAATTCTAATTGCAAGTGAAAGAGATGTAGGGCCTAATTTGTTGTCTAAAAGGAAGAGAAGGATCTAGTCTAGATCCACAGTCTAGAGACAGCTAGTTGCTCCAAGCTAGTCAGCAGTTTGTCTGTCACCCATGTGGCTTGTAATCGGCCACCTTCATTTACCCCAGTCAGCTGACTGTGTTTGTATTTCAGCTGAATTAGCTGCCTGCATGTTAAAACTGACTTTGTATAAGCAGAGTTTAGATAGTCGTCCAAATCCCCCTGCGTCCCAAGGACAGAGGGCATTTCATGTGTACACACACACACTGTGACCAAAGGCCAGAATAACCAGCTACTACAGCTGCTCCATTCCAGGCTGTGCTGATGCCAGACCTGCCTTGAATATATATATAATTCATTATCACTTATCAGGTACCTGCAGGAAGATGAAAGTTTTATGAAGTTTCCAGCTGCCTGCCTGCTGAGTCCAATGCTCAGTTGTGGACTGGGCTGTCTCAGATGGTGCTTATTGTAATGTGAGCAAACACTACCCCCCTGTGGTGCAAGTGTGACATGAGTGGGAACAAAAGCTGTCAGGAGGAAACACAATCATAAGGGAAAACATGTCCAAAACTAGAGTTCCTGGTTCATGATAACAGACAGTTATTCATCAGAATGTTTCTAGCTTCTCTGTGTTTTATTTACAGGTAAATCTTACGTAACATATGGTTTATTTCAGCCTTTACCTGTACAAACTGGGTATTGCACCGCAGATCCAGGACCTGTTGGGGAAAGTGGCATTCACAGGTAATACCAGTTCTCCTGATACAGAAGTTCAGCACAAAAGTTATATAAAATATGTGTGTACATGCACCTCTTTAAACAAGAGAAGAAACAGGAAAGTTGTTTTCAGTTGCTTTTAAAATGAAGTGTAAATCTTGCCTAAGGGCTTATTGAGCACCTGATGTGAAACACCTGCTTGTCCATGTGTTCATTTAATGAGAATTGTTTTTGTGTGGGAGTTAATTTTATTTACTAGTGTTGGGATTTAGTTGAAAAACATGACAGAATGTTAACATGTGCTGGAAGGCATGTAAAGTTTTATGAGGATTTGTTGAAACATCTTGTCTGTAATATAGATGTTTGAATAATCCAACATTTCAACGTTTCCCCGGCAGCGTTTCAAACAATACTGAACATGACACACAATCTACCAAGCTTCAAAGCTTTTGACATTGAATTTACAATGGATGCCTCAGGGCCCACTCACATAGGGTTTTCATAACATTTTTTTCTTTTTTCCTATATGTAACTAACTTTAATCGATTTTAAATTTTGGTTTAAAAAAAACAAAAAAAAAAACAGTGGTCGGTCATTTCACTGTCTTGCTTAAAGGTTTTTTCAGACCTCTCGTAGGTCTATGGAGCTCTTATTCCTTGAGCGTTGCACAAAGATGCACATGCAGGTGACAAAAATACACAATCATAGCAATGTTGTCACACTATTATACGTGATCAAAAGGTGTTAATAACACACCAAGAAATGCTTCAATGTGCCAGGAAGGACAAGGAAGAAGACTGCAACCAAAGTAAACATAGACATGCACTCAACAAATGTGTTAGAATCATAAACATGTTTTGTTTAGTAACTGAATGTAAACATAAGTTTGTGTACAAGAAATCCTCAGTGCCCCTTTTAAACACATTTTCTGAAACAGTGTTGTGGTTCTTAAAACAGTCACTACACCATTTTATATTAAACACCACAACATTTAATTTGTCCTGAAAGCATTTCATGAGGTATGTTTTAGTCTTTACGATGCTAAACTCTGTAACATCACAATTTTGTCTGTAATTGGTATATATCTGTTTTCCAGAGGAGGAGATCAGTAACATGAGGAGTGAGCTAGAGAAGTATGGCATCCAGATGCCAGCTTTCAGTAAGATTGGAGGAATCCTGGCCAATGAGCTGTCAGTGGATGAAGCTGCCTGTAAGTCCTCTGACATTTTTATTAATTCTGTATTGATGTGATTGATTGATGAGACTTCAAAAGATTTTAGCCAACACTAATATTTTTGCATACGCTCTTTAGTGCATGCTGCTGTGATTGCCATCAATGATGCGGTTGACAGAGGTCAGGCATCTGTGACTATGGGAGCCCTGAATAATCCTAATGCAATGCTGAAGAACATCCAGGAAGCTCTGGCCCAGGACTACCAGGACACACTGAGCCAGGAGAAGGCTCGTAAGCAGAATCAGTCCTCAGGGAGGGTGAGAAGCCTAACAAACACTTCACTCTTATGTTCCAATGTCACATTTTATTTGTATAATAATCTTTGGTTCATTACTAGCTTTTCCTGTATAGCGGGCTTGATTAGCCTCTGTGTGACTTTGTAACAAAGTTTTTTCAGTTTCTCTCTTGATTGCTCATTCTCTTCTCACCTACTCACCAGACTTTATTTTCTTAGACCAGTCAGATATTCGCTTACATAAATGCCTTTTCAACTACAGTAACATTAAATGAAGTTGCGCTCACCAATAAAAACACATTTCTACTAAAGCTACTGTAGGCAATATCACGGTTGCAAAGCCAAAAGTCACTGAACTGAAATCCAAATTCGAGTATTGCAAAAAAAACAAAACATGACTGTTGTTCTGAATCAGTTTTTCTGACTGCAGTGACTCATACAGACAATTCTAATGAACTGAAGAGATATTCACTGAGGTCTGAAAGGGGTTGCCTGCACTGACTAGCTCCACAGGCCCTGCCAGCACATTCCACTGGCTGCAGTGTCAGCTGTACTTCACCAAACAAAACCCTCCGCAAAATCCGGCATCTTGCCTCCCATTCTTTTTACAAATACTGTACAAACAGGAGCCGTCCATCTCCACTTAAAAGATTAAATGTGATATGTATAATCTACAAATCAGTATGACTAGCAAAAAAATAATGTGATCAGGCACAAATTAAGTATGCTATATGAAATTAATATCAAATTTATATTTTCTTTGTCTCTCTCATTAGCGCTCCTCGATTGCTACTGAAGAAAGGGATGTTTATGAGGAGCTGCTGACTCAGCAGGAGATCCAGGGCTGCCTAGACATTGTGAACAGTAAGGATTTTCCCTGTCAAGTGCTTTAAACGTCTTCCATTTTGTATGGCAAAAAAATCCTACAGTTTCGTTCTGAATGGTCAGGAGGGATTGTGCGGTTAACAAAAAAGTGGAAATTTCAGTACTTAGTCAGAAACACTGTGAAAAGAAAATTAATTATCCCTCAATAACATCTGTCTTGGTTTTATCTTGTCTCCAGTCCAGTCAGCAGTAAGGCAGGTGAATCAAGCGGTGTCGAGCCAGGACGAGGCTGCTCTGTTGGCTGCACTCAGGCTTGAAGCTCTGTCCCTGCTGGGTCTTCAGGATTCAAACTGTCGCTGGTACCTGGAACATTTTACCACCTACTGCCAGCATAAATCCAAGGTACACTGAATAAGAGTGACTTTGCTCAGTAGTTCCCAACTCAGGGCCTTGGGAGCTGGAGCATCTTTCTGTTTTTCTGATTTCTTTCCAGTGAGTTAATTTGTTTATTTACAATTGTTGATAATACACAATAAATACGCCTGTATTAGATGGCTAGAATTAAAGAAAACGTACTTTGGGACCCTGAGGGCTATAGTTGAAAATGATTTGACAGTTCTTATGATTATGATCATCATGCAGAGATCTAGGAACACACATTTGCAGTGTTCCCTTTAACCTCCTTTGCCTGATGGGATCACACAGCAGTTCATTGAACAGATGCAGTGTAGACACCAATGAAGGACTGTAGCTGTTGCTGTTGTTTTGCTTTCACTTCTCATGCAGTCAATACATTGTTATATAAAGTAAAAGCCTTCAGAGAATTAAAAAAACATGAGCCTTTATAACCTCAGGTGAAATTAACACTGCCTGGCACTTTGCCCTCCATGGCTGCATTAAAACATGCTAAATAGTTATTGGGATGGGATCTTAGTGGTATCTCTTTTGTGTACCTTTATCGTTGTGCTACAGGATGGAGGAAGGGCAGTGATGGTGGACAAAGAGGAGATTCAGAGAGTTGTCAGCTCTTGTAATGACTTTGCTGAGGCAGAGAAACGAAGTAAGCGCCTTTTGTTACTTATCATAGATGTTTATTAACAGTTAGTAGTACTGCTAAGTTGAAAGACACATTTGTACCCACTAGCAAGCTTCTCAAAGCACACATGTAGTGTCTGAAGACTATTTCTGTATTATGATTAATTTTCAGTATGGGTTTTCCAAAGCCATTTCAGCATGTAAAATTAGTTTACTCAGGTGGCTTTATTTATATGGCAAGGAAGAAATGTAATTTTGATACCTATGAGACTTCTAACCAATACTGATCATTTTCTTGAACAGAACTTGAGGCAGTTGCAGCGATCAATAAAGCCATTCGACTTGGCAATGCAATAGAGACGGTGGAAGAGCTGATGAACCCTGAGGCACAGCTGCCAATTGTCTACCAAACTGCTGCCAACCTCTATCAGACTGAGCTTTTCAGTTTGCAGCTTCAAGGGGGGCGGGTGAGACACCATGTTTGCAATTCTGACTCTTAAACATGTGGACCCACATGCTTATACAAATATGCATGTATAGGAGAGGTCAGTGCTAGACGTACAGTATACTATATTCATGCTTATGATTCAGAACTTTTATGTTTATTAGTCTGGCTTGAGCCATGAGGAGCTGAGTGTAGCTGTGGAGATGCTGTCAGCTGTAGCAGTGCTGAACGAGGTGCTGGACACCAAAGACCCTCAGGCTGTGATTGAACAACTGACAGACTCTCCTCTGGGCTTCACCAACATGGACCAAGACAACCTCAACAGGTAAGAAAACTGCAGGATAGAAATTTGTGGAGCAAGCAGTGGCATTGACAGCATTCGTTTTTACTGTTTTGTTGTTGCCATAACTGTGGCACTCACAAAACTTAAAGTATTATGGTATAGTTTGATTTTAGGAACAAGAAGATTCCATTAAAAAGTTTTAAGTCATAGGAATACTATCTTTAGGTTGGATGACACTGCACATCACTATAGGTCTTTCCCCTTTGCTAACATTGCAGTGATCTGATTAGTATGTGTCATACTGTGTTGCATAACTTTGTTCTTCATGGCATTCTCCCGCAGGTATGCTGATACTCTTATCAAACAGCGAGAGGAGGCTCTTGCCAAGGGCCAAGAGTTTCTCACCTGGAATGATGTTCAAAAATGCATCGACACAGTAAACATTCAGGTCCACGAGGAGCATGAACGTAAGAAAGTCAAAACAGTTTCAAACCTTAGGAAAATGTTTTATTTTAGGTGTCTCATCTGTCACTGAAAAACACATTGACTGATCAAGTATTACATGGTTCTTCTCGTCTACCTCCAGGCATCATAGCTATAGCTGAGATCAATGAGGCACTTAACTCAGGTGATCACCAGCAGACGCTTGCAGCCCTGCTTCTCCCTACAGCCAAGTTGACAGGGGTGAACCCAGCCACAGCCAAACACTACCATGACGTTCTACAATATACCAAGCAACTCCTCTGCCAGGTATTGTGACTTTAAATTGGGTTCTCACTGAAGTGTGTGTGTGTGTGTCGGTGTGTGCGTGTTTGTTTTCGTACAAAGTTTGGTCATATTACCTTGTTAATTGTGTTTTGTTATAGGCCACTCCCACTGCTATACCCCTTTTAAACAATTGGCACAACACAAACAAACCTTCACACACACACTTGATCTCCATGCCAAATTTCAGCCTCCTATGGGGAATACTGTGGCCGTCAAAGGGTGAAGACATTTTTGTGGACTAACTGACCAACAGAGCAATTAACTGCTAGTCAAAGCCAAAAATTCTCATTCTAGTCATTAGTTTGATTGAATTTGATTGATTGAAAACAGCCTCGCATCGCTGAAATAGCTCCATTTTACATTACGGCATCATTAGAACTCTGAATTGCTTAATGTTAATATAAAATCTAGAAAATATTTGTTAGTTCATTTTGTAACAAGGCAGGGAGAAAAAGATTATAGTTGTGAACATACTTAGATTCTGTGTCATCAAGCCAACAGTTTTTCAATCTTCCTTTCCAAGCAGATTTTACTGGGTTGACATTATAGGCCTGTATAGGCTTCACTCTACATGTTCTTTTCCTGATTCTGATCCTTCACAGAGGTTGATGTTGTTTTGGACCTAACAGAGGTTGCATTATTGCACTGTTAAATTCACAGCATCCAGTTTTAACATCTTTCACCTCTTTGTTTCTGGGCTTCCCTGCTGTTTCCCAACAATAGTCCAGCAAGGAGACGTTTGTCTGTGCACACACACATTGAGTCTCACATCATAACTGCTGGCCTCTGAGGTGTCCCATGGAGGGAGATGAATTGTAGTTCTGAGGCTGCCGTCTTGGAAATTAGGATACACAGGAAGGGATCCAGACAACTGTGGAAGCAGCAGAGACACACTGCTACTCTGTAGTATCCATACAGTCTGTCGTCCCCATAAGAAAACAGGCGGATGTAGTGGGTGACGTGCAGGATGCCGCTTGGCAAGAAACATACCACAAAGATGATGAAAACCACAGTGCTGACCCTGATAAATGGTCTCCAGTCACAACGTGATTGACCTAGGTGGTAAACTACTGCCACATGGGCATAGATGCAAACCAAGAAGGGAACTATAAAGCCTAGACAAACCAGCATCAGCCTGTATGGCACCAGCGGGGAATGGGATTTTTCTTCTAGGGGAAGTACATCATGGCAAGTGGTGATTCCCAGCTCGGGGACATGGTAGCTCTGCCTAACTAGGAGCTCAGGCACAATAGCAGTCGCAAAAAGAAACCAAACAACCAAGCATGTCCACACCGCCAGTCTAGTCTTAGCCAGCTGTCTGTACAAAAATGGTCTGACCACAGCCAGGTAGCGCTTCAGACTGATGCATGCTATAGTTTGAGCTGAACAGTAAACATTGCCATAAAACAAGGCTGTGATAAGCTGGCAGGAGATTTCGCCAAATGTCCAGTCATTTCCGTTGAAGTGGTAGTGAACACGCAGTGCCAGGGAGAGCAGGAGCAGCAGGTTGGACAAGGCCAGGTTCAGGTAAAGAATTATTGTGGTGAAGGACTTTGCTCTGAGTCTGAGGAAGGCCAGGATGTAGGCGTTGGAGGGGATACCCACCAGCATAGCCAGGATGTATGATGAAGGTATGACCCTGGTGCTGAGGACCCCTGTGGTATAGGCCGTCACTGCATTGGAGAAGTTCACATCCAGCTGAGGAGATGTGCTGGGATAGAGCAGGGCCGGCAGCCTGTTTGTGTGATTGAGTTTGTATGTCCTCCCCTTGAAGGTTTTTGGTACCACACCAGGTGAACTGTTGCTTTTAATCCTTGTTTTGTTTCCTATAAATGAGTAGAAAATAAAAATTTAAACTACATTAAAACACTTTTTGTTGTGTAGTGTTCTTTGAAAATGTTCTAGTTATATATTTTATTTTTGCAAAAGAAGCAGACATTTCTATTATAAAATGATGCATCATTAATGTCTTTAATGCAATATTTGTAATTTAAGGATTTTGCATTGTATTTACAGCTTTTTTAGAATTGATAAAGCAAGAATTGATAGTTAAACCTGTTTTTGTAACTTTGGGATGAAAGCCCTTTACAAGTCACAAAAGAACTTAATGTTTCAAAAATAAAACATAATAAAATAATAAACTTACCATCATGCTGAATGGTCTGCACTGCCATCAAACTAATGAGTAGTCCAGGCACAAGGTAGGCCATATCACTCTCCAGTCTATAATGACGAGTTTTTAAAAGTTTCTTTGGTCTTCACCACTCTCTGTGTTGATTCTTTTCAGTAAATGTAGGAGTTCTCCACCGGTGAAATTTGCTGTATTGCATCTCTGCAGTTTAACAGTAGAACTGACAACGGTGTGCACTCAAGCTCAGCTTCCCGCTAGTGTATATGGGACGCTTGTGTGTTTGTCCGGTGCAGTGAGCATGTTTCCTGTCCGGGCTTGAAAGCTGAATTCCCTTCTGCCTGCGTCATTAGCTGCCCACTGACTCACTGGGGTGAGAGGGAGGACACTGCTTAATGGTTTATCAACAGTTGTGATCCACAAACAAGGAACACTGATTACTGTTAGAAGAATTGGTAGGTAATTTTATTGTGGTTTTAGTCTTAAATTACATTTATTTTTGTATTTATTTGAGGTTGAGTGTTTGCCAGCCTTGTTATGGGACAGAGGAATCAATATTGTTGTGACAGATGTTTTGGATATTATTGTGAGCCTCTGCGTCTGGATGAAAATGTATGCTATTTCCAAACAATATTACGTTATACAGCTGTTAGGTCATGGATGGCCATGGATTGTGTTTTTTTTAGGATGGTCCCCATTCATTTTACTGAAAGTTGAGTACCCAAAATATTAGTCAAAAATTGTATTTCTTGTTTTTTCAATTTTTTTTAATTATGGTTTGTACCATAAACTTAACCCTGAAATGATGCCATACACACACACAAAACAAAGAAGAACTCTTACATAATTAACAACTGCAGATGTTTTTCATCGCATTACTGCTGCGCTCTTATTAATGATGGGTTGGCTTGAAAATCATTGGCCAGATGCAGATATAAGCAAAGACTTCCTTTTTTGCGCTGAGGTCAGGGATACACCCCAGTCCCCACCAGACTTCTCTAAAATTAGCCTGAGAACAAATACAAAAATCGGGCTGAATAAACATTCTTTGTGGTTGTTAGGGTTAGGATTAGTATTCTCAGGGTCTGATTTTTGGTACAAAATCTTTATTTTTCCCTTTTCCTTAGATATTACCTCTGAACACAGGAGAAATGGTAGTTTTTTGTATTTGCTGATCCTCTAACAGCATCAGCTTGTGTATAGTTTGTAATTAGTGCTACTTGATGAATAACATCAAGAATGTCTAACCTTGGAACATTTAATTTTTTGGCTAAAATTGCATCAAAAGATTTGAAATGTGATAACAATTTAGTATTTTGCAACTATGCATGAACAATTCCTTGTGCGCCTGAGGTGTAGTTTGGTCTTTTCATTCTGAAAAGAGTAATGTGATCTGCTTTTACCTGCTTGTAGAGCTCTGGGGATGAGTCGGCAGTACTGTGGCTGGACCAAATCCAAGAGGCCATACACACAGCCAACCAGGATGAAGAGGAGGCTCTCACATGTATGTGCCCAGAGTTTAAATTCACTCATCCATATCTGAACCACTTCGACAATAGATAATACATCTCCAGTAAATTTTTCTCACTCGATGAGAACATAAAGTACTAGACACTGATTGTCCAGTGGATGTGTATTATTTTCAGACCAACACACAGCTCCACATGGTGGCTCATTATTGTTCTAAATTAATAACCAAAGCTTGTTTCAGTAGGTTGATAGTGTGCAGACACAAAGCTTTCATTTATAGAGCAAAATGACCCAAAATATGACTAAACAAAACTTAAACTTCAATCACATGTAGACAGAGATTTATTGCAATGAAACAAGATATGGTCTTTTGTGATACATCATAGATACTCTGGCACCAGTAGGACAGTATTTTATGTCGCCTTCCTGTAGGAGACATGCAGTATTTCTTTCTTTTCCTGTTGATATGTTTTCTCAGAACTGCTATGCTGCTACCTGGCAGTTCAGTTTATTGTTGATTTATGGATGTTTGACAAAGAAATGATGACACAATTTAACTTTGTTGTGGCTCAGAGACTGTGCACTGTACACTGTACAAATACAAATTGTTTCATATTAATTCTTTATTAAACTGTAATACTTTTTATAACATAAAGAATAAATACAATAAAGGCTTTGATTCTTGATTTGTTAAAAAAAAAAAAAAAAAAGTTGCCCTTCATAGGGGTATATCTTATTGTAATTAAGGTGGCCTATGTCCTGATATTGCCAATATTGTGGGCACAATATTAAAAATTTCCCTTTTGTTACTGTACTGTTTTCATTTTTGACTCAGCAACTACTTTGTTGGTACAACCCTGTGTGTTTGCTAGTGGCTGGAGCAGTAGCTGATATTAACAGGACTGTGGCCGAGGAGGACCCTAAGAATACGCTGCAGGCGTTGCAAGTTCCAAGTGCTGAACTGAGAGCAGTGCTCCCTGAATGTGCCGACACATACCAGGCTGAACTGGGGCAGAGACAAAAAGACAGTGCCACCCAAGGTAACTTAAATAACTGCACAAGTATACAAAAAAGAAGCTCAGTGTTTCAGACTCTGAGAAGTCACCTAATTTTTAGTTTGGTATTCCATACAACATTCACTATGTCTAAAGCAACACTTTTTGCTTTCCTCCAGGCCGCACTGATAGTGTGTGGGTAAAACATTGCGTCAAGGACAGATATGATTATTACTATAACCTGGAGACGGGACAGGGCACCTGGGAGGAGCCTGAAGGATTTGAACACAATGGTGCCCATCTTAGTAAAGAGGAAATCCAGGTACCCCCTGCTTTATCAGTTGTGTAATGTTGTCTTAACATACTTACATCTTAATGGTGGTATTGATTTCTTTCTTGGTTTAACAATTGATTTATTGATATTCATTTTAAAATTGCACTGTTCATTTGAAAACTTTAATTATTTTCCTTAGATTGTTGTCAGCTGTGTGACTGCAGAATATAACAGGGAACAGTTGTGGTTGGCCAATGAAACCTTGGTAACCCAGCTGCAGGCAAGGATAAGAGGTTACCTGGTCAGGAAAAAGCATGCTCAGAGAATGGAGTATCTACACCAACAAGAACCACATGTTGTCAAATTGCAGGTATTGTATGTCTCCACTGTGATTAGTGATTGATGTAAGAAATGAGATCGACTAGAGTGATCCCTGATGATCTGATGATTCAAACTGTAGTTTACAAACAGGATACTGACTTTATATTTTGATGTTTGCATTATTCTTAAATGAAAGCCAGAACAAGAAAAAACACAAAAATTTAATTTAGAGCCATGACAGTACCTCAAAGACGATACCTATATAAATATATTTTTCATTGTCCATGCTGTGGTATTACTGATGTAAACCACACAACTTGTAGCATTCACATCTACATTTTTGATCATGTCTTTTCTTTTTTTGCAGGCCAGCTGGAAGGGTTTCAAACAGAGGAAAATGTACAAAGACAGGATGAATTTGCTTCAGAAAAATGTTGCTTCTGTTGTCAAGGTGATAATTTTGTTTGCCCTTTTATAAAAAACAATACTTATTGAGTGACTAGACAGCTAGAAAGCTATGTACCCCTATCTTATAAATTTTGGCTTAATCACCAGTCTCTGGAAATCCTCAGCCACAAACTAAATATACCTATAGTAACATTAAAAACACAGTTACCATGTCAAACCTGACATAAAACATTTGTGATTCTAGATCCAGTCTGTGGTGAAAATGTGGAAAGCCAGACGTAAATACAATCAGAGGTTGCAGTTCTTCAAAGATCATGTGAGTAAGATTTAAATCCATCAACATCACCAAGCAGCATCCTTTGGATCTGTGTTGTTTGTTCCATGTTGTGTAACACTTACCGTTATCTGTGTGTTTAGGAAAAAGAAATTGTGAAAATCCAGGCTTTTCTGAAGGCCAACAAAGCCAGAGATGACTACAGAACCCTCAGTGAGTCCAAAAGGCATTGTACAGCTGCTGTATTGATATAGTATCAATATTGTGATGTGACACTAGATTATGTCTTGGATTTTGGTCATGGTCATAGTGCAACATTAGTTAAATTGGTGTTTTTCCTGGTTTTAAAGGCTGTATTATCGTTTATGATATAGTTGTAACTTTTTGCACATACATTGAGATATTTGGCTGAAAATTTTGTGATATCTGATTTTGGCTGAAATCCCTTTTGGGGAAATTCTAAAGACTGTGTGTATATGAAAGACGAGCTGAACATGCTTTTGCTGATTGTGCCAAATTTTAGCTGGGGCCAAGGATCCTCCTCTGTCAGTGGTGCGAAAGTTCGTCCACTTGTTGGAGCAGAGTGCCCTGGATCTTCAGGAAGAGCAGGAAGTGACGCGGCTTAGGGAGGAAGTGGTCACCAATATTCGCTCCAATCAGCAGATGGAGAAAGACTTGAACCTGATGGATATAAAGATCGGACTGCTCGTGAAGAACAGGATCACCCTGCAGGTTGGCAACCCTTGTTTGTCAAGAAAATTAAAGACATAGCAGAATTTTTTGTTGGTTGGTGGCACAGGTTTCAGGCAGGCTCCTAACACTGAAGTGTGATTAAATGCCTGTAATGATGTCTTTTCTTTTTCTAGTTTGGCTGCTTAATTCATTTGGTGTTTGTTTCTTTTTAAAGGATGTTGTGTCCCATAATAAGAAAATGAAGAGCAAGAAAAATAAAGCGAGTAAAGATGACTTGACTGCAGGAGACAGACTGGGTATTAAGGGCCTAAATAAAGGCAAAAGAAGAAGATTGGAGGCCTACCAACATCTCTTCTACCTGCTGCAGGTGATACAAAAATGTGTCTAACTCTGCCTCATCTCACCCAGCTTAAACTACAACGGACATCCTTAACTTTAAAAGCTTAATGAGATATTAAAGTGCAGTTGCAGACACACTTAATACTACTTCTTCTCTCTTCTCTCCCTTTAGACCAATCCACCCTACCTGGCCAAGCTGATCTTCCAGATGCCCCAAAACAAGTCCACTAAGTTTATGGATACTGTGATCTTCACCTTGTACAACTACGCCTCCAACCAGAGAGAGGAATACCTGCTGCTTAAACTCTTCAAGACAGCTCTGGAGGAGGAAATAAAGTGAGAACTGCAGCCTTAATCAACGCTGTGTACCTCCTCTGCACCAACTCCACACTTTATACTATTGTCTTACTGTAATGATTATAATGTATTATGATTATATCAGTGACTGTAATACTTTAGAATAGTTTGGAATTCTCCAAACACATGTACATCAAATTATGTGTTGTTTTTGTTGTTGTTTGCCGTACAATATCAGCTGTACCATCTTGTCCATACGTCTCAGTTCTAAGGTGGACCAGATCCAGGACATAGTGACAGGGAACCCAACAGTCATCAAGATGGTGGTGAGCTTCAACAGAGGAGCACGCGGCCACAACACACTCAGGCAGTTGCTGGCTCCTGTGGTCAAAGACATCATTGACGACAAGAATCTAGGCATCAACACCAACCCAGTGGATGTGTACAAAGCCTGGGTCAACCAGTTAGAGACAGCTACTGGGGAGGCCAGGTAGGTGAAAACAGAGACATTTGACTTTTGTAATGTTGTTTCTGTAGTTAGGTCATTTTCATTTAAAAAAAAATATTTTCTGTTGAGGGCATACAAATAGTTTTGCATGTTTTATCTCCTTATGTTTATATGTAGTATACACACTGCTGGCCTTTCCAAAGTATTGCTAAAAGCTTATAAGTACTTTAAAATGTTTTCCAATGTTTCAGGAACTCAGCATTTTCCACTAATTTAATCATTTCAAATCTCATGTTTCAACTTTATTTTACACACAAAGATGAACTTTCAAAATGAGCCATTACCATAACTGTTATCATGTTATGATAACATAACTTTTTCTAAAACAAAAAAAATATATGAATGAACAAGAAAGTCAATGTTTTGGTTGTTTTTTTGTTTTTTTCACTATACAGACATGAACGATAACAGGGATGCCTTGCATTTAATGTACTGTAGCAAATCAGTCTGAGAGTTAATGGTGTGCTATAGAAATTATTTTGCAACACACTAAAACCACCACCATGAAAACAATGAGCTTTGCACATCTATAAATATTTGCCTACTGTTGTTGTCCCACAGCAAGCTGCCTTATGAAGTGACTCCAGAGCAGGCCATGTCACATGAGGAAGTACGCAACAGGCTGGAGGCATCCAGTCTGGCACTTCGGTCTGCTACAGATAAGGTGTTGAACTCCATTGTGTCCTCACTGGATAATATTCCGTAAGTTTTAGGATCTGTTTAGCGTCAGTGTCTACTTATCTTTTCTGTTCTCTGTGACCGTTGTTCTGGTCAGCATGAAATTCTCTCTAGAGTCTCAAGTATTTTTTTGCTCTTTTTAAACAAAATAATATCAGGAAAATAAATAAGGATTTGCCTTTGATGTTTGAAACACGTCCAAAAACTTGATGAAATTCTGTCGTACTGTGTTGCACAAAATAACAAAAAAACACATTACAGTTTTACGGTGTACAATACATTTCATTACAAGACAATGTGAGAGATGTTGATTTAACTCTTTGGTGTGGTTGTTCAGCTGTCCCTGTTATTTTTTGTCTACCTCCTGCATTCTGCCGCAGCATTGTTTCAACAGGAAATTCCTTAAGTCAAGGAAGCAAGATGCTTTGCATGTGCAACTGTTACTTTAATATGTGTATATGGTGAAAGTAATTAGAAGGATTAAAAAGACATTTTGTGATTTATTTATTACCTAGAATTTTTCTCCTTTGCGTTGAAATATTTAGATTTCCTCTTTCATCACTTTCTTTACCTATTTCTCTATTTTTCTTATCTCCAAATTGAGTTTTCTCTCCTCTATTTTTAGTAGTTAGTTTAGTGTTCAACAATATAGTGACAGCAGCGTGACTAAAATAGGTCTAGACAAGATATGATCACATGCTTTGGCATGTTTTTAGCCACTCATTGTGGTTGGTAAGCCTTTAGCTGCATGTTGGGACATAGTCATTACTAGACAATCATTGCTTTGGAGCAAGCAGTCATCTGGTCAGTTGCTCAAGCACAAAAACAGAGCTTTGCTTTGTGCTACATTAGCCACACCCAGTAACCCAGTGCTGTGATTGGGACATAAACACGCAACTCATGACTTCTAATTTAAAACAATCACAAAAACAACACTCATTTGTTTTTAAATGCTAAAGACTGTATGTACCACTAGAGGGTGCTAATTTTTAATATGCTCATAGCCCATTGCCACTTGCAGTAATTAATGTGTAAAGTATCAGTGCTTCCCATACTGTAAATCCTCCTTGTTTTTTTCCCCTGGCATGTGCTTACAATATCATTTGTCATATACTATGTGAATCCATGTTGTTTTGTGTTTGATGTCCATCAATGATTTTTGTTTTGCATGTAGTTATGGCATGAGATACATAGCAAAAGTTCTGAAGAACAGCCTCCATGAAAAGTTTCCAGATGCCTCAGAGGATGAGCTGATGAAGGTATAAGCCCTTACATGAATAATATGTGTTTGCACTTTTCCATTCTGCTCACACAGCTTTCTCTGCATGCTTTATTATTGTAAACATGCAGGTTTTAATGATGCATTGTCTCTCTTCTTCTCTATGTCAGATCGTAGGAAACCTGCTGTACTACCGCTACATGAACCCAGCCATCGTGGCCCCTGATGGCTTCGACATCATCGACATGTCGGCTGGAGGGCAGCTTCACTTAGACCAGCGTCGTAACCTGGGATCTGTGGCAAAGATGCTGCAGCATGCTGCTGCTAATAAGCTGTTTGAGGGCGAGAATGCACATATGACGCCAATGAACAAATACATATCTCAGACGTATGAGAAGTTTAGGTAAGAATGAAGGAATACATTTTAGAATGGAAAATATGCTATGTATCTGTTAAAAATGTTCTTTGATTTGTTAAAACATTTTTTAGCACAGGGCAGTACTGAGTATAGATAAGTCGTGATGACATCTTAATTACATACAGTATGCTTTTGGATTGTGTTACAAACAACATAATAAAGGGGAAAACACATGAGGTAAAGCAGTTGGCTGTTGCGCTCTGTTTTTACTTCCAATAACAACTTGTGTGAAAAAACGAAAGTAACCCCTGTAGATAAACATGTTTCACTTGGAAGGTCAGGTTAAGCTGACATGGTGGAAGAAGAGTTACTCCTGGTAAAAGAGGAAGCTGTTATGGGCTGTTTCAGCAATTGGGAGTCCTGCTTACTAAAATCAGGCAAACTCCAGATGGACCTGTACAACCTCACAAATAGGAAGTGCTGGGGCAGTATGTGTGCAGTTATCTGTCCTGTTTTGCCAGAGTTTTTTGACTCATCATTACTGGAAATTCAAACGAAACCGTAGTACATTTTCAGGAAACAAGTTGGTGATTGATTAAACCTAATTCAAAAGGTAATAGGCACAATAAAGATAATTCAGCATTTTTGACTAAACAATGTCACTCTGTCTGTATTTTGCATTGAAAGGTTAATTACTACTAACTACTGATATTCTTCCTTTTCCAGGGCATTTTTTCAGGCAGCATGTGATGTCCCTGAACCTGAGGAGAAGTTTAATATTGATGAATACTCAGACATGGTTACTCTCAGCAAGCCTATCATCTACATCTCAATAGAGGAGATCATCAATACCCACTCGGTAAACCCAAGCACAGTCTGTTAACAATCTAACATTGTTAAGACCAGATTTAAACTCACCTCAGGATGTCACATTTAAGTTTTCCTTAAAATGTCAGTCCATGACAACATGCAGTGTCACAAAGTGCATACAGTGCATACATATACCAGCTAATGATTGGTCATATTGCCGTCAAATTTCTCTGATTCTCAAATCTTAAATGGAAATATTTTGTGGTTTCTGTACTCCTATAACAGTAAACTGAATATCATTGGGTTGTGTACAAAACAAGTTGTTTGAGGACGTCATATTGGATGCAGAATACTGATCAACATTTTTCACCATTTTCTTACATCTCATAAATCAAACAACTAAGTGATTAATCGAGAAAATATCAGACAGATCAATCATCCGTTGCAGACCAACTGAAAAGTCTACTTTTTTTCAAACTAAATTTGACTTGTTTTTCCAACACCCTGTTGATCTGAAGTTCCCTCATAAATCCCACCACTTGTGGATTTATGTTGCCCCCTATTACAAGGATGTGTCATCATCTCTTATCACATCCACTTGCTTTCATTTTGTCATCATCCTATTTCCGTTATATTTCTAGGCCACTTCCTTGGAAATGGGGTAGTAGTGATGACATGAGTAGCTGAAAACTATCTGTCCTTGGTCAGTTTTACGTCACGCTTATTCATGCAGGGACAACATGGCGATGATATGCATGTTGGTTTGAGCAGATGTTCTCTCAACCTTCATTTTTATATTAAGATAATTTTAGCATTTCCTGTCTGTCTGCTTGACATGAGAAAAGCACAAAAGCATGGATTACATTGGGCCATGATTAATTTATCTTTTATATTTCTTTATTGTATTATCTGTTGGCCTTAAGTCAGTGGGTTGTGTGCTGTGAACATAGTATGCTTATATACATTAAGGTGATGTTTTTCAAATTTAGCAAGAGCAAAACTCAAGCACCTGTGACTCGTTAATCTGTTATGTTGTTTCTCTGTATGGATGGATTTAATAAGGTTCATTCACATGTCACAATGTTTTTCAGTGACTTGTCTGTATTGAAAGCTTTAATATTTACTGTGTAACTAATCACATCTCCATTCTTCAGCTGCTTTTGGAACATCTGGAGGCCATCTCCCCTGACCACAATGACTTGCTGCATGAGCTGCTGCAGGACCTGGGAGATGTCCCTGATGTCGAGGCATTTCTCGGTACTGTCAGACAAACTTCAATTTATATAAATAACAAGTAAACCATAAGTTGGCTTTAGTTTCGTTTATCATTTTATACACTGTGCTGCTTTATTTCAGGTGAAGGAGCAGTTGACCCAAATGACCCCAACAGAGAGAGTGCTCTGAGCCAGCAGGCCAAGACGGAGATCTCTCTCACCCTAACCAGCAAGTTTGAGCTACTGGAAGGAGATGACAAAGATGTAAAGACTCTAATGACAAAGTAGGTTTATTTATAGAGGATGCTGAGACAAACTGATTCATTCAAGGCTATCAAGATTGTCCAATATCACAATTTCTGTTGCAATCATCGGCATTCTTGGAGTATGAGAATTTATAAATAATCACAATTCAGGCATTGGGCCATGTGGCTACAATCCTGACTTTGATGTATATTTAAAAGCATAACACTGAATCACACTGAGTCAAAGGTACTCAATATAAAGCTTGGGATTGCTCTGGGTGCCGTATGATGCACCATACTTAACCCTTCTTGACACAGTGTGTGTTTCTTTGTGGCTATCACTTGGTAGCATGTCTTTGTTGCCTTTCCTGCTCTTCTATCATTTCCTGTCCTAAAAGGAAGGGGGTTGGTGGTCAGGGTTATCTTGCCAATAAACATGTTTCCGTCTGGATCAGTTTCCCTTCAAGAGACTGCATTAGAGAGTTGCTCTCTTAGTTTTTGGCATATACTGTACAATTTTTAAGTATTCAGATTAATATGAATGCAGGATTTCTTTGAGTTTATACTGTATGTGCCATGTGTCATCTAAATGTGGTCATAATTGCATTGTGTGCTCAGGCCATGTAGAGATGACTTTGACAAACCATTGTAGAAATACAGTACGCAACATACATATAATGGCACTGTTGAGTCCAAGCCTGCACCAAAAACAAATCAAATATCATGCTCATCACATAGGCTCCCACTAAATTGTGTGTGTTTGTGTGTCAGGACCAAAAAGCTTATAGTTGATGTGATTCGGATTCAACCTGGAGAGACTCTGCCTGAAATTCTTGAGACTCCGGCTACTGCCCCACAGGTGAAATTTTCTTATACTTTATTCTATATATCCTTACCCATACAATCCATGGTTATTTTTATTCTTTGCATATATATGCATCGAAATGTTTAGTTTAGAGCTCTAACAGTTTTTTGCACTTCTTTTATGGCTTGGCTCCTAAAGGAGTCAGAGCATACTAAGGTTGTAGAGCGCCGGGCAGTCCAGGATGCTCAGACACCAGAGGGTCTGAAGAGCAGCCCAGCAGTACTAGAGGACAGCCAGCTGCCTCTTGAGCAGAAGAAGAGGAAGATCCAGAGGAACCTCCGTAACCTGGAGCAGGCTGGCCTTGTCAGTACGAGTAACAAATACCAGGACATCATCAATGACATATCAAAGGTACACAAGCCACTCTTCATTCACACAGGAATATGCATGCCTCCAAAGCTAACTTTTAAATGTATCTTTAGGTCTGTTCAGCTTCTGAATTTGTAAAGTAAACCTGTAATTGACAGGACATTCGCTACCAAAGACGCTACAGACAGAGGAGAAAGGCAGAGCTTGTGAAGCTCCAACAGACACTGACAGCACTCAACTCTAAAACAGCTTTCTACCAGGACCAGATGAACTATTATGACACTTACATCAAGACCTGTCTGGATAACCTCAACCGGAAGTGAGTTGTACCTTTACTTCATGTACCTCAACTGAAATAACGAGTTTATAAATTATTTCCTCTCACTTTGTGTAAATGATAATCTATTATTTGTGTTGTGTTTTGTGTATCCAGGAATTCACGCAGATCTATAAAACTGGACAGCAAAGGAGACGATAAGGGCAGTAAGAAGTGGAAGCCACAGTCTCTGAAGTACACTGCAGCAAGGCTGCATGAGAAAGGAGTCATCCTGGAGATAGAAGGACTTCAGACAAACCAGTGAGTTGAGCTGTGTGCCTCTTACACACATATCAAAAAGGGCTGTTTATTTGATGTCACTCATTACCACCCGTGAGATATAGGACCTGTAGTGAGGTTCATATTGTTAGGCCATGACATGCAGCAAAATTTAGATTGTAGTATACATGGTCAAATCTGTCCCCTAGTCGATCAACCGACCAACCCACCCACTAACCTAACTATCATTTCGAATTAGTGTGAATCACCTTTCAACATTGCTGAAAGAAAAAAAAAGAACAAAAAAAAAAAAAAATACTAATTCATCAGTAGAACCTGTTTGGTTTAATAAACGTCAAACTACTAATGGTCTACTAATTGTAGAATGCAGCATTTAAAGCACTTATTAATGCTTTAAATGACTATTGTTACTGTAGTCGTATCCTACTTTAGAATACTAGACTTGACTTGAAATACAATATTATTAGGTGTATTTTTCACTGAGACATCTGTCTTCATACCCTGCCTCAATCACTATTTTCAGAACCATTACCTTGCTCTTTATTGTGTTTCTGAATTAAAACAATAAACTAAGCAGATTTAAGCTGATTTGAATGACAGTTCTCCAAGTACTGTGGAAATGCTGACAACTGTCATTTAGTTCTTGTCTGTGTTTGCTTTGACTAAATACCAAAAGATTATTATCATGTTTTCGTGTTATATGCTGAGTTGTCACTTTTTTCTCATGTTGTCTTTTCTGTCTCTTTTCTTTCAGGTTCAAAAATGTCATGTTTGACATTTCACCCACTGAGGAAGTTGGGGATTTTGAGGTGAAGGCCAAGTTTATGGGAGTTGAGATGGAAAAAGTCCAGCTTCATTTCCAGGTAAATGGTCACAAGTGCATCAGCATTTCCTGAAATGAAAGTTGCTCACTTGTGAATGTGAAACCTTGATGACAGATGGTTAAATCTTCTGTTCCCCTCATTAGACTACTCGCAGGAAATATTATGGAAACAAAGGACAGATTTTTTGTGATGAATTCTTTACAGTTTAAGATCTGTACAGAATAGACCAGTCTGTTAAGTCAAGGGTTTTTGTTATTACATATGTTGTGCGCAAACCTTCCAAACCTTATCCTTATGAATGAAAAGTTCTTTTTTGCATCTATTTTTATTTTGTGTCCAGGACCTCCTTCAGCTGCAGTATGAAGGCGTGGCCGTCATGAAGATGTTTGACAAAGCCAAAGTGAATGTCAATCTACTCATCTTCCTCCTGAACAAAAAATTCTATGGAAAATGATAATGTAAAGAACCAAAGAGGAGAGATCAAAACAAGAGAGGAGGGTGAAACAGACTGTGCCTTCTGACAGTACTGAGTTAATTACACAAAATTAATTTAACTTGAGATGGTGCACAACAGTGTTTTCTTTCATCTGATTATAATTTGATGGATCACACAAAAATGAAATGTCAGCATCCAACTAAATGTAACCGTTGTGTATTTTTCCTTGTGATGATTGTAAATGTAATGTATTTTTAAGAATGAATTGTAACTGTATTCTTGTTTTTGTATGTAAAAGATTCTAGGAAGCACACTCTTATTGTTACCTTGTACGCTGAACCAACTTTGAGGGTTTGATGAAATCGTTAGACGAAGAAGTACTGTGTTAGTTAGAAAACTGAGCAGTGGAACAACTTTCCAGCTGGCCTACATGACCAGTGCCTTTTAATTAAAGTGTTTAAAGAAACATTTTAATTAATGAAACATTAAAACATTTTTAAAGCTAAAACCAATGTATTTTTAAATGTATTGTCAGTATATATGTGATTTCTAATGTTTGAACAATGTGCATAATAAATTACACATGTCTACAATAATGGTTTTTCTAATCTCTCTTTCATATTATGTTATTTTATTTTATCTGTCCTTTAACATATTTTGTATGAACAGTTGCTTTATCAGTCGTCAACCTGAAACTAACATGAGGAAAAATATTTTTGTCTGCAGATGAAGCTCACGTATTATTTGTCTGTAATAGGGAGGAGGTGTTGTGCAGTGAGGCAGAGGCGGAGTATCCACACTGGACTGTAATAACATGTTTGATACTGGCAGAAAAACACTTCAGTACCTCTTCTGCCAAACAGATCCTTTCAACACTCTTGTAGGTGTAAAACATTTGGAGGATTTACAGCAAAGCCATGGTTCACCTGTCAGTGGGGTTGCTGGTGTTGTTTTCTCTCCACAGCTCGGCACTCAACTCCCAAAATGGTAAGTTGCCTTCTTAACCATTAACTTTGTGTAAAACTTTGCCTCTCTAAAAGAATTCATAAGAGATTGTGTAATTTTATAGCATATGTCTATACTTTGTACAGGCTACTCCAATGGCTTTTATAAATGCAAGATGGGATAACTTGTACTATATTTTTACCCCCTTATTAAAAATATGAATGACATCTCCTGTTTAAACTAAAACTGCAACACTGTTGACCTTTTTTTTTTGGAATTGGATTATTGGAAATTTGTATATGCAGAAATGAAACTGGACAAATTAGAGACAGAAAATGACAAATGTGCCAGTAATAAGAAACTTAAACCATAATCTGTTTGACGTATCAGTGAATAATTTGTACTTCTGTCAAGGTCTGGTTGGCGACATGCTGCAGGTCGTGGACATAACTAGAAAATAACTCATTTAACACAATACATTTACTGAAGTAGGCGATCATATCTAAGCACAATTCTGAAGTAGGCCTACTTGTATTTTACTTGTGTTTTTATTTTTTTGTATGCACCTTAATAAACCTACTCCACTACATCGATTTGAGAGTTATAGATATGAATTGGGTTACTTTGCAAGTTAAGATTTCAACGACAAAAACATGATTTTAGCCTAATTTAAAGTTTAATTTTTTGCTAAACTAAGCAGCAATACATAAAGTTGTTCAAATCAGCTCCCCATGGACACAACATTTAAATTCAGCTTAGATGTGAACATTTCAGTAATAATGGAATAAAAACTTAAGTAAGGTAATCTAAGTGGCCATTCTACATAAAGAGTAGGGTAATTTTATATATGAGTAGATGTTGCTGATAATACTTCACTTGAGTAATATTGGAGGGAAGGCTTTTACTTGTATTACAATTATCCAAATGCTTCATCCAAAACCACTGGTCAAGGAAAATTTGATGGGGTCACTAATTAAAAATTAAAAAAATCCCCTGAGCCAACTAATCTATTTGCTGCCTGGGAATCTTAATGAGCTCAATGCTTAAAATACAATAAATATGATATATGAATTTGTGTAGCATCGTATTCTTGTAAAAAGTCATAAGATAGTTTATAGACAGGTTGTCCAAATTGCAAGAACAAAACACTGAAAAATTATGATGTCATTCATTTAATCTAGAGATGAACTCAAACTAAACTACTCACACTGGAGTCTGTACATAAGATTATCCGGAAGTATCTCTCAAAATTTGGTAACCTAACCCTTAAAAATGTGTGGTTAACACTGTCCTGTGCTTGCCTTCAAATAATAATGCATTTGCACTTTAGTCAGAATAAAACATTTACCAAAACATTTACATTTTCAAATTCTGATGTATTCTTCTGTTTTTCTGTGTCTCTTCAAAGGCTCATCCATCCTCCCACGGACTTTCTCTGGTCACTTTGTGATGGTGACTGATGAGCCTGTAGACTATGTCGACCTGTCTGTATTAGACAGTTTTAAAGATGACGGGGGGTCTGGTTCAGCGGCAGAACAGGAGCCGGTGAAAAGACACAGCCAGCACGGCCATCACGGCCAACACCACCATCCCAAGAAGCACTATCATGTCTCGAAGGAGGCTAAAGCTTTTCTCCAGGGTTGCCTGTCAACAAGTTTTGTCCCGACTGTTTACACCCTTGTCTTCATCATCAGTGTGCCCCTCAACCTTGCTGCCATGCTGATGTTTGTGCATCGCATCCGTCCGAGAAAACCAGCTGTGATCTACATGCTGAACCTGGCCTGCGCTGACCTGCTGTTCGGCCTGTTCCTTCCCTTCAAGATTGCCTACCACTACCATGGCAACAACTGGATCTATGGCTCCTTCATGTGCAGAGTTGTCACAGCAGCTATCTACTGCAACATGTATTGCTCTGTCCTGCTCATTATGTGTATCAGCATTGACCGTTTCCTGGCTGTGGTTTACCCAATGAACTCTCTGACATGGCGTAGCCCTCAAACAGCTTCAGTTGTGTGTGCTGCCATGTGGCTGTTAGCCCTGGGAGGAGTATCTCCTCTCCTGATCTCTAGGCAAACCCTCCATTTGTCAGACCTGGGCATCACCACCTGCCACGATGTGCAGGATGCAGAACACCTGCAAGCTTACTATCTTTACTTCTTCCCAGTCTACTCCTGTCTGTTCTTCTTCATCCCTCTTGTCTTCACCATCGTCTGTTACGTACGAATAATTCAGGCTCTGGCTGCAGCCAATGTGGAGAACCGCTCCAAGAAGACTCGAGCCGTAGTGATGGCCGTGGTCGTGCTGGTGGTGTTTGTGGTCTGCTTCACCCCCACCAACATCATCCTCATGGTTCACTATGTTCAGCTGTCCCACAAGTCCAGTGACAGTTCCTACCAGGCATACCTGCTCTCCATGTGTGTAGGCAGCCTTAGCTGCTGTCTGGATCCAGTCCTCTATTACTTTGGCTCCTCTCAGTGCCAGAAGCAGGTGGCAGCGCTGCTCAGATGCAGGCAACTGGCACAAGCAGAGAGCAGCTCAGGAACCCAAAGTACAAGAACCAGCGGGCGGACAGACAGCACCAGGTCATGCAAGATGGAGAGTGTTCAAACTGGCCAGGGGAGCCATTACAGCAGACTGGAGGCTTAACTACATGGACATGAGGAGACTGTCTATGAGACACTCTTCAAACTTGCGTGTGTGCGCGCACAGACACACACACATACACATACATTATGATACATCAGAGTCAGAGTGTGTTTAAATCCTTACTAAGAAAATGCTTGGGTTGCTCAAAAGAGTGTCTCCATTGGCTGATAGAGCTGGACTTATTTGCACTTAAATTAGCACTTAAATTAGCTTATTGGATAATTTTTTACATTTAAGAAAACAATTATATTTTTGTTATTTTGTAATCATGAAATATGTCCACCAGGTAAGAAGTGTGTGATATCTTGAATTCATTTCGCAGCCATTTAACATTCGTTCGCTGTCTTCCTTTTCAGATTTTTGTTTCATATTCTTGTTTTCAGTAAATCAAAAGACTTCAACAGTTTATAAGAATAATAAAATTTTAATGTGAAAAACATTACATGTAATGTAGTAACTTCATTATTGTAAGAAAAAAAATATCAGTTTTGACACCACGCTTTTCATTATAAAATTCAGTATCATCTGTTATAGGTTTTTATAAGTAAAGATGTAAAATCATTAATCACTTAATGCCCTGGCATTCATGAAGCCAAAATGCATTTGTGCGTAAATAGTACAGTTTCTGCTAGATTATTGAAAATTCAATCAAGTCAAAACTACTAAATTATACATATTTTTGCTTAATGTTGCTGTATCTCTCCTTATTTTTTTTTATTGCCGCTCACTCTGTACGCTCTTTGTCGTCGGGGCACAGCTCTGAAACACAGGAAAACATAAAAAAGATCAACTGGAAGAGAAGAACAGAAGAGAGCAAATATTCCCCGAGCATCATGGAGAATATTTGCTCCATTTCCTGGCCATGTGCATTGTACTGCTGCATTAAGACATGAAGTATAATATATTTAAATGCTGCGTTTCACAATACAATATCTCCACCTTGTGGCAACATGTGTAAGTCATAGTGTCCAGTGAAGACTTGTCTTTGTTTCGAGCTGCAGTCTTGACAGATTACTAAATAGTTACTGACCTGTTTGGCCGTCATAGCTATGGAAGTTCTCTGGGAAGTTCAGACACCCAACTTGTTTCTTGAATATTTCAACATCTTTGTCATCTACTTTTCCTGTCCTTGCTGAAAGAGAAGGGACATTTTAAAAATAAATTACTCCATTTGAAACTCCAAGCCAACTATGTTAAATCTGCTAAGGACAGAACTTACTGAACTGCAGGATGTATCTACCAGTGATGTCCCCATTTCGAAATGTGTCTGTCCACAGCAGGCAGTCAGAGCAAGTCTGTAGAATATGTCCTTTGTGGTCTGACAGGTTTTCTTTAAAAGCAGACATAGTGACTGTTTATTCTGCAATATCATTAACATGGAGGTCTGTTGTTGTGGATATACTATGCTGTTATACATGCTGTTAAAACTTACTGCGAAATGTGGTGGCAATTCCTGAGACTGTTGCATTTACCTCGCCTGAGATGCAGCGATTACTGAGGAACAATAATACATTTTGATTTCACAAGCTGAAATTTAACACAGTACACCTGTTTTTAATTACAGTGCTATATACTATATTTAAAGATGATTCTGAACATATTTATTTGAGTAAATCATTAAACTTACAAGCAGCGATCTCCCCAACGTAGTGTCACAATTTGGCTGTCAGATGTGGGAGATAAGTCTATCCAGGAGCTTTTTAGAGACTCCATTGCCTTGTGGTACTGCTTGGGGTCACCAGCTCCCATCACATACACCCATTTTCCAAAAACCTTCACATGAAAAAAATCAAGATCCTTGATTCTATATTAAAAGTAATATCTAAATGTGTTTTTTAATAACAGACAAAAAAAGGATCACAAGCACAACTTACCAGCTTGGGGTCCTCTGGTATAAAAGGTTTGACCAGGTCCTTACAGTCAGGTGCAGTTGCAGCACTGAATGAAGTGAGAGCCAATAGCAAAACAACAACAGGCAGAGCCATGGTTCAGACAGAGGGGTGAGGATGAGATGGAAGAGGGAGAGACAGCAGCACTGCAGAGGATGTTGCTGAAGCTGCAACAGAAAAACGTCTAATGCTGATTCATTGTCCTTCTCAGGTTTCAAACTGAAAAAAAGGTGTTGTGCAAGTGCTAATATGGAGGAGGAGGAGGAGGAGGGGGGTTTCTACATGCTCTGCTACACCAGTGAAGGTTTTTTAATGACCATGCAGAACCATGCAGATTTCTTGTGCTCACCATTGAATGGCCAGCTCAACAATCCTTTTGCCAATTCTGCTGCCCCTGAATGAACTTAGGCAGTGTGCCATGACTTGTCTGGGACAGTTGAGACATTTAAAAAAGGACCTCATTCTTAAGTAGAACGAAGGTTGTTTCCCTGCGGGACTGTATGGACTCCTTGTGGAGACAGTTTAAAGGTTTGACATCTTCTTTCTACCCCCGACAGTGATGTTACCCAGCAACCGTCTTTGTTGAAGTTTCTGGGAACAGCAGTGCATTTGAGAAGAGCTCTAGTTCGTTGAATGAAGCGTATAATTTTGACATATGGGTCAGCAGATTGTCTGGCATCTTCTGTTGTATTTGAAAAGGGATAAAGAAACGTTGGTGCTCAGAAGCCAAACACTTTTCTGGAAAAAGGGTAGAAATAAATGACTCGAACACAGTACAGAGGGAGACTGAAAGCTGTTTTTATTCACCTTAAACAACCTGTTGAAAACAGTTCACACACTCAACTATTTACAGATTGTTATATCGATCTAAAGGAGGCATTCAAGTGGATTTTTTAGCCATTACTGTACCTGCCAGAAAATGCCACAAGCTATTCAGAGTTCACCATTCCTGAACTAAATCATGAAAGTTCAACTAAGAAGAAGACATACCGTAAAACGGCTACACATGACTGATCACTTATCTAATATGAGACCAGCAGACCAAACAAAAGTGATTCCACAGCACAACATTATATCAGTGCACGTGCAGATTGCATTACAACACTATTGAGTACATGTTAAGCTGGATATGTTGTGGGTGTGTGCAGGCTGTTCACAGGGCTATGACTCCTCTGTGCTCTGCTTTACTTTGCAGGAGGCTCAGTATCAGCTTGGTCATTGTCTGTGTTTTCTGGAGGTGCAGCAGTTACCCTGTCATCTGGACACAGATCTGAAATAAGAAAGAAATGATCAGCAAAAAATGAGCATGAAAAGAATTAACTTTGATATTTTAACTGAGAATATACAGAGCTGAAATGACAGCTGACCTGAGCCTCCAAAGTGGTACTCTGGGAGGAATTTAAGACACTCAGCCTGTTTCTTGAAGGTCTCTAACTCAGATGGCTCCAGAGCACCAGTCCGTGCTTTAAAAGAGCAGTCAGACAATAATAAAACAAGGAGGTGAGGTGGGGAGAAAAATAAGAAACCAGATTAGAGACAAAAAACGTTTTATTTTTTACTAAATCAGTGATAAAGGAAGGAAACAAAGCCTTACTGAAGAGGAAAAGGTAACGTCCCTTTGACTTGCCATCAGGAAGGAGGGTGGTGTCTTCAGACAGGAGGCAGTCGGAGCAGGTGTCATAGTACTTCCCATCATGGTATGACGTGTGACCATTGATGATAACTGTGAAACGTAAGGAAAAAAATGCTTGAATAATTTTATTATTATTATTTTTTTTTATTATTAATGAATAATAATGCTATGATATAAAATATGAGGATTTTTTAAATTTCCACAGATCTATTTAGAATTGAATAATACATAGAAAATATTCAGATAGGCCTGCTGAATTTTAGAGCCTTGTGTGACTGTTTACTGATGAAATCCACCTACACCTTTGTAACTGGCTTTGGCTGCATGCATCACCCACTCAACATTACACATAGAAAAGAGAAGATTAGAAAGAGAGGTTGTTAGGGTATAAACATAAAAACCAGTAATATTTCGAGATACATACAAGTGGTGTGAGTGGTCATTCCTGAGATGGTGGCATTGGCTAAACCCTGAAGGCATTTATCTTCACCTCTGCAATGAGAAAGAAAGAAAAAGGAATAACAATCCACATCAACAACTGTAAACTGTGAGCTCCAGACAACTTCAGTATGTGAGAGACAGTGGAAAATAACAATATAACATAATATGACTGATCATTTGCAGTTAGCAGTGTCCTTACAGGCGGTCGGCCCAGTAGACGGTGATGACTCCGCTGTCTGAGGAAGCCGACAGTTCCACCCAGGAGCTGTTTACTGCCACCAGGTCGCTCTTTAGACCAGGCTGGTCAAATGACCCCACATGGAGTATCCACTTCCCATAGATCTGCCACAAACACAGAGGCAAACCAACCACACTGCTCACTCACATGACTGGTTATATTATATTTAGACAGCATGTAACATGTTAATCCAATAGAAAAGAATAGTCTGTGGTGGAGGAAAACAATGCTTCAAAGAAATATAGGTATATAGAGATATCAATTTGACCGAATGCACCAGAACAGCTTCATTGACCTTGTAGGGAGATGGTTTTATTAATTACTAAATACTGGTTTAGTAAAAAATGGGACTCAATATTGCCTTGTTATCTGCTAAAACCAGCAATATAATTACAAAAAATGAATATTTCTACAAGACATCTGAAGTTCTTTGCTGAAGGCATATAATATCACAATTGTTTTTCTGTTAAGAGATTACATGATGCACACTTGGCCTGGTAGGATGCATTAATGTAACAGGAAATTGGATGTGCTTGAGCTTTGCTAATGTAAACTGAGAAGAATATAAAACAGACTATTAAAGCTTAACAAATTAACTTGTGCTGTAATTTGTTCTGAAGAGTTATACAATTAATGTCTCCATAAACACCTTGTCAAACACATTTGCTTCATTTTTAACAGCCTTAGTTATTTGTTATCACATTGTTGCACATTTTAATATAAGTAAATTTAACACCAAAACAAAACCCAGCTATTAAAGTTATATTAACACACAGCTCCCAGCATCAGAGCCTCCTCACATACATCCAGCTCATATCAAATGATCACTGATACTCACGGGGCTGTGGCTGTCCAGTACCCGAGGTTTAACCAGCTCTTTACAGTCCAGTTCAGATGCAGCACCCAGGGAGGTGAGAGCCAGCAGAGCAACAACCAGCTGTGCAGCCATGGCTCGAGACAGCAGGCAGCCAGAGAGAGCAACACTAATGTCAGGGATCCTGCCAGCTAGAGCCTCCTCAAAGGAGCCAGGGGAGGTGTTGTGTAACAGTGGGCTGGGCCACACACACAAGATGGCTACTTGCTTGAGATGTCAAGCTGCCTAGCTTTTTGTTCCCTCTGGGAGGATGCAAGCTTACATAACATGTATTTCATCTATTTTTTCCTCGAGGGAGGTGTGTTATGGTTAGAAAAGATGAGCAGTGCAACTCTTAATGGGACAACTTTTACTTTCATCTTATTGCAACAACCTCATAAACGTGAACTGCCAGAAAAACCTTTAATGGCTGACAACTATTACCCTTTATTGTTAATCAGTGATGTTTCAACAACGCAATTTTATATCATCTTACTGTACGAACCCCAGTCTATGGATGCATGCCCACCCCTTCTGTCACAAAGTCATCCAAATATTCGGGCCTAGCCTCAGTATGCACTGGACAAAGCTCCTGCTCAGGCACTGCTGTTGTCAGTTCCCTGTCTTCTACAGGTGAAGCCTGGGGAATCAGGAGCCACTGTCTACTGCAGTGTCTTTCCATGCAGCAGACAGAGGATGAGATCCAGCAATATCACTTGTGTCCTTGGAGGTGCAGTCACTTGAGATGTCTGGCATGCCAATGCGAGCCATCTGAGAGCTGGAATAAAGCTAACAGCCATCTCATTCTTACCCAGTCCTTAGTGGCAATCACATTTGGCTTGGCACAACAACACTTGCCTTGGCTTTCATTTTCTATTGTTGATGTGGCGCCCACTGCTGGCTGTAGTTAAGGTAGTCAAAGCTTGTTAGCCCTAGCCCAGAATTAGTGATGGAATGTTATGAGCCTGGTAGTTCAGGAGTGTTTGGTGCATGTTACTTGTGACTGTGCAACCCTGTGCCACATGTGCCTTTCTGGTTGAGGCACTCTTCCCCCCATTTGCTTCGGGGTTGTAAAATGCTTTCGACCAGGTGGGATGAGAAATATTTTGTGAGCTATTGCCGTCCATTATCTGCTGTTATGGTGTTTGGAATGCTCTGTTTGGCAAAGCGGGCCTCCAGAGTGTCTACAATCACCCTGGTTGTGACTAAGCCCACTGGCATATCTTCAGGCCATCAGAGTGAAAGACGACCAGTCCCTCTGTGGAGCTCCCTGCAAATGAGTAGCTGCGGGTGTTCCCAGCTACCCAAGCCACTGGCCGTGGCAAGCACCACAGTCACTAAAAGGGGCCTCTATGTTATTACCTGGCAAACACACCAAGCCCAGACACCTCTGTTTGATGTGTATGATGTCCAGGTGGCCCTCATGCCCCATCAAGAGGTCTACAGAGGGAGTTGGGGAGCACTCTGCAAAAGCCACAGGACATGTATGTGTTGTTTCAGAACAACCCCTCCCTGGACCTGGAGTAGAGTGTGAGTTCCTAAGGTAACTTAGCCTGAGAACAGGGTCTTATGCTAAGGTTTTGGAGTTACTGGAGGGACCAGGAGCCTGTTCTACTCCACCCTGTACTTAGGATGGTGTGAAAACAGCACCTGTGGCTATGACAGAGGCATTTTGCGTTAGCCAGAGCAAAATGAGTGAGGGTAGGTGGAGAGGTGAGCTGAGTCTTCAGGAGAAACACCACCACTGCGTACTCAGGTGTTCAAACCTAGGGCTGATCTTTCTTCAAAAGATGACGCAGGGGTGCAGTTGTGGCTGACTACTGTGAAAGGAGGGGGAGGTAGTATGATGTCATGCCCAGGAAGGAGGTAATGTGGACTATGGTAGTCTGTGGATTGCTTCTTTGTCTGAATGAAGTGGGGCGATGCCCTCAGCCGAGAGATGGAAAGCTACAAATACACACTTCTCACCGTTGAATATGATGTGGTGTTTGATCAGCGCCTCCCACACCTTGTGGTGCAACATACGTAGGCCTCAAGGGTAGGGCCATGGACCATTATGTCCAGGAGACTGACCACTTTTTGGTGCACTGTCTCTCCTGATAATTCATGCATGTAAAACTGCAGCCATCTCAGTAAAGCACTCTGTGGCATAGAGAAGTGTCCTGCCAGCATGTAAATGGCCTTGTTGTCCCTCCCTGCCCAGGCAGTGTTTCAGGATAGCCATTTTCCTTGCATCGCTTATAACTTGCTCGGGTTATATATGTTTCAAATTATTTTATTCATCTATTCAATGGCAACCGGTAGAGCAAAGAAGGGAGAGGGGGGTGCAAGGTAAGATTCAGCCATCCTTATCGCCAAATGTCTTGGTTCAAAAAGATGAGCTGTACAACTCTTAATGTAACGACATAGGTGACATTTCACTTTAATGGTATTGCAATAACCTTGTACACGTGACCTGCCAGAAAGCAATTTTATGGTCGACAACTATTAACCTGCGTCGTAAAACGGTCGTATTTCTACAACGCAATCTTACATCATGTGACTGTGCAAAGCCCCAGCCCATAGATATAACAAAGGGGCTATTCACTTTTCACATCCAGGCAGCGATGGCTTGTGTCCCATTCATCCCGTTACATAACAGCCAGCTGGCAGAGTCTGAATAGACCCCTGCATCTTTCAATATGTGTACAACCCCTGCACAGTCACACACACACACACACACACACACACACACACACACACACACACACACACACACACACACACACACACACACACACACGCAGAAACATCTTCTCTTCTGTCCTTATCTCTTATTTCTTAACAATTGCACTGGTTTCAAAACATTGAAAATATTTCAATAAACTCCTTTTGTTTAATGATTCATTAAAAACACACAAGATGGCCACTTGCTTTGTATCAAGTAGCGTAACTGTTTGTTTCCTCTGGGAGGGTGCAAGCTTACATAACATGTACCTTCAATTTTTCGAGGGAAACAGTTCAGAGATTGTGGTAGTTCTGTTTTTGTTTTGTTTTTTTGCAGAGTGGATAAATCATCAATTGTAATACGTCACATACACACACATACGATGTGTTAGTCACAGTATAGCAACAGACTATGGGCTTCATGTGAAATACTAGGTCCAATCAGGGACTTGTCACTTGTCTAATGTTATGCTCGGTCAACACACTAGGTTGTTTGCAAAGTGCCCTGGGTAGAAGATCACTGACAGTGTTTCAGGGCCATCATGTAATAGTGTCTCTGTGTGTGTTAATTATGTGCCCTGACATTAGTGTAAGACTGTGTCAACACAAAAAAACATTCATTACAACGTTTTATCTTTAATAATCTTGCAGATCATTTAGCCATCTTGAGCAACATGGAGATATTACAGTTTTCATTTTGTTAATGTTTTGGATACAGGATGCTTAAACATGAGCCTGGTGAAATTAAGTGAGAGCAAGTAGTTTAGAAGCAACCATCCTTTTTTTTAAGGGACATCACTACACAGTCAGTGCAAAACAGCTTCTAAAAGGGCTGCACTCCAGCAGAAGTTTCTCACAGCCTTGGATAAATATTGCTCTCCATTCTTCAAGCCCCCCCTTGGCAAGTAGACAACATGAAAAGACTAGTGTTGAGGTAGGAAAAGAGTATGCGTGAAGTCAGCTGGAGTATATCCATCTTATTAATCGCAGTCTAGTCATAGAAGCTCTCACTTTGTTGCAGCCTGTTTTAAACAGTGTTTTTTTTTTTTTTTTTTTACAGAAATCACTGGAAGATACTTAGTAGTGTCAGCAATATATACCAAGATTTCTATTACTTTTTATTATCTTTTTATTTGCATAAAAGAAAGAGGCATTTAACTGGTATCCTTCATGATTCATGAGTCTGTCAGTAAAGGTGAAATCAGTGTATTCGGTTGACTTTAATATAGCATTCTATTGAAAGTTTCAAATGTGGCATGATGACTAAATTCAACAGGTAAGTAGCTCCTTGTTTTTACAAGGCAGAGAGACAAACTTATGTAAACCCCACCCTGCTCAATGAAAAAATGTGATCTTCTCAAATCTATCAAGACATCTGTGATACACACAAGCATACTTGATTATAACTTCAGGTCTCAGGATCGATTTGAGGTGCAGGTGACAACAGTCTCATTTTCTTTATTGTTCTTCCTCTTTTGCATCTGTGGCATCAGGACACAGGTCTGAAACAGATGCAGCAAATCAAGTCACACATACTTTCTTCCTATTGTGTTTGTACTGGTGAAGACAGAGAGAGAGCGCAGCATCTTACCTGTGGTTTCTCCAAAGTGGAAATCGTCTGGGAAGTTGAGGCACGCAGCCTGTTTCTTAAAATCTTCCAGATGAGAGGCATCCAATGTCCCAGTCTTTGCTGGAAGGCAGGGAGGGGGAGGGAAAAGTCGATGTTATCTCAGCTAACTCATCAAAACATCTTTAAAATAGATTATTAAAACTGTCTGGGTGCTAAAATTCATATTTGGGTTACACAGGTTTTTTTATTTTTATTTATTTATTTATATTTCTTTTTTACAGAAAAGCTGTGAACTCACTGAAGAGGTAGAGGTTTCTGCCTTTTCTAGTTTGTCCGTTTTTGTCCTGCGACACAACGTCGTCTGTCCAGAGTATGCAGTCAGGGCAGGACACCAGGTGCTTCCCGACATGCTCATGGGTGGTGGAGTTGAAGTAAACTATTATATATAAACAAGATCAATATATTATTATTCACCAGAAATTCTAGTAATTGTGGGTTAAAGCACACATAATAATATGTATCACAATTTCCTTACATGTCACAGTGGTGGAGTTTCCTGTCGAGGTGGAATTAGTGTTTCCATAAACGCATTTTCCATTTGTTCTAAGGAGAAGTGAACATAATACGCACAGAAACCACATTAAGTCTCACCAGTTATCTTAAACACTGGTTATCTTAAAGGTATCAACTTTTAAAAGATCAATAGTTACATTTTGTCTCCCCAGCGTAGGGTCATATCATCACTGTCTGGTATGGCTGTGAGTTCAATCCAGGAGCCGTTGACCATTTTAAGTTCCTCCAAGAACTCTTTATTGTCTGATGTTCCGATAGTGTATATCCATTTTCCAGGAAGCTAGACACAGATGTGCAGAATAAAAAAAAATCATATTTCCACTCAAATAAAAACTCTCGAGGAGGTTTTGAAGCATGAATGTACAATCCCCTGTGTTTTGTGGATTGCCTTTGAAATCTAATTAGAGCAGTGTAGCTATAATGCACTGAGAAAATATGTTAATAGTCCAGCCTTCAGATTGCTTATAATTAACATTACAGTTTATTAAAGCACCATGTATTATTTTTTCTGTAGACTCTCTTTACATTCTGAATCAATTACAGTGAATATTTGGTTACCTGAATATTCCCTTGTTGTTGTGTTCACGTGCTTTTGGGAAACTAAATTTGACATTTAATAATGTCAAAGCTGCCTGCTAAAAAGTCTTTAAAGCAACAACACTCCCAAACTTTTACATTTGCCATTTGGTTTTTCCTCTTCAGTTTGATTTTTTGGAAAACATAGCTTGTGGCTCTCAAACCCCAGATGCTGTGGCTTCATGAACACATCACCAAAATGGAAACCATTTTGCCTTAAATTGTATTACTCACAATACTCACAATAAATGTTAGGTTAGGTTTAATCCTGCAAAACCCTGAATGTGATGCTGAGGACAACGTACCTTGCTTCGATCCTCCAGAGATTTATTCAGCTCCTCACAGTCTGGATCAGCTGCAGCAGTCAGAGAGGAGAGAGCCAGCAAAGCTAAACAAAATTTAACAGACATGATTAGCAGTAAATGACACACAACTGGATACCACAGGAAGAACAGGACAACTCTGCTCCTGCAGGAAGGCCACCGTGAGGATGATCAGAGGGGAAGTTACATAAATATGGGAGAGAGAGAGAGAGAGAGGGAGAGAGAGAGAGAGTGAGAGAGAGAGAGAGAGAGAGAGTTCAGGGGGTTGAATAGGGACATTGCAGGTGGGCGGACTACAGTATGTTTGTGTTTGTGAAATGGTGGGATTGTGTAATAAATGGTTCAAACGCATCTTTGCAGAGTCCATGTGCAGAGGTACATTTGGCACTGCTGTAAGAGACAATATTTGCAGATGACTCCTCTATTTGCTTTGTTAGTGAAGAAGATAAGGATAAATATTTCACACGTGGTATTGTGTTGCATGTGTTTGTTTGTTGCTGCATCATAGTGTAATAGAAGAGAAATACTGTGGTCTTCTTTGTGCTTCTGTCAAAGGTTCCCTCCTATTGTTTTATGTTATTGAGCAGGATGAATTATTCCTTCTGTGGGTGAGATCAGTCACACTTTTTCTCTGTGTTGTGTGTTTGAGGACAGAAAGAGAGAGAGAGATGCCTGGTGTGTGCATATGTAAAATAGTCTACATGTGTGTTGATGTTAATAGTCTTGCACGGTGAGTAAATAAATACTACAGTGCTGATTAGATCACATTAAAACTTTCTGAATTATTACTTTTGAACTCTGAATCGTAAGAGTCTACTGCTGGTCACAATAATGTGGCAACTACATTATAAATACAGAACACTGCGCTCCTATTTCACTGTGAGTGGACCTCTAGTAAATCTTCCAGTCTTATCCTGGATTACAGCCGCAGTGTAAATCAATTTGTGAAAAGGCTGTTACCGCACTGATTCCCCTAACTACCGTGGTTTGTGCCCCAACAATAAAAAATGAGCCAACAAAATTTGGGGCAACATGTGCTGGGCTCCAGGAAGGTCGTGTCTTCCCGGAAAGACCGTGTATTTTACTTAAAGGAATAGTAGGAAGATTTGGTTAATACTCTTATTCACTTTCTGGTGGAGAGACGATATTACACGAAGTTTATTGTAAGTACAATACTACTTGTGGGTCCAGTATGTGTATTGCATTTGTGTAGTTTCTATTTTATTTTTTATACTTTCAATTATTTATTTTCTTTAAGTTTACTTATCTGTACTTATTTCTGTCTTTGTGCTGCTGTAACACCCCAGAGGATTATTTTATCTTGTAGCCAGCAGCCGGTTATCTTTCAAGCCTACAAAAGGGGAACAACCTGGCTCAGTCCAGAGGTAACAGAATTTGGCCATCTCTAGAGATAATGAACACATTGTGTCTTGTTGATCTCATTCAAAAACTGAAATGTAAAAGCAACAATTTGCCATTTTATGGGAGACTTGTACAGGCTAAGCTAAGCCAACCAGCCACTGGCTTCAGTTTTATATAAAATGGAAAGATTTGAGAGTGGTATCAATTAGCACATCTAACTCTCAGCCAGAAGCAAATTCAGTGATTTTTCCAAAATGTATAACTATTCCTTTAATGCTTATTCACTTTTATCACCCTATTTATCCACACATACTTTGTTGAAAGTCAGACTCTCTCTTGCAGGAACGCCCAGTTCTTGATCACAAGTTCATACTTGCTCAGGGTCAACGACACCCTCATTGGTGGTAATGAGGGAGGGACCTTGCTTTACCCAACCAGATTAATCAGGATAAACCTAGATAGATTAGTTTCCCTTTAACTACTCACATTTATCTGGCTGATCCCAGGAATATCCCGGCAACCTTCTGGTCACAAGCCCATCTATCTACACCAACGCTCCCAAAGTTCTGTCACAAAATGGGTGGCAGCCATGAGAGACCATGCCAGTAATCCTGGAATTACGCTCAGTTGCAAAAACAGGCTTTGGCACGATCACAGTCCCTCTTTGTTCTTAAATGTTGTCACATTTGAGACACTGCTGTGCTTCACAATACAAGGAGCCGACTGAACCAAAGCACATAACTTCGAGAGACTTAACTCATGATTCGATTGTCAAAAAAACCCTGAAGTGACAGCGTCCACACACAGTCCTCACAAATGAACACAGCTGACACTTCGACTAAGGGAAGAGAAGCTTTATACTAGCATATTCAAAACCCATGAAATACTTCTCTGTGTATTTACAAAAACATAATACAAGAATAAAAAAGAGAAAATGAACACATCACAAATGGAGTCCCACATATTTCCACAAAACAGAAAAACATGATCCAATTTACAAATTCATCTTCTTGTACTCCCACTTATGGCTTCAATCTAACACAAAAACAAAATAAAATATCTCTGTTCAGTTGTGATGGTGCATCATCAGTCCATCCCTCCCTTTTGCAATAATTCTCTCCAGATTTTTTTCTTTAAATAATAATAATAATAATAATAATAATAATAATAATAATATCAAATACACATACAAGACAGAGGAGCTACATTTGTGAGCTGTACACTTTGCAGTAAGGGAGGGGAAAGGAGAATGTTCACAGGCATATCAACCTTTTGTACATGATGATAGTACATCTTGGGCAGTGAAAAAAGTCGAAAACATTGATTAAAAACAAGCTTATTTTAGCTTTCTGTACCAACCAACCTTTCACATCACACTGAGATCACAGTTTATCCGGATGACAATAAAGAATGAGTGACCAAAGTGACTTCATAAGCTTGTGTTTTGCAGTTGACCATCCATACTGGTCTTTCATTTCTCTCTCTGTTCAGGTATAAAGAGCTAGATTTAAGGGAGGCCACAAAACTGACCTATCAGATGACAAGTACAGGTTCAGTGACCCCTCTTGTGATCTGACACATCGTTTGCTCACCCCATATTGAACTTTGCTCCGTTTTTGTGCAGTCAGCAGAATGTAAAATCCTCCAAAATAAAGGAAACTTGGTACTTTACCTCTCATGTTGGGAAGTCTTACAGTTTGATTCACAGCAAAGGTTTATCACTGAATACAGTAAGATGCATCACTCAATTATGAAGAAAACTTTTAGTCTCTACTTTCTACATTAACCTCTGAGCAAAAATCTTCTGCCCAGCGCCATCTTTACTGCTTTCTTCAGTGAAATTACAGTTAGCAGTGTGATCCGACATGATTTAAAGTGAGACTGTGTAACTTTTGGAAGAAGAGACAACACCTTTTCCTCTGTCTGGTACGACCAGTAGCTTCTGATTGCTAAATGTTACCTTATGTCAGCAAACTTCAGCTAGATATTAGTCCATAATGGAGCAACTACGTAAGCCATTTAACAGACTATATGACTCATATGACTCTGCTATGGTTTGGCATTTAGCATCATCCTTCAATTTCCACTTGCGGCAACAATAGCTACAGCTTAACAAAAGTTACATAGTCTCGCTTTAAGCCTCGAACATTTATCCTGTTTTTTGTCAATAACCATTCAATAAGACTTCAAATTCAAAATACAGGCCACTATTTTAAGATGTGCTGAAGCCTTTCAGATAATCACGACTAAAGCTGCTGTAAGCTTTGTCATCATTTTAGCTAACTTCCTGTCAGCAATCCTCTCCCTCCTCTCTACGCCACACCACTTTCAGGACTAATTTATTTTTTCGAGGCAGTTCTCTTTGTCTCTTTCTGTCCTTCAAGCATATGTCTCCTTGCTTGGCATATTTGGTAGTGTAAGCCATCACTGGGAGCACTGGATCTGGCAGCTTACATTGTACTGCCATTGCCGGTAAACAGGAAAATCCTGCTCTCTGCGTGTTCACGAGCAGACTGGTCCGCCTCTTTATAGAGTTCTCTGACCTGATTGGATAAAGTGGGCAGGGATACAAGAAAATGTATTTTCTCTTTTACTGCACGAGCGAGGGGAGAAGAGACATGGGTTACTGACCATACAACAATGATCACTATTGGAATACAGAGCTATTTAACACTTATTTTCATAGGAAAATAACACTTACAGCAGCTTTAAAGTCTGAAAAAAGTGGCTTTGATCTGAACTTCATTTGCCTCATCAGAACTTGGAAACACAATACATGTGGGGCAGAGGGAAAGATCTTACATTTTTCCACATTTGTGGCTGAGTTTGGGGAGGAAAATTAAAAAAACTCAATAGTATAGTACATAAAACACAATGTTGGTGGAAAATATTTCAAATTACTACAAATGTCTGCACAAGCTTAAGGCTTAGTGAGATGTCACTCCAATTCTCTTTCAGTAATGGTCAAAGTAATTTGCCAAGTAAAGACAAAAGATGTTCAATGTGACAACCCGTTAGATTAAATGTCATCATCAATCAAAAAGTGTCTATATGTCTTATAGTCCTTGAAAATTTAAACTTTAGGATAAATAGGATTCTGGCCTTTTGTTTTGGGGCATACACTTTGTGGGCATGATATGATGCAAAAGGCAGACACAACTGTCTGTGACTGGAGTGTGTACACAGTCCTATACACACTGTATGCAAATATACAAAGAGTTCGACTCCAGGATGTTTCAGTTTGGTTGCTTTGTACAGTCTCGTAGTTGCAGAAGAAGAATTGATGAATGTAGCAGAGTCACGACTTAGAACGGGAGAAGAAACAGGAGAGAAGAGACATGGACAGAAACAATGGAGGGGGTTGGGCTGGGGTTGGGGGTCGTAAAAGGACGGACCCTGGGGCAACTGTCCTGACTTGGCAGGTGGTGGCGGAGAAAGAGTCAATGGCAAGATGACATCACATCCTGTCTCTCTGCTTTTCACCGATCCACATCAGCTTACTGAGCAAATGAGCGAATGTGCTTCCAGAGCCTTCACACGCTCATCGTCATGTTTGGAGAATACTGCAGAGGTAAGATGGAGAGAAAGATGAGTGTGAGTGAAAAGGAGGTTCTCAATCAGGCTGCAAGTTGGTTCTTATTTAGGGCTGGTTCATTCACCAGTGCACAGACTGGACCCAGAGTAGAACAACAGTAGTACCCCAAGTCTGAGACAAATATTTATAGTACGAGGTCAAATACCTCCAGATACCAAGGGGCAGGAGTGAAAACAGTCTAAGATACCAGAAGTTCATCTTCTGGCTTTCCTACAGCTAACCAAGGGGAACCCTCTGGCCCATTTCATACATATCCACATCAGTACAATCAATATAAAGCTACAGCTAGCAGCTGCTCAGCCTAGCTTGGCCTTGGCTTAAAATAGGGCTGGGCGATACGTGATATATATCTCAGTATTTTGAAATTCTCCTGTAAAACGCTTCATAAATGTCAAAAGTGCACCTGGCCAACAAACAGTCCAGCACATAACCCTCCATAAAGCTACAGCTTGTTGTTATAAAGTATGATCTAACATGTTATTTAGTAGACTTAAGAGGTGCTCGTAAGTGGACCGTTTTACTTTGGAATGAGCCAGGCGACCTCTTGTTCCTAGAACATTATAATAATGGTTGTTCCGGGATCATCATTTCTAATTACGGTAATGCGACAAAGTCCCCCTTTTGAGTAAGACATTGTTGGTTAATGGATTGAGCACAAGACTCTCACCCAAGAGACCAGGGTTCATATCAAGATTGGAACATATTGTTATACTGTTCACTTATTATTTTCACACAGAGTTGACTTTTCTTTTCAGTTTTCTGTCGCTGTTGGTTTTGGGTTTAAGCATACCCTTTCACAAAGTTTAACACGTGTTACAGAGGATAACTTCTCCCATTTATATATTTCGCCGGTCTTTTTCCCACAAGTTTCAAAGCTGTGACAAAACCATGATTAGTCAGTTTCAATGATAGCCCTGGAGCAACGTTACTTACGATATTCCAGGAACGACACCAACACGGCGATATCAGATCGTGCCTGTTTCCAAGTATCTCATCTTTATCGTAAAAAACTGAGACTGGTATCAATCTTAGAAGATACGTGTGTTTGCCAAAATGTCAAACTACTCCTTTAAAAGCATAAACATTTTATAAACCTATTTAACCTTATTTTTTTGCTTCACTTAAGAGTTATGGTATGGAGTTTCCTGCACCAAACATCTATGATCCCGCTAATCATCCCATACAGTAGAAGACGAGTGACTTACACTTTCATTCTGAAAAGGGTTAAGGAAGTTTCCTCCCATCTCTCCATCCTCTCTCGGGGTGCCGGGCTGGTTACTCATGCTTAGGTTACCAGGAGAGTTCTGTATGAAAAGTATATATACACACATTACCATTAAGGTCTTGTATGCTACTAAAACTACAAAAAACAGACATGCAGAGCAACTGCAAACCATGGTTTCAAGGTAGATCCTCTTCTCTTACCTTGGGGAGACTGTCCATGTCACCTGACCCTGAGAGAGGGAACACAAATATGAAAAGAAATCATCATTATCAAATGAATGCTCGTTTTGCTTAAATTAGCAGACTCATAAGGGAAAAATATTAAATCATACTAATCATACTCATTCCTGTACCTAATGATCCGTTCATGTGATGGGGCTCCATTCCAGCCATTCCCCCTAATGGACCGTCGCCACCTGCACCCATAGGGAACTACGGAGAACAAAGGAGACAATGATATACCTGTTACAACATTTGCCATTAACAAAACAACAAAAAATAAAAACAATACTCATTTTCAGAGAGCTGTTACAGCCACACACACAAACTCAGACACAGGGATATACAGAGAGAAGAATGTCTCACATTTGGTCTGCTTCCACCTGGAGGGACTGTGTTTATCATAGTGTACATGTTGTCACCAGAGTTGGTTGAATCTGATAACAAATGGAGAAACAATTAGAGGATAAAAGAGCACATGTATACATACACACTCAAAGACATACTGTATATGTATACATAGACCCTACCTGCTGGACTTGGCATTATTGGGGTTCCAGGTGGCCCCCCGCCTCCTGGAGGTCCCTGGAAAACAGTTTTGGTTTCCATAAAATTAATTCATAAACTAAAGAATTACAGCCTGTTCAGCTAATGAACAGCAACAGGTTAAACTCCAATATACATACCACATAACTTCCTGGAGATGCAGAAGAGTAAGGAGTCTGCAAAAATACAGAAGGAAATCATGAGAGAAGTGATGTAACTCTCAAACTTTCTGTTGGGTGTCTTTGTGAGACCACTTACCGAATTGGAGTTTGGAGGATTTGGCCAGGGTCTACCCCCACCAGGTCCCCTGGAAGACACACACACAAACACATACTTTAGTTTTCTGCTTTTGGCAAGCATCTTTATTTCCAATTCATTTGGGCAGAGTTGGCAACAACAAGCTCTTCTGTTGCCCGAGGGAGGTGATGGGAACAACAAGTAGAAAAAAGGAAGACGGAATAGAGGAAAGCTGGCTCTTTGCTTCCCTTCCAGACCTCTATGAGCCAAGAACATACAGTAAAGTTGTAATTAAAAGCTAAATGAAGGATATGGCTGGGGATTAAGGACATCTGCACTTTAATGCTGAATGAGAGAAACGTGGGGAGATCATTTATATTGCATGTCTATGGATTAAAATATTTACATAGCACTCACATGTTCATGCCAGGCATCCCAGGACCAACCAGGGCATTCAGTGGTGGTCTCATCCCACCGCCATAGCTCTAAAAAAAGAGAAGAAAAAAAGAAAAATGTCCTGAGACATGTCTATAAGAGAGCAACTATCACATGCTTTGAAAATATCCCCACTAATCATCTGGTCCCATACCTGAGGCCCTAGTGGTACCATGCCTCTGGGTGGAGTCATCCGCTGCATTGGTCCGCCCATATTTGGATGTCCTGAAACACAGAAAAAAATCTGAATTCGTCAGGTATGTTTGCTATTCTTACCTGTTTCATCTTGCGGGAATAAGTGGAACAGTTATTTGATTACATGTGGTTACATCTGTTATCGTGAACAACCCATTCAAATAAATGTTCACTGGCACAGCATGCTTCAAAATCTGCACTGTGACTCTCCAGGGATAAATTAATGCAGTTGTTTCTGAAGCATCCAAGTTCACAGTAATGAAGAAATATGTTGGCGAACATATATGTCAGTGAAATGTATTGACAATCACTGTCCCCAGAAGATGAATCTTAAAGATTCTGTGAGCCGCTCACTGTTTCTCTGGTACACCCCATGATGGTCACATTTATGATTCTGAGTGAAATATCTCAACATCTACTGGATGGATTGGCACAAAGTTGGTACAAATATTCATGTTTTCCATAGGATGACCTGAGATGATTTTAAATTTACACAACATTGCTGATAGTCTGACTATGATTCATTGTGCAATCATGTGAGCATGCTAACCAAACCATACGCTAAATCACTCTCCGTACGGGTGAACTAGTCAGCTAACTACATTATTATCCCAGGTGTGCTGGCTTTCTTGTTAACCACAATGGATTGTTTGTAACGTACTGAGCAGGAGACTGGCATGCCCTCCACCTCAGAAACAACTGGAGAAATTGAGTACTGCCGACTTATAGGTCACGTGTTATTGTAGGCCCAATTTAATATGAAACAGAGTTTTGTACAATATATATAGTTGGTGGTCCCTCCTCTGTCAGGGCACAGGGGTCTTTTGACTCAAACACTTTGAATACTTCTACCTCAACATTTTATCAAGCACCATTATCAGGTCAAAAGTTTGAGCTTGCCCAGTACTTTGGTGATGACCAAATACCTGTATAACTAAAGATATTCCCATTATTTTGAGCTGTACTTCAAGTTTAGTGCTAATTAACCAATGTAATCTTGCTAAGACACTAACGTAAGATGGTGTGCACAACATTCTAAAAATCTGCATGTTAGCATTGTCACTTTGACCACTTTGACCACATTTTTGGTTAAAAACATAGAATAATGCCGGTGTTACTCTTGAATAAACTGTATGCTGATTGAGGTTTGTGTTCGTGCATACCAGTGTGTGTCTGTGTACCTTGCTGTCTTGTGGGGTCCATTCCACTGGGTAACATAGGCTGGCTACCTGGGACTCCTCCAAGTCCCTACAGAGGGAAGAGGATCCATCACGAGCATTATCATCACTGTCACACAGATACTGTCCAAATCCTACTATCCACAGTTATATCTGCTGCCTGCAGGTGTCAGTGTGACTCCTACCTGATTGGGTAATCTGAGGGGAGGTCTGGGTCCTCCGGGGTACCGAGGTGACATAAATGGCTGAAAAAAAACAGCATAAATGCATGTTGAGTCCCTCAGGATTAAAAATACAAATACATATAAAAGCTTGCCCACGTCGAGAGTGCAAAACAAAACATACAGGACACACTTAATGTAAAACAGGAGATTTTAAAGGTACATTTGTTAAAATGATGTTAAAGAAAATGTATGGAGCACTATGGGAAGTTGTTTCACTGTTGTTTATCAAAACAGGGAACAAACCAGAACTACTGTCCTCTGTTAAGTTTTGGGCTCCCTTTCCTTTAACAACAGTTCCATGACAGCAGTGTCGGGAGTCGGGAAGCCGACCACATTTTCATTGGATTGGATTTATGGGAAAAGAGTGAGAGAATAAAAGATGAGGTCTCTTAATAAGGATGTAAGTGTATGTGTTAACTGTGTGCAGTTTGGCAGCGTGAGTGGGAAGCTCTTTTGCAGCTGTGAGTGGGTTTTCACTTGTCCTCACCACAGACAGTAGCAAAGCTGTTGCTATGTCTGCTGAACTGATGCCACTGTGGTCAGTGCCAGTCTGCAGTGTTGGAGACGCAATACAGCAACATGCCACTAGAGAGCAATGGTCCACTTGTTTTGATCAGGGTCTTTCTCCTTAATTACCCCTCTTCTCATCTCCCAGCTGTGCTGAAGATCCATCAAAGGATACTCACAGCTATTTTAGGTCTAGTTAAGTACTATAATGATTTAAAATCTTGTTTTCATACATAAATTAGCAAATAAATGGAAACAATTGAATATAGAGTTTCTAAATGACTAAACTGAATGAATGAAATTAGTGTTTTTGAAAGCTAGATATGTGGATATATATTCGTGCATTTATTTTGCAAATAAAATTCAGTTAGTAACGACATTCAGCTGAGCATCCTGTGATATTCTTTGATCTGGTCCATATGCAAGTCATTTTATGGAACCTGTATAAATAACCGACAATCTGATAATTACTGTGTTTTTTTTACCAACTTGACAGAGATTGTCTTCAAAGAACAATTGATCTTCAGAAGGAGATGGAAAAAGCTGCTCAAACTTTAAGTTCGAGGTTTTTGAAAGCGGAGCTATGAAATGCCTATGAAGGCTATTGATCTGTGTGTCGGATCGTGGAGTGTCTGAGTCTGACTGATAATGACGGTTAATCAATTTACAACTGGCAAAGTCCTTCTGATGGAGAACAGAGTAGATCCGGGGTGAAGCGGCATGTGTGATTTTTTGTTTGTGGGAGATCATATCTCCTGTCAGACACTTCTCTCTCCGTCTACACAGATGAATGCAGATTTTAAACATACGCAGAGGTATTGTACGTTAATACATACAGTTAAATGAGTAAGTGAGTTCTTTGAGGAGCAGCTTCATGAATTAAATACTCACATAAGAAAATTTACATTGTTTAAAACTATACGTGTAAGTGGCCTAAAGACCATCTCTTGCACTTTCTGCACTGTATTCAGTATGTGCACGTGCATGTGTGTGTATGCACCGTGTACCTGAAAGAATCCTGGAGGGACTGGTCCCACTGGCATGCCCTCTCCTGGGGGAAGGTTCCCGAGGACAGGGCTGGGAGCTGCTGCAGCACTCTGAAAGATGCAAAGACACTTAATACACATGCAAATAAACACAGTAAAAATCACAACTCAAACTAGTCTGCAAACAGTCATCACATGTTTGTTCAGCAGCGGTGGAAAGTATCTACAGTAAGTATTAAACTGGCAAGTGACAACAGTTTTGCCTCTAATCGTTCTGAAGTAAATACGGATGGCACACTGTGATGGATGTAGAAAAATGACACCATCCGCGTATAGATTGGTTCCCTTTAAACCTTGCTTTCACTATGCTATCCAATCTGCCCAAAATGTAAGCTCGCATTACTGCACAGAGGATGCACGTCTGCCATTGTGCAACCAAAACAGGAAGAGGCATTGTTTATATAGGTCACTATCCCCAGGTAACGGCGGAACAACTGGAATAACTGTGGAAACTCTACATTGCAAAAGAAAGAGAACCTCACTGATGGAGGAGGCAAAGAAGGGTAAGAGGGTGAGTGAACATGTATTCCCCCTTACCAGCGGGACTTGATACATTTCAAAACTGACATTTTTTTTACTAGGTCATTGAGAAACAAAACCTGCATACAATTGGGTGTTTTACTGTGCGTTTTTATAGCAATGAGATCAGGGTTACATTCAATAAAGGTATAACACACAGGGGCTTCTTTCTGTATTATGAGTACTATACCCTTGCTTTTGATACTTTAAGTGCAGTTTTAATACTTAAACTTCCTTTATTGCCATTTTCAATGCAGGTTTAGTTGTAATGGAGTGTGTTTGTCTTGCAGTATTGATATTTTTCAAAGTAAAGAATCTGAATTACTTCTCCAAAACTGTTGCTCCGTAAATTCCCTCAATACGAAAAACACCACCAATGAAAGGTCATGAAAACAAACAACCAAACCAAAAAAATAGCAGTCCAAGGGTCTTCCCCCCCATCTCACTTGCTGTCTCTCCCTCAGTGGGATATTTCCTGTTTCTGCAGAAGCCCTGCCGTGCTAGCCCAGGTTTATTTTTAAACCTTGTGTTTTTTGTTGTGCGTGTCCCAGACGGGCGGTGGTGGCACATTTCAGCACAGCCTCCGTCTGCTTCCTGTGAGCATTGTACTACTAACTAGCCCGGAGCTACCACCCAGCACCGGCCTCTTCCTCGTCATCATTAGGTATACAGACCAGACAACATGTGGTGTGGGACAGTGTACATCCATATATATGATAATGTGTGAACAGTGAGCACATAAAGCCAGCATGCCTGTGTCTGTGCGTATCTGCCCACTCTCTGTTCCATTTCTCTGATCTCCCCTCTCGCTTTCTCTCCCTCTCTGTAGGCATCGGCTGGGTGTAAAGAGCTCCAGTGAAATTCACCCACAGTCTCTGAAGTTTCCGCCAGCTGACTTTTTAGGTCAGACAGGAACAAGGTTTAATCAGAGCTGAGATAAAAGCAGACTGACGACACTCCTGTAGCCTCCTCTACTCCACCACACCACCCTCGCTATTCCCTCATCTTCCCTCATTCTACTTCATATCTTGAAGGCGTTAATGTTCGGCACAGGGAGCAGGATGCAGGCTTTTGGTTCCATACTCGGCTGTAAACAGAGCCTGTATTTGTCTCAGCAGATGAATGTACAGATGGACACAGATGGATATTGTATCTCCATGGTTCACTGGTGAGAGACTGGATTTGGTTTGTGTGTGTGTGTTTGTCTGAGTGTACAACATCATGCACAGCATCAAGTGTGTGTTGTGATTTTGTGAGAGTTTTTTCCCCCTTTCTTTCCCTCTGCTTTCTCGCACCCTGGATTACCCAGAATGCCTTACTCCCTGGCAGCCTGGAGGTCTGCTGAGTTTGCCTTCACGCACAGAGAGAGAGGGAGGGAGGGAAAGAGGAGAAAAGAGGACAAAGTAGAGATTATGAGTGTGCATGTGTATATGGCAGTAAATGTGTGAGTGCACTTAATGTTTGTTTGTGCAGCAAACGGAGAAGTGGGGGAGGAAAAAAAAATCTACCTGACCTGCTGACAAAGCAGCATTTTCCAAATACAGCAACAAGAAAAAAAAAGAGAGAAAAACAACCCACCAGGATATATCCCTGCCCCAGAACCAGCAGCACCCTCCATCTACAGAAAACAGAACCTACACTTGGAACAACATGAGCTCCTCTGGCACTGACAGACTCTCCTGATAATGACAAATCAGATTGACTCAAATGACATTAGAAAATTAGAATGAATCACACTGAGAAGGATTCACAAAGCCTCTTTAGAAGAGAGCCTGCAAATCTTTTTCCCAGTTTTTCTTAAGACACCACTAAGCTAGATGAGTCACATGGTTTGCACTGGGACGCTTGTGTAAAATATGTGCAGCAGGTCTGACCTGATTTGGACTTATCTAAAGCAATAGTAGGACATTTTGTGAAGTAGACTTATATGTTTCTTGACTGGATGAGACAACTGACATCACTCTCATGTCCGTATGGTTAATATAAAGCTACTGCCAGCAGTCAGTTAGCTTAGCTTAGCATAAAGACCGGAAAGGAGGGAACAGGTAGCCTTGCTCTGTTAACGTAACGTAAAAATATCTGCGTAGCAGCACCTCTACGGGCCCTAACACACCAGGACAATGGTCAGCTGGCAGCCGATGTCGGGGTCATTTGAGTGTCTGCGGCCCAAATTTTTGCAGTGAGTTCCGCACCGCTTGTGCTAGTTGGCAGCTTTTCAGGCGTGGATTTCAAGAGTGAATCAGTGCACGAGAAGAGAAATGGAAAAAGAAAGAGAGTGCCCTTGATCCAGTTGCTGTAATCCACAATCAAACCCATTTAGCCTGGTTTCTCCTTATTTTTCACCTCCACCCCTTCGCCAGTGCCATTTGCAAATTTTTATCAGACATACTTTCAATCAGAAGTGACTATATGAGCGCAAGTGGTGTAAAAAAAAACCTGATTTATCATAACAATGGTTTGTATATCTGCAGACCGGAGTCTTCAGGTTTCCCTTTTTGAATGATGAATATGTACTACCGTTACCTGGAGGTATGGAACGTTATTAAATATCATGTGTGTATGGGCCCTAAAGCTCCCAAACTCCAACCTTCAATTGGATTATGGCATTAACAGTCATAATAGCTATAGTGCTAATAGTGTATGTAATACTAATATCTGAAAGAATGCACATTATAATTCTTGATTTAGGCCCATGAGGCATTTTATTGTTAATAAACCGGCATTTTAATGTCTGACAAGGTTACGAGGCTAGTATAACTCCAAAAATATTCCATTGGGTTATAAAAAGCTTAGAGCTAGAGGGATAAATCAGCAGGCTACTATATCGGCCGACAGTAGCTCACTGCAGATACATCAGTATGTACATATATAGTTGTCAATCAGGAACAAGAAAATTGCAGTGCTCTGACGCCAAAAATAAGTTTGAGGTCAATTAGAAACATTATTGCCGTTATATAATTTGTCCACCAGAGAGCACCAACAGGTTCGATCTCCAGCTGTTGAGTACAGTGCAGTACGCAACAAGATCACATCTTGACAAGTGTTTGCCTATCAGCTCATACATCATATATATCATATCATATATAAAATACAATACTGGTATCGGCTGTATCTGTTGGGATATAATAAAAATCATGGTTCAAGCCTAACACATCCTAGAGCCTGGAAGCTGTGTTATACATTACACTACTCAAGTACCAGGAGAAAGAAACTCTTCAGTCAGATCAACTGGCTTGGTATGATAACGATATCAGCCCTCATTCAAAGCGTCGGTGACACAGCTGATAAAGCTGAACGATTTGTAGTCTCATAAGACCTCGTATCTGTACTAACAGGAAGGGTTAATGTTTATTTCAATATTCAAAAAAATGCTCCAGTTTCACTAATTACCTTTATCTGCTGACTTGTGGACAGGGATGGAGAATTATTTGAGTACCATTTAATGTTTATTCCATTGTAACGACTCAGTATAAGCTACACAGGTAACTGTTGATAACAGTTAAATTAAACATGCTTCTGCGCTGAGACCTTTAATGCAGTCCGCCATTAAAAAAACTATGCAGTTGCTCATGGCTCTTGGTAACTGTGTCCGACGTGTGTGTGTGTTTTTGTGTGTGTGTGTGTATTGTGACCACATCAATGTGGTGGAATTAACTCAAATTAGCCATAACAGCGTAGCAAGCAGGAAGTTAATGTTTACTGTTGGTTGCCAGTCCTACAGTAAATCACTCTGAATCTGACTCAGTGAATTCCTGTGAGCCGGTTCTGTTTAAATACTGATTCACAGCCAAGCTCAACATATTCCAGCACTTAACCTTTGTAAACATCAAAAGCGCACAGATTGTTACAGACTGTTAACGAGTCCATCATTTACACTTCTCACACATCAGTGCTTGCACTTTTCTGACAAGGCCGAGCGGGAGGAACAATGAGATATTGAGCTGATGGCTTTGCACATTAACACACTGAATCGTAGTGTACTTTATTGTGTGAATGAAAGTGTCAACCATGTCTTGTGTGGTCAGTCTTTATACAGCTTTAATGGAGTCAAGTACTGCTGATAATATTGTGTTTGAACTAATGGAGTTGATAGCTGATTCAAATTGTGAGTAAATTATAAGATCCTTGAAACAACCAAGGTTATCTTACAAATGATTCATAGATTCTCAACTAGTAAATGAAAACTTACTTACTGTTGTTGTACTTTATGACTTTAATTAAAAGAAGTAATTTCAAAGCAGGTTAAGGAAAAATAACCCTCCTTTGCATCCCATTCAAATGATCTGACTGCTTTCTTTATACCAGCTCGACTCTTTTCTGCTTGTCTGTTTCTCCCTTTATCATCTGTCTTCTTTCTTCCTCCAGAGATTCCTGAAAGACTTGAATCTGAAAACAGGACAATCAATCCATCTGTCGCTCCATTCAGCAAAACCATTACATTACGTATTTTGATTTTTTTTTTTGAGTCATCAAACTGTTCAATGATTTGCCCTTAGTGGTCCCTATATTCGTAGTTACCGGTGTTGTAACCACAAGGTGTTTGTGATGAAACCCGAGGCAGTGGAACGGCCCCCACATGTCCTCAGATGAACACCTGCATCTCCTGGCAAACTCATTTGTTGCATAAATTATTCAAACCACCTCCCTCCAGGAGTATGCTACAGTATACCAGACATACACAACAAGACAAACAGTACAGTGCACTACAACTTTGCTGAATGTGCACTTAAGTACACTGGAGTACACTGCCCTCCACAAGACTTAATGTCCAAAAGAGGGGTAAATCATAGGGGTAGATGGGTGCCTGAGAAAGTCCGTGCAAAAATAGATTCTGATGTCCAGGATTTGAACTGGTGGAGACAAGAGTCTCTTTTCTTTCCATGTGGACTGCATAGTCATGGTTTGGTGTGTGTGAGAGAATTTGTGTTTAACTATTTCCTGGTAGTAAAGAACCACTAATATAACATACAGAACCAAAAACAGACAAGATATGTCGTCAAAATTTGCGATTAATGTGTAATTATTAGAGCTTGACAGATGCTTAATTTTTGAGGCCGATGCCCATATTAGGAAGTAAAAATTTCAGACACATTTTTTGCATGATCACTCAAACATGGTTTTTAAACACTTGCGACAAAGATATGTGACAGAGGCAGGATATGTAACCGATTCACAATAAACTTTATTGTCTAAAACGACACCAGTGCTCTGAAAAAGTAACTTCACTGGGGATTTAATAATTATAATTAACCCCAAGTATCTTTTTCAACATTATAATCTCTGAAAAAAAAAAGTTTATATAGTGGCGCATATCACACAAACATATATGCCAATAATGATATATCTGTGATAGGCCAGTATCGGCAGATAATATAGGCAAACTAATATATCGGTCAGGCTCTAATAATGTATTCAGCATCAAAAGGACTTTGCATGAGTTTGAGGTCAAGTTGTCCAAAGACAGGTTCAAAACTGCGAGAAGGACTAAAACATAGAGTATGAAGACCTCAGGCACCACAGTACTACCCACATTCTGGCAATATGTAAACTCTGTCCAACCGGGATGACGCACTTTACCGATATACAACCACACTGCCTGATCTTATCAAGCATCCTTTTATTTACAGGAGTGTGGAGCACTGAACTGAACTCATTATGGACAAAACAAACAAAAAACAATAACAAACATGTAAATTGGAAATGTAAAGTGATCAAAACATGCTGCACTCTCCTGTAGAAAACACAAAGCTGGAGACGTTGAGATGTAGTGCAATTACACCTTCTCCACTTTACAACCTAATCAGACTTTCTCCATACTACATTCACAGTACACTAATCCCATCAGACTAAAGGGCTCAGTAATACTTAATGAGATAACTCGCAAACTCTTTCATCCCTATATGTTTACCTCGTGTGTTCCTCGCTAATGTGTGTGTGCGTAATACATGCATACGTGTGTGTGTGTGTGTGTGTGTGTGTGTGAAGGTGGGGAGTCATTCTCATTCAATACTTCAGAGACCGAGAGACACTCAGTGATTCGTGAGTGGAATCTCAAAAGGCTGTCTGTGTCTATCCTCTCTCTCTCTCTCTCTCTCTCTCTCTCTCACTGTCTCAAACCTGCCTTGCTTGCTGTCTGCTTTCTCCACCTCTCTGTCTCTCACAGGCACATTTTGCCTCTCTGACAAATCAGCTCTGTCTCATTTTTTGTCTTAATATACCACCCCATAATAATGCGTTTCTATCACACATCTGGAAGGAAAGGAGTGTTGATATTCTATATTCTCTTTTATTGTCGACAAATGTTTACATATGTCAGCGGTGCCAGTGTAGCCTCCATCGCATTGCTATGCTCAAACATATTAGATATTAACAAAGGAGCCAAATACACTCAGTGACATGTTCCTTCATTATGGTATCTTATTTTGAATCAATCTCACAACACTGACCCTGCTGCAGATAAGACTCACCAGCCAAACAAACAAACACGTATTTATATAGACAGATATGGATGTATTATTATATAGATATTTATATATGTACTGTACTCCTCTTTGAGTAGTATTTGTTGAAAACTACAGTGCCCAGCTGTTGTCAGTAAAACAGTAATTGAGGCTCTGGATTGAGACCACAGAGAGAAAAGCAAATTCCTAAAGTATTGCAGGACCGACTAATGCATTATTGGTTTTGGTTATTTGTTTGCTAAGACAAAATATTCAGTAGACTAATACCAGCCTCATCCTTTAATCTACTTCTCAGTCAAAATATTTAATAGAGCTGCAACTAAGCATTATTTTTATTACTGACGATTTTCAATATTTCCCTGCTGATTCATTATTTGCCTGTGCTGTCAAAATATAGCAAAAAATTATAGAAAATAAAATGTTTTTGTTACAGTACAGTACTTTCCTAAAGCCCAAGGTGATGCCTTCACATTTTTTGTTTTGTGATATATAGTTTCCTAAAATCCTCACATTTAAAGGGGCTCTTTGAAACAATTTGCAGCAATTTACCTGTATTAATCACTTTTTCATTGGCCAGATGTGAGCGGATTGTAACGTGACGTGATAAAATGAGACCTTCCCCGTCTCTCTTGGTAGCCTTTACAAGCCTGTAGATGATTTGTTTAATGCTGCTGGACTGTGAATTTCTTACTCAAAGACCTAGGTCGCCCAAAGGATGTGAGAAGCTGGAACCAGAGAATGTTTGGCTTTTTTTGTTTTGTTTGGGGGGGGCAGTAATAGGGTGTGGAAGGGTTACCACTAAGTTTCAAGGCCACCCGAAATACAACAGGATCTACAAATGACAAACCACACAGGAAGGAACGCCGTCCCTCCTCCCTCTACCTCTTTCCCACTCACTCCATCCTCTCAAATGCCATTAGTCCACTTCCTGAACAAGGGTGGGGGTGGAAAGAAGAGATGCTACCAGTCTGCATGACACACACACACACACACATACATGCACACAGCCACAAGCACAACACACATATGCGCATTAAAGTGTAACAGCGGAAAAACAACAAAAAGACTGATTTCTGCATTAGTGTGTGTGCACAAAAAATAACTGTCACTGTCAAAGCATAAAGAGAGTACATCTATATCTACAAGTAAGAAAACACAGTCAGGCAGCACAGAAGTCTGAGAGACAGAGAGAGAAGAAGAAGAAGTGTGTTCAGCGTAGAGATGAGAATGGGTGTGCTCTGCTTTTAACCATGTATTATTCACAGTCTCCTGTGGCGACCAGAGACAGATCAGCATGCTCCACTGTCCAATCCTCCAAAACTCACTTTTCAATTTCAAGGCAGATAGGCTTAAAATCGCCCTCTGGCATTCAAAGCTCCCTTTCTTAACCAAAACATGCCATATGTTACACCAGTAAAACACAGCAGCGTGTGGAATAAAGTGTTCTCTCTGTGTACTTCACTCCAGATCTCTGCTGTTCAGCAACAATATCTCACTGAGTTCAATCTGAATCAGAAAAAAACCCCACTGTGTGAGTATTTCCATGCTTGTATGTTAGATGCATGTTAACATGGGCAGGTTGCTTTGGCTGGTACTCTAATTTCACACAAACTGCGTCTTGTTTTTGTAGTTTCGACATTTGTTCCTTTTGGTTACTTTAAGATTGGTAAAAATAAGTTTGGGGAATATTCTTATCGTCAACAAATCCCATGTAAAGTCCAAAACTAATAATCATTCATCCCTCTTACAGGCATTGTCTGTATAGATGTTAAATTCAGAGTTAAAGCCACTGAGGGGCTGCATAGACAGGTTAGTAAAGTTACACAGCATACTGCGTGTCTAAACAAACACAATCCGAACATTGCTTCTTTTGCCTTTATTGCTCACCACAAAAGGATTCATTGTTTATGCAAGAATCCATAACAGCAGTTCACACATTTCTCCATAAAGCCAATATTTTCCTGACATTTGTGTTTGCCTCACGTGAAAAAAAAGATCCTACAAGCACTTCCCGGCTGCTGTAAATACTCACTAGAGCGTTAATGTATAAACATCCACAGCTGAAAATAGTCCACAATAAATGCACTATTTACAGTACGTGTAATCACTGAGCCTTTTCATAAAAAAGTAGTATAAATTTGGGATCCGAAAGAGAGATGGACTAACAATTGTTGACAAGAGTTCTGAGAATGTGGTGATATCACCAAAAAGAGGTAAGATGGAGCGACACACATCTCACATCAAACATCTCCTTTAGCAAAAAGAGCTGCTGAGTTGGACAGATCGGGGAGGAGGAGGTAACCTTTTTTCAACCTTCACAACATGCTTGCCTCTCAGCGTTCACCTTCGTCATCCTTCCCCATCTTTTCAATCTTTATCACCTTCAGCAGCACATTATGACGCACAACAGAATTCCCGCTAGCACCCAGGCACTCTCCAGTGTAACATTACAGGTGATTACCAGGTAAAATGGCAGCACAGCACTAATCTACCTGGTCTCACTGGGCGATTACAGGTAGGGAGATTTCAGCTGCAAAAGGTGACAGTCAAGGGGGGGGGGGACACTGGCTGTGTTTCCTTTATCACTGATGTCATTATCGACCCCTGTAAACAGCTCTGAGGCTGTGAGGAGCTGTATAATATGTGAGGTGGAGCCGTGGGGTTGATGCACTGTCAGATACACGTACAGAGCTGAAAATGATAGTCACATTGGTGCTGGGGAGCCACACTTCTCCCACCACTATCTTGCTCGGTTCAACGACAGTGGGGGAGATAAGGGAGATAGACTGAACACATGGGAGAGGAAAGGCTAGAGAGACAGAGGGTGAAGATTTAAAAGCTTTGACTTGAGTTGAAGACGAGACTATATCATGCTTTTCTCTATCTGGCAAATCAATGCAAAGACAGAATATCGATTCACCTGGAATCCACACATTTTGTGATCCTTAACACCAAATCGACCCAATTCTTTAAAAATACATCACAGTGCCATTGCAGGGATTGAAGCATGGATCAGAATAATACAGACTTCGCAATCCAACCTACAGGATGAAGTAATGAGAAGTCACTTTGTGTCTCATCTTGCCACACTTCTAGTGCAAGAAGGCCAGACACAAGAGGCAGCACGAGATAAGAATATGGGTGTCTACAACAGCAAAAAACCACTGAGGTTAGTTGGTGTCAAAGAGATACCGTCCTGGTCTGATCGTGTCAGCAGTCTCACTTTGCCCTCCTGCTCTCCCTCTGTAGTCCTTCCACAACTTCTACAGCTCAATCGCTGCATTATTGACTGTAATCCTTTACACAAACACAATCTATAATGTTGCTGCTGTGTAAACTTTTGCATCATGTTTATACCTTTACTCCCAAAAGGGGTCAGGAAAGACTGGATGCTGTGCACAAAAAATGTGCTCCCTTTGAATGATTTCAAACTCAACTTTTTCATTCCAGTCTCTTGTGATTAAATGCTTCAGAAAATATATTTACTTTGACTCCAGTGTGAATGAAACAGAAGTATAAAGTTAGCTGGGGAAGCTCTAATAGCACCATATCCCCTTTAATTAAACTGTTGTGGACACACAGCATATGCTCCCGACTAAGCCCCTTATTTTCATAATCAATAGTAATAACAGCAGTCAAACTGGAAACTACTCCTGTGTATCCCACGGCTCTGTTAAAGCTTGCTCTCATTCTTACACCTTCTTGTCTTCCCCTGCCCTCAGTTAACCTCTCCCCTCCACTCTGCGCCATGCCCCCGTCTTTGCCCCTGCCCGCTGCACAGCAGCAAGGCCTGCATATGTCAACATCACATTAACACTCCACCTCGGCATGTCCAAACACGCATGTGACATGACTCAGCGTAACGCGCCAGTGGAAAACACGCTCCTCCGAGACCAGAGGGCTGCGTGCAACAGGCCAGTGAAAGAGGAAGGAAGATGATAAGAGACAGAGAGAGGAGTGCAGAAGGACAGAGAACAGGGACAGAGATATGCAGAGTGAACAAGAAAAAAACTTCTGATGTGAAAGAGAAAGGATGAAACAGTGAGGTGGACAAGCAGGGGAGGGGAAAATGGGAGAAACAGAGGGAGTATAGGCAGCCCGGCAATGTGTTCAACATTCATGAAATTTCCCTATTTTCTTTTTCAAAATGTTGGGGATTGTGACAGCCATTTCTATCTCTGCTCAACCTATGGAAATTCCCGTTCGTTTTCTCCCTTCACTCCCTCCACACTGGGCTCGCTCTTCATTGCCATGGCAATGATGTTACAGTGAGTCACCTCCAGATTTCCCTCCTCCTCAACACCACCAAGAAGGAACATGGGAGCGTGCGAGAGAAAGACAGAGAGACATATACAGAGGAGAGCGAGGGAGAGAGAGACAGAGGAGGAGAAAGGGCTCTGTTTCCCTGGAAACAGACTGGGGGTCTCCCCAACCCCCATTGGTTCTCAACTGGTTGGAATCAGCTTGTTACCCACAATAGTTGGAGCCAACACAGTCTCTGTTTCTAGGTTGTCTCTGTCCTCGCTGTTTTGCTCCATCTCTTCATATGCATGCGTACACAAACACATACATGTTCTTGACAAAATTCAAGTCTGTATTTCATGCTATTTAATCAAGCTGTTCATTCTAAGGTTCGCTTTATGTTAATCCGTAATCAGATAATAAAACATCTGTGCCCAACTGTATCTCTCCAGTTTTGTTATTATTGCAGACTGGACAAGGGCTGGGTTTGCAGCTAATTTTAGCACAAACATGAAGCATTTATCGGCACTTTGTATATTATTATCTTTAAAAAATGGCGAGCCCACAGGAAGAAATGAAATAGTTAAAGGAACTAACTAATAATCAGTTTGTAATTGGTTCCAGTAAGAGGTACAAGTATCTTCAAAAGGCTTAATGCAGCTGGTCTTAATTGCAACAATATGCAACAAAGACAAGTTACAGTTGTCTTCAGACGGAAGGTTAGCAAAAGTTTAGAAAAGAGCTTGTTGGGAGGCAGCTCTGGTCGAGAAGACGACTTCAGAGGAAAGAAAGTCTCACAGTCAATAACGTAGCTGCAAGAAGTTGGATTGTTGAGGTGGAATATTAATTTGATTTGATCTGAGCTCCTGAGGGCATCTTGGAGGGAGATTATTTTAAGTAGAAAAGACCATTGCTTGGGAAGGAGTCTGGAGACATAAAACAAGCTACTTAGATAATTATAAGATAATCTTGCATCTATAGGGAACATTTTGGCCTGTTGGTGACACAACACAAAAACAGAATGTCAACACCTACAGAAAAGTGAATCAGTTGACAAAAAATACCAGGAAACATGTCCATGGTAAAGTGTGTGTATGAGAGTCCTCCTCTTTCTTCTCACATTCATACAGTACATGTTTCTCATTGTGAACAGGTGGTGTTTTCAGTACAACACAACGGTTGCAGCATCTTCTTGTCCTTTAGCTACACACAGTATGTAAGCACTTGTTTTTCCAGATATACCAAACACAGAGTGCATGAGTAAATAAATAAGTGAAGCTGTCCTGTGTAGTATTACATATCTAGAAAATGTGTGTATCCTTTGGCAGTACAATAAAGACAGGATGTGTGTGCTGCTGTTAGGCTGAGCAGTATGAATGCACTCCCATACCTGAGTGAGACAGTATAAACGTAAGATTGAGCGGTTTGAGACGGAGATTTTCTTTTTTTCTCTGCATCTTGATCTCGCCTTCACTGCCAGTTGCTGGCTATCTCCCACTTTGATGCCACACAATGATATCTGGCACTCCTTGCTTTAAATACACTGCTGCCTATCTACCGAACATGTTGTGTCTGCTAGTCCATCCATCTGTCACCCTCTTGTCCATCTTTTACCAGTTTACATAAGAATCACTTCATTAATAGAAGTGATTTTTATGCATAATGTGTCAGCAACATTTTCATAATTTTGCTGAATGTTAGGAGGTAGAAATATTTCCCAGCTAGTCTGTCTGCCTTTCAGTTTTTCAAATTGAATGCCCATTTTATTTGCCTGTCATCCTGCGAGGCTTCAAGCCCGGCTGATTGTGCACTTGTGGTCTGGTTCCCCAATATTTTCCTACTATTTCTTCCTCTGGTTCACTGAACAGCATCTAAACTCTTGTTTGGGGGCTTTTTTTCTGTGAGAATCCATCACACATTCACACTTTGATGAGACAAACTTGTAAGCTAAAAGCCCAAACAGTTTGATATTTCCTGGGTACACACATAGATTTCAACTAGAAAAGGTTGACTGATATTGCCATCCTTGTGCTAGGAGGAAATTAAACATTAATAATTAATCATTTCAACACTACAGCACTTTCTATTGCACCGCTCGGGGAAATATGGTGTGTTACGAGGTTATGTGGTTGCTGAACATCAGTACCTAAAGAAAAGTAAATCAGGGGTAGGTAAAGACCCATTTTATGAGGAAAACAAAGAACAAGGCTTTCTAAAAAGTATATGGAGTAGCCGGACAGTGGAAATAAAATAGCCAGCCAGGGGGTCCTAAAAACATTTACCCGTAAAAGTCGGTGGCTTGTAGCACATTTTAATGCTCCACTGATCTGCATTAGTGCATATTTTAAAATGTGCTTGCCCATCTGATTGTAAACATGTAGTGAATGATTGTAGAGGGTATTAGGCGTCTTGTATGTGTTACCCACAGTCTGTAAATAGCTATTTATATCTTAAACCAGGCTTACTCCTCACTATTTTTGTGATTCGACTTATGAGAGCTTATTTACTATTCTTCTTCTTTTTTTCCGACAGATTGACTGCAAAGTTTATGAAGACATGTCACAATGACTGTTCGTGTATTGTTTGACTAGAAACATAAATGCACCCTTTTTAACAAAAATGAACAAGATTATTTTGAGGCCTTTGTATTGGTTTTAAATGATATTATTCATAAAATGAACCTATGACAAGTCACTTTAAAACAACAAAGCATGCGAATCATTTGACTCAAATCATTTAAATGTACTTAATATAACTTCTCAACATCTGCAGGGCTTGACATTAACACTTCGGGGAGTTAATGTTTATTATCATATATTGGTCTACTTTTTCTTCTCCTGGTTCATTGAATAACATCTCAACTCTTGTTTTTGGAGAGCTTTCCTTTTTGAGAATCCGTCACACGTTCACACATTTATGAGACAAACAAGTAGACATAAAAGCCCCAACAGTTTGATAATGGTAATTGTACTTGTTCAGACCTTCACAACAACCTGCACAATTCAGTTCACAGCATATTTTCATTCACAACAATCATTTTTCAGACAAAAACCATGATTCATCCAGGGAGACTAATTTTTCAACCAAAGACTTGCTTCGGTTAATAAGCACATTCTTATCTGGAGGCTGCACAGCACGACCAGTACAACTGTCGGACACAGATAATCTTCTGAAATCAGGAGTGAGATATCTTTCTCTGTGGAGTTTTCTTCAGTTCTCCCAAAATCGCCCAATATTTTCTAACTCGTCAGCCCTTCTACCACCAGTCTGCTTCTCCAACATCTAAACTCTTCTTGCAAGAATAATCCTATGAGGGGAATGTAAACATGCACACTTAATACAATTCATTTGGACACATTTGTATATCAGTGGACCATGTTTAACAGCAAACCTTTTAAAAGGGTCTAAATGTCATAATTTCATTTGTTTATTTATTGTTAAAGATTAAAGAACTGAGAGTGCTTTCTCTAACTTTTGTCCCGACTATTGACCCTGCAGAAATAAGTTAAAAACATAAAATGAGACATTGCAATAAAGCTGTATTATAAATGCATTCATGTTGGTGTATATGCTCTACTTTAAGATGTTGCAGCTATGTGACAGCTGTCAACTTTCAAACCACTATTAGGAAAAGCCTGAAATGACCCCCAGTGGATTGATGTCTTCTCCTTCAGAGACAGAAAAGCAACTTGCATCTGACTTTTGTCTCCAATGGGGCCATTTCCGGGCCAAGCTTAAGAATTTAAAAATAACTTGTTTTTATGACTTCATGGCCCCTCGCAAATGGAAACCGCTCATTTAGTATCAACAACACAATTTACAAAGCACTTAACAGAACTGTAAACGGCCTTTCTGATGCCTGAAAAGCATCGTCTGAGGATGGAAATCAATAACATTGCATCTCCCTTCACTTCGTTCATCAGTCATTTCTTTCTTTCCCTTTTAATATTAGATTACTGGGAAGACCATACTCACACGTCGGTCTGCTGATATGATCGACATATACAGTACACAACCATGCAAGACATCACGCTCGTGTCAACATACATTGTTAAGACATGATGATCAGATCATCATGTCAAATCAGATTTACTCAAAGTCAACTGTATCTACAGTAGGCACTGGGATAATCATGCCAATCAAGTCAAAAACTCTGTCACAATCCCACCAATTATCAAAGAAAGGTACCCAAAGATGATGTGAACAAGCTCCTATATCTCCCCAGCATTAATTAGGACTTCACACAGTAATTAGCTATCTGAAAATAATTACCATCAAAATGTCTGATTAAAATCTCCATCAGTCTCAAAGTCAGGAGCCTGAAAGAGAGACACCGGCGTCAAATTAAGGCATCCTACGTTTTCCAACAACGGCCACTGCAGTTGTCCCCTCATTTTGTTTTAATTGAGCGGCAGATATGCGGGTAGTACCTCTGATTGGATCTGAGAAGCAGCGCAGCATTGGAACAGTTGATTGAAAGTGACCTTGGTCTAATTACAATTGGTCTAATTATAATTCTCTGATTACATCCCTGCAGGAAATGTAAGAATAAGAAGTTGCTGGTGGCCTCTGCTAATGACGTTAAGACAGATTCTGGATCGTTCCTGAATTGAATTCCTTCTGATCAGATAAGAAGAAACAACACGACACTGTTGTTGTCATCTTTAGCACAATCAGATTTAATTACTGTAAATGCGTTTATTTTGTTTTTTGGCTATGAGAAGAGTTTGATATTAAGAAATGAATCTTTCTCTAACTGTTTGTCCCTCTTTATGACTCATTCTCATTTTCTATCCATGTCCAGGCTCCCATGTTTTTCTCCACCTCTCTCCTCTCCTTTCTGTCTGTCTCACAGGGCTGAGGTCGTGCTGCCCTCCAGCTCCCTTCCTCGGAGCCATGATGACATCATCACACAGCAGCCTCGTCCTTGGGAGTGCCTATTCATCACCCTGATCATCATCGGCAGCATCAGCAGCATCACCTGCGTATGCACACACGTACACACAGGCACATACACCAACTGCAAGAAGATAAAAGAGAAGAGAGGCCCGACCAGTTGTGCAGGATTGCAAGCCTAAAGGAGAGAGGGAGAGGACCACAGAGAGGAGGAGGGACGAACCTGCTGGAGTAGGCAGAAACCCCTGACCTGTGCACTTCCAACAATACATCTCAATAAACCACAGTACAGACAAATCTGATGAGTCAGACTTCAGGCTACAGAGGGAAAACAACAACATAAAAAGCAGGAGAGAGAAGACCCCTCCACACCCCTCCCCCCACGCCCTCCTCCACATCGCAACTTCCCGAGAGGGAGCGCCACACTTCCTCTCTCTTAGTCACCAGCTAATCTAAAACTTCAAGAGCTCTGGCACCGCTCGCTGGATTCCGGTTACTGGATGGTGCATGACTAAATCAACCCATGCCTTGATGTGTGGGAATTATAACAGCAGTGAAGTGGAGCCACACTGCAAAAACACGGCAATAAACAATGTTTCCAGAACACAGGCCACACTGTCTGCCTGCCCAGTCTGCTCGTCAGCGCAATGTGCTCACAATACTTTGGGAATGTGTGTGTGTGTGCAGCATTATACAGCTGCTGTGCCCTGGTAGAATACAAGTAGCAGGTACTAAAAACCCTGAGCAGAAGGTTCTCTACACTTTGAACATCACAATAAGCATGCAGTTGAACACCATTTCAGATCAGAGATTCTTGATGAGATAAAACCATTGTAAAGACAAGTTGAAGTACAGGAACAACCAACACTGTAAAGTATATTGTTGTGGGATTAGATATGAGCAGCAAAATCAGCCCTAAATCCTCATCCTCAGTCTTTTTCATGCCTGTAGTATTATCGTGATCAAAAAAACACAAGCCACTCGTAGACATTGCCATCATCCTCATTGCTGTTTGGATGATCTAGTAAGCTTTAATATTTAAAACTGTACACAAGTAGTAAGTAGGAAACGGAGACACTGGAGTGAGGTGTTATCTGCATTTCTTTGATCAGAATCGGTCAGTCTTGGACTGTCATTTTAACACCACTTCTGATCAATATTAATACTATGGAGACCCAAATTGTTCAACATTTTATTAATCAAATAAAAACACATTATGAAACTAGAAAGGCATTCAGTAGAGTACATTCCCTTTGCCAAAGCTGAATGGTTCCCTTTAATTCAATCAAGCTAGTCCAATGTCAAACTTAAAAGCCCTGTATCACACTACATTTCAAACCATTCATGACTGCTTCACCATCAGCTCACTAGATCTAGGATCTGCATCAAATTGTCCACACTCATAGATACCATCCACCTAAAGACATCTCATTTTTTTCACCAAGATCCATGCATTACTCCCTGTAATGCTGGCAATGTCCAAGAAAGTAAGAAAAAATGTTGGATCTGCACCATAAGTCAATGGGGTCTATTCTGGGCCGAGTTTTGCAGAAATCCGCTCAGTAGTTTTTGTATAATCCTGCTGACAAACCAACCAACCATCAAACAAATGGACACGGGTGAAAACATAACCTCCTCGGTGGAGGTTATATATGTTTGTTTGAAAACATAAAGATAAAAAATAAAAAAAAATAGTGAAATATTGAATTCATCAAATATCTTTCTAAGACTCAAGAATATTGATGTTATTTAATTATGGTTCTTTTGACAGTGACAGTTAACTGCCCGTCATTTTCCTTTCAGCTTCAGCTGCTTTTATTCAGAATGTATATTTCCACAGTCTGCCATTTTTCCCAAAGACCTTCTTATTTCACAAAGCTATTAATTATCAAAGTCTTTGATTGTCAGTCAAGACAAACAGTTATATAACTGGCTGTTTGCTCATTGAGACCAAAGTACCAGTCAAACTCAAAACTGATGAGCAAAAACTTTAAATTAATAGTTCAATTCATACATCACATACATTATGTTTCTTTATTAAAATAATTATTTCATAATATCCCATTTACCTACTTAATATTCATCGTTTTGGTTGAAATATAATAAGCCATCTTCCAGCATAGGTTCCTGTGATGATCGGTGCTACTGGACCAAGGACCAAGAGCAAGGTACATAAGTGCAGACTCACGTAGTCATGGAAGGCCTTGGCCTCACTCGAGTGTTCACATGTGTCTCTTCTCTCCGGAGCGGCACAGTACAGGTCCCAAAAAACACTAAAACACACAGAGAGGCACTCTGAGAGAAGAATGATAACAAAAGAGAAACATTAAAGCTTGACAGATAAAAAATAATAGTCCACTTCAGAGGCAGGGTAATCCAGCATCGAGGCAATAAGTACGATTCTATTATCATCATTGGAATTGACGACTTTAGGTGCGCGCGTTACAATTTGCAAAATGCAACCTGAGGAAGAGCTTTCGGGGACAATTAATGAGATGAGGATGAATGGAAGCGGGAGGAGAAGGAGAGAGAATAATCGTGATCAATCAATGATGGAATGAAGAAAACAGCATGAAGAGGAATGTAACTTGAATCATTAGACACAAAAACACTCACCACCACCAGGAGTGGAGAAACCCCGGCGGTTCTCCTAATGTGATGTTCTTCTCCCATCGGATCTGGATAGACGGAGAGAGAGAGTGAGAGAAACATATTAAGTATAAAAAAATGGCCGACACCTGAATTACCTGCTTTACAAGGTTGGAGAGGGTGCAAGGGAATTGGTATAACACATGCCATTATGTGATTATATTATGATTCTCATGCCACAGACTCATAAGTAGATAATTGAGTATATGCGCCGGAAAGCCCGTCTATTCACAAGTACGTTAAAGAGTGTGTGTTCAAATGTGTGCAGCGTAAGTCAGGTGATGTGTAGAGTGTGAGGTCAGACATATGTACTCGCCTGAGGAGCCCAATCAACCACCCACACACCCTTCAGTTTGCTCCTCTTACATGTTATTTGTCCTTCTACTTCCAGTGCGTCATTCAGTGTGTGCTTCTGTGCGGCCCTCCTGGTTTCTATCCTGTATTCCTTCTTTTTTGACTTTTTTCTTGACAGTACTTCTCTCTTCCAAATAGACAGAATAAACATTGGGGTATGCTTGACAGTTAGTCTATACAATGTGTTGTCCAACCACGTCTGAAAGCATGATCTTGAGTGAAAAGCCCAAATTCTTCCGACTTTCTCTCAATTCAAACATTATTTTGTGGGATTATAGGTTAAATTGAAAGAAAAAGACCTGTTCACAACAAGTACTTACACTTTGTTGCAGGTTCAGGGTGACATCAGTAGCTGTCCTACTGTATTGCTGTTATCTGAAATAGTTGGTCCTTACTCAAAAAGTAATTTTTCTCTTGTATTGTTAAAATGCAAACAATAAATCGTAAATTTTACCTACTGTATGTATTGCTGCTCAAATAAAAGTTAGGACAATGAATAACATGCACATAAAAATAGAATAAAATGTAATATTCTTTATACAATCATTTCATGCATTTCATATAGTGGTGAACCTTGCCCCATCCACGACTGAGCCTTTCTTTAAATACCCTATTGCAATACCATCACCTGTTACTAATTAACCTGTTGACCATGTTCCAAACAGGTATTCACTGAGCATTCCTCAACTTTCCCAGACTTTTGTTGCCCCTGCCCCGACTTGTTTGAAACTCTTGCTGGCATCAAATCCAGAATAAGCATATATTTACAGAAATCAATAAAGTTGATGAGGTGAAACGTTCAATGGATTGTCTTTTTGCTGTTTTCAAATGTCAAAAAGGATAAAAAAATTATGACGTCCAGTTAATTTATGTTTTGCACAGTGTCCTAACTTTTTTGGAATCTGGGCTGCAAGCTAAGCAGCTAAAGAAGGAACTCAGATTTATGAATGCTAAATAAACTAACTAGCTGTCGCTGATAGAACATCTCAATTCAGCCAGCAAAGTTAATAATAATACAATTGCTGGCTAGAAATGAGAAGCTACTTTTGTACAAAAGACACACACATGCAAACAAACAAACAAAAAGTCAGGAAGCAGCATCTTCTGTCACAATAATACAATTTAATATGTATGTTGTGTTTCCCAAATAAGGTCGGGGGTATAGGGAGGAAATCTGGTTCCTGACTTGCTGCATGTCCGGTCACTACAGTGCATGTAAACACACTCTCTGATTACTCTTATAAACAGGTTCATCTGAGTAACCTGGGTACATGATGCCATTTAAAGTTGGACTGTACTGAATGTATTTTTTCTACAGTCACCATGCAACTACATAGTATTCAAATGTTGGCATTCAGATGAAGCTTCAAACTATTCGGTACAGCCCTAATGTTAGGTATGTGCATATTAAACCCCTGTCTGAAATCAAGAATCATTTGTTTAACAAATGACTATGAATTTCAATGGCAGCCATCCTTATCATGGTAAACTGTGTGATGTGCTCTGCCAGAACAGAGACAGATGTAGCAACAGTAACTAAGCGGGGCGGGGCTTAGCAGATGGTCAGTTGGAGCATTGAGTTCCAACAAAAAAGTGTGGGGGACGAGGATTTCAGACAGTAACACTTGAGTTGAAGCCTTTTGACGCCTTAACACCTCAGTCAAGGTTAGTGACTAACAGAAGCGCTGACATCACACACAGCTGGGATGATCTATGTCTGCACACAAGCTCGACCGACGTGCACATACATACAAAGACACAGACACACGAGCATCTCAAATCCTGAGCAGCAGCTGTGGGCAGCAGTCAGGCTTCTGCTATCAGACGATGACTCTATTGTTTAGTCTGCCTCTCCTCTCTATAAACAGACTTGTCTGTCTTTCAGCTTTTCAAGCCATGTCACGATCTCTTTAATTTCCTTCACCGAGATGTTTCATATGGTTAAAATAATACGACCATTGTACCACCTGCTCTACAAGCAGCGTGAACAAGTGCTAAAATAACAGGAAGGACTGACTCACTGTTCTTTCAATCAGACTGTCCTGACCTCCGCTGCACATCAGACACACTGACTTTTAGAAGGAATGCCTCGCTTTGAAGATTTTTTTTGGAGGGGGTCAGGAACTGGCTTTCGCATGCTTTCAGTCCGAGTTTGCAGTTCTAGTAAAGACAACTGTTTACTTGAAACATTATAGGCAGCCAGCAATTTCCATACACACCATGACAAAGAAGGATTTACTCCCTCATAATTGCTCAAATGGCACAAAAGTTGCAGAACAGCCAAGACACCCCTCATTTCTCACATTTAATTGGCTGCAGCTCGGTCCAAACAAGACGGCAGACAGTTCAGGTCAGGACAGTGTTTAGCGTGCTCCTTTATTCCCCCTTCATCTGGAAAGCGTAGAAGAAAATAGCATCGACTGTGCCCGCATATCCTGTCTTCTTGTGGTCTGTGCTCCCGGGAGGTTTATTCATTTACCTTGAGCATGCTACAGCGAGATCCCTTTAGTGTGATTACAGGCAGATGGAGGCTGTGTGTTGCAGGGGCTGCTCTCATTACACCGAGGACTGAGATTTGGGAAAGCTCTACCTTTCCACCCATATGAATAAACTTCAAACTAACTATTGCTTAACCTTTTTATCTCGCTGCCTTATTTTTTAAGGTCTCAGTGTATTTTTGTTTGAGCCATCAATTTAGTTTGACAGTTTCTTGATTCCTGTTCTCCTGAGCTGTCTGTCTTTGATTTACGTTTAGGTATTCGGGTCTGATTCGTGACTCGTCTTCCTGGGCTCTTGTTTCCTGAGCCCAGGGATACACTGTAAACAGATGTGGATGATAAAAAGTGGATAACAGCCTCCACCCTCCACTATTCCAGCAAGAGCAACATCATGGCGTAATGTTTCCCCCCCCCGTGTGTGTGTGCGTGCTCATGCATGCACGCCTACGTGTATTGTATACAAGTGGCTGTGTTTATACTTGTTGCACTCTTAGCTAATGCGTTCCCACACTTGAATACGACACCGCCTATCCTTTTCATCTCCCACATCTGCGGAAGAGAGAGCAAGCGATATGGCAGAGGAGAGGGTGCCAGAGAGACACGGAGGTGTGTGTATGCACATGTGCACGAAGACACACTAAAGCCAGAGTGATGAGAATTGGTGCCAGCTGATGATGTAACCTTTTCCATCCCTCCTCTCTTTGTTCTCCTCTTCCTCTGGCCGATGTACAACCAGCCTCCAGCCACTGTCTTCTACACTGTAATTTACTGTCATTTGCAGCCAAGCGCCGGAATCAGCTGACCTCATTTTCAACCCATCACCTTTTGCAGAATTAAAGTGAGGACAAGCTCACTTCTCAGGAGGAGTGGCGGAGAGATAGATCAAAAAGAGAAAGTGTGGGACTCAGAAAGAAACAAGAGGGAGATTGAGAGAGATCGACTGAGACGCAGCTGCTGAGCTGATCAGAGAATGATGTCAGTCGAAGACGTCAGCTGCAGGCTGAGCGCCGTAACTCTCCCCATGCTGCAGCTCCCGTCTCATTAAATGCAGGAATAATGTTAAAAAGCCTGTCTGCTGCTACCAACCTGTTGGCTCAGCACTGTGAGTCCAGGCTCAACTACTTAGTTAGTGGCTGCACTTACTGGACACATTGTATGACCCTTCAGGGTGGACACACAAGCACATGCAGCATGTTGGTGACTTACCTCTGAGAGAAAGGTCTGTGCTGACTTCTGTGCTCCTACATGCAGCAGGTACTCGTACACGTATAGAGCTAACCTGCACATAAAAAGAAAGAACACAGTGGGAAGAAGTGGGTCAGTTTGTGCATGGAGATCCAAGCAGTCAACGGTGCATGTTAGGTAAAACAACAATTTAGAAACACAAGAGAATTGGACGTTGTAGGCCAACAGATGTACAGAAGAAGACTCTCCTTAAACATCCCTGAACTTTTTTGAGTTTCAACTCTTTCTTGTGGATGGTTTCCAACCATCTCTGCCCAACTTTTGAGCCAGCAAATAAATTTAGTACCGAAGACAATTACACTTCCTACTCCATATTTAAGATAAATCCATATTTAAGAGGTTTCTCCCAGGATCGCCTAAAAATAAAGATGAAGAAGCCTACGCATGGATACGAATTGCAAAGCAGCTCCAAGATGCAATGTGCAGCGGTGTGTGAGGGCGTCACACTCTGTTACAAATCTCATGAGAAACAGAAAGACACACACCAGCTGAGGACGCACTAATCGTCTCTCGAATGCCAACCAGGCAGAGCAGCCTTTAAAGGCATTTCAAATTCACCCAACCTTATGCTAAACTTAAAACCTACCTGTTTGAAGAACAAACAGCGAGGTAATAAGAGTAGGATCGGTGGGACAGCACTGTAAAACACCTCAGCCTCGTTCCTCGGGGCTCTCCACACACTTCCTCACAAGGCTTTGATCACAGTAAGAATTAATTACAGGCTTGATTTGTTAATCAATTCTCCTCCCAGTGTGTCTGTGCCGGTGCTAACAGCAACATAGAGAAGAGGAGGGGGACGATCCACTGGGTCTATAAATACAAGATAAACATTGATCCACAGGAGATCAATAGTAGATCACTGACTCCTAATAGCACCCTGTAGGTTTGGATGGGAGTCTGGTGTAACGACATGTAGTCGCTGCACACGAATAATGAGATTTTTGTCATGAATTTAACAAAGGGGGTAATGTGCAGGAACATTTGTGCTTGATCCTCACATTTCCCCTGAAATCAATATTAAGCAGGTTAAGGGCTGAGTGGTAGGATTCCTAAGGTGCTGCCTCAGTGTTTTCATCTACCAGAGATGTGCTACATGTACAGTTTATGTCTTTAGCCACATAAGAAAAAAAGTTAGAAGTTGGTGTTCTGAGATTTGTATTACTGATTGACCTACCAATCCACCATTGTCTAAAGAAAATCAGTGAAAAACGTGGTGACATAGTGAAACTGCTAGTTTTCTCACACCAACAGGCCAAAACCCAAGGATACAAAGTTTGCCATTATACTGTATATGACAAAGAAAACAATTAAATTATCATGTTCAAGTAGCTGTAATTAATGCACGTTTGCCATTCATGCTCGGGAAATGACTTAAATGCTCAGTTGATTATCAAAATAGTTGCAGATTTATTTTCTGTTAATCGAATAATTGATTATTTGATAAAGTGATTCAGCCATACATACACTGATGAGGCACAACATTAGAGAGGACTAACAGGTCAAGTGAAAAATCATCTTGTGAAAATGAAAGGTTCTGCTGGGAAACCTGGGGTCCTGGTTTTCATGTGGATGTCACTTGACATTCATCATTTTTCCCCAGCTAGCAAAACCACAGGACTAAAAACACACCGGTGTGAGACACCACAGGTCACCCCAAGAGGTTCTGTGTCCATGGGTCAGAGTCCGATTCACAGTGGGGTCTCCATGGATAGGATTGGTTCTGGCATGTCCCACAGATTCTGATCAGATTGGCATCTGGGGAATTTGAAGGCCAGTGAAAAAGAGTGAATCCCCGGCCAAACTTTTCAGCTCTGGATTGATAGATTTATTTTAAATGTCAATGTTTCACTCACAAAGACCTTTCTCAAGACATAACACTCACAAAGTGACATAGTGCTCAAATACAACTCATAATTACATGACAGTCCAAGCATTATGTCACTTTGTGAAAGGTGTTTGTGACTGAAACATCATCAACCCTTTTTTAATAAATCATTTCATGCAGAGGTATAAAGGATTTGCAGCAATTTACACTTTGGGGAACAAGTACACTGGGATTACATCTTTTGGGGGATTTGATTCCCTGCACCACAAAAAAGAGATTAAGAAAGTGGTGTTTGTACTGATTTTGACTCATCTTGCACACTGAACTTGGAGGCCAGGTGACACCTTGAGCTCTTTGTCACATTCCTAGAGCCGCTCCTGAGCAGTTTTTGTGAAGCAGTGGGTTGCATTGTCCTGCTGGGGAAGTCACTGACATCCGGGAGGGCTGTTGCCATGAGCACTTGGTCTACAACAGTGTTTGGTTGCGTGGTGTGTCTCAATGGGATCTACATGAATGTCAGGACTCAAGGATTCCCAGCAGAACATTGTGTTGTAATAAGATGATCAACGTTGTTCACTTCACCTGTTCGTCCTTTTGATGTTGTGGCTTCCGCGTAAATGCACAATATATAGTAGATGACGCATGATAGTACCAGCTTTGACCTGGAGTTTGTTGTGTCTGTGTGTGTTTGTGTGTACATGAGTACGATTGTTTATTGTCAGGTGTAAAAGATGGTCACACCGGGATAGCAGCTGTCCTAGAACCCCCACTGAAAGGTGCTACCGGCCCGCTGTAGCAAATCCAGACTCCTCTCATATCGAGGTAAAAATAAACTCCCCAGACAGCCCTGTCTGCCTGTCTGTAGATGATGGACTGCACACCTTTCTGCTCCGCACACAGGTACTCCGTCTCCTCACCCCACCTCCCCCATTTCTCTCTTCTTCATCACTTTTATCCTCTGTCTCCCCTCTTCCTCCTCCTCCTCTCTCTCCGCCTTTCCTCTCTTGTTGGGGCTGCTTTCTTCTTGCACTCCTTTTGGTAAGAGATCATGTTTGTTTAATGATGAAAAGATAAAGGGAATCAGCGGAACCTCTTCCTCTCCATCTTTCCCTCCTTTTTTCCCATCCTGTCCTCTCTCTGTTCCCCCCGTGGCCTGGCAGTAATGTTTAACCAAAGAGATAGAGACAGAATGTTTCACAGGGACAAGGTTAACCGAACAGTGAGAGGCTTGACAAAACTCTTGACACCTCGACAACTGAACATGAATAAAAGATGCGGCTATTTTTTTCCACGGCACTGTACCACTCTGAACACTTCTAGGAACAAACTTGTTCAGTTGCTCTGTTCTGCATCGTTTTCCTGTCAACCTGTCGAAATCTGTCACTCTCCCCTGTGAACCCTTGCACCAGTTACAGCCGCATCAGCGTAGAACTATTTATTATTCCTGGAAAATCTCACGCATCTGCAATGAATACGGACAGAGCGATGATGACAAGCCTGATTGACCGCATGAATGAACGCATTGTGTAAATTGAGAAATAAAAGCTTGTTCTCGGCATGCACTGGCCTGTATCCAGTCAGCTATCCATTACCACACAAAACACACCCTCAGTAGCAGCCTTTGAGGCAGACTGAAGGGTTTGACCTATGATTGATTTCACAAGAGCTGTAAGATGCGACCTCTAGCCCCGATGTAGAGAAAGGGTCGAAGAAAGTCAGGGAACACTAGAAAGGTGGAAGGAAAAGGGGGAAAAGGTGATCGAATGAAAGAAAGAGAAACAATACAGGGCAGCAGAGGTGAGCAGGCTGTTGCAAGTTTTGGGGTAAAGATGAAAGGAAAGGAAAAATGAAGGACGGTTTAAATGCATCATCACTTCCAAAAATACACACATAAATCAAACTTAACCGTTCCCGTCTCCCTCCCTCCAATCTCTTATTTATTTAACACACACCAACTGAAGGCAGAGTCGTAACACGAATGATAAGCAGACGGCAAAGCATCAGACGAACATTCAGTATCTATTGAACTTTAACACAAAACTACTAATTTCCTCAAAGACGAGTGACAGGCTTTGAAAACACGAAGCCCCCTCATGTCGCTCTCTCATTGTTCAGCTACGACTTGAAAAAAAAAAAAAAGAAGAAGCACCCAACTATGTGGAACTCCACTGACTGACAGTCAAAATACTGAGCTGAGATAATGTTTGAGGATTAGAGGATGGGGGACTGCTCAAGGTCAAGAATCTAAATTTCACACAATAAAGTGGGAGCATTACAAAGACTCTCTTGTCATTAACTAAACTGTCACTTTAAATAATCTCTGCATAAGGATGTGAGGTAAAAGTGCTCCGAGACAGCCAATGCATTTATAATGGTTCTGACTCCACATTAGTCCCTCTGCATTAAAGCTCTTTTGGTTTTTGCCCTTGCTGTCGGACATACCCCACAAAATTGCAGACACTTTTCATTTCCTACCTGTCTGTCCTGGCAATTTGTGTTGTAAATAAGAACCACTTTAGATTAATCACAACTGCAACCAGGATGATTGAATAGATCAGGTGCCTCCCACTTTACTCACTCTTCTTATGTGCTTAACAGTGTGTGTGTGTATGTGTGTGTGCCATGTGAGGTAGTGGTGGTGAGTGGGTACAAGTGTAGAGGGTGAGGCACGGGGGGTGGGGGAGTTTAAGATCCACACCTGACCCTTTTCTCCTTCAAATTCAAGTGGTTTTGTCTTCTCTGAGTCACTTTTAATTATATTCATATTTACAAGCGACCCCCATCCTGGCTGCTCTTGTAAATCTGCAGCCGGCGAGCTTGAACAGTCAGAGACCGAGCTAAGCTTAATGAAGGCAGCAGGCAGAAACAGTGACTGGCTTCTGTGTTGCCTTGTTACTGAGCCGTGCAGAGAGGAGAGCGGGGAGAGGAGGAGAGTAGCTTGGAGCTCAACCACAACCTCATCTAAAGGCAAAGACATGAACCGATTTTCCAGGATCAGCATTTGGGAGGAACCAGTAGATCACTGCTAATCAATTTACTGCCATGGCGATCAAAGTCTGGCAGAGCTTCAGCTCACAACAGGCCATGGCTTCAGTGATTGGATTTGCTTGTTATAGATTAGCTCCAGATTATTTCACCCTTGTTAAAGATTGAAATGGAAAAGTGATTATACTTTTGATTGGAATTGGCATGTTAATTGACATATTTACAAGACTTGCTACTATGCTGACTAAGCCCAATAACACATTTTTGACCAGACAAATCAAATTAAATGTTCATTATTTGAAAGGAGAAGTAATAAAGCACTGAATAAATTCTTGCCTGTAAACATGTTATCCACGTTAGTGATGCACAAGTCACTTCTTCAGCAGATGAATTAAAGGTGGTCCTATGTGTCCACAGGGGTGTTGTTTGATGCGAGGCAACGCACGCTTGACCAAAACAGACTAAACCCTCCAGCGACCACGCAAAAAACCTACTGGCTGCACCTGATTGGAGGAAAGCCACTCGTGTGCTGCTGCTTTGGGATTTCCAACTGAACCAACATTGCAGCTCGTTTGGAAACTTTCTCTTATATGACAAAAATAGCTCAGCAATATGTGTTTCTGAAGACATTTTAGGCGAGAAAAAAGCCATGCAGTTGCAGAATCTGTCTTAATTATCCTACATTCCTACATTATTTCCTTCCCACATTGACAGTAAATGGGAGGCGTGAAAACGATGCGCCGTAACAGTTACAGCAAACCGGCAATATCTAGCCCCCACAGTACATTAGTTGCATAGAGAATTTCCTCATACATACTGCTGATAAAACTATCTAGTGCAAATCACAATCTTTATTTTGAAGCTACACATATTTTACTTAAAGCTATACCTGTTTCCTGTCAAATAAAAAGAGAGACAGTAGAAACAGTAGCTCCGGTCATCCTGTAAGTAACAACCTCTAAATTTGCCTTCTTTGCTCAAAGTTGGACAAACTGTTGGATGTGGGCAGTGGCGGGAAACTGTCTCTGCCCACAGGAAGTGATGAGTACAAACAGTCTCCAGCAGCAGTTAGCGAACACTGTGGTCAGAGAGGGATCTGTTGTCCCTTTTGGTACCTGGTATGTAATTATCACAGACTGTAACTGTACAAGTGTGCGCTCTTGTACAGATGTCAAACTACATTACAACACTACAAGCTGTAAACACAGAACTGACACCTTATGCAACTGATATGGTGAACTTGTTAGCAGACAGTGGCTTATCTACACGAGCAGCAGACGAGGATTAACATTTGCATTCACTCAGAGTCTTGTTCCTGGCTCCTGAATAAACGTGACTCCTTTAAGCTCTGTTTTGCTCTCCACCGGCTCCTGACAGAAATATCTGGCTCTTTAGCTCCACTTTCTTCACCAGACAGTCACTTAATTTGTCGTGTATATTGAGTCTTTACAGCCTTGTCACTGAAAAAAACAACTACTTGGAAATTATGCAGATGAGAGATTAAACTGTGATGGACTGGGGTAATATCTGTGGGTTAATTACTCTGAGTGACCTCTTTCATTACACATAGTCACCTTATCTGATAAAACTATTCATAATAGCAGAATTAAGTCCAATATGCAAAGTGAAGCTTATGATATGATCTGACAGGTGTGTATATAGGTATGACTTTGTGACTTTACCAGCTGAGTATAATCCCATTAGTGCTGTCTGAAATATGACAACTGAAATATGAACACTGTGAGGATACAGTTCATCTCACGTAACATCATCAGCAAGGCAAAGGCAGTTTTGAAACTGGTGGAACATTGCTTTAAATAAATGAAAATGGTGGCCTTTAGGGCCTACCATACGTCTTTCAGTGACCCTTGTTTCACTGTCTAAGTGGGTTTTTACAAACTCAGTTAAATGTGGGTTGATATTGCTTTGCGACCTGACATTTGTAGTAGGGTACATATGTATATTGTTACTGATAATGAAGTGAAATGTATGTAACGGACAACCTTCTAAAAAACAGAGTGGGAAACATAATTTAATGGCTTTACAGTTTTATCTATGGAATACTCGATGTAGATCAAGAAGCTCAAGATGATGTCACCCGGTAATTAACCTGCAATGTAACACACGTTCTCATTACAGTGCGATAAACACAGACTCACTGTATTAAACAATAGCATGAAATCGAAGTTTCCTAATCCTGCAGAAATGTGACAAGTGAGTTCTTGATAATTGTATAGACAAATGAACAAAAATAAGAACAGACAGCCAGATTCCACCATGGAGGAAAATTACAGAGAGGCAGCGAAAATGGGAGAAAGAGAGTGATGGGGTGACAGGAGCGTAGCAGAGAGAGATGAAAGGTTCTGGTGAAGAGAAGAGAAGAGAAGAGAGTGGAGGAGAGGGATTACAGAGACAGAAAAAGAAGGCAGATGGGGAGGATGGAGGTGATGGGTGCGAGCGGATGAGCCCCCAAGATGAATACTGGTGAGATCTGTAAACTTTCATATTCTAATGTTGAGGGATCCTCACTGAGCGTTGTCTCAGTTAGTCAAGCTCCCTGCTGTGACCTCCTTCTGCAAATTAACACAAAACCCTGCAACGAAAACAGTCAGGCCAAACTCAACCTGATTCCTTCTGTTCTCTAAGAGAAAAATGAAATGACTACACGCTGTGCTGAAAACATAATCTACAGTAAGGACGGAATGAAAGACACATAAGCATAGCATGCCTCTGAGAATATACTGAATTTCATTATATTTATATAAATGAATTTCAATGGGGTCTATGTGAAAGGTAATAACAATAGAGAAGTAATCCTAGATTGAACTAAGTCACAGTCAGGAAGTTGAAATACTGTAATTATCTCCTGGATATGCTTACCTTCTATGAAAGACTAAATTGCTGCTTTAAATCTCTGCTGTGTGTGTTCAAAGTAAAGAATAATGTTAGTAAAAGTGACACTGTGAAGTATCTACTGAGAGCTATAGTTTCTTTGAAGCACTTTGCTCTCAAGCAAATGGAACACTTCACAGAATAATAAAGCAATAAGGAGAAATAAAGTGACTCCTTTAAATTTCCCGTGGACATAACATTAACACCTTACGATAAATTAGACCTGCCGTAAACTGCGGTTTGGTAAAGCTCATAAAGTTTAGTTACGGCATCATTTTCAATGCTGTGACTGTATTTTGTGTTGCTGTTAATCAAATATCCCATCCTGTGTCATTAAAATAGGTCTGTTTTAAAGGCTTTGAATTTAGGTACAAAAAAAATGACAGATGGTTCTACAGACCAACCAATACTGGATGTTTGAGGCTGGTTCTGATATCTATAATTGGGACATCGATATGCGGCTGGTATTAACTTTTTAACATAAATGTCTAAACTGGACATTTTAAAGTGTAATGGTGACAAGTTTTCTAAATTACCTCACATCTAGTTTGTTTCTCTACAATGCAACATGCCCTTTTTTAATTGGTACTATTCATGTTTTTGCTGATGTTGTGCCTGATAGTCCCAAATTTCAATGCTACGTTCTCCCCTTTTGATGGCCATTTAATCTTGTGGCTCTTCTAGACTTTTCCAAAATTTACTGGACTGAATGACTCAAATTAGGATGCCCAACAGGTGATTTTGTGAAGCTTGTGATGTTCAAAGAAAATTACAGCCGCTTCATTCACAATGTTAGCTTACGGAAAAAGTCTTTTTGGGCCCCAGTGCATCACATGACGTTGTAGGTACACTGTTTTGCCACTAAGAAAGTTGGCTTCAAAGCAACGTAAACGCCTTTCGATGACTGCTGATGACGTATGAGGGTAGAGAAGGGTTGCACCATTTCATAGGGGGAGATTTCAACGACTAACCCTTGTACCCTGTTCTGAGGGGCACTCGAAAATGAGGGGTGAAAAATGGAAATGGGATTTAGTCTTTTTCTATTGCTTTCAGCTTTGACATTTATGCATTTACACTTTGTAACTGTATTCCATTGTTTCTGTTATTTTGTCCAGCCCCTCTATAGTCATCCTACAATCAGATTGGCTCTCTAGTATCAGGCAGTGGTAAAGACCTGTTGTTTACAGTTGTTTACTCCTTTCTGTTTGTGTCCTTGTCCACTGGCAGCACTGACTGTCCTCTCATGATATCACACTGCAGGCCACAACACAGATCCCAGACACCTGCCTTTAACTCAGATAGGATCATAAACATTATCATCATCATCATCTTTATCATCACGCCCTGTCTAAAGCAAAGCCAAGCGGGCTTTCACTCTGCAATCAAGCCTCCGAAAGCCCACCATCAAACAGACGCCACCTGTGGATGAGGAGAAAGTTGGCAGCTCGAGCTCCAGACAACTCTGGCAGGGATAGAGAGAGGGACCCCACCGTAAAAGAGAGTGCAGCCATCGAGCTTCTGCCCCTGCTGAGGACAGCCCTGTGTGTGACAGCCAAACACTTTCCCTGATTAATCAAGCCTAGCAGTGGGGCTTTACGTGCCATTAAGAGCCTTGCTAAATGACTTCACTTCATTCATTAAAGTGGAGCATCCTCTGCGGGTGGAGCGGGCTATGCTTGCCAGACAGCCAGGCAGACAAGTGAAAGCTGGGAGAGAGATGGTGGTAGGGCAGTGATGAGGGTGGCGGGGGCACTGAGGCAAGATAAACAACGACAAATATAGACCCATTACAATGCTGAATAATTCATCTTATACGCAGGGCTTCAGGAACACAACAGAGGAAAAAAAACAGCCCAAACAACCATGGGGGATTATGGAGCCTTTATACAGTGAGGAGCATCTTCAAAACAGGGCTATTTATGCACGCACCTTGTCTGGAAAAGGTACAGCGACAGGATCAAATCACTTTATGTGGAGAATCAGGCACCAGTGGACTAATCCCTGATGCATTTTCATTAGGCAAAAGTATAGTTTTAATGACTCAGTGCAGCGGAGTTGGACAGCTAGGTGCAGGTGGATTAATTGTTTAAAAGCGCCGGTCGCCGCATGCAGGAGATGCTTTGTTTGAGCTTTTCTTTCAACTCTTCTGCAAGCACAACAAACACAAAAAAGAGGACACCCACAGTAAAATTCATACACACAGTTTCAAAGAGGAAAAAGCTAGAAAAGAGACAGATTGTGGAATGCAAAGGCAATGAATGATACACACTGATAGCATCGAGGGAAGGACAAAGATGGGTAATTTACCAGTCAACAGAGAGATTAAGATGGAGAAGATGGAGGGAAAGATAAAGAGATAAGGATTAGCAGCAACAAGAGGACTAGAGGGGAGAGAGGAGAAGAAGTAGTCAGGGAGAGAAAGAGAGACAGAGAGGAGGGAGAGAGTAAATGATTAATGAAAGGAGCTGGGAAGCGCAAAGAGGGGAGGTCAGGACTGCGCAGAGTAGGAGTGATGCTGCAGCCGATGAGCAAAACTGAAAAGGACAATATTATCTTCATGCCTGCTGCTGTCACACACACCTTGATACTGACACTAGATTTACTCGACTAGACTACTAGACTTGGACCTTTTCTCCCCTTTTAATTCATAAAAACAAAAACTAGTTGGTCACTATCCTTTGATAGGTTTTATGGTTTTATTTACTCAAAAGAGTATGATTATAGCATAGTAACTACTATATGTGCAACACAATCAAATCTGCATGTTGATGAAGTTTTTGTGTAGAAGGAAACAACCATCAACACTGACATGATTTATTATTTAAGTGTGAAAAGACTTCCATTAGACTCCTTCAGCTTATGGCGAGATCTCAGTCAAACACATGCCTTCAATTAATCCCCAACTGCCAGTGTGCTGTGGCTCTATCGCTGGCTGCTCGCTGATGCATTTCTAATTGGTATTTTTGCTGATGGTCACAAGTTAAATCTATATTCTCCATTACTGCTCCATGGCCTCCCCTGGCGTCTCTCTAATGGCTCCAGCTAAAGGCAAGAGCACTTGTATCGAGACATTCATACATAGTATATTCTCTCTGACGCTGACCCGCCGCTGCGTAGACCTCAGCTACAGGTTCGGTGAACAGTCAAGAGTTGGGAGGAGCAGTGAAAAAGTTCACTCCAGCTTTGAAGATTAACAAAACATGTGTCATAATCCTGCATGGAATTAGGCTGAGGAGAGACACTCACACTCAAATAAAGTGTGCTTTATCTGCTCATGTTCCCTGTTTGGTCTCCACTGAGATGGTCCTAACACGCTGCTTTGCTGAGCAAATGTTTGTCATAGCCTTTATCCTTCTCACTTCCACAACACATAGTAAAGCCCTTAGTGGAGCATTGGCTGGCTGACAGGCCTGAATGCTCCAACACCGGCTTGGCAAAGCTCGGCGTAGCCAGCGCTGGTTGAGAGTGGTCGGGGTGAACGGAGCTGGCTGACTTCAGAACTGTGTGAGAGGTTGAGCAGCCACACAAATAAAATCACTGTGACATCATGCAAGAGGCTGATAAATGCTTTCACATGAGCACTCGAGGGATAATGATGCTGATCTGCAGCATTATACTGTATGTCCTGCATTCAGCTGATAAATAAAAGACGAAGGAATGTTTTTCATAGTTTACATGACAAAGACACAAAACCATGTGGCTGAGAACAGTCCAGTATCTTTTAGGGAAATGTTCCTCCTGCAAAGAGGAATTTACCAGCAGAGAGGTGAAATATCATGCGTAGTAGTATAAGTCAAAAGAATGACGTTCATATCCTGACAGAGAGGAAGACTCCTGCGTTCCTTGGCTCACCTCAGTGTAGACCTTGTGTTTACCTTTCATTAACTCGAGATCTCACAATCCTCTCCTCCCCCTCCCAACGGCTGGGACAGTCAAAACAGCCACTCGATAGATAAAAAAAAACCTCTAGATTCTAATGTTTGAGTTATAAATTGTTTAATAGATGTGCTGGGACAGTTTTTGCTTCTGTATCTCTGGAATACACGTTTAATAACAGCAAATATATTTATACTGAAACTGTTGTTTTAAACCTGCGTCTTGATTTTAGGATGCCACTTTACATCTGGCCAGGGACAACAGATGAAAACTAGCCTCTTGGCTAATTCTGGCATATTTACAGCAATGTTCATCAATATGCACTGTCCCTGACAAATAAAATGAATAAAATGAAAATACCCACAAGAGCTCAAATGCAACATATTGTTACTTGATTCAAAATTCACAATCGACCACAGGGCACTAACACGGACTATAGGGTTTCAGTAAACAGTGTCCGATTCTGATTATGCTTTTTGGAACCTTTATGAGAGAGAAGAATATTGTCAGCTCATGTAGTGACTACATGGTCAGAGGGACAGAGACTGATAACAGCCAACTTATCAAGACACTCTGACCACAAGTCTAACTGTAGCTGCAACCCCCATCCTGTGTTGTAAGGACAGCACAGACTGTCTCTCTAAAAGACTACACCCAAAACCATCTTCCAACCAACCTTCTTCTCCTATCTTCCAATATGCTGGGCATGCGACATAGCAGACAGATAAGACACCGAGTCACACAGACTGAACGTAAAGTAAACTAAATGTAAGCAGAATAATGCACAAATGAAATTTTCTTATGTCTCCGTGGAGGAAGCTTAAATATATAATCTTAATTATAATAGTGATTATAAGACCTGATGTACAATCACAAGCTACATTTAATATAAAACAACAGTACAGTACATTACAGTACAGTACTTGTGTCGGATCAGTACCTTGAGTTTAGCTACCAAAATCAGCATTGTAAGAACAAAAGTGGCATCTCTTAACAAGTGTTGCTATGAGTTCACTACTACACATAGTGACTGATGGGCCATTTTATGACAAAGGTATTTTCCTTTTGTCTGACAAATATTTCAAAACCTAAAGATATTCAGTTTACTACCACAAAAGACAAAAAAGAAGGTAATGTTTGGTATTTTTATCATCTGTCCTACTTACAGTTATAGATGACCAAATCCATTTAAACAAGTGCACCTTTTTCTGCTGTTGTTTAAATTCCTGCTTCACGTCACGGGAATGACTGTAGTCAAATAAAACACGAGTGTACGTCTTGACGATGGCGTAAGAATATTGATAAATTCATCATTTTGCTTTGTGTTAGTGTTTCGGTGAAAACACTGGCTGTGAGTTCAGTGGGTGGTGTGTACCAGACTATGTTGACTGATCACAGCTCTGGCAGGATACGCTCCCCCACTCGCATCTTGAAAACAGCAAATTAGTGCAGCTGCAATTAAGACTTGAACAGACAATACAATAAAAAGGAAGCCTGATACAGGCACAATCAGACAAAGTGAAACAGTTCTTGTTCTGTCAGCAGTGCAGAGACTCTACTGTCTCACAGAGCAGACAACAATGCCCAGGGCTGAGATAACAGGAAATGCCAGCTTATCATAGAGAGGGAGAAGCGGGGAGAAATGGTGAGAGAGCGTGATGGGTAGCTCTCTGTTTACGAAGAGACTAATCAAGCAAAAATGCAGTTGTGTCCGTTATATAAAAATCTCTTGTTTACAGGTTTCAGCCAGTAAGATTTTTTTTTCTACAAGTGAAATTTGTTTGCAGAACATGTAAAGTGGATAAATCAAATAAAAGCAGAGGCAAATCCATCACTTTCTTAATTTGAGTTCCATTTCATTGGCTTTGATTTGTTTAGATTGAGTCACCTCTCGTGGGGAGTTTGTTTAATTTCACAGCTGAAAGAACACCAATGATTTTTAGGAGTGTTTTCCTTGTTCAACTTTCTCTACAAGCTATTACAGTAAATTTTGAATGCAACACAGTCATAAAGCCCAGAATATTAAACTGCTGTTTACAGACAGAACTTGGAGTTTGATGACAACACTTAATGATCATACGCGGGTAATTACTGCATTCTTTTAAAGTCTATTTTCTGTGTTTCACAAGGAGAGGAGAGCTTAATGGATTGTGAGTGTTGAGGCAATACTGAGCAGTTGTACATGTAACAAAAAAAATAACTAGCTCTGTCGACAAAATGGCCAAAACACTGATGCTGGAAGTAATAGACTAGCTGCAACTAATTGCTTTCTCCATAAAATGTTCCAAAAAATACCTCTCAAATGTCTACAAATTGCTTTTTTTGTCCCACCAACATGTTATATTGACAGGACAGCATATTTTACCTTTTGATAGGCTTCTTCAACCAGCACAAGTTTTGCATTTTTGGTAAATAACTTAACTGATTAATTAATGAACAAAAAAGTCACTGATTAATTGTTCATTGACTGGTAATTTTTTAATTATTGGTTAAAAAAGACAACTGAAGAACAGACCTGATGATTCAACACCTCTCTAAAAGAACAAATAGGGAACATTGTTACGTTAATGAAGGAAGGATTTATTGCAGGACTGTTTCATTCATGTGGTGTCAAAATAATTGATAAACGCTGCCTCATGTCCGAACAACTAAATCTGCTACATTTTGGTACATGACATCCAGACTTTGAGGTCACATACACTGAAATATAACTCTGATAACAAGTCAGGTGAAGTAATGTTTTAGCGGTTTTAATGAATTTACTGGTGCAGCAACAAGTCTGGGACAAAATAACTTTTATTGAGTTGTTTAACCACTTCGAGCAATAAAATGCAACACATCTCATTTGCTGCATCCAGGTTGTTTGCACATAATTACTAAAAAGTTCATAAACACACTGAACTCGGATGAACGACTTCACAACTCTGGAAATGGGGCCATCTGAGGAGCATGTAAGTGCCCGGTTACACCACGTCAGTTTTAGCTGCAGTGCTGAACTGATGACTGACTGTGTGAGCTCGACCTACCTTATTCCTAGCCCTCATGATACCCTACGCAAATTAGGGCACGTCTTGTCACTTAATGAGCGAGCACTTTCCATGGTAACAGGACGCTAATCCTCATTCTTAGAGTGATTTGTATGGCGTATCATTCATACATGAGTGAGGGAATACTACTAACACTGTTAGCCCACTTAGCTAATGCTTCTAAAGTCCCACCAAGCACCGGAAGTATCACCCTTAACCTTTTTCCCAGTAACCTTCCCAGAAAACTAATCACGGGTGCCTGGTAGCTCACCTGGTAGATTGTGTCGGCCTACAACATTTACTAAAGGCTGAGTCCCTATCCTAGTGGACCAAGCTTGCTGTTTACAATTTACTTGCTGTTTAAAGTTTACAATGATAATGGTGGCAGGTTCACCACTGTCATTTCTTATTAATTGCCAAATGTCCTTGGTTTAAGACAAAAACATGCTTCTCTTTCTAGCCAGTACCGGCAAAACCAACAAGTTTCTCCGGCAGATTTTATCAATTGTAGCTAGCTAGCTAATTAAGCTAACGTTGGTCGAAAAGTTTCTGCCTGACTAATATTTCAAGCTGACTGGTATTAAAACAAGAACCTTGTGGGAGCTCTCAAATATGCTACTTGGTGACTGCATACGATGTACTGCTGAAAGCTGCAAGTCAAAATGTCCTCATCCATAAAACATGGACGAAAAGGAACAGCATGGTTCTTGTATTGCAGTGTAGTCATAGTACAGCTCATAGTTGGTCTCACACAAGGCTGTACACATATTTTTTCACTTTATGAACATGTTTCTCAGGTGTAGCTGCCATCATCTGAGCCCGGTCGCGGCTTCCCTGTCATACAGTAACGTGCAGGAACTTGAGTGTCACTCTCCCGCCTGCACCGCAGACCGTCCAACGTCACACCGACATTGTTCGGCTCACACAATGCAACATTCCTCAATCAGGAGCAACTCCACCAAAACCAGAGGGAGACGGAGACAACTAGGAGGACAGCACTGCTCTAATCTTATAGGATTAGAATTCTTTTCTACTGGATCTAATAGGCCTCTATTCTTTTGAACAACAAAGCTTCGAGATGAGATAAAAAAAAAAAAACTGACACAGATGAAGGCAATCTAGAGCAATTTAGGAAAGAATGTGAGGCTATTAAGGCCTGCACAGAGGCTCGAGAGGAAGTATAAATAACCATTCAGAGAAACACATCTTGCTGCAACATGAGGTTGTATACATTAGCAGTAAACTGTATGCTCTGAGATGTCTCTAAATGAATAATACTGTTTAATAACAAGAAAAAACACACTAAGTCGAGGTAAAAACACGCACTACTTGTACTTATTCCCAGTCAGTAAGCTTCAATCACTGTTGCCCTGCTCTGCATGGTGTGTCACTCATTTCACTTATCACTCCTGCTTCTCTATGGATGAGAAATGGCATTTAGTGGACCTTAAAATGGCAAGAACTCAATGACAGAGATTTAAATCCTAAGCGAGAGGATATACTGCCTTGTATTCAGGGGGGAGAAAATGTCATGGAGGACTTTATAAGGATCAGTGGACAGACGGCCTGTATGTGGTCACGTAAGGACGATTCATTCATGGAGAATTAAAGTGAAGAACTCTGTGGTTTAACTTCACAAAACAGACAAGGGACAACTGAGGCCAAGACATTAAAATAACTGAGGTGTTTGCAAACAGAATATGTGTGTGTATATATATATATATATATATATATATATATACATATATATATATATATACATATATATATATATATATATATATATATATACATATATATATATATATACATATATATACATATGTGTGTGTGTGTGTACATATATATACATATATATATATATATATATATATAGATAGCTAGAGAGAGAGAAAGAGAGAGAGAGAGAGTCTGGAGCAGTTCCTAAGCCTGGCCGTCACGCATGCTTAACCTTGCGCTAGTGCCTGTGCGATGCAGCTTGCATATCAATGATGGAGGAATATCAGCAGAGAGGCCGCCGACCAACCTCCACTATACTCAGCAGGCAGGGGAGGCACAGCAGCATCCGCACTTACACTATGGCACTGACAACAGAAATTCAAGTTAGACTACAGTGTCGAGCACAAGAGCTGTTATCATACAGTAAAAGTGAGACGCAGCTGACTCATGTTGATAAAAATAAAGATGTGCGTTACATCACTGGTAGGGCTGTACAAAATATTTTCAAGCTTCAAAGCTTCATTCATAATGTTGACATTCAAAGTCTAAATACATATTCAATTGCTGTGTTGTCTTTTTGTTGATATTTCTGCACAGTTGCACATTAGATCAGGTGACACTTATATTATCAGCAGGACTGCCATCAGAAGGGAACACCAGGTAAGTTGTCCAGGGCCCTGGATCATGGTAGGGCCCAAAAGGGCACTCTAACCCATAAATCTGCTCGAGGTGCTTTTGGAGATCATCTTTCCTGGGCACAAGCAAGACTAATGGCGGCCCTCATATCAGTATTTCATTGGTTGCTGTTTAGGATTATTTCATAGCCAATAACTCCAGAGCATTATAAAGTCCAAAAGTCAAAATGTATTGAAAAGAGACAGATGTAATAATTTCCATAAAATGTTTTATCCAGCAAAATATTCTGCTTCAATCCATGTGTTGGACAGTAACCTTTCAAAAACAAAATTTTCAATGTGGTCATAAACTCAGACACAATTATAATAAATTACTTAAAAAAAGGTCATATTATGTACCTGCATTCGCTCAGCACGTGGCGCTGCATTATGATGTCATCACTTTCATACCAATTACTGCAGAAAGATGCCGAAGAGATCATCAGTTTGGTTCACTTATATTTATTACAGAAAGTTGTATAAAAGACTAATTTAATCTCATGAATCAATTAATTCAAATTGAGGATTTTGATTTGGTTTTTATTATTTTTAGGGTGATGATGTCACAGTAAATGACAACATACATTTAAAGCTTCATTTCAAAACATCAGTAGAAGCTTTAAAAAAAGACATTCAGTACCTGCCTGATTACTGGACATTCAGGGTAAATAAATGCGGATGCTGGATGTTTCTGACAAAAGAAAAAAAATGTTGGACTGCAAATCAGTAAAGCAGTGAGCAGGCCTCAACTGAATCTATAGACAGTAAGTGTTGTTTCCACCAACAGCATTTACTTTTGGCTGCAGCTCTCATGTTACAGGAAGCGCTTTGAGGGAGCGTCCTGACTACCGGGCTGTGGTTTGGAGCAAAGCTGTGCATATTTGGTGTCACCAGGGGCAACAAAAAAAACCTTCCTGACAAAACCACAAGTGCTACTACTAACAACAGGAACAAAGCCTGACAGCATGGATTGCACTTCCAAGTCATGGTCAACAAAGCATACTATAAAATGTCTCCCTCTCTGCTTCACGTCTCGCACTCATCCACAGTGCACTGATGTGAATCCTCCCCTCACCAAATGTCAGTATCTTAATCCCAAAGATAAATCTGATACAGTGTAACTTTTGCAAGGAGTGAAGAGAAGAGAAGAGAAGAGAAGAGAAGAGAAGAGAAGAGAAGAGAAGAGAAGAGAAGAGAAGAGAAGAGAAGAGAAAGATATGATGTGACGGTGTGTTTCTAATTAAAACAGAAGCATTCAGGGACACCCATGGGGTCCTAAGGGACCAGCACCGGGTGATAAACTCACTCTTCCGTATCCTCCGTCTTTTGAAGGCAGTGATAAAAGACTTTCAGGATGCTGTGCCCTCTCCTCCTCTCTTCCCTTTCTTTCCCACATGCTATCTGATGCCGACAGAGGCTTTTTGTCACGTCGATCCTTCCCAAGGACCCCAAGGCGTCCTGTGAGGGTGCCTTCTACAGGGTCCTCTCTGTTGATTGACACATCACCCCTTTTTCTGCCTGCGTCGATCAGAGGCTGTCTCCCCCCCCACCCCCCCGCCTAACACAGCTCAATAAGAGGCCGCTGCTTTGATAGCAGTTCTGTGGCAAGTTACATCTCTGGCAGCGAGGATAAGAGAGAGACTAGGAGGGATGCCAGCAGATAAAAGAGAACTTTTAACAGCCTCTATGTGTTCAGCAGGTTAAAAAGTGTTTTCTATCAAGGCCTTGTCAAACTGTCATCATCACTTTCGTCTGAAAACAGCTCTGTATACGCAGGAGAAAAGAAAACATATCAGAGCTCCATTTCTTGTCTGGTTTTCTTGTAATCCCAGATTGATGCTAATCTAAAATGCCGTGAGGATTAAATACATAGGCATCAATATCTTTCTCTGACCGTCAGTGTTGGTGAAATACGACAATAGAGACGCGGTGACAGTTCTCTGGGTTCTCATAGTTGTTCACAAGTGTCCCATGAGAGCTGGAGAGGCTATTAGCTGTGTAATGATCACTGGATGTTGCGGTTCACATTCTCACAAGGCAGCGTGACAGCCAGATGGAGGTTGATTTTTGAGGGTGAAACATATGGGGAAAGTGCTGTAAGCAGACAGCTCAGATGGGCTTACTGACTTACACACGCAGTATGCTCTCTATTGACCCAAAGCAGCACAGAGCGGATAAAGACACTCACATTATCACGCAATTTTATATTGTTCTCTGTCAACAGGGAGGAGCAGAGCTCAGTTAAAGCTGAGGCCTCACCATGTGGCTCTTATGTATAGGGTGAGGGGACTCTCACCGGGGCTTTTTACTCCGTCACTGGACTTAAGCCAACAGAACCAGGTGTGGCCACTTACCAATGTAAGTGATCCACAGAGAGAGTGTAGAGTGCAGAGGTTCCGACTCACGGCCATTATGGAGCATTAGACCATGAGGTCCTGCAGGATATCACCCGACCCCGTCTGACCTGGACACAAACTCTCTCGTTCCGTTCTGATCTTTCTTTCATTCAGTGCCTCTTTTTCTTTCTTTAACCACTAAACTGCTGACCTGTTGTCGAACTTTTAATTTGTTTTCCGCTATTCGAGTCTGATACTCATTTATTCCACCAAGCTGACCGACAACATATGTTTGTCCTCTGGCTATATTCCTTTGTTCATGCTCTAACAAATGATCTTCCTCACTCCTTCCTCTAATGAGTGTCATTTCTCAAGGACACTGAGATCGTAGCAAACAAACAAAAAGCTCATCAATTACATTCATCAGGTGGCAGCTGGCACAAAATCAGTTTCCCCCGAAAAGTTTGACGGAAGGCATTGTGAGCATACAGTATGTGTGTGTGAGAGATGCTGCTCTATTTTTATTGTAGTTCTCCTGTAATGCGACTCACTGTCAGAGCCAGAGTGGCAGCCTGAATCGCTTCTATCGGATAAACACTCCCAGCATGCACTGCTTTGCCTCAGTCTGCGCAATGCTGCATTGGCAGCCTCCTGGCAGGATTCTGAGGTGTCTCGGTTCAGAAGTAGCTGTTTGTGTGTGTGTGTGTGTGTGTGTGTGTGTGTGTGTGTATGCGTGTGTGTGTGTGTGTCTGAGTGTGTATGTGTGTACGTATGTGTGCAGAATGATGATCCTTACAGCACCACAAATGCTTAAGTCTGCACCAGATTTATGGCTGGTTGGACTTTTTACAATTGTGAGTATACAGCTTATAAATCTGATAAGTAAAAGAAAAACTATTAAAAAAAAAAAACAGGTTTCACTTTCTAGGAAAAAGCCCGCAAAGGCAGATACGTGCTGTACTGTATGTCTGTGGGACTGAGAGAAACGGAGAGGAGCGAGAAGACTTGTCAGCATGTGTGTGTCTTTTAAGCAGTGTTTGTTCCATGTTCATTACACGCACAGAGAAAAGGAAAAAAAGGAATGTGTACTATGCGCTGCGATGCAACTCGCTCCGAACCACAATCCCAGAACTATGTGGAATGTGTCCTCCGACTGCCAGTGACTGAGACCTACACTCGTTGAACAACTGCAGTACACAGTCAGTGGTCGTGTACTGTCACTCCGAATCAAAATCAAGTGCGGACCGTTACACAGGTACAGCCAGAGAGAGAGGGAAGAGATAGCTGAACAGTGTTGCCATCTGAAGGTAAAGAGTTCACTACAAGCACACAGGTGTAGAGTACGACTGCAGCTAAAGATTATGTTCATTAACATTTAATCTGATTATTATTTTCAACATTAATCAATTAATGGTTTGGTCTATAAAACGTAAAAAAAAAAAAAAAATTAAAAATACTAATCACAAAGTGTCAAACTGCTTCTTTTGTCAAACCAACAGTCCAAAATCCCCAAAACTCTTTTATTTACCCTCAAAAATGTCAAAGAAAAGCATGTTACTCAGCAGCAGCTATACACCTTGCTGCCAACAGTTTGTTATTGGAACTACTTTTACGGTAGAAATGGGCCTAATCAAAATTATTGATGGCTAAGTCAGGGATATTGTCTCTGTTGACTCTTTCAAATGTCATTTTTCAGAGCTTTGAACAACACAAGCAAGTTTTCAGAGGCAGATTTCACATAACTGTGGAACATCTAACTATGTGCATGGCACAATACCGTTAGAGTTCAGTGAGACGATGTGCTTATTTATCCATTTTTATGATTTCTGTAAACAAAACATCATTTTCTTACTCATCTGCTCCTCTTTATCTGCATACATTCCTCTGTAAAGGGTACACATTAAATAAAGTAAATTAATTAATGATAACACCAGGCTTTTTACAAGGAAAGACCCTATCTGTGGAGCACTACATTCATTTACTGCTAATGCAAAATTAACTTTCCTACTGCTGCAGCTTCATATTAAAGTGACAAAATACGAGTTATTATGTAGTAGTGAGTAGTGAGTTTAACGCTTACTGCTATCATTCATCAAAATACGTCTACAGCGCAAAACAACAGTCAAAATTTTGCCAAAACTGTGCTTTAGCTTCGCATTTTGAAAACTATTTCTCCATCAGCTTATCAGTTAACTCTCCTTAACATCGTCACGTGATTAGAGAGATGTAATGTGACTCTGTTGCTGCGCAGAGCTGGCACCTTCAGTTTAAAATCCCTGCATCTAAGTATTTATTAAGAAAGAGCAAAGTGATGGCGGTGGACAAGTAATGTCACAAGTAACATGTAACAAAACAGCATTACATAAAAAAGTACTGTAGTGCTGCAGAGATGCCCTGACTTACAAATCTTGTTCTTCAAATGAGCTTCTTAAAGACTTAAAATGTCACATCATCATGATTTTAATAGTTGTTTTCAGTGAAAATGAAAACTTTGAGGCAAAATTCATTCCCACGAGTCATTTCATTCCCACAATCACAATATCTGTCAAAATAATTGTAATACGATTTTTTTTTTACCTAATCTTGCAGCACTTTTTTAAGATTAATTTCTATTTGACATCATTTTGAGATGTCAAACCTTATAATGATTCTTGCAGAGAACTTCAAAGGTCTGAAAATGTTTCGTATCAAGAGCATAGAAGCTGTAAGTACCCACACTATTCCTTATAAGAGAGAGTATGAAGCTTCCTTTTTTTTGTTTGGTAATCTCGGGCAGACTGGATACTGTAAATCTACAACTTTATACAGCATTTAATGTAGAATCTTTATTAAAGCGCTGCATTTTGTGATTCTCCTGAAGCAAGGTTTTTATCACCTTATATTACTTTTTATCTCCAAGTAAAGTGCAAAACCACCGGATAAACATTTGAAAATCTGCGTTATATTAACCTGGAGAAGTGGAAAAGTTCCCAACATGCATTTGTAGCAAGGGCGCGCCACACAAATCAGATGCTTATCGCACCCACACACCAGTGAACAGAGCTGCACAGAGGTCAGTTGCATTTAGAGCTCCTCTACATCTACATGGGCGAGACGCCAGGGCCCTGTGTCTGCGGGGGTCCATTCTGAGGTCAATACTACAACACTGTAAACTAATGATCCAGCAAATTCCCTCAGTCCTGCTCTCTCCCCTCCTCCTTCTCTCCCTCAATCTGTTGTTGCCCTCCGTCTCTCCCAGTCTCTGATCCCCCGCTGCGCTGCAGAAATGAGAAACAACTGAAGACTCGGCAGCGCTGGGCCCGCTCTGCTTCTCCGATACACACCACTGATAAACAAGGCTGCTTGTTAAGAGACAAATGGAACTCTGCCTCGCCTGATATTTGCCTTTCGCTGTGTTTTCATCTAGTGGTTTTTCTTGTCACCCAGTCCTTTCTTTGTGTCGTGGCCTTGACATCAATGCCCAGTGGAACATCACTCTGGCTGGGTAGCGAAAACACAGATAACAAAAAGGATCTGCGTGGAAGTCTAAATTAAATGCGATGCCAAACAGCAAGACATAAAAAGTAAGAAGTTTAGTGTCTGCAGGACAGAGCTCGCCTGTTTTGATTTCATAAACACTTAAGTGTAGTATCGCAGGGTCATGTGTCAACATTTCTGACAAAGTCCACCACAGAACAGAGCTGCAGCAAAAACAAAGACGCCTCTGCAGATGGTAAATTCACAATAAATAGACGCAGTGCATTTGTGGCTGCGACGTTAAACACATGCTCAATAACCCAAAAGTTAAGTAACAAAGTTTGGGTGGATGTTTCCTTTAGAGACAGCAGGTAATCCACTTATAGGCCATTGACACAGCGCACCTGAAAAAGCAAACTGAAGTCTCTTCGTCATAGGTTAATCTAGCTGCCCTGATACTTCTACAGAATAAGTATCTGCTGCCTTTTACCAACAGAAAGGCTTATCTCATACACTACATGCTTACACAATCACACACACACGCTTACATTTTTTCACACAGAGTATCTTCCAGGCCTCGAGGAAGATTTCCATCTCTGCCTGTGTCAGTGCATGCAATAAGTCAGCGAAAGAGCCACACTGCTCTGTCCTATCCTTTTCATATCGATTGGGGATAAAGAATGGGGCTCAGGGGACGGAGCTGTACACTCCATCACACTGTTGACAAACATGAGCGAACTGGATTCAAAAGACACAATAAATAAGCAGCAGTAGCTCGGAGCAGAGATGAGATGATTAACATACTCTTACAGGCACACACACACAGGTTAAATGCAGTGTACTTTTTTTCTTCGCATAGTTTTCATCACACTTCTCCATCTCTCCTCTCATCGGTTAACCAGAGAGGTGAAGTGACCATACACGCGTTTGGCTGCTCACACTGAAAAGGCACATCATCAATAAGTACATGCTCCTGCTTCCCAGTGGGTGCTGATCTATGATCCCTGCTCAGTGACCATGTGACCCTCAGCATCCAAAATGTACTGAGCAGCCATGCCCGGCTGACTGCAACCGAATGGGGGCTTCACCTTAAAGCACTCTGACACAGGAGCTGTTACCAGCTGCGAGTCAGGTTAGGGAACATCTGGATTTATTGTTTGTTTTTTTACATGTCATACATTACAGGAGGTAAGATGTAGATCATGTGCCAAATTGTTAATCTTTTTAAGTTTGGGTATTTGTAGCATATTTGTAGAGTTTAACATGTCCACATCCAACACTAACTACAATGTAAAAGCTCATGTCTGATAAGGAAAAAAGCCTAATTAGTTCCACTCTTGGGTCAAACTGTCTGTCTGTGAACCCTGTCAGTGTGCCATGACAAGCATTCCTATTAAAAACGCCGATATGTAAACACAGTGCTGTGCCCCCTCTTCTACATGGGCAGCTACTTCACGAAAAGCCGGATCGACTGTCCCTGTCTCTCCCAATGTGGAGCCAAGCGGACTGTCTGCTGTCACAAATCCCCCATACTGTAGCTGTGACTGGACTCAGGGAGCGTGGCATGCAGGCAAGAGACAGACTGTTTGGAAAGCGACACCTCCAGACGCGCGGCGGCGTGTGAGCGGGCAAATGCGCGGACTTTGTTGCCGCTTCCACCGACGGACGCACGGACGGTCGCGAAGGTTCATGTTTACAAAACTGCCACAATGTCACCAAGTCGGAACAGTTAAACACACGCGCAAAACACACGTAAACCAACGCGAAAACCACAAGGTAATGTTTACAATGAACTATCTGTGGATGAGATGATAAAGACAACGAGCGCAGAAATGCCAAGACATCACAATATGTTGCTGGACTCAGAACCTAAAACAATGAGCTGTTGGGCAGAAACTGCGTGTTTAAATCCTAACCAACTGTGTCCGGTCGCAATAAAACCCCGCCGACAAAATGTCTATCTTTCCTCAAATAAATGAAGCAGTCAACTTTCCAAGCCTTCACAGCGCTGAGCGGAGAGCCCCATGCCGCTGAGTGTGGCGCCGTGTGCCCTCCCCTACCGCAGCTCGGTGTGTGACTGCCCCTGGCCGCTCATGAACTTCCCTCGCAGCCGCGGTTTCCTCCCCCATAAATAAAACTTACTTTTCTCTGGCTTGGCTGTCGGACGGCACGTTGCTACTCTTGCCTTTGGCGTACATGCTTGCAGAGAGCTCCGATTGTCACGCACCTGTCAACCCATCACAACCTCCCTGGGCACAGCCCCGTCACCATGGTGACACAAGCAGCGTCGTCTCCCATTGGATGCCCCGCTGTTCGGGACCGCCCGCTCGCCATGGCAACCGCCAGTGAGTGACAGCTGCGTGACCACGCCCCCCTCCGAATAGCCCCACCCCCATCTCGCTCTCTCTCTCTGCTCCACTCTCTCTCTCTCTCCCTCTGCTTACCCAGTCTGTCTGTCTGAAGACTGTCTGTCTGTCAGTGTCTCTGCCATCCTGTCCCTGATTGGAAAGACTCTCCTGACATGCAGACAGACAGACAGACACGCACACACATATATACACACACATACATCCACACTCCCTCCCTCCATTCTCCTCTCTCAGTGCAAGAGGGGGATTTGAAACCGTCCAACTAGGATTTTAAACAACTGGCTTTGGCTGTTCCTTTTATAGACAATCACACCCTCTACCGACGCACACACAGCGCATTGCGCAAACAACTCTCGCAAATATAAACTGCATTTCATTGGTGTTTATTTACAAAGGTGTTAAGATATCCAAACATGTGTAGAGCGGAGCATGTTGGGAACAGACGAGCGCCACCGAGGGCCTGTAAACAGCACACCCAGCATGCACAGGGAGGGTGTAATGTGGGATGATGTGGCCACATAAGAAGCTTTATACATGCTGGAGAAGCTGCTGCTGTGCAAACCTAGAGGAAATGTCCAGTGATGCTTCAGAGAGGGGAAGGACATTGAGGATGATCAGCTGTAACGTATAAATGATGACCTTTTGGAGAAACAACAGCTGAAATCCTCTGAAGGCCCTGCACTGTAGGAGTGAATTCTTGACGACTGGTAAGGGGAGCTGTTGATCATGGAAATAACACACGTTTGGCACATTTGCAGTCCTGCTTTCCAAAAGCTAGAGGTCATGGTGACTGTAAAAACATCTTCATAGAACACTGTGTGCATGCATGTGTGTGTGTGTGTGTGTGTTTGGATATGCAGCAGGGAAGAAGTGCTACGTCATGCTGCTGTCCAGTCTGGCAGCAAACAGAGAGGAGGGTTCACTCCACTGTCACGATGTACTTATTGCAAATCCACTGAGAGAAAGAGCGCACGAGAAAAGAGATGGACCACAGCTTGGTGCCGTGCAGCATCTGAAAAACACTACAGACTGTCGTACAAAACGCTGGATTCCCAGACAGTAGTAGGCTCTGGAAAGATACAGTGTGTGCGTGTGTGTTACAGAGTGTGTTAAGGGCATAACACAGGGGCAGCAGTGTTTACGCTTACGCAATGCTCCCGTGATGTGACCCAGTTGGAATGGATGCACACTGCTTCATTCTCTCTCTCTTTCCTGTCCTCTCTCATCTCTCTCTCTCTCTCTGTCTCTCTCTCTGTCTCTCTCTCTCTCTCTCTCTCTCTCTCTCTCTCCCTGCCTCCCTCCCCATGTGTCAAATGAACCCCCATCCCCCTGGAGAGAGGCGGAGGTTCTATTTCAGACAAGCAGAACTTTTGGTTTTGGGATGAGTCCCTCGGGGTCGATCACCATGACAACCACTAGCAGGCGATAACCATGTGTTCCAGAGGATGGTGGAGGAGGAGGAGGAGGAGGAGGAGGATAGAGGAGGCGATAAAGAACGAGGAAGCGGGGGAGAGAGAGAGAGAGGATGTAAAGGGTTACAGGTCATGTTACGTAAAAAAAGTCAAATCAGATCAAATGTGAGCCGACGAGGTCGCTTGGTTCGAGTCATATCATCATGTACACTATCATCATATTCATATGTGCAGGGATTCAATCATCTGTCATGTGACTTATTGGCACCACTGAAGGTGAAGTGAAAATGACAGGCTGTGAAAAGATAGAGGGAGGGAGACAGTGACACTGATCAAGATAGATAGATAGATACTATCTATCTATCTATGATAGATAGATAGATAGATAGATAGATAGATAGATAGAGTAGTAGTAGTAAGTGGAGCCAGCCCACTCTCTATGCTGAGTTGACCTCTGTTAACAAGGTGTTCCGATCCTCACAGAGGTAATGAACAGTTAGCCTCCACTGGGTTCATAGATTGACCCAACCCCCCCCATTCGCCCACACTCTCTTTTCTTTTCTAGATTCTCTTTATTCACTTATTTCCTGTCTGCAAATTTGTATTTAAAACCAAATGTTATTATGCAGCCTTCCCATGACAAGACAACTAGCTCAGTGTGGTTATTCGGATTATATTATTTTACCAGCTGGCAAAGAGAAATACTCACTAAAGCGGGGAGAAAAAACTGATGGCTGAGTTCGACAGAAAAATGTTTTGACAGTTGATGTCGTCGACACTAGTCCTGTTTCAATTCAGATGTGAGATTTTGCTGCTTGTCTTTGTTTTTAAAATCAAGACATCACCTTGAATTGTTATGGGCATTTTTCTGCTGTATGAAAAAAACTGCAACTTTTTTTTTATTTGCAGCACTGAAGATTAGAGCCCGACCTATTTATCAGTAGGCAGATTTTAAATTCCCCGACACTGGCCTATCACAGATCTCTATTGGGGTATATATTGTCCGATATGCTTGAATATGAAAAAAATCTTTTTTAGAGGTTATAATGCAGAAAAAAGATGCTTGGGGTAATTTATACTTTATAGTTTTGTTTACAGTTTCAGTGCACTGATGTCATTTTAGATTATAAAATTCATTGTTAAACAGTAAAATATCCTGCCTCCGTTACAAATCTTTATCACAAGGGTTTGAGAACCACATTTGAGGGATCATTGCAAAAAAAATAAAAAAATGTGTATATTGGCAGATATGTCACTATTGGCATTTTGTACTCCCTAATATCAGTATCGACACTGGTATCAGTCGGGCTGAAGATAACTGGTATCAGCAATGATAATAACCATCGAGCAACAATTCAGTGCAATTAAAATTCACTTACCAGTTGAGTTTAATTTAATATATACTATGTAACATATACTTCATTTAATACATAGATTCTGTATAAAACAAAGTACCTGATCTTATATCCAGTGTTTCTCTTTAATTGGTTCTCTCCCTTCTCCTTCCAAACTATTTCAACTTCCTGGCTCCTTCAGGGTGCCTGAAGTGGGAACGAGGGGCTCTTCTCATTTCTCTATTTTGCCTCCTTGTTTTCTCTCTCGTCTGTCCTCTTGGCTGTGACCAAGAAATCCATCTCAGCACGCATTCTTGAAGGATGTCTCAATTCCTAAAAGGCATCTCGAGGAGAGAGAAAGTTTGCTGTAGAAGCTATGAGCGAGGATGCACAGGTGCTTTTTTCTGGCACCTGTGACATAAAAGAATATACAAAATATGGTGGTAGCAAGACCCTACAAATGTCCCCTCTGTACTCTTAAGTTGTATTAGTTATTTAAGATGATCAAATGTGCGATCAAACTTTCTGCCTTTCACAATTTCTGTGGTGCCTCATAAGATGCTGTTTTAAGCGTGTGTTCACCTGACAGAGGTCGTAAAATACAGCGAGAGGTTAAAACAAAACAATGGACAGATGATGCAGCTGTGCCATGTCACATTCAATTGGCTGCGTAACACAGACATCTCATTTTGTTAAATCGCCTGTTGCCTCGACTCCTCTGCTCGCATCCCATGTAGGATGACTAATGCGAGGAGAGGAGGCGAGGAAAGGAATCGAGGGTGTACAAACTGAGAAATGAGAATGAGAAGAAGGGATGGTGCCATGGCCTCTGTTGTACTGGAGAGGATCACATCACCTCAAACCCATCCATTCTTCCAAGGAAAGGAGGCAGAACAGAAGTAGAGTTAATGGCCTGAAACCAGTCTTACTGACTGATAAACTTGGCAACAGTTTGGTCGGCTCGTTGACCAACTGGCTGACTGACTGTCTGATGGATTGACTGACTAGCAGGATTCCCAACTGGCTGAATGCCCGGGCAGGCAGGCTGGCTGAAGGCTGTAGGTGTGCTCCATCATAGGGGACTTAGATCCTTTCCCATTGACTGTGACCTGATGTAATCTGTGGGCCTGTGGTGACAATCAAAACTGAGCCCCAGCATGTTACACTCCATCACTGAAAAGCACAACAGCAGTCAGGACAGCAAATGATCTGATCCAGAGAGAGTGAGACAAAGAAGAGCGAGGATGAGACAAGAGAGACAAATCAACTTATTCATTTTTTCACTTTTTTTTTTTCAGATTTGACTTCAGACCTCTTCTTCAGAATCAGTTCTACCATCCCACTGTTTCCCCCATGAACCATGTTTATATACCTTCCTACATTTTTCTGTTAATGATTTGCTTTTTTTCTCCCATCTTGTGAGCCTCGATCCGTTAAAATGATCAAGTGAAACAGCAGGAGGAGTAATGAGAGGTAAAGAGATACCTCTGTTTATCGGTTAAAATACTGCCATATCCAGTGGTGGAAGAGATACCAACAACTAAAAGGTCAGAGTCTAGAGCTTTTCCAGCTTGCTTGAGCCTTTTCTGTCATATTTGGACCATTATACCTCTTTTGGCCTAGAGCAGTTTAAATTAATCTGAGAATCTGAGACATTTAAAGGAGAAGACATCTCTTTCATGGAACCTTCAAATGACTCAAAGATTGAAATGTAATGGGCCTGAACTAGACACTGGGTCACACGCTGAAAAGGATTGGGAACCACTGGTATGATCTTTAAATGCAGTGTACTTTTAAAAAAATCACAAGTCTTTCTATATTAAATCTTAATCTGAAAATGGCTATACCTGTCGATAGGGGAATATTTCCCTTTGAAATTGAACAGACTAAAGCGGCATTAAAATGGTGGTACTCAAGAAAAGTAGGCCTACAATCGCCTCAAAAGAAAACAACATACCTACATCTTTCAGATAATCACTCCTCCTGCCGACCTTCCTCTCCTTTCCTCCATCGCCTTTTCTTCCTCTCTCCTTTTCTGTTTTTCTGTCTCTCAGTCCACCCACCAGGTCCTTTCTCTCAGTTTTGCAGCACCATGCCATCTGTCTGAGGTCATCTATTCCAGGCTGTCTAGTCTAGACCATGGACTCTCAGCACTGTCACTTACAAACAAACCAAGCTATGTGTTCACTTAAATCTGGCTAACATGCAATCACTGTGAGGTACAGAGTGAAATCAAAATGCACCCATCAATCACACTCCTTCTTTGTCTTCCTCCCCTTCTCTCCTGTGTCCCACTTTGTCTGTTTTCTTCTGTCCCTTGCTCACACATGAATACACACACACACACACACACACACACACACACACACAGACAGAATGACAGATTTGCCCCTCTCCAGCTTTGCAACAACTGCTTTGGCATTTTGGCAAACAGCCTTTGTTTACTGAGCCCGTCGATGGGCTATGTAATCGTATATTTCCACTGAGAGTGTCTGTTAGCAAGGACGCTAATTAGCGAACGATTAAGCTCTCACACAAAAGAGGTTCTTGAGATTAATTGGCGCTGAAGTTTACAAAAGCTTGTGGCTCAGTAAATAATTCAGCATGAACAATAGTACACCTTGTCACACTGTGTTTTTGTTTTCAGAGGAGTAAGTGTCGGTGTCAGGACTGAGGATATATCACTGCTCAACAGTGATTCTCTAAATGGACAGTGGAGCACGAAACATGATGACAGCATGGTCACAATGCCTTATCCTCTTTTGTTGTATACATACTTTTTTGGAGCTCAGTCTAAATACAGGCAGCACATTATCGGCATAAGGTAGGCGCTGTCTTTGGGCTGCGTGCCGGGTATAATATGGAGATAGATTCTCCTCTGTTATTCTAGTTCACAAAGCCAATGTAGCTACAGTATCCTCTGCACCTGTGAGATCTTTACACCACCTCACCATCCGTACCACCTCATCCTGCGGTGAAATGAACCATGTCTGTATCCTCCTGCGGAAAGTGCTCTCCCCTTGAAAAAACTGGAAGAAGCTGCTTTACAGTCTTGTCAGCCCTGCAAGTGCCAGACACATACTGTATACATGGATGCACACACACACACACACACGCACACACACAGATGCATCACCTGCTTGTGCAATACACGCAGCCATAATCGCGTCTACAAGCGGCTGCATGCAGGCTCACACATGTAAACACAAACACATACATAGTACACAGGAGGAAAGAAACAAAACTCCTTGGTCCCAGTCTCCTCTGGTCCAGGGGCGTCTTGAAACTGCCTGCTCCAAACAACATTTGCTGTTCCCTCCTCCCCCTCCTCGCTGCTGATGAAGAGGGTGTCCCAACCAGGGGTTTTGTTAACAGCGGAAAAAGTTACAAATCCCACCCGACGACTGGCTAAAAAACTTAGAAATTGCTCTCATAAGCACAATGGCGCTTCCAATATGGTCTCTACAAACAACTTGCCTGCGGGCGTAATTTGATCGGCAGTGTAAACAGAGGCAACTTACCAACTGGTAACACAGTTTATCTAACAGGAATCAACATGGAAATACCGCAGCCTCAAGATCACCCAGGCCAGGCTGTGAAATACACTCGGCATTCAAGTGAAAAATGTTTGCTTTCAACAGCTGATGCAACAGGAAAGCAAGAGATGAAAACATCCCAATAAGCATCTCTAGTAACGTTCTGCGTCTTGCTGATTTAACAGACATCAAAAGTTAAGCAGTCCTGAAACTGTTGGCCCTGCTGTGTCTACTCTCATGTTCTGGTGCTAGTTGAATTAAAGGATTAAGGCCTGTTTGCGAAATAGTCTGTCAGCTCTTTGTAGGGAATCAACCACCCAATATGTGTTTAAGTTGAACTGTGACTCAAGGCGTTTGTTATAGATGCAAAGATGTGTACTGTGTAACACGTTGTTTCAGTCATTATCTAACGCTGGGATATTGAACACTCTTTAGAGGATTTCTTTCTTTTACTTATTTTTACCACCAGAAAATATTTAATGATAAAAAAAATACTGACACAGTAGAAACAGTAGTAACCTAATCGGCAGAATATATTTTTGCTAATTACATTTCTGCCAAACCACAATAAGCTTAACGTTTCTTTATGCTGCTAATTTACATTTGCTTGGCTACCTGTTTTGGTCACCACAAAAACAGTTGGGAGTAACATCCGGTTTTGTCACTGGCTGGAGATGCTCCGCCTTCCCATGTAAAAAATAAAAAAGCTGGCTTTGGTCCCTACAGAACTGTAAATTTCCCCACAGAGTCAAACTGCGGTCGCCTGCTCGGCAGCCTTGCAGCTTGTAACAACGCCACCACCATCCTCTCCGCCTCCTGATGTGAAAGTCAGCTAATAAGCATACAAAGTGAACGTTATATGCCACTTTTAGTATAAATGTTAACCTTGGACGTATCTGTGGTTTGCAGTGATGTTAACTGGTAACATTATATCCTGGTGTCTGGGCTGAGCAGTTTCTAGGGCCTCATTAAGCATAAAACAATGAATAAGTAGTTATTTGTAAAGACATTACTTTGACTTGGGAATTATCTTGTAAGTGTAAAATCACTTACAAGTGTAATGGAAGTGATTTTTGTGCCATTATGTAGGGGTGCTATTATGTGTTCAGCTTTGTTTGTCAACCTACTATTTAGTCTACAAGCTGTGGTCCACGGCTATCCCTGACTAAACCCTCATTTGTGCTGGTATTAATTAATATGAAATCGCAAGATTCTGCCAATTTAAGTTGAATTGAAATTGACAGATCAGAGTTACAGCCTGTTAAATCAAGGTTTTCTACACCCACCATCTTCTATTATGTCGAACTTAAGCACACAGTCAAAAAGTTCAAGTGTAAATCTAGGAACATTTTCATAAGTGAGGCTCCAGTAGTGATGGTAAAAGCCCCAAGTAGGAAGGGAGAAATGATTTTGACAATAAGCAGAAATGTCTAAAAGGAATTAAACTGCACATGTGGTTCTGATACAATCACATTTGTTTCTAATTTGACCAGAAGATGCAGCTTCTTGGACATACAAAGACTGTTCACATGCAGGCGTTCAGTTACTCTATCAGACAGAGACATAAAAAATTACACATCTACATAAGAGAAAGTGTTTGTTAGAGCATTTACAGACTATGATCCTGATTCATGCAGCAATTAGGCAGCTGTTAAATGGTTTATTACTAAAAGGGCCTCTGGCATTTCTACTCAACAGATGTTCAGAAATCATACAGATGATATCACTTTATTTTGATGACTGAGTCATATGCAGTGATGAGATATGATGTTAATGGTTATGATGCAGATGTAAATGTAAACTCAAAAAACCCCATAGCCATTGTAATTATCACTAAATAGTCACAGTTTGTCCCGATGATCGAAATATACCTAAGGGGGCAGAAAATCCAGCCATCCTGATTCAGACATGCAAAATAGACTTTTTTTTATGTATTGTAGATTCATTTCTTGGGTTAATTACACTGGTGAGATGAAACAGTGTTTCATCCTGGGACTAAGCAGAGAAAAAGAGCAGTTGAGCCTAGGTGGAAAACTCCATCACAATTAGATGTATGCACAGCCTTTTTCTGAATTCTGAGCAGGTTTTCTATCGGTGAAATTCCTGATGATCTGAGCTGGGTTGAGCGTGCGCTGGGTGCTGATGTGACTAACAGAACACTCCAGCAGCGGAGCGCCGGTCGGGCTGCCGCGGAGGACTCTGGGTAATAAGGCTGCAGATGAGTGCTACCCAAAAAACAAAATGGGAGAGTGGGGATTGGGCAAGTGTGTGTGCATGGCAGTGCCTGTGTGTGTGTGTGTGTGTGTGTGTGTGTGTGTGTGTGTGTGTGTGTGTGTGTGTGTGTGTGTGTGTGTGTGTGTGGACAAAAGAAACAACACTCCTTATGCCACCAGCCAGAAGCACATTCTCTGATCTGCAATACTGAGATGACCCCGAGCCAGACTTCTCCAAAGAGTACAACATGCTTAAGTGAAAGTACAGACAGTACTATACACTTATATACATACTCACACAGAACCAGGGAAAAAATGTGAAAGTGTATGACTGTGGATAAAAATACAATGAGAAAACATTCAGTTCTTGCTATGTGACTTGCTCTATATGCATAATTGTATGGCATTTACATTTAAACAGTCAGTGTCAACATTACAGGTGATGTTTTCTCATTTTTTAAATATTCAAATCATTGTAGCTTTGCTTTTATCACACATTTTATCTTTTGCTAATATTTCTGTAGTATTTTTGAGTAAATATTCTATAATAAACTGATTTTTATGCTGCTATTATCAATACATATATTAAAAATGGATCAAATGGCGACTTGTATGTAAAAGAGACTGCTTGTAGAAAAGATCCCACATAGATTTATTACCAACTCTACAGTTGCCTTCAGCTCTACAGAGCTTTTCCACATCTCTCAGCTCTTTGTTCTGGTTATTCCGCTCACAAGTCTACTGTCGCAGTTTACTCACCTCGTGCTTATCAGTGTTGTTTCCAGACACAGCAGGTGGCTGTTTTTTAATGAAAAAGTTCTGAAAGCTCACTTTACACTACCTGCTGAACAACAAAAAGCAGACAGACAAAGCCAGCGACCAACTGGTGAACATAGTGGAACATTTGGCTACTAACAAGCCAGATAATTATCTTGGGAGTTGGTAGAGACTAAAAACAGAGCTCAAAGAGAGTGACAATGAACAGGTGGCAAACACCACAAATGATAATGCTGCTTCATTAGGTGCTAATATGTCAATGTTGCATTTACAGCTTCAAGTCTTCATACATCATTTAAAGTAGGTTTAAAGCAACACTATGTAGGAATCAGTATTTTGCACCACAGTGTCTGAGTGCAACACCAGTCACAAATACAAATTCCAGGCTTCTATAAAAATATTATCAGATGTAATGTCAGATGAGCTACCTAGCTAATAGCCGCCATTAGAGGTTACTTAGCGGCAACAGGTAAAGCTATCTGTCCATCAGGAAAATCTACAAATCACAGAGAGTTACAAAGCTACCACCCACCCAAGCTACAAAAATACAAGTGATCGTAGCATAGAGTGGGACTGACAGAGACACCATGATCCTTGGCTTTTTTTAGTTGATTTGCTTTTCCATCACCAGTTTTACTGTGCTGAGTTGAGCCGTTGAGCTTTTATTGTGAAGAAGTTATAGTAAATGAAACGTGTTTGTAACTGAATTAGCGGAGACACTTTGTTTGCAGTGATTCACTTTCAGGTAGGGAGGTAAACATTGGTTTAAGACGCACCTTCAAGCAAGTACCCCAGTTGTGATGGAAATGCAAAATCTCTGCCGCGCCGAGTCAAACCAAGTAGAGATGTAATGGAAAAACGGCATTTGTTACTTTATTCTCAGTGCCAGATCAGTGGGCGAAGGGAGAGGGATGCATCTTTTTGTTGTTGTCTGTCAGAGTATATTTTTCTCTACTACCACTTGGGGGTGCTGAAGTCATAAATCTTTAAATCCAGCACATAAGATCTTTAATATGAAGCGGTGGAAGTAACATTTATACATAGCTTTGAGTGCACTGTTATTTTTGGTGTGATGCATTTTTGTGTCAGTGTGTCAGATTTATTTTCAGTCTTTTTCATAAAAACTGATTACAAAATGCTCTACCTTTTATTTTGTCATGTACATGCACGTTTTGCATGATTAACAAACACCTATGTGTTTTTAAATATGCTGACGTATTTTTTACCCCAATGTGTTCATGTTTTCGATGTTATTATATGATAACAGTATCTGTCTTTCTCCCTAATTCTCACTCCACTCACCTCTCAGGAAAGTCAGGACAGAGGCTGTTTACTGGCCAGGACGTAGAGGCTCTAACCTGGGTTAAGTGTCCACCATCTGGGTCCCCCTTTCAACCTCATCCCTTCTCTAAGCCTAGATGATGGATGGTCCTGCATCAAGGTCAGGACAGAGGTTGTGTGCCCATATTAACTACCCTCTTCTACTGATAGACTGTCAGACCCTTTGCGTCTGGGAGCCTCCCATTGGCCCTGATGTAAACAACCGCAGCAACAGCGGCTGCGTTGTGAGAGACAGCAGCGGAGAGCGGTCATACATCACATGGACAAAATATATGTCACAGGCAACTTCCTGAAAAAAAGGGACATTTTCATTTTTTATTACAACCTGTCTTTTATGGTGTTTTAGTGCCTCATAATGCAATCACACTGCATTCCACCTAAACAGGAAATGAGAATAAGTTGAGTAAAACTGAGGACAATAGTGGTTTGAGTGATGGCGTCTCTTTCTTCACTGAGTCATAAAGTGGAGTTTAGAGGGGAGATCAGCTGGATTTGATTTCAAGGATCTCTGTCATAGGCTGGATGATTTGTTTCGAAACAGCCGGACAGCTCAAGGCAAATATTTGACCCAGCTCTGACAGACAACTTACTCTCTTCTTCTGCAGTAGCAATGCTTCAAGTGGCGATTATGATGTGAGTTTAGAGCCTATAGGGTGCATATTTTTGCACCTGCCTTTTTATGTTTGTATGAAAAAACACACACATTTTTGTAGCTATTGAGTGCAGTCCAGGAAGTGCCTCAGAACAGCTTTACACGGATGCTTGTGTGGCTGACTCGAAACATATTTCAGTCTTCGTCTGTGAGATCAACATGTCATTGGGTTATCATATCATCATTCACAGCATCACACTTCTACTTACATCTTGGTTAAAATGTACTAGAAAGTGCAGTCAGGATAATATGAGAGAAAAGAGACAGTCAAAGAGGCACACATCTCGTCTCACCAGGCATACCGAAGAAACTACGATGAAAAAGTCCCTCTCTAGAGCCAGTGTTTGGTTTGTCTGTACCGGACTAGAAACTAGGACTGCGCGATATGGTAAAAAAAAAAAAAAATCTTAAAATCGTGATGATGTGACATTTGTCAGGGTCTGTACCAAACAAACGTGTGCTTACATCTGGAGATTTGCAGGCCAGGGCACTTAAAATCTAGGGTGAATAACTGTAACCAGCTTATATTCTGCACTGTTTTCACTACACTACACTTTTTTTTTAAATGCTGAACAATCATCTAAAGATGCAGACTTATCTCGGAATATCAATCCTTTTTTCACAAAAATCCAAATCTGCCAGCAACATACTGTCTACAGACACCAACACAGAGAGAGAGAGAACCACAACATTTAGCTCAAAGCTTACACTATAGCCAGCTGAAAAAGAAGAGTGATCTGGTTTTGCCTGTAGAGCGCCTGTGTCTTCATGCTCCACTGCCTGCTTTAAAAGAAAGAGTGTTGCTCTGTTCCTCGCCGAGGTCTTTGGAAGGTGAACGGTAATTGCTGAGGGAGGATTTAGCCTGACGATGGAACAAAGCACCTCTTTTGTTTTACTGAGGTAACTCTTATACTCTGAGATGGAGCACTACTTTAGACATGAACTTTAGTCATGAATATAACATCTGGCCTGGCAGTTTCATTTTGTGTTTGGGTGTCAGGGTGTTTGTGTGTTAACCACAGGGAGAGAGACAGACAGAGACTGATTCGTACACGTAGACGACGTTATGAGACTCCATATTGTCCCTGACTCATTAGCTGTAGAGCTGGCCCTGTGGTAATGACATCATGGTGGCAGTATTAGCTTTTAAAGTCTGACCGCAGAGTGAGCGAACTGTGATGCTCTTTTCAAAAAGGATTCTTTCACTCTGACCTCATGATGTGGTGAACTTTTCAGGAAACCCCAAACGAGTCTTCTCCCATTGTTTGACTCATTTATGGCAGTTATTAGATGGACAAACTGTTATTGAATTGACACACAGACAGACATGGATTCAAACAGACAAACTCTCTCTCCCTCTCTCTCTCTCTCTCTCTGTCTCTCTCTCTCTCTCTTTCTCTCTCTCTCACACACACACATAGACAATGGGTTATAAGAGACTGGACATTCTGTACTCCTGTGCTTTGGAAAGAGAAATCAATTTTACATGTAATATAACTGAAACAGTGGGAGGGATGACTAAAACTGATCTTTTCCTGGTACCACATGAACACGTCTGAGTGTTGATCAGTCACAGGGTGCCAGAGGAGCTTGGCTCTGCCTGGTTGTTGGGTCTTTCAACACCCCTCCAGAGCCTCCTCAGCCCTGACCGGCATTGTTTGTGGAGAAGAAAGCTATCACAGGATCTGTACAAGATTAGGGTTGCTAACTGTTCCCTCTGCGCCTTCCTGTTTTGCCGCAGGAATTTTTTTGGCGGGTGAAGAAAAAAAAAAGCACATAACAGCACAAATCTGACATTGTTAACCCTTTCCTCTCAACATACTCCTCAGTGGAAGAGTCAAACATTAAACACAAGATTTAAAGTATTTTGATTTTGGTTTAACTCTGAAACTTAATATTAACTGACATGTTTCCATCAGTGAGACATTAAGGTTCCTACATATTTTGGTCAAAGGAATAGATCAACATTTTGGGAAATGCAATGTGGCCTATTCCATTTATTAATCGATACCACTGTTATGTGTTTAGTAAATATGAGGGTATCACCAGTGGCCAGTTAGATTAGCTTAGTGTAAGGACTGGAACAAGAACAGCTAGCCTGGCTCTGCCTTAAGGTAACAAAATCCACCTCAAAGCACCTACAAAGTCACTAAATAGCACATTATGTCCTTTCACATGTGGTTATTTCCAGGACTTACCAGTGTTTGTGTACAATAACTTACCCTGCATCATGCACAAGCCTATGCACAATTTATTTGTCTTTTTAGGTTATTTCAAAGTACTTCAAACACTTCAGTTTTTGCCATATTAAACAAATAAGTTACAAAGTATTATTGGTGAGCTTAAGATGTATTGATGGGTGGATATTTTCTTCCGTTGAACAGAGCGAGGCTAGCTTTCACCTGCGTTTCCCGTCATTATGCTAAGCTAAGCTTACAGGCTGTTGGTGGAAACTTCATATTTAACGGAAAGATAATGATAGCAAACATCTCTTCATTCTCTTGGCAAGAAATCAAATGAGCCTATTTCCCAAAATGTCAAACTTTTCCTTTAGCAAACGTTTTATTACGAGTATTTAATGTGTGAGACGTGACATGACAAAATTAGCAGTGACTCACATCTTCTTTCACTCAAATCCACCTACTCTATTTTTTTAAGCTCCCCCTGACCTTCTTGCCCCCTTCCCTGTCTTTTCCTTTTATCCATCCTGTATTTTACTTCCTTTCCCTTTCACTTATTTCAGCCCTCTTGTTCATCTCCTGTCTCCTTTCTCCTTCACTTTCCCTCTTCATTTTCACCCTCCTACACATCTTCCTCCTCTTCTCCTTTCCTTCTATCTAAATTGCAAATGGCAACAGTGTCGACTGCCAGAGGAGCTCCTCAATGTCATTAGAGCTGACCCTGTGGATTAACTAGAGGAGAGAGGCGGTGTGTAGAAACTACAGATCAATAACGCAGCTTATCCTCTGGGTTCTTTTACTTCACTTTGGATTTAGATCTGATAAGCTGAAATGTCTACTCCATTCCTGTTAGACAAACAGTAGAGTTTACCTGGGTGACATAGTAAAAATAGGTGAGATAATGATGACAAAACAGAGTAAGTTCAGGTAATTACTCTGTTTGAGCACACATAAAAAGCGGACAAGAAACTTGTGATGATGAGGAAAAAATGTTGCACACATCAGCTGCCTCATTATGGGAGCTGATGAGGGCAGATTCAGAATGCACGATGTCAGAGGAAATATTAAATATGGTTTATTTTATTTGAGATTAAGTCAAACATGAGCTTGAAAAAGAAATGAACCAAGAAAAACAAAAATAAAGTTGTTGTCTAGATGTAAGTTCAACAGTACTGGACACGGCTGGATCAAAATACCAACTGCTGCCGACTGGTTGATCCAATTAAAGACGTGATGTGATATCTATGAGATAAAGAGATGGATGGAGAGATAGATGTGTGTGAGTGTGTGTGTGTGTGTGTGTGTGTGTGTGTGTGTGTGTGTGTGTGTGTGTGTGTGTGTGTGTGTGTGTGTGTGTGTGTGTGTGCAGCCGTCATACTGTGTGTGGTTGGTTTACCGACTTGGCAGGCAAATTCAAGTCACCGTGAGCTCAACTAAACCTGATAGGTGCCCTTATCAGAGACAGCTAAAGCTAAAGCCTATAATAAATGGTCTTGTGTGTGAGTGCACCCGACCAAAGACACACACACACACACACACACACACACACACACACACACACACACACACACACACACACACACACACACAACATGTAGATCTGCATCAAAAGATCATGTTGCTAAGACTCTTTTACTTGTTAGCAGAATGTGCCAACCACTAATCTACATCAAACCTCCACATTTACAACAACCAGCCGCCTTTCACAAGACCATGCATGAAACGTCTCACCTCTCAGAAGCTGATGTTCTCACACCTGACAAAAGATTCGCTGCAGGACTCGTCAAAATCACGCTATAGCATTAAGCTCAGGATTTTGAGTCAAAGATCTGTTATTACACATTAAAAATGCAACAGAGTTATTAGCACACTGTGTATTATTTCCTTTTTTTTAATATAATTTCTTATTCATTACTCTGATGAGTAAACATGATTAAAAGCAAAAGAAGTAAGGGGTGCCTGTGCTCTGTGTGACAATCAGTTAGCTAAACTTCCAGGAGTGTTAAGTCTCCCAGTACCATTTCAACAATAAATTCTTTCCACTGTTTGCAAGTCTTTGAAGAAGCTAATGGACAGTTAGACTGAATAACAGCGGTGATGATTAAAGTTTGTTGATTGAAGCGGCCTCTGCTTTTGAGCTCTTCCTGTTTCAAAATGCTACACAAGATTGTGATCTGACTGTCTTGTCAAACACTGAACCTGATGAAGTCCCACACATAAACAATGTATACATTGAACCATTAAACAATGGGTGGAGCTTTTACAAACTTTATACTAATGGTTTAGTGCAATGGAAATCCTAATATTCTTAAGCTGAATTCCCTCTAAAACATGTACTACTGACGAGTCTATTGTAAGCAATTGTCTGTGTGGTTGAGTGTTTTCCAAAGACCCGGCTATGTGTGAGTTAAATATGTTTCAACATTCACCACCAAAGGGTGAGTCTGGTTTATTGAGCAATGCACTACTTCCACACATCTGTAGCAGGCCAAACACAATCAAGTCATTTGTACAGTATGTTGTGCCTCGCCACACCTCAAGAAAATCTCATAATTTAAAGCAAACTTCTGGCAGATCTATCCCCGTCTCAAACAGAGCAAGACAGCAAGAATGAAAAGATATGTGGTCATGTTAACTTGTGCCAGGAGTTTTTATATGCCTATGCTGTCAGTTTTAATGGGTCTTTATCAGCATTTTATGGCTGTATTGTGTACCATTAACCTATCAAAGGGCAGTTTAACTTCTTGTTATTAAAGCATTAAAAAACATGATGTTTACAATACTAGCGTAAAGCTTATTCCAGGAATAGTTCTGAAAGACTGATCCGCATCTGATCCGAAGAGGTATGACACATGGGTTTGAAATGACAAGTCATGATGTCAGTGAGTTCTTTACAGTCATGGTGTGTACTGTGATGCAGAGACAGCATCAGGATCAGGTATTTAGTGCCATCTAGTGGTTAATGAACAGGGTCAGTTCACTCAAATAAGAAAAAAAAAGACATTTTTTCAGTTACACGTGGTGATACCAAGACATGCCAACAGTTTTTGTCTTATTTTCAAATTTATTTCAGCTCTGAGATGCCAAATAAATGTAAATGAATAAAATGTGTCAATGGAACTGATAGCATTGGAAATAAAATGCTGAAACATTGTCCCTATTCCTCTGGATGGATCTCAAGCCTCACTGTCTATATAAAAAGTTTGAAATTATTTACCATAAGAAGGACAGTATATTTTAAAGAGATATTACTGCTTTTAAATGTGTTTTTCCAATTTTCAGAGCATCCCAACTTAAATTGATTTCACCTCCACTGAACATGGGTGGTGGGACATCTCAGAGAAGGATTTCACACAACTAATTCACACATTTAAACTTTAAATACCACACCTGTCAATATCCTCCACTAGGGGCCACCACAAGATCATATATCTGAAAAGATCAGTATGGCCACATATTTTTGAAAAATAAAAATAAAATTGCAGCTGCCTTATTTACAACCAAAGTGCACAATGTCTAAGAGGAGAAGGGAGGGAAAATCTGAAACTACTCAAGCATGCATCTGTAAGTCATTGTCTTATTATGCATTGTAATAAGATAAAATAAGATAAATAAAGTTCTATCTTATCTTATCTTATCTTACCTTATCTTATCTTATCTTATCTTATCTGTAGGGAAGGTGTTTGCTGTACTGTTTGCAGTCTTTGTGTCTATTCTGGCTGATCAGTCCATCTAATGTATTACATTCTGAGTTTTCAGTATATGCTGAACATACGTATTATATAATGCATAATAGCAGTTTTCTTGCACATGTTGTAGGCTGTTGCTTAACCTTAGTTTATAGAGTACTGCAGGCCTACATATCAGGTTGTGTGTTAAAGTTGTGTCATTTCACACCAGAATCAGCAGCAGCCAGTTTGTTTAATTTCAGTGTTCTTATTTGTTGGCTCATGTTTTTACAAGCCATTTTTCATTTAGGACAAATTTTGCTTTTGTGTGATGGTGACAAAAGCTGATGGGGACATGTCCTCAGCATCCCAGGTCTAAATGACACCTGTGACCTGGGTGAGTAAAACCAAAACTGCCATTCATCAGTATAGACGTAATGTAGAGGCAAGAAATTAGATACATTTTGTATTTTGAGTGAGCAGAAACTCTTCATCTTCATCAGTCCTGTGCAACAACAAGAGGCCCTGACTCTGCCTCAAACCGGGGATGGGCCGGTGGGATCGGCGCATGCGCAGTCTGTTTTACTATTTTATTTTTGTGTACGTCTCCTTGGCCTTTTTTCACTGTGAGGAAAGTTTTGCCTTTTCGTAAACCAGATTACAGATTTCTGTTTATTGAGCCTTATGTCGAATCTCAACGATGTTCGAGCAGACGATCAAGAACTTCATCATCAATCTCAACGCCCTGAACGAGAGGAGTACTTTCTCCAGTGGTGATCTAATCACAGGACACATCTCCTTCCAGCTCACAAAGAAGACGACTGTCACTGCGATAATGATGGCAGTGAAAGGAATGGTGCACGTCCAGTGGACCTCAGGAGGGAAACACAAGAAAGTACACAAGGCAAAACTAGACTTCTTTGAATTAAAAAGCGTCATCGTGCCTGAAAACAGCGGTATGACCACACTGACACAATCTGGACACAGTCAGTCATTGTTGAGCAAAGTCACTCAGTCTGTGTTCCTCTTGCAGTTACTGGTGGTGGGACAAAACTTCAGCCTGGCACGCATGTGTATCCGTTTACATGTCAGCTCCCACAGGGGTATGTATGTCTGAGCTTTCTGCAGCTCTCAATTCAATTCAACTGGCTTCAATTCAGTGTGCGTGCGTACGTGTGTGTGTGTGTGTGTGTGTGTGTGTGTGTGTGCGTGCGTGCGTGTGTGTGTCGGTCACTCACTGTCCCTCAGGTTGTGGCATGTTGACACATATTGGGCAGCAAGGTATGCCCTATCTCCCTCTTCCAGGAGTATTTTTAATTTTGATATGTCGTTCAGCTCTTTGAACTCTGAGATTACAGAGTTGAACTTGTTAAAATAGATGTTCCTGGTTTCGTTGAATGTTTTACATTGTAGGAGAAAATGCATCTCTGTCTCAACCTCAACTGTCGAGCAAGCTCTCACAGCTCTCCTTGTCTCTGTTGCAGCAGTGTTGTACACAAGTACAGACAAGTCACACTTTACTAAAAACTAAAGATTTGTGTTGAAATCAGGGGTGGGAGTAACTAATTACAACTAGTCAAATAACTGTAAAGAAGTCATTTTTTGGGTAGAAAACCCTGACATACTGACAAAAAACCAACAAGTCTGCAGCAGTAACAGGGATGGAGTGGTGACCATGACCACTGAGCAGAACAGGAGTTGGGACTTATATATGCATGAATCAGGAACGGTTCAGAAGTAACTAATACTCTTGTGTAGCGTCAGAGAAGAATACTTTGTACTTTTACAAAGTGAACCATTAACCTATCAAAGGACAGTTATCACTTCTTCCACGAGTAGTTCTGAAAGAACTGATCTGCGTCTGGAAGAAATATGATATTTGGGTTGAAATGTCATGTCTCATGTTTTCATTAAGTTCTGTTCAGTTATGTTTATACTATATGATACAGAAAGAGAGTCAGAATAAAGCATTCAGTGCCATCTAGTAGTTAAATGGCCGCAGGGTCAGTTCACCCAAAGTGGAGAAAGACATGCAGTATTTTCTCTGAGGTATGCCACTATTGTTTTCTTCTACCATGTGATCGCAGGGCCTGTAGATGCTTTAACAATGTTTTCTCTAACATCGGAGCTTGCTGAATCTTTATTCCGCACCAAGATGTTTGTCTTGTCTCCAGGTTGGATCTGTTCCTATTATTTCCAGTTTGTAAAAAAATATATATTTTGTGACAATGCAGAGACTTCCCATCTTCCTTCAGTGGATACCATGGAGAAATAAAATACACCGTGAAAGTGGACATCAACAGATCCTGGCATCGGTCCAAGGACTTTGTGACAGAGTTCAACTTCGTGGACCGCATTGCTATCAACCAGCCAGAGCTGTCGGTAAGTCACTGTGATCATGTAAACCTGCCGAGGAGCAGCTAAAAAAGAGCTGATGGGCCTTTATTAACTCCAGTGTTCCTCCCACTTTATGTTTAGCTTGTACAGTTTCTATACTGTAAGTTTGCTGAGTGGTAATTTGATTGAACACATTAATTCAGGAAAATGCAACATGTAAGCATAAAACTGAGACGATAGAGGTCTGAAAACTTTTGTGACTTTGACACAAGGACCTTTTACAAGACATGGCTGCAGTGAGTGATGAAATGGAGGCAGTACTCACAGCTGCAAGAAGTTCAAAATATTTGGAAAAACCGATTTCCTTTAAAGTGTGAAGTTAACTTTGCAGTGGTATTCTCCCATGCAGTAAAAGAGAAAAGAAATCTTCTGGTATCCCCGCCCATTTTATCCAATCAGGACAGAGAACTCCATATAGAGGTGGTCCTGTCTGCACTTAACAGGATCGTCCTGTGTAGTGCTATGTCTAGTGATCACTGCTAGAGAGGAGGGAGGGGATTGCTAACTGCAAAACAGACAGGAAGTTCACTAAAATGACGCTTTCAGCAGCTTTAACGATTCATCAGATGCATTTATTTCCATCCCTCGCTTGTTCTCCACCACTGTCTCTGTGTTGTTTTTCTGCAGGCTCCTCTCTCAGGCAGCAACACTATGACAGTGTGCTGCCTGTGGTGTGCCTCGGGTCCCATCACAATTACAGCCAGTTCAGAGAAAAAAGCCTTCATCCCTGTTATTGTATCCATCCATCCATCATCCATCCATCCATCCATTTAATAATCATGATAACGAAGCTTGAACATTTTTAATTTTGTGTCTGTTCTTCCCTCAGGTGAAACTGCAAAAATAATTTGTGACATCAGCAATGCTTCATCTCGAATGGCTACTCCGACAGTAAAACTGAAGCAGAAACAGGGTTACTACTGCAGCAAAAGTGTCAACATAATTCATTTCAAAACCTTGAGTTCCTCGACTGGACAGCCCATCAGAGCTTACACCACTGACGTGAACACTGAGTTCATGCTCACTATACCCTCGTCTGCATCGTTGACCATCTCTAACTGCAACATCCTGGAGGTTGAATACTTTATTGAGGTTAGTACCAACAACAGACTGATGGTCTGAAGGTGCAGAATTTTAAGATGCTGGAAGAAATCCTTCATTCAGAGAGCTTTAATGTACTACTTTAAATACCTCTAAACAGTATAATAACCTGAAGTAATAATACTGAATGTGTTTTGATTTTCAGTGGATCAGAATTTGATTATTATCTGGTTCTTTAATACAGCCTCATGATGAATCTCACATCTGTGTCTTGTTTTCTTGTGTCTCCTATAGGTGAGCCTTAAAGTGTTGTCTTCCTCTGACCTCACAGTGATGATTCCCATCATCCTGTGCGATACCCCTGTAAACCCTCGTCCCCCACAATATTCATGAGTAAATGTGCGCATATGGTGAATTGTTACAAAGGCATTTAATATTACATAAAGGGAGGAATGCTTTTCTGTTGGGCTACACACTGTAATATCTCAGACTGGAGTTTTATTTCTCAGGGTTTTATTATCAGACTGAGCCTCAAGTGTGTACAGCTCAACACACAGTTTGTGTTGAAACTTTAGTTTTATGATATATTTTTTTCTCATATGCACTTTTAAACATGTTTCTTCTCTTTTACTTATTTGGTATTATTAAGCTGCTTATATAGTATTGCAACATTCAAATCCTATCTCTGTTTATATTATTGTTCACTACTTGATGTATCGCATGTCTCAAAGTGTTATAATAATTACCACTGCAGGTGGTATCACCGCTTGCCTTACTTTATTTTATCATTGAACCATCAACAGTGTAAACTGATTTTATGTTTACTGTCTCAAAGCAACTGATTAGTCTGTTAAACATTCCTCCATGTTTTAACTTGTTGTATAAGCTTTTTAAACTGGAATTGTAGTCAGTGTTGGTTATCAAACTACATAAATGTCATGTCAGGTTTAAAAGTATTGACACCATAGTGCTTTGTTTATACAGCAAGTGACTATTCAGTATGTTTAATATAAGCTAAAGTCACAAAGCTTGCTTGATGAAGCTGTGTTAAAGCACCATACTGCCTTAATTCAGCTGTCAGAGTAAGTTTTGTGTGTGTTTTATCTGTGTACTGTTTACTATGGATTATTGTTGACGTGTAGAGGAAATCTATTCTGTTTCAGGATATCACTGAGTAGATTGGAGCTCAGGGGGGAAAGATGTGTTACAGTTTGAATGTTTTTGCCACTTACACAATACCAAAGACTTCTGGAAAATATATTCCAGCGTGTGAAATCCCAGCTGAATCTTGAAGGGATTGTCTCAGGTATAGAATATAAGAGCCTCAAGAACATGATGCATTATAAATGTAATGAGAAAAATGATTGGGACTATATTATTGTAAGGATGTGTTTAGTGTATATGTTTAATATGTGTTGTGATTTTTCATCTTAACCACCGACATGTCTTTCAAAAAATATATAATATATATCATATAAATATGTTTTGGTAATTAAACCTATTCACTGCTAATTTTTAACTCACATGGTTTTTCCTTTTTATTTCTGTGCAATATGTGAAATATTCTCCTGTGGTTTGTAACTTGTAGTCTATTGCAGTATGACTCACTGTTATCGCGTATTTGTGTGTTATTCGTTACTCTGCCTTTAATGAGGGCTGGTCATCTGGCGCATGCGCATTGGTGTATTGTTTATTTTCAACGGGTGTTTCCTGCACATTTACTTTGACGGAAAGTTTTGCTTTTTCATAAACCAGATAAGTCTGTTGTGGGATTTTTGTTTGTTGAGCCTGAACTCGAATCTCAACGATGTTCGAGCACACGATCAAGAACTTCATCATCAATCTCAACGCCCTGAACGAGAGGAGTACTTTCTCCAGTGGTGATCTAATCACAGGAAACATCTCCTTCCAGCTCACAAAGGAGACGACTGTCACTGCGATAACGATGGCAATGAAAGGAAAGGCGAACGTCCACTGGTCCACTGGTTCAGGAGGGAAACGAGGCAACCGGAGACACTACTCGGCAAATTTGGATTTCTTTAAATTAAAAAGCGTCATCGTGCCTGAAAACAGCGGTATGACCACACTGACACAATCTGGACACAGTCAGTCATTGTTGAGCAAAGTCACTCAGTCTGTGTTCCTCTTGCAGTTACTGGTGGTGGGACAAAACTTCAGCCTGGCACGCATATGTATCCGTTCACATGCCAGCTCCCACAGGGGTATGTATGTCTGAGCTGTCTTCTACGGGAAGCCATTTCGGCCAAACCTACATACTTCACTTGCACATACATACTACACTTGCACATACATACTACACTTGCACATACATAGTTTACTTGCACATACATACTTCACTTGCACATACATAGTTTACTTGCACATACATACTTCACTTGCACATACATACTACACTTGCACATACATACATTACTTGCACATACATACTACACTTGCACATACATACATTACTTGCACATACATACTTCACTTGCACATACATACTACACTTGCACATACATACTTCACTTGCACATACATACTACACTTGCACATACATACTACACTTGCACATACATACATTACTTGCACATACATAGTTTACTTGCACATACATACTTCACTTGCACATACATACTACACTTGCACATACATACTACACTTGCACATACATACTACACTTGCACATACATACATTACTTGCACATACATAGTTTACTTGCACATACATACTTCACTTGCACATACATACTACACTTGCACATACATACTACACTTGCACATACATACCAATATACATCTGCTGTAGTCTCAAAATTTAGATCAACCAGTGATGGAAAGTAACTAAATGCAACTTACTCAAGTACTGTAATTAAGTACAATCTCTAGGTAGTTACTTATGTATTTTATGTATATATTGTACGTACTGCCTCGACCAACCGGTTGATTGAGGCAGATGGCCGCCCACCATTGAGTCCGGTTGTGCTCCGATGTTTCTGCCTGTTAAAAGGCAGTTATTTCTTGCCACTGTCACCAAGTGCTTGCTCATGGGGGAAATGTTGGCTCTGTAAATAAATGAATCAAGGACTATGGTGTAGACCTACTCAATTTGGAAAGTGTCATGACATGACTTTTGTTGTGAATTGGCACTATACAAATAAAGATTGATTGATTGATTGATTGTATTCTATGTATGTATTGTATGTAATGTATTCCTTTTATCTGATGACTTTAGTTACTAGGTGTTGCAGATTCAGGTTATTCAGTCTTGATAGGCTTACAGTTCTGACGTGTAACCAATCAGATATTGTTGTGGGCGGAACATTGAGTGAGACCACAGAGTGGTGACTACAGACACACGGGGATGCTGCAACAGAGGCAGAGTAGCACATTTTTAAAAGTCTTTATTTTGTTGGCAATTGGACAAAGAAAATACCAATAATGATAATAAAATGCAGAATAATCCAAATAATCAACCAGGTCGATAGCCAGTCTATCCTTAACTATAATTCCATCAATAAGTAACATGATGAAGGAATGTGTCACTGTTTTGGTCAATGGTTTCATATACTTTCTATAAGAAAACCTCTAAAAACATAATTCCAGACTAAATCTTATCAAATGTTTTTTTCTTTCTGTTAAAAGTTTCTGCTCCAGTTTCATCCATATACACAGTACATGATGCATGTTTTTTCTTTTTCTGTTTCATTTTTCTGTGTTTATTCTGATTCTATACATGACGGCACTGCTAGTACTCTACTATCACCTCATTCTTAATTCCTCTCGTGTCTGCAAAGTTTGCTTGATTGTTTTCTAATTCTCAATTCTTTGTACTTTCCTATTTCATGTCTGTATTGTTATTGTTTTTGTTTTAACTTGGGAGCCCAGGAAGACTAGAGGCACATGCATGTGCTTCTAATGAGGATTTAAATAAATACATTTCTGTCAGTTTGTGGGTCCTTGATGTGAAAAAGGTTGATGACCTTTGCACTGCAGGCCTTCTGAAATCTGGTCACACTGTAACATTAGCTCGGGATATTGTGTCAGGGATCTGTTATTGAACAGAACATCAGCTCCGGAGGCAAAAAGGCAACAGGATTATTATCACACAGTGTATTACTTCAGTTTGTTAGTTGCTTCTTATTCCTTACTCTGCCCTATTTTGATGAATAAAAGCAAAAAAAATCAAGGAAATAAGGGATGCCTGTGCTTTATGGGACAGCTTATCAATAAGCTAAACTTCCAGGAGTGTCCAGTCCAGTCTGAGTCTCCCAGTACGAGGAGATTAATGGACAGTTAGTTTTTATAACAGATGACGATTTACATTTCTTCATTTTGGATCTGTCTGCTTCGAAATGATCTGTCTCGTCAAACACTGAACTTAAGCCTGAAGTCCCGCTTATAAAGACTTAGCAAGTATATTGAACAATAGCCACACACTGTAGTGCTGCAGAGATGCCCTGGCCTACAAATCTTGTTGTCAAGATGGAAGACAACATGACTGTTTTGAACAGACCCAACTAATGTCGCATGATCTGGATTTTAAGAGTTTTCCAGTGCAAAATAAATATTTTTCAACACACAGTAGATACAAACCACCAAAGGGCAAATCTGATATATTGAGTAATGCACAGCATTCTATACATCTGTAAGAAGCCAAGCAAAAGTTGTGACTGGTCATTTGTACAATATGTTCTCCCTCTCTCCACTCCAGAGAAAATCTCATAACTAAGAGGAAACTGCTGGCAGGTCTGTTCCCTTCTTAAATAGAGCAAGTATGAAAAGATATGTGGTCAAGTTAACTTGTGCCAGGAGTTTTTATTTGCCTTGTGCTGTCAGTTTTTAATGGGTCTTTATGGGTGTATTGTGTATCATTAATCTGTCAAAGGGCAGTTATTAAAGTATTGATAAACATTGTGTTTATAATGCCACAGAGAAGCTTATTCCACGAGTAGTCCTGAAAGAACTGATGGGCATCTGGAAGAAATATGACATTTGGGTTTGAAATGTCATATCATGTTTTCATTAAGTTATGTTCAGTTATGGTTTATATGAAGTGATGCACAGAGGGTGTCAGAATAAAGCATTCAGTGCCATCTAGTAGTTAAATGACCACAGGGTCAGTTCACCCAAAGTGGAGAAAGACATGAGAGTGAAACCAGGACATGTCAACAGCTTCTCTGGTATATTGATGTGCACAGATTACCATTACATTTAGAAAAAGACTGATTACTAAACTGAGGTACATTACTATTGTTTTCTTCTACCATGTGATGCCTTAACATGGTTTTCTCGGAGCTTGTTGAAACTTTTTTCTGCACCAAGATGTTTGTCTTGTCTCCAGCTTGAAAAATATATATTTTGTAACAATGCAGTGACTTCCCATCTTCCTTCCATGGGGTTCATGGACAGATAACGTACACCTTGACAGTCGGCATCAACAGACCCTGGCATCTGTCCAAGGACTTCGTGACAGAGTTAAACTTCATGAACCGCATTGATATCAACCAGCCAGAGCTGTCTGTAAGTGATTTGTAAATGTTTGCTGCTATGTGATGATGTAGAGAGGAGGGAGGGGATTGCTAACTGCAAAACAGACAGGAAGTTCACTAAAATGACGCTTTCAGCAGCTTTAACGATTCATCAGATGCATTTATTTCCATCCCTCGCTTGTTCTCCACCACTGTCTCTGTGTTGTTTTTCTGCAGGCTCCTCTCTCAGGCAGCAACACTATGACAGTGTGCTGCCTGTGGTGTGCCTCGGGTCCCATCACAATTACAGCCAGTTCAGAGAAAAAAGCCTTCATCCCTGGTATTGTATCCATCCATCCATCATACACCCATCCATCCATTTAATAATCATGATAGTGATGCTTGAAAATTGTGCATTTTGTGTCTGTTCTTCCCTCAGGTGAAACTGCAAAAATAATTTGCGACTTTAGCAATGCTTCATCTCGAGAGGCTACCCCAAAGTTAAAACTGAAGCAGAAACAGGGTTTCTACACCCACAACAGGGTCAGCCGGAGGATTTATTTCAAAACCTTGAGTTCCTCGACTGGACAGCCCATCAGAGCTTACACCGCTGACGTGCACACTGAGTTCATGCTCACTATACCCTCGTCTGCATCGTTGACCATCTCTAACTGCAGCATCCTGGAGGTTGAATACTTTATTGAGGTTAGTACCAACAACAGACTGATGGTCTGAAGGTGCAGAATTTTAAGATGCTGGAAGAAATCCTTCATTCAGAGAGCTTTAATGTACTACTTTAAATACCTCTAAACAGTATAATAACCTGAAGTAATAATACTGTATGTGTTTTGATTTTCAGTGGATCAGAATTTGATTATTATCTGGTTCTTTAATACAGCCTCATGATGAATCTCACGTCTGTGTCTTGTTTTCTTGTGTCTCCTATAGGTGAGCCTTAAAGTGTCGTCTTCCTCTGAACTCACAGTGATGATTCCCATCATCCTGTGCGATACCCCTGTAAACCCCAGTCCCCCACAATATTCATGAGTAAATGTGCGCATATGGTGAATTGTTACAAAGGCATTTAATATTACATAAAGGGAGGAATGCTTTTCTGTTGGGCTACACACTGTAATATCTCAGAGTGGAGTTTTATTTCTCAGGGTTTTATTATCAGACTGAGCCTCAAATGTGTACAGCTCAACACACAGTTTGTGTTGAAACTTTAGTTTTGTGATTTTTTAGAACATGTCTCTTCTTCTCTTTTACTCATTTTGATATTAATGAGCTGCTTTTATTGTCTTGCAACATTCAAATAATATCTCTGTTTATGTTATAGTTCACTAATTGATGTATTGCATGTCTCAATGTGTTATAGTAACTACTACTGGCCTTACGGTATTATATCATTGAACCACAACAAACACAAACACTACAAAATACAATAACAGTGTAAATTGATTTAATGTTTACTGTTTCATAGAAAGTAACTGAACACTCTGTTAAACACTCCTCCATGTTTTACTTCTTGACAGCTGTGTGTTCACAGGCCCTCTTTGAAATTGTTGTCAGTGTTGGTTCTCAAACTATATAAAGTGTCATATCAGGTTTAAAAGTATATACACCATAGTGCTTTTCTTTTACAGCAACTGACTATTCAGTATGTTAAATATAAGCCAAAGACACAAAGCTTGCTTTGATGAAACTGTTACAGCATTTAAGTGCCTTTATTCAGTTACAGCGAGTGTGTATTTTCTCCATTCACTGTGGATTATTATAGACTTCTAGCAGAAATCTGTTCCATGTCATTGTATGACTGAGTAGACTGAAGGAGGGAAAAGTTATGTGGCTGTTTGAATGTTGTTGCCACTTAAAAATAACAAAGATAATATTATCGATGTGTATTTCCAATGTCGATTGTTACCATTCAGATAAGATTCTCCTGTTCTTTAAATGGAAAATATGTTAAATGTTATGAGAAAAATCTTTTGTAAATATTTATATTGTGTAAATATATCATTATATCAAGTATATGTTGGTATTATTCTTATTTTCTTCCTCTCAACTACCACAACGTCTTTTAACTGTGTATATTACTCTGTAATCTGACTAAATTAATAGTTTGGGTGCACTAATGGTGAATGTAATCTATATGATGATGATGATTATAGTGATGATGATGACAAAGACCTACCATGCAATCAGCTGAATTTTTGGCTGAACTGATTTAACACAATGCACCAAATTGTATCAAACGTTTTGCTCCCTTCAACAGAGAACATGCAGCAAGTACCGTGTTAACTAAATTCACTTATTTTGCCTTATAATGTGCGGCTGTGGCTCAGGGGTAGCGCCAGTGTCTTGTTCGCTGGTTCGATTCCTCTGGTCTGCACGTCGTTCCTTGGGCAAGATACTGAACCCCAAACTGCTCCTGATGTGCTGGTTAGCACCTTGCATGGCAGCCACCGCCATCAGTGTATGTATGAATTACTGTAAGTCACTTTGGACAAAAGCTTCTGCTAAATGCCCTAAATGTATAATTGCAAACACCATCAGCTTGATGTTTTGTCATAAAATGTGTTTTTTTCATAGAAAACATTTTAAAAACATTGATTTTTCCCTTTGACAGCTGTGCGTAACACAGTCTAATCACATATGACATAATGACATAATGTCTAACACATATTTCTAGTACTATAAAGTTGTTCCTGCGAATGATGTCATAAACCCCAGCAAATATCAACAATGTCACTGTCAAATTCGAGGAAAGTAGAAAATCAGTTGTCCAACATGACTGTATGGCAGGTGACAGTATCTTGACAACTGGTAAAGTCACATAAGCCTTTTTACAGACATCCATTTACGACTTCCTCATTAACTTGTGTAATGTACTGTAAAAGGTAATATACTCAATAGTACTATGATAAAATGAGACATGATTTAGTCAACATGGCACTGACAAACTGTATGTTGTATTTATTAGTTTCTGGTAACCGAAGCACTGTAGTTATAAATGACGTGTCACTTTCTAACTCACTCTCTTGATAAGAACTGCTTACCAAAATAACACTGAAAGATGATTAGTGCTTCTTACACACATTTCTGTAGAAAAGTATACATTTGCCAACATTATGATGCATTCAAGCATGTTTATCCTCACACCATTAATATATCAACTGACCTGCAGAGCCACTGAACCAACAGTCTGTTCACCATACTGCTGAAAAACAAGTAAAAGCAGACAATTATTAGAAAAAATGTTTACCAGAAATAACAGAAATACAGAGTATTATAAAAATAACAATAAAGAGTTTTTGCAGTGCACAAGTATCTGCTGTTTTACCACCAGAGACTCCTGAATTCTTCCTCGGCATTCCACCTTAAAAAATATATTTTTGAAATGTGTCTTTTATGAATCAGAATCAGAAATGAATTAGTATATATGGGGAGTACAGCAATCATTCTAGGATATGTGTCTTAAAACGATAAATAATTAACCTTGTTACCTTGTAACTGATAGACTTCTCATGGAATGCATATACTAAAATATTATTTTATTATTTCCTGCAACATGAACATCTGACATGATCCCTGCTGATAACATGTTTGACCCATATAAGGATAGCCCAGCCCATAGTGTATGCTGCCAGCAGTTCTAACCACTAAGCAAGATTAATTGAAGCGATGTGTGACTATTACCAAAACCAGAGTGTCTATAAGCATGTAGACACGCCTCTCAAGATATAAAATCTCCGTCCTCACTGTCTTACCTGGCACTTACAGCTTTGATTGGTGGTCAACATGTCAAGTACTATCAAGAGCTTTTCAGTGGGATATAATCCCATAAACAAAAGCAATACTTTCTCCAGTGGTGATTTTATTACAGGACAAATTACACTGGAACTGACACAAGACTGCAACATCAAGTCACTCCGTATAAAGCTGAAGGGAAAAGCAGAAGTCACATGGTATGAGTATGGTAGAAAAACACTCCTAAGGTTCCATTCTGAACTGAAGTACTTCAGCATCAAGCAATTTCTAATTGAGGAGGGCAACGGTAAGTGAACTACTTATGTCATATCATGCTGTAATCAGATAGTTTTCACCTATTGTATTTTTTAAAGGAAAACAATTTACATGGCCTTATGAAAAGGTGTTTTTGTATTTCCTCTTTTGTCTCTTAACTGTATTGTTTCAATCCTGCATTAAGGGTATCTGCACATACAATATGACACACAGCATAGTATTAGTTTGTGGTAATTTTAAGTTTTCTGCCACTTGGTTTTCCTTATTCAACACCTTGAAAAATGGGCAAACCTGCTGAAAAAAGTAGTCTTCGAGCATGAAATGTATTCATTTATGGTCTGGTTAACATATCCCGTGGTGGAAGCTACATTAAGGCTTTACCTGTTTTATTTGATATTACGCCCTCATGTGTCACTTCTTGCTTTTCAGTTCCTCCTGTGTTCTTCCCTCCCAGTGTTTTTCCGTTAGTTCTCTCACCTCCCCTCTTCCCTCCTCACTCCACCTGTTCCTGATCCCCTTAGTGTGTCTGTGTATATAGTCTTTGTTCTCCCTCTTGTCTTTGTCAGTTCGTTCCGTGATGTTTCGTTTCCCGTCCGTTGTTCGATTGTTACTACGTCTTGGTCCATCATCCTGTCTTCATCCAAGTTTCCCTGTGATGCCCCCCATGGTATGTTCCGGTTTTTGCTCCTTGTTGTTTCCATTGATTTGTACTTTGCTTTTGTTTGTACTTTGTTTAAGCTCTTTTGTTGATACTTTGTCTTTTGTCTTTTGACTTGCTTTTTGTTTTCGCTTTTTGGATTTTTGGATTTGTTTGCAGACCTCAGCTTTGTTAAATAAAGCTTGCTTTTTGTTCCCTTATTCCTGCCTCACCCGTGTGTCTGCGTTAAGGTCCTCACCTTACTAAAAAACAGTATACAACATTTATTGCTTTTCAGGCAATTGTATTGTTAGCCAAGGGTGCCATGACTACCCATTCACCTTCCAGATCCCTGCACGGTGAGTTCTCTCTAAAAAATACTCTAATAAACATTTTAGTCTTAAACATAAACACATATGATTTGTTTTTTATAATATAATATAATATAATATAATATAATATAATATGATATGATATGATATGATATAATATAATATAATATAATATAATATAATATAATATAAAATCATATCATATCATATCATATCATATCATATAATGTAATATTATATTATATTATATTACAATTAATAATCATTAATTATATATATATATCTTTTTCATTATCTATTATTAACAAGCATTTATCATAATGTAAACAATCTTTAATTTTCACTTGACCTGATATGTAGTTCCTCCTGCTGCTTTGTGAGTATCAGCCTTACACATGTAATTATAGTGCTACTGAAAGAGTACTGCTGTCACTAATCCAGTCTGTTTTTTACATTACAACTTGCAGAGACCTGCCACCCTCCTTCAAAAGCAGAGAGGGAAAGATCCTGTACACACTGGAGGCCAACCTGAGCCGGTCGATGAGAGTAGACAGTAAAGCTATGGCGCAGTTCACCCTCAGACAGGACTGGAAGCTAAACAGTAATCCATTGCTGATGGTACTGACCTTACCACAAAAACACACACACACACACATACACACAAAAGCATGTATATATATGTAATATATGACTTTGACACTGCTGCAGTGATGACGAGTAACACTATCTGAGGCAGTAATTTGTCATTTTCCTGTCAGAGTGCACAGCAAGATGTCAGTGAGAAGAAACTGAAGCTCTTCTCATCGGGAACAGTGAGCATGGATGTAAATATTGAGCGAACAGGCTTCTACCAAGGTAATTTTAGATCATGTGTCATCTGAAATTATTGAATTATACATACAGACATGTTTTATGGTCTACAGATAAGACATCAACAAATGAGACATGAAGCAATAGTGATGGAAAAGAGATAATCCTAATACTTTGTCTAGGTTGGAGGGTTTGCTCTTTCAAAGCACACAAAGCAACGTCAGAAATGTAATTTGAAAATAATTGTCAAGCTTTAAATTCTCTCTCCTACAATCATGGTTTTCTGATACAGCTTAACTTGCTCTGGCATGACCAGTAGCTCATAGTGTCTCATGTAAGCAAATGTTAGCAAAGTTGAGATAGATAATAGTTATATAACTGACGTTACTCAGTCAGCATGCAGATTTTGTAACCCTTTTGTATGTGTGCTTCTTTTTTGGCAAAATTATAGCGTTTATCGACGCGAGGGTTACATAGACTAATTTTAATATGTGAGCATTACTGAATAGAAATTGTGGATATTATTTTAATATCTTCAAAGGTTTCTAATTTGGTATTTAGTTCTTGTTAATTCAAGTACATTGCACACTTTAATTTGTCATGCGTCTACAACTAGTGCAGGGGTAAACACTCGACTTTAGTTTTGTAATATAAAATACTGTATGCAATAAGATTATGGCTGTCTATCAGTCAACCAGAGAATAAGAAGTTATGTTTAAGAGAGCATGTGTTGCGATTACAAGCATTGTGAATTATGTGCTGCTCTGTTTTGCAGGGGAAGGCATAAAGGTCCATTCACAACAAGTCGTCTCGTGATATTAAACCCAAGTACTTGTTGTATATGCAGCATAGTTACTTTGCGGACCGAAAGATGAGAGTCGGAGACAAAAAAATCCTGAAAGAAGTGGGTGACCCCATCCCACCCTCTGCAGCTCAGACTGTCACCAGGGTCCTCGCCATCCCTCCTGACACGTGTGTGTCCATCTTAAACTGCGACATCCTCAAAGTGGAGTACAGACTCAAGGTGTGTGTCTCTTCACAGAACATTTCAAAATGTCTTTATGTCTTAATCGCTGTGATAAGTGCTGACTATGTCTCCACCACAGGTCTATTTGGATGTGAAGTATGCTTCAGACCCCAAGATTGAGTTCCCCATAGTCATCCTGCACGCTTTACAGGGGCCTGATGAGGAGCATCTGCCTGCTGATCCTACCTTTGGCTCTGAAGCATCATAAGAATCTTGGATAATGGAGTTGATCAGCTCTTGGATCACTGGGGTGATTTGACTGCCAGTAAATAACTTACTTCACTTGATCTTGTGTTTAATGAGGCACCCGGACATGTTGTAGGTTACGTCATGAAGCACATGTATTCAAAATGTATAATATATAAAAATTTGGGTTTGATTGAGTTTGTATATGAACCAGATCCAGAGTGAAGTAACACCATGACAGTCATGTTTGGTTAGCATTAGCTGGAGTAGGATAAACATGTGTTGAGATGATTTAATTTTGATGTTCTGCCTGTAGATGTTTTTGACGCAAATATGATGCAGTGCATTTCGTTTCCTATAGGAGGCAGCAACACTTAGGGTCACTGTGTCAGGAGATTAATTTGGAGGTTTTGTTCGTCATGCTTGTCTGTATCATATCTTTTTTTATTCATTTATTTGTATTTTTATTACAATGGGTCACAAACCGGTCGGATCATGGCTGAAAACTGCCACACGTTTCCCATACTGTTGTTCCTGCCAGTGATGACATCAACCCCAGCAAATACTCATAATGCCACTGTCAAAGTTGTAGAAAGTAGAAAGTCGCCATCAGCTGTGCAAGATGACAATAACCATAGTCACATAAACAGGGAAGCCTTCATGACAGCTTTACGGACAGTCTGATATCAAGAGGCTATGGACTTCCTTACTAACTTGTGTAATGTACTGTAAAATGCAATATACCTAATTGTCATGTATTAAAATGAGTCATGATTTAGTTCACAAGGCACTGACACAATATGGAAATAAATTCTATGTGTTGTATTTAATGATTTATTTGTAACTATGACGCACTGTATAGATGGTGTGTTACTTTCTAACGCACTCTCTTAAAAAGAACAGAATGACACTGAAAGATGATTAGTGCTTCTTACACACATTTCTGTAGAAAAGTATACATTTGTCGACATTATGGTGCTTTCAAGCACGTTTATCCTCACACCATTAAGACATCAAGTGGACTTCAGAACCCTGTTGATGAAAAATAAGGGAAAAACAATCATCACAAAATATTTCTTACTAGAAATAAGACAAATATAATCAAAATTTTGAGTTTTTGCAGTGCAGAAGTATCCTCTAGCATACCACCAGACTACAGACAAGATTCTTTCATCAGGCTGTGGGACTCCTGAATTCATCCTCAGAATTCCACCTTAAATAATATACATTTTCAAATTTTTGTCTCACTGAGTATATGTGACGTCTACACCAACCATTTTCTTACACAACTCTGTGGTTTTGCTTAGCGTCTACCAATCTGTTCTGCAGTGGTCATCAACTGGCAGCCCGCGGGCCGGGTCCAGCCTGCCGAACCTTCCAATCCGGCCCGCAACTGGATTCCAAAATTGTGAGGATCAAAGAGAAAATATCGTGTGGTACCCGCTATTCAAGCAACAGAAAAAAACAACTGAGACTGAAAAAACTATCAGAAATCCCCACCTTTTATGACTCTCATAGTCTGTTTACATTCCAAAATGAGGACAAACTCGCTGCACTGTTTAACATTTATTGTTTTACATACTGTTCTTCTTTGACATAATTTTTCCACATGCCCTTGCTTAACATTTGTTTTTATTTCAAAGTCTCAACAACAAGCTTCAAACTAACAGACTTCTCAGTACAACAAGAAAAGAAGAGAAACCAACTGGCATAACCTAAAAGAGCATGGTAAATACCGTGGTAACAGAACAAATCACAAGTCACAAATAATGCTCGGCACATCAAATAAAACGTTGAGTAGGCTAGACTACTCCTGGTGGTTGCCTGTGGTATAGGTGATAGGAGCCTGACTGGTAAAGGCTAAAAATGCCTTCAGTTTTGTAATAAAATTAAAATATCTAAACAATAAACATGAAACAATAATGTTTTAGGCCAAAATGTGATTTTTATTTCATTTAATTTGAATGTCCGGCCCCCAAGGTGTCTGTCCAGAAAAATTCTGGCCCTCCGACAAATATAGTTGGTGACCCCTGATGTACTGGTTTATTACAAAAATCAGTGTGTCTATTCCCTGTCTCTGGCCTTACATTCAGCTTTGATTGTTGATCATCATGTCTCAGAGATTCAAATTTTCAAACTGTTAAGCTGATATTATCAATTCTAAGGGGAACATTTTTTAATGGTTTCAAATTTGAAACAAATACAAAATGGAAGTATATTGACAAGTAGTCTCAGACTTTTGACCACACTGTATTTCAAATAGTTGTTCATGCTAATGAACACATCAACCCTAGCAGATAACAACAACGTCACTATCAAAGTGGAAGAAAGTAGAAAGGTGTGTCTTGGACTGGTGACAGTAACTTGACAACTTTTATAGCCACATTCCCACAGTAGTTTTCAGGACGGCTTTAAGGACAGTCACCAGTCACCAGTCATACCACCAGGCTATGGACTTTAACATTAGATTATGTCATACACTTGTTAATATACTCAAGTGGAATATAATAAAATGAGTCATGATTAAGTGCACAGGGTGCAGACTCAATATGGAAAAAACGTGTTCATAGTAAATATAAAATTTTGTAACTGTATAAATAAGGTGTCACTTGTTTTCTTGCTGTCTAAGTAAGAACTGCCTACCAGAATAACATTTAAAGGTGATTAGGGACACTTTCACACATTTCTTTAGAAATATACGCATATATTCACTAGCATTGTATTGCTTTCAAGCATGTTTATCCTCACAACTTCAGACATCAGGTGAACTGCAGAACCACTGAACAACAGTCCGTTCACCATGCTCCCATCTGAAGTATCCACTGCTATACCACCAGACTATAGACTGTGAGACTCCTCAATTCAGTCTCCACATTCCACCTTAAAATACAACATTTTAAGGCTGTGAATTGTTGCTTTATGAAGTAGCATAGCTACTATAACATCTGTTTCTTACCGGAGACAAAGATTTATTGATGTTTTGGTTTAATTATTACCAAAATTAAAGTGTGTCTCTGTATGCAGACACACCTCTCAGCACATAAAATCTCTGTCCTCACTGGCCTTACTTACAGCTTTGATCAGTGATCATCATGTTAAGTACTATTAAGAGCTTTTCAGTCGGATATAATCCCATAAACCAAAGCAATATTTTCACCAGCAGCGATTGTATTACAGGGCAAATTACACTGGAACTGGCAAAAGACTGCGAAATATATTCGCTCTGTGTAAAGCTGACGGGAAAAGCAGAAGTCCGGTGGGTGGAACTAGATGGAAAAAAAAGTAAAACCTACTATGCCAAAGAGAAGTACTTCAGCATCAAGCAAGTTATCATTGAGGAGAGCAAAGGTAAGTGAACCACTGATGTCTGAAACAACCTGCTGTAATCAGATTGATTTGAATAATTCATTTCATTGTGGTCTTTTGTCACTCAACTACTGTTTTTATTGAGCAAAAAAAGTGTATTTGCACATACAACATGACATAGAGCCTGGTATGGTAAGACTTAAGGATGTACAGGAGGTCAAATAAATCCCATAATCTGCATTCAAACAAAAATACCGTACATACTGCAGATACTGAAACATACTCGTCTAAAGTGAAAGTTAGATGTTTGTGCCTTCGTGACCAACTCACACTTATAGCAAACACAGGTTAAAACAGGAGGTTTGTTCTTAAATTTTCTCGCAGTGGGCAACCATGCTGACTCGAGTAGTCTAAGAGAAATGTATTAATATGTTTGCTTAACAAACCTTGATGGAAGCTTTATTAAGGCACTTTATTGTCTTTCAGGCAGTGTTAATAACAAGGGCTGCCATGTGTACCCGTTCACCTTTCAGATCCCTGCACAGTGAGTTTCTCTCTTTAAAAAGACATAAAAACAATTTGAATATTTGTGTCTCTAAACATTAACACATTAAAGTTTGTTCTTTATTTGTCATTAATAACTAGTGTCTGTCATACTACAATCTTTAGCTTTATGATGTAGTTCCTCTTGATGCTTTTTGAGTATCAACTTTTGACAATCTACGTATAGTGCTGATGTCACTTATCCAGTCCATGTTTTTTACATTACGTCTTGCAGAGACCTGCCGTCCTCCTTCCAAGACACATATGGAAAGATCGTGTACACACTAGAGGCCAATCTGAGCAGGCCGAAGAGAGCAGACAGCAAAGCTAAGGCGCAGTTCACCCTCAGACACAATGAGAACCTGAACAGTAATCCATCACTGATGGTACATACACACACATAAAAGCATGTCCAATATGTTTGACTTTGACACACTATGCTAATTTGTCATTTTCCTGTCAGAGTGGACAACAAGATATCACTGAGAAGAAACTGAAGCTCTTCTCATCGGGAACAGTGAGCATGGATGCAAATATTGAGCGAACAGGCTTCCACCAAGGTAACTTTAGATCATGTGTGATCTGAAATGATTGAATTAAACATTGACTTTACAGATTATTTGAACAGTGCTGCAGCAAAACATAAATGCTTTGCACTTGAACCATGCAGAGCTCAAAGTCCATTGCCTTCTGACACATTATGTACTGTCAATAATGAAGTGGCTTTAATTGGTCATGTGTCTCCAGCTAATGCAGAGGTTAACAGCTGTAGTTTTGTTTATAAATATTGAATGCAGTATAAGATTATTGCTGTCTATCACTCATGTTTAGGAGTATTGTGTATTAAATGCTTCTCTGTTTTGCAGGAGAAGGCATAAAGGTTGTGGCCACCATTTACAACAAATCGTCTCGTGACATTAAACCCAAGTACTTGTTGTATATGAAGAGTAGTTACTTTGCAAAGGGGAAGTGGAGACTCGACAGCAAAAAAATACTGAAAGAGGTGGGTGACCCCATCCCACCTTCTGCAGATCAGACTGTCACCAGGGTCATCACCATCCCTCCTGACACGTGTGTGTCCATCTTAAACTGCAACATCCTCAAAGTGGAGTACAGAATGAAGGTGTGTATGTCTCCACAAAACATCTCAGTATGTCTTCATGTCAACAGGGCTGCATGATCATTATAATAAGTACGATGTCTCCACCACAGGTCTATCTGGATGTCAAGTACGCTTCAGACCCTGAGATCAGGTTCCCTATAGTCATCCTGTCCGCTTTACAAGGGCCTGATGGGGAGCATCTGCCTGCTGATCCTACCTATGGATCTGGAACATGTGCAGGCTCAGACATGCCAGGAGGAACCAACTACCTACAAAACCCAGCAGCCTCTGGCCCTCCACCTCCAACCTATGAGACATATGGGATGCACCCCCCATTAAAAGATTCCACTGAGAAATTATAGATTCTCAAATATAGATTTGGAGCAAGCACTCTTTTTAGACACTATCAGTGCATTGTATTGTATCCAGACAAAACAACAAGAATGATGGCATTGCAAAGATTTCTCTTTTCTAAAATGTTTGGGAAAAACTTTCTTTACTTGATCTTGTGTTGTGTTAAATGACGAATACTGACATGTTGCAAATTATGTCATGACAAATATGTATTTTGCTATGCTTGCCCCCTGTACATAAACAATAAATGCAAATGTGCATAATCTACTGCTCCTTAATAAAATCCCTTATTCCAGAGATCACCTAGTGCCACAGAGACATAATGCAGTTTTCAGTCTCTCTGGTGTCTGACAACACAAGACTTGTATGAATAAATTGTAATGGAAACTATGATAACGTTGTAATAGTAGGATTTCCAAATTTGGAATCTAACCTCTTTGCCACAAGCACGATACAATTATATGATATCACAGTGTAGAAATAGATTTGTAGCAAAAATCATGAATGGAATAATGTCAAATGCACCTTGGCCTATGGAACAAAGGCACCCCTCTGGATCCAACTGCTCTGACCCATAATCTTTATGACATATTGGTTAATACGAATATAAACCAACTCAAACTACAGATAAGCCTTCAGTCACTAGATGTTGGCAAACTCTCCTGAACATTTGACACATGGAAAATAAAATCTGATTGAGTCACATGCTGGCTGTGGTCATACCTGTAGTTACCTGTGGAAGAGTAAGTAAGTTATGAACTTAATGATCAAAAGTGGGCTGGAGGGGGTTTCTTGTGTCGACTGATTTCATGTGAACAGAACAGCGCAGAGACTTCAGCTGATACAGATCATACTTGTACATATAACGGTTGATGGAAGGAAGTAAATAAGGCACTGGGCAGCAAATCTTCCAAACTTTCTTTTTTATTGTTTGAGCAGCAGTTTTCTCACTCTGTAAAAATGAATGCTTATCATATAAATATCAGTATCAGAAATGTTATACTTGAAACCTCTGTACTCCCTATGATACATATTTGAATCTTATTAGTAATAATGTATGGCTATGATATTATTCACTTGTTTTAAATCAGGACTGATGTTTCTATAAACCTTCATAATAACAATATCTTACAACAACAGTCATAAAACAGCTGAGGCATCATAATAATTTATACAGTCAAGAATCCCAGTGACTCAGAATTCACACCACACATAACAACAGTCACAGAAATCATAGCATAATGAAGCCTGTAATGTTCAGGCTGATGTTGTAGTTAGTGATGGTTCCCTTGTTGAATTGCATTTAATGAGAGGTGTTGATAATATTCCATGCCTCCAAAGGGCTCCAAACACACACAGACACACACACACACACACTTACACACAGACATTTGTCATGAGTCCTCAGCAATTGGTGGCCCATGGTTTACCCACCAGGTTACAGTAATCATTTCGTTAAACAACTCTGTGTTGTAAACCCAGAAATAAATTAACCTTGTGAACCAAAGCACTTTTCATTGATTCCATGTACTCATTATTTCCAGCAGCATGATAAGCTCACATGATCTGTGCTGATGACCTGTTTGACAGGTATTAAACACAACTACATAAGCAGAGTCGGCTTGTTGTAGCGTATGCAGCCAGTAATGCTATCCTCTCTCTCACACAGACTGAACTCATTCATTAAATGGTGTGGTTTAGTCAAATCCGTGTAATATTCGATTTACACCAACTTTCCAAAGTACCATTTTATTTTTTGAGAGAGCAAAACTAATCAGTCAGCAAGATTTATTGAGGCACTGTGGTTTAATTATTAACAAGAAAGTGTCGATCTGCACGCAGACACACCTCTCAGCTTATAAAATCTCGATCCTCACTGTCTTACCTTGCACTTTCCTCTACTTACAGCTGTGGTGATCATCATGTCAAGTAATATCAAGAGCTTTTCAGTGGGATATAATCCCATAAACAAAAGCAATATTTTCACCAGTGGTGATTGTATTACAGGACAAATTACACTGGAAATGGAAAAAAGGTGCACTATAGATTCACTCTGTATAAAGCTGAAAGGAAAAGCAGAAGTCAAGTGGACTGAGAATTATGGAAAACAAAGCGTAACATACTATGCCAAAGTGAAGTACTTCAGTATCAAGCAATTCGTCCTTGAGGAGGGCAAGGGTAAGTGAGCTACTTACTACTGTCATTCAATCTAGAAACAACCTTCTGTAATTAGATTGGTTTCACTCATACTCTTTATAAAGAACTTACATATGATATGAAGAGGTTTTTCACTCTTTGTTTTTTGAAACCGAGCAGTATAGTTGTAATCCTGCATCAAGGGAGTTTGCACATACAACACAACATACAGCATAGTATCCTCCTGTGTTAATTTTCTAAATTTCACTGGTTAGATTTAAGGATATAAAAGAGTTGAATAAATCCTATGATCTGCATTAAATACACACTGCAGGATTCAAGAATCTAGACCCTCACTGACCTCACATTCAAGTTAGATAACAAACACAGGTTATAACAGGAGGTTTTTTATTACATTTTCTCCCACTTTTGTCCGCCTGATTTAACACTTTTTCCATTCAAAGTGGGCAAGCATGCTGACAAGAGTAGGCTTAGAACGAGAAACAAACCTTCTCGATAAACAAACTTTGCCATAATCAGTTATGTAACTTTATTGCTTTTCAGGCAATACTATTCTCGGCCAGGGCAGCAATGTCTACCCATTCACCTTCCAGATCCCTGCACAGTGAGTTTTCTTTAAAATATAGTCTAATAAACAATTTTATGTCTCTACAACACCTTTAATTATTTCTTCATTTTTATTATTATTTACAAAAATCTGTCATAAGATATAAACAAATAGTAATTTCCACTTGAAATGAGTAGCTTTATAGTGTAGTTTATCTTGATGCTTTGTGAGTATCAACCTTAAACAATCTTATAGTGCCATGGAAGAGGATTACTGCCACTCATCCAGTCTCTCTTGTACATTTTCTTTGTCTTCACATGAAGAGAACTGCCATCCTCCTTCAAAGACTCCTATGGAAAGATCGTGTACTCACTGGAGGCCAATCTGAGCAGGTCGATGAGATTAGACAGCAAAGCTAAGGCGAAATTCACCCTCAGTCACAACTGGAACCTGTACAGTGATCCGATGCTGATGGTACCGACCCACCGTACAACACACGCACACTCACAAATGCATGTCTAATGTGTTTGCTGTGTGACACTGCCGCAGTGATGAGAATAACACCAACTCTAACTCATTTGTCATTTTCCTGTCAGAGTCCACAGCAAGATATCGCTGAGAAGAAACTGAAGTTCTTCTCATCAGGATCAGTAGGCATGGATGCAAATATTGAGCGAACAGGCTTCCACCAAGGTAACTTTAGATCAATTGGATCTGACATTACTGAATCAACACTTCACAGAGCATCATAGCAGTGCTGCAGCAAAAGAAAAAATATTTGTATTTGAACCGTGCGGAGCTCAAAGTCCCTCTGCTCACAGAGACGCTCTGTGGTCCATAGATAAGACAACAACTAATGAGGCATGTAGCAACAGTGATGGCCGAGAGATAATCCTACTATCTTCTCTAGGTTGGAGGGATTGCTTCTTCAAAACACACCAAGCAATGTCGGCAATGCATTTTGAAAATATTTAAAATTTAAATTCAAATTTCAAGCTAGACTATACATTTTAAAAGGAGTAGTTAGATAGTTTTTGTTGGAGTTTGATGTACTACTGAAACACACAGATACTCTATTGGTGAATTGGCAAAGCATCATACATGCCAGTTTGTTTGTTTGTTTGTTTGTGTGTTGATTGCGCCTTGCTGATGTGGTTTTATCTTGAAATGGATTACACGAATAGAATCACGAGAATATAAGAATTCTAACAATGTATTGAAAGATTATAAGCTTTAATTGAGGTGTGGTGTCAATTCTGACACAGCATGTATTTTAATTTGTTGCATCTACAACTAACGCAGGGGTTAACAGTAGATCTTTGTTATTTATGATATTGTATGCGGTATGGCGTTACTGAAGTATATCACTCATGTGTGCAGTCATGGGATATTCAATGTGCTGTGAGTATAAGCATTGTGTATTATGTGCTGCTCTGTTTTGCAGGAGAAGGCATAAAGGTTGTGGCCTCCATTCACAACAAGTCGTCTCGTGATATCAAACCCAAGTACTGTTTGTACAAGAAGATTAGCTACTTTGCGAAGGGGAAGAGGAAGGTCGAAACCAAAGACATTGTGAAGGAGGTGGGTGATCCCATCCCACCTTCTGCAGGTCAGACTGTCACCAGGGTCATCACCATCCCTCCTGACACGTGTGTGTCCATCTTAAACTGCATCATCCTCAGAGTGGAGTACAGACTCAGGGTAGGTATCTTTCTCCACAAAACATGCCAGTTTGTCTGTATGTCTTTATAGCTATGATAAGTGATGCTGACTACTTTTCCACCACAGGTCTATCTGGATGTCAAGTATGCTTCAGACCCCAAGCTCAAGTTCCCTGTAGTCATCCTGCCCGCTTTACAGGGTCCTGATGGGGAATATCTGCCTGCTTATCCTACCTATGGATCTGAAGCATTTGCAGGCTCAGACATGCCAGGAGGGACCAGCTTCCTACAAAACCCAGCAGCCTCAGGCCCGTTTGCTCCACCTCCACCCTATGGGACATATGGGATGTACCCCCGCTTGAATGATTTCTCTGAAAAATCATAGAAGATCACATATAGATTTGGATGGTGTAAATTCACAGTATGACACATGACTTTAAATTAGGGACTGCCACTATACAGTATTAAAGTGTTTTGCTTAATGCCTGTTATCCAGGCAAAATGGCAAGAAAAAAGGCATTTTAAAGATTTGTCTTTTATAAATGTCATGTAGAATATTTACACATTTGCTATGCTTGCTTCTTGTATATAAACAATAAATACTACTAAGCCAAAACCATGTCTCCTTTACAAAATCTTTTATTCCAGAGACCACAAAGCACCACACAGAGAAACACAGTTTTCACTCACACTCTGACTAATGTGTACTTTGAAAACTATGACAACTTTGTAACAGATGGATTTTTAAAATATGGAATCTAACCTCTTTGCCACCAGCTGCAATATATGCGACTCAATACCATGAATAAAGATAGAGGTTCTGACAAACAGCTGCTTATAGAGAAAGGAGTTAATGAAATTTAAAATAGGACATTATCAAAAAGCTGCAAAGCACACTTTTTAATCCCACAATCATGTTTCTTCTTCTCCTTTAACTATATCTTCATTTAAAAATATATAAATAGTTAAAATCACTAATGGAATAATATCAAACGCACATTGTGTTGTGGAAATAAGGCGCTCAACTGGATGAGTAAACTACTCTAATCTATATCGGTTCTTTACAGTCAAACTAAGAGATAAGCCTTCAGTCACAAGATGTTGTCAAACTCTACTAAACATTTGACGTGTGTATTTTCTTTCCACTGGAAAATTAAATCTCACTGAGTCACATGCTGGTTGTGGGCTAATGACCTTAATGATCAAAAGTGGGTCAAAAGACACACTATGTGATAACGATCATACTTAAGATAGTTGATGGAAAGAATGCAGTGGTTAAAGATTACTCACATTGTAAAGATCAATCCTAAATGTTCTGTCATGCTCAAAACGTTTTACTCTGTTTGATCTGTATTTGTAAGTCTAATACTATTCAGTAGTATTCATGTCATTTACATGTCTTGGTTTTTCATAATCACAGCATACAGTACATGATAAGTGTTACTATAAACCTTTATACTGACGATATCTAACAGCAACAGTCATAAAACAGCAAGGCATCACAGAGTCAGGTATCCCAGTGGCTCAGATGACAAATTACAACAGTCCAGTAACTCCGCCCATAATGAATTTTGCATGTTCAGGCTTTGTTGACAGTGTCAGAGAAATATTGACTGAATTCTGGTCACTGCTGATGTGTGGTGGTGTTCTATTGGATTGTATTTACCAAAAGGTGTTTCTAATATTTTGTCCATGCCCACTGACATGACTTGGGGTAGATAAAACACTACACTAAAACACCAGCACTGTTGGTAATTCCACCACAGCGAGGAAAACACCACTACAGTCATCTGAAAATAAAACATCAAGTGCCGTAGAAACAAGTGTAGCATCAGCTATTCAGATATAATACAAGATATTATAAATACATTTGTAGTAAATGTAAAAACACACTGTGCAGTGGTTAGGAGTCTCTGTGTGAAACAGGGCTTTTGACTGTCGGGGCCAAGAGTGAGTGGAAAAGGGCTGCGTATGTGCTGCAGCCCTGATAGGGGAGGGAGGGTAATAATAATAATTATAATATTGCAGAGCGGAGGGAGTGGCTGCATGTGAGCGTGAGGTGACTGGGACAGGAGAAGAAGTCAGAGGCCATCTGTTGTACAAAGAGAGAATGGCAATGAATTGGTTTGAGGAAGTGGGACAGAGAGGCAGGAAGTCACGTCAGCACATAAAACCCTTCACTGCTGTTTGTGCTAACATGTGGGTCATTACATGCCAACTCGCCCAGGGTCTCCCAGTTGTTGAAACTTCTCCAGATACTTCTTAAGTTGTGAATTCTTGAAGTCTGGTCCTCTGAGCTAAATTTCAGCATTTTTAGTTTTTTCTAGAGTATCTATTCTAAGATTCACCAATCGCTTATTTTTTGACAGATTGACACTAGTCTCCACTAGTTTTTACTTTCTTGCAACCAAATTTTGGCTCTGTGAACTGTAAGTGTAGTTCTGTCACATCTGGAAATTATTTTGCCCTGCATAAAAAATGGAATGCCATATATTTAGTTAAATATAGCTTTTGAGCTGAAAAACCCACTTTTTGGGTTATTTTGAGAGTAGATCGAAGGATTAATTTCATTTCCTTAGTATGTGAAAGGGTTGATATTCATTGCATATATATCAAAAAATCATAGATGTTACATTACTCAGTCTTTGTTTATGATTTGTTTTAAATTAGCTTCTTTTGGTGCATTTTCCAGCTAATCCAAGAAGACTTTTAAATGGCTTATTCTTTTTAAGAAGAAGAGGAATTTTCTCAGTGTATAAAGGAACACCTTGTCCCTCACTTTATTAGAAACATTGTAAATCGCCATATTTTGAGATTTAAGGTTTTTAGTGGACAGGAAAGGTATGAAAAGGTGTAATCTGAAAAGTAACTAACTACAACTGTCAGATAAATGTAGCGGAGTAAAAAGTAAATACCACAAAGTACAGTAGAAGTAGAATCTTACATATAATGGACTCGTGTGAAGAACATGTGCCTCAAATCTGTTCTTTAACTCAGGGTTACTTTAAAAATGCATTCTGATACAATTACAAACCACCTGTTAAAAAAATGTAGTTAGTAACTTAATCCAAGTATCGCAGTATTAAAGTGATGTAACTTGATAACTTTAATTTAATGTAAACAACAACGGTACCCTGTAAAAATACAAACGTGTATTTGTTTCACTCAAGACCAGAGTGATGTGTGTCACAAACTGTAATCCTCTTTTTACTGAATGTATCTGTAATCTAATTACACATTTTCCTTTTCTGCAACTTTACCAGAATACAGTTAATCTTTTTGTGTAGCCTAATTAGGCAATCACCTTATTCCCCAAGCCTGAAAATACTCGAGTAAACTCAGCTACTTAGTTACATTCCTCCACTGAGATCTCTAACAAGAAGACGGGCAGAGGATGAAACGTGAGGTGTGTACACACGACTGAATGATACTGAATAATAAGCCTCCATGAAAGGGTGGATGAAGAAATAAATATGGGCGGAGGTACAGCCGGGGTGCGTCCCATTCCTCTCAAAGCATATTTCCTCGTCTCCTCTCTCCTCCCGTGGTTTCCTCGCGTCTCCCCGCGTAAAAAGTGAGGGAAACATGGATGCAATTTAAGGGAAATGGGATGCACCCTTTTCCCCAAACCCGAGCCAAACATGCTGAAGCACTTCGAGGGTGTCGGCCTGTCCGGTAGTGGGCGTGTCAGGGAGCTCCAGTGCGTCCTCCCCATAATAGATCCATGGTCCTCCCCTTTGAGATATTTACTCCAGGTCATCTTTCTTCGGGAGTTTTCCGTGTATACAGCCCAGCATGTCGAGCACCGTGAAGAGCCTCAAAGTCACCTATAACCCGATCAATGACAGCGGCACGTTCACCAGCGGGGACAGCGTGTCGGGGAAGGTGACGCTGGAAGTGGCCAAAGACTGCGAGGTGGAGTCTCTGATGGTGAAATTCAAGGGGAAAGCCAGCGTGCTGTGGACAGAGAGGCACGGACAAGTTACTGTCGTGTACTCATCCAAGGATAAGTACTTCAGCATCAAGCACTACTTCATTCAAGACAAAAATCACAAAGGTAGGCGGGTTCAGCCAAGACACAGTGCTGATGAATAACATATGGAGTTTGAACGTCCAGGCGCAGGCGCGGTTCCTCATATGGGCGGCCGCCTTGTTTGTAAACAAGGACTGAACTTCAGGAAACAAATCGGGTGTAATGTGGAAGATGAGCTGCAGCACAGAGGTGATGCATGATGACGGGTGTGTGAAGTGTCCAGTGCATCTAACTGTGGTCATAGTTGTTCATTGCACAGGCTGCTGCTGCCAGCTTCCGCTTGCAGCTTGGACTGATTTGTTGTTTGGGGGGTGGGGGTGGGGGGATGGGTTGTCTGCCTGCCACTCGCACAGAGCAGCCCATAGCGACATATTGTACTTCTCACTCCATCACAACTTTAGCGAGCCCGCTAGCAGTGTTGTGAAAAGTACCCAAAGGTCATACTTGAGTGAAAGTAAAGGTATCAAAATATGACTTTGGTAAAAGTGAAAGTCTCCCATATGTGTAGTACTTGAGTAGAAGTATTAAAGTATACGGTATTAACTGTACTGAAGTATCAGAAGTACATTTCTGGCAGTAAAAGTCATTTCAGTATCAAAAGTACAAGTAAAAGTAAATTTTTGCAGTAAATATGGTCACATGTTGACAGTCACAATTTTCAGTTTCAGTGCTTTTTTGTTTTGTTTTGTTTTTAAAAATGTGATTGCTGATGAAATAAATTGATTTAAATGTGTACTACTTTGGTTCTGATGCGTTATGCAATCTTCAAAGTAACTAGTAACTAAAGTTATCAGATAAATGTAGTGGACTGGAAGTATAAAATATCAGAAAATAGGAATACTCACATGAAATACAAATACCTCAAAATTGTACTTGAGTAAATGTACTTAGTTACATTCCATCACTGGTTACTAGTTAACAGATTATAACATACTAAACATATAAAGCAATTATAAAATATGATGTTTTGTCGTAAATTAAACTATCCAACAGTTTATACAAGTACTGCTGAAATGATACGTTGATTAATCAAATAGTTGTTTGACAGAAAATTGAATGGGAACTATTTCAATAATCATTTTTCATATAAAAACATTTCATGGTTTCAGCTTCTCAAATAAAACGACTTGCTGCTTTTCCTGTACAATAACTTCAATTATTTTAATGATTTAAGAATCACAGTCACAGCTGTATCAGGCACTTTTACTTTCAATACTTGAAGCTAATTTTCCTGATAATGACTTACGCACTTTTACTGAAGTAACATTTTAAATGTTAAAAATAAATTCAATTAGTCAGTAAAGTAAACATTCTGACTGCTTATGAGTGACTCATTCATTCAGTATGTAGAGGTTATACAATCCAAACACAGTCAGAGCGTGACAGGCCATGGGATCTCATTATTCATCCTTCTGGGGGTGAAGGTTGCAAAGTAAATATCCAGTATACTTCTCTTCTGTTTAGAATTTTATCCATGTTACCAACACATTGCAGGACTTTTAACAGAGTATTCTGACCTTATTATATCAGTATTATTACTAACAGACAGAAAATGATCCAGTACTTCTTCCATCACTGCAGATGACCCAGACAAACCTCCTCACAACCACAACCAACTTACTCTATTAAGATTTCAGGTACAATTAGATTTTATTTGGACACAAAATCATGTAAAATGCTAACACAATCTCAAATGAGCTGTCAGTCATTTATCATGCAGAAGTGCCAACAGAATGTCTGTTTCCAGCACCTCAGCTTTGAGGATTTGTTTCATTGCCTTGGCTACATTGATAGTAGACTGAACTCCGTTGGGTGTTTGGACGTCATCTTGTGTTTACGGAGCTTGTGATGGACACCTTCTACTATTTTCTGACATTTTCTATAGTTCAGTAGCTCAAGTAACCAATGCTAATTGCAGTTGATTCAGCATGTTGTTTTTTCTCCAGCCGATGACGACCAAGTGCAACTGACAACCCATAGCGGAGAGACATGTAAGTCTTTCATGATTCTGTCTCCGCCTGTGGGAGGTCCTGACATTCAAAGGGCCTGTTCACACTTGAAAAGTTAAAACGGCTGTAAAAAAAAAAAATAGATGTTTGAAGATCTACTTCGCTTCTAACTTTATAACTCTTTGTTGCTTTTCAGACAGCAATGTTCTTGCTCCAGGTGTCCACATTTACCCATTCACCCTCCAGATCCCTTTCAAGTAGGTAATTGTTCTTTTAACGGACGTGGACAGACAATTTAAAATGTGTCTGCTAGCATTCATGTGTGAACAATGAAAATAAAATCCTGTACATTTTCTCATGTTTTTGTGCATTAGGGAGATGCCCTCCTCCTTCAATGGCTCTGCTGGTAAAATTGTGTACTCGTTGCAAGCCAGGCTGAGCCGATCACTGAGGATTGACAAGAAAGACACAACAAAGATCAACTTTGTGTCAAACGCCAACCTGAGCGGCGACCCTCAGCTAATGGTATGTGCTGATACACATCTTCATACTTGGCATTCCGACAGGGAAAAAAAAGGGCGTGTGTCGTTGATGGCAGTTGAATGAGCCCTTCTTCAAAACCTTAATGCTTTCAGGTACCGCAGCACGAGACTAAGGATAAGAAAATGAAACACTTCAACTCAGGAACGGTAGCCATGGATGTGGATCTTGAAAAAACAGGTTTCCTCCAAGGTGAGAGCCCTCCAACTGATATTGACACTCATTACTCTCATAACAAGGGTTGTTTTGACATGGCTGGTCTTTTTTGCAGGAGAGGGAATAAAGGTTATAGCCTGCATCCAGAACAACTCGTCTCGTCCAATCAAGCCCAAGTACTGTTTGTACAGTAAGCATAGCTTCTTTGCGCTAGGGAAGAGAAGACTCCACACTAAAGACCTCCTAAAAGAAGTAGGAGAGCCCATCCCTCCTTCTGCTAGTGAAAAAGTCACGAGAGTCATCACCATCCCACATGATCTGGAGCCCTCCATCCACAACTGCAGCATCCTCAAAGCAGAGCACAGACTCAGGGTAAGCATCTGTATCTCTTTTTCTTATGTGACTCTGCAAGTCAAGACAACTTTATTTATATAGCCGAAAATCACAAATCACATTGCCTGTGGGCTTTACAATCGACATCCTCTGTCCTTAGACCCCCGATTCGAGTAAGGACAAAACTTAACCTAAAAAGGGAAAAACATTGAAGAAACTTCAGGAAGAGGCACAGATCTGGGGGGGATTCCTCTCCCAGGACGGACAGACATGCAATAGATGTTGTGTGTACAAAACAGACCAACAAAGTCACAGAGTAAACAAATTACAATGACAACATATCTGATGCAAGTAGATTACATAAAACGTGAAGAGTGTGGATACAGGACGACTACTGAGCAGGCTGAGGCATCGCCAAGTTTTGTGTGAGCCACATGGCGGTGACCTGGAAGAGGACAGGCCAAACAAGATAGATAGCAGAAATTTATTAGAGAATGTGCACAGATTTGATAAAAAAAATAGTACAGATGTAAGAAGATTGTAAAACAGATGAGAGCAGAGATCGATGAGGGGGCCTTAAGATGATGGTCCATCAGAGAGGAGCCTGGGAGAAAAGCGAGAAGGAGGAGAAAGCTTAGGGAGATCTGCTGCAGCCAGAGACTGAGATGATCTGCAGAAAATATTAAAACTGAATAACTAAATGTCTAATATAAGTCAGCTTTCAAGAACTATACGGACATTCTTACTGACATCTTGGCAGCCAAGATGTCTCCTAAAAAGTATTTATTGACAATTGTAGGGATATTTTAGATTAATTTAATACATATTGCAAGTCAAGAAATTTCTTTTTCTATGTAGCCCAACGCTATTGAGAGGATATTAACCAAATGGCATCAGAAAATGCAAGAAGAAAAGGAGAGTAACCCTTTAATAGCTAGTGCCTACTTGTGTTTTAAATAATCTCTGAATTATAATCTCTGAATAATATTATATTATTACTGCAGCCAAAGTGAAAATGAAAAGTGAAGGGATATTGTGTGTTCTGTCTACTCTTGTATGAACATGGGCTTTGCAGCACATTTTTCAACTTTTGCCAGTGTTGAGCTTTTTGCACACACCATGACTTCTGTTTAATATCCTACGGCTGCACTTCGCAGATCCAGAAGGCTTATAACCCATCTCTTTCTCATTGTCCACTGTGTTTTCCTAATGTTTGTGAATGTGCGAGATGCTGTGGTGTAATCATGCTGACATAAAGAAGAAAAACTTAAATCCAACATTATAACATTAACAATGTTTTCCACAGGTCTACCTCGATGTGAAATATGCTTCAGACCCAGAGATCAAATTTCCCATCATCGTCTTGCCGGCGGCTCAGGTTGCTGCTTCTGCACCACCACCTGCTGCTTATGGCTTCGGATTCGAACCATCTGGGAACACAAATTCACCATGGGGCACTGTACCACCACCAACAGCACCCCAACCTTTGGACCCCCCACCTCCCTATGGTGCATATGGAATGTACCCTACTATGACAGATGTTGGCAAAAATTTTTAGTAATGAGACTAAAGATACTTTGATATGTCTCACAATGCAATTATGAGAAATATCTTTATTATTTAGGGCTTTATATAGGCTTTATTATTTTTTTATGCTTTTGTATGTTTGTGGTTACAGCTACAGTAAATGAATTGCTGTCATATCATTTCATAACTGCCACTATAGTCCAGGCCTATGGTCCACAGCTCTTTTGTCCAATAGTGTTATGTATTGGGATAATAATGGGAAACTATGTTGCGTCATTTCCGAAATAATCTCTAACCACAAATAGTGGTGAAGAATGGATCCTTGCAGAATTTCAAATACCAGATGCAGTATTTTGCAGAGGGAAGAACAATGCTGTTACATCTGTGTGTCTGGTGAGAAGAAAAGATTTTTACTGCAACTTTCTGAATTGTAAATGTTGCTGAAAACAGGCATATATCATGAATAAACAGCTCTCCTGTTTCAGAATGTACTGTGATACTTTCTGTATGATCTGCGCCACCATGTTTCTACAGTAGCCAAGAAGGGACAAACCAAATACTGCTCTAGAGGACAACCCTATGTGTTTCTTGGTAGGGTCAAGTGAGGGTTTTTTCAAAGTGCTAGAGAATGGACTCCATGGATTACCATTTTAGTGTTTTTTATTATTAAATTGTTACATGTGATGCTGATGTTTGTTAGTTTGGTTGTTTCTCATTTTAAAGGAGGATATTTTTTAACACTTGCCATCTTCAACGTGGGATTCATTGCTATCACCACCTGCATTCACTCAATCAAGATTGGGTGATACTTAGTTAATAAGAGTTTATAAAATGTTTGCTTGATCTTTGGCCACCATCTTCTACCCCGATGAAGACCAGTCGTGTCATAGTTCTGTAAGCAGCCATATTTTGAACAAAGGCTTTTTAATCTAATTGAAGTATTTGTGTTGCTGTTCCTTCAGTGCCTGGAGTTTGTTTTTTCTTCTCATAACCCTTTTCTTCAAAAGCACCTGCTTTTTTCTTGAGGTTGACAGTCCTTGAGCATACCGGCACCTCTGACTATTCAGGCAAGATTGATTGATTTAGTAGAGATGAGTCACACTGGTTTATGGAAAGACGTTGTAAGAGCAGGTGAAACAACTTTCTTTTAGTCATTACATCATTCACATTCCCCAACTTCAGAGTAAAATTCCGTGATGTCAAACATCACATGCAATGCTCCCACTGGATGCAGGCTAGGTTGACATGATCGGAAAAAATCTGTCATGTGACACATTGAGAAAGTGTAGCATGTGACAGTCATTAAACCAGGTAATACTGAGGTTGTTATCAGAGAGACTGCTCCTTTTCAGCAGCAGTGTGATAACTCGCTTTGACTATACCATCCAGTTCATGTTGACATACTGTTTTTAAATCTTCTATTGAACTGTGGTTAGTTCTAAGGGCTGAATTATTTTTCCTGTCACTGTGCTTGCATGTGTTCCTCTCTCATGTGACCTGTGGTTTGAAAAACAGGCTTAACAAGATCTGGATGCTGGAGTTCAGATAAAAACAGTGCCAAACAGCGTGGTTCAGGGTTTACAACACTTTGAGCTTCTTCTTGGTTTCACAGGAGATTTTAATTTGCTCACTGTGTTTTTCTTTTTGGAGAATGACCATCAACAATTTCTCAATCGAATATGATGTTATCAACAGCAGAAACACCTTCACAAATGGAGATACCATCAATGGAAGGATCATTGTGGAGACTTCTAAGGAAACTAAGATTCAGGCGCTTGTTTTCATAGCACAAGGACGAGCTCGGGTTCTCTGGAGTGAACATTACGGGCAATATGCACATTATGTGTACTGCGCTAATGAGAAATATTATGATGTGAAGCATAATATCTTGAGAGAGGCAAGACAAGATGGTAACGTATTAAATTGATTCAGTCATATCATACATCGAAGCTAAGACAATGCCTTTGAACTAAAAAGCCATTATTAATAAAATGTTTTAAGATTTCTGATTCATTCTGTTCCAGGCACTGGAGTCATCGGGAAAGGAAGACATGTGTTTCCTTTTTCCTTCAAGATTCCTGACAGGTGCCCATTCTTCACTTAATCTTTACTTTAGATTGATGTTTTACTTCAGTTAAATTAATTTCTATTATTGTACTTCACAGAAAAGTCCCATCATCTTTCAAAGACAGTGTGGGCAAAGTTGTTCACAAGTTGAAGGCAGAGCTGAAACAATCAATGAAGCTGACGAAAAAAGCCAAAACCCACTTCACATTTGTGTCCAAAGCAGACATGGACATTCCCAGACTTATGGTAAGAAATCATTAATCTTATCATTTAGAATTGAATGTTGTCTAAGCAGAAAAGGCAATTATCTGACTGTGTTGATGTTCTTTTAGAAACCTCAGCACGGTTCCAAGGATAAATCTGTCTCAGTTTTTGGCTCTGGGAACGTTTCTATGGATGTTCACACCAAGCGGATGGGATACAAGCAAGGTAATCGTCCATTGGTCGAGGAAATCCTGCCCCTGAAGGGTTATTATTCATTGCCTTTAATTGTTGAGTGACTGAACACACCTCCCTCATGTCATTAAACATCAGGGAGGTGTCTATGAGGGACGCTTTATGCTGCATTCCAGATAATGTGGGAGATCGGAATGTCCTAGCTGAAATGTCCAACTTCCTACCTGAAAGTTTTCCAGGTGCAAGATGCCAAAAGTGAACAAGAAACTTGACTGACTGTATCACAATGGTGTCTCTTACACCCTCAGCCTCAGTTCAGCCTCTTTGAATTACAAATGATTGGTTTCAGAAATTGACATACTTGTTTTTCCCCTCCGTTTTCCAGGTAAGGATCTCCAAGTCACAGTCGAGATCAGGAACCACTCAACTCGTCCAGTGAAGCCCAAATTCCTGCTGTACGAAAAGAAGAGTTACTTTGCCCAGGGTCATAGGAAAGTTTGCACAAATAAGATCCTTAAGGAGAAGATCAAGGCTATTGCACCCTCCAGCAATAAGACTGTGACCCAGGTGATTACCATCCCCAGGGAACTGCCTCCTTCCATCTTGACCTGCTCCATCTTCAAGTTGGAGTACAGGCTGAAGGTAAACTGCAGTACATTATCGTGAAAAGAAATTGTTTGTGGGAGAAAATCCTACATTTCCTCTGTCTGAAACATTCTTGCAGATGCAGACTACAAATACACGTAATCACCACAGGAAACTCTAACGAACACTCATGAGCTCACCAAAGTCGGCATGAGAAAACCTACAGTAAACCAGAGTGGACATCAAGCAACAACATTTAACATTAACATTAATAATGTCTTTTTCCTCAGATCCATCTGAAAATCAAATGTGCTTCAGATCCAGAGATCAAGCTTCCAATAGTCATCCTACCTGCCTTTGAGGTTCCTACTGAGAAACATCCACCTCCTTCTGCTGGCTTTGGATTTGAAGCTTTCAGGAGCCCAAATCAAGCACCCTGGAGCAGGGCACCACGACTACAAGCAGCACCCCAACCTGTGGATCCCCCACCCGCCTATGGAGCATATGCAATGTACCCCTCCTATCCTGATTCTGGCAAATATCAGGATGCACCGTAAATATGGCACAGATTTAGCATCGCACTCAAGATTCCTCATGTACAGTTGAGAGAAGTATCCAAATCGATGCAATTAAACCAGAGATATCTTATTTTTCTATTCCATGCATTTTCCAAACTTCCCTTCTCAAAACCTGGTGCCTATATTACCCACGATGCAACTCGACCACAGTTGAAGCAGTTCGCCCCCTCTGGAGCCACAGAAGGGTTTATAAAACTTCTCAAGACCTGTGAACAATCTTTAATCTGTCATGTTTCACTTCCTGTCTTAAGACTCAGCATTATGGCATCACATCACAGCTGGAATAAATAAGGCTGAGATGAATTACTCACAAAGCAAACTATTGTACAAATTGTATTTATTTAATGTCCATGAAAAAATGTGCATAGAGTGTTTTGTTGTCTTTAAAGTAGTTGTTGTTGGGCGAATAATTAGATAGAGTTCTTATGGAGCCCCAAAGTGTTTCATGTTAAGTTATTATGAAATCAATACATGAATAAATTGTGCAAAATATGTGATTGTACCTGTAACTGTGAATATCCCAAATTCAGAGGGATTCTGAAATGTGATTTTAATATTTTTATAGACGTTTTTATTTCATGGCAGAATGTCACTTTTTATACAATAAGATGACAGTCGTGTTGTCACGAGTTACTGGCCCTCACCTTTCAGCCAATCACATGCCCCCTGCCTCTCCTAGAAACGTCATCAGCTGCTACCAAAGGTTGCCAGTTTGCTCCTGTTAGCAGAGTTTTACTTTGTGTTAATATAGAACAGCAAAATAATGCAGGTCAAACCTATTTGTTGCAGTTCCTCTAAGAACTGGTTGTTCATAAATAGTAACTTCTCACTCCATTCGCTGGTTACATGAATGTAATAGAACGCCTTTTTTTGATTTCCTTTTAATTTGTGTGAACAGTGATTCAACTTTCTTGTAGTCATTTATATTATTTCCATTCCCTCACTGTGAATATTCCTGGTTATTCATCTGTAACTTCTTCTGGACTAAAATCCCATTATGTCAAACATTACATGCAATACACAGGGTGTGAATGGAAATGTGTTTGACATGATCGGAAAATGTGTCATGAGACACACTGAGTGTGTGTCATAAACCCAGATTAAAATACATTGATGCATTTAAAATTTGACTGATTAATTGTTTTATGTTCAGGACCATAACTGTCAAAATAAATTGTACAATAAATGTTAACTATTTTTCTACAGGTTGGTGTCTGCTTATATACATTCAAATCCTTAGAAAGAGAATGATCACATATTTAACACAACAACAGGACCACACATATTTATAGTTGAGATAATCACTGTGTTACAAAATCCAACACAAATCATGTGTTACAACTCTCAACATAGTAGTTGTGTTTATGTGGAAGTCTTTATTTTTCACTATATTATTTACAAAACACAAAACGAGTATTAAGCCTAAGAACCAAAATAATTCCTCCCACAATCTGTGAGAAAAAGCCTTAGTTCATGAGGAAAGAGAAGAGCGGAACTTATGAGCACAGGTGGTGTTGCGCCCAGGTTCCTTACTGCGAGGGTATCCGCCCCCTCCCCAGAGGAAAACTGGGAAGAGAAAGCATCGGTTCGTGTCTTCATTCCTCTCAACTTTCACCTGTTTTTCAGGAACCTGAATGGCACTGAACCAAAAATCATTTGTTACTGAGGTACTTACCGTGTTGAGACCTGTAACATTTACAGTAACACAAATGTGTTGTGTATATTAGTGTGTTGGGAACTTACACAACTTGTGTTGATATTAACACATCTGTTTTAAAAGTGTACTTTCAAAGTACTTTTTTTGTGGTGAGTTTGCTCAAGGCTAAATGGTATTCTTGTTTTCTTTTTTTTTTTCACTTCCGTATGTGCATGTGTGCCTCTCACCTGTGGTATGAAGAGCAGGTTTAACAAGATTCCGCTGCCTGACGCCAGATATAAACACCGCTGAGTAGCTGTTCAGGGTTCACATCGCTTTGACTTTTTTCTAGGTTTCACAGGAGATTTTGATTTACTCACTTTGTTTTTCTTTTTGGAGAATGACCATCAACAATTTCTCAATCGAATATGATGCTATCAACAGCAGAAACACCTTCACAAATGGAGATACCATGAATGGAAGAGTCATCGTGGAGACTTCCAAGGAAATTAAGATCCAAGCGCTTGTTTTCATAGCACAAGGAAAAGCTAGCGTTCGCTGGACTGAACATTACGGGCAACATCAGACCCGTGTGTACTGGGCTGATGAGAAATATTATGCCGTGAAACATCATATCTTGAGAGAGGCAAGACAAGATGGTAACATATTAAATTGATTCAATCCTTGATATGTGATACATTGAAGCTAACGAGCCAATATTCATAAAATGTTTTAAGATTTATGATTCATTTTGTTCCAGGCACTGAAGTCATCGGGAAAGGAAGACATGTATTTCCTTTTTCCTTCCAAATTCCTGACAGGTGCTCATTCTTCACTTAATCTTTTTAATTTAGATTGATGCTTTACTTAAGTTGAATTCATTTTCTATTATTGTACTTCACAGAAAAATCCCATCGTCTTTCAAAGGCTGTGTAGGCAAAATTGTTCACAAAGTAAAGGCAGAGCTGAAACAATCAATGAAGCTGACGAAAAAGGCCAAAACCCACTTCACATTTGTGTCCAAAGCAGACATGGACATTCCCGGACTTATGGTAAGAAATCATTAGTCTTTATAAAAATGCAAACATTTAATAATGAATGTAGTCTAAGCAGAAGAGGCAACTATCTATGTTCATTTAATTTGGGGACATGTTCTTTTAGGAACCTCAGCACGGTTCCAAGGATAAATCTGTCAAAGTTTTTGGCTCTGGAAGCATTTCAATGGATGTTCACACCAAGCGGATGGGATACAAGCAAGGTAATAATCTAGTCTGGTAGAGGAAAACCTGCTCCTGAAGGGTTTCTATTGTTGCATCACCCTTCACACACCTCCCTCATGTCATCCAACACTTTCCTCTTCCTTAACCTGTCTCAACCTATCTGAAAATAGGGAACCTCTGATCCACTGAGTGCTATGTAGAAAATGTTTTTGTGAGTTATACCGGAGATGAAACTCTGCACTGACAACGTGATATATATATAACTACAGCCGTTCATTCTGCAACTGCTGAAATATTTCTCTTCTTTTGTTGCTTACTGAACTTACTTCAAGGCAACAGGGAACTTAACCCCAAGGCACAGAGGGTGTAAGAAGTGGGGGAGGGTCAATCCAGGCTGAGCAACAGATTTTTGCCGTGGTGCTCTCTAACTTCAGAACTTTGCTTCAGTGCTCAAGTAAAAAGAGTTATTCAGTCCTGCTTCCTACATTCTACATCCTACATCCTCTCGTTTAGACTACTGCAACACCCTCCATAAGTCAAAGTTCACTACATCCAGTTTTGGCCTCACTTCACTGGCTAGCGTTTAAATTTAGATTTTAATATTTTATTATTAACTTTGAATACTCCTCATGGTCTAGCATTTAGCTGCCTTACAAAATCTCCTAGTCTCAAATGCGACAGGTTGTAATCTCAAGCCCTCAAGGTTGAATATGAGAACGGCAGAGGAGGAGAGGTGTGGTTGAGGTGTGGTCCTGCTCCTGTAACTTGTAGTTTCAACAAAAGTCTTATCACGCTGAGCATAAACTTTTCTCTAATACAAATTGCAGCTTCATCCCATGTGTAATCCACATTAGCACTTAAAAGTTTATTTACCATCCATCCTTTGATTCTTGTATTATTTAGTTTTAAATCATTTTAAGCGAACAATATTTGTGACATATATAAAATAATTGCAATAAATCCACAATCATTCAGCACTTTTTTAATTGTATTTGTCTTTCACTACAAAAGTTTATTATTTAGTTTTTTTTTCAGTTTGTATGTTATGTAAAATTAGTAGTGCTTACATAGAACAATAAACATCACACGCTACAGGTAGTTGTACACAGTTCGGCTCATGCTATGCTCAGGGCAACTGCCATGAGACAGGAAGAGTCCACATTCCTGTGTTTTAGGAGCAAAGGAAATACCTTTTTCAACACGCTGAAGAACATTTTTCTGTTACTATGGTCACTTGTCAGTCTAATGTGCATCATACAGAAACTAAATACACATTATCCTATCACAAAATCATAATCAGCGTCAACTACTGACTGGGTTTCTTTTCTCTTCTTTACAGGCGAGGATCTCCAAGTCATGGTTGAAATCAATAACCGCTCAAGTCGTTCAGTGAAGCCCAAATTCGTACTGTATGAGAAGAGGAGCTTCTTCGCCCAGGGTCGGAGGAGAGTTCACACAAATGAGATCCTCAAGGAGAAGGTTGAGGCCATTGAATCCTCCAACAAGGAGACTGTGACCAAGGTGATCAACATCCCCAGAGAACTGCCTCCCTCCATCATGAACTGCTCCATCATTAAGCTGGAGTACAGGCTGAAGGTAAACTGCAGTATATTATGGTCTTTTCTGAGACGTTCTTCTGCTTATATGCTTGATTACTATTAGCGTCGCTACTGATGGGGAGCTTGTGGGGCTTTTCTCCTTGTACTTTTAGTTGGTGAACAAGGTTTTATTTTTCAGTTACTGGTGACACAAAACTTAAATACTGATAATAAAACAATCTAAAAAACTATGCTGATGATGTAAAATATACAAAAGGGCAAAGGAAGTATTTTCCTCACTGACAGTAAAAATACTGAAACTACAGTAACTAAAGAAACCTTTCAAAGGCAGAGAACAAATAAACATAATCAAGACAATGAGCACTACTGAACTCAACAAAGTCAAGGGAGAGAAAACCTACAGTAAACCAGTGGGGACCTCTAGTGACCAAATTAAGAAATAGGAATTAAGAAACGTAAGAATGCACCAATCCACTGAACTAAACACCAACATCTGACAATATAACATCTGCAATGTTTTCCACAGGTCTACCTTGATGTAAAATATGCTTCAGACCCAGAGCTCAAAATCCCTATAGTCATCCTACCCTACTCTAAGGTTCCTGATATGAAACAACCATCTCCTTCTGCTGGCTTTGGATTTGAAGCTTTCGGGGGCCCAAATCAAGCACCATGGAGTGGGGCACCCCAACAACAACCAGCACCCCGACCTATTGATCCCCCACCTGCCTATGGAGCATATGCAATGTACCCCTCCTATCCTGATTCTGGCAAATATCAGAATGCACTTTAAATGTGCCACAGATTTAGCATCACAAGTCACATACTCAAGTCAAAGCTTTTATTGTCATATGCACAGTTACAAATGAAGTGTTTCTGTACGTTAAATTGGTCCTTTGAATGTCGTTGTACAATGAAGCAGAAGGTATAATTAAAAAATATTTATGAAATACAAAAAAATGAAAATAAAAATAAGAAGAGCAAAAAGATATACAGATGTGCAATGTACAATATGCAAATATAAGAGTCAGAGTCATGATGGACAGTTGAAATAGTATTAGATTTGATGCAGTAGGAACAGATATGCCTTTTTTTTGTTCCATGTATTCTTCTTTCTTGTAAAAACCTGGTGCCTACATTACCCACAATGCAACTTGATAAAGCGCTGATAAAGAGAGGGCTACAGAGGTCTACAGGGCATGGCAGAAAGAAATATAAGGATGCGCTTACCTACTGAGGAGGCAAACTATTGTATATGGTTTTTTTTTATGTCCAGGACAAATTGTAGAAGTATGTTGTATTAAAGTCATTGTGACCATTGTAAATAATAATGTAAATAACACTTCTTACAGAGCCTCAGAGTGTATCATTAGATCATTCTGGAAGAAATCTTCACATGAATAAGCTGTGCAAAATATATAAATGTACCTGAAATCATTTTTTCAATATTCTTATTCAAGTACATTTTTATCATAACCATTTTAATTTCATGATCACATTTTTCCCAGCCAAACTTTTATTCTATGCCACATTTTATTTCATGTGACCTTCTCGTTGACCCTCACCTCTCAGCCAATCACACACCCCCTGCCCCAACAACTGCTTCTAAGTCTGTGAGCTCCTGATAGCAAGAGCAGGGACAACGTCAAAGTCACTCTGGGCAACTAGAGGATGCTGCTGTAAATAAACAGTACAAAGACATAAAGTAATTACCTCTTCTTTTATTTAGCTTGGCAAGACTACATGCTACCTTCTTGGTAGGCTAACTAGCCTTTTTGGTTGTGGGCTTGGATTGTTACTCAGCATTTAGGTTGGTAAGAGTCTGGGCTAATGGTATGAGCTTGCTAACTTTAACAGTAACAAAGGGAGGACAGTTGAACAATGGGTGTAAATGTTTCACTAAACTCACAGATGCTGCCTCTTCATTCATGTTTTTGAATAAAAAGTAACTTACTTCTCATGCTTCTGTAATGTGCATTTATTTACTCTCAGACATCTTCAAATGAGGCGAGTCCACTTCAGTGTACTCAGTGTTTTGTCTTTCTTTTTCCTCCAGCTTCTCTTCCATTTTTTTTCTTCCCGACTGACTTTTCTGTTGTCAGGTTTAGTCAGGTGGAGCCGGGTGTTTTTCTGAAGCGCAGATAATCCAGCAGTCTACCTTGGAGGACTCGTCACGCTTATCTTCTCTGTAAACCCCAATTTTATTGACTAAACACTTGAAGTCAAACACAGTATGATTGGCCACACAGTACAAATAGGCTCTGCCTCTGTCCCAATTTTCATGTTTCAGCAGTTGACTCAAATGGACGTTGAGACTCAATTTGCATCCTGTGTATCTCAGTATGCAAATTGTTTGAGTGCCTATATAATACATGTTAATCATGCTTTAGTTGTCAGCTAAACGCCTCACACCCACCTGCTCACGTGTTTCCACTCACCTGCCCCTCTTTCCCTCATCAGGCCTGCAGTAGATAGAATACACCTGCCCATTTCCACTCAAACACTACCAGCCTGTACATTGTACTTATGCCTTAGCTTCACAGCCTTTTGTTCTGCCTGTGACCTGACCTGCATGAATCCCCCACCTGTTCCTTTGGCTTCTGCATTTCGGCCTGACCCATTTTCAGATTTGTTTCGCTGTTTTAATCCGCCCTCCTGGCTTTGACTTTTGCCTGTTTTTTACAAGTAAAAAGGAAATATGAATTGTGGACACCCAACTTGCTTGTCTCTGAGTCATGCATCTAGATTCTACTGATCCTTTACGATATAAAATAAATGAAATGTGTTGTCCAACAATATAAAAACTGTTTTATGGCTTTGCTGTTAGGTGGACATATTTCCTCATTATGCTGACAAAAATCATTCCCAACTGGTGACAACTTTAGCAAATGAATGAATAGAAACTGACATTAAACAAACCAGATTATTAAAATGCCAGCAGGACTAATCAATATTCTGAAAGTTCTGTATTATTTTTTTAATTATATTCGGTATATAATTTCATTAACATAATGTTAATGATAAAGTAAGTATGTTATGCGGTGCTGTACTGTGGTTTTGACCTTGTTTTCAATAGCATTCACTGAGTAATAGCAATGAGTTTACACACATATAACACAGTGTTATAAGTGCATGCATAATGTCAGTCTCAATTTATTTGGCCTAATCTAGCCTGCAAGGCTGGCTGGCTGGCTAGAGTTACCTGCATGAAAGTGACACCTGCAGCCCTGGATCACGTGACCTTGTTTAACACAGATACAGGCTCTGGAGACGTCCCTGGCTACAGTACGTACGCCTGCCAAACAAAAGGCCATCGTGGATCAATTCAAACCTGCCTTGAAGGAGATCATCCTCTCGCCTTCACTCCACAACCTTTAGGAAAGGTTATTTGATATAGTCTTATCATGACTGTTAGGCATTTCTTATTGGATTACAACAAGCTGAATGAACGAGGCACCTTCTCTCCTGGGGACACCCTCTCAGGAAGGGTGACAGTGGTGACCAGCAAGGAAACCAAGGCGCAGTGTTTTTTGGTCAAAGCCAAAGGAAAAGCGAAGGTGACATGGTATGAACAACAAGGACAAGCCACAAGGGTCCACAGTGAAAAGAAGAAATACTTTTATTTTGAACATATCATTCTACAGGATAAAAACAAAGGCGATGGTTTGTATTGTTGCTCTCTTGTGCCAATAGAAAGGAAGTAAAATAGTTTGAAGCTGTGATGAATGTACGTGTAACAAAAAACATTTATTTTTATAAGGTTCAGAAATCATCGGCTCTGGGAGAAATGTGTATCCATTCACCTTTGTGATTCCAAATATGTAAGTGAGCTAATGTAACCTAATTCTTGGAATTTCACATTTATCCAAAGCGCTTCCTGCCAGCCGTTGAGATCAAATAATCTCCCTCATTTATATGGATTATTTCCCTACAGAGACATGCCTTCATCTTATGTTGGGAAGTGGGGCAAAATTACATATAGTTTGCGAGCTAAACTGACTCAGTCCATTTGGCTCGTCCACAAAACCAAGACTGAGTTCCCTTTTCTGACCAAGTCTGAGTTCCCCTTCGCCTCCAAATCAGAAATGATCATCATTGGACTTAAGGTATGGAATTGATTTTCATTCAGGTTTTCCAGTCAGATTTGAATTAGCCTAGCTCAGTCAAAAGTATCAAACGTCATCATCATCGACCTTTATTTTGTAGGAGCAACAATGTGCAACCAGGATTTCATTTTATGGCTCTGATAAGGTTACAATGGATGTCACCTCAGAGCAAATGGGAGTAAAGCAAGGTAAACACGTTTCACTGAGAATATATTTTTCTGAACGGCCTTGACAGAAATATTAATGATGTTTTTCTCCTAAATGTAAATAGGTGAGGCGTTGGGGGTCTCTGTTGAAGTACTCAATGAGTCAGCGTGGACAGTAACCCCCAATTTCTACCTGTGTGAGAAGCAGACCTTTGCGGCTCAATCAAAGAGGATAGTGCACACTAACGACACGCTGTTTGGGAGCGGAGACTCTGTTCCAGCTCAGACCAGTCAGACTATAACCAAAATTCTGAGCATCCCTCCACAGCTGCCCCCGACCTTCTTCAACTGCTGCATGATGAAGCTCGAGTACAGACTCAAGGTATTCATACTGTGTTCACAAATATAGTATAATGGCATTAATTCACAGTTAACACTGTTTCTCAACCAACTCAAGCCAATGGGTATCCAAGATGATCTCAAAGGGCCCCTCCAGCAGATTATTTTAATGGTTAGAGATTATTTTAAGGCCTCTTTGGGCCCTCCAAAGACCCAGGGCCTTGGACAACTGACCCGGGGTTCCCCTGCCGTCGGCGGTCCTACAAGTATCACATCCTATTGGGGAGGTAGTGGCAGTCATTGTGGAGACAGCCACAGATCAGCAGACACAGATGAGAAAGTGTTTCCTTGACATTACTTAAAGGGTGGTAGATGAGTTTTTAAGTGCTAATGTTGATTGCAGCAGTTTGTATTAAAGAAAACTATATATTTGATTTCACACAATATGCAAATTAACTGTAAATTTCCTAAAATAACAATGATCTGTTATTGTTGTTTTCAGACGACATTAATGACACAACTAATAATGTTCTGAGAAGAAATAAGTCACTTTTTTGGATAATATTTCTTACTAACCATCATTAATAAATGGTAAATGTATAGTTTATTAAACTCTAGCTAAAACTTCAGTTGTAGGAAGAGCCACAGAGGAGGGATCCCTCTCACAGGACGGACAGACATGCATGTATCCCTCTGTGCATTTCTGTGCAAAGCTAACCTGCATGCAAAGATGACGCATGTACAGAACAGAACAACAAAATCACAGTTTACAAACTGTCCATGATTTGCTTGTTGAAAAATACACTTGGATGTAGCTGGTTGCACAAACACATCTACCCTCAGTAAGGTTGACAAGGAGTATGCATGATGATAACAGCGCCACACTGTGGCTGTATGAGAGAGGAGAAAGGCAGAGAGAGAGAAGGCAGGGAGGAGGAGGAGGGGTTACAGGGGACAGCCCTCATGGCTTGTCTACACACTGGTGAGCATACATGTAGGAGAAGGTGTCAAATTACAGCCCAACCTGTTCTGACCGACTATCAGCTCAAAAGGTTTAGGGTCCGTGTGTTTTCAGTAAACACTGGTGTAGAGCCAGAGAGAGGAAATCACTAACCCCAATGAACAGTGTGGTAGAAGATTTTTAGTCATATCAACATTATCATGCTTTTTTAAATAGTGGAATTTATATGAACTATATAAACTTAAGTAATACAAATGAGTATATCCAAATTGAGTATGCATGAGCTTGAAACACTATCAGAAGTTGTGTTTCTTTGGTTACAGGTCACTCTTGATGTCCCACTGGCAAGAGACGCAGTGATCAGACTTCCTCTGGTCATTCTGCTGGGTTCACCAAAACCAAACCAACAAAAACCAAAGAGATCAATCTGGTTTAGAAAGCTTCCTGGATAAAAAAAAAAAAAAGTATGCTGCTGAATGATTCTTGGAAAAGTACACAAAAAAAAAAAACTACCTCAAGTGCTTGAAAATGTGTTCACTGTGTGCTCTTTTGTCCACTAGATGGAGATGTGTGTCACTAAGTCTGCTAGTACGAGTTGACTCATTTGAGTGACTCAGATTCTTTACTTTAGTAAAAGTACCAATACATGGATGTGAAAATACTCCATTACAAATAAAAGTCCTGCATTTAAATTGCACATCTGACAACTTTTTACTTTCACTCTGTACATTTTAACACACATATCTGTACTTTGTACAGAACAGGCTTGTTACTTTAGTTTTAATGCATTTTAGGGGATTATTGATTATTTATGACTCCTTAACGACCCAAAATATCTGTATTTGACTTCCTGGAAATGAGACTATCTTTCTGGTGCATTTATGAACCGCCTGGTACTGATTCTACCTTTAAGTTTAATAGTCTTTGCATTATATTATTATGACATGAGGTTAGGTTAGCTTTGCACAGAAATGCACAGAGAGATACTTTTTGCTTTTATACTTTTCAGAGTCTGTAGAGTAACTGTACAGTAAAGAAGTTGAATCAGTACTTCTACTTTTACCAGTCTTTTCTTTTACGTCGGTATCTGTACTTCTGCTTGAGTAAAGAATGTGTGTACTTTTCCCACCTCTGAAAATACAGATGTATTATTAACTTGATGTACTTAAAATATCCAAAATAAAAGTTCCTTGAAAAATGACCCCTGTAACTGACATTCCTGTGTTACATTATCAGATTGTTAATACTGATGCATCAATGAGGTGGAGTTTTAACTACTTTATACACAGTTTGGTAGTTCAGTTGAATGAGAAAAAACAAAGTTCTGCTACACAAATCTGTTTTCATTTCCGTAAACTATTAGGGAGTTTTGGATTGTTAAGCCTCAAACAGTCAGTTAAATGGAACCATGTGAAAAGTTTATGGGATAAATGTCTCTTTGGTGGAGCTGCTAACAACTCATAGACATCTGAATCATGACAAGAGGCCACAGGCCAAAGCATTTCTGAGTCCCTGGTTATGCTTTAACCGTACATTATATCGTACAGATTCACTCTGTTTTTTATTTCAAAATCTTGTTCTGACAAGTAGTATGAGATGGACTGTAACTAAGTTGTACTTAAGTATATTTTGAGGTACTTGCACGTTACTTGAGTATTTCCCTTCTCTGCTAATTTATACTTCCACTCCACTACATTTTGGAGACAAATATTTTACTTTTACTCCATTACATTATTTTTTTTTTTATAATTTTAGTTACTTGTTACTTTGCAGATACCATACTGCATCAGAGTCAAAGTAGCACTTTTTTTTTTAGTTTTTTTTATTATTGGCAGTCAGATTAAAAAGTAGACTGATTTCAGTTATCAGAAAATATGCTGAGTATTGGATCCAGCAATCGTCCACCTACAGTATACAGTGGATACATGCATGCAAATATCTGTAAAATGGACTTTGACTTGTACATTTGATATCAGATACTCTAAGACTTTTACTCAACTACTACTCATATTGGTGACTTTCACTTTTACCAAAGTAATATTTTAACACATTATCTTTACTTTAACTCAAGAATGACTTTTGAGTACTTTTTACACCACTGTGTAATAGAGTAAAAAGCACAATATTTTCCTCTGAATTATTGTGGAGTTGAAATAAGGTAGTATAAGGTATTGTACAAGTACCTCAAAACTGTTCCTCTTAAATGCAGCAGTTGTGTAAATGTACCTCTCCAAAACAGCACTAGTATGTAAAAAGCTGAATTTTGATTTTTGGGATGAACTAGTCCTTTAATAAGATACATCTGTAAAGCTAAAGAATTCCTTCTCTATTAGACCCTCTTTAATTTGACCAGATATAACCAGTTTACATTTAAGAAGTCGTTCACTGTCTCCTCTCAGAGCACCACTGTTGGGAAATGAACATTCATACACCACAGCAGAAGGACAAAGAATGAATCAGTAAGAGCTGGAGGATTAGATGTTAGGGGATTCTCACGCTCATCCTCGTCCACGGACTCGTTTTGCAACAGAGGAAAGTATTGAACAAAGGCACATTCATGATTCTAACTACATGTGTTACCCAACCAGCGGTTCTTAAGTGGAACCAGGCCCAAGTTCTTGAGCAGAGACTCAGAGATCTCTCCCTGCCCAGGAGGGGAAACATGTTGAGAGCTGAGCATTTTATGGTTGGGATCCATCCTGGAAGCATTAGATCTGGCTATTGTGACACCACATACAGCACACCCACCTACCCAGAGAGAGAGTGACAGAGACTGCTGGCTCTGACACACAAACAGGGATTCAAGATTTCACGTTCAGCTCACAAAACAGAGAAGAAAATTGACTGTGTTCGACAGAAAATGCACCAGAGTGACCAATACAGGCTTCACATTCCACTGTCCTCTGCAATGCTTTGTGGGAATCTGGAAATTAAACTCATATTTCAGCTCACGTCTGCTGCAACTGACTTGTCATCATGTGTCACCGGAGTCTATTAGAACATGTATTAACATTTAAGTGGAAACACGCAAAACATGATTCAAATAACATGTCAAAACTGCCTGAAAACCACTTTTGATTTAACAATTATTGTTATAACTTTGATAGTGTAATGACTATGTTGGGAGAGGAAGACTGACAGCCGTTGACATAACTCAGAAAATGTTAGAAAAATGGGAAAAAAACAACAGGGTCTTAATGCTGTAAGACTGAGTAGAAGAATAGAAATGTGCAGTGTGGTTTTATGAAGCACAGAGCACAGTGACGATTTAGCTAATTGAGCCTCCCACACCTGCATGAAGATATCTGCAGAGCAGCAGCGTGCTTCATGTTCTTCAATATACTGGAATTGGAGCTTTGACTTTGGTTTGGTATGAAGCAGAACAGAGCGTGACAGATTCTTCTAATCCCTGAATCCTACACCTGCATTAAGATGTCTCCAGAGCAGCAGTTTCATGTCATTCAGTTCATTTTTGGCAGCAGTCGTGGTGTTGGCTATGCTGTAGCAAAGCCTGCCTGGTAACCAGTCTGGCTCCGTGTACAGTGTGCAGGCTGTCAACCAGCCAGCTCCCTACACACACACACACACACACACACACACACACACACACACACACACACACACATGCACGCACACACCACAGCCTTGCCTGGTTTTGGAGAAGGGGTAGGGAGGTGTGGCCTCTGGCACCTCCCACCTCCGTAGCCAGAGCGAGTACCATGACAACCATGCGGGCCTGCTGGCGACTCCCTGTCTTCATCGGCCACGGTTGCCATGGTAACTCCCCAAAGGGGCTCCCGCAGATCAGCGGGATGGCCGTCCAGTTGACTAACCCTCTCCCAGCTGGGGAGCGGCTGAGGGAGAGCGAGAGCAGAGTGAAGGGGAAGGGAGGGTGTGTGTGTAGTGTGTGTGTGTGTGTGCTGTGAGTGTGTAGGATGGCACAGAAGAGCCTGAGGAGGGAGAGAGAGAGAGAGAGATAGACAGTGTGCTACAGAAGGAGAGAGAGGAAGCAGAGAGAGAGAGAGAGACCTCAGAAGGAGACACAGGAGACGGCTAGTCTGACCTGCTGAAGCGGACTATCTCTGCCCACATACCGCCTTTAGCCTGTTAGCCTGATAACAGCGTGGACAGTAAAGATTTGACGAAAAGACACAACATCAGGTTTCACACTGGTCACAAATATCTCTTAATTAAATTGTCCTCCTCTCTTGAGAACAGCTTTGATCCAGCACACCCTCATTTAGCTATCGTGTACATGCTGATTTAAATGAACATCCTCATACTCGTCTTACTTTAACCGAGCACGCATTAAGATTCTTCTTCCCAAAAAAAAAGTGTGCCTCTTTCATCTTTCTTCCATTTTTTCAATCATGTCAGTAACAAGTACCACTTTTTCGGTTTGGACCCAGTGTAATAGAGCCACAGATGGCTGTGTGTCTGAAGTGCGGTTGGAGAAAGAAATGGCATCACTTGGTCCGCTGGCTGGAGAGTACTGAGGGGCTTTTTCTACTCTCTAATTGCTCCAAGCTGTGTCCCCTTGAAGGCCCAGAGACACACAGATTCTCATGTGTGTTAAGGGAACAGAAACATCCAAAACTGAACCAGTGATTCATTTAAAGCTCGGATTTCATTCACATTGTTTTTCCTCGTTTGCTTTAATAGCACAGAAAGAAACAGGTGATTCAGTAAAAGTACATCGTAATGAAGTTTTTATTTTGGAAAAGCAGAGAGATAAACTTCCCATAGTAAACATTTTCTGATCTATCTTAAGTGCAGAAAAGTTTGATTTCTTCTTTTTCATATAAAATCCTTCTCATTATTTTAAACGTATAAAAAGTGACACAAGGCAATTCTGTCAGTGTTACAGAAGGCAAGTTGCCAAAACATTCTATACTAATTCAAATAATCTACAGTTTCTCCGTTTATTTTCTCTATGATACGTGCAATAATACTTCTATCCTAAAACTAGCTCTACATAAAGTGTGTGACTATATTGTGCACTTGTAGTGGTAACCTTTGGAATTACAAATAGTTTTCAATGTTTAAAAAACTCCCTTGACACAAGTTGTTTGATTACACAAAGGATATAAAAACAAAAATCAGTTCAATTTTATTTATGAAACTCAGAGAAGCATCCTCCCCTGCATAGGTGGACATTGCATATCTTGCAGCCGAAGACACTTTCATGTCGCAGTCCCTTGTTGGTGCAGTTCCTGCAGCGACGAGAGCGCTCTGACATGCGCTCCAGGCGGTGTCCGTACTCTATGGGTGAATCTGCGTGTCTCTTGCGTGCTGCCCGCTCCATGCCCCTCGCCCCTTGGTAGTCTCCAATCAGCTGCTGTGCCAGGCGCACCCGGAAGTGACGCTGGGTGAACTGCTTGCCGTTAAAGCCTGCTGGTGGCGTCCCCCCTCTGCTCTCCCTCAGGATGATGTAAGCGTTGACGATGCACAGATTGACGTAGAACCACAGGAAGTAGCGCCACCACTTCTTGCATGGCCTGCCAACCTGGTAGCATTCCCTCAGCTGGTCACACAGGTCGACACCCCTCATGTTCTCCTGGTATAACAGCAGGGGCAGAGGTCGAGGGACACCGAAGGACAAACCTGAGCTCTCCATGCTGTCGCTCTCAACATCCCCGTCTGGTTCACGCAGCTGCCGGCCTGGACTGATACCCACAATGCCTGGAGCAGAGTTGGTGGAGAGGCAGCTAACCACCTTGGCATCCCGTGTCACCGTGGCAACCAGGTTGCCACGCTGGCACTGGTAGAACTCCCCCTGGGACAGCTTGCCGACATTACGGGGGCGGAGGACCTCTGGGTAACCTTTGCGCCCCGGCTGGGTGGGCCCGCAGGCGTACAGTCCGTCCCTCAGCAGCCGCTGGAGGAGGGGCACTGAGGTGAAGAAGCTGTCCATGAAGAGGTGGTGGTACTGACCCTCAAGGCCACGCACTAGTGACGTCACCACCCTGTAACCCAGCGAGGCCGCCGCCTCGTCTTCATCGGGCTTGCCTACATAGATCTTGGCCCGGTGGCAGTAGCCTGAGCGTGAGTCACACAGCATCCACACTGTCAGCCCCTTCCTCAGGGGCTTGGAGGGCATGTACTGGGTGGGGGAGAAACGTCCCTTCATGACAATGGCACACTTGTCCACGGTCAAACAGCGGTTGGGCGTGTAGGCATCCCACATGGTGTTCTCCACCACATCTAGGAGAGGCCTGACTTTGAAGAGGGCATCGTACCCACGCTCTCCACGCACAGGCTCGGACTCACGGTCACACAGCTGGAGGTACTGGGTGAGTTTCTCAAAGCGCCTGGCAGTCATTGTTTTTTTAAAGCCTGCATTGCCTATGAAAATGTCACTGGCCCAGTACATGCCAGTGTCTGGAAGCTGATTGATGCCCATAAGAATGTTCAGACCTACATAAGCCTTCATCTCCCTCACATCAGTGGGGTGCCAGTGGGGGTCTGATTTTCCACTCCTCCTTTGCCGATAGAGGGCGTATTTGTTTGTTTGTTCTACCATGTGTTCAAAAAGAGAATCTGGGAAGAGTATCCGGAAATAGTCACGGGTGTCGGCATCGTCCCCCAGCGAGTGCTGAGGGCCGCTGACAGCGGAGAAAGGTTCGATTGAAATCACCTGGTCAGGTTCACCCCAGAAGTCGGGAGAAGTGCAGTCATCGTCCAAGTCATCTTGGAAGCTGAAAAAACTCCTGCGCTCCTCCTCCTCCAAATCGGAGAAATCAATATCCGAATCGTTTGAGGTGGTGTCGGAGCAGTTAGTGGAGGTAGAATAATAGCAGTCCTCTGCGTACTCCTCCTCGTCGTGCTTGATCCCATTACTACCAGTGACCAAAATTATGTTGCAGCCTCCTCCCGCGATGAAGCTGGCCGCGTCCGCAGTCTCCGCCGCGGCTGCTGCTGTGCTCGTGAATCCATTCTCCCCCTCGCCGCCGCCGTCCTCCTCCTCCTCCCGCACTTCGTCTTCCTCGTCCGAGTCTGGCTTTCTGTACGGAATTTCGAACCACTTCACATCGGCCGAAAGATTAAGCGGAGAGTCTTGACTGTCGCACACCGTGCTACTTTCTGTGTCCGCGCTAGTTTCCAAAATAGTAAAAAGCTCTCTCCCTTTTCTTGCCGTCGCCATGTCGGGGTATTAAAGTGCCCCTGCATGAGTCTTTTCATATATATTTTTTCAACGTGGGGAAATAATCGCACAAACCGGTCATCCGAAATGAACTGATGTGCACTTAACGGCAGCCTCTTCCCAAAAACTTGCTGGTCGTGGACCTATGCGGCGTCTATAAGCTTGATTCTCATTGTTTCCGCTCCTGGTTTTTCTGGGCTTTGTAGCGCAGTGTGGCCGCAGACGTCAGAAGCTGCATGCATGTCCTGCTTTGTAGGGCGTTTTGCGACTGCAGCTGGTGGGGTTGCTAGTTCGCTAGGCTGGCAGATGGCCGCTTGCTGTTCTAATGCCCGCTGGCATTCAGCACTATCAATAAGCCGGATACCCATCTCTGAGGCCGCGGAGAGACACAAACCACTGCGTAAAACCCCAAACATCAAAAATCACAAACTGTCAATCAAGCGTCTCACCTAACAGCTGGAGATGTGGGGGAAACTTTCTCACAGCCACTGCACACGGCTCACAAACTGCACATCCTCTCATTATTAGACACTTTATTAAGGCTTTCTCATAATCATCATGCGTAAAAACACACACACACACACACACACAGCAGCATTAAAACACACTGATGGATGCTTCCACACCACACAGGGCTCCTTCTCCTCCCTCTTCCTAAACAGACTACACACTGAACTCGGGCAGAGAAGCAGCTTGTTCATTCATAAACATGCTTCTTTCCTCTGACAGGTTCCTACATGAATCTGAAGCCCTATAGGCTATTGTGGAATTAGGGACCTCCCTCTATTTTCTGAATGTGGGCAGATACTCTTGTGTTTTATTCCAGGACACAGGGGTGAAGAGCTCTGCCTGATAACATTGATCCTCTGCTGCCGACAGTGTGCAGGCATTTTCTGTGTGACCGCCTTTTGAAATTGTATTTTATGTGTCCTAAAAAGTATTTTATATTGCCAGAGTCTTTTAAGTACCTGTAACATTTGCCAGCTGTCAGGCCAACAAAACAATGTAGTTCTGCTTATGACCTGTAGGCCGAGTCATACCTGTGTTTATTAATTAATAAACAAGCCACATATTATCCCCTGCCTTTGTTTTTCAGTGTTCTCCCTCAGGTGTAACACCCCTGTGATCAGCGCGGAAAGCTCCAAATAGACTGTGATATGTGATATGAGTGGATTGTCTGATCCAGGATGTATTAGATTTGCTCCTACCATCACAGTGTGAGTGCAAGTTAAATACAATGCAGCGTATTTTGCCCACTGATTGACATAGTGTTATAAACCAGTCAGTTAGTTTCACTACAACACGACCTTTGGGCTGAAAAACAACAAACCCCTGGTCATGGATTCCTTGCTCACTTGGGAGGAGACTAGTTAAGTCGTGTCTTCTCGTATGGGGGGATGGGCTACAGGAAGGGTCCTTTCCAAATTCTTTTAGCCGTGGCCTGAGTACATGGCTGGCTGAGCACTGGGTTGCTGCCCCTGGGCCCTGCAACGGAGGCACAATTTATGTGTCCTTCCTCACCAGCTTATTGCACAGATTCTTGTTGTCTCAGTGGTATCATATTGCCTCTCTGAGCTACGGGCCTTATTGCTGTTTTCTATCTGCAGAGTAGGCATTAAAGCTCCACTGTACAAGCGCTGCACACTGGGAACCAGTATGTTGGAAAACAGTGGAAAATGAGGGAGGCTGTGGACCTCCGATATCCAGCCCAAAAATAGAAGTAAGGAGAGAAAAAAATGGCTCACTCCAGCGTTTCCAGGCCCCTGGAGCAGAGTACTGCAGCAGACCCCTCAGAGACTCCCGCGGTGGGGTGGAGAGACGCCGACCAATGGGGGCTCAGGCGTGCAGTGTGTGTGTGTGTGTGTAGCAGTGTGTGTGTGTGTGTGCGTGCGGCTAACTCAGCTCCTCCACGGCTCTGATCTTTTTCTCATGGATGAGTTCATGGATGGTTTCTGTGTGTGTGTGTGTGTGTGTGTCCCTCTCTCTCTGTGTGTGTGTCTCTCTCTCTCTGTGCATGAGTGTGTGTGTGTGTGTGTGTGTGTGTGTGCATCTGCCAGCATGTGAGCAAATGGTGCAACCACTGCAGCCCCGTTAAAGACAGACCAACCCTTCTCTCTGTCATTCCCTGACAGTGTGTGCTGTGTGTGTGTGTGTGTGTGTGTGTGTGCTGTGTGTGTGCGTGTGTTGGTGAGAGGCTTATTAATAGTGATGTCTTCTTCCACTGCCAGTAGCATCCTGAGACTTAGCTGACGTGGAAGCACATAGTAAGCAGTGTGGTGGATTTGTAAGTAACTCATCAACTCATTTAAACAGAGGAGTGATCATAATTGACCTTCGAGTGCTATCTAAATAAATTCACAAGCATTTTTAAGGAAAACCATGTACATCTAGAGAACCATAGAGAACCATATCACCTGCCTAAATAATGTGATGTGTAACACTGACCTTGAAAAACACTCACCTGGTTGCCCCGTACCTTTAGCAACAGTGGCACACTGCCCTCTTGTGGTGTGAGGAGAGAACTAACCACTCGTCAGCACAGGATCAAAATGTTTCATAGTGTGTATTTTATTATATATAGAGTTTAAGTCAGATACTCTGGACGATCCAGTGAGAACAAAGAAGAGCATGGTTGAAGATAATCTGTGCCATAAAGCATATATTCCATATTTTGCTTTAAAGTAGGCGTGAGGTGTACTGTACGCAATCCAGGTCAGCAACCTCCTCACCACTGTTCTTGTTTGTTAATGTTAATTATACATATAACCCAGAATGAATGATAATTAACATTTGTTGAATGATTAAAGAGAGCAAACTGTGATTTAACAGTTTTTTGAAAAGCAGTCAAGCCTTCTACAGTGTTTGTCTGCTGCATATCAAAAAGCTATACAAGCAAACAGATTATATTTATACCCTGCGTCAGAGATTTGGAAATACTTGGTGGAAGGCAACAGGTTATGCTATAAAGCAAAAGAAGCTGCCCTTAGAACTTTATTTGCTTTTAACCACTAGATGGAGGTAGATGACAAAATACAGAGGGAGGAGGAAAGTTGTGTTGTGCTTTTGATGAGAGTATACCTCTTTGATTCTGCCTCTCGCACACCTACCTCAGATTTGACTTGGTCCCTGGTTGCCGGACAATGTGTTTCTCTTTAAGCCTGTAGTGCTGGATCAGGACTAATAGAGCTTTTCAGGGAGGCCTTGGCTCTGGTCTTGGCACACTCTTAGGCCCTCTGCATGATCTGGTCAACGCCAAATTCAATAAATGATGCATCCTGAATATTAGAGTAATTAATCATTTTTAGTCACTTTTTAAATCCTTCTTATTTAAAGGCCCTGAGAGAAAACTTATTTTCAAATCAAAGCGCAGATTGACTGGTCTGAGAAAGGGGAGGTAAGGTAGGTGAGTTCAACGATGTGAAGAATGTAAGTATGCAAAAGTTAAATATCCCAAAATCTTAGTATTCAAGTATCCTGCATTGAATTTGAGAGTTTCTCCATTTTTCTACACCCTGAACTGCTCTTGTCAGCACGTTTCATGAGTTCATCAGCATATGAATACACTGTGAACACATTTCTGTTTGATTCAGATGGCTATATGCCACCTTGGAAACATGTTTGCCTTCTCTTCACGTGTTGCTTTCTATTATTGAAGGTTCAAAAGTCTGTCGGAAGGCATTACATTCTGACCACTTAAAAAGGGACAATTCACCCCAAAATGAAAATGCATGTTTCCTCTTACTTGTAGTAAGTACCTGTACTCTTTCCAGAAATCATTATTTGGTCACTTAAGGTAATCCAAATTGTGAGCAGTTTCTTAAAGGGGACTATTTTGTGTTTACCCTAACTACATTTGAATCACTGCACACAAAGAAGCATGAATCTGTTAATGGATGAGAGGCACGGGCTCGTGACAGCATGGGACGTGAACATTACAGGCGCAATATGTAAGGATTTAGTTGAAAACATTAAAAAATGTACTAAAATTATCAACAGAATATGAAGAAATAACAGTTTTATCATTAAGATGTCTAGGTTTTGTCTTTCAGAGATATCTACTGAAGTTAACATGCTACCCAGCTAACCCCGGCCTGTCCTGGTCAAAAGCTCCTTGGCTTTCAAACACCAACACTTCCCCACTGCTCTGAGCTCCCAGTCTGGACTGCTAGCTGCACAGCTAACTGTGCTAACCAGCTAACAGCAGCTACAGTTAGGAGCAGTTAGCAGTTACTCCAGTGATATGCGGCCCCCTAGTTGTTTTCAGTATGAATTTGAAAGGTGGCCAATTCTTACGCAATGCACTTTTAACAGCGTTCTCCTCAGCTGAGCTGTAACATTAGCCAGCTTAGGTAGCCAGCCTCTTGTTCATGAGTAGATGCAGGCCTGTGCCATCTAGTTCCATCATATTTGACAGAAGGTGGGCATGTCTACAACTGACATCTCCGAAACGCCAAAACGCACACCAATCCAATGGAGATGAATAAATTGCGCTACAGAGAAAATATGAAATATGTATATGTCTCTTTAATGCCTGTCTTTATCCTCAAAGCATCCTGTGCATTAAAATAGACATCACAATGTATTTTAATAGATACTATCTTATCAATAGGACAGAGGATTAAGAGTCTACAGAGTCCAGTGTGGGAAACTGTTATAATTTTCCAGCTCAGAATTATATTATTTTATGAGTTGTGAATTATTGGCCCTTGTGAAATGTCTCCCATGCAGAAAGTTTTTTAATGTTTTAAGAAATAAATGCTGTGTCAGTGAATCCTATTTTTTTCATCTTCCCCGGCACAGCATATGGGTGTTGTTATTGTTGACATGTGACATGTTCCCAGGGTGACACATCCAAGACCACAATATATGGCCCATTCGGGGATTGTGCAAAAGGGTGTTTTGTCTGCTCTGCATACAGCGAATGACCGGAACCATTTTCAGACTGTAATAAACAAACAAAACAATCGTTCTGGGGGATGTGTCACTTGTCCTCAAACATATGTGAATAATTCACGTCACCCTTTGTTTGCATTCATGGGAAACAGCATCGCTATTGGTTGGAAACCTATAATTAATGTTTTATATAGGGGGACAGTCGACGCAGAGTACTGATCATTGGATTTCCCCTCCGGTTTAATGCTCTGCTGTGTTTTTATTATTAACAATAAATCATCCCTTGTTGCGTCGGAGTCTCCCGGATTACAAGAACTGTTTACATGTTGCTTTTAATTAGATCCAAATGGCCTGGATGGGAAACCTCTCAACAAATGGATTGCGGGTGTTGTGCACAATTATTTGTCATTGGTGAAAGAAACAAACAATGCATTCATTTCACTGGCAGATGGTTGCCGCTCAACACACTGTACTAATCCAAGAGTCAATCACTGTAGTTATTTACCAACAGGTCTAAACAACAGAAAGCCAAGGCTGTAACTAAGGCCATCCAGGGCCATCAGAGAAGTGTCTGTAAAACCAATAGTGACTGCCTACGGTATTACATTTTTCTTGGGCCTAAACTCCATGGGTTGATGTTTCACTCTTTATGTTCCTGTGGTTCAGCACTCCCTAATGAATTACGACTATGACCAATCATCTAACTGATAATATCTGGGATACTTGGGGAAAAAGTACTTCCCTCGAACTTCAAAAGAAGCACATTATCCCTGTGACAAATGAATTTCTCAACACTTGGCTGACGTGACACAACCACTATGCTACCTGAGCCTTTGTTTCAAATGTTTTCTCAGACGCATTCATGCCTTCGTTATTTGAAATGCTCCCTCTAGCCAAAAATCTGACTTGTGGGAGCTTGAGCGCAGTCATCTATGTATCTGCAACAAGGATGGTGAGGCATCGTACTACCAGGAACAAGTTCACCCACAATATGCAAAATACTGTAAATGACATCTTTTTTACAAGAATGTGCTTGTTTGGCAGTTCTTCCTTGTATGAAATCGTCTAGTTGTCCTTTCTTTCAAAAACTATTGAAATCACAGTTGCGTCACTGTCCTTCAGTAGATTTCTCAGGTATCTGTACTTTACTTGAATATTTACTTGTTCTGCCACCTTTTTACTTTTACTCCCTACATATTAACGCAAATATCTGTACATTTTCAAAACAGGCTAGTTACTTATTTTGCCTGATTGCAGGCGGCCATCCCAACGTCACAAGACTGATTTCAATGCATATCACGCATGGCAGATGTAGCAACGCAAAACAATGTAACAAGACAGAAACATAGAGGGGGACTGGAATGAGGAGAAAAGGTGTGTTAGTGTCTAGAATCTGCAGAGACCCTGCAGCCCTCTGCCTGGATTTTTGTATATTCTCAAATTTTGCTGTGCTCTGGACACCAACCCATAATGTCAGTATCTGACATCCCAGGAAGGAGACTCAACAATCAGATATCTTTCTGGTGCATTAACAAACATCTCGGACAAATCGTACTGATTCTACCTTTGAGTTTAATAGTCTTTGAACTGTATTAATATGACGTGAGGTGCAGTTAGCTTTGCACAGAAATGGCTGGTAGAAATGTCCTTCAGAGGGATACTTTTTACTTTTATACTTTGAGTACACTTCAGAGCCTTCTGACCATTTACACAATCTGTCAAGCTTTGCTTCGTGCACATCCTGGTGTCAGAGAAAGTTATTGCCCAAGGAAGCTTGTAAGTCTCTCCTTCTCTCTGGAGAGTAAATCAATGGATTCTGCAGTCCTGTTAATGCTGCCCCCTCACGTTGAGGGAGGAAGTGACCACATATGGACCTTGTTACCATCCCTTGATGCGCACTTCAGGTCACCCAAGAAGGGGGTGCGTGGGGTGGCGCATGTGTGTCTGACAGAGGGACACTATACAAATGTCTGTAATCCTTCTAAAGTGGTATTTCTGGGTACTTACCACTGTAATTGGTACCTTCTATTGGTAAGTACCTAGTGTGGCCACAGCTTGTACAGTATATTAAATGTTCAAATTAAAAGAGCCATATGTATTGTTCTTTTTTGAAACCTTTATAATGTTTGTGTTGCTGAACTAGATGGCTGTGAAGGACGAGTTTGAACAGGAAGGTTAGATTGCGAAAGATACGCACAAGTGACAAACCTTAAATGAAAAGGTTTCTATTCAACTAAATATTCAGTTGTTTGAAGACGGTTGCCTTGGGGTGAAGGGGACCCATCCCTTTACATGGAAATGACTAATGAGCAATCTGCTGTGAACCTGAACCTAAACATTCTCACGACTTTGGCAAACAAAACTGAGAAGGAAAAGTATTTCAAAGTGAGGAAACTAACATCCCTCTGCAAGTGTTTGGGTTGAACACAAACTATTTCCTGAGCTCTCTGTAAACCGTAGGTGATTATTTTCACGAGTTATCATGAGTGCAATGTGTTAAGGGTGGGAGAGTGAATAATACATCTGCATGTGGGACTGTTTGTTTCAAAGTGTCAAGCAGCACTTCCATAAGTGACAAATGACACCAGGGGATGTATTTCATGTACGTTTCTCAATAACTTTACAAGCTATTTCCAAAAAGTTACCACTGTCATTTTAAATATATGTAACTAAAGTAAAGATACGTATTTGTTCCCTTACTGTTGCTGTGGTGGTGTCACAGGGAAGCCTGTTAGGATGAGAGACTCTCTCAGCCTGAGTCATGTCTGAGAGACCAGGATGGGACAGAGGAGCCTTTGTAGCCCTCTCAGTTCCCACATCTGAAAAACTTGTCTCATATGGGGCAAAAATATTTTTCTCCTCGCTTGAGAACATGCAGTACTAGCTGAATGATTCATAATAATAAGTAAAGGCTTTATAGACATAAAAGATGAGGGGTTCTCTGTCAGCTGTCATGCAATCTGGAAATCAGAAAACATTTAGAATATGAGACTTTTCCACACGCAGAGGCTCGAAACAAATATCTGAAAGACCGCTGTGACACTTTGTGATCAACCATTATGGATTGGATTTTCCTCCTCTCTCAGCGATTTTAACCTCGTCTCCGTCATAGCATCACATACCAGTCACGCCCATGGACAGAGAGAATACTTAATGGTGGTTATGATATTCAACAGAGCAACTGGGGTAACGAACAAGAACAAATTAGGTTGGTAACAGTGCGGAACTGAACTAATCTCTTAAACCACTGAAGACTGAGGATGTATTGGATCATAACAAAGAAATGCTTTATCTGTGATGCCACGGGAACATTGGACATCCTAAATTTGTCTCAATTTAGCTAATCTCCTGCCTGCGTACTGTGTACAGCAGCTGGAATCTAAGTGTTGTCTCAGTCTTCACTAGTGATTTCTTATCTACCAGTGGTCTGATTACAAAGGGCACTTAATCACACCTATCAAACTTCAGGTCTGCATCTTTGTTATAATGTTGTCACAGGCTGACCTATGACCTCTGCATTTAACTAATAGTAACTCTTTTACAGTGGTGAGAAGGTACTTGATCTTTACTTGCTTATTTCCATCTGATACTCCTTTATACTTCTACTCTACTTCATTTCAGATGGACACCACTATACTTATCTTTGTAATTACTGTTAGTTACTCTTAAGATTCAGATTTTACATATAAAACATGCAATTATAATCACTGCGCTGTTAAATATTATGCTTCCAAGCTTTTTGGCCTGTGACCTCAACAAAAAACAGTGTCTATGGTCAAATATAGTCAAATGCTGTTTTGCTGTGAAGCTTCAGAGATATGTTATGTTATTACAAAACTTCACCCAACCTTCCAGCAGACAGGGGTGAGTAGATAATGACAAAATTTGAAAATCTGATCACTGCCATTACTGCTCTTTAAATTTAAAGTGAAAGTTCCCAGAGGTGTAATGTCTCTCTGTGTAAAATTATAATAATTTATAATAATTATGCCTTATATTGTATTGCTTTAACACATTTAACTTCCTCTAAAGGTGTGGATGAATAGGGCAGCTACTCTTTTTAAATCACATATTCTTGAAGCAGCTGCACATCACTGCTCTGTTTACTGAAACATGTTTCAACAGTCACAACTGAAACAGAGGACGCAGAAGCCTTTGTGACTCATTTGGCTTCGGTTCACAGTAAACACTTAACCATCAGCGCTTCGACCCCCATATCTGTGATTGATTTGATCTTTGCTTATAGGCTTAAGAGAGATCATTTTGCATTTGGACGATAATCTTAAGAAAATAAATAAATAAGACACAAATACAGTTCAGGTTTGGGGTGATAACTCATTCTCTTGTTTGTGTGACCTGACAGGCACATGCTGAAAGTTCATGAAGTCAGGATTGGTATTGTGGATAATTTGTTCTGCGTGGATAAACAGTTTAAGGAAATGAAGTTGTCAGAGTGTGAGTGATATTTGGAGACTCATTTGTGTGCATGGATTGGAATGAGAAGAACTGATTTAGGTTGCTCAGTCACACTGTAAGTAGACCGTAAATCTATTTATATGTAAGGATAGACAATTCTCACTGAAGAATAATAGTGTACAGATATTTAGCGTGGGATCAAGAGCTCTCCTTCTAAAAGAAACGTTGAAACAATGAAAGTTAAGAGTGACTGATTTAATCCCTCAGACACTGAGAGAAAGAAAAAAGCTGGAGAAAGAAAAACAGCACGAGCCAGAGTCGAGTGTCCAAGTGGCGTATTGCCTTTCTTTTCTGGAATATTCTAATGTATAAAAATCACAGCCAATATATTACAGCAAATCTGTGCTCCCTGTATTCAAGCCATAACACTCCCACCACAGTTTCAGCCCAATACCTTCATAAACAAACCTGGAGCTTTTCCTTTCATGTCACCAACTCACCAAGTTGAGCAAAGCCAGCCAATGACTCGCAGGTGGTGAGTCAATGAGTCGAGTCATTATCTGCACCCCCCCTAAACTCCACTGTGCCAAATTTCACCCCACTGATCCAGCCACTGTGCTCATCTTAACATTATGACACTGCTTTAGTGTATTCCATTAGACTTGTCTAGATATGACAACCCCCCACAAGAAGCTGTACTCATCAGTGAAAGTGTCTGAGGTAATGAGGGAGGAAAAAGGTGCCCTTGTAATTCTCTGTGCTTCCGGCTTAGGCTGCAACTCTGAAACATACAGAAGTACAATTCAGGTTATCATTGGTAATGGAAAATAAAGGAATGATGACATCATGATGTCTCTATTATTACCTTCAGTTAGAGCACAGCCCAGTCACCAGGATATAACAGGTGACACAGATATGTCCGAGGATGACATTTGTACCAAACTTAGCATGTCACATTCACATTATGTGCTTATTAGCTTTGACATCCAGAGGTGTAGGGGAAGGTGGTGGCATTATTATAAGCCACAAGGCTGCACAACGGACGATCGCACTTTGAGTCTGTGGGGACAATTCCAGCCGTGTTTTAGGTGACCAAAGCCTATTTTTCACAGGAAGTCGGACCATCTGCAGTCGTTTTTGTGGTGAACAAAGCTGGCTATTTTTCAGGGGAAATCGGACCGCCATCTGCAGCCATATTGTGGGGACCATAACCTTGCTTTTCCTCACGGGAAGTAGGACCATCTCTGGCTGTTTACGTGATGACCAAAACTGGCTTCTTTCAGAAGATGTCAGACCATCTGCATCTTTTTTCCTAGAAAACCCCACTACCTGCAGCTGTTTTTGTGGTGACCAAAACAGGTATTTTAAGCCAAAACCATGAGGTTTTCCTGATCCTAAGTGGTTTTGTGCCTAAAGCGTAAGCACAGCGTTGTGACCAGAGAGCATAGAAAATTTAACTTAAACACACGTCAAGTTGCAACATAAAAAACACAGTTTTAACCTATCATTGGTTTTGCACTAACGTATTTAGCAAACATTTATGCTGGCGTCTGGGTTGAAGAGCAGCAACTCGGAACTATCAAAACCAAACAAACTGGACAGATTTTAGGGAGGCCCCGAATAGAAAAGCTTATTTATTGAGGAGGCTCATGTCCTTAAGTGTTTTGCACGTTTGTTTTTCGATCAGATATCTTTCATCAGCAGGACCAGTGCAGCCGATACCAGTGCAGGGCTCTGATATTACCCGAAAGTCAACTGAGGTCTCATTGGCAAACACTGTACATGAACATGCTGACTGCATTAACTGTGGCATACTGTAAACAAATGATTGAGTATGAAGATAGCACCACCCACTACATGTTATTCAAACCTTTTTCACAGTTCTCCCACCGAAAGCAAAGCAGGACTATTGTAGAGTCACATCTATTGGTACCAGGGTAGCACCACCACGTCCCCGTTTTCACAGCTATTGTTACTCAACAGAGAGCAGTGTTCCTTTCTTTTCACAACACTAAAACCTGTGGTGAGAGTGTGAAAATGGTCTGTTTGTAGCCCTACAACTTCACAGTTCTGTTGCATCACTGCTGTTTCAAAATGTCAACATGTGAATAAAAACAAACTTGCAGACTAATGAGAAACATTTCTTTTGTGTTAAAGTTTTAATCCATCTTGTGTAGATGTTTGTGCTCTAAATCCCTGCAGACCTGCTGCATTGTGCGCAGTCTCTCATACAAGTGATTATTCACTATCGTTGTTTCCCAATTCGAGGCTACACCCATGAGTGTGACGCGAAGACGGGCATCTGACAGAATTTTCAAACTAATGATTTCAAGCTAGTTGGCATGTTTACACTGGCCAGATGTGCATCACCACAGCCCTGTGAGTAGCACTGCTGTCATACTTTAGTGTTATTGTGCCAGGACGCGCCTTGCGAAGTCTACAACGGTCCAACACCACCTCCAATACTGTACTGCCTCTGCATTTTGAGGCCAATAAAACAGATGAAACACTACATGTCATTCAAAGTAAGAGGAGAAGATTGAGAGCGACGTGCTCCTGCAGAGAGAATCATAGCCTAATAAAGTGAGTTATGGTTATGTGGGAGAGTTGTGATGAATCAAAGATGTTTACAGAGGAAAGGAAAAAGCTAATTGCGCTGAATGATGATGTTGGACTGCCTTCATTGCACTGTGTGAACATACTGACAGAATCCCTTTAGTGATGGTTAGAGGATTTCTGTAGTGCATGGTTAAGACTGTGAAATGTGATGATTATTGAATTAGTCTTTTTTTCCACATGACACAGGCCTGGATTGCCTCTCAGCGTTATGCAGCATTAGATCGAAAAGGCATTGCAATTTAATAGTGATTAACAGAGAATACATGTCCACATGACTAACTAATGAACTATCCAATAGAGGGAAAATGTTCTATGCTAATCAGATGCATTAAACTTATTTTGCAGAGAAAAAGGGGAGAACGCCTGCAGAAACAATGGGTTGTTTAAGACTCCACTGGTGCCTGGCCATCTAATGTTTGGCAGGCTCACATTTCCTAAATGAGCCTTGTCTTTTCAAACCAGACCACTCCCTATTAATATCTGACAGAGCTTATATGAGTTCATGCTACAAATAAGATGCTGCATGATCGACTTGATGGATTCAGGCATGATTTGAATGCTTTTGTCACCTGCTTGTGTAAAATAAACATCAGTGTGAGCACCACACATCCATCCATGAAGCTCTGTTGTATTTTCTGGGTCAAGATGTCTGTGCTGACAACATACCTGCATATGCCTACATGCAGTGTCTGTGAATTGTGTAAGGATCTCAACATGCTCATTACTGAAGTCTGATATTTCTGTTCTTCATCAGCTGTCTTCTCTCAGTTGTACGAGTCCAAGCTGTTGCTACAGTAATGGCAGTTCTGAGAGATGAAGTGGAGGAGTGAACGTCCTAGCTCATGTCTGGAAACCTGCCGGCCGAACTCAAGTGGAACATCTGAGCTGAAGTGGAAACAGTCCTGGGTCTTCCTGGAAGTGATAGAGAAACTTAAAAGTCTGGTAGTCAAAGACTCACACGTGGACGCTGGGAGGTTGAATCCATACATGGCAAACACTAATACAGTTTAGAGTAGTTTTGTGAACCATGTGCAAAAAAAATCCTGTCAAAGAGGACTCCTACGAGGCCCCAGTTATACTGAGGAGTACTCAGATTAAAATAAAAGTGATTTTTATCTTCATTTACAGGAGAATTGTCTGTGTTTATTCAGCAGAAATACACAGTCTGTTTTATTCCCCAGAAAATACTGTACACATCCTTTGATGGTGTCTGTTTGTGTGTCAGCTCAGGCATAAAGTACGTAGGAAACTTTGTAAAAGACAAGGATGTTAATCCCAGCAAGAATCACAATAATAACTCAGACACAGGCAAAAACTAGTTTGAGGTTCAGAATTCACTGTCATTGCACAATCATACACATCATCAGTTTATCGTAAGACAACGCAGTTTCACATGAATTGTTGTGTCAAATGACGGCATGTTTATCAAAGAGTTAACAGAAACTGTGACTACCTGTCTGTGTTCACAGACAGGTAGAGGACCTGTACAGACCCAACAGGACTCTAATGTCAGTGAGTGTCTACTTTCCCATTACTGATGACATCTGATAGCCAGAACACGTCAGATCTTGACGTCAAATGAACCTTTCCTGTCAAATGAACCTTTCCTGTCAAATGTTTTTTTTCTTTATTCTAGAGCTGCAACTCCAGACTTAATTCATTCTTCCTGGTTGTTTTTGAGACTGTAATGAGAATAATACTATAGCACATCTTGACTTCTGCATGTAAATAATGTAATTGGGCTGTTAGCTTTGTTATTGTCAGCTGGATTAAAACGAAACTACTTTACGGATATCCACAAAACTTGGCTGGAGGATGGGTCTTGGTCCAAAATAGACCCCATTAACATTTGGTGCAGATCTGGATAAAGGGACAGATCCAGGAAGTTTTGTTTTAACATTGCAAGATAGGGCTTTTTTTCAACATTTTTGTAAATTTCTCAATAATGCATTTTTCAAACATTTTTAGGCGGTTGATATCTGTGAGTGTGTTCAATTAGATGCTAATGAAAGTCCTAGCAGAATCCAGCGGATTTAAATATAGACTTGATCATTACTGTTATCATTTACACCTGTGTTTGACAAATGACAAGTCAGTCATTACTAATTTGTGTCTGACCTACATGTCTCTGCAGCAAAAGCACCCTCTTCTTGGATGCCCCTATGGTAGATTAAACATAAAGTGCCCTCTGCCATGGCCCAGTATGCCGTCTAGGCTGCCCTAGATAATAGAGGCTTTGCAGCATTTAAGTTATACTTATACTATACAATTTTAATCTTAAACAGGGTTGCATCCTGACTTTTAACATGCTGGCACACTACCACATGCGGCTGGTGACCACCGCTGGCCCTCAGACAGCTGCTGCAGCCTGACTACGCTGATTAAAACATGTGGAGACGAATCGCCACATCAGGACCATAACACTTCGACCACCCATTGTCTCAGTTGCGTTGGTACAAAGTCAAATTTGAAGGTGTCTAAGTTTTTACTCAGCGTCATTATTAATTCAGATCCCAGTTCCTTCATATATATTTCTACCACTGTCAAATCCCCACTGGCGCAGACCTTGGACTCTCCAGCTTTGTGGAACTGCCTTGTTACGCAGAGACAGCTCCCGCCTCGGGATAATGAGCATGGAGTGAGATGTCCTCTGAACAAACTGCGAATGCCACCTTCAAAGGAGACGTGCAGTGCCCCAGTTTTTGTGGCCGCGGGGAGCTGTCTGCCGGGACTAAGTTTAAAATTTTCTCTTGTTACCATAAAATTTCTGGTAAAAGATTACATGTGGAAGGAGTTAGAGAGACCTTGAAGGCCTGGGTTTCAGGATGAGCTAGTACAAGCTAAAGCACAATGTTTATTAAAACTATCCAGAGTCTATTATAAAGTCATTCACACACACTGTCATCAGGCCTGCCGACCCAGACTTGCCCTACATGGAGGATATTGGCGTCTTACAGCTGGCGACGTTATCCTTGTCGTTTGTTCCCTCAAAGGCTGAAAACAAAGGTTGCACATTCCTAATGAGGAAGTGAGGACAGAACAAAGGCTTTACAGTATGAATGTGATGTCAGGCAGTTTCAATCTATCATACTGTGGCCTTTGTAATCCTCTATATCTAAAGAGGAGTTTGGGTTGTTGCTGAAACCGCAAGCAGCCACAACAGAGAGTTGCCCTCCTAGGTATCAGAAAACTAAGAAGCCACAAGCTTTTAAATAAATAAATAACCGAAGAGCAAAATATGGGGTCATTGGGAGCTGATCACTGAGATACACCAGTTGTATAATAAGGACAGATCCACTCGATTCGTGTTTTTCTGTCTCCCTTTCATTATCTCTCTCACATCCTCACAATCCGGGCGTCTCTTTTGCAGGTTTCTTTCCCTCCATTCATCTTTTACCCCCTCCAACAGCAGTCAGTGCAGTGATTCAAACAGGCTCCACTGATTATTTAAAGGGTCAAGGTCCGTTTGGGCACTCTGATGTGCTCAGCAGGAGCTGGTAGAGACTTTATTAGCCTGATTGGCTTTGAAGTCTTCAAAACGAGTGCAGGAAACTCTCCTGTCTGATCAAAGGAGGAAAGACACAAGGAGATTAGAATGAAGTGCTTCGGGTACTCTTCTGCTGGAGCTTTATGGATAAAGACGTATAAAGCATAAAAACTTTAGATATGACTCATTTTATTATTAGACATTATTATAATTTACAGCTTAGAGTTGAACAAAGAACATTACAAACTTCCAATTATCTGCTGAGGGAAAATTTGCAAATGTAGTGAACTATTCAAGAGCAATTAAAATAAATATCCTTATCAGTCGTCTGAGAATAATTCTCCACCATTACTGTAGGAAAATGTAAAAGAAATAAGAATTTGGAAATCAAACAGAATGAGCTCAGTATTGTTCCAACCACTGAGGTCAACATGAATCCTGACTATCACCTCCTTGCATCACAGCTGACATTTACCATAACTATTCATGTAAATTAATGATGCGTGAAGCACCACTGTATTCAATGAGGTGGTCTGGATTAGATGGCTAAATTTCATGCCACCTCATGCTGTCATATCTTTGGCTGCTGCTCCAACCCATTTGTAATAAAAGGCAAGAGGGTTCATGGAGAACTCTCTCTGGTGAGAGTGAAGTCGGCCTCATTTATGAAAGACGATACACATTTTGCACAGAATTTGCATTAAAATAACAATTCCATTTGCAGAAATACTGAAGTCATGAGACCCAACTACAGAACAAGCACAAAAAATAGTCTCTTACTTTTGTATTTCTTTTAAAGTTAGCATATTTTACTTATTCGGTTAACTGTGTATACTACTATCCTAAACTGAGGCCTAAATGCTGTTTCCAACCCTTCTTCAGACTGCTGGGAATACAGTCCTGGTGGCTGGAATTTTGTTATTTTCATTTGTTTGAGAAAAGGTAAGAATCGAATGTAAATCTGATATAATACAATATGTACCTTAAGTTTAAAAATTACTGGCATGACTCTAGATGTATCAAATTGTTATTTTCATTGTTTTTAACATCGACTGTGTATTTCAGACTTTCACAAACTTCAAAACTTGGGGCAAGTTAGCTTTATTTTTGTAAATAAAATGAATATAGGCCTATCAAATGTGAAAGAGAATCAGTACTTGACATGATTCAAGTGTTGTAATCTAATCATTGGGGTTATCTAATAGGAGACATATTATATTAATTGTCAGGTTCATACATTTATTTTGGGTTATTAGTACAATAGGTTTACATACTTGCTCAGAAAACACATCAGTTTTCTCATATTGTCCAGTGCTGCAGCTCTTTATTCCCCCTCTGTCGGAAACACTCTGTTTTAGCTCCTGCCTCTTTAAGGAAATAAAATGAAAAACCATTATAGGTCTGCTTTAACCTTCTTGAACCTTTTGTGCAGCCAGACAGAAATATTCTTTATGATAACACAGTAACATCAAGTGTTTGATACAGTTTTACTTGTACATGAGAACAAAAAAAAATGCTTCACACTCACTTTAGTGTAGTTAGAATACACTTTTTTTTTGCCTGGTTTGTGCAGGGCTGGAGGAGTTGGGGAAGAAACAAGAACTCGAAGGATGAAGGCTATTATGCTCAACAGATGACATACAAAGAAAAAGGTCTCTTTTCCTATGTCCCTAGCCATTTGGCCTCACTGGAGTAAATTTTGGTCAGCCAACTCAAACACAGAAATCAGGACAAGCATTAAGTCACTTTAGAAACAAGAGGAGCTCAAATGTTGTTTTAGGCATCCAGTCACAGAGAAACCGCCAGATATTCTTCTTCGTCATTACAACTGTGCCCACAGTTTTAAGGGAGATTACGAGTAATCCTTGATTCAAACAGTTAAAAAAATACATTTGACTTTGTCCTCAGAATACCGTCTTGCCAGGCCCAGGCGTCTGTAGTTTCCAACTATATGTTTACTTCCTTAAGATTTTGTAGGCTCATTATTTACCACTGCTCCAGTGATGGAATGTAAGTCGTACATTTACTCAAGTATTGAATTTAAGCACATTTTGAGGCACAGTTACCTTTATTTGTATTCTATGCAAATCACTCTGTATTCCTCACACACATTTGTTAATTTTGTGCCAATAACCAGAACAGGGCGGACAATAACAGCTGTAATCACCAGCTCCTGTTCAGTGACTTCAGGTCTTCCAATATGGTTTTTCCGTTCATCACCACCCAGAGCATTGGCTCGGTTCATTGACACAGTGATGTCCCCCAAGCCTACCAGTATCTCTGCATCCCAAGATAGAAGCAGATGACTGAGAGCTTCCTGCTCCAGTGTCTCCTGTATCTGCGTCACTGACTGATAATCATGACTTTACCGGCAGGCTTCACTTGATGCTTTATCTCACCCCAAACGGATGCACACCAATATTGGAGCCACGTTCCCTAACAAGGGACTGTGTGTGGGAGTGCTGGGATCTGGACACTCAGCAGTGTTCAGAGTATCAAAGGTGAGTGTGTCAACAAGTCTCCTCCTTTATTTAAATCCTCTGCACCACACACAAGACCAAAATGTGTGTGGGCTTGTTAGTAACCACTATAACTTTGGGTTGACATCTATGATTTTGATGTTCCCCTCTCTTTCAAAATTTCATGACCACAGTTGAGTCCGATTTCATTGAAATGTAGTCAGTGAATACAAATTACGTCACATTTTTTGTAATTAGTACCATAATAAATTGGATGACAAAAAAGTAATCTAATCTGAATACTTTAGGATTACTTCAAAATAACACATTAGAACTATTGTATAAAAAAAATAGATAGATGCAGCCACAAATATTTGAGCATTTATAGTCACTCAAATTAAATGAACCTTATAAATACAGTTACATCCTTATCAAGGGTTAATAGAGCATCTGTTATCATGAAAAGGGTTCATAATATTTAAATTGACCTTTTTTAAAGACTTAATCAAAAAATTGAATCAAGTAATTCTGGACGATGTAACTATAATTTAATTACAGATTTATTCAAAATCTAATCTGGGGTGATTACACTTATATACTTATATCTGATCATGTAATCCCAACAGCATGTACATTGTTACTTACAAACCCTGTAATTTTACTACTGCCTTGTTACGATTTGATAAATTGGTCAAACCTTTTGGCTGACAACATAAATTAAGTCAGATGTTTTGTGCACAACTCAAGGATCATATAATTTAACTTTGTGACATTTAAGATAATGGAATAATGTTGTCACATGTCCTAGAATTATGCTTTTATGCTGCCAGTTGCCCGTGGTTAAATAACATTGAGAGGCTTTGTCAGCTAAACTGGCAATTAAACACAAGGTCATAACTTCCCGAAAAGGTTCTGGATTTCCTCCACAGTCAATTATGTCCAATACTTCAAGGAATTACTTTAAATGTCTCAACTACATACTCATCTGGGACTAATTACTGGACGTATCTACAGTGTCCTATGATGTCGTGCAATCAGCTGACAGCTCTTTGCAGTAAACCCTGTGAAGATGAGCGTTGACTGCTAGGGTATAGAGGAGGTTATCGCAAACTCTTCACTGTCCATCTTGCTCCATGAGGAATCTTGAGGACCACGCTTCACATGTGACCTCATGCAGCAATACTTAATGTCATAGTCTCCTCTTAATCTAAGAAACGTTGTGTCTAACAGTTGCTGTAATCTTATATGCACAGTATGTGTAATCAAGTCCCTGAAAGAGAGAAGACTGACAAAAGGTTGTATCATCAATGTGTATTTTGCATGTTTGAAGTCATATTAATGACCCTTCATTGTACAGTGTGGCATTCATACAACAGACGTAAACAGGTGTCAACAGCAAACACTTATCAAAATGGTTGAGTTCAAATGACAACAATCAACCTTCTCAGACCACATTTCCAAAAAGGTTCTTTAATAAATAGCGGCAAACTGACTGGCTTTAAAAACATCAGTAGCTCTTTGAGGCAAACGTGCATTTTGTTTGCTGTGGAATCTGATCAGCACTGCTAGATACAACAAACTGGGCACAGAATACAAAGAAGGTGCTGAGATGATTCAAAGTCACACCTTGTTATAACTCAGTTTACAAATATAAGCCTCCATGTGAATTGCATAACAATTATGAACACTTATGAAGTTTCTGTTTTGTTGGGATTTTCAAACAGGTCGATACAATCAAAGGGGAAAAAAAAAATCTGAAATGTTTGGACAAACAATGTATTATTTGATCCCACAGATGATGCCAGAATGTGAATTCTTTCCTTCTAACTTAATGGCAGATAACAGAAAGGATTACCCCCCACACACACATCCGGTGTAAACATTCCACATAAGCAAACACAAGGATAGACCTGGAAGTCCATGGAGGGATCTAGACACACTCTGGTGCTATCAGCTCCCACCCCTCCCCCTACACAGACACACTTTCTCTCTCCGTGGTTACAGTGAGTGATGAAAGGTCTCCGTTTTTACATTATCTAAGTGACAACCACTGGAGGTCCTGTTGTGCTTCTTGGATCGTACTGTCCATGCCTTGTTGTCCGTTTATTTCCCCAATGTTTCCATTTGTGGTTTTCTTTGGACTGCTACTGTAGAAACAGTATACTAAAAGCCATGATGACACAACAGCAAGCCACCCAGGGACTCTTCCGCTCACCTGGAGAAAATAAATGAATGTTAAGTTCAGGAATACACTGTTTGGCCACATTTCATTGGTAATATAAGAAAAATTTGACTTAATGTAGGCTTACCTATTCTGGCACACTTCCAGAAAATTCCTAGAAGCCTAAAAGATAAAATAAAACAAAAATGTAAATCAATACATCAACAAAACAAAAAGGCAGGAATCCATCTGCTGTAACGTTAAAATGTATTTAAAAAAATAGGCTGCTTGCTGTGATGATATGTCGTGGATAACTGCTTGTCAGACCTGTCACAACTTTACATGAGGACTGAGATCCCCCTTCTACAGGCAGCCATCAGATGTCTATTTCCATGTAAGGAATGTGCACAGCAGAAGAGAGGGTGACAGCAGGCAAGTCGTATTATCTCTAGTGACAGCTGAGGCAAATGTGGCACTTTTCTGATGTGTCTGTTGGACTGTGTAAGGATGTGTGTGTCTGCAAGTATATGTGGACAAATTCCTTCAACTTTCAAACTGACCAGATGGTGTCAGCGTCCCATTGTGAGTTTTTCTTTTGTCTTTTGACTTAGAATAGCCCTGGTTTTAAAGTTACATTTTTTACAATTTGTGCAAACATTTTTTAAAAATTATGTTTTGTTTTTCTGTTAAAAAAAACAAACAAATTCTTAGAATTTGCTTTCCCCTCAGATTCTACCACACAAGAATTGTTTCCATAAACTGTGGCTCTAAATCAATACAAATAATGTCTCATGCCATCAATCAAGTGGGGAAACTATTAAATCATGCCACCTGCCACTCTCAGGCTCAACTGTTTTTCTGAAGGAGATGTCCCTCCCTGCTCCAATGGTGTGTGTGTTTGTGTGACGAGTGTGTGAGAACGTGTGCGGCTGTTCCTGGGCTGTGCCAGACTTATTCAAAGTGAATCATGAAGTTTGTACATCCAAGAATAATAATGACTCAGTAATGCTGAAAATTAAGGCCTTCTGCTACTTTGCTCGCCTCAATTAGGAGCTTCTTCTTATTGGTTAAAAAAATAAGCAAGTGTCCTTAGAAGCTCCAGTGAGTGACACAGGGATGGATAATGTATTACATTACACAGAGCAGAATGAGCTTCATCTCAGACCATTTCATGTTGGTTAAAATTTGAGATTTTTAGCCAGTGAAAGAAAAAAAGCTGCTCTGGTAAACAACTTGGAATCAACTGTTAAAATTAGAAAAGTTGATGGTGATGGGACCTTGAAGGACAGAGCAAGGGTATACCACTTACATCAAATACAAATTATTGGTGTTATTGGGCAGTGGCAGCGAGTGCCGACATCAAATACTGGCTGAAATTATAGGGGTCATAAGATTAATAGAGCTTGCTCATTTGGCACTTTATATACCTTACTAAATCATAATAATGCATTAAACTTACATTAAATGAACAAGTGCAGTAGCACTCCAATAATGTGGCAATGCAGTTTGGTAAAGTTAGGACATGTGGTTAAAGATCTTTGTCTCTATGAATGGGACAAAGACCGGAATTTGTTAGGGGTCAAATAACACCTTCAGTGTTACATGGGAACATTGCCAAAAAAAATCTTCCAAGTAATGTAAAACATGGTATCTGCCAGATTTTAGGGCTGTTGTATTAACTACAGATTGTTGTTTTTTATTTTCTATGAGCGCATCCATAGACACAAACAGTAAAGTCGGATCGAGAGACAGGAAGCGTTTTTATACTGGACAGCAACCCACCAATTTGGCTGTCCTTTTTGCGGCTAGGTCCGCGAATTTAGACAGACGGCAGTATATTGGGGGTCTGTTTTGGTCTGCCAATATGACGCCTAGGAGGGTACACTTTTCTGCCACCTCCATTGCTATGTAAATCCAAGGCGTCGATGTCCCGGCAATTGTGTGACATGGGCGGAGGTGTCGATGACGTGCACTGTTGTGTGACCCACAGCCGGGAGTTTTAAAAGCAGGAAACAGTGGATCACAGCAGTCAGTTCACCACTTCATCCGCGGACGTCAAGATGAGCAACTGGAAAGCCGCTGAGATACGGGAGATGCTAACCATCACAGCCGAGAGAATCATCTATAACCGGATCACTCGTCACTGTTCATGCCCAACTTTGTGCTTCACGTCACGTCACGTTTACGCATACCCCAGTGGCGGCTTTTTGGAAAAGGAGGAATATTACACCTCCGTTTCACATAGACAAGACGGCAGATTGCAGCCTTTACCTGGCTGCAAATGTGGCACATTTTCTAACTAAAAGGGGCTAGGGAAAGAGCCACCTCTCATATCAAGTGAGGGGTATCTCATCAAACGCTGATTGAACTGTCTATACAGTGCTGATAAACCATAAACCAAGATTTCTGTTACTGCACTGCCTATGTCTTGCCTAAAATATTTTTAAAAACATATTTTAGCAAACCATTTGGCTGCAATAGAGAAAGATTGTGAGCCAGAAGTGGCCACCATATCGTTCCTGCATTGTGAATAAAGAAGGCTGAAAAAAACTCTGGTCAAACTAGGCAGTGCTGATCAAACCTGACCCATGATCCTGTTCATGGTCTAATTCTTGCCTAAACAGCTAGCAGTTTAGCTGCAGTATGATATTGTTTGCTACCAGCCGGCCGCCTTACTGTTTCCGGTTTCAAAACGGATGACGAGCCAAAACCATGCAGCGCCTAACTCGCAGTATGTTACCAATCAGTGCGAGTGTTTAATGGGCCTGTGCAGCGCAGTGCATTCTGGGTGTTGTAGGTTTTCTACCTTTTAGCAAAAGGGAATACCACTGCCCATTTTCTCTGTTTTTCCCTCGTCTTGTTGCACCAATTTCAGACCCCATTTGCTTTCTACTGCATACTTAGCTCAGTTTTATGCAAAGGCCATTTTCCAGCAGTGAAATACTTATTTATATATCTGGACTAGTATGTGATCATACCCAGTCTTGTTCTTGTCTAGCAGGCTGGGAGCCATCGCTCTGATGTAGGCACAGGTACAGATCAGGAGGAGGATCACTGTTAGCAGTGACTGGAAGTTGAAAATGGCCGACTGCAAGATGAAAGAGAATAATATGTTTAGTACAAACATGATCTAGTGCATCTTACTAGCAAACCACCATAACAATTAAAACCACTGATTTAACTTAATTACATTTTCTGTGAGACTGATGATATGATAGTTGGAAGGAGGAATGTTGTTGTACCCACTATTCAGTCACATAATTGTCAAAGATTGGGTGACTAGAATGAGGGACAGAATTGGTTAAGATTACCACTTTAAGTGGGTACATATACTAGCTCCCAAATCTCATACTGCCTTTTCCCAAAATGAAGAACCAAGACAGCTCTGCCTGGCTTCAAGCTATGTGGATTATTTGTGTGATATAATGAACTGGGACCCAATTTTATCACACTTACAATACTTTAGAACATCAGATTGAATTGAAAATGTGAGATTTACTGTTTGTTTTGTGTGTAATAAGAGCATAACTATCAAGCTTTTCACCACCTGTCTGTCTGCTGATGCTCCTGACATGGTATGCAATTCTGACTGAGGATGATAATGAAATCATAGTTCTGAGTATATCGGTTAAGTTAGTCCTTCCATGGTGGGGAATTTATCAGTGATTAAACAGACATGTAGCGTTAGAAAATGCGGTTAATCTACTACAATCTACTACACTGGCGTGTAACTTGTCTGGTGAGCAATACTGGACACTACGATCATGGATGCTCATAGTTTTAATCACTTGTTTCCCAAGTAATTTACATTACATTTATTTAGCTGACACTATTATCCAAAATGACTTACAATATTAAACTACATGGATACAACCAAAAAACTTCAAGAACCATGCATCATAATTACTAATTATAACACTACAAAGATACCAAAAGGAATTGTAATGATTTTTGATGCAACCCCAACCCCCTGCATTTATCAAAAAAGTCAGACTCTCTGTTCATGTAGCGTCATTCTGGGATGACTTCATATGTGCCCTAAATGAGAAAGTCCAGAGTTTACCTTTTGAATATTACATAATTAACATAATGATAGACATGCATTTTTTAATAATGCAACATTACTGTGCATTCAAAAAAAATCAGCAAGGACATTAAAGTGGATTTTTTTTGGTCTTGTACTGACATGGCACTAACTACACCTCTGCTGCCTCTGTAATTAATACGATATGGTGACCATGATCTTACTGTTGGCAAAATTATCACATTAATACAATTAAGAAAGAACAGATTTATGCACTTTGTATATAAATGTTGTACTTAGTTCTGCTATATGAATTCTGCATGCGGGCTTTATCCTTCTCCCTAAATGTTTTGATAAAGTTAAAAACAAAACATCTGAATGAATGGTCCGCTTGTCCTTAAGATTTCAATTAAGGAATAATTACGCTACGTACAAACTAGCTCACTTATAAGCTTTCGTTAAACGTCTTCCCCCCATTATTGCAAGTTTATAAACAACAGCACAATGCCAATCCACAATAAGTAGATCAACCACACACGAACACAACTACATGCTCCCTGAATTTTACTGCAGCTACGTGGCACACACCTTTAAACATTGCGATGCTCGCTTTTTTCGCATTGATAAATCAGTAATAACTTTAGCATTGGGGATCAAACGACAAGCAATGAAAGAAGACCGCATCTTATACAGTGAGCTAAATATTTTATATAACGATGTTTACGACCAGAAACATACTGTGATAGCTAGACAGGCTAAAAGTTTAGCGAATCTTAGTTAGCCACTGCTAGCTAGGTAGTTTAGCATTTACCATACGTCCTGCCTTACCACGAAGGCTAGCTTAAGGTGTTGTCACAGTGTTTTGCACACAGATTAGGAGAACCTCATGTGTTGTAGATAATGCCTAAAAGACGCTGTAAAAGAGCAGAAGCACCTTTTCTTCATAAAAACAAGCTTACCATTTTTGTTGTGAGTCAAAGCCACATCACACTTCCTGCTCTCTGGAACTTACGTAACGTAACCCAAGACGTTTACGTACGTACGCACGCGCTGCTCCGCAATGTTTCGCGTCTCTGATTGGCTGAGAGCACCAGAGGTGAAGGCTGAAGCTTCAGTCAAAAGCTGCCAACAGAGAGAGAGAGAGCGGCAATGAGCTGAGTTTCATTTCTTCGGTTGGACATCGCAGTAGTTAGCCCTTACTATACAGTAAGTGTTTTGAGGAAAAAATGTACGTAACATATGCTACCCACACCGAAATTAGAGTGAGTCTGGTCAGTCCGACTGTCAGTATAAGGAAACCACTGTAATATTCAAGAAGGGCGGAACCACTGTTGACACACAAGAGTGGGCGCCTTGCTGTTAAAGGAGAATTATCCGCATTGACAGTAGCACAGCCACGTTGTGAAGATAGTAGTAAGATAGCTTAGCTAATTAAACAGAACTTCGAGGAGGTGTTATACGTTCATATAGGTGTAAATAGGCTGTGAATATTACTATACAGGTATCATAAAGCAAATATAGTGCTCAAAGAAATAAAAACATTTGTTTACCAGTAAATGAATCATCAAAAATACACAAATTAGTACAGCTTCTGCTTGAACTGGTCTATTTGACAAATGTAGTTTGAATTCTTTATGATTTTTAAGCGTTGATCGGACAGAACTGGGAATTAGTAACTAAAAATGTAACTTTTTGACATGTTACAGACTTCACACTTTTAAAAACAATCCTTAGTTTAATCATATAGAGAAATGTGACTGATATTTCTAGGTTGATAGACGTATACATCCTATTCTGTCTGTCATAGTGCTGTAAGACTGACATTTTTGTGGTCCACGTTTTCACAATGAAGTCCCCTCCCTTAAACCAGCCCAGCAGCATCTTGATTGCATTTAAACCATGTTTCACAAATCCCCCTCGACCTTTCCTTCACAGACGCTCCTAGAGAGCTCTTCTTGTGAGAGGAAATCTGTCAGATTGTGAACCACAAATAAATAATGTCTTGCATATTTTACTACAAGAGTGCAAATGACAACTTGTTGTAATAAGTAAACGAATGAAGAGTCTGTTTTTTTTTTTTTAAGAACAATACATGAGAAAGTGTAATTTTAAACAGACTCACATTTCTCTTAATGCGATTAAACTTTATAGATTACAGAGCTCTAAACCAGTTTAGGCTACAGTACAGTGCATGCGTGCCTGATTGCTGTCAAATCAAGGTTTGATGTAGCCTCTCAGTATGTACAATCTTTCTCTTTGTGTATGAGAGGTTACATCAGGTCAGACTCTTTTGTATAACATTAATAGTTTGATGCTAAGAGTTAAACTTTCTGCAAGTACTGGAATATGATATGTTCGTTTGGAGTTTTGATGGTAGGGAAAGAGATACAAGTGCCGCAGGGACAATAGTCACTTGGTTTGTACACAGTTGTGACACTCAAACAAAATATTACTTTTGCATAACTATAGAGCAGATGGGAATGGAAGTTATGTTCAGTATAACAGTGTAACAGTATAACAGTGTTAACCTGTTAGCTTTAAATTTTCTGGACCATGTATTAATGGGTATGTATATCCTATCCTCCACCGACAGGGTTAATTCTTCTGACTCATCAAAGCCAAAATTGAAAACCTGTCTTCTCTTGCATCAGTCTTTAATAATTTTCCATCTGACATGACCTCTGACATGACGATGGATTAGGCCTTCAGGCCTTGATTTATTTTAGTATTTGTTTGCTTTCTATTTGTCAAGTGATTCAACATAGCAAATATCTGGAAATAATAATTAACAAAAGGCTATGGCACAGATTGCTGCTGTTTAGGGCGGCACTGCTTCTGTCGCTGACTAATCATGATAACTGGAAAAGCCGAAGAGTTCTGCTTTTCATCTTGAAACCAATATATTGGAGAAAGCACGAGAGGAAAGTCCAGTGAAAGGACAGAGAGAGGACTGGCCTAATTGTCAGAGCCCATTAAAGAGACTGTTAACTGCCTTCGCCTTTTCTGCTCCTCATTTAAGACACTGGATGCATAATTAGAGGTTCTCTTTGTGACTCATTTGCCTAGCACTTCCTGCAAACAGTTATGTCTTCCAGTTTTCATATGAGGCAATGCTGAAGAAATGACAATGAAAAGGTTGAGCAAAAAATTACAGAGGGAGTAAGAGAAGAGGATAAAGGCTGTGTGTCAAAGCTGTCGGGTAGCATTGGTTGATGATTTAGGCATTCCAGCGATTGTGTCTGTCGATCAAGTAACTATTGACTTTGAAGGTTTTGCGCAGTTCTCCATTCCTGACAGACAGCGCTGTTTATTTAATTGGAGTGTCCTTCTGTCATTACCACAGGGTCATCGTCTCTGCACAACAGATGTTACAGTAACTAATGAGTAGCTGGGCTCATTTTATGAGGTTAAAGTTGAACCCTTCAGCTCCCTCATCTTGTTCAGCTCCTTCGTCCAGCCACACCCCTTCTCGAAGCACAAAGGGTCAACTTTAATCTGTTGCAAGGTTCTTTACTGGTGCGTGTGTGGAGAGGGCACATGTGTATGCCTCTGTCAGATCTCAGCTGTATGTCCCACTTTGAATAACCTTGACCACCTGCTCTGTCAGTGTATATGGTGGGGGACAAAAAGAAAGAATACTAAAAAGAAACGTGCTGTCACGTCCTAAGTTATGGCACAGTGTCCGAAGGCAGTCATTTTCATTTTTTCAAACATGTCCAGCTTGGCTAACTGCCAATTTAGCTGTCCTTTTCCCTCCATCTACACACACTTTGCCCTATATTTAAGTGGGGAAGACATCCAACTCACCTCTCACTTCACGTGGAAGCAGTAATCACATGTTCTGGCCTGGACATCCGTAATCAAGTAAAAGTTTCTCAAGCCGTTTGAGAAGAAAAATGATGCGTAGCCAGTAAACCAAAAGGACATTTAAGGAACCTGGATCATATTGTAAGCCTTAGCTAAACAATTTTTGTAAGTGATCTGCTGAACTGATCTGTGTCTGGCAGGAGACTTAACTTTAACTGCAGCAGTCAGTCAGTTAGCCAAGACATTAGCCTGAGGGCAAGGTGACATTACCAAACAAGCTTGCTGAGTACACTTTTTGAACAGTGCAGTATTGGCAAACATGAATTTGCCTGAGATGTGTTAACCGTAGTAAATGATAGAAAGTTCTCGCCTTCATTCACATCAGTGTGATCCCTTACATGTGAGTGAACTCATGACTTGCAGGGTTTCCTATTATCAAACATGATGTCTATCTGGAAATGTTGTGTTTCTCCCAAACTATCCACCGAAATCTATGAGTTTGAGGAGAGAAATCGTCCTTGCAGCTGCAGAGTCATGGTTCATTTTTTATCATCTACAGTGTAACATGTCATTTTTAGGGTTGTTAAAAGATTTGTGAGTTTAAAAAGTATAATTGGGTGTAATCTGTTCTCGAGTGGATGTTTCTAGACTTAATTCTTTAGCATACTCATAGAGATGCAGTTTAGCTGTGTGAGGTCAGGATATTCATACTCACCTATATGTACTGTAGATTTTTAGATGAATTAACACACATAATATAATCAGACAACAACTGTGCTTTTTCAGTTTTTAATGTCCTTCTATTCATCTGTCACCTTGCTGGTGGTCAGGGAGCCCACACTCCTGCACAAAAAAGTTGCCAAAACCTGTTAAACTCCATGTGGTTCCACTGACTCAGAGAGACCCCCATTAAAGACACACACACGGACATTTATTACCAAATCCAAGTAGTAAAACAATGAGGTGCATTGATGCAACTGGAGGACTAACACAACTTTACAACATCAAAAAGAATTGACTGGAGGGCTGTCTTTGAAGGGGGTCCGAGGACTGAATACTAACAGTGAGCCTAAAAAATATCCTCAACACAATGCAGTGAGCATGATGCTGGAAGAATTAATCATAATGATGCCTTGTTAAAAGTTTCTTAATTCCAATCTTTGATTTTCTACAGGTCATGAGTGGTATAGTCCGACAGATCACTGTAACTACTGACCCAGATACCCCCTACTTCCTGCGAGTGGACTGGGCTGTAGACCTGGGTGCTGGGTTCACGTTAGCTCTCACCGACGGCAGCTCCGCATGGATTGGAGAAGGTAAAGAGTTCTGATATGCAAACATAATAAAAAGACACAAACAATTGAGGACCACTCAAATGATCCAACATTACAATCTCAGGCCATTGAAGGCAATTGAACCCACAATTTCTGGGATTTATGTTCTAAAAAGACTCAAATCTATGTGCACACACCTTTTCACTCTCACAAACACACTAAATGAAAGACTAATGGGGTTGAGACCCCTGGGTTGAGAACCAATGAACTCCACTTGGTTGTCGCCAGGTCTGCCATTCATCAGACTTTCCAAAGTGTGTCGGCACCTGGCTGAACCTCATCTCATAATAATGTAACTGTTGCTAACCAAAGGGACAGCGGTGACCTTGTTTCATCATCCCTCTTCACTCCTGTGCTGCAGGTGTATAAATGAGATTAATCTCTACAAGGCTTGTCTTTGTATGTGCATGTCAGTGGTCTGTGTACGTGTGTGTGTGTGTGGTTACCTATGCACATGAGTACATTTTCTCTTGAAGGACACCTGGAACATAACTGCTCCCTAGTTTTCTATTGCTGTCCATCTGCAGAGTTGACAGGCAGAGATGGGGTTGTGACAGCTATGTGCAGGCTTCTGGGTCGTCAGTGTTTCTGTGTTTGATGTGTTAATTGGGACCCTCAGCCCCGTGTGAGCAGCTGTGCAACAGCTGATGACATTCCCCTGGGTTTCTCTGCATGCTTCCTTCTAAATCTGCTTTCACATGCATTCATGCATCACTACATAATTAATGTTTATAGTTTTTGCTCTTCAGTCTGCTAACACCTCTTTGCCCCATGTCCGTTTTCTCTTAACTGTACAACTCTAAAATGATGCAAAAATGAGAAAAATGTCTTTGTGTTCAGTTTCAGAAGATGAGGTGACAAAGGAAGCTGATGATATGGGAGTCACGAGGGTAAAATATGTTGAGGACCTTCTTCAAGCTCTAACAGGAGGTGGAGGAGGACGAGGACGAGGAGGAAGAAGGAGACAAGGCGAGGACGAGGTGTATTCCTTCCACCTGACCCCAGATCACTGTCATCTCTCATATCAGAAGATCTGTAATGACATCTCGGTGAGCAAAAACTTTGGGTAGATTATCACACTCGTTGTGAAATCTTCACTGTTAACAGTATGGACTTGGAAACAAAACCTTTACAGTTTACGGTTTTAACGTTAACATATCAGACTATAAACAGATACAGAAGCAGCAGCGTTAAGGCTGTGTTTGGACAAGAACAGTTGGTAGTGCCAACGCAGTGGGCCCCTGGCAAAAAATGCAGGGTTGTCAGGACATGCCACTGCACACTCTGTTTGATTGCGTTGTGATATGAATGCCATACTTTAAGGCTGTTGTGATGTATCACAATATATAATATATTCATTTCATTACAAAATATAGCATTGCGGTGCTACTGGGATGCCCATCATTATAGGTTTTTTTTAAGGTAAAATGCATCAGTTTTGCATACTGATCAGCCGTACCGTAGTTCTACTTTTTACCTTGTCATTGTTGTGATGTGATGTCTGTCACTGTTATAACAATTTGACAACAGACTCCCTTCAGCTCATGAATTTATTTTTAAACCAGCCTTCTTGACTGTATTTCATTGTGTCACCAGTACCTGAAACAACCACCAAGGCCATCAAAATTGCCTGCAGGTGGCACAAGAATCAAAATGGCATCAGTTATTGGCTTTCCCTGCCTATAGATGAATCACATCGACCTCTGCCGGCATGTGGCATAAGGTTGGACTGGAACTGCAGCTCTGAAACAGCTTGTACTGTGATTCTGGAGTTGGATGATATGTCATGGACCTGTTGTTTGGTGCTTTGCATCATTGGCCAGGGAATATCCTCCAAGAAATTAGCCATCTATAAGAGGCAAACTCAATAAATAAAGTGCGTAGTTTAAAACTTAAATGTTGAAGAATCTGTTGTTAAAAATCAGCTTAGAAAGTTGTATGTTCCATGAAGATCTATCAGTAACTCACCCTTGAATTCCACATCATCATATACTTCCCTCACTGCTCCCTCGGGATAAATGCATCTAACGACATACAACAAAAGAGAAAGGAAGTCTTATATTTTACAGGGGGCTGTTAAAAAGATAAGGTTTATAGTCTCCCCACATTACAGCAGAATTAGAAAGGCTCTGTTGCCTACAGGCCACAGTGGAAAGAGCCACAGATAGGAATCATTTTGTTTGTTCGGTCATCTAACAGCAAAGAGGTACTTGTCTAATGGCCACAGCTAATAAACATCCTGGGAAAAGGTTTGCTGACTGAAAGTTTGTTGAATGGTAACGTGGAGCTGGCTTGTGTAAACGTAAACAATCAGTTCCCCAGATGAAAGCGCACCTCAAACCTGGAAATGTTTGGACAGAGACGTATATTAAATACTGCGCAAAAGGCGATTCTTGAGTGACAGGTTTGATGGAGTACAGGTCATGGTGCTTTCGTGGATTTCTGTGTTATTTTTTCAAACAGTGAGCCGATGCTGTTGCCTGAAGGGAACAGGTCACTCGGGGTCCTGGGACTGCCATGCAGGTAGAGGACACCAGGAGGAAAAGGCCAGGGGGTTAGGAACACTGTAGAGACCGTAAAACCTTGATTTATGGACAGGGCCGTCCCCATCTAACAATGCGAAACAACTGTTGATTGGAGCCCTTTTCTTTTCTGTCTCTGGTTTTCTTTGTTTCTGTGAGTGTGGGCCTTCTATACAAGTGTGCCTATGTGTGCATGCGACTGTGTCTGGACGCGTGCAGATATATTGTTGGTTATAGGGGGCCATCAGCTTTTGGGTGCAACACATGACTTAATGGTTATTTCCACTTACTTACACTTACTTCCATGTTTTAAATGGAATATTAGATTAGTGATTATTCTTCCAATATTAATCATCAATTCTTCACATGCACTTTGTGTTTTTGACACATGTGCTCTGTCAGCTGGTTGAGTACACATCACATGAAGTAATTCCAAACGAATGGCATCACCAGCAACATTTCATTTTTGTATTCCTAAATTAATATTCCGAAATTAAACATTTCACTGATTTCAATATGGCAGAAATGATTTCCCTCATTTGTGCAGGTGGTGGTGTTTTTTTTTTGCTGTTTCAGACAGGAAAAAGTTGTTGCCAAAAGGAGCAACTAGACCACACAAAATGATTGACGGTGGCCCAAATCCTTTCAGCCCCAAGTGTGCTTTTAAAAAATGTAATCCATGCTCACATTGTTGTCGACAGTAATCATCACTGTGTGTGCAGCATGTGTGTGGTAGACGCAAATGTAAGAATCCTGGGGGACTATTTGCATTAAGTGCAAACTACCACTCTTGTTGAACACCTGCTTCTTTTCTTCTTTTTTTCTTTTCTTTCTCCCGCTCCCTCGTTTGCCTTTTTTTTTTCCTGAACATGTCAGAGGTAAAAAGTGGAACATATTTTCCCAGCCAGATAATTTCAGGGTGCAGAAATGACCAAAAATTAGGCAGGTTTCCTTTGGGGATAGAAGAAAGGAGGCTGGAGACAAAACAGGTGGTGAACTTAACCTGACATTAATATTTTATGAATATGACCCCAGAAGTTGTAATGATGATGGTAATTTGGGTGTTTGTTCTTAAAACTACTACTAAGCAGGTGTTTTACATGACTTAGTCAGACATTATCTCCTCCTTAATGTCTGTTTAAGTACCAATCTGTCATTTGTGGAAAATAAATATTCCAGTACCAACACTTGACATTACAGACATGTAATGTTTGTTCAGATTTAGAACTCTGGCACATTGAAGTGGAGTCAAACAATCCTGTACATCTGTTTAGGACTGCCTCGATTCTGCTCCCAAATATGACACAGTTAACTTGAACTATATGTATTATTTAGTTTAGTGTTTTTAGTGCTGCAGTTAACAATTGTTATCTGTCAAACCAATGGTCCAAAAACCAAAGACTCTTCATTTACCATCTTAAATGATGAAGAAAAAGCAGCATATCCTTACATTTCAGAAGCAGGGACCAGTAAATGTTTGACATTTTTGCCTAAAAAATGCAGCTCTAGTTTTTTTATGCCAAATTATACCTTCACTAAATGTAGTGAGGTACTTTAAGCTTTAGTGCAGCTTTCATTATTTCTGCTTTAATCAGTAATTCTCTTAGTTGCCTCTCTTTTTGCTTGATCAAAAGTGCAGGATTTTCTGAAATGTGTGATGTGCTGCTGTGACAAGCTGCATGATGGTCACAAATGTTTGATCAGTTTTCCAGCTGCTTCCTGTTGTTTTAAAACAACTGTTAGTTTGTCTTTGAGTAACACTGACAGCTCAGTTTAAGAACAGCTTCGATCCAGTGAGAAAAGGGATTCTAACTCTTCATAGTTGTGGTAGTTGAAGCCACAGGATTATGGATGAGTTTGGGTGGATGAATGTGACATTGATTATTTCATGTTTTATGTTTGTCGAATAGAAATTGTGTTATAGTTCATTGGGGACTGCAGCTGCACAACACGATGCCTCATGAGTCATGACACAATTCACTGTAGTTGTCATATTTTCATCTTAACACGAATACTGTATTTGTAAAAATCTTGCATATTATAGTTTTTCTGTGTCTGGTGTTTGGAACGGCAAATGAAATCCAATCTACCAAAAAAGAGAAAGGAATTGAAATAATAGGCCGATGGCAAAAACATTACAAATAAAATGATAACACAATAATAGGTGACCTATTTCTTTCTTAGTGTTATCCTTTCCCTCCTGTCTTCGAGTTCTAATTTGTTGAGTATCTGAAGCTTGGTTCTCAATTTTTTTGTCCTATACCAAACGCCATCAAGCAATATATCTAATAGCAAACCTCTGCAGCGATTTTAAGTGCAGATGTCCAGTTTACTGTCCTTATAATTTGCCATAGGGATTTCTTTGCAAAGAACTAGAATAAAGTGAAAACTGGAGATAAATGACAGCATAAGTGATCCTTCATCTGTGTTTCCTTCTGCTTATACAGAACGGAAGTATTCCCAGCGTAATGATGTTCAGCCTGAACAGTGCAACTAATAATTATTTGCATTCATTTATTGATTAAAAAAATAGTCCTGTCAATTGATTCAAAAATTTCATCAAGTTAATGACAGTAATAGGCTGTGATTGCTTTGGTTGCAATCTGCCCGTGAAGTTTGGCGAACACGTCTTGACCCCGTCTTAATTCAAGCAATCTATGCTAACATCAGCAAAAACGTTCTTTGCCCAAAGATGACTTCAGACTTCTTGTGCTGCAGTGGAAAGGCAGTCAATCACCACAATGTGTACACACAACATCTGTATTTCAGATAAATCGAGCGCTAATATTGACAGCTCTTTGTTTTTTTTCTTTTTCTGAACAATAGTCAACAAATCCAAAGATAATCAATCTACAATCAAATAAAACGGATAAAAGCAGGAAGCTAATTGACTTATTGTTTCTGTGCTTTGAAACCACTGTAATGGTCTGTGATTTTTCACTGAATCATCTGTAAGGTCATGCCACAAAGAGCATCATCAGCCTACATGGCGAGATTGATCTTTTTAATGGCATTAGTTAATGTTAACAGTGGTCATGTTCTGGTACGCCCAAACAGAAATGCAAAGGCAGTCAAAATCTTCAGACCATTGAAGTGGCCAACACACTTGTATTGTGGTTTTGGAAATAAATAAAATTTGCAATCATCCAAACATCAAAAGCAAAAATTAGGACAAATTGGTTACATGTTTGAGTTGTTAAGTTTTTGTTCTGCTTTTCAAGTCTGAGAAATTGTGCTACAACTGGACACCAGATTTCTTTTACTGACCGCATTGAAGAGTCTGATCCACCGACGCATCTCTCCTGCTCTCACCAGCAGCGCGGTCCAACTCACAGTAGCTTTTCACTGAGTTGTAGTTTGTCTCCATGGTTGCTGTTCACAATATTAATGTGAGTCAACCTTGATAATGCAGCCTCGCTTCGCTACAAACATCTCTGAACCCAGGACTAAAGGCAGATACCACAGTGAATTTAGGTGTTTTATCTCGTCTCAAGTTGTTACCGAACCGTGGATTCCCAGTGTTTATGGGAACATTCATGTTATCGGTGATGGACTGCCTGCTGTCGCCCCTCACTTCCTGCTCTTTATCTGGGCTCACGCCTCTGCACGGCGGACGAGGGAGCTGATGGTACAAGCTGATCTCTGCTCAGTGCCCACACTTCCCATATAGAGCACCCTCGCCCAACCTTGAACACTGTCTCTTTGTCATCATGCACACAGTGCTCGCCCACTCACTTCCCTGTTCCTTTGGACACAATAATGATTTTAAGGGGCAGAAAACATGGATTGGACCACTGACATGTTCATTATTTTCCCCCTCAAATGAAATATAAGCAATATAAACATGAAAATTATGAGCTGGAGCTGGAGATAAATGTTTGCCAGAGATCTTAACTTAATAATTAACTAACGTAATTTTTATTGATTACTGGCTATTAATTAAGGGGGTTATTGTCCTTCGCTCCATGGGAATAAATAGTGGGTTTGATCTCCCAACAATGTGTTGGACAGGGTCATAAGGAAAGCTTTGTGTCCTCTGTGCCCACAGTGTGTTATGGTATCATTTTCACTGGGACTGTGTTCTTTCTGCTCTGTCCTGACACACCTACGTCCCCCCTTCTCCACGGGTTCGACCTTATGGTCTGGCTAGCTGTCTGGAGACACACACACAAACAAACAGTTGGACCACACACACACATCGACATGGCCATGTTGTAAGGTTGGACAAACTTATCCTGAAACCAGGATTTTACAGTCACATATTTTGCTAAATCTCTCTAACCTCAATTTGTTTAGTCTCTGTTGTTGATGTTGTTTACGTTTCATCCCGAAATCCTTGATGAACTTTACCTAAGATGACTTTTACTCTCCTTTCTGTTGTGTGCTGTCATGTAACCATATTAATGTCTCAGTGGAATTAGCCCACCCTGTCATATAAAAAGGCATACGTCAAATGCTGTCGGAGGCTTAAACAACAGCTATGAACGATTTAATTATTTACTGTTGATTTAGGTAGCATAGCAGAAAAATGTGCAGTGGGTCGTGGATCACAGACAAACAGTCTGACCTCCCACACCTTGGCAGAGGCTGGCAGCACTGTGCAGACTGACCTTTAACTTTATCTCTGTGTCTCAGTGGAGAAGCAGGAAAATAAAGGGAGCTTTTGAGCATTACACTCAGCATCACACTCATTACTGCCCATCACTGATGTGTAGAAAACGTGCATGCTGCTTGCCCACATTTTCAGATTTATGTCTTGTTTGGTGAATCCTTCCTCTTTCCACGCTGCACTGTGAACTAAAGGTAAACTTTTGTCGATCTGGAATTTCATGTTTACTGCAGTAAGTCTCAGAAACCCTGAAAGTAAAGACAGTGAAACACTCAACCGTTGGTATTTAAAGGAAGGCGCAGAAGACATAAACAGCAGCTGAGTGTCATTTCCAATGTTAATCCAGTAAATAAGGGTTTTGCTCCCAGCAGTTTAGATCTCTGTATCTGGTGTCTTACACCAGTAATACCATGTTAACACGCTAGTCAGGAAGATTTATGGTCTTAAACCGTGTCAGTGGGTAAAACTTTGAAGACAAAGTCTCAGTCTTTATAATGGAGTGAGACATGTACATAATGTAGGACATTATAGCATTCTTTAAAGTGTGCAAATATTAGTGCACTCAGCATGTCCAACACCTTCACATTATCCTTTCTCACGTGGCTGATTTATAGCCAAATGACTTTCCTCTGGAAGTACAGCGGAGATTTAGACACAGGTAGCAAGAGGTTGAGGAAGGGTTAGAGGAGCAGATGGATGGGAGGTTTGAGGAAGGATCAAAGCTTTTACAATTGTCAAACCTCAGTAATTGTGCAGCTCTGCATGTGTGCATGTAGATACTAATGTCTAGTCTGCTGTAGTATGCATGTTTTTACACCTTTATTTGTTATATCTTTGTGGACATGATGACATCCACACTGTTTAAATTCACAATAATGACCAAGTCAAACATCAGCCATTCTCACTGAGCCCCTTCCTGCAGTAGTCTCACTGTTTCTTATTAATGGTGGACCATCTTGCACAAACATTGAATTACGGCTATGTCAACTTGTTGAGCCTTATGAAGCTCAGTGTCACACAAATTTCCTCTAAATCCCTGAGAGGAGCCTGCATCGGATCACGGTGACATCCTGATGTTGCTCTAGATTTTTATGAGTTCTTGGGAACCTAAACCTCTTTAGATTCTGGGTGGTCTCATCTGTGTCCTGATCCCATTAAGTGGACTTTTGTTAAACCATTGTGTTCCTCGTTGTAATCCAATGAGGCATTATTGGCAGCACTGGAACCGAGTAAGCCTGTAGCTGTGTAAATAGATTTTTACAGAATAATCTCTTAATCGATATCAGTTTTATTGTGGAGTGACACCAAAGGGAGTCATTATTTTTTAACGATATTCATTTTGTTGATTAGCAACCCCCTTTGAGTCAAATAGGCTGTATACGTTAACATGCGTCTTTGGTGATCTGATTATGCTTCCTCGCTCTATATGCAAATAGACACATAGGTTGCTGGGATGAATGGACATGATGTTTTTTTAAGGAAGTCTGGCGACTTTCTTCTAAGGCTCCCGGATTATTTACTCTGTTTGTAAAATTTGACACGTTAACCATCGATAAAATGTTGTCTTCTTTCAGAAGTTCAGTGTAACTGATGAAATCAGTTGAAATAGCGTGTTCCAACATCTGCTGAATGTTGGCAGGTGAGACACACTGTGGACACAGAGTAGCAGATGGCTGTGACAAGCTGACACAAGTAAAGAAACCACTCAATGATTTGCGTCAAATGCCGAATTTACAAAAAGGCACAAATTATTCAGAATTTGAGGTAGCTGTTTTGCAAAGTTTAAGTTTCTCCTAATTTTAAAACTTATAAAAACTTTTTTATTGGAGTCTGGGGAGATTAACTGGAAACTTAGATCTGCCCATTTTCATGCACAAAACATTGCAGAAAAGTTAGTATTGTCAGAGAAAAAGTGAGTGAGAAGAGAGAACAACAATTTTATCATTTAGGGAAAGAGCCTATCACAGAACAGAGGATTGATTGAAACAGAGGCTCAGGTAGTAAAGCTGTGAGAGCGATGTGCAACCAATGTCCACTCATTGAAACATGTTTAGGTTCACCAGTGGAGGGGAAAACAGCTGTGTGGCCTGCCAGGACAGCATCAGCCCAGGACAAAAATGACAAGTATTTTATGAGAGCTTTTGAAGATGGCGGCTTTATTACAGTGGGTCTGCGACCTCGACGCAGCCCAGTGAAGATTTAGCACCTCATCACCTCATCACCTTCTGGTTTCCCAGTGCATCATGAGCAGTGCCTCTGTGTGCATGTGTTTGTGTGTGTGCATGGGAGCATCTCCGTAGCAACAGGCAAAGAAAGATTGTGCGGCTATTTGAAAATATGTTTAGTGTGGCAGCTTTGATGGGCAGACACTTACTCCAGGTCAAATGGTATCTCCCTGCCTGGGGATATATTTTATTATAGCTGTTTGCTGTGGATTTAGTCCTGTTTGGGTTATTTAAAATTTGAGGGCAACAGTGGAATTTAGAAAAATTGGAAGCCGACAGTGGAATTTAGAAAATTTAACACATCGACTAAATGTTAAAAAATGTCGTCCACTGTACAGCCTCAGCCCTGCTCTGTAACTTTGTGCCAAAATGCAAACCAAATGAGGAATGTTTGATTTCATCTGAAGCCTGCTTGTGATTCCAAAGAGTCACTGACAAGAATCAACAGAGGAAACTGTGTGCTCACTTGCATAGTTTACTGTTGACCAGTGAACTCAACCTGTATTTCTCGCAGACAGAAGAAAACACCTCATCATCTTAAAAAGTCTCCGTCTTCAAAGAAAACGTGATGTAATGGTTTATTGCACCTCTATATTGCAGAGCTTCTCAGGATGAGGTTAAAGTGCAAATTATTACTCATTTTTCACTGTAAACAGCTTTTGGGAGCTGCTTAAGAAGTGAGCATCAGGTTATTAAATCCATTAAACTATGCTTCAGTTTTGTCACCCCTTACTCTAGTGAGGATTGTGGTGTCAGATCTGTTACTTCGCCCAGCTTCTCCTCGAGGAGAACTTCAGGAACTCTAGAAGCAGCCTGGAGATGTAGTCTTAAATCTGTCCTGATGTCTCCTCCCAGTCGGGCATGCTCAAAGAGAGGCATCCAGAGGTTATGCTTACCATATGTCATGAACGACCTTAACTGTCAGTTGTCAATGCAGAGGAAGAACAGTTGATTACTGATATCTTCCTGCATTGCTGAGCTTGTCAACTTCTGATGAACAATGAAGCCAGCCAACCTACGGCGAAAATGCCTTAAATATGAACTGATGCTCATTTAATTTATAACATAACAGACCAGTCTTATTTGATCCTCCGCTCTCCTTTTTCTACTCTTCTTTTCCTCCTTTCTTCAGGTGCACTTGGGTTCTGTGGAGCTCCAGCCAGCTCCAGACCCTCTTGAGCTGAACAGGGAGATGATTGGCCAGTCCCTGAAGCGCAGCAAGGATCTGGAGATGGATAACTGCGAGCTGTTGAAGGAAAACCGCAGCCTGAAGGAGGAGCACCAGAGAATCCTCCGAGAGTAAGGATGAGGAGGAGAAGAGCCCTGTGTTTCGTGCTTATGGATTAAAATGTGTTTATAAAAGAATGGAGAGTAAATGTCAAGTTGAAATGGAAAATTGTCTTAAGATGTTCAGTGCCGGTATTTTATTTTTTAATTGTCTTGTTTGCATGCAAGCTCTCTTTGCTTTTTAAGTCACGCTGCCAGCTGTTCTTACGCACAGCAATCACCCAGTATGACATCATCAGTGGTCGCCCCTTTGAGAGTATTGAGGGTTCCACCCAATGTTGCAACCCAGGCTTGTGATTTCTGGAACTAACTTCAAACCGATTCACTTGTATGTCCTTAATTTTATGTATCCCTGATGCTTCTTCTCAAATAACATTTTCTGTACAGTCTTTTATCTGATTGTTCATTGTTCACTGACTTATGGTTGCACAGGGTGGAGGCATCAGAATCATTTCTCTTGGCACTCATAGAAGCCAGACTCTTAGAAGACAAACAAACAAGAATACTCGGCTTTTAAAACAAGCATTTGTCTATCTGTCTGTGTACAAGTGGAAATCCATTTCTTGCATGTATGTTTTTGTACATACAGTGGTGTCTGTGTGTTCTTCTCACCAGCCTGGAGAAGCAGGTTCAGGATAAGGAGATGTCGGAGAGGGAGCTGTACTCGCGTTTTGTCATGGTGCTGAACGAGAAGAAGGCCAAGATCAGAGGCTTGCAGGATGTTCTCCGCGAGCTCCAGCAGACGGATGACCAGCAGAGAGAGGACGAGGGGAGACAACGGTCAGGCATGCCATGGCTTCCTTTAAAACGTTATGTAGAAATTGCCATTTTGCCCCATACAGTTTCTGAGAGCAACGCCGCTGTCGTAAATACAAATCCCAGGGCTGTAACATTTTTTCAGAAGTAATGTAGGTGCTAATTACAAACACAACAATGTTATGTGATGAAAACTTGACGTAAACATGTATGTAACCCTGTAACGCTGTAATCCTACCCTCTGACTGAAGTTACATAGTGCAGAAACAAGTGATAAAGGGACAGAGTGGTTGAGACAGACACCATTCACCCTATTACAAGATACTGTACCATCAACATGATTTTAAAGCTGTTATTTTAAGGTAAAACAGTTGCATGTTGCTTAGATATCATCTGCTCATGAATATATGTGGTCATTACAAGAACTTCTGGGTCTGATGAGATCTTAGCTACCAGGTGCTAGCTTGAAGTACAGACTGACACTGCCTTGTCCATTGAATTGAGGGATAAATGTTAAATATTTACAAGGCACAGTGTATTAGAGTAATTTACATTTTAACTCGTATAATTTGATTATGAGATATCCCCCCCCCAACAGAAAACCGAAGCAACAGTCAGTGGGTAAGAGATTATTGGCACTATCGATTAAAGGGGCAATATGTAAGAATTTTAGTTGAAAATGTTCAAACAATAACTAAAACCATCAACAGAATGTGAGGAAATAGCAGTTTTGACATTATGATGTCTATGTATTGTGTTGCAGAGATATCTACAGAAGATAGCATGCAAACCCGGCCCATCCCAGTACAAAGCTTTAAAAAAACTAACGTTCCCCTGGTCCCTGAGCTCCCAGTATCTCTAGCTGCATGGCTAACTGAGCTAACTAGCTAAGCGCAGCTACAGTTAGTAGCTAATTGCTACTAACTGTAGCTGCAATTAGCAGTTCCTCTGATGATATGCTATATATTGCACCTTTAATCTTCCACTTATTTTCTTGATTCATTTTTTGGTCTATACAATGTCAGAAAACTTTGGCAATGCCCATCATTATCCAAGGTGATATCATCAGATGTCTTTTTTAGTCTAAAATGTAGTTTAGTCTTTAAATTTTACAATTTACTGTGTAGCACTTAGAATTTGTGTACAGATTAAATCAAACTATTCAGGTCAATCCTTTAGTTGCACACTTGCAAGTTTTGTTTCCAAGCAGGTCAGCACAGTGTTGTCATGCATGTGTGTGTGTCCCACACTTTGGCTTCTGCAGAACACAGACCTTGGCTAATTAGTTGTTTTTTTTACAAGCCTGTGTTATATCTTCCATCATTGCAGGCCACAGTGTATGGATGGAATATTTTATTCATAATGGCTACTTGTGTCTGGCTTTGCCACCATCCCTTGTGGTCAATAAAATAAAATATTGAAAGATGACTACCCAAAGGTTTTGCCAGTATTGTAAAAGGAGAGGCTGTATTTTCTAAAGCATATTCACATGTTAACACTTTCTCTTCTTCTTCTATCAAACTTGCGTCATTTCCTTTAGTGACAATGACACAACTCATGGTGAAGACGACAGCCAGGACAGAGAAGAGGAGAGCGTTCAGAGCTTCCATCCATCTCAGGAGCCAACTATCCTCATCACAGGTGTGTGTGTGTCTGAGTAATGTGAGCCCACATTTTCATCAGAGGGAACAATGCTCCTAAGCCCATTATATAAACTGTGAACAACCAGTTTAGAATCAATTATTGGGTATGTTAAATAAATCATTAAGAATAATAAAAGTTGACATGTTTTCATCGTTGCCTGTGTCAGAATATGATGCAACAGCAGTATTAATAATGATAACCAAGAACATTTCATTGCCCTCTGATGAAATAACAAACTTTTCTCAAGGGGTAAGGCAGAACCTAATTAGTTCTGTTCATAATATGATGAGAATTGTTCTGTTTTGTGTTTGTGAACGAACACGTATTTGATCTCTGTGTAAGCCCGTTTACGATTTGTGATTAGGTGTTAACATTATTATGATTCTAGTGCTGCTTATCAAAGCTCAAACACAAAGCTACAAGATAAGACATGTAGAGAGTAGAAGATGAGGACAGATAAGCTCAATGTTGAACACATTAGGATGTGAGAGTTTCAAAAAGTAATTCAAAACTTTGCAATGAGTCTTCAGAGGCTTTCTCTCTTGATCTCATTGATTTGGGACTTTCTCATAGGTCACCTTTATAAAGATTTACCATTACAAGAACACACCATCACACATACGTTGTGCTCCAATAATTACACTTACTTGCACATGCACCATGATTTGGTGGAGCAGGGCGTGCATGCCTTGAACATGGCATATTTTCACCCATTCCCGGTAGTCGTGATGTCATAGGTCAAGATGTGACTCAGTATTGATGCAGACTCTTAAGTGAAACTCTTGAGTTTTAGCTTTCCTCGAACCGATTTACTGTCCAATAAACTTGACAGTTGAGTGTAATTGATTATGTAAGCAGGGGGGTTTTAACGTAAACTTAAAAGCACACGCAAGCAGAGAGTATACCCTCGGGTAGACGAGTTCTGGGAAACACTCGCCATTGAGTCATAAACCCACCCAGCGAAGTCTGCTGTGATTGCTTCAACACAGCCTGCCTTGAGGTGGTCTTCCCCTTCCTGCATCATGCAGAGCAGGCGTGATGTCACATCACTGGGATCTGCTGGGATAACCCACTGATCGCTCTCTCAATGGCTGTGTTTGTGTTCAGAGACAAACTCAAGCCCCCGCAATGGGATAATACAGTTGGAAAACAAGTTGACGTTATAGTGGCTTCGGCAGGTTCTGTTTGTTTGGCTCTCATTTTCAGCACTTTCTCTCAGTCACTTATGCAGGATGGACTCCCTCCTCGTCATGCCCTTTCTCCCAGCCTGGCCTCGGTAAAGATGGATGGAGGTTCTAGATTGAGCAGTAGGGGTCTTGGCTCACACACTTTGTTGTTTGCAGTCCAGAAGGGTTTTACAATGCTTTCTTGTGTTTTCAGATTGTCAGTGAACATCACCTGGCACTTATCTCATATCTTCCTGTCTTAATACATTTGTCCCCCTATTTTCTCCATATTCTGAGCTTTTTAACATTAGGGATGTAGTTGCATTTACAATAATTCAGCTTTCCAACAAATCTCTGGGTGTTTCTCTCTTGGCCTTAAGCACTGTAGTGGAGACAAGCCATATATTCATGTCAATGGCTGTTACGATAGGCTAATGGATAGTTACGCCTTCTTGTTTATATTGTGCAGCCTTAGTCTGGTCACCATAGCAGCCAATTAATTCATAGCCGCCTTCATAATCCTTAGATGACATGAAACATGTGGTATGTGCCACAACAATCTTTTGTGTTTGCTAATTAAGTAAACATATAGTCAGTAAACTTTGGTGAATTTGAGACCTCACTGACATTTGTTGTGTTCAGTCTGAGTCTCCACCATTTTGGCTTTTACAATGTTTGACCTAGATCAGAAACTGTGTGCACAATAGCAAATTGATGCTGTATTTGCATTTAGAAAATCCACCCAAACTTGGCTGGCATAGTGGGATATACATTTCCCCTTTGACATGCTTGGCCTCAGTTAACCCTTGTGCCTCGGGGTGTGTTTTCATATTGCCGAGGCCAGATAAGAGAGAGTAATGACAGCAGAATTGGAGACAAAAGAAGAGACTCTGTCCTTTGACTTGTTCCCTCCAGGTTTAACATCTGATCGTGACAACATAGGAAGCATATTACTCACAGTGAGGTGACTGAAGATAAAGGAGATAGTGATAGAAGAATGAAATTAGAGGAGAGAGGCAGTGTGATTGAAGGGACAAGGGGGTATCTGAGAAGGTGTCAATGCTAAGACAGAAGAAATAGGTGGATAAAAATGACAGACTCCATTCGCTCTTCATTCATTATCCTCTAAATATCCATAGTAACAGGCATTTCACCATTTAAAGTAAAAGTTTTATCTTCTGATCTGACAACTGATCAAGTCTTTTAAGTGTTTCTTTTTATCATAACTGCTCAATCTGTTGATCTTTGAAATAGGCTAGCAGCAGTGTTAAGGGGCAAACAGGTGTGTTGGTACGTCTGTCCGTATATAAATGATTGCATCCGAGTGTGACCGGGCTTGTGTGGAATGCCAGATATCTAATCACATGACGCTCGGTGTGGACTTGTTCAGGGTTAACAGAGGTCAATCTGAGGCAATGCGAACCCTGAAACTGCCACAAATGTGCCACAAATGACACTGACGGAGAAGCAATGAAGATGGAGGATTTGGGCTTCGGTGACGGAACCACCTAATTGCCAAAAATGTGGAACAACACAAGGCACCGGCGTGCAAGCATTTAAAAGCATTTGTTTAGAGGTATTTGAAAAACTTGCAGTCCAACAGTCAGAGGTCATTGTGAAGAGAATGTCCCCGAAGCAGTAAATCAGGATTTAACTTTATTGACATGTGAACCTTTTAATGTCTTTAAGGCGTGTCATCCACAGACCAGTTTTGTTTGCTACCATCATGTTTCTGTCCCTTCTGGAAATACATTAACGTCACCTAACGTTACCCTCACATGGGGAAAACACTCACAGAAAAAGTATTTTTATCCAGCCAGAAACAACTGGATTAAGCCTTTACATGGTTATTAGGTGGTAATATTTTCCTATTGAATGGATTATCTAAGGTTTACAGCACCCCTCTCAATCCCATTTAAAATACATTGTAATTGAGCTTGGTTACCTGCAGCATTTTTATTGTCATTGGGTTATTATTCCACTTTTTAGAGAAATGTTAGGGTCCATGTAAATGGAGTCTAGGTGGTTTTCTGAACAGTTCTACGTTTGTTTGTCTGTTTGTGCTGTATATATTATACACAGGTCGTAATCTGGTGTGCCAGGGCATCTCTTTGGACCGGACTTTTTCTGATGATGAAGATGAGCAACCGAGACGGAAGCGGAAGTTACTTCACACCCTCAGCTCAGAGTCTTGTGAGCGGGATTAAAATCGCAGGTTAGTCAGATAACTAATGCAAGCAATGTATCACCATATTTGGTATCATAGCTGTTCCTCCCACTGCTTTCCCTGGATTGTTTACATTTTTAGTTCATGATGCTGTTTTTGGAGTCACATACAGCAGCAGCATAAGGACAAAACTTATATATAACTTACAAGATGCAAATTTAAGAGAAATTAAGAGAATATGACATTGTAGATTTAGATCTGTAATGTATTCAGTATTCTTTCAGTTCAATAAAAAGCTGTTTCATGTGGCCCCAAACCAGAGTCTCACAACAATGCTAGGAAAATCATTTCAAGCTTAGTTTTATGGGCCTGGGAAACATTTTTTCGAATTTCCCACAAATTTCATTCATGTCTTCGTTTTAGTTTCTGCATTCAAACGTCTAAAAACCACCACAGTAACAGATGTGGGGCGGCCTACTGAATTTTGATCTTCCATTCCTCCCATTAAAGGAGGCTGAATCATCGATTTGTCGTCATCATTGGTGTCACAGACAAAACCACACATGCACACTTCCCAGCATCCGACACAGTCCGTTCCGGGCTCCTCACATTTCTGCGCAATTAATTCACTGGTTTCCTTCATCTAATAGTATTGATTGCATTACTCATCAGGGACATACAGGACTCCTCCTGCTGCCCTGACCACAGCAATGGTCTTAGATGTGGAGATGGTCTCCAGATGCTAAAAAATAGTTGTTCTCTCCTGCTAATAAATTGGTTGAGCCAAGCACAAGGCTTTTTAAAAAATGTATGTTGTGACAAACTCAACAAACATAATGATTATTCATATTATATCTTCTGCCTTTTAACCGTTGGGAGAATTTAGAATATATTTCTATGAGTGTGAACATGATTTTATAAATGGACTCACTGGTGGGTCTGACAGAGTTTAGGAGATTAATCATCTTCTGTTAATGTTTGGATTTTCAGAGTTAGAGTTGTCTCTTGAGCATCCAGCTCAAACATACAATGTTGTGAGGTCTGTGTACATTCAACAGCTGCACGTTTTCTCATACTGTACTGACTCACTGCTAGAGTTTCTTGGGCTACTTCTTCTTATGACTTCAGATGGACTACATTGCATCTTGTTTGTATGCTACTGTTGTAAAAGAAAAGTCTGAAAAGCAATATTACACTACACGTAGGTACCTATGGCCAGAAAATACTAAAATCTGCATGTTTCACGCCAAACTAATAGTAACATCTCCAGATTCAGTGCTTGCATCGGGACAGTAATATCAACCTTCAGTTTTTAATCTTGTTCCCAGTCAATGTGTGCTACTTTTGGTGAATTGACGAACTTTAGTGACAATACTTTCAGACCTCATAACATCTGCCAACAGCTTTCATGTGGACGTTGGCCTGCTCTTAAACAAAACTGAAAATTACTGCATTGTCTGGTGTTGCTTGGTCCCACTCACCGTGACAGCAACAACTTTTGAGTTCCAAAAAAAAAACATGTACAACATTTTCTCTCTCTAAACGACTAACAAAAACTTATTGGGTGGAATATTTGATATTCAGCGCAACTGAATACCAAGTATCTTCTCATAAACATCTTGGATTCTGGCTCGATGACAAGCTGTGCTTCAGAAAGCATATTAAAATGGAGGTTACTGTATTTTTAAACCTGGGCCAATTTGGTAAATGATTCATACCTACCAAAAGTGTTGGAATTGGTCCAGTAGATGACCTCAGCTGGCAGCTGTAACGTGCAACAATTGTTGCAGTATACAGGTAACACTTTAGGGCAACACTGACCATCAAATCTACATCCATTATAAAGTTCTTGTTTTGCCACTCACAGTCTGAGTTTGTTAGTCTAAGTTTCTGACAATAAGGGAGTGGAAAGCTTCCTACAGAGTTTGACCTTTTTCATTTAAGAGTAGGATCCTTTTTGTAACCAGAAACACCAGTTGTGCTCAAAAAGTCTTACTCTGAAATCTTGGGGAAGGTGAGTTGTTACAGTCATTCAGCCATGTCTTTAAAAATGTATTCTTGCCGGCGGTTCTTGTAGGTAAACTACAACTCCTCTCTCCAGCTCTGACTCACGTTTCCACCAACTCACACCTCGCAAGATTTCAGAGCGAGACTTCATCTTGAGCAGGACTTGTGTTTCTGGTAACAGAAAAGCGCTATTAATGTTGCCCTAAAGGATTATGTTACAGCCATTGCAGTCGTGTTACGGCTGACAGCTATAACAATCTACAAGACAGATCACAAAACTTTTGGTGAGTATGAATAATTTACAGACATTTTGGGCGCTCATGAAGAAAAGCATGAACTGCTGTCATCAACCTATATAAATAAAGAAAAAATATTGCCGCTCGCCTCGGTTCATGTCAGTTGAACTTTATTTCATAAAGAATGTCTCCATATTGAGGGATAAAATATTGTTTTATTAGTGCAAATGTTATATTACATGTAACTTTTTCCCTCTCTCCGTTCCCAATTCCCTTCTTTCTTTACCCTGCTTTGTCCCTGCCTTGTCTCCACCCTCCTCAACAAATAGATGACGTCCAGAACTCATCATGAGCATGATTAGATTCCTAAACCTAAAGCTTTTATGATCAGCAGGTTTTCTTGATCCCTGTCCAGCTACGGGGCAAGCGACTCTCAGCTAGTCAACCCTCACCTCGATACACACAAGCAAAACAGTGACAACCAGGCAACAGTGTCCTGGAGGTATCCCCAGATTAGATGCCAGATTTTGTCCCAGATTGTGAAAGAAGTTTTTCAGAAAGCCAGAGCATGTTACTGCCATCTGGTTTGCTTTAGCTGTGACAATTACCTGCCACAGCTCTCATGGGAGACTTGCTGCTTGTCTCTCAGCTTCCATAAATCAAAAGACAAACAAATAATGGCGCTATTTTTTCCCAATTGCCGCCAAATGGATGTTTCTGTCAGTGCTGCCGTCAAGACTTTGCCCTGATGCGTTAGTGGTTATGTGATAACAGACACTTAACGCCCTCCAGTGTTTTCTCAGGAAGTGTTGCTGCTAAAAACTTGGATGTTTGAGAATCTGGACCAGGAGTGTGGAATCAATTTCCAGGAAGAGTTCGCCCTGAGCTCAAATTTGTCTGCCAAGCCCCTTGGCCTTGGCTCTGTGTGAGACTGGAGAAAGAGTAACAACTACTGAGGGACAGCAGGCTACACCCAGAAAACAGGGTGTCACCAACCAAGCCACTTTGTTGCTGCTTATTCATCATGTCTCGCTGATGTTTTCCTCCCTCTTTTCATTATGAAAATAAACTATGCGCCATCTCTTTCATTTACCTTTTCTAAACTAGCAATTTGTGAAAAATAATTTGACCTCCCCCCTTGTTTTTCTCATTTTGAGCTGCCCTTCATTCTGTAGATGTTCTGTGGCCCAAACTACCTGAGGGGTGTTTGCAGAGGGTTAATAGGGTTATGTTGTCTCTCATCGTCTTCACCTCCTCACCTCTTCCTTTACCTCTGCTACCAGCTTTAGGTCCTGAGGTCATCACAGTGTGTCTTCACACTGACAGTAATGAACCCATGGAGACAGGGTTTTATCTGACCATTCTACCTTTGACTTGTGGACCTTCATGCTGTCTTTTGTGATGCTGATGATACCTACATGTCTGCTGAAGTCAACGGGCGGCCGTCAGGATAATCCCACAACACGCGCTCGCTGGTTTGGTAATCCCCACAGGAATGTCACACTCTCTCCTCTATACATCCCGGCATTAAAGGGAAGTCCAGATCAGCTTCTAAGAATAAATAACAGATGAGCACATGGTAAAGTGTGATGGAGGACAGAAAAAAAGTGTGAAAGATTGGACTGAGAATTTCACTCATTGGTGTGTTTCAGAATATTAAGATAAAAATGCTTATTTGTTAAATGCGAAATTCTATAACTAATCAATTGTGTTATGTCCTTATTTTGTATAAAACATTGTGATATTTTTATTTTTTAAAGACGTTCCAAATGTCTTCATTTTATTTGATTTCATTTGAAATAAATTCGATTGAAAATGTATTAAAAATACAGGAAAGATAAACTCATATTAATATATGAAATATTGTAAATGTTTTTGTTTTTTGGGTAAATAAACTTTGTGAATTGTCTCACAAGATGTTAATTTCAACCTGGCTTAAATAAACATTTTTCTTTGCAATATTTTTGCCTTTTCATTATTTTCTGAATCACGTGTCATTGCCCAAGATACAAGCATCCATTTTGTGAATAAGAGTAAACAGATAAATAAGGTTGACGTGTCATTGAATAGTTTATCTATCACAGATAGATTTACTGATTGTATGTTTAAAAGTGGTTAAGTGTTTGAAAATCAAACCTTGAAGTAACAACCACCTGGCCTTCTCGCAAGGACATTCTAGATCAACGGGCTTTACCGCAGTCCGTGCAGCTGAAAGGGTTTGTGAGGGAGCGATGATGGCTGTGCCAGGTTGAAATTAAACGTTCAGTCACTTGCTTATCATCGTCATTCACTTACTTCATGCACCTGCAGGACTCCCATCATCCAGAGAAATGACGGGAGTCTTGCTGCTTTCCCGCCACAGAGCTGCAGCGAGACAGAGCGGTCTTTGTTGGAGGCTGTGCTCTGCTCTCACTGCTCACAGCGTAACTGCGCTTCTTACGCCGTAGCCTGACATCCACCTCCCCAGAAATTGAACTATGCAGCATGGTGATGCAGACCAAACTATGCAACAACTGTGATTGGTCCGCTGGTAGTAACGCATTTCTTCGGATGCATTTCAGTCATTTTCTAATTGAGTTGAACATGAGCTGAAGGAACATCGACCAAAGAGACACTAGGGTTGACTGAGGAAGTCTATAAACTTTGGTGTAGCCTAGACCGAATGTACAAAGAGATGAAAGATATTGAGGGACAAGTACTTGGACTTGCTACAAAGAAGTGGGAATAAAAGTGCCCGTGTATTATTTGTTTCTCTCCTGGCTGGCACTGCATATAAGACACAGAATAAGACTAGAAGACTGTGTCTATTTACAATTACATAGTCACAGCTTAAAACACTTTAAAAAATGACGTTACAGTACAGTAATGAACCAAAGACACGACCTCCTTTACAGAGGTCATTATGATTACAACAAGGTAGAAATAACATGTCCTATAAAATCTTCTTTGTGTTATAAACCTTTTTGCTGTAAGTGTTTATACCAGCTAGCAGCACTGTCAAGTTGTAAACATGGCGTCTGTGTAACAAAAATGTAATATATGAAAGGCAATAATTGTATCTTGCCCGCTCATAATGCAAACACAATGACCAGAGTTCTGCCAGTGTAGCTATATGTAGTTTTCCCATTTCCATAGCTCCGTATGTATTGTTAAGAAAAACTAACAAACTATTTGGAATTTTCTTTCACAATCACAGGATGGAAATGCATTGACCTCAAGTATGAAGATGTTGAAGATGCAAACACAGTAACAGTTGCTGAGGAAAACTGACATCCACCAGACATTCCTCATTCATGTTCATCCTCATGTTCAGAAGCATTGTCATAGTGGTGAGGTCAAATATCACCAGATTGCTCAGCCATCTCCTATGTCCTCCACTGTAAGGATGGCACAGAAAGGATGAAGAAAAAACTGGACGACTGGGTTCAGAAGCAGGTTGCCTAGGCAGAGGAACACAGGGTGGAGCTGCAGCAGAGAGAGGTGAGAGGAGTTCTTCAGGTTTGGGCAAAGTGTTGCAGACATGCTGTGATGGTTGCAGGAGGAGCACAGGGCAGAGGAGATATTTAATGTCTACAAAACACTATTTGAGAGGCAGCATCAGTACAAGTGAACAGCTGCAAAACATAATTTTGTATTAATTATGATGTTCTGCCATGGCATCACTCAATGGAGCAGCTGCTTGAATTCGGTGATGAGGATCTAGAGTTCCAAAGGATTCCTGCCATCACTCTTTGCCACTCGCACAGACCCTGTGGCCCTGTAGTGTTTGTCACTGCTTTGTCAAGCAGAATTTGTAGTGGTGGACCTAAGATTCTAGGATATATCTGCAGACAACCCAGAACATGTACTTTTAAACGATTGAGTACTGATACACATCTGATGTCCTTTTTTGTGTTGCAGTCATTTCTGTTAAAAGTACAACCTGGATTCTCTAGAAATAAAATCACTTTTATTGAGCCAACAGTGTCAGACTGCATTACCTGTTACTCCTTCTGCTCACAGTGGGCAGTATTGTTTCTGCTGAGGGCAGCACACATATGGATGTAAAGACGTGGGCATGCTGTTTGAATCTGAGGGAGTTTATTTCAGGGCAAGAAAAAAACAGCAGTGAGTCTTCCTGCTGGACCACTCTGAGGTGGATGTGTAAGCTTCTACTGTGTGTGTGGGACCAAAGTATACCTACATGTTCCCCCTGTAGCACAGCCAACAGAGATATCGTTACTGACATAAAACAGATATTGCAACCATAAACTAAATGTTACAGGTAAAACTTTTGTTGCTGCAGAACCAAACAGAAATCTCCCCTCCACATTTCGCAGTGACTTGTCCGGACTGACTGCAAGTTTTGCCAGTGGCAAAGAGTATCTGCTTTGTTTCAACCCAGTCATTAAAGCAGCCTTTTGATCGTTACAAATAATGAGTGGTTTCTCTTTGAGATGCTTGTGTGAGCTGATTGGTCTCATTATTTGAATTAAGCCAAATGTTCTACTGGTTTTAAGGGGATGGTAGTTGAACATTTAGTGTGTGATAATGACAACCTGCTGCAGAGTGTGCTCAGGGGAGACTTTCTCCTTTTTACATTGTGAAGCAGTTTCTGACTTTGTTAAGGAAGGATCTACATAAACCTATATGTTTTTTTTTCTTTTACCGCAGTTAGTCATGCATAGATACGTCTAAGCTTTAACGATAGTTTACTGCTTATTTGTATAAGTTTTTTTGTATGACCCTTTAAGTATGAGAAGGTTGAGCTCTGACTTAGATTTAGCTTGTTAAGATGCCTTGTGATGATTGTGTGTTGACTCATGTCATCCTTAACATTTTTACATGATTTTGCATGACCAGTTGCTCCTCATAAACGTACAGTAATGTACAGTAACCACCGAGCATTTCTAAATGCAGCTTACCACCCAAGCATTCTGATGGATGACCGAAATGGATTTGTATTGCAGTTTTACCAAAACATAATTCAGAGTGGTAATTGGAACCATAGAAACCAAAATTATTTTCTACAGTTGAGTTGATTTTCTCTCATGGCTGGGAATGCATTATGTTATTATCTCGACTTCCTCTTGGTCAGAGACCAAAGGATCGACGAGCTGTCCACATCGGCTTCTCTAGTGTAGGCCTAATTGCTGACTGGCTAAATAACTGACTGTCTCACACACCCATTTCTTTCTGTGGTTCCAGTACAGTGAGAAGCATGACTGCTTCGGGAATCCTCAATGAATTTTCACATTTTGTCTGCGCAAATGTCATAGATCACACATTTTTAAATATGGCTGTCAAATATGACACGTACTGAAATTGAAATATTGTAATCCTGAGTCCCCGGAGGTCATGTATAGGCACATTACAGCAGAAGGGATGAGGTTAGAGAATTAAATGGTTCCCACAATGCTGCATTATGTTAAGTGCAATTTGCAAAGCTGTGACGTGCACAGTCTGTTTCTGGTTATCAAACCATTTGCTCTGCCCCCCCACCTCCGCCCATCTCTCCCTCTTTCACTCACTTCCTCCGTCTTTGTTCCTCTGCCATCCTTTCAGATTAAAATGGTTTCCTAGAAGGTGGCAGATGCAGTGATTCATGAAGTTCCAGCCTTGGCTTTGGCCTCTTAAACAGTCCCCATTCGAACTTGATCCTGTCACAGGGGCTTTGTTGATGCTGATGTTTGGGTTGGGCGGTCGAATCACAATCTGATGAAATCCTCTAATCGATGGAAACTGGAGTTTTGCAAACAAATGTGTTTGCATGTCTTACATTTAGGATAACTGCGAACTGTGTTACATTTTACCTGAGCTTACCTGTGCATATTAAATTGACTCAGAGAAACAGAGGGAAAAACTTGCAAACTGATCCCCACTTTGATCCATCCACAATTAAAGAGACAGAAGTGTGAAGGAATGGACAGTAGCACCAGATGCATAAAGAAATAAAAAGTAGAGCGAGTCCTCACAAGATTACAACCTAGCAAACCTATGTATCTCTGTAACAGCCCTCAGACTGCCGGACAGTCCACCAGCTGTCACCACCATGTCTGGCTCCTGCCTGTTGATTGACATCTGTTGCCTACCTGATTGACACCTGGTATCGAGGACCGCAGACAGTTGTGCCACTTGTGCAGTTGTCCTCACAATGGCAGTGTGGAGCTTTTTCTGTTTTTTCTCGTCTTTCCTTTTCCTTCCAATTATTTTTATGTTGTTCGGAAGTCGTAGAAACGGGTGGGTGTGGTTGGCTGGGAAGAAGAGTGGCACTCTGCTGCTGCTGTCTGCTTGTGTTTCTATTATTAAAACAGAAATTATAAGTTTTCGTGTCTAAAATGTTATAGCTAAACAAAGTTGACGTGGATAGCAAGGTTAGGTCCTCGTTGTTTTCTGCAGATGTGTCTGTGTTTTCCTTTAGCATATGAAAAATAAGTACGGTAAAAATTGATGGACATTTCAGAGGCCAAGGGGACAGTTGTAGCCTAATTAGAACCTGGCTGATTTATCAATTAATTTATTAAATTCCCACGGCACCAGACTAATTTTTCGTACTGGTTGCCCGGGTACATTTTAACGTAATTTCTTAACACATTGTGTAAATAATTGTAAACAGGGAAAAAAAAGGTGGAAATACATGTTTTTCTTCATTTAAATCATTCAATCAATCAATCAATCAATCAATCACAATCTAAAGTGTTTGAAAAATAAACCTCTTAATCTCAGGTGCACCGGTGTGACCAATGAAAATGTTTAGTTGCACCGTGAAGAAATTGGTACAAATTGAAGTAAAACTTTTATAGTGTGCAATTTTACATTATTTGACCTGTTTTTCTGAATTCAATTTCATTTCATTTTCGTTTCGTTTGTTTTATTTGTGTGTTTACTTTTGATTATCCGTTTACTGTTATACAAAATATGAATATACAGTCATCTTAGTGCTAATGTCATGTTTTTTTTAGTAGTGTGTATCATTAACTGCAATCTAATTGTACAATAACTGCATTTTAACAGCTGGCATTGGATACTGGATGATGCATTGTATCTTTCTGTCTTTTTTTTTCAATACTGGTATCATTGTCAGCCTTAAAAGAATCACTAGTCAGACTCTAACCTAGTCAAGTACTTTTTTTATGAAGTTTCACTCAAAGAACTTTTTCTTTAACAACATCACTAGATATGGTTTTTAATTAAACAAGCAAAACATACATTGACCTGATTTTGGTCTGAGAAAACATGATTAACATCAGTTACTGTGCTGTCGTTTGCCTCTCTTGGCCTCCCACTAAAGCTGAAGGGATCATCCTCGGTGGTCTGGGCCTCCACACTTGGCTCCAAAGGATCATGGTTCACGTCTGTCCATGAGGCAACTTTATTTTCCCACATTTTCTGCTCTAAATAGGGTGTTCACTCACGAAACGCACACATCACAAGCTTGTTTTTTTGTATCTTGGGAAATCACAGCAAGCTGTTTTTTTTCTCTGTGTGTCACAGGTTTGGCTTTTGTTTGACACTTAAATTGTACAGCTTGTCACACTGTTACTTATTAATTTATTTATCTTCTGGCAATGCCCAGAAGAGTAATTTTGTCATCTTGATGTGTACCACTTGTTGGATGTTTGTGTTTGGTTTGTTTATACAGGAACAAACATCTTGTCAAACATATCAGGTGACTTTGAGGTGATTCCAGCTTTTCATTATTCCATGTTTACTTGTTAGATTCTGGATGATCTCCTTTTACAGAAAAAAAACATATTGATCTGTATGTGATCGATCAAACGCATTTAAATCAAAGCGGCTTCAGCCTTTAATATTGTGAGTTTCAGCTGGACAGATCCCTTGGGGTCGGAGAAATTTAACGCCCCTTTTATGCTGTCTGAGGTGGCATGGGGCCGGAGGTAGACCACCTTTACAGGTCATGTGATATGTGGGTCATCTTGGGGCCCGCACAGCGGATCACCAGGATCAAACACTCTTTGATTGGCTCTTTGACTCACTGATTTATGGGCACTGAAAGGCAACAGGAGTTCTATGGTTACAGGTACAGTAGAGACGTTTTACACGGCAGTAAGTGACTTGCGACTTTTAACTTAACGATGACTCAGTTAAGAAGGTAAAGCAGTAAAATGATTAAATGATTCCCGAAACTCGAAAATGGAGTAGTCTGCTTTTAACCATGCTGGGGTCATGTGGCAAATTCCACCCAGAATCAGGTCAGTCTGAGCTCTTTGTCAAGTAAGAAAGCCTGTTTCCTGGAGCTTTGACATCAGAATGCAATTTGTCTTGGTCAGAGTCTATTATTGATTGCAGTACATGCATATTTGTTTCCTCTACCTACTCAGTTCGAGCATGTCTCAACTCTCTAATGTTGAAGATGTGTCATTTTCAAACTTTGTCTATTTGAATTGTCTAATAGAGACTTAATGCCACAGTAAGTGGCAGGTTGGACATGTGAGATAGGAGATACACTCTAGCCTTCCCTTTCCATCTCACCCGGTGCTTCCCTCCCCTCCTCTCTTTCTCAGAGTCCGGCTGTCCAGACCAGTCCAGCCTTGCAGAGGAAAGGTGTACTGTGGCTAACTGGTGCTGAACCCTGATATAATTACAATGCACGCAGGTATGGAAAAGGCACCTACAACTTTTTACTAGGGCCCCCTGGGCTTCAAGGGAAATATTCTCTGTCAGAGCCTGATCACCTCTGCTCCCACTCTCAGCTGGGGTGAGTGTCTTCAGAAGGCAACACCATGATTTTGAACAATTAGTCCGCCCCGCTAAAGTCATCAACCAGACCTACCTGTCAGTTCTGATTCCCATGCAGAAGCCTATATGTCTGCTGAGGCTATCATTAGGAAACACTATAAACATGACACCATTGTGAAACCCTCTGCTGAAGTCATTCTGGCTCCTATGTCAAGTATATATGAGGAAAAATACGTTTCTATCACTCTGAGATATAAAGTTTAACATTTTTAAATTGATAAAAAGTAATTAATGATATGTGGCAATTGCCTTATGCTATGTAGTGTCGTTGCACAATCTCTACTGTTGATCTATTGACTTACCAAATGCATTTTCATCAGACCCATTACAGTTTAATTCATCCAGGAACAAGTTGCTATCTCAGGATACTAACGAACGGCGGTGAAACAGGTCCTTCAGACTGCATATTGTCCAAATTTAAAACATTTAACATATGAACAAGAGTTTGGTTTGGAATGACCACCAGTCTGGCTCTACAACAGATGGAGAACAAACTGGATTTTTGTATGTTGTCTCCGATATGTCACACAAGTGAATGTAGACTTTTTGCTCCGTTTAATACTCAATACTAAACATATTCAAATTATTTGCTGTTCTGTTAAGACAAACCAGTAGATTTAATCCACACTGCTAAGAGTTATAATCACTGCCAGACTGAAGATTGTCCCCACCACACACACACACACACACACACACACTCAGCTAAGCCCTCCTACCTATCTAACAGTAGCCAATCCTGGTGATTATTAGTCAAGAGTTGATAAACTGTGGTCCAGCCTCTCCCCCGTGTGGAAAAGCCAAGCACAGAGGTTACCATTAACCACTGTATCGCCATCTATCTCCCCTCCTGCCTCAACCAGAGAGTCATGTTGTTAAGACCTAATCTGTTTCCATTTGAGATAATCCATTTCTTTAGTGAAAACTTTAATTTCTAACACAAACTTCATAACGTAGACACAGAAGCACAGTCTGATAAAAACTTGTGTCTAAAATGTATTATTCATATGAATAATCTCAAGGCGGAGTTTTTTAATGGCATTTCATCTCGAAATCAAATAGGTGTGAGACCCGTGACCCTAAAAACTGTCTGAAGAGTGTCAGTGTGGTGGACCAGACAACTCCCTCACGATATTGACAGAAATATGTTGTTGGAACAAACAGGTTGTGACTCAATTTCAACCAGAGACATGTCTGCACCACCCTGTTTCCATTGCGCACCCTTGGATATGGCCCGTGCGCTCTCAGGCATCAGCTTAATTAATCAGAGGTAGTTGATTGATTGCTTACACTGCAGTCTTTATACACATGACACACCTAAAGTGAAAATTTGAATTTGGTATAATTTGTTTCTCATTTGATTAATTTCTAACTATTAAATCAGATTTGGCAACCTGAAGTGAAGTCGCACTCTGTCTAAAATGACAAAGGATGCGCGTGATTTCGGAACACAATGATTGGATGAGATTATACCTCTCAGGCACAGAGCCAAATTAAGTTTTTTTTTTTTTTTCCTCCCCTCCTCCCCAAGGTGTCTCATTCATTCTTTGGGCACTCTGCCCCTCCTCTCAAACACTGACGAAATAACAGCGTGCGTTAGGCAAAATTGAACTTGTTGCTTGCCAGCACTTCACGGTTTCTGTCGCTCTGTTCAGAACCAGGGGAGTGGGACCCTGCAACTCTGGAGCATCAAGGACAAGAGAAAGGCGCAGAGGGGAGATAAGTGCTGTTGCGCCGATTTGGAGTGGACATATTGGGCACTTTTTACGCACGCATGTTGCGCACTGGGACTAACTGGATTTAAGGACATTTATCGATATTTGTACATTTTATGGAATAAAACAACTTTAAAGGTAAGTGTTTTTCTGTTGTGTGTTTGAACTTAACTGTTAGATGTGAGTACTATTCTCAGCCAAAGAATTGTCTTTTAACGCATTTGTTGTCTTACTGCTCAACACATACATTATTATTATTTTTTTTATCAAATAACACAAACCAGTACATTTAAGTGAACTTTCCAGTCTAGTAGTGAGTTAACAGTGCGCGCCCAGTGATGCCGCGTTGTCCTCAGATAACCTACACTGGTGTGTCCCGCTGCGGAGTGAGCCAAGCGAATTTACAGAAGGAGCGCTGCGGATACACTTTCTTTTTCTCAAATCACACTTCAGAATTTGAAATTATCATAATAAATACCATTTTATAATGTCATGATTTCCGCTGAGCATCCACAAGCAACAGGTGTTTCTGTGAAGAAAGAAAGTGTACCAAACTGCACCAAAACCGAAAGTCAGTTTAAATCAACTCCTCGCTGTATGACAATATCAGACAATATATTGTTTCAGCTCTCAGTAGCAGATGTTTTGTTTAGTATATCTTGCAGCATCTTCGAGCTGAACTTAAAGGACCGCTGGGTCCAAAAAATCTGCTACCAATTAAACGCCTGTGTAAATCTTTAGTGCTGAAGTTCCTTGAAATGACTTTTTTTTTCGATTTCCTAGAAATCCATCTGCCGGTGCCTGCAGTTTACGCACACCACAGAGCAAATCTATATGTTTTTAATAATTTTAAAAACAAATATGCAGTGGGGCAGTAACATTATTAGTCCTGGACTTTTTTTCTCTCTCATTGTCTCCCCAAAGTCTCATTTAGTTGAGTCTATTAGGGTGGGTCCTGTGACTGGGATAGATTGTGGGAGTGCTGGCATTAAGTCAGTCATACCCACTCATACCCACCCCAATTGCCATTAATAAGTGAGAAAGTCAGCTCCCACAGCCACCCATCACTTCTGTTTACACAGTGGGTGGAAATGAGGGCGGTGGGCTCTCTGCTTCTGTCTCCAAAAACTCCGCATTTCGAGGAACTCAGGAAGCTTAAACTCTCAGCCCTGTCACCCGTAACTTCACTGAAAACATGTCATGAATTGCCAACGTCACACTTTTTTCTAATATAAAGGGGCTGACAAATGTATTCTGCAAGGTAATATGATATGTGAGAGAGATGGGATGGATGTGTTCAAGGGCTACTGTAAGCGTCAACATAATTTAAAGAGGGAGATTAATCTGTATCAATCTAGATAAAACTGCTTAATGAAAGTTGATTGATATTTGTAACATTTTAGATAATATAATCCCAGTTGAGTGTACAAGTGTTAAAATGATTGCAGGCTGTGTCTATAGATAATAATGTCTATAGATATGTCGTACTTTTGCAATGTAGATGAGGAATAGAAGTTCACACTATCTGATCTTTCTGAAACCTGTGCATAATGCAAAAACTCTTAAGCATGCCCGAAAACTAAACAAACACTATAAAATATGATGAACTTGTATGATTTCCTAATGCAACTTTTAATTTTTCCAACAGATGTTACTAAATTTAAAGCATATCCTGTGGTTATGTTGCCTCTGTGAAGCTGCTACTGCAACAGGTATGTTTTTAAATGCCTCTTCTCCCTACACCTCCTTCTTTCTCCTCTGCCGTCCCACACAAACTCATTTGACATGGTCACATTTAGCTGGTGTCTGTACCCTACAGATTATCTGCAGCCAACTGACTGAGTGTCGGTGGTACCTCACAGCATTAAGGCTTCACTTTGTCGGTAGAGTAGCAGACTACGATAAGCCGCTTCCGTACTTCTTCCTGTGAAACTGGCCAGACTTCACTCAATGGTGAAGGTGACAGTGTTGGCCACTGAGGTTTGCATCTTGGCCCCTCTGGCCCCCCTGGCTCTCCTGGCCCCCTTGTTCCTGTCCTTGTCTCAGGGTATGGATGGACACCTTTCAATTAGACTGGGCTCCCAGTCTGGAAATAACAGCTGGTTTCACCCCTCATCCTAATAAGGCCCTCTGTTAAAGCACACACACTGATGCCTTGGGGGCTGTCTCACCACTGTTTCCAGAGCATTCCCCACATTGTTCCCTGTGAGTGCCCCCAACCCCCCCAAAAAAGAAAAAAAAAAGGTGAATCTGCTTCCCCTCCACAGGCAACGGTGATTCAGCCTGTTGCCATTCATTTGTGTCTGGCGTCCTGTCTGACATCCCCCTTTGCTTTGCCTCATCACATAGAAGTGGAGTGAGAATGAGGTACAGTCAACAGTTTGAACTGTGGTAGACCTCAGGGCGGAGGGGGATTAAGCTTTCTAACTATTAACCTTGTAGGAAGAAGTTTAACACCCTTCAACCGCTTCTCAAGGAGGTGACAGCCTGTCTGGTGCTCTCAGAGTAGGGCAATCTAGTGTCAGGAGAGTTTGTTGCCTAAATCTGTGTGCTCCAATACACTTTGGACTATATATCTGAAGTCTCTCCTGATAAAAACTATTCACCTTGTCTTGTTTAGCAATGGTACAATTCTTTAGTAGTTTCAACAGAATGTTGTTTTGTATCGTTGGATTAAATCAAACATCCTGACCCTGTGCTGCAGTTTAGGTGTGTAACAGCTGTAGTAGGTTTTCAGCTGAGAGTAGCGTAGGAGGTCATGAGATGGGAGGTACATGACATTTTTCAGTGTGCAGCATGCTGATGACATATTTGACTCCTGTGTGTGTGGGCCTACCTGTTATCATCAGTGAGTTAGTTGGTATGTAGGTGAAAGTGGGATCATTTGAAGAGGAAAACATGCACAGAATTCAGCAGTGGCGTAACATGAAGTCAAGCAACCATGACTCCACTTTTTAACCAATGATAATTAACTTCATGCAAGCAAAACATGCTGCACACACACTATGAGCAGTGTTAAATGTGTTCCCACACCCACCATTTAAAGGATGAGGTTTGTCTTTCCAAGAGCCATTTTCAGGCCATGATGCATGTTTTTTTTTTTTATTAGGCTGGGTGTAGTTGTCACACCCTGTCAATGTAAATGAGTCGGGCAGTTTATAGCATCTAGCATCTGTTAGAATGAGAGTAAACAGAAAAGACAAGTATTTGTCTTAAAGAAAAAAATGTGAAAGCAAAAAAATTAAACAAAAAATGTAGAATTGAATGAGTCAGCATATTTTGAAAAATGTTTGTAACCCTTTGTCCTTTTTGCCTTTCAGCCTCCAACGCGTTATCGATAATCAGACCGATCACTGGGTCTCTCTCAGGGAAGGTTAATCTTCCCTGCTTCTTCTCCACCATCCCAACCTCAGCACCAGTCATCAGTCCCAATGGAATGGTCACTAATAGCAGAGATTACCTGCGGATCAAATGGACCAAAATAGAGGGAGAGGTAGAATCCACAGTGCTCGTGGCACAAAATGGGGTCATCAAAATAGGCTCCAGCTACAGGAACCGTGTCTCAGTTCCCAGTCACCCTGAAGATGTAGGTGACGCCTCACTGACAATGGTCAAGCTGCGTGCCAGTGATGCGGGCACTTATCGCTGTGAGGTTATGTACGGCATTGAGGACACCCAGGATACAGTCAACCTTGATGTCAACGGTAAGAGTCATGAAATCTTTAGCATGTCATACTAGAATCCTTCAAAAGACTTGCTTCCCCAAGATTCTCTCTGAATGAAGAGGGGGTTTGCTGCAAAGGCTTAATAATAGTGAAATGCAATACAAGTGGTGATAGAAATGTAAACCATACGAGAGAACTTTGGGCGCCCTTCTGCTTACTTTGATAGCAGCAGCTACCCAGTAGTTACGCAGAGTAACCACAGTTTGCAGTTGTTCTTATTTTAGAGGCGATGCACTCTTAAAAAAAATCACTTGAGAGTTTGGGACCCTGTCCATACCAAGCAGCCATTCCAGGGTTCATCCGTCTAACCCAAACAGCCCTCAGAGCCCCAATACAAATGGTATTCCACATGTGGGTATGCATAACAAAAGCCATATTATAACCTCATCCGTCCCTGTCATTGCGAGTGCCACCTTGTCAGTGGGGATTTTCCTCTTGGTGGGGCACTCAGTGGGTGTTACCATGTCTTTTTTGCTTTGCCCTCACTGAGCAATATCCCTCATCAAATTTACACAAGTGTTAAATTATGAACATGCATCATTACTGCAGTACCTTCAAGCCAAAAGTTATGGTCTCCTTGGGGGGAGGTCACCCTTCTTTACCTCCTGTCATTATGTGCATTCTACATGTGCTCACTTGAGATGTATGCTGGAGTTATAACTCATGTTTTGGGGATGTAGAAAACATGGGTGGGGTGGGGGATACTGGGATAGTTTTGGTTTTCACTGCTTTACAATCTGCACAACCTCTTTTCCAACTATCTGCAATGTTAATTAGGACTATCAATCATATCTTCTGCGCCTGTTTACTGTCCACAAATATGGGGATTTCAGGGCCATGGCATCATCTGCAGTTATCGCGTTCATTTGCGGTGAACTGTGGAGTATTTCGCCTTATCCTCTTGGTTTATTGCAAAGTTCGTCCTTTCCAAAGAAGCTGAGATACTCAATTATTTCTCTCATGGTGTGTGCTTTGTAAGACATTTGTCATAATTTATAGCACTGAAATTATGATGATGAATTCCAGATCCTAATGTTCACCAAAACTTTATTATGTTGTACTTTTTGGATGGTCATTTGTTTTTTCTTCAATTTGTTGCCAGGTGTTGTGTTTCACTACCGGGCAAGCACCAACAGGTACAATTTGGACTACCAGAAGGCCGTCCAAACTTGCCAAAATGTTGGAGCAACCATTGCTACATATGAACAACTGAAAGCAGCCTATGAGGATGGTTTTGATCAATGTGATGCCGGCTGGATTGCTGACCAGACTGTGAGGTTAGCAATTCAATTCCCTGCCATTTAGTCAGTTCTTTCAAACAGTACCGCTCTTTCATTCATCCTTTCCATCCATATTCTTCGGGGGGATCACGGGGGCTGGAGCCGATTCTAACTAACATTGAGCATGAGTTGGGATACACCCTGGACAGGTCAACAGTTCATCACAGGGCTAACACATAGAGATGAACAACCATTCACACTCTCACTCACATCTATGGATAATTTAGTTACCAAGCTTGAGCACCCAGAGGAAACTGCTAACACACTGCTATGCAATGATACATATTTGATTGTATTTTGACGTGATGCGAAATTCTTTTGAACAAAGAGAGTAGGATGGACTAACTCATGTGTTATAATGTCTCTTTGTTTCTCTGTCTGCACAGATACCCAATCATAAGACCAAGGAATGGCTGCTATGGCAACCTCAAGACTAAACCTGGTGTTAGGACATATGGGACCAGGAAACCCACAGAAACCTATGATGTATACTGCTACGTAGACAGACTTGATGGTAAGTCAACCATAAAATTAGGCTTTTCTAGTTCTAACTAATGAGGTATCGTTAAGAGGCACTGACACACCCTCTGGCTGAAATGACAAAACCTCCAAACTATTACAGTGCCAAAGCAAATTACTTTTACTGCTCAGAAGACCACTGTGAAAATACACTTAATTATTTTGTTAGAATGCTTTATTTGTGACAATGTGTTATAATCTGTTATACATTTTTCAAAAAGGAATTAGTGTTAGAGAGAAGATCCTATTAATGACACTAAAGCAGGAGTCAAAATTCATTCCTCCAGCGTAGTGGTTTTTGAGAAATTCGCCAACAAAAATGTGATAATGGGGGTTTTAAATGGCTTTGTCACTGCTTATGAGACGTCTTCACTTTCCAGCCAGAAGTCTTTTTCTGTCTGTTCATTATTCTGCCTGTTACTACTGATAGACTCAACTCCACTCAGAGAGTTTTATGAATGTTAACATCCCTCTTGACACATCTAAACACCATTCATCCCGCTGAAGTTACTCTTAGCTGGGATTTTATACAGTGCAGCCCTGCATGATACAAGTTTAAATATTTTGGAAGAAGATACAAATGAATAAGGTGAGAAAATGAAGATATCAGTCCGTATTGTGACATTAATATTAGTAGTGTGACGAGCTGATGTAGACAATGGTGTCAGCCAAAGTATGTCACCCCGCCCCACAGTCACTAAGGGCATGCACATACATCTTCCACACTCTTCAATCTCTCCAAAAGATGCACTGTATTCTGGGCCATGACGGGTAGGTTAGCTCTTATTAAACTGACACATACATCACCACCCTTGCTTTGATTTACTGAGTGCATGTTGTTTGAGTGCATCATTGTGTGTTTTATTTGGTGATAGAAAGTAGCATAATAGGCCATTTTTCTGGCATTACTGTATTCATTAGATAGTTTAAAGAAGTGGCAGAGAGAGGGAGATGACATGCTACAAAGGGTTTCCACTGGAATTGAGCTGGGCACACTGGTTACATCGGTAATTGTTACTACTACAGGCTACCACAGACACCACAAGGCTCAAGATATTAATTAGTATTATAATGTTAAGTCATATAATCTCAGTTTTCTGCCATTTTATGTTCGAGCAAAAATACTTGAACTTAACCATAAAAATTCACCAAGCGGCTTTGAAATGCACAGTTAAATTTGGGCTATCCACACATAGTCTAACAGAGTTTGATGTTTGGATGTAAAATAAGTGGTTACTAATATAACACTTGTACTAACGAATGTAATTTCTTTACATTCAAAGCTTCTATTGATGTTTTTCTGTCATACTTCATCATCCTTAAAACAAAAAATCCTCAAACAATTCCTCAATTTCAATGAAGTGATTCATCACATATGTGATGTTCAGCTTTTTTTTCTTACTAAATTAACTTTCTTTAATGAGTATACCTGAACCAAACTGGTGGTTTTACTGTTGGTAGAAGAGTGATGATGTCTTGAAGAGGTGCAAAGTTAATGCGGATACATAATATTATCTTTTCTTTTTTGTAACGACCTAAGTAATTCACTCTAATAGTGTTCCAAAATCCATTTGTCATTATTGTGGTTATATAAAAGTAATTTATGTGGCTGTTAGATTGTTGCTAAACCTCCCCATTAATACAGGCACGTGCCCTCCCTTTGTATGCTGGAAAGCAAATAGCTTTTGGACTGCATTGGAAATGTTGTTTTTCGAAAGGCTGAAAGCCAACAAATATATAGTATAAATATATAATATATCGTGAAGTTTAATTGTTGAAAGTGACTGTTTTGTGGAGGATTTCATGTCCCTTGTCTGCTTTAAAGAAGGATTCATTTCAGGGTGGATAATCTCAATGCCGTTGTAAATCAATGGGATGAAACCAACATGGGATATTTGAAATGCTACGCCCAAGACTAACTGAAAACATGTAGCCAGTCAGTCATCCTCTCTTAAAATGTTGTTTGTTTTCAATTAAGTTATTGCCTTTCTAGTCTTTAATTTACATAACCCAGGCAACGACAAATGTTCGTAATTGTCATAGTGCAGTGACCTTTCTGAAGGTAAGATCCTAACAAAACAACATGAAGCAAGGAAACACTGAAGGTGCAATCTTGTTCACTCACCCCGAGGGGAAACCTAATGTTTTGCAGTACAGATGCATTCATTGACAGGCCAGGCACATTGTCTGCATTGCTATCCCACCTCAGATTAATATAATGAATGAACTACTGTTGTCCTAAATATGATCGGTGGGAGATGTTTTGGGTCCGTGCCCTGCACAGCTGTGACTTTTGTCAGCTGTTTTTGGGCTATGTCTCTTCTGAAAGGTCAAAATGATCTAAAAATCTGTAGCTTGAGATTACTCCAAATGACCGGCTGCCTAGCTCTGTTTAGTGCAAATAATTAGAAAAGAAATATGAAATGACTGTCCATCTGTTAGTAATACAGCTTTCATTTATGCCAAAGTTTGTGGAATTGTGAATTAACCCTCCGCCTGGGGTGATTGCTTAGTTGGAGTAATCAGATTTTGTTTCCTTGATCGCTGGTGATTTGTTACCATGCTGCCTTTGAGTCAGTGCCTTTTGTTCAGACTTTGTTGCATTTTACCATCTGTGTTTCAGGTGAAGTGTTCTATGCTCCTGTGACCAATAAGATGACTTTTGAGGAGGCCAGTCAAGAGTGTAAGCAGAGGAAAGCTATCCTGGCAACCCCTGGCCAACTCCATGCTGCCTGGCGACAGGGCCTGGACAGATGTGACTACGGCTGGCTCTCTGATGGCAGTGCACGACATCCAGTTTCAGTACCTAGAACGCAGTGTGGGGGAGGCCTGATCGGTGTCAGGACCATGTACCGCTACAGAAACCAGACTGGCTTCCCGGAACCAACTAAGAAGCTTGGAGCTTACTGTTTTAAAGGTAAACTCACTTACATCATCGTGCTGTTAGTAGATTTACAGTATGTCATGGAAAAAATTGTCACCTGCATATGGTGGGTCATATGGTGTCTATATTTATAGTTTGGTTTAGACAGTGGTAGACAGTGATTGAAGCCACAGAGCATTCCCTGTCAAAACCAGGCCTGGACTGTAAGGAGCTATGACCTCATCTTCTCTTTGCCTCTGCTCCCCCACCCTTTGATTTTCTGCTTCTTTGCACCACTGTTCACATTTCCACATCTGAACCAGACCAGCATTTTAACATGTTTACAACCTGCCTCATATTTGGTTAATTGTTTTGTTCAATGTATTTGTTGCTTTATGATTATATAGTTTCAATGACAACAACAACAAGAGCAAAGGAGTGATTTCTTTATGAGCATTACGTGTCATGTGCCAGACTACTCGTACAGATTTCAGTGTCCAGTTGACCTCACTGTCTCACACTTCAGTCTCCCGCCCATTTTTGTGGCAAGAAAATTAGCCAAGGGGAGGGTAAGCAATGGTCATGGCAGTTCTTATTCTAACGGGAGATTAACGACCAACAGTTTGCTTGAAAGTTTGTGGACAGTCAGTATCTGTCTGTGTTTTTGTTTTTTTAATCTTCATTACTTCCAGCTGGGCTAATCAAGGCTCCTTAAGCTTTTATCCTTATCCTTATCCTTTTATCCTTCACTGTTGATGTGAAACAAACTAAAACAGTTTATGTACCTGAGTGCTTTCCAAATGTCATCATTATTTTAAATAATATTATGAAAGGCCAAATTAATTGTTATTCCAATCATAACTGCTTCTAAATAAATCTGACAAGCCAATGTGTTGTGAAAATTCATCGGTTGGGATGTCTATAAACTTTTTGCACCTTCTGTGGACTCTTGACACACTAAGTTATGGATGGAAAAGACACCTTGTTGCAAACCATGGCAATTACTGACCATGGGAAGTCAGGAGCGTATAGCTATGGATCTCTGTAAACAGTGACACTTGACGGTTCACTGGAAGTTAGCAGAATTAGGCTAATCCCTCAAAGTGTTCTCAACTAATCAGTATCCCCAGGGAAGACTTAAATGATGTTGCCATTTAGAGAGGCACCAAAAGTAACTAATACCACACCTGTCAGCCCTTTTAGCCTCACTATCTCACTCCCTTTTTCTCCTTTCTCATCTCATTTCCGCTGTCAGAGTTTGCCCTCTGTCATTCTCACTTGTACTTATCAGAGCAGACGTTTGGATAATGGACAAAGCTACTACTGGACTTCTAAATTCAGTCATCCTTGGTGACCCTTGACCTGGCCTTTCCATCTTTACAAATGAGAGGTTGGACAGATAAGCCATCCCCTGCCTGGCCATTTACTGCCCCTGAGCTATGCTAACTCTCGCGGTGATAAGTCCCCATGGAGTTCAGAGGGCACACAAACAGTCCACCCTCACCTCCTCCTCTGTGTATTTCATGTCAGCTCTCTCTGTCCTGTTGCATTTACGCCCAGACCCAAGTGCTTTTCAAGTACCCTTGTTTGGTGGGACTCACTCCATCATTTTCTGCTTTCCCCCTCCCAATAACATCTCAAAAATTAAATATTATGTAAACCTGCGTCAGTTAGACTACACGGTAAGACAAGGAGAAAAGAGGTTGGTGCAAAGGGAAAATGGGGATAATTGGGCTCTGGTTGATCTCTGGATTGGCCTGAAGAAAACAAAGGCCTCTGTAACAGCAACAGCTCAGACGCACTGGTGAGATAATGCACTCCCTCTGAGAGCAGGCCCTATTTTTTCCTGTTAGGGAAAAACCTGTCTCACACTTTACATCAGAGATAGTTTCATGTAGAAAGAGGGCTAATACGTAATGGTCAACAGCTGGCTTTACACAATCTGTCTGCGCCAGTGAGGAAAGCTTTCTAAAGTTGTAATGCTGCTTTTTATGGGTGTGAGGAAATGAGAGAGCATGGGAAGAGAGAGGGGCAGGGAGAAAGGGAAAAGAGAAACATAAACAAGTTAAATGGATTTACTTATAAATGAAACCTTAAGAATAAGTAGACAAGTTCATTAGAGAGCATTTGAAGACTATTACTGACATATGGAGAAAATGACAGGACCAAAGACAAGAAAACAGTCAGGTGAACTGTCGGAGGAGACACAGTGCAAAGAGAGGACAAAAATAATAAGGGCAAGTCTTACAAAGCCACAACACTGGAAGGAGTTTATATGCTGTTTAATTCCTCTGTTCCTCAGGAAATGTTTAGAGAAAGTGCAGAAAATAGAACACTTTGAAAATTACCTCATCTGCCCTGAGCTGACGACAAGCTATCAAATTTCATCAGGTACAAGAGACTATTAATGGAAAATCAGCTTGATAATAATGGCCTCTCTGACACTATAAGGTAATTGAGGTAATTTCCAAGCAATTTTAGTGCCGATAAAAACTTTGAAAAGTATTGGTTCCAATGTTTCTTTGAGTTTATTAAGTAAATTAATGTTGACACAGGTTATAAACAGCTTTAAGACTTACAAGAGGTCCTTCACACTCAGGTTTCTAGGAAACTTTTAACTGTGGGTACTTAGACACAAAAGTGTCACTGTTATTGCAGCTGTGGCATATTGCTCTTTTAAGGCTATTGGACTCATAAGGCTTGTCTCAACAACCCCCTGCTCCACATTTATGTATAAAAAATACAATATTTGCAGTGATTTGATCACTTTTACACATCATTAAGTTGACTGGAACATTTGTTTTCGAGTGAGGTGACTGACAATTTGACTTTTGGATCTTTGTTTTAATCTTAGCATCTTTCCACACCTCAGCATTGTGTCTGCATTCTTAAAAGTGTAACACAGGGGGCGCTGATAAGCTCAGTTGGTAGAGCAGGCCTCCCATGTACAGAGGCCTTGTCCTCGCTGCAGCGGCCCGAGGTTCGAGTCCCGGCCTGGGACCCTTTGCTGATCATCTCTCAAGCTTGCCCTGTCAATAAAGCCATACAAAGGCCAAAAAAAAAAAGAATTTAAAGTGTAACAAAGTGTGAATCCGGGCTGTTTGGAAGATATACTTTTCCTTGATAATTAAAAAGATCCTCTACAGAATTAAATAGAATTTAAGATTGAAGTTAGTTGATTAAGGTGAAATGATACTCCCGAGATATAAGTGTTGGTCACTCAGTGTCTTGACAATAATCGCACTGTAATATTTAAAAGATTATTAGTCAGACGGATTATTTTTGTAATATTTACTTTTTTAATTTGCAATGTGCTTTTGTATGTTTCTTAGGAAGGAGAGAGGTGATCAACCGGACCTCCTTTGTGGATGTGTCTGTGCTTGAAATCGTCACCACCATCAGCTCCACTACCTCCATCCCTTTACTGGAGAGTAGCACCACTACGCTTACCCCAACATCCAAAACTGTATCAGACACAGAGGAGTCCCAAGACTCATCAGCTCCAACACAAACTCCGTCTATGTTCTCTACCAGTATGGCTCCACCTCGCCCCACACCAGCAGGCCAGGAAGAAGAGTTAATCACCACAGTCGCACCCACCATCAAAGAGGAACATGAGGACTCTGACGATCTAACAGACTTGAACGTTGAGGACTTTGTAAGTGAAAATGTAACCAGTGCAGAATTCTTTCCCAAACGTGGTGACACATTCACAGTACCCCAAGACACATCAGAAAGCACTGAGTCGGTGTCCAAGCCCACCGAGGGGCCAGATGATAACTCAGTAATTGAAATCAATACAATCCAACCCGATGTCCCCATACCAGACACCTTGCTCATCACAGAGCCCATGTTTGCTGAGGGGAAGACTGAGGAAACTATTTTGGATTCTGGGATCACTACAGCGATGACCTCCAACCTCACCGACACTCCAACAGAATCAATTGAATTAAGCAGCGAGGAGGTGTTCAGCTCCTCAGAATCAACACCCTCAACCTTTGGGCCTCATTCAACAACACCATCCCTTGACTATGATGATATTGAGTATGTTTATGCTGTAGAGGCAGAGCCACCTCCTCAGCCATCCCAACAGAACCTCTCATCAAGCCCACCAGAGAGCACTAGTATGATTGAGGGAACAGCACTACCCACTGGCAGTGAGGTGGAGATCACCACCACAGGACCACCAGAGACTACTAGCACTGCAACAAAAACCACACCTCAAATGCAGGATGTAGAGACGCCAGCTGTTGTCTACAAGGAAGATACCACATCTGCAGCTGCAACAGCCTCCGCCATCCTGATTGACAGTGAAACTTCTGCTGAAGATGTGACATTGTCAACAAGTGTGCACGTCTTTGATGAGTCCACCACTCAGCTGCCAGACCACAGCAGCGGTGACGCCCTGACAGTGGACGACACAGAGATTGGCACAGAGTTCTTTACATCCTCTCCCGTGGATTCAGCTGTGTCTGACACAACCACCTCTCCTGGTCCAGTGGTCACCGATGAGCAGTCCATCCAAGTGACCAGTGTCATGCAGATGCAGAATGCATCAGGTAAGACATATACATTAAACCTTTGAATCAGCATTTGACATATTAAGCGTTATTGAGATTTGTTGTGCTGCAGTAGCTTGGAGTTGGGGGCCACTATGCTGTCCAGGGTGCTGAAGTGGAGAGAGAGAGAGTTTGACACTGTGCCGATGAGAATGTATAGTGGTTGGAGTAAACTGAGGTCACATAAAGAGGCAATGTACAGCGACTCAGCAGCTGGCCAGCTCAAATCAAAGGTTCAAACAAAGGGGGTCCTTTTTTATTTTAGGATTGTTCCTAAAGCATTTAAATAATAATAGTAATAGTTATATACAATCAGTTGCAGTGTACTAGCACATATGTTTGCATGATGAGTCAATTTTAAGTTGTTCCATGATGAACCAAGTGTTTTGTTTTCCGGTTCCCCCAGGCTCATGTTTGTGTGTGTTCTCAGTGTGGACTGCTGCTGAAAGACTGCTTAGCCTTAGGACCTCCTCAGTTAATCCAGCTGAGCAGATGTCCGATAATGATTTTGTTGACACAGATAAGAGAGAGAGGGTGGGAAAGAGAGAAGGCGAGAAAGACAAAAAAAAGCATGAGGAGATGTTTAATCTGGATCATAAGTAAAACATTTAAAATACACAGTTTTAATTTTACTAATGTTGTTATAACCTTTGCATGAACACATAGAAATCAATTTTCTTCTTTCAAATATCAGATAGACTCTCAAAAATGTCATTTAAACCTTTTGGTCAGTGGCTAACACAGTAGAACAGGATAAACACTAGCTAAAAGCTTTTTTTGTATACATTTATTTAAAATTGTAGCTCTCAAACCTTGAGAGTGGCTGATTCTAGATTACCAGTTACAATGTGCTTTCAGTCAAGTGTTTCTACTGTGACTGTTACATAAGAGTGGCATGTAGTGTTGTCGAAATACTAGAATTTCTAACTTCGATACAACTCCTTGAAAAATATCGATATATACCCTTTTCAATACCATAAAATGTAAAAATCATCAAAAAACATTGATACAATTTTAGAATGCTTACTTGAGGTGACACAAGGGTGATGTAAATGTCTGAGTTATGTCAATCATGTTTTTGTAGACACAAGTTGAAGAAAATTGGATTTAGCAAATTTAGAAATTTGAAAATTAGGCCACGACTTTCAAGGCAAGAGCACATGATCTCATATGCGACTAGCAGCTGCACAATTTTTTACTCCTTTAATTTACTCTCACATCTGAGCTGAGCTCCCTAAAGAGCAGCTCATATTGGATCTGGGGAAAGTTTACAAGTTAATGGATCGGTCATTTGGCTGTTTTTTGGATCTGGTCTGGCTTCGTGGTAGGTGCGAAACCTGCCTGAGAGAGCAGCAGTCTGTACTACAGATTATACACTCTTAAACTGCTTGTGTGTCCATCACCATTTTCTGCAGTGTGGTCACTTTAGTTGCCAAGAGTACTCATTACATATGCCGTTGTTTGTGTGTGCATGTAGCACTGGGATAGAGGCAGATATACAAAGTCTGTGTGTCTTTATGCCTTGTGTGTATTTGTACTGCAAATCACTACGCATTTGCAGTATTTCTCTCCTGGTGAGTGCATGTACCAGCTTACTGACAGCCAGCCTGGCAGTAACAGAGTTGGCAGTCTACCTGAGTAAGCAAGCACAGATGCCTGTCTTCAGCATAGACTGGACTCCACCACAGGTGGTGATGTCATTGCTAACGCAAAGTCTCCCCTCTCAGTGAGGACAGCTGGAGGCTGCCTGACCCAAGCGAGTGATTACTGCTACATCATGTGATGTGGCTCAGCTGAGACATTCAAGGTCTCTTTCTGCCCTCCCAGTTTGTGTGGGAAAAGCTTGTGGAAAATATTGTGGCACAAGGAGAAGTGTGTTGTCTGGCTTCATGGTAACAAATTGCACAATAATATCAAGATGTTAAAAAATGTCCATAAGTTTCTGATTAATTGAAGACAATTAAATATACTGTTTATGAAGTGTTTATAGGGCAAATTATGACTTGAAATATTGATACTCTGAGGCGTGCCAACCACAAATATCACAATACAATAAACAACACCATCAGTAGAACATTCTTACTGTAATAAAATATCTATTTAACAATCAGTTCACACAGATCCTTAATGGAATAGTTTGACATGGTTGCTTCACAACTGGTCCTGGCCAAAAAATAGTTTGGCACCCGTTCCTCAATTTTTTGTGGAGACTAAGCAGAAGCAATTTAACAAGTTAATGTGTTAGCTTTAAAGGTGCTGGTAGGCGGCTTTTGTATCCGTTTGACACATAATTGCATAACAGCCTCTGCATATATGTATGAATGGGTGCTTGAATGTATGTTGCGGAGCACTTCAAGTAGTTGGTAGACTGCAGCACTGTGCAAGTCCATTTAGTTGTGGGCATTCAACCCTGCATCAGAAGGGAATAAGCGTATATCCTAAAATGTCTAAACTGTTCCTTTATGCCTTGTGTGCATTTGTACTGCAAATACTGAATACTTTTCCAGCCTATAATGTAAACCCTGAACATACTGGTTGTGGGTCAAGTGTGCAACAAGAATATTGGACACTGGAAGAGTGCATTGGTAATTAGTTTGTCTACCTTTTTTTTTTTTTTTTTTTACTTTTTTTAAACTAAATGATACACCACAGACCTTATTTTTGCCATTGTCAATCAACTGCTTTTATCCAACTCTAAAATATGCTGTATATATTAAAAGATAAGTCCAAAATGCAGCGTGGGTGGTCATAAATGAATTGCTTTAAAGTAAATTAAATTGGCTATGTATATTGGCTTGGATTTAATAACAAATGACATTTTAAACAAATCCCCAAGAATAATTAAAACCACTTAAAGGTTGTTGCCAGCTGAGGTATTAATTTGTCCCTTACAGCTGTGTTTTTTCCTAACCCCACTGTGCAGACTAGGGTGGCCATTGCTTGAGTGGGCCTCTTTGATCTGAGCATTCATGTTTAATGTGGCTTCTAGAGCTTCAGGGTAGACATCTGATTAGAAAAGTGTACATGGTTCAGTCTGGTGGGTCCATTGCCTGAGTTCCCAGGGCTGGTCTGGGTTTTAAACAGGTGTCTTTCTGCAGAGCTGAGCTGGTGCAGGTGTGCTTGTCTGCAACCAGTAATCTTTCTGGATCACCATTTGTGGGAAACAAAGTGAGAGGGGATGAGGGGCAGAGAGAGAGAGAGATAAGTAGTAAAGTTTGCAAATCAAAGGATTTCATGGTAGGTTATTTATGTGTGAATAATATTTTTCTCCTCTTTGCTTGAACGGCATAATGCAAACAGTGCTAAACAATTCAGGACCACACTGTTCATTGCATGATTAACCAATGCTCTGTTCTTTTTGCCACCAGCATATTATTGGATTTGTCAAAAGCTTGATGCTATGGCTGACTCACAAAGCGTTTTTATTGATTAAGGACACATAAAACAAAACCTTTTATGCATATTCTTGTAGGGATGATAGCCACATGAGTAGGAGAAGTGAAGACTATTTCCAGAGATGAAGGGCTGTTGTTTGACCCAATGTTGTTCCTTTCCGCAGGCATATTATGTGGAAATTTACTGGGTGTCATCAAGGTTTTCTTATTTTTCTCAGCACCTGGGAAATGGACTTGATCCCTTTTCTTAGCTTCAAAGATTATAATTGGAATCTAATAGTTAACTAACAGCTTTAATATCTTGAAAGTTGGGTTTGGTGTCGTCATTTAAGGCAACTACTGTGTCTTTTGGAGGAGGTAGAATATTTCCTGCCAGGCAGCATCTTGTTTATTTACAGTATATTCATAAACAATTCTGAGGGGACATAGCATAGGTGGATGACTATAAAATTGTAACATTTTCATGCGCTACGGAGTTGAACGCTGCCTCTGTGTGAGCCTTAAAATGAAGAGCAGACAGCTGTTGACATCTGAAATCACTCAGTTTGTAGTTCCATGTGTTTGGATAATATAATACACATGACATGATAACATCATTACTTTTATAGTATGATGCTATTCAAATAAATAGTATTGCTATAAATGTTGCCTTTGCGAAGGTTAAAATGTTTGATTTTAACTGGATATCAATGTTTAGATCTATTCCAATTATATTTTAAGCTGTAAATTGTGATGACATTGTCTTGGAATGTATTTTATTATTATATGATGATGTAGGGATATGTTGAATATGTTCTAAAATGTTACCACAAAACTTCACAAAACAGCCACAACTACATGATATATGCTATATACTCTCTTGGAATACTGATATACTATAATTCAGACCTCTGTTGAATGGATTATCCTTCTTCAGTGAAGACAGAACCTTTTAACCTGCCATGTCATTTATTTTGTAAATCATATTAGTAGCACCTTTAGTAAATCAATAGTTTCAGACTTTGTTAACCTTGGTGATGGGCTTGGCAGTGGCCTCTTGATAATATTTTCTTTTCACATCAATTTAGAATATGAATTTTGAATTATGGTTCGGATGAAGTTCAGACATCAACTTGACTGAGGCTTACAAATATGTCACATTTATATGAAGTGTTTTGCAATGTTTGTTTATTTGAGACCTTTTTCTTAAAGAAATTATTTCATGAGAATACTTGTAAGAACTGTGAATGCTTACTTGTATTTCTTTTTTTTAATTCAGTCCCTCAGTTGCAGTATAACAAAAAGTACTTCATACTGTGCGCCTCACCAGTGTTTGGACATAGAACTCTTCAATCATATTTTCACAGAGAATGTTTTTTGTTGTTTTGTAATGTTGCAAACATTACTTTGTTTAATGTATGTATCAGCTTTTAGTTTCACGTGTGCACTGGCTCAGTCCATATAGTTTTATTGGGCATTCAAGAAAAGTGAAATTCAGAGTGGAGGGTGCAGAATTGACTAATGTATTATAATGCTGACTAATGTAATAAAACTTACAGTAGACCGCAGAATGTGATATGTCAACTCTGCTTTGTATTTAGAGTGTTTAAAGGAGTACTTTATCAATCATTTAGTATTGAACTTCCATAAAATAAACTTGCAAAGTACAGATGAAACACAAAGAGATATTTTGACTAAAGTAAATGTTTACTCTTGTGTGTGATGTGTATGATTTCGTGACTATGATAGAATGATATACCTACCACTCCCAGAAAAATAAAACCTTTTTTCTTATAATTTTTGTCAAATGCACAAGTTAAACTTCTTTGCAACAACTTTGTTGATTTGCAACTGAATCTGTCCTTATTTTCTTTTATTTGCAGTTGACCAGGGTCTACAGCCACAAGTTTCTGAGTCTTCTGCCATACCAGTTGTGCCTGACCATCCCACCCCTTCCATAGCTGATGGTGAGCCCATCCTCCAGAGTGGAGACCCAGACCTTCCCCCCCAAGCTGCTGTAACCATCACTCCAACTGTTAGCTTTATAAATGGTAAACATGAGATCACACTGGAGCCACAGAGCCCAGAAGAAAAGGAGGCTAAAGGTACCCAGATTTTGACAAATGTGACAACTCTGGGAGCAAGCGATGAAATAACCACAGTGTTTGATTATAGTTTGACCAGTCTCCCTGTTGATAGCACCACCGAATCAGCAGAGGAGCCCACAGCAATGCTAACCTCTACAGAGATCCCAGATGTCGATTACTATGACCCTTATATAATCCCAGTAGTCGAATCAACACCTCCTCACATATCCCCTGACGTAAATGAGCTGACGACAAAAGGCCCCACACAGAAATATACAACCTCTTCTCCTGCTTCAACAATGGAGGATGCGGCTCCATCAAGAACAACACTGAAAACTGAGGTTAGTCCAGATGCAACAGAGGGGATGAGCGATGTCACAGCTACCTCTGCTGACTTTGTTCCTACATTACCACCAGCTGAGCCACAGGTCACCAAAGCAACTAAAGAAACCCAAACAACAAAGGCTGAGAAAACCACCACTGCCATCACCACATCTGTACTAGAAGTAGGCGAGTCAGGGAGGACTCCCACCTATGTGAAAACTGACTCAGATGTGACTCAGACAGAGATGGCTGAGGACCAATCCCCTGTTACTTCTTCAACTGAACTATACACAGCCAGAGATAAAGCTGAAACCACAGAGGAAACAAAGAGCACATCTGCCACTCCAGCTGCTGAAGTAAGCTCTCAGTCTATGTTACAGACTGTGTACAATCCCTCCTCTGATGACGCTGATGGGAAAACACCAACATCAACCACTAGTGACTCACAGAGCTCCACTCAAGATGCGGAGGGAGGAAAAGAGACCCAAACCCAGAAAGAATTTGCCTTCAGCACAACGACTCCTTCAGTATCTGGTAGTTCAGCCTCTCCTGAAGAGACAGACAAGACTGAGATAACATCAGCTATAGATATCGGCAGCACTGAAACATCAGCATCTGAAACACCCACCTTGGCTGTAACTTCAGAGGGTGCAGTCACGGGTCAGGCCAGGGTTACAGACAGCCAAATGCCTTCCATCTCACCTACTGAAAAAGTTGCGATTGATGCAATGTCTACACCAGAGGAGGGTTCAGGGGGTCAAACAGTACACATGTTTACAACTGGCCCACTATCACATACCTCTACAGGGACTGTGACATCATCTTCAATATTAAGTGGAACAGATCAGGCAACACTGGCTAGTGAATTAACATTACAAACAGGACAATCCGCACGCACCGATAAAACATCCATTCCTGCCACTGGTGAGTTGGAAAAAATGTCAACACCCACCACTATGCATGAGGGGTGGAAACAAGGACAGACAACTCCTCCTCCCTCTCATGAATCCATTGCGACCACTGCTTCCCCCTTATACAGTGCTATTAAAATTATCACATCAACAATGGCCTCATTTACTGAATATTTCAGTCAGTACTCAACACAAAGTGCATCACTGATGACTGAATTGCCTGACCAAACAGTGGATACAAGAGAGATGACTGCCACTGTTGCCACAAATAAGGAGAGTTCAATAAATCAGACCTTCTCACCTCTAGCAACATCTATTTCTCCATTAATTAGCTCAGTCAAACCAGATGATACTATTTCAATTGTAGTGTCAACAGCAAAAACCTCAAGTGTAACGGAGGACACAAAACAGATACAAACTGTATCAGTGACCCCATTTAATGGCATTATTAGCAGTGAGCGCACAATAGAGGAGACAGTTCCTTCCATCAGTGGATCAACCATGAGCCCTGAAACAGCATCATTCCTCTTTTCCACAGATTCAGATGGTTCTAGAGACAGCACTAATGATTTCACTGACGAATCACTCATCACAGCAACTTCTGTATCTTCAATGTTAAGTACAGAGTCCCCATCAGTCACAGGATCACCTAAAACTGAAACAAGTGAAACATCACCAACCTCAGTGTCACCTGAAGCGCAAAAGACTGCAACCACAAGTCAGACTGAAAAATCATCAGTAACAGTAGAGGCAGGCTCAACCTGGCCAACAACAGATGAAGAGAGCTCAGGTGAACCGACTTCTGAGGTTTCCAGCAAAGGCACTGCGGCTCCAACAGCCTCCTCATTGTTTAGCACAGAGACGCCAACGGCACCTCCAGTTACACAAGTCAGTGCTGGCACCGGTCAGACGGACAAGCCCTCAATCTCTCCCATCACTGATAAGACAGAGCAAACTTCCATTGTCACTCCAGCAGATGAGGATGGCTCAGGTGATAAAACCCAAACCATGGTCACTCAGACCTCTTCTGTGACAAGTACATCTTCTTTCTATAGTACTGACGCACCAACAGCAAGGTCACCTGGAACCACAGAAAGCCTTGAAACAGACGAGACAAAAGTTCCATCACTTACAGGACAGACAACCATTTCTCCAATTTCTGATGAGATGCAATCAAGCTCAATTACAATGTCTCCAAATATGGCCTCTGTTTCCTCATCCACTGTTAATGATATCGTGGAGGATGACATTAGCACTGAGCCTGCAATGGTGGAGTCTATGCCTTCCATCAGTGGATCGACTTTCAGCCCTGAAACAGCATCAGTCCTCTTTCCCACAAGTACTGAAGGCTCTGGAGAGGGCACTGTCTTTTGGACTGACGAATCACTCATCACAGCAACGTCTGTATCTTCAATGTTAAGTACAGAGTCCCCATCAGTCACAGGATCACCTAAAACTGAAACAAGTGAAACATCAAAACCCTCTTTTCCAACAGCTTCATCACTCTTCAGTACTGAGAAACCAACCTCAGTGTCACCTGAAGCGCAAAAGACTGCAACCACAAGTCAGACTGAAAAATCATCAGTAACAGTAGAGGCAGGCTCAACCTGGCCAACAACAGATGAAGAGAGCTCAGGTGAACCGACTTCTGAGGTTTCCAGCAAAGGCACTGCGGCTCCAACAGCCTCCTCATTGTTTAGCACAGAGACGCCAACGGCACCTCCAGTTACACAAGTCAGTGCTGGCACCGGTCAGACGGACAAGCCCTCAATCTCTCCCATCACTGATAAGACAGAGCAAACTTCCATTGTCACTCCAGCAGATGAGGATGGCTCAGGTGATAAAACCCAAACCATGGTCACTCAGACCTCTTCTGTGACAAGTACATCTTCTTTCTATAGTACTGACGCACCAACAGCAAGGTCACCTGGAACCACAGAAAGCCTTGAAACAGACGAGACAAAAGTTCCATCACTTACAGGACAGACAACCATTTCTCCAATTTCTGATGAGACGCAATCAAGCTCAATTACAATGTCTCCAAGTATGGCCTCTGTTTCCTCATCCACTGTTAATGATATCGTGGAGGATGACATTAGCACTGAGCCTGCAATGGTGGAGTCTATGCCTTCCATCAGTGGATCGACTTTCAGCCCTGAAACAGCATCAGTCCTCTTTCCCACAAGTACTGAAGGCTCTGGAGAGGGCACTGTCTTTTGGACTGACGAATCACTCATCACAGCAACGTCTGTATCTTCAATGTTTAGTACAGAGTCCCCATCAGTCACAGGATCACCTAAAACTGAAACAAGTGAAACATCAAAACCCTCTTTTCCGACAGCTTCATCACTCTTCAGTACTGAGAAACCAACCTCAGTGTCACCTGAAGCGCAAAAGACTGCAACCACAAGTCAGACTGAAAAATCATCAGTAACAGTAGAGGCAGGCTCAACCTGGCCAACAACAGATGAAGAGAGCTCAGGTGAACCGACTTCTGAGGTTTCCAGCAAAGGCACTGCGGCTCCAACAGCCTCCTCATTGTTTAGCACAGAGACGCCAACGGCACCTCCAGTTACACAAGTCAGTGCTGGCACCGGTCAGACGGACAAGCCCTCAATCTCTCCCATCACTGATAAGACAGAACAAACTTCCATTGTCACTCCAGCAGATGAGGATGGCTCAGGTGATAAAACCCAAGACATGTTCACTCAGACCTCTTCTGTGACAAGTACATCTTCTTTCTATAGTACTGACGCACCAACAGCAAGGTCACCTGGAACCACAGAAAGCCTCGAAACAGACGAGACAAAAGTTCCATCACTTACAGGACAGACAACCATTTCTCCAATTTCTGATGAGACGCAATCAAGCTCAATTACAATGTCTCCAAGTATGGCCTCTGTTTCCTCATCCACTGTTAATGATATCGTGGAGGATGACATTAGCACTGAGCCTGCAATGGTGGAGTCTATGCCTTCCATCAGTGGATCGACTTTCAGCCCTGAAACAGCATCAGTCCTCTTTCTCACAAGTACTGAAGGCTCTGGAGAGGGCACTGTCTTTTGGACTGACGAATCACTCATCACAGCAACGTCTGTATCTTCAATGTTAAGTACAGAGTCCCCATCAGTCACAGGATCACCTAAAACTGAAACAAGTGAAACATCAAAACCCTCTTTTCCAACAGCTTCATCACTCTTCAGTACTGAGAAACCAACCTCAGTGTCACCTGAAGCGCAAAAGACTGCAACCACAAGTCAGACTGAAAAATCATCAGTAACAGTAGAGGCAGGCTCAACCTGGCCAACAACAGATGAAGAGAGCTCAGGTGAACCGACTTCTGAGGTTTCCAGCAAAGGCACTGCGGCTCCAACAGCCTCCTCATTGTTTAGCACAGAGACGCCAACGGCACCTCCAGTTACACAAGTCAGTGCTGGCACCGGTCAGACGGACAAGCCCTCAATCTCTCCCATCACTGATAAGACAGAACAAACTTCCATTGTCACTCCAGCAGATGAGGATGGCTCAGGTGATAAAACCCAAGACATGTTCACTCAGACCTCTTCTGTGACAAGTACATCTTCTTTCTATAGTACTGACGCACCAACAGCAAGGTCACCTGGAACCACAGAAAGCCTTGAAACAGACGAGACAAAAGTTCCATCACTTACAGGACAGACAACCATTTCTCCAATTTCTGATGAGACGCAATCAAGCTCAATTACAATGTCTCCAAGTATGGCCTCTGTTTCCTCATCCACTGTTAATGATATCGTGGAGGATGACATTAGCACTGAGCCTGCAATGGTGGAGTCTATGCCTTCCATCAGTGGATCGACTTTCAGCCCTGAAACAGCATCAGTCCTCTTTCTCACAAGTACTGAAGGCTCTGGAGAGGGCACTGTCTTTTGGACTGACGAATCACTCATCACAGCAACGTCTGTATCTTCAATGTTAAGTACAGAGTCCCCATCAGTCACAGGATCACCTAAAACTGAAACAAGTGAAACATCAAAACCCTCTTTTCCAACAGCTTCATCACTCTTCAGTACTGAGAAACCAACCTCAGTGTCACCTGAAGCGCAAAAGACTGCAACCACAAGTCAGACTGAAAAATCATCAGTAACAGTAGAGGCAGGCTCAACCTGGCCAACAACAGATGAAGAGAGCTCAGGTGAACCGACTTCTGAGGTTTCCAGCAAAGGCACTGCGGCTCCAACAGCCTCCTCATTGTTTAGCACAGAGACGCCAACGGCACCTCCAGTTACACAAGTCAGTGCTGGCACCGGTCAGACGGACAAGCCCTCAATCTCTCCCATCACTGATAAGACAGAGCAAACTTCCATTGTCACTCCAGCAGATGAGGATGGCTCAGGTGATAAAACCCAAACCATGGTCACTCAGACCTCTTCTGTGACAAGTACATCTTCTTTCTATAGTACTGACGCACCAACAGCAAGGTCACCTGGAACCACAGAAAGCCTTGAAACAGACGAGACAAAAGTTCCATCACTTACAGGACAGACAACCATTTCTCCAATTTCTGATGAGACGCAATCAAGCTCAATTACAATGTCTCCAAGTATGGCCTCTGTTTCCTCATCCACTGTTAATGATATTGTGGAGGATGACATTAGCACTGAGCCTGCAATGGTGGAGTCTATGCCTTCCATCAGTGGATCGACTTTCAGCCCTGAAACAGCATCAGTCCTCTTTCCCACAAGTACTGAAGGCTCTGGAGAGGGCACTGTCTTTTGGACTGACGAATCACTCATCACAGCAACTTCTGTATCTTCAATGTTTAGTACAGAGTCCCCATCAGTCACAGGATCACCTAAAACTGAAACAAGTGAAACATCAAAACCCTCTTTTCCGACAGCTTCATCACTCTTCAGTACTGAGAAACCAACCTCAGTGTCACCTGAAGCGCAAAAGACTGCAACCACAAGTCAGACTGAAAAATCATCAGTAACAGTAGAGGCAGGCTCAACCTGGCCAACAACAGATGAAGAGAGCTCAGGTGAACCGACTTCTGAGGTTTCCAGCAAAGGCACTGCGGCTCCAACAGCCTCCTCATTGTTTAGCACAGAGACGCCAACGGCACCTCCAGTTACACAAGTCAGTGCTGGCACCGGTCAGACGGACAAGCCCTCAATCTCTCCCATCACTGATAAGACAGAACAAACTTCCATTGTCACTCCAGCAGATGAGGATGGCTCAGGTGATAAAACCCAAGACATGTTCACTCAGACCTCTTCTGTGACAAGTACATCTTCTTTCTATAGTACTGACGCACCAACAGCAAGGTCACCTGGAACCACAGAAAGCCTTGAAACAGACGAGACAAAAGTTCCATCACTTACAGGACAGACAACCATTTCTCCAATTTCTGATGAGACGCAATCAAGCTCAATTACAATGTCTCCAAGTATGGCCTCTGTTTCCTCATCCACTGTTAATGATATCGTGGAGGATGACATTAGCACTGAGCCTGCAATGGTGGAGTCTATGCCTTCCATCAGTGGATCGACTTTCAGCCCTGAAACAGCATCAGTCCTCTTTCTCACAAGTACTGAAGGCTCTGGAGAGGGCACTGTCTTTTGGACTGACGAATCACTCATCACAGCAACGTCTGTATCTTCAATGTTAAGTACAGAGTCCCCATCAGTCACAGGATCACCTAAAACTGAAACAAGTGAAACATCAAAACCCTCTTTTCCAACAGCTTCATCACTCTTCAGTACTGAGAAACCAACCTCAGTGTCACCTGAAGCGCAAAAGACTGCAACCACAAGTCAGACTGAAAAATCATCAGTAACAGTAGAGGCAGGCTCAACCTGGCCAACAACAGATGAAGAGAGCTCAGGTGAACCGACTTCTGAGGTTTCCAGCAAAGGCACTGCGGCTCCAACAGCCTCCTCATTGTTTAGCACAGAGACGCCAACGGCACCTCCAGTTACACAAGTCAGTGCTGGCACCGGTCAGACGGACAAGCCCTCAATCTCTCCCATCACTGATAAGACAGAGCAAACTTCCATTGTCACTCCAGCAGATGAGGATGGCTCAGGTGATAAAACCCAAACCATGGTCACTCAGACCTCTTCTGTGACAAGTACATCTTCTTTCTATAGTACTGACGCACCAACAGCAAGGTCACCTGGAACCACAGAAAGCCTTGAAACAGACGAGACAAAAGTTCCATCACTTACAGGACAGACAACCATTTCTCCAATTTCTGATGAGACGCAATCAAGCTCAATTACAATGTCTCCAAGTATGGCCTCTGTTTCCTCATCCACTGTTAATGATATTGTGGAGGATGACATTAGCACTGAGCCTGCAATGGTGGAGTCTATGCCTTCCATCAGTGGATCGACTTTCAGCCCTGAAACAGCATCAGTCCTCTTTCCCACAAGTACTGAAGGCTCTGGAGAGGGCACTGTCTTTTGGACTGACGAATCACTCATCACAGCAACGTCTGTATCTTCAATGTTTAGTACAGAGTCCCCATCAGTCACAGGATCACCTAAAACTGAAACGAGTGAAACATCAAAACCCTCTTTTCCGACAGCTTCATCACTCTTCAGTACTGAGAAACCAACCTCAGTGTCACCTGAAGCGCAAAAGACTGCAACCACAAGTCAGACTGAAAAATCATCAGTAACAGTAGAGGCAGGCTCAACCTGGCCAACAACAGATGAAGAGAGCTCAGGTGAACCGACTTCTGAGGTTTCCAGCAAAGGCACTGCGGCTCCAACAGCCTCCTCATTGTTTAGCACAGAGACGCCAACGGCACCTCCAGTTACACAAGTCAGTGCTGGCACCGGTCAGATGGACAAGCCCTCAATCTCTCCCATCACTGATAAGACAGAACAAACTTCCATTGTCACTCCAGCAGATGAGGATGGCTCAGGTGATAAAACCCAAGACATGTTCACTCAGACCTCTTCTGTGACAAGTACATCTTCTTTCTATAGTACTGACGCACCAACAGCAAGGTCACCTGGAACCACAGAAAGCCTTGAAACAGACGAGACAAAAGTTCCATCACTTACAGGACAGACAACCATTTCTCCAATTTCTGATGAGACGCAATCAAGCTCAATTACAATGTCTCCAAGTATGGCCTCTGTTTCCTCATCCACTGTTAATGATATCGTGGAGGATGACATTAGCACTGAGCCTGCAATGGTGGAGTCTATGCCTTCCATCAGTGGATCGACTTTCAGCCCTGAAACAGCATCAGTCCTCTTTCCCACAAGTACTGAAGGCTCTGGAGAGGGCACTGTCTTTTGGACTGACGAATCACTCATCACAGCAACGTCTGTATCTTCAATGTTTAGTACAGAGTCCCCATCAGTCACAGGATCACCTAAAACTGAAACGAGTGAAACATCAAAACCCTCTTTTCCGACAGCTTCTTCACTCTTCAGTACTGAGAAACCAACCTCAGTGTCACCTGAAGCGCAAAAGACTGCAACCACAAGTCAGACTGAAAAATCATCAGTAACAGTAGAGGCAGGCTCAACCTGGCCAACAACAGATGAAGAGAGCTCAGGTGAACCGACTTCTGAGGTTTCCAGCAAAGGCACTGTGGCTCCAACAGCCTCCTCATTGTTTAGCACAGAGACGCCAACGGCACCTCCAGTTACACAAGTCAGTGCTGGCACCGGTCAGACGGACAAGCCCTCAATCTCTCCCATCACTGATAAGACAGAGCAAACTTCCATTGTCACTCCAGCAGATGAGGATGGCTCAGGTGATAAAACCCAAGACATGTTCACTCAGACCTCTTCTGTGACAAGTACATCTTCTTTCTATAGTACTGACGCACCAACAGCAAGGTCACCTGGAACCACAGAAAGCCTTGAAACAGACGAGACAAAAGTTCCATCACTTACAGGACAGACAACCATTTCTCCAATTTCTGATGAGACGCAATCAAGCTCAATTACAATGTCTCCAAGTATGGCCTCTGTTTCCTCATCCACTGTTAATGATATCGTGGAGGATGACATTAGCACTGAGCCTGCAATGGTGGAGTCTATGCCTTCCATCAGTGGATCGACTTTCAGCCCTGAAACAGCATCAGTCCTCTTTCCCACAAGTACTGAAGGCTCTGGAGAGGGCACTGTCTTTTGGACTGACGAATCACTCATCACAGCAACGTCTGTATCTTCAATGTTTAGTACAGAGTCCCCATCAGTCACAGGATCACCTAAAACTGAAACGAGTGAAACATCAAAACCCTCTTTTCCGACAGCTTCTTCACTCTTCAGTACTGAGAAACCAACCTCAGTGTCACCTGAAGCGCAAAAGACTGCAACCACAAGTCAGACTGAAAAATCATCAGTAACAGTAGAGGCAGGCTCAACCTGGCCAACAACAGATGAAGAGAGCTCAGGTGAACCGACTTCTGAGGTTTCCAGCAAAGGCACTGTGGCTCCAACAGCCTCCTCATTGTTTAGCACAGAGACGCCAACGGCACCTCCAGTTACACAAGTCAGTGCTGGCACCGGTCAGACGGACAAGCCCTCAATCTCTCCCATCACTGATAAGACAGAGCAAACTTCCATTGTCACTCCAGCAGATGAGGATGGCTCAGGTGATAAAACCCAAGACATGTTCACTCAGACCTCTTCTGTGACAAATACATCTTCTTTCTATAGTACTGACGCACCAACAGCAAGGTCACCTGGAACCACAGAAAGCCTTGAAACAGACGAGACAAAAGTTCCATCACTTACAGGACAGACAACCATTTCTCCAATTTCTGATGAGACGCAATCAAGCTCAATTACAATGTCTCCAAGTATGGCCTCTGTTTCCTCATCCACTGTTAATGATATCATGGAGGATGACATTAGCACTGAGCCTGCAATGGTGGAGTCTATGCCTTCCATCAGTGGATCGACTTTCAGCCCTGAAAGAGCATCAATCCTCTTTCCCACAAGTACTGAAGGCTCTGGAGAGGGCACTGTCTTTTGGACTGACGAATCACTCATCACAGCAACGTCTGTATCTTCAATGTTTAGTACAGAGTCCCCATCAGTCACAGGATCACCTAAAACTGAAACAAGTGAAACATCAAAACCCTCTTTTCCGACAGCTTCATCACTTTTCAGTACTGAGAAACCAACCTCAGTGTCACCTGAAGCACAAAAGACTGCAACCACAAGTCAGACTGAAAAATCATCAGTAACAGTAGAGGCAGGCTCAACCTGGCCAACAACAGATGAAGAGAGCTCAGGTGAACCGACTTCTGAGATTTCCAGCAAAGGCACTGCGGCTCCAACAGCCTCCTCATTGTTTAGCACAGAGACGCCAATGGCACCTCCAGTTACACAAGTCAGTGCTGGCACCGGTCAGACGGACAAGCCCTCAATCTCTCCCATCACTGATAAGACAGAACAAACTTCCATTGTCACTCCAGCAGATGAGGATGGCTCAGGTGATAAAACCCAAGACATGTTCACTCAGACCTCTTCTGTGACAAGTACATCTTCTTTCTATAGTACTGACGCACCAACAGCAAGGTCACCTGGAACCACAGAAAGCCTTGAAACAGACGAGACAAAAGTTCCATCACTTACAGGACAGACAACCATTTCTCCAATTTCTGATGAGACGCAATCAAGCTCAATTACAATGTCTCCAAGTATGGCCTCTGTTTCCTCATCCACTGTTAATGATATGGTGGAGGATGACATTAGCACTGAGCCTGCAATGGTGGAGTCTATGCCTTCCATCAGTGGATCGACTTTCAGCCCTGAAAGAGCATCAGTCCTCTTTCCCACAAGTACTGAAGGCTCTGGAGAGGGCACTGTCTTTTGGACTGACGAATCACTCATCACAGCAACGTCTGTATCTTCAATGTTTAGTACAGAGTCCCCATCAGTCACAGGATCACCTAAAACTGAAACAAGTGAAACATCAAAACCCTCTTTTCCGACAGCTTCATCACTCTTCAGTACTGAGAAACCAACCTCAGTGTCACCTGAAGCGCAAAAGACTGCAACCACAAGTCAGACTGAAAAATCATCAGTAACAGTAGAGGCAGGCTCAACCTGGCCAACAACAGATGAAGAGAGCTCAGGTGAACCGACTTCTGAGGTTTCCAGCAAAGGCACTGTGGCTCCAACAGCCTCCTCATTGTTTAGCACAGAGACGCCAACGGCACCTCCAGTTACACAAGTCAGTGCTGGCACCGGTCAGACGGACAAGCCCTCAATCTCTCCCATCACTGATAAGACAGAGCAAACTTCCATTGTCACTCCAGCAGATGAGGATGGCTCAGGTGATAAAACCCAAGACATGTTCACTCAGACCTCTTCTGTGACAAGTACATCTTCTTTCTATAGTACTGACGCACCAACAGCAAGGTCACCTGGAACCACAGAAAGCCTTGAAACAGACAAGACAAAAGTTCCATCACTTACAGGACAGACAACCATTTCTCCAATTTCTGATGAGACGCAATCAAGCTCAATTACAATCTCTCCAAGTATGGCCTCTGTTTCCTCATCCACTGTTAATGATATCGTGGAGGATGACATTAGCACTGAGCCTGCAATGGTGGAGTCTATGCCTTCCATCAGTGGATCGACTTTCAGCCCTGAAACAGCATCAGTCCTCTTTCTCACAAGTACTGAAGGCTCTGGAGAGGGCACTGTCTTTTGGACTGACGAATCACTCATCACAGCAACGTCTGTATCTTCAATGTTTAGTACAGAGTCCCCATCAGTCACAGGATCACCTAAAACTGAAATAAGTGAAACATCAAAACCCTCTTTTCCAACAGCTTCATCACTCTTCAGTACTGAGAAACCAACCTCAGTGTCACCTGAAGCGCAAAAGACTGCAACCACAAGTCAGACTGAAAAATCATCAGTAACAGTAGAGGCAGGCTCAACCTGGCCAACAACAGATGAAGAGAGCTCAGGTGAACCGACTTCTGAGGTTTCCAGCAAAGGCACTGCGGCTCCAACAGCCTCGTCATTGTTTAGCACAGAGACGCCAACGGCACCTCCAGTTACACAAGTCAGTGCTGGCACCGGTCAGACGGACAAGCCCTCAATCTCTCCCATCACTGATAAGACAGAACAAACTTCCATTGTCACTCCAGCAGATGAGGATGGCTCAGGTGATAAAACCCAAGACATGTTCACTCAGACCTCTTCTGTGACAAGTACATCTTCTTTCTATAGTACTGACGCACCAACAGCAAGGTCACCTGGAACCACAGAAAGCCTTGAAACAGACGAGACAAAAGTTCCATCACTTACAGGACAGACAACCATTTCTCCAATTTCTGATGAGACGCAATCAAGCTCAATTACAGTGTCTCCAAGTATGGCCTCTGTTTCCTCATCCACTGTTAATGATATCGTGGAGGATGACATTAGCACTGAGCCTGCAATGGTGGAGTCTATGCCTTCCATCAGTGGATCGACTTTCAGCCCTGAAACAGCATCAGTCCTCTTTCCCACAAGTACTGAAGGCTCTGGAGAGGGCACTGTCTTTTGGACTGACGAATCACTCATCACAGCAACGTCTGTATCTTCAATGTTTAGTACAGAGTCCCCATCAGTCACAGGATCACCTAAAACTGAAACAAGTGAAACATCAAAACCCTCTTTTCCAACAGCTTCATCATTCTTCAGTACTGAGAAACCAACCTCAGTGTCACCTGAAGCGCAAAAGACTGCAACCACAAGTCAGACTGAAAAATCATCAGTAACAGTAGAGGCAGGCTCAACCTGGCCAACAACAGATGAAGAGAGCTCAGGTGAACCGACTTCTGAGGTTTCTAGCAAAGGCACTGCGGCTCCAACAGCCTCCTCATTGTTTAGCACAGAGACGCCAACGGCACCTCCAGTTACACAAGTCAGTGCTGGCACCGGTCAGACGGACAAGCCCTCAATCTCTTCCATCACTGATAAGACAGAACAAACTTCCATTGTCACTCCAGCAGATGAGGATGGCTCAGGTGATAAAACCCAAGACATGTTCACTCAGACCTCTTCTGTGACAAGTACATCTTCTTTCTATAGTACTGACGCACCAACAGCAAGGTCACCTGGAACCACAGAAAGCCTTGAAACAGACGAGACAAAAGTTCCATCACTTACAGGACAGACAACCATTTCTCCAATTTCTGATGAGACGCAATCAAGCTCAATTACAATCTCTCCAAGTATGGCCTCTGTTTCCTCATCCACTGTTAATGATATTGTGGAGGATGACATTAGCACTGAGCCTGCAATGGTGGAGTCTATGCCTTCCATCAGTGGATCGACTTTCAGCCCTGAAACAGCATCAGTCCTCTTTCCCACAAGTACTGAAGGCTCTGGAGAGGGCACTGTCTTTTGGACTGACAAATCACTCATCACAGCAACGTCTGTATCTTCAATGTTTAGTACAGAGTCCCCATCAGTCACAGGATCACCTAAAACTGAAACAAGTGAAACATCAAAACCCTCTTTTACAACAGCTTCATCACTCTTCAGTACTGAGAAACCAACCTCAGTGTCACCTGAAGCGCAAAAGACTGCAACCACAAGTCAGACTGAAAAATCATCAGTAACAGTAGAGGCAGGCTCAACCTGGCCAACAACAGATGAAGAGAGCTCAGGTGAACCGACTTCTGAGGTTTCCAGCAAAGGCACTGCGGCTCCAACAGCCTCCTCATTGTTTAGCACAGAGATGCCAACGGCACCTCCAGTTACACAAGTCAGTGCTGGCACCGGTCAGACGGACAAGCCCTCAATCTCTTCCATCACTGATAAGACAGAACAAACTTCCATTGTCACTCCAGCAGATGAGGATGGCTCAGGTGATAAAACCCAAGACATGTTCACTCAGACCTCTTCTGTGACAAGTACATCTTCTTTCTATAGTACTGATGCACCAACAGCAAGGTCACCTGGAACCACAGAAAGCCTTGAAACAGACAAGACAAAAGTTCCATCACTTACAGGACAGACAACCATTTCTCCAATTTCTGATGAGACGCAATCAAGCTCAATTACAATGTCTCCAAGTATGGCCTCTGTTTCCTCATCCACTGTTAATGATATCGTGGAGGATGACATTAGCACTGAGCCTGCAATGGTGGAGTCTATGCCTTCCATCAGTGGATCGACTTTCAGCCCTGAAACAGCATCAGTCCTCTTTCCCACAAGTACTGAAGGCTCTGGAGAGGGCACTGTCTTTTGGACTGACGAATCACTCATCACAGCAACGTCTGTATCTTCAATGTTTAGTACAGAGTCCCCATCAGTCACAGGATCACCTAAAACTGAAACAAGTGAAACATCAAAACCCTCTTTTCCAACAGCTTCATCACTCTTCAGTACTGAGAAACCAACCTCAGTGTCACCTGAAGCGCAAAAGACTGCAACCACAAGTCAGACTGAAAAATCATCAGTAACAGTAGAGGCAGGCTCAACCTGGCCAACAACAGATGAAGAGAGCTCAGGTGAACCGACTTCTGAGGTTTCCAGCAAAGGCACTGCGGCTCCAACAGCCTCGTCATTGTTTAGCACAGAGACGCCAACGGCACCTCCAGTTACACAAGTCAGTGCTGGTACCGGTCAGACGGACAAGCCCTCAATCTCTCCCATCACTGATAAGACAGATCAAACTTCCATTGTCACTCCAGCAGATGAGGATGGCTCAGGTGATAAAACCCAAGACATGTTCACTCAGACCTCTTCTGTGACAAGTACATCTTCTTTCTATAGTACTGACGCACCAACAGCAAGGTCACCTGGAACCACAGAAAGCCTTGAAACAGACGAGACAAAAGTTCCATCACTTACAGGACAGACAACCATTTCTCCAATTTCTGATGAGACACAATCAAGCTCAATTACAGTGTCTCCAAGTATGGCCTCTGTTTCCTCATCCACTCTTAATGATATCGTGGAGGATGACATTAGCACTGAGCCTGCAATGGTGGAGTCTATGCCTTCCATCAGTGGATCGACTTTCAGCCCTGAAACAGCATCAGTCCTCTTTCCCACAAGTACTGAAGGCTCTGGAGAGGGCACTGTCTTTTGGACTGACAAATCACTCATCACAGCAACTTCTGTATCTTTAATGTTTAGTACAGAGTCCCCATCAGTCACAGGATCACCTAAAACTGAAACAAGTGAAACATCAAAACCCTCTTTTCCAACAGCTTCATCACTCTTCAGTACTGAGCAACCAACATTAGGTGATGAAACCCAAGACATGTTCACTCAGATTTCTTTTTTGTCTAGCACTGCAACTCCATTAATGATGACATCACATGAATCTGGAGCAAGTCTTACTTCAACCGATGCTTTTACTGCAGCTTCATCAATCTACAGTACTGAGAAAGGACCAGCATTGCCACCTACTGCCTCCAGCCAATCCCTAAGCAAATTGGCATTCTCTCCAGCAACGGGTCAAAGTCAGATAGCTGAGACTCGGAGCACATCACAGCCTGGTCTTGAATCAACCCCATCCTCAACCCAGGTTATGACTCATGAGTCTACAGATGCAACCCAAATCTCTACCACAATTATCACAGTGACAGCATCAGGGTCTGGAAGTGGGGATTCCAAGGAAGTAGAGTTTTCAGGAGATGCCACAGCTGCATACACAGATGAAACTCCCCTAACAACACCAACACCGGCAGAGCAACCCTCTGTGGAACAAACAACCATAGCAACAACCACATTTAGCCCATCTATTACATCCACATTTGTTGAGGAAGAAGGTTCCGGTGATAGAGATTTTTCAAGTGTCACAACAGGTCCCTACACACTAAGCACATCTCAACACATCGTCATCCCCAGGGTCACAATATTTACCTCAAAAGAAACCTCTACTTACATTGACATGGAGAACTCATCAGATGATTTTGATTCAAGTCCAGACGGATCTGGTGCAGAGTCATCCACTGAGACTACCACAATACCCCAGGATGAATTTTCTGTGACAACAGATGAGACTGAGATAGATGAGACTGCTGCAACCTCAGCTGACTCCAGTACACAGTTGACCAAGGAATTTATGTCATCAACCCGGTCTCCACACATGACAAGCACTGAGGTTTACATTACTGAGTCTGGAAGTGGGCTTACAGATGGCTCTGCAGATGGTGATGACAGTTCAGAGGTTGAATTTGTTGATGGGTCAACTACATTTGTACCGGTCACAAGTACACCTGTGATGTCCACTTCTCTTGCAGCTACAAAACCAATCACTTTGTCCTCCAGTGTTGTTGCTGTCACTGAGGAGAACTCCAGTGACCAAACAAATGAAGTGCCCACTGACAATGTTATCGCACAAAAACCTACTGGTACCGCAGCTTCTTCTCTTTATAGCACTGAGAAGCCAACATCTCCTGAAATGCACACTGGTAATGCTCCTTCCACAGATACAAGCCCAGTATATACAGAGGAATATGGTTCAAGTGACCTTACCACTGATGTCCTCACTAAAATGGATGCTACAGTGTCTTCAGTGTTCAGCACAGAGAAACCTAAAACAACAACAGCATTTCATGATAGAGAGATATCTGATATTCCAAAATCTGCTGTAACTGCAGCTTCTTCTCTCTACAGCACTGAGAAGCCAAACATAACAATAGCATATGCTGTCACATCTGCACAGCAAGTTAACACGATAATAGCTGCAACTGAAAAATCAACACCAAGCTCAGCCCTTACTTTGACAGAGGGAGAGAGAACTAGTGACCAAGCCACTGAGATGTTCACCTCAAAGCCATCGGTGATGGAGACCGTCACATTCAGAGAGGCAACAGGTGAAACTGAAACCTTTGTTTCAGTTACACCGACCTCTGATGAGCAAGTTTCCTCTCAGGATAGTGAAATTACTCAAGATACAGAAAGCCCCATCACTTTGCAAGCAACAGAGCCTCCTGTTGCTAGCACTGGCAAAAATGATGTAACTGAAGCTGAGCACATAACGGAATCCTCCTCCACAACTTTGTCCCACCACACAATTGGAGCTTCAGTTAGTGACCACGCTACAGTTGACCTCACCACAGTTAGCTCTAGCAGTGAACATAAGCAAGATGGATTCACATCGATGTCCACCCCCATTCCCTCCATTGTATATCATAGTGTTACAGACCAACAGGTCGTGATCATCACTCCCAGTAGTAGCCAAGCCAAAACTGACTTGGCTGAACAAACACCTACCATGGTCCTACATGCGTCAAAACCATCAACCACCATCATATTCACAGAGGGTGAAGATGAGCTGTTGTCTGCAGTTACAGACAGTATAAGGGAAGGTAGCCCCACTCTTGAGCTCATTGCCAAAGATGATACTATTATTGATGCAGATACTATCTCCATAGTTGCTTCTTCTTCATTTTACCCAACAATCCAGACAGAGGAGGTTGGAGGTGTCACAGCAGTTACAATGACACAAAAGGTTGAGGTAACAGAAGATTCAGAGGGTTCAGGGACTGATAGTGCCACCTTCCTTTCTCCTACACCAGTAACTATACATGCAACCTCAGCCATTGATTCATCATTAGCCGCAACATCCTCTCAATATTTAATTTCCACTTCAGAGCCATCGACTGTGGAAGATATTTCTCGTATGGAGACATCCAGTGAAGAGACAGTCCCATCCACACCCCAGGCTACCCCAGCTAGTACTCTGTCCACAAAGTCAAGCTCTGAAGAAACATATGATTTAACTACACCACATTCAGTTTTTACTGTTGAGACTCAGACCAAACCAGTTCCAGAGAAAATAATGGAGGATTTATCAGACGAGGACACTGATAATGTCAATGACTCTGTTGCTGAGATCGCCGCCTCCACATCTTTGCCCTCTAACCTTACCTTAACTGAAACAACAGAGATAAGCTCAGTCAGTCCAGTGTCCAGTGAGGAATATATGGTCAACACAGTTGAAAAAGAAACACTGAAACCGTCTGTGACTTCTGTGTCAGACATTATTGATATAGACATCTCAAGTGATCAGACTCAAGTGTCATCAGTGACAGCTAGACAAGTAACACTGTCAGTTACCCCACCTGATCATGGCACCGGCAAAACTGAAATAGCTGTATCAAGTGCTGCTTCCAGTCTCTATAGTACTAGAAAGCCAACTGTCACATCCTCTCCTGATGTTCTTGGGAAGAACAGATCAGATGATCAAAGTGTGACACAGACAGCTGCTCCTCTGTACAGTACAACAAAAATGGACCAAATGCTATCCACAACATTATCTCCTCTCTACAGCACTGATAAACTTTCAGTGGCAAGTAACACAGATGTTATTATGGAGGGCTCTGGGAATGAGATCTCAGATATCACAACTGCATCACCGAAGACAGTGACATCTGAGAGTGGAAAGACTGTAGCCACTCCAGTATCTTCTCTGTTCAGCACAGAAAAACCCTCCACTATCACTCAAGAGGAAGAAATTCAGACAAGAGTAATAACTCCAGAGGTAGAGAAAACATCATTGTCAGAAACAGTTTCATCCCCTACCAATGGAGCAACATCAACCCCAGCACATGAAGAGAGCATAAGGGACCACATCACTCCTATATCTGCAAACAAATCAATTTCTACACCCACAATGATTTCTCTACCAAGCACTTCAAAACCTGATGTGATAGTTAAGTTTGTCACCACCTTTGTCCCAGAACCAGATACAACACCATCTGAGGTGTCCTTCCAACAGGCCAGGTCTGAGATAACATTCACTCATCATCCCTACATTGACATCTCCTCTGAGAAAACTGTGTTGGCCACAACCAGCCCAATGTTGCCCAGTGAGGAGTCAGGCCAGCACTTTGAACCTACTGATGTGACTCCCCAGACTGGAATTGCAACCACGGCAGAAGATAAGACAGCTGAAGCACCAAGTCAAGCACCTATAAACAATGAAATTTCACATGATGCTGAAAGGAGCACAATCAAAGACAGTGAAGTCTTTATAACATCTACTGATGCTGCAATAACTTCAGGTCCTACAGATGAAGCATCAGTACCAACACAGCCTGATGTCATGGTCCAGTATGTTGCAACAGTTTCCCCTGTACAACTCCTAACAACTCCCCAGAAGACATTTGAACAAGCCAGGTCAGAGATCGCACTAACACATCGCCCTCCCTCTGATCTTTCTCCTGAGGATATTTCACTGACCACAACTCGCCCTGTGTTTGCAAGTCATGAAAATAACCAGACTACAGAATCAACAACTGTGCCTGCTGCCTCTTCTTACGTAGCTGAAGTTGAACCCACTATTGATCAGGTTTCAAGTGGTGCAACGACTGAACCATCTCATGATGATTTTTATGGAGATCCAGATGCCCCAGATTATGACGCCCCAGACCCCTTGCTTGAAGCACAAGCTCCACAAAACAATAACACTGCATCACAAACGGAAGCGGTAGTGTTCAGGACTATACCACCTATTGTCTCGCAAACATCTGAGAGTCATCCTGTGAGCAGTGCTAAAAGTGGCTCAGAAGAAAAGGCAACCAAGTCACCTGTAGTATCAGCAGCAGCTATCACTTTCTTGCCTTCTGCCTCAGCTCCTGTCAGTGCAGCATCCTCTTCTAGTTCTGAGAGTGGTTCACTCAGCAGCAGTAGCTCAGAAGAAAGTATGTCCACAGCAAGCACTGTTAGGCTGAATGGTGATGAGACTGAAAACACCACCTCTGTGCTTCTATCTGCCACAACTAAGTCACCCTCTGTCCTTAGCAATGGACCTGAAAATGGGTCCGTCAGCTCTGAGAGTGTGTCTGGAGAAATGATGACTACAACAGAACCAAAGATCAACAGTATGGAAGAACAGTCCCTGTCCCCAGATGAAATCCAGACTGTATTCAAGGTTGATGCTACCACAGCTTCAAAGATGGAGTCCACTGGTGTTGATAGCACCTCTGGGAAAGACGAAGTTGTGAGCAAAATTGAGGGCGATGTCTCTCCTTACACTGAAATACCCACAAGGACCCATATAGTGTTTACAACAACACAAGCTCAAGCACAAAGCTTGCCATTGTCAGTTGCATCTGAAGCCACCACTCCATCATCTTCCTTTTCTGAGGAGGATAACAAACTGGACAGTGACATAACTGCAACGCCCTCACTCACTGAAGGAGAATCACCACGAAGAGGGGAGGAAACAACGCTGCTACCTGACACAGGACACAATTTAGGGCACACCATCATTGGCGAGACTGTTGAAATTGAAGGTAAGTTTTTTTTTTTTTCAAATGGCTTTCGATGGAAGACAACAGAATGTGTAAACTGAGAATCTATTTCCATTAAAAAAAAACTTTTGTTTTGCTTTTTTCAATCTCTAAACAGAACTTCACTCATGTTCAGAGAACATTTGTCTGAATGGAGGCTCTTGCTTCAAGAGAGGCAGCATCCACACATGCAGCTGTGCTCCTGGTTATGGTGGTGAACGCTGTGAAACAGGTAGGATACTATGTAACAATATTTCTCTCATAGTATCTCACAGCCTTCAATTTAATCCAAGAAACGTCAAATAAATCCGAGATTTAAATGTAGTAGGGACAAGGATTTTTTATTTTTTTTTGTCATTCATTATGTTTGTTTCTTCTGTAGATATTGATGAATGCCAATCAAATCCTTGCCGCAATGGAGGTACATGTGTTGATGGGCTTGCTTTCTTCACATGTGTGTGCCTCCCAAGCTACTCTGGGCTGTATTGTGAGGAGGGTAAGTGTTTGGTTATTATCATGGATTCCTACCCTAACTTCTCTCTGAGTATTCCGATTCAGTTTAATAAAAACTTTCCATTTCATTAGTGTTGTAACTGGTTCCAAACATCCATCTAACCTGTCTAAACTCAGTTTAAATTATTTAAATGTTACATGATAGAATAAACAATTGCCGGTCTTGCATTTGATAATGTGTTTAGACACTGTAGTGTAATCACTCACCTGAGTCCCCGGGAAATAAATCAGAAAACAAAGAGTACTGCCTAAGGTTTCTCCCAGTCTTTAGCTGAGTCATGAACACCACATTTATCTCATCACCACAATCATTTTTTACAGTCTTTTTTTGTATTGCCTGAAGGTCCGTCCTGTCTGATAATACATCAATGACTTCATCCTTAAGCTTTAGTTTCAAAGTTCAGACAGTTGAAACATTTTCCATGTAACTTATTTTAGACATTCAGTTTTTAGTGTCACACTCCAATGCAGGTATGCTAGCCTCCAAGTCACTTTTTGATCATTCCATCCATACAGTTAGACTGGAAATAACACTGACATTCCTGAGTACTTAAACAAATTCATATACACAAGGAAGTTCTGGAAAAGTACTCCAAACTTCCTATTTCCTCATAAATTTACTTTTCCCAGTTGCAACCCACTTTCATCTCAAGTGTGTTGAACCCAGGGCATCATCCGCCTTGGCTGATTTCTCTTGACCAATGTCTACACCCTAAATTTTGTCAGGATCGCTCATCAGTGACTCACACCCAGATTGTGTATTCGGACACAGCTGCTGTCTTAGAAAGTGTTGCCAGGAGACAGGAAGAAAAAGTAACTTGAAGAGGAACAGCCCAGAGAGGGACTCTGCCTCTGTTTTTTTTTTCTCGGTTAATGTTTGGAAGCTGGATTGAAGAGACACATACAGAACAAACACTGTTGGTCGAGCAAAAAGTACCCATTTTAACACCTCACTTTAGACTTTAGCCCGAACCCAATTTAAATCACTCACCTCTCAAGTTTCTGGGTTTGACATAAAGTTGATCCGTTCACGACTGCAAAACTCATGATCTTGTCTGACTTTGAGTCGGAATCTTCATTAACTGATTTGATTTTGCGTGTATGAATACCTGTGAAGAAATCTGAGAAGAATAATCCTCTTCAGCACAATAATTAAATTTGTTAGAATAAATTGGCATTTAATTAAATTCCTTCCTGTTTTGTTGGCACATCGTTATCATGCTAATGTTAGAGGCTGTAGGGACTGATCCATCATTATGTTCCCCTTCCCTTGATTAGAGACGGTTGTCAGAGATAACAGAAGGCCTGCAGGGTCATTATTCTCAGGTGTTAGTACTGTAGATGCAGTAGATTAAATGATGTTATGAGGTTTGTCTTTTAAAAAGGTTAATGCATTTCATCTTTCATAATCTGCTGCAAGTTTTCCGTTTTTCAATTTTTCCTGTATACCTCATTCCCTCTTGCTTTCTGTCCCATCAGATACAGAAACATGTGACTATGGCTGGCATAAATTTCAGGGCCACTGCTACAAGTACTTCCCCCACAGAAGAAATTGGGACACAGCAGAGAGAGAATGTCGCATGCAGGGTGCTCATCTGACCAGCATCATCTCCCACGAGGAGCAACAGTTTGTCAACCGTAAGAAAAGCTCATAATTATAAATAATCAGTCATAAGTACAGGATTGTGTTGAAGTCCTACTTTATGAAATCTTCATGATAAGATTGAAGCTTCTTTAAAGCCACATCAGATGTACAGTAAATGCATTGCAATGATTCAGGCATAGTAAATTCCATTGCTATCTTTCTTTTCCTCTTGCACTTTCTGTAACTGAACAGTCCTAAAAAGGGCTCATGGCAACTGAGAGACGTAATTTGCTGTGTTTCATTCTACCCTGTATGCTAGGTCTTGGACAGGACTACCAGTGGATTGGCTTGAATGATAAGATGTTTGACAGTGACTTCCGCTGGACTGACGGCAGCCCTATGGTAAGATAGGTTGTTTTCTCACATATTTTTGTCTTAACAAACATGGCACAGAGACAGTGTAAATATTTGGAAAAAAAAGCCGATGGCAGATAGAGTCATCTAGGGAGAGCCGTTCTTTTCAGGGGCTGTGGTGACTTTCTCATGACGTACTCTCCTCTGCCTCATATTGCTACACCCTAATGGGTGACTGCTCTGGTAATAAATCTGATGTAGAAGATGCTGTAAGGCACAACTGAATCCTTTTAATCAGTGTGAGCCCAGTGCATTAAACCAATAGCTGCAACAACACAAAAAGACTGCTTTTTAATGTGAAAGGATAGGCAAGGAAGAAAAATGCACACTGTTGATAAAATTCAGTGTTTATAAAACAGCGCAAACAGTAAGTAGAGTGTGTTTGCTTTTGTTGTTGTAGCTGCTGAAGATGCCCCTCACTAGACAGGAAAGTGGCTAATTACTATGTGTATCCGTGTTGTACAGATTGATGTCCTCACTTCAAAGATAGACCTCCAGGACCAGAGATAAGGGAAACATAGAGACAGCCAGGGGGTTAAAAGATAAGCACAGGCCGCCTATGGAGACCCTTCCTCAGTTGAAAGATTGAGGGGTGATGAGGGTGTGAGTGACGCTGTGTAGAGGGGAGTTTGGCAGGCGTAGACAGGTATGGTCCCTCTTCAACCCCCACATTCATCAGAGGGCCCAGCCAGCAGGCAGCCACCCGGGGGAAGGGCCACCAGGCATTCAGACACACAGATGGACAGCACCTGTGCTTGAAGAAAAAAACTGGATAGAAGAAGACCAGGGGGTCTGGGTGGGTGGTCACCACTAATAGATATAAATATAATAAATAAAACTACTTTTCAACAAGTGTGAAGTATTTACACATGAAAAAACTAAAGAAAATTGATCAATATTGATCATAGTTGCGCTGAAACACCCAAGTTGGTGTATATTTGGCTTGTGTGTGTGTGCGTGTGGGTGTTCAAAGTTTGTTTGGTTATTTTGAGGAGGATGCAGGCCTGCTGTGCAGTTGATGGGTCACCCATTTGTTAACTTGAAGTGAGCTGCAAAGGAAGTCAGTGTGTGTTTGCTAACCATAATGACAGAGTAGCAGAGCCTCAGGGTATGATTGGAGGAGTGGGGGGCTCACAGCTTTGAAGACACCGTTTGAACCTAGAATGCGCTGAAAGACTGCAGGTAGCATTAATTCCTGGTTGAATGCCCCACAGCATTACAGCTGTGTGTATATTGTAATTAATGTGTCAATGTACATCGGACATTGTGTGTTTTTGTGTGTGGGTTCTTTTGCCTGCAGAATTACTCATATAATGATAGGCATGCAGACAGTGTGATGTAATGACATGACATAGTTTTCCATCATCACAAAGCCCTCTAGTCCAATACCTGTGGCATTTACTTGATGCTGATCATGTCTACCATATGAATGTGAGATTATTGATGCTCATTAATAGTCGTAATCAAAGTGCACTGGACAGTAATGTCTTTTAGAAACTTCTTAAAAAATCTTACCCACTATTATGTTTGCTCATTCTGTGGCTTAATGTGAGATTGTCAGTGTAGTAATGTAGCTGGCTGTTACCTCAATATAGTTTATATACCCATTTTGTAAATGTGTTGGTTTCTTTGCCTCGTGTTAGTCATACAGAGCCTGCAAGGGTCCCTCAGAGCTGAACTATGATGGGGTCTCCAATAGTTGAAGTTGGCTGCCAGTAATATACTGTTGCTCCCTCTTGTGGCCATTAATTAAAACACAGTGACAGAAAACTGCAGCCAAACAGCATGAATCTCTGTTTTTTGGTTACGTTCTGTAGAGGGAGACAAGTGATAACAATACATGTGCTGACCTTATTCTGTTGGTGTCTCCAGTGTGATGTCATGCACTTTATCAGGCAGACTAAACATGATAGATCACTATTAGTTCTAAAATAGGTTCTTATAAAATAGTAAAATATCTAAGTCTATATCTCTGTTAGGGTTAGAATTTGTACATTTTTTTGTTTTGTTTTTTTTCTTCAAAGAAAGGTACTCTAAAGAAGATCAAACCTATCATAACGTCTTACTCTTTATGCTTTGCTCTTATTTCAGCAATATGAAAACTGGAGGCCCAACCAGCCTGACAGCTTCTTCACTTCTGGCGAGGACTGTGTTGTGATGATATGGCACGAGGACGGCCAGTGGAATGATGTTCCATGCAACTACCACCTTACCTTCACCTGCAAGAAGGGAACAGGTACAAATACTGCTAAAATGAGCACAAATCATCTCTCACTTAACTGAATGCATGGATTTGGAAAGGAGAAGATACAAATTTCTGACTTCAACATTATTATTACTCTTTCATAGTGGCCTGTAGCCAGCCCCCTCTGGTGGAGAATGCACGTACCTTTGGTAAGAAGCGTGAGAGATACGAGATCAACTCATTGGTGAGGTACCAGTGCAGGACAGGCTTTATTCAGAGGCACGTCCCAACTATCCGTTGTCGAGGGAATGGACAATGGGATACCCCCAAAATTTCCTGTATGAATCGTAAGTACAGCAAGTATTGCTCTCAGTTGATACACATTGTTCTGTGTGTCTCCAACTGTATAGCACTCTGATAAACCATTTTCACTGTTTTAGAACTAATATGTGATTTTTCTCGGACAGCATCAGGCTATCAGAGGACCATCAGAAGACATCAACACAATAGTCTCTACAGCATCAACAACTTCAAGGGTTGGCCAGAGGAGCCCGTCCGCTTTCAGCATCCGCTCTACAGAGGAAGGAGAGACAGGACTGAACATAAGCGGAAGAGACAGTGAGCGCCACGTAAAGTGGCACAGCCTCCCCAAGACGAGAACACATGGCTGATGCTTGTGTGAAAAGAGGAAAAGGGTTCTCAAAGGAAAAGCACAAGAGAAAACTCATCAAAGAAACCAAGAGGATAAGATGCAGTTTTCTTGCATTTTGGATGACGATGGAATCTTATGAAGTGCCTTTTAAAGAGATGTTGATACATGACTTTTCTTATCAAGGGGCACTGTTGTATAACACTGCCAACATGGATAAAATAATTTCAGCTGGCTACTGGAAAAGCAAAAAGTACACTCATCATTCTTTTTTTTAAACAGCTGAAGATTTCTCTCTTGTCCTCAGCTTATCAAATAATACAGTCATGATCGCTGTCTAATACCTTTGTACACCGACTGTGCTATTTAAAATCACCACAAGTGTTCCTTATTCATAGAAAAAAAAGCCTGTTGTGAAATTATAGCGCTTATGTTATGTAAAGGAATCAATTATGTTGTCGTGCTGTTTTAAGCTGGACTTCATTTTAATGAGCATGCATGCATATGCATATATATTGAAGTCCTCAGATTTTTAAATGTGTTTATTCTATGTCAACAGATCCAAGTTTGGCTTCTCAGAATACAATGGAGGCAGTGAACCTTTATAAAGAATCTTTCTCCAATCTTTAAAAGCTATTCAGCAGAGGCACAAATCATATTCTGAAGCATGATTTCATAGCTTTGCTAGTAGTAGTTATTCAAACATTAGAATATGGAGAAATTTCACCAAATCACTCATTTAACTGTTGGAGACTTTCTTTGTAGTGGCAGCTTTCAAATTCCCAAATTACCGCCTGTCATTAGCTCCAACTGTCACTGGATGTCGTCGATGTCTTGTCGAGATAAATGTTCATGGGTAGATTTCTACGGAGATCATTTTTAAAAACCTTGTGATTTTTCTTTTGTATGACATTTTGCAATTTAATATGAGAGATTGCTGTCTAAGAATTTACCGACAAAGCCTTTATTCACTGATGGAAATCAATGTCCATTGTCAATTTCAAAAAGGAAGAAGGGAAGTGTGGCTCAAGTAGCCTGTTTTTTCTGCTCACGTGTGCTCCGTGCATCACTTACAATTAATTGCTACAGCATGTTTACAATAACTGTAATGCTGTTCATAATTACACACCAAAGAGTCTTGCTCTCATCTGTGGCTGTTGTGATGTAGCTTATGATGGCTTCCAAGGTAATGCTTTTCTTCTGCACATCTAACTTTTGTTATTGTGGTCAATTGGAATTAGCCATTGAGAGAATGTATTTTGTGAAACACTCAAAAAGACTTGAACGTAACGGCTGTTTAGGCAGAGATGCATATAATTTATTTTCAAGCTGCTCTTGATCTCCCTACTTGTTTTATACTCACAGGTAAAATATGATGCTGTCTTCTGGCCTAACAGTGCTCTTCATTGATTTTTATTGTATGTACAACAGGAGACCAGCCAGTCACAGACTGTCTAAATGGGATGCAATGAAGATGGAAAAATACTTAACAATACAACGGATTTAACGTCTTTTTTTTTTACATCTTTAAGGCCCCATCAGCTGCAATAATGTTGTTTTGTAACATTAACAAAATGTGGATGGTTTCACGTGTCTAAAGCATTTTTTTTTTATGGGAAAATGTGTTTGTTTTGTCTGCCTGTGAATGTCTGTGTGTGTGTTTTAGCCTTCATGTGCATATAATATCATTTTATATTTATAACAGTCCGTTTTTTTATTTTACAATGTGAATGTCTGGGATGTTTGTGATTTTTTTAATGAGATCAAACTGTTTTTTTCCTGCTTTAAATCACCAAAGAAATAAAATATATGAATATTATATACTAATAATGTTAAATGTGGACTTTTTACAGAGATTCTGCGAAAGGCATTGGGAACAGAGTGTGGTGTTGTGCATGTTCTCCTTATGTTTGTGTAGGTTTTCTCCAGATGTTGTGGTTCCCTCCTAGTTTGAAAGACATGCACTTTTGGGGTAATGGAGAGTCTTTAGTTAGTAATGTAGCATCTTTAAACAGTATGTCTTCATTGCCTGTTTGGAACATGTCCCTGTTGTCGGATCCTCTTCCATAAGAGATTCTGTACCGAGTGAGTACTGCAGTATTTTCACCAGCAGGTAGTGCTATCAGACTAAACCATAAACTTTGAGTTTTTCTCTGCTCAGTACCATGGAAAAGGAGCAGATATTTCATTCCTTCCATAAAGCATCCACAGCTCATGGGAACTCTACACATAATGTAAAGAATTTACACTGAATAGTATGAATTACAATCACTCTGTACAACATCATGCCAAAGTCCCATTTTCAAAGTGTGTCTTGCACGTGCATCAGACACTTCTGAAAAACCTATCAGACATGCTCTACAAGCCTCTTGGTAGACAGACAGTACATTCGGGGGGAGCAGACAGAAAACAGCACGATGAATTATAGCAAACATGTGGCATAAGAACTGGATTAATAAAATGTGATGCACATGCTGAAAATCTTTTAGTCAATAGCATGGCTGTAGGAGGCTCCTCTTGAATGTCAAACACTTCTTCTGCCTACATGTCAGTGCATACAGGCAGCAGATTAATTCCATTGTGTGTAAAAACTGAAGCTGTTTTAGTACATTACAATTCACCACTATTCCCAGAGCACCTCCTTAAAAACCAGTTCACATTGGCAACTGCCTTACAGCACAAAGCCCTATTATCAGGGTAACAACATTGCTCGATGTAATCTATGTGTAAGTTGGGGTTGCTGTGGTTTTCACTGTGAGTGCCCACTCTGTCATTAGAGAAGACGTGGCTTGTGATTAAAGGCTGCTCCTGGATGCCCCAGCAAGAGTAAAAGACCTGCATGCTTGCCTCATGAAATGCAGATGGCTCACGGGTGATCAGTGGAAAAACCGAGACCTCTCAGCTCAGGTCTCTGGGATTTAACAAGCTTTCTAGGTTTGTTTTGGAAAGGAAATGCAGCCCAGCTCTTCCTAAAAGCTCCTTGGGCTTGACAGGCGCCTCAGATTTTGTCTAGTCTGATACAGAGTGCCTATACCCACATTTACCCTGCTATTTTCCTGTCATGTTAACTTAATATGGGAGCCTTTGAGTGACAAGCATTTGGGATGCTAGCATGATCAGACTTCCTGAAATTCAGCACAACATTTGATTAGTTGAAACCACAGAGGCAATCCAAATTAGATATTCAGCATTTAATCAGTTCACAGTGAGGCAATGGCTTTCCCACAATTTCTCCTTAATTTCACTGCGTGCTTCCAGCATAAACAAACAAACACAGAGACAAAGAAAAGCTTTCTTTATGCCACTAGTGTGCAAAAACAATAAGTGTTTCAGGCACTTTAAGCGTTTAATAGTATTGTTATTCTTCGACTTTTATTTGAGAATTCAACATCAGTATTCAAATGTTCTATGTTGATAAAAGTTGAAAACTTTCTGCATAATATCTCTTTTTCTTCCATTGCTATCTGCCCCAGTTTTCATAGAACAAAAAAGGTTACACTAATGGACTTTTCACCATTACACACATTTAACATTTGTCTGCCATTTCACTGCTGTATCAACCTAAATCTGACCCCATTCCCATGCATTCCCACAAGCACTCTTTAAGACTGTGATACTGTTCCCTTTGTCTAACATAGTGGTGGGCTGGCAGCCTGGCACTGAATTTAAAAAATGCCAAAGAATAAATAAATGTAAGGAGGGTCTAATCTTAAGTCTTTTCAGCGACATGGGCTCATGCCAGATACATGGCCCCTGGCCATGGCAGCTCAAACAATACTGTCTAAATCTCTGCTTAAACCTCTGTATCACCACATAATACATGTTGATTTAGTTCCAGTAGAGATAAAAAAAAAAGGGTTCATTGTTAAAACAGGGACAGAGCTGATTTAAAGGTTGTATTCTTTATTTCAATCTGCTTTGTTGAAAAAGTTACATGGCGATAAGATACAAAAATACCTTCACCTTTTTTCATGCACAAGTGTTTACTCGTGTAACAGACATTTTTAAGTTTTGCTTTAACAGACAATGCATCACCAAACATACCACATGTAACCTGCAGTAAGTACCATATGTCAGTGCCAAGGGTTAAGAAAAAGTATAAAGGGATAACTCAACAAAAAGCGAAACACAAAATATCAAAGTATTTGTTTTATCTGATGTCTATAAAGGATTCTGTCTTCTGGCTCTGAATGTAAAACACATGCTCACTGTGGTCCATGGGAAACTTTTTGTTGGTTTTGATGGTATTCATAAACACATTTTCAGACCAAGTCCCTGCAGTATGACTATCACTGAATCCTTATTTAGGAGTGTAAGTGAGCATCAATAGAAATGTCAGTGGAAATGTACCATTTACAACACATAACCTCGGTAAAAATTTGTGAAACTGAACTCTGAGTGGATTTCAGCCCATACATTTTTAGATGTACTTGTAACTACTGTAATATTAGATGTCTAAGCTAAGGAATTGCTATAACTGTTAGACAATCAGGGTTATGTTCTGATAAAAGGTTGTTGTCAGGGCAAAAGGGGAAATCTGTATTTATTCTGCATTCACTGTCTTGCTGAAATCTTTTAATGTGCCAGATGTCTAAATCTAGAATCTGTATTCTTTTTCTTTTCTCTAGAACACTATCAACATGTAAACTATAGTGACAAACATCATTAAAAAAGTAAAAAAAAAATTAAAAAAAGGAACAACATAAAAACATTTTGTTAAAATAAACAGACAAAAGTTTACAATAGTAAAAATGTCTTTCAAATTGTGTTTTAGAGGTGATCTAGTGGGAGATATCAATGCAGAATAGGTCACAGTACATCAAAATAATTACATTCATTTTCTTGTTAAACAGTAAATTTGATCTCAACCTCTCAACCAAACCTTTCTGGAATTTACGAGGTGAAAAGGAGCTTCAGCTCTGATTGGAGAGGGAACCAGTTGAATACTTACTGCAATATGACATGCATATATCTATAGCTCAACAGTGGTAGCCAAGTTATGTTCATGACACTTTAATCAATCAAAGTTCTTCCATTGATGTGATACTTGATGAATGCATACATGATCATTCTGTTCTTAAGATACATTTTAAAGCAGCAAATATCATCTGCACATGAGCATAAATGCTTTAAATCCTGAACGTCACACATCTAATCATTCTGTGGAGGACAAACCAAACTTAGATGGTGTCTCACAACCATCAAGTTCTTGTCTCTGTCACATCACTCATACATTAACTCTGTTGCCTTTTCCCAACAGTATATGTAAAATTAATGAATGCACAATTAAAGAAAACAAAACTCAATGGCTACAAAATATTTTTGTCATTCATCGCATATGGATGTAAGATGTACAGTATTTGATTTTTTAGGCGTTAAAAAGGGTTATCACAGTTTCAGAAAGGTATTGAGTTCATGCTAGTTAAGATCCAAAGCTTTATGATTTATTATTGATTTATTGTTAATTTTTATTGGTTGTGGTTGTTTGCTGCTCTTTGGTAGTTATGGCTTCCCTACTCTTATCTACCGCCTCACTGCTCAGCCCTGAAGCAGTAGACGCCGTAAGACTTTTGCATTTTGTCTGGGAATCCAACAAAGCGCACCGCAGCTTCGTCTGGGCTGCAGTTCTTGCGGGGCCTGGAGATGGGGTAGCGGACACTTCCATCAGCCAACCAGCCGGCATCACACCGATCGTAGCCCTCAAGCTTCCAGGCGGAGTAGACTTGGCCCACCTTGGCGATCTCTGCACCGTCGTCTAAGCATGCCTGCACAGCCTCATCAAAGGTCAGCCTGTCGGGTTGGACCAGCCAATAGAAATGTCCTGACAGCAGAGAAAGCAAAACAGGCGGTCAGAAGAAGATATATCTTGACAGAAGCACTCAACCAGATGCCAGTATTTCCTTTTTTAAAAAAAACTTTGGTCTACCAAGCTAGGCCATACATGCCAATTTTTTTACAAAACCATTGTGTTTCCTGGTGCAAGCCCAACACAAGAACTCTGAGTGACAAAAAGTAATGAATCAAGAAAATTGATAAACTCACCCTTGTGTGCAGAAGCAAAGCAGAACACGTCAAAGAGGCTCTGTTTGTCACGACGGCCATAGTTCCTGACGCCAGGACCACTGTTGGTGCCACCGCAAGGCTCTCTGGGTTTGTTGATGGGATACTGCACCGTGCTATCATTCAGCCAGCCAGCATTGCACCAATCAAGGCCGTCCTTATAGGCCAAATACAGCTGATCATAGGTGGCGACCGTGGCATTCTGGTCCAAACAGGCTTGCACTGCCTCTTGGAAGTTCATGCTGTAGCGGCCTCTACTTGTGAAGTACGGGAACACAACACCTGAGAGGGGAAGAAGAGATTAAGTGAATGTGATAGCATGTCAACCCTTCAATCTATGTTTAGTTTTACCAAAAATGTTTGCAAATTTTAGCAGCGCAAGGTTAATGTTACTGTGTTCACTCTACTTTTGCCAAAAACTACATGTGCGTGGTCAGCCTCCACCCAGATTGATCCTTCACACATTTAAAAAACCATCAACAAAAGGTGGGTGGGAGCTGCACTTTGATACAGAAGAGCTCTAACATTCTGCTGTGATTTAGTGTATCACCAGGCGAGCTTTCAGAAATCACGTCTAAATATGTAAATTACCCTAACTTGCATGAACAGCAGTTTCTCTTCGAGTTGTGCATTTTAAAAGGAAGACAATTTAGTCATTATAAAATCTGATGAGTAAGTCAGATGTATGAGTATATGGACCGAAAAAAAGATGGAAAATGTGTTTCTGTTTACTCGTGTTGAACAGTATTCAAATGCCATCATGGCTGAATCATTACAGCAGTTTGAATAAATCAGCACAAGCTGTCTTTTCTTTTGTTTTCCTTTTCCCACAAGAAGAGAAAATGTGGATGTTTTCAATGATTGGAAACAAAAATGTTGCTGAGGGAGATGATAAATGCTGACCTATGCATTTTAACAGGGAAAGGACATAAAATAACTGGTGACGTGCATCTAATGACGTTATATCTGTTAGATTAACTTACACTTAAAGGCTTGTTCCTATAAGCTAAGTTTCTAAATATAAAAAATGGCATTTACCATCAGTGAGACCACTTTCCACTTCCAAGATAATATCATGGACGATGTCTTCCACCCCGTTGATGATCTCACAGCGGTATTTTCCCATGTCATCCATGGAAACTTCAGTTATCACCAGGGAGGCATCTTCATTGTCTTGTTCCTGCAGAAAGACGCGGTCCTCGAAGCTTCCGTAGGTCTTCTTGTGGAATCCCATTGAAAGCAGCACATCCTCGTTCAGTGCTTCATCATCTGCCACCTTGGTCCATTTGACTCGCATACCACCAAAGGACATGGTGTCCTTGGACAGGAACCAGCAGGGAAGGGTGACATTGCCACCAAGTTCAGCTTGAACCTTAACTGGAAAAGAGAAAAAACATGATGTGACCTTATTGTGGTTTGGTGGTTTGGTCATTGGGCTTATGATACTTGGACTTAAACAGGAAAATATTACGTAATGTTTGCATAATTTAGAACTATATTCTACGCATGGATTCCAAAGTTGTGCTTGGCATGAAACTGATGCAGCAAAAGACTTTGAGAAAACACCAAATAAGGAAAAGTGCCCGCTTTTCCAAATTCTTCCTTTATTGGTCTTTCTTTTTTTTTGTACATAATTGTTCAACTGCATGTTTTGGCATGTGTGGAACTATATGTTATATTTTGCTACACATGCACACACTGACTCAGTCAAGAGCATTCTCACATATACAACTATCAAAGAGTCTGGGTTTATCCTGTTTGGTTTATTAGATACAGTATTGGAGACCAGCCAGCCCTCAGCCCCTCGAGCTAATCGGCCTCTTCAGTCTCTCCTTCCTGCTCTTGTCAGTCTTGGCACTTAAAAAACCTTTGATTCGCAGCATTGACCCTCAAAATGAAGGGTGTATCTTTCATCTGCTCCATCTGATTTGTTTTAAGCATGTCAGGCAAGTGAATAACAGAAACTGTAAAAACGACAATAGAGTTAATGAATTACAGAATCTAGCTCTCATCCTTACTTTTTCTCTCATGTAGTCTGTGCACCTTCTTGCTATACTCCCTGTCCAAACTAGGCCACCATTAAACTCAAAACGGCAGGTCATTTATGCCTCACCGTGGGTTCCCACAATCTCCTTGACCCCCATGTTAAGACCTCACAGGGCTTGCTTAGTTAAGAAGACCCCAGCCAGCAAGGGGTGGCCTGTGCCAGGCAATAATAATAAGCACCAGATGGATGGATGTACACGGCCCCTGACCCCCACCACCACAGGTATAGCCTTGGAAAACCAACCTTGCAAGTGGAGTCAAACTCTGCAGAGCTGAGCTGGTAAGATAATATGGTAATTACATTAATGAGGAAATCAACTGGCTTTTTAGCTGTAGGTGGTCTATGGACATGGCTATTAATCTTGTGCAACCAAGAAGTTTGTGGCGGAATTCAGGTTTAAAGACCGTCCCTTGAGTATAGTCTTGTCTTGTATTCAGTGAAAAAAAAAACCCTGAGTTGCTCTGTTTCTGATTTATTTTCTTCCTACTTACTCACCATGGATGATTTGAGTCTAAACCAGTATGCTTCTCCTTCCTGACTGAGGATGCCAACACTGTGTTGAGGCGCCTCACTTTGTGCAGGATTACCAGAGCCATGACTAGAATGCTGCCACTGGCTCTTCAACAGGGAGAACGTTTCTCACATGGGCAATTCAGGAAATAAGCAGAGCCACTGGATTGCTGCCATCCACCCTGATCACCCCATAACCTGCCCCCCTACTCACACATGCACGTACAGAGGAGTGACACTGAAACGACTTCTAATCAACCCCATGCCTAAACGGCTCCAATCCTCAGTGCTAACCACACAGTAGACACGTGTCTGGACTCTGTTCAGTGGTTCTCAGATCATTAGTATTGAGCTCTCCCACAGAAGGATTTAATTAGCAGAAGCACTGCTGACAGACCTAATCTACCCTTCAGTCAAGCCGCGTGCAGAATTTTTCTTCCATTTTTTTGTAATTCTTTCATTAGACTGCAAACCGTCTCATATCCCAGAGGCTATTACCCAATCACCACCACACCCAGTAGCCTCACTCGCCTCTTGACTGGTCAACAGTATGCCAGGTATTTTACGAGCTCGGAAACACACTTTTTTCCACTTCTAATTACTAATGTCTTCGAAAGCAGCGGAGAGTTTAAAAGCAGTCTGGACGAGGTTCCTCTTTGCCCCTTCTGTGAGGAATGACTCACAGCTTCACCGTGCCTCGTAAATTCTCTGCATGGGCGGCAGTCGCATGAAGTGTGGTTGAAAACGGAGAAACCTAGGACGACCCAACTGTTCATCAAACGCCCTGGCAAAGGTGAAGGTGATGTTGACGTCAACACTAGCTCACCAGATGTGATGCAATGCGACGTTTCGCGAAATTTCCAAATTTCAGGACATTAGAGGAGACATAATGAAGGGGTTCATTGTACTTTTTTTAAAATGAAAACATTGTTCTGTCCAGAGAGGGAAACCAGCCGCTGGATGTGGTTTGTTATCCTGAAATGTAAGACGGAAGGAGGGGACTGCTTAAACATCACAATGCCAACATAATGCTGAGAATGGAGCTTGCAAATTACTGTATACATACTAACCTAATAACTTCTAGATGACTAAATGAGAGCAGAATAACGAAGTCTGTCTCTTGAACATATCATATATTCCAAAGTAGCCTTGAAGGTAATGATGCCTAAGAGACAGTAGTAGCGGACTGAGACGGGCATGTTGAAAGTAATTCCACACTCCTTCCTGCTTCTGCAGTTACCGGCAGACACATGTCCCACAGGAGAATGTGGCCCCGGCCATGTGGGGCACACTACACTCATAAAGCAACAGCCTGTTGTGTGTACTTAGCCTGTCAGGAAGAGAAGGGAGCTTTTCTTTCCTTTGTCACACCTCAACCCACATCCTATTTAGACAAGCTTCTCTGAGGTCAAAGGTGGCGCCATATTGTCACATTTAACATCAAAATGGGTCGTCAAATAATTCAGCGCGGATTCTATCTGAAATTTCTGTGGAGTGCAGCTGGGAATGAAAACATGGCAAAGAAGTAAATGAACACATGTGCATGACAATAAAAAAGGCTCCGCAGCTGCAGCCAAGACCTACTGCCATTTTATGACCGAGCACAATTCTCTCTCACTCTGTTAAAAGCTGTATCAGCGAGTGATTGGAACCATCTGCTCCATTGTAACACAGAACAGTAAATTTACAACAACATTACAGTGGTCCAAATCTGCTCAGTGACCTATATATTCTGAAACTACAAGAGTCTAATTATGCTGTTGAATCCCTGAGCGTAATTTGCACTTTTAAGGATGGGGAATCATCAGAGAGCGGTCATAGCATGTTTGTGCCACACCCTCTAATGGAGCAGCTAGACATGAGATGCTTTAAAACATCCCACAGCTTCACTCTCTTCTGCTGCTGGCCCATTTGTGTCAACAGTATGGTGAAAGAATTAACGAGCACAGCTGGGACAAACGCAAGCAGGCCAACTCCTACACACAACTCCAATAAACTCCTTCCTGCTTTCATGTCAAGCAGAACAGGCATAAACACAGAGTGTGGGTGTGTACAGCTCACATGGGGTACACATATATAATCCACAGCACACATATACAGTAGACTGTCATCAGGGTCGACTGTGAATTAATGCAAATGCAACAGCACCAAACATGGCTCCAGCAGCATCCCATCTCCTACTTAGCCCCCGGCCTCAGCCCATTTCCAGCCAAGCTCTTTTTCCCACCCAGCCCCAGCAACCAGGCCAAGCCTCAGTAACCAACAACTACAGTAAGCATTAGACTTAACAGACTATTACCTCACAGGGAAAAACAGAGTCATTTGGCTGCTGTTCAGCATGGGGCGCTATACGTTTTGGCTGCGGGTCGTTAATCTTAACTTCGCTCCTGTCAGGGTGCCTGTTACTGTGGCAGATTTCCAAAAGCTGCCAGTGCCAGAGTGAGTCAGTAGGTATAAGGACAGGCAACGCCCCGTGAACAGGCAGAGAATACACTGCTCACATGGATAATAAAAGCTATACGGTATGGAACAATGATTTAGCTGGCCTGAGCTGAGCCAATTACATAATGCAGACAGTGAGGCGATGTATAATCTTGCATGCACATATACATACAGACGCCATCACCGGCCAATGGGAGCAGTTTTAATGTTTGGATTAGAAAAAGCTCCTCCCACAGTGAAATGATTTTCCCCACAGACGAGCCATTTCCTCCTGTCTGGGAGGAGAGAGAGCTGAGAAACCCCTAATTTGACATCTACTGAGTCAGCTCGCAGGGCTGCTGAAAGTGCATTGAGTATCATTCATATAACATGAGAGCGCGAGCCAGCCAGACATTGTTTTTTTTCTTTCACCACAGCGGTAGATCTATTGTGGTATTTCGTAGCTCGCGGTTGCAGCAGCCATCTCAGTGTGTCATCCTGTTGGCAGGTGTGGATTTGAATTATAACAACCTCGTGATGGAGCGCAGGTGCTCTCTGATAACACGTCTTTCTAGGTTTTCATTCTCTGTCTGCCACAGGAAGAAGAAGACAACTGATAAAATAACAAAAGGTCAAACTTTACTGTGGGAAAGTCTTGACTATTTTTGCACTCTAGTAAGAATTTACATCCAAAAGAAAAAAAATCAAGCACTGCAGTTTTAGCCAATGAGCCATTTAAGGGCACAAACAGTAGTATTAATGGTGTGGTCCTCATTCATGAGTACAGGCAGTGAGCCACAGTGAATGACAGTTTTTCACTAGCCAGTCCATGCTGTGGCGGTCTGTATCCAGCAAGTAAATGAGTCAATGGTGAGTCACACTGTGCCTATGTGTTACCCCAGAGACCACTCTGTTACCTACTGCTACAATGACCCTGTTGTTAGACAAGCCTGAGCTGTGGTACCACTTTGCTCAGATTCCTTACACAGCTCATCCCCAGCTTCTTCTTTTTTTCTCCATGCACAGTAACACTTCTGCACATACACACACATGCATTCAAATAAAATTGGTGCACAATCACCCACGTACCTAAATATCAAACTTTTTGAACATAAATTCAACCTTACCTGTTGGCAGTGGGGGAGTGCTCGTGTCCTGACTGTTTGCACAGGCAGTCAGGGCCAGGGAGATTATTGTGATGCACAGCAGACTCGTCATTTTCTCTTCTTTTTGTTCTTCTTTTTTTTTACACAAAGGGCCCTTTTCAAATGAAAATATAAATATAAAACTTTAAAAGAAAAAAACTGCACTAAGTTTAAATATTTTAGGAGAGCCGAATGTTAGCTTGAAGAATTTTTCTTATCTTTTAATTTTTATTCATCTACTGTCCCTCTTTCCGTCTTCCTTTGTGCAGCAGCCGCCTGTGGTGCTACTGGAAAGTTTGGGCTCCTCAGAGGTCCAGACAAGTGCCTTTTATTGGTTGAAACCACTCCCCCCACCCCTCAGCCCATCACCATGCACAGCTCTATACTGGCTCCCCTCTGCCACATTATTTAAGAACAACTCCCTCCTCTCCCTTGGGAGAATCTAGCAGGATCTAGGAAAACCCCCGACAATTAACCTGCAGGTAATTATAAAGAGTAAAATAGATGGAAGTGAAACTACAATGAGAGATTACTGCAATACAGTGAAACTTACTGAGGTAATGTCACTGAAATCAGGTATATAAGATATACATTTATCCTCACCACAGTAAAACATAATGGTAAAATAGAAAAATTATTTTGCATCTCAGCCATTGTCCCATGACTTGCAGCTTTGGTATGTTTTCACTCTATTAACTGTGATTCATTCTGATTTCCCACCCAATTTAATTATTTCTTTATTTATAGTGTCTTTATTAGGCTTCAATTGCACAAATGAAATGAATGTTCATAAGTGAAATATTGTTCTCATGCAGGCCTGAACACTTTGCACACAGATGCACACTTGTGATAGAAATGATGTGTAGTCCCTTTGCAGCCTTGTTGGCTTGTAAGTATGCTTGATGCACAGCAGAGCAGAAACAGCCGAGCAGCTCTCCGGAGGCCACGACGACATGGATTTGCGACCAGCCATGAGCAGGGGGGTCCTGTGTGGTCTCTCCTAAACGTTTTCTCAGCCACCCAGATTGTGTTTGAAGGACAGTAAGGCTGGGAGTGGAGCAACACGCTGCAGATGCTGTTCTGGACCACTCCATCACTGCAGTTATTACAGCTGGGACAACCCAAACTGTTTTCTTTTTCTCTGTCTCTTTCTTTCTCTCCTCTACCATGTCTGCTAATCCTTCAAGACATTACATTTGAGTACATGGTGGGCCCCTGTTGTATATTCCATTGTATAAGTCCCAACTTGTGCTGGGCACATCCCCTCTGCTCCTGCCTTCGATCCCACAAACCTCTGGAAAACTGTTAACATAAGACGGCCATAGGCCCCGGGTAAATTATAAACATATACAGTATACGGTCTCAGTCTGAGGGCACAAAGACTGTGAGTTTAAACCAGAGCTGCAGTCACCTACTAAACCATGGCAGCATCTGTGACATGATATGACACTCTCAGGATATCAAATGCAATACTGTCCCTAACTGTAGTAACTCCACTGCTGACGGTAAGATTTCCCTCCTTTCCAGCACACAGGCATCTGTGAGAACACAAAAATTTGACAAACATGTGTTTGAAAGAAACTATGTTTGTGTTACAATATTCACAGTCAGTCCTACTTCACAAAAGAATTCAAAGAAGACTAGGTATAGCAGCTTAGCTTTAAGAGAACTCGTGCATGATTGATAAAGTGTGCATGCATGATGAAGGCATAAAAGAAACCAGTCTAATCAACAAACAGTGTGACTTGGCTTAACATGTGTTGCCAATCAATCGACAGATATCTAAGCCACATTGAAACTGTAAATATTTGGGCAGTGAACATAATTGCATTTGAAAGAGCTTGGCAGTTCATATGAGAAGCACAGTGCGGCTCTGGGTTTGGACAAACTGTATGGTCTGTACTCAGTGTAGGATTTCAGTTCAACATGAAAACTCCTCAGTGTTCTCTACTGATGAAACGTAAGTGATGAAATAGTGTTGAAAGTGATGACATATTACATAATTTCTGTAATTACCAACAGCAGGAATAAAAACACGTGCAGTCCTCCCAATGGGATAGATAGGTAGCAAGATAGCTAAAGAGGTAGCTCAGTCTTTACTTCCCTGTTTCATAAACTCAGTCTGTCTTTCCATATGAATGCTCTGCTCATCTATAGGAGCCAGGTTCAAAAGATCTTTGGCCTTGACATGTTCTTCTTAAATCATGTCATGAAGAAGATTTGTTGTCTGGAGAACTGATGACTTGTCCAGAAGGAGCCCTAGCTGCTAAAAATGCAAATCAATGCAAGTTTCTGCTGTGGGAATATTTGGATAGGTGCTTTGAGATAAGCATTAGGTGGTGCTTATTCTCAAGGCACGTGCCATTAAACTGTTGCAGAAGAAGAGTGCGCAATGAGATGTGGTAATTAACTGAGTGCCATTCAAGCCTTAACTAAAAAATGAGTTAAAATGAGAGTTGAAAATCTCTCAACTTTTCAGAAAGGCATACTTGTATATATTGGTACCATTTCCATACCTGCTGACTAGAGAATGTTCCTGCATACACACACACGGGACATCTTGACCTTACCATGGTCTGTTTTTGCTCATTAATTGTCCCCATCTCCCATGCTGGAGAGCACAGCCTTTAAACACACACACACACACACACACACACACACACACACACACACACACACACACACACACACACACAAGGTGTGCCTCACCTCCCCTGTGCAGAGCTTTGAACCAACTCACTCTGTAACAGTTTTGGTCCCTTTGCAAAGGCCTCAATAAAACTTTTAAAGACACCTTTTTTTAGGATCTGTATTTCAGATTTCCACCACAGTTACATACAATGGGACTTCTTTTTGAAACCAGTTGATTCACCCTCTGTTAGAAAGAATGCAGGTTTACAGCACTTCTGCATTGGCTTCACATTTCAGACCCAAAAACGCCACGTTTTATTCAGTCAATGATTTGCACTTTATTTATTTTTTTCATTAAAAGTGTGCATAAACACCTAATGGAAATCAAATAAGTTCAGTGGAAAACAGATTGAATTAAAACATTTTGTGAGTAACAAACCGAGTCATTTCAATATCATGTGGACATTTATCAACACATAACCTGACACATGTAGTATACTTGAAAAGCCTTGAAACACAAAGGTAATGCTAAGACTCCATTATATTTCTCCTGTATGATAAAGCAAAGGGGTTAATTTCTGTGCTTGGTTATGAGAAAGTGAACTTGAATTTGCCCGACTCACGTTATAAAACAAGCAGCCCTGGAGATTAATATTGGCATCTCCATGAACACCACTTTTCTGGTATTGGCAATGTTGCTGAGCTAGTATGTCTATTCAAACATAACTTATCAGATTAAGCATGTGTGTCCATTTGTGCATATTTCCTAATACTGTACACATACATTTATGCATCTGCATATGTGCTCGTTTGGGAGTACAGAATGTACTGGCCTGTCTAGCTGTATATTGAATGTCTTGAGGCAGAGAGGCGTCCAACCCATAGTCTCCTTCACGTGTCTGCTGTGTAGGAGCCAAGTCTCAGGGCCATGAGCACATTCACAGCTGGCTCTCTGCAGGCTGATCCCCCAGATTTTGAACGGCTGGTACGATTCCCGTTGACATGCAGCAGCTCCCGCCCATCGGAGGTATACGGGCAGGATGATGCGTAGCATCCGAAAAGCGATTGTCAAGAGTCTCTTATATAAACCTTTCCATAAGGTTGACAGGAAAGGGTCAAAGCTGAACAAGCACGGGTTATCCCATGTTAGCTACATTCACATGAGCCAAACATGTGTTCCTCATTATGTGCACCAGTACAACACGTGATTAGACTTGGAAACATTTCTGAAGATGACGTGGGGATAATACGCCATTTGCTCCTGGTAACAAGGCAGTGATGAAACAATGGCATTAGAGACTGGGGCTTTAAAAGGTCTGGGTGGAATAAGAAAGCAAATGTGCTGAATTGTACATACGTGAGCAGAGCAGCACTGACGCCACACAGCTGGTGTGTCACAGTCTCATCTCCTTCATATCAGATCAGGGTGGAACCAAAAGAGCTTGTTTGGTTTTGTGTGTTGTAATGGATGTTCTCCGTCATCAGATCCTGATTAGAATTGGCTCCACACATGGTGGTCTTTGCTTGGCTTCTCAGCCTGTTCTGTGTGCCATCTGTGTGCAATGGCTGAATGGTGGCCAGGGTGTCCGTGGCAGCAGTGCAGTAGAACTGTAGTCGGGTGTTGGGACATGTCATCCATCTGCTGGCTTCCACACGGAAACAGACAAACCACGATGCAGCAGTTAAGAAACCCCAGAGGTTCAAATGGTCCTTTACAGCCAAGTGGATCTCAAGATCAAAAACCACCAAAATGTAACTTGACATTTATGTGATCTTAATTGTGCTGGGTGTTTGATACTGTTGCCTGACTAGACACTCTAACACATTTTATTTCTCATGTGATGATAGCTTATGTTTGATTTTATCTTATGTTACCTATGATGTTCTTTGATTATTTTCTATCTCTTTTATTTTGTTGTCGTACCACTGGACATACGTATCAAGGGTGGAATGTAATTAAATACATTTACTGTAATTTTCTTGAGTTCTTCCGCTACTTTATACTTTTACACTGTTACATTTCAGAGGAAATATATAATTTACCCCACTGCATTTATCTGACTGCTGGAGTTCCTTTAAAGATCAAGATTTCACATTCATAAAGCACATGACTATCTTATAAAATGATGCACTGCAACAAACAAAGTAGTTAAAATGAGCTTTGCTTTGACTTGCTAGAACATTAAAATGCTGCTTATACAGTATTGCATTAGTATAATCTCATAATGATAACACTCTGAAATTAAAATGAAATTCTGCCATCTGATGAGTACTTTCACTGTAACATTTGCTGCTCATAATTCTGTACGTCAACTTAACTAAAGGCATGAATATGGAATTTTAATTTGCAATTAAGTATTTTCTAAACTGAGATATTACTCGCCTGTGTCTGTTGGTTGACAGATTGGTTGGTTGGTTCTTGGACAACCCACACACAAAACCGCAAATTTGTTCAGTTAGTTAATGATTATGATGATATTTATATTAATTATGTCAGACAGAGGTACATGGTTGCCTGTGGCAGCATAGCATATTTTTCAATGTTCACATTGCTGTTACTGTTAACTTTTACTTTTATTCGTCAGCAATATGGTTCTTATAATTTCCATGTCAATAAAGCCCCTTTGAATTGAACTGAATCACAGATCACTGCCCCAAATAATCATGAGTAATGTAATCATAAAAAAGGAATCACATTCTCTGGTTTAACTGCAGTTCTGTGTGTGGTTTGTCCAAGTATTGTTGCTGTACCTTACTGTCCAGGATGGTGAACGCGCTCATACACGCGCTTCTCGGATTGGGCAGCTACTCACATAGGGTAATGACAACCAGCCACGTTGCATACATATTATTGCTAGCTTGACCGCGGAGCCTTTCACATACATAAATGCTGCTAAAGAGGTAGGTAGAGCATCAGAGGTTAAATCTCAAGGCTACTGACCAAGCTGCCTTATCTGACGAAATGGGAGTGAGAATGTGTTGTGACAAGACTTGCGGTGCGGTTACAGAGCCACAATAGCACTCATTTTCAATAATCACTTTCATCTGGTTCTTTTTTGGTCTCTACCAAGGGAATATTTGGCTGTATATTTTTATTTTAGCTGTTAAATGCTCAACTATATGTTCACCACAGTTGCTTACTAGTTGTAAAGAAAATAAAAAAGTATAGCTCTCAATGCCTACACCCTCTATATCCAATTATTTTTTATATGGGTTAAGGTTAGGGGGTTATGGGGCCAAACTTGATAGTCACCTTGTAAAACTTACAGATTGAGGATTGTCTTTTTTGGCATCATAAATATAAAAAGTAAGCCAACTCTACTCACTTTGAACCCATAGATCCAGTTTAAGTCCTGGAAACTTTTCCAGAGTGTTATATCTTTCGTGAGATCACACCCAAGTTTCAGTCATTTTGATGCATCGCATAAAACCTCTGTTACATACATAAATAAATATATAGCCTGAGGTAGAACACACATTGGATTGCTTTACACCATGAAGAAACTGACTATTATATACTGCTGTGTCACAAGAAGCCATTTGTTCCTGCTTTTTTTTCTCTTTGTCTACTTTTTGTCCTGTCTCCATTTGAGGGTTTGTCTGCTCCTTGTACTTGGCTGCCAAGCTCTCACCGGGGGGCTCGTGGGTGTATGGCTCCATGTTAGCCACAGCTGCAGAAGACTGTGGGAGAGTACACTGCATTAACATAACTTGAGCAATTACACCAGTTTACTCAGCTAACAATGTTAAATCATATTGTCAAGTGTGGTTGTTCACAATTGGGGGCCTGAATATTGGCAAAAGGATTTTGTCAGCAACCAAAATAAGTTTTTCACTGAGTTGATGAATTTAAATTTATTGTATCAATATGGATAGATATGGAAAACACATGCTGATTGTCATCAATGAAACCATTTATGTTTGAAAAAATGGAAATTTTATGAAGCCACAGAGATGGATTGAGATAATTTATCACTAACGTTTATTAGTATTTTTTCTTAGAGCTTGATTGGTGAAGATGTAGATGATTTGTAATGGAAATAATTAGTCTCAGCTTTTCTTCAAACGTCATTGGTTGTAAAAACTTCACAAGTGAGAGTGTGCAGCACTGTTGGTAGTCTGTTATACAAGTTGTTGGCACACACGAACACACACACACACACACACATACACACTCATACTGTAACGGGTGCGGAATACACACCAAAAGTACCTAGAAGGACATGACTCAGAGCTGCATACGTATATCTGAGTCATGCCTCACAAAACAAATGTCTCATGGTCTGCATGCATAGGGTGGTATAACTGGAAGCTGCAGCTGGATCCATTTGACCTGTGTTTGAAGTGAGCTAATGGAGTCTGGGTCGCCATAACACAGTGAGTCACACATGGTTACTGCCATGCTACAATCATACAGAGACAGTCTGTAATATAGGCACTCCTTCTTCATTCATCATTTACAGGAATCAGGAAAGAGCACAAGATGAGAAAGTCATCATCTAAGTGTATGCATGAGAGAATTCCAAGTCTATCAGCAGGATATCTGTGGGTGTGTTCCTCAAGTTTTCACAGAGAATGGAACATTCAGACAGTTTTATACTGATATTTATGGCCCCAAATCACAAATTTACCTCAAAGGGCTTTATAAACTGTAAAAGCCTTTATCCTCAAACCCTCAGTCTACTAGTTCGCTGGAACTTTAATGGTTCCAAACCATACCAAAATGTTTTAGATTTTTAGGTCCCGCATCCCAGACACTGAAAGGTTTCCAATTCACAGAGACTTGAAACTTGTTTGGCGCAGATATTCAATCACAGTGAACATGTCTGCTTTCATTCTCTGTGGTTAGACAGTGCAGAGAATCAATCTGCTCTTACAAACTCCACAAGAGGAGATGTATGCAGCAACCAACATCGAGAATGTGTGCTGTAATTGCGTTTAGTTTTGTCTCTGATCAAAGTCAGCACTTACCAGATACTCAGTGTTTTTTCTGTTATTCAGCAGTGCCTTTTCTTTTTCCAAGCTCTTCCCTCTACATTCATGAAGTAAAGTACATTTCCCAAGCATTCAGCAGTCAAATAAGAGGGAGTTATTGGTACATGCAGACTGGTTGAGAGAGGAAAATGAAAATAAAGATGAATCCACTTTTTAATTCCAAAAGCTTAAAAAACAAACCCTAACTCTAACCCTCCTTTTGACTCCAGGTGTTTATTCCTCCAGAAGCTCCAGGTCTGTTTCCTTCAGAGCTTGCCAACGCCAGAATCCAGAACAGCGGCGTCTGTCCCTATTCTCCGGGCTGTTAGTGCAATTACACACACACCAAGCCATATTATGTGTCCAAGATTTGTTAGAATTCTGCAAAAGGCCAAACAGCACAAACACAGCCAAGAGGTGAAGCCTAGCAGACGGCTCACAGCTGGCTGTCACACAAAGTGGCTACGCCCTTACGTGTAATTATGTATTGCTTTAAGCCTCAATGTAATTTAAACAAATTAAGAATTTACCCCCTGTACAGTTGTCATGGGTGGGCAAATTAGCAGGCTGTAAACATATATATGCTGTAAAGTTGGACATTTTAACATGGGGTCTTACAGGCATTGGATCGCTTTTGGAGCCAGTCTCGAGCATTCATTCGAAGAACTGCAGTTTTTGGCGTTTCCGCGTTGGCTTGCTCGTTTTTAGCCGGAGTTTGCTGCTTGGTCCATCCAAACAACAAAACATTGACTAATTTTAGTCAGAAAACTTATTTTTTTTATTTTTTGTTTTCCGACATATGTTTGGAAAAAGTACGTACTTGGTAAGGGACTGGGACAGATTGGTGATGCTCAGTGTGTTGTAGTATCAAACTCAAGCTCTTTACTCAAATTAATAGCACTCAACAGCACCAGGAAAGTCAAAGGAGCACAATAAAAAATGTAAAAACAACAACCTTAGAATGCTCTGAACAATATGTCAACAGTAACACAATCTGCTGTAAAAATGGGTTGTAAGATGCAAAACCACTGGCATGGCCCATTAAAGCAATAACAGCAGGTCTCTTTAAATATTTTGAATGGAAAGTTGTAAATTCCATACTGATAGAGCTGTGTAAAGATAAACAACAGGGAGCCATGGAAACCTAGCTGTAATTACAGTATGTTGTCAAAGCTCACACATTGCTCGGGTCTGGGATGCATTTAAGGACCACATTGGCAAAGTCAGAGAATTTACAGTTGCTCTGGGAAATTAGTACATTAATTAGAGACATCGTTTATGGGAAACCAATCTGCATTTGGTTTTCTTCTGGTAAAAGTGCAAATAAATTTTAATACCATATTGTGGCCTGTAATGTGTCACCAGCTAAATCATTGATCACTGGCTTATCCTCTCTTTACTGGATCCTGCAGGTTATTTTCTTTATTATTACTCATCTGTACAAAAACCCTTCCTGAACTATAAGTTCAACCTGTTGAAATGGTAGACCTTCTGAAAATAAAGTTGTGCAATAAAAAAGGAATGTTTTATCATGCAGGTATAAACAAAAGACTTTTCCTTAAGAAAATACAGTACCGGCATTTCTCAACTCCATTTCCTTTTATAGTTTTGAAATCATTATGACCCAGTTTATTGTACTTAGAGAGATCTACTTTTTGAGTTGAAATAAAAGAGCAACGCTGAATTTTCAAATGCCTTGTTGAGCCACAGTGGGGCTGAATGCCAGAACGAGGTTGAAAGGAGCTTTAGATTTGAACAAAGATTCCGAATCAAATTACAATTGAAACATTAAGGGGTGTAGGGGGATATTTTGGGTGGGTTCAAGGCAAATTGTTGCACCCTTACCAATTTAATGAATAACACAGAAGCCGGCACTACAGCCAGATGTGCTTTTTATTCATGACTGATTTAAGGAGCCATAAAAAGTCATACAACCCATGCAGATGTTAGCGTCCCAACCCAAGCTCTGTCCAAGGACAAAGGTGGGGTCACTCAGCCACCTGGTATTGTGAATAAAATACAGACATCAACTTCAATCAGATCTCTGGCCTGATGTTTACACTGAAACTAAAAAGCTGCTTCCAGCATTCATTTGCAGATTGGAAACAGATGGTATCCAAACTCAAAGTGCAGCATTATCAAAACTATAAGATGCTTCAAAATAACAACAACAAAGAAGAAAACTTAATGGAATCTGATACACTTAAGACATAAGAACATGAAATCTTTCAGTTAAGCAGGAGACCCTTTTGGAGAAACTGTTTCACTGCTGGAGAGGCAAGTGAGACTTTAAGTGAAATAGTGTAGATCTCTCCCAAGCCGGCAGTATGGTAGAGTTATAGATACCATGTGTTTTCAGAGGCTGAAGGTTAGGATTTGAACATCATGGTACAGAATGAAAAACAGTTCCAAAATAAAGTACGTGATTTGTCTTGGGGCATATGTTTAAAGGAGAGCAGTAATGACTCCAGAGCTTTTCCTTCATTTATAATCGATTAGACATAAAACCCATTCAGTAAGCCAAACACAAAGGAAAAACTGATGTGTACAGGCTCCCATTTCTCTGTTACAGAGTGCCTCTGCAGATGTTTAGAAACATCTCTCACTTACTGTATTAGCACACAAATAAAGCTTAAATCAAACAAAATAAAAGCCATATAGGCAAGTCACCAGCTATTTTAGCACAGAAGACATGACTTGCAAAAATAAAATGGGCATAAATGTTATCAGACTGGAAAATCAGACATTTAATGACCACAATACAGGTCAATACATATACATACACATATACATGTATATATATATATATATATATATATATATATATATATATATATATATATATATATATATATATATATATATATATATATATATATATATATATATATATTGAGCACTCAAAATCAGCAGGGGGGGTGTGTAGAACCAGCTTTTATGACTTGACAGGACAGAGGAAACTCTCCAGATTAAATAGAATTAAACTTTTAGCTTCTGTTATAATTTTCTTTGGACAGCTCTGATGGAGTTCAGGATTTATCAGGCATCTTACTGATTTCCTCCAAACAATGGTCCAGATTCACATTATGAATCTGGACTGTGTTTGTCCTTCGGGATGCGTGGAAGAACACGGAACATTAAATAACATTAGATTCTGACCAAACCTGTCAGCCTGTTGAGAGATTTAAATAATCAGTGAAGTTATACTGCCATGCATTGTGCGTGAATGTGCACAGGGGATGCACAGGGGGATTCTGCTACTGTGGGATTGCTGCATGTAATGCCATTAATATTTTCCTCATTAAAGGTGTATTACTTCACCCATCCGCTATTAATCATAATCTCAAGCCTACATTACCTGCTGCCCCTGGTTGCTTCAGTTACTTCTCTATGCAGATTGATGCTAGAATGAAAACTAGAATAGCTAGTTACTGACAAGTTAAATGTTTAGCCACCAGTGCAATCCAACACAGAACCCCCATCACCCCCAACCTCCCTCCCTGCTCAGCTCCCCTCCCCTGCCACACACCATCTCTTCTCACAGAGGATCCTTTGTGTAACAGGAAGCAGTGTGAAAAGAGAGAAGAAATGGGAGAGGAATGAATTCGTTCCATCCTCTCCTCTTGTCGATCCTGCTGAACAGACCCCTGTTTGACAGGAAATAATCCTTGGATGAAGGGATGGTTGTAAACTCTATTAATCCCTTCGTTGGAATAATCATTATAGGCCATATCTCTCTCTGTCTCTCTTGTTCTTTTTCCAACTTCAGTCAGGCCTTGATTTACATTCCCATGCAAAGCAACCAGCTACACATGCTGTGGCCTCTTTACTCAAAAATAATTTATCACCTATGTGCTTCAATCCAGGAACGAGGTAGAGGGAAACATGAGGCACATAAATCCCTCTCCTCAAAAAACAAAACAAAAAGAATGAAACAATGAACAAAAAAACATCAACAGGACAAGTACGAGAAGAAAAAAAATGCTCAAAACCAAAGATTTCTACTATAAACATTCTCCATACTGATCTTTTACAGTAACTTTCTCTCATTACTGGTTTTATAGCAATGCTGGAGGTTTTCCCAGCATCTTAGGAGGCACATGGCCTGCAGAGCTGCTTGGCTGTGATCAGACTCGAAGGTTAAGTATGATGGTTGAAGGTCAATGATTCATAGGGACTTTGACGCACTTTACACAACATGACTGACTAATATGTGTTCCTAAACACTTTTGAAGTATTAACGTTCCACAAAAGAGTAATCATTTGAGTTTTACAAGGGGCCTTTACTCACAACAAACCCAACCACCCACCCACCCACCCAAATGAATGACTAAACAAGAACTGAGAATTACTATTTTTTGGCAGTATCAACCCCTGTTGTGTTTGGGTGTATCTGTAAACCTTCCATCTCTGCACTTACTGAACAAGATATATCTTACTCTCGTTTTCTCTCTTCATGCTGCTATGTAAACAGAAGTGACTTTAGTGCAGGGAACAGGGGTAGCCTAGGGGGTCAAGCTTTGAGGACCACCCTACAATTCTGGAGCACCAGCGTAGACAGGAAGGCCACCCCCCAAACCTTAAATGGGTTCAGGGATGGTGTTATAGTACAGTGCCCAGATGTTCTTATTTCCCAGCAACGTCCCCTAGATTTGCAACAACTGAGGAAACGTGGGTTTAATGGAGACTTTTAAATGGATCATCTGTAACCTGCTGAATAATGTTCCTTTGTTACACTCTAAAATACAACAAATGAGAAATATGCACATCTACTTCATTCTAACAGAATTTGTTGCCAATGACGGGATGACAGATGAATCCCTCTGTGCAGATATGTTTTTTTCTGACAAGACAGGGACATTTTCCCTAAGTGTAATAAAATATAAAGTACAGAAGCTTCAATCCAGAATTTGTTCTGCAATCAGGTCCAACAGAGTTCAGATTTCAGCCATAGCTGTCCAACACTGCTGTGTTCTGGGCAAAGTAACAGCTCACTTTATAGCAGGACTGTGTAATGCTCTCTTCATGCCCATCCCCTTTCTTTCTCCTCACAGTCTGTTTCCCATCCACCTCTGCCCCCTTACACCTCCTTTCTTCCCTACCACGTAGCACAACTCACTTCCTTACACTGCTCCTCCACTTTTGCACTTTAAAAGAACGCTACTTCAAAAGTGTCATTTAATAATGAAGTTCTGTGAGCCACAAAGATCACCTATAGAACCTATACACGAGTGCTAAGGGAGGTGAAAATTAACACGACTTACAGGGGATCCAATACAACACTCTTACCATTCATTCCTGTCCTGCCCTTGAAACCATTTACAGCTAAGTGTAGTATATCTCTGAATCAGCCTGGCTGACTGTGCTGCCATTTTCATCATGATGTGCAGCTGCCTCTAGCTGCTTTCTTGTTCTCGAGTCTACAGGGAACATAGCTTCCACATGTTGCTTACAGAGGATGGTAATGAGAACAATGGAGGGTGAGACGTGCGGGGAAGAGGCAGAAAGAGGTGGTTTGAATGTTTTTTTGGTCCCTGAATTCTTTGGCACCCCACTAAAAAAAGATGACACATCTCATTGGGGTTTACAGTGATATAACTTTTTTTTTTTCACAAAAAATGGAGAAACATTTTCCTAACATGTCGGTATACAGCCTTTCAAGACTTTCAAATTGCATGCAGTACATGCACCAAAGTCCATTTTTGCAGTGGAAGTTGAGGTTGACGAAAGGGTCAAACAATCATGGGACTTTGGTCAGGTCCCCATGACTTTACATCAAGGAGACCTGAGTATGTGTTCTGTAAAAATGAACATAGGTTAACAGATGAGACATATTTAACTTACATCACATTCACAACATCACTGTTTCTTAAACCTGACCAAGTACTTTTGTTGCTAAACCTAAACCTAAACAAATGATTTTTACATGTTTTTCTTTTGTTATCATGATGACAAAGGTCACAATACGTTGTATCGGTTCTACACAGAAGTTAATGGGAAGGATTGTTGTATCACTTGTGCACAAAATTGAACATTAATTTGCAAGTGTAAAGTTGTCTCAATTGTAGGCAGATTAATGATACTGGGTTGCAGCTTAACTCCACTTTTCACTTTATATATCAAATACGTTCAGTGGGCTGGAAAACATTAAGATATTTGATGTCTCGGTAGCCTCTGGGCCTAACATAGTAAATATAATTGCAATGTCGGTTGTAGTAAGGATGTTTTCCCCCATGTCTCTTAATAAGGCAAATATTTCCTTGAAAAGAAAAAAAAAATACTCATGAAATCATGTCTGTTATGATTTCCAATAGTGACAAGGCACCACAGTGAAGCTGTCCACTGACGACTTCACATAATCTACTCATGCGGCATGATTCACATTCTCTGTTCGTCTCTATCAGCTCAGAATGTTCCAACCACCTATTTTCTCCAAATTATGGCCAATGCGCTGCTTCTGTTGGCTGCATGCAACCAATGTAAGCAAATACAGTCACACCACATCTGAGCTCATTATTTACATAAAAGAAAAACACAGCATCATCAGAAAGGTGGGGCTCCTCTGAAAGCATATAACAATGGACCACCATCATTGCATTTCAATCAGGGCATTTGGTATATGCAATGCAATTTTAGCTGATAGAATAGGCGGAAAATGCTAGCAAGGAATTCTGCGGAAACCCTTGTGTATCTCCATGTTTGCCTCAGCAACACGTTCCACCTCACCTGCTCCTTTCATGGAAAGAAATAATAATTGCAGAACCAATTGAGAACCTGGAGAACCATGTGTGGAACATCAATGTCCTTTGTGTAGTGCTGGTACATCAAGCATGTAAGAGCTGCGCAGTTCACTTCAAAGAGCCACTGTAAAACCATAACTCATTGTGTGTGTAAAGATGGGTGGAGGTCGCCTTTGTGCTCACAAAGTACATATTAACAATCTTTCATCTGTCTTGTAAAATAAACCAGATGCTGCAGCTGAGGAACATAATACACACTGGGCTGATATTAGAGTCAGCTATAGTGTGAAGTTAACTCATGAAATTCATTAAAATATCCCTCATGTACATTGGGTAAAGTTGGCCTCTAAACAAATGAAAGCATTTGCATTGATATAATTATTCTCCTCAATGGTGTCTAAACATGATTCCCCATGACTGATCTACATGCATGCTGTAGTCCCTGCTGGCCTATAAAGCTCATTGGCTACTGAAAATAAAGCTGTTTCCCATCGATTCCTCTGCTGTTCCCACCAGTATGTAGCAATGTGACAAAAACACGTAGTCATGGAAAACCTGTGCAGGCTGTTAAATACATTATTGATGAAGATGCATGAGAGAAACAGAGAAAGAGAGGATTTAGTCATCTGTCTTGTTCCATTGTTCGTTATGGTTATCTTCACACAGCCCAGTCACCAGGACAAAATGTTGGCAGTTAACGTTTCTGCAAACCACCGATACGTCAAAAGTTTGGCCCAATATTTGGAATGTGACGTTTACATTATATGCTTATAAGGTGACTTTCACATCCCAAGGTGGAGGTGAAAGTGGTGGCTTTATTACAAGCCACAAGGCTGCCAAGTGGGAGACCGCAGTACGAGCCAGTAGTGACATTTCCCACCGTTTTTGTGGCAACTACAGCAAGCATTTTAAGCCAAACCATGATGTTTTCCTATATTAAACCAAGTGGTTTTTGTGCCTAAATTGTAACAGAGCATAAGCACAGCACTGAGACAAGAGTGAAATTGAAAATTGAACCTAAACAACCATCAAGTTGGTGGTTTTACAGAAACATACCTAACTAACATTTATGTTGTCGATTGGATTGCTTTAGAGCACAGCGTTGCAACGCCCAGGATAGATTGCCGGTGACTTGTTTTGGTGAAACATTTGCATGTGGGGAGGCCAGTCCTGGCATTAAAATGTCCTACTCTCCACAATAAAAGGGAACAGAAACTAGCTTGCTTATGTTTGTATCACTAACAATCAGGTGAGGGTAACTTGCCATTTTAGTTTGGTTGCTGAAATAGTTGAATTAGACTATAGTTATAGTGACAGTCAGTAAACTATGGTGATGCTGCTTTTAGAGCCATGTGATGCAATGTGGAAACTCTGAATGTGGTTGCCATTTGTCAGCAGTTGCTATTTGCCCAGCTTGGTCGCAATTTATGTAGAAATTATTGTTTCCTATTTTTTAATTTCTCATGTCAGCGCTGGAAAAGTGCAGAGTTTTCCCAACCGAGGCATTTCAACACCTCTACCCAGGCACAGAACCACAGAAGTGGTAACATGTCACATACAGCATGTAATAACAGTATGAAATAATAAACATCAAGAGCAATTTCCTGTGTAAGCAGCAAGTATTAATGCTAAGCTTTTTCAGTAACTGCATGTATATAGTCAGATTTATTCATTTTGGAGTCTGCTTTCGGTTGACCTGAACTCCTGATGTAATACTGTATATATTCGAGCTCAGTGCTTAAATTCAGAATTCCCCTCCATAGACAACTCCATGGGAAACAGCCAGTAACAATGTTGGCAGTTCTCTGGTCTCTAATTATTTCCCCATGCTATATGTACACCCCTCGAATGTAAAGAAACAGCAGCTCGACTTGGGTTAAATCAAACAGAAACTCTACACATTGACCACATTTTGATTGATTTCACATCTACAGGAGTGAGTGAAAAAAGAGAGGGTTGCACAGCATGTGACGCCAGGAAATGGATCATGGTATCCTATCTGTAACATAAAGCTGATTCAGCAGAGACTGAGGTCATGGCTGTGCCAGTCTTTTAAGTCACTCTCAGCATGAGCTGATTCGCTTTGAGGGAGGCCCAGAATTGCTTTCAGCAACGAGAGGATCCCAGTGGGCTTCAGTAAGATTACATAACCCAGTAGTCCAGCCATCTACTACGCCATCAGGGCTATATGCATCTCCTGTTTCCAGTTAGCAGAGGAGGTAAAACTTAAACAGATAACATATGGATAAAAATACATAATGATATAAAGAATAAACTTCACCAGCTGCGTCAGTAAGGGCTGGTAACATTTTCACCTTGCGAGTGTGTGTGTGTGTGTGTGTGTGTGTGTGTGTGTGTGTGTGTGTGTGTTGGTGGGTGAGTCATGACAAAATGTGACACCTACTGTAACAGGAGACATCAAAGAAGCAGTTTTGTGTACTTTGACAGGTGATTATATGTCTGTCTGTTGACAGATTTTTATTAATGATATAGTGTCAAAACCATGCAAGATTCAGTAATGACTACTGTATAGTCATGGTTCCAATGGGCGCTGCGCCTGGTGTGATTGCACTGCAGAACGGTCTCTGGTTAAAAACTGCTGACAACTGAAAATGTAAGAGCACAATAGATATGATGGAAATCTTCTTAAAGTGTAAAGAAATGACAGAAAGCCAATGTCTGAGATCGATGTTCTGTCCTTTCATAGATTTGGCATGGACTCATTGTGCACAAAAGAGCACGAAACCTATGGACACATAAGTAAATGATTTGCAGAACATTTTGTCTCTTGCACATGTTTGGCATTGTCTTGAAAGGCCATTGATGCAAACTAAACAACCGCTTCTATACTGCGCTGCTGCAAATGATTCCGCTCAACACTGACCCATTGTTAGAAAAAACAGGGAGAACACATTTGGTACCACTTATGTCGGAGGGGTCCCATATGCTTCCTCAAGCATTTAAGGCTGCAAGGAGGGACACCTGAGAATTGTCCTTATCTGATAATGTTTTAGAGCAGAACAGGGTATAAACATTTTTATCAACCAATTCCATTTTCTCTGAAGTCTGAAACATAACCAGTGTGGAGTTGTACTTCCTTGTTCCAGCAAATCAAATCGTACAATCCATCAAGAGCTCTTCCTGGCCCATTGCCTCTCCCTGTGCAGTAATGGCCTCTGTCCATTGTCTGGGTATCTACACACAAGCAAGTGAGCAATGCAAATTCACCACTGACTCACTGTTTATATCTATAATGTTTATGTAGCTTACTTTAATTGTTGTGGTTGCTGACATGCTGTGCATTTCTTTATTCTTCTCAGCTTCCCATACAAGTCACATGCGTGATCCATATGCTGGAAAATATAACTAGACTTGGCATGGTAGTACTTCCGAACATGGAATAATCCAGTCATACAGAGCCTCCCATATTAACTTCATGGGTGTGTTGACAGTGTACAGAATCTGCATGTGACGCATAACTCGAAAACTGAACCCTCCAAAGGATGGACACTGTCATGTTGTTGAGGTACAGGCAGCTGGTTCACATAATGCCCACCTAATGACAGCCTGCAGATATCATGCTGCAGGATTTTGTAAAGGCACTGGGATAGTTCTTATTTGTTCTTTAATCTTGATATAAACATAAAGCATGAGTGGATTGTTTCTTTACTGGAAAAATAATAAATGTACAATCTATTGTCTGAGCCCACTTATCCTGTGCAGGGCCACAGGGGGTTGAGGCATCTCCCTGCTCATACTTGGCAAGATGCGTGGTACAACCTGGACAGAGTGTAAACAGCAAACGATTCAATCTCATATTCAGACTTCTAATGAAGAGTATTCAGTTCACCTGTAGGCAGCAACTGGAGCACCTGTATTAAAGGTATAATTTGTAATGTAATCAGGTCAAAATTACCATAACTTGCAATGAGAATGATGTTAAGATAAAGTAAGTGACTTTGTAAAAAGCATACAGGAAGTGGTATTTGTGAATAAGAATAATTGTGATCGTTCACTGGTTGAGGTGGTTGATTGACAAGCATGCAGAAACAGGAAGTAAGAGCCTCAGCTAAATTTTGTTGCTTGACTGATTTAATCTCAGGCATGTAGTCGCTGTCTCAGACTTTCTCCTCGTGAGTCTGTGTCAGGATACTCATGCTACATGATTCTGTGAGCAGCTAAAGATATTTTTACTCTAAGTGTGTCGTATGGTTGTTCACAAGTGTGCATTAGCTCCACATGTTTATGTTAGCTCATTAACCTACCGAGTGTATGTTGTTAGCTTTCATTAGCAAATGGTGAATGGATTGTTACCCACTGTATGGCTAACCCAGCTAACGTCTCTTATCTGATGTGAAAAACCTGTAGATTTATCAGAGACTGCTTTGAGCTGACACTACAGTATCAAGTCAACGGTTATTGTTCACTGGACTTCACTGAAGTGATGAAGCTGTTGCTGGACACCTGTGTGCCATCTTGTTCATCACCGAGACTGAGAGACTGGTTAAAGCTGCCATGGTTGACCATGGTTGCTGTGGACACCTGCCTGCCCTTTTGTTCATCCAAGAGACTGGTAAACCTGCAGCCTGGACTCAGAACGCTGAAAAAAGATACCACACTTTTATTTTTGCTCATTTGAGTGAACTGGCCAAAGGTTTTGGGCCTCACCGCTCCCAAGCCTCATATCAGGTCTGAAACAGGGGTTTCTTTATTTTTATGCTACTATATGCCAATTTGCATATCATGCAGAGAGAGGGGTTGAAGATGCACTGCTGACTTTGACAAACAACATATATGAGCACCTTGAACAGGCAAAGAGTCTTGTCAAGATTGTGTTCATAGACTTCAGCAGTGACTTCAGTACAATCCAACCCCACCTGATGGTAAAGAAATTGGTACACCTTGGGGTAAATCCAAGTAGTTTTGTGGATTTATGACTTTTTGACTAATCGCTGTCAACAAGTCAAATTCAATTCACGTGTCTCATCCTTAAAAGCCAAAAACACAGTGGCACCACAAGGGTGCATTCTGTCCCCTATTCTATACACCTGATACACCAATAGCTGTCAAGCAACCTCCTCAGACCACTTATTTTAAATATGCTGATGACACAGCATTAGTGGGTTTTTCAAAGTCTAACACTGCATCCCTAGAGGGTTTTGAAAGGGAGATGCAGGGTTTTATTAAATGGTGTACAGACAATTCCCTTGTGGTTAATGCGAAGAAAACAAAAGAGATTGTCATAGATTTTAATAAAAAGGGAATTATAGTTCCGCCCTCAAATATTAACGGTGAATTGGTAGAGCGAGTCTCAATATACACATATTTGGGTGTTGAAATTGACAACAAACTGACATTCAATGAATGGGCACAAAATAAGACCAAAAAATTGCAGAAGAGGATGTTTTTTCTTAGGAAACTAAGAAAGCTGCATTCTTCAGATGTTTTACAAAACTCTCTTGCAGAGTGTCTTATCCTTTGGCCTTATTTGTGCCTTTGGAAACATGTATATATATAAATAGCCAGTAGGATCATTGGAGTTGATCAGGTATCTGTAGCTCAATTGTACAATGACCTCAGTTTAAAAAAGACAGATCAAATCCTAAATGACTCAACCCACCCTCTTCACCTGACATTTTTTAGAAGTAACAGGTCAAGTGGCAGAATCCTGCAGAGAAAAATTAGGAGCACTTTAAACTACTCCATATGAGCATTCAACTATTTTTATTTATTCATACATGTTTCCTCAATGTTCCTACTGTTTTGTCTGTCTTGTTCTTGTTTTTTTTTCTCTTAATACTTTGTATTTATGTTTTTCTTTTCTTTTTAATGCTATACAGTATATAGCAATGGAAGGTGCAATGGTGACCACATGAATTTCCCACTTGACCTTGACCTTGATATGCCAGTTTATATAAACAAGTGTGAGTCCACCGACTTTACTGTGCACTTGAGTTAAAGGTGACTTGAATTTTGGTTATATTGTGTGTCTCAACTGAAGGGGAAATATTACTGTGACATCCAAATTGTTGAAAGTTGAAAAAATTGTTGTTTTATTATTATTTCATTTTGTTTATTTTTGAAACATTAAAATTAGCACAAGAGAAATATAACAACATTACCTTAGCATTCATAATTAGAAGCTAAGTGATTTAAAGGACTCCAAAGGCTACAAAACAACAGGACGCAGCCTAATCACTTATTTCTACTCATTATATTCTTGGCTGTAGCCATCTTTGACTATATCGATTAGCTGCCATTGGCAATTAGCTCAATTAGTGGTCTAGCGAAGTGACCTCAGCTTGACTGGGCTCGGCCACCTCCCAGTGAACACTGCTGGACACAAGCCTGGAAATGAACACAGCCTTTGAGGCCAACGGATACCAGTTTAAAGACAGGAGGTACAGAGGTGATTTACACTGCTCCAATCAGGACTATGATTCCAGGGACGAGAAGACACAGCAGGCGGTGACAGAAGAGATGAGCTGCATGCAGAGGAGCGAGATAGAGTGACATCAGCAACAAGTGAAAATATTAGGAGCTGGAATATTTTTACATCTCACTGGGTGAATTGAGGATTTATTTTTACCAGACCAGAGGTGATTGTGAAAAGACAAAATGAGACTTTTTTGGTGAGTTATTTGGTTTATGCCAAGTTTGAATGAAATGTGTTTTACATGGTAATTAGGCTCTCTTAGTTTTGTAAAAGAAAGAAACTTGAATTAAGACGTGTACAGTTGTATTTTTCTGTTTAGTAAGGTCTCCTTTCTTGATATTTTGTGACTTAATTTTGTTTTCTTATTAGACTTATAAGAAGTCACAAATTTGCCACTACAACAGCTTCCTGCTGAAACTAGAGGGGCTATCAGTCTACCCGCCTCTTATGGTGCAAATTGGTATTATGAGGCAGGACGGGCCTCTTGGTTAGCCTGCTAACTTCAGTAGATATCTCCACAGCACAATACATAGACATCCATGACATAACGTCAACAATGTTGCGTCTTTATATTGTATTGATAATGTTTTTTTTTTCTCTTTTTTTGATGTTTACATCATACATACTACAATTTGGCCATATCTTACATGTTGCTCCTTTGAACCCTCGCAGATACAGGAAGAGCAACTACACAACTACAACTACACAACAACGCTCCATATGGCAGATTCAAACCAAGGACTTGTTCCTGTGAGCTGACTGTGCCAAACCAATACATAACCCTTTAATAAACATAAACCCAAATGTGAAATAAACACAGGTTCTAAACATAAACCACACTTTATTTAATGTGTCACGAACTAAAAGTGTAATGACAGGATAATGAATTACAGTAATCATACCTTTAATTGAATCCCACAGAATACTTCCTCTCAATACAAGCAAACAACTATTAATGTGCCCTGGCCTCTACTGGTCTAATAGGGGCACAACACTTAATTAGCTGAGTCAACTCACAGATTGGAGACAAAACTGACATCATCAGTGGCCCACTCTATAAATTATCATTATTATGCTGACTGACTGATGATTCAGTGGTTTTGCTGTGGTTCAGTATTTTCACAGCTCAATTGTGGCTTATAAAGTTCCCCCTTACTAATCCTGCAGCATTAACAGCGTGTTGCCTGTTTTCAAACAGAGAGAAAGATCCCTTTTTCCTTTTCCTCTGGCTCTCTGCTCAGTTTTTTGTGAGCTATAACTTGAAGCATTCCTAGAAATATAAAACGAGACTTGGATACACATAAAAAGTCTCACAAGATGTTCTGTTGATTGTAAAACCACGAGGAGAATGAAAATGATAATAAAACCACAGGAGAGAAACTTGGAGAGAAACTCTCTGAAAGACAAAAGAAAAATTATACAACTTATGTGCTCATTAGGTTGGTCGGTTCCAGTGCCAGAGACAAAAAAAGAGACAAAAATTGATAAACCCTGGTTAGAGAAGCACATCTTCATTGAGCTTAAACTGGCAGTAGAAAGTTTTAACATATCATTATAAAGTGAATGTTGATTGCACAATGTAATATCGCCTTCTCCATAGTTTGATTGACATTTTGTTCTCTGTTTTTCCTGCTTGCTACTCTAAAGAGAATAAATAGTTATCCAGTAACAGTAATACCACTTTAAAACACTAAAGGGGGTAAAACGAGTTAACTTATCAGTCTGAAGTAAATATTACTGTACAGTGTTATGGCTGAAATTACAACATCTGCATATAGATTGGTTCTGTATAAACAAACCTCGCTTCACTCTGCTATTTGGGATATCACTGGGCTCAATTTTTCCCAGAAAAACACAGGTTGAATTATGACACAAAGGAAGTGCAACCAAAACAGGAAAAGTGTTTTCCCCGGTCACAATCTGCTGATCACGGTGTAACAACTAGAATAACTGTGGAAACTTTGCATTGCAAAGTAAAAGAACACTGCTGCTGAAGGAGGCAAAGGGGGAGGGTGACAGACACTGAGGTAAAACAAGAGTGAACAGATGGGCATTCACTCGATGGAGCGCCGGTGTTGTGTCAAAGTCTGTTCCCCAGTTGATATGTGTCCTCTTTCCACTGGGACTTGAGATGGTTCAAAGCCGACATTCTTTCTACTAGATCAGTGAGTAACAGAATTTAACTTTGACTTATTTAAAGTATCACCACGGGGAAATGCTGAGAGGGGGAACGTTTAATGTATAAATGTTCCACAGAATCCAAAGCTCCATTCACCCGGAAAATGCTGTACTGCCCTTCTGAACCAGCATTAAACAGTATTTCACATGTAATTTCCAAAGCTCCTACAGAATGAAAACAGTGGCTATCCTCTGTTTATGTTTGGACGCAACTCAATAAAACCTTCTTTTTTCAGAATTTAACTAGCATAGCACTGTTCCTCACTTCTGCGACCTGCCCTGAAGGTGCAGTAAATGCGGTCCAAAATGACACTTGAGAATGTGTTGTAATTCCTTCAAACAGCCTCGCTCAGGGGTTTCCTAATGCACACTGCAGCGCCCCTGTTGGGTAATTGTCTGGTGAATTATTTATTTTGTGTCACTACTGTATATACTGTAGTTCTCTAAATGGCCCTCATGATCTCTAGCTGCCAGGTCAACTTGAGTGCCACAGCCCCGAACACACACAACATATTAGCTAATGCTCACTACCAAAGCAGCTCTGAGGACTCTCTAATGGTATAATGATGTTAACAATATAGCATGCCTAACACAATGACTATCTCAAAGCCTTTATCCCAGTTGTCTGTTTGCGTGGCCTCTAGCTCCGGTTAATGACTGGATGATGCAGTAATGGCTGATGTCATTAAACACTGTGCATTAACACAACTAACACTGAGTCATGCTGATAAAGACCACGCTGATTACTGCAGACCCTCAGAGGGGCCTGTAAGTTGACACAATGTGGATGGTGTAACGTTGTGTAATCAATTTAATGCTAATCGCTGGCAGTCTTCAGAGAGCAGCATGAGCCAATGTACTGATAGAAAACACGTGAAATAAATCCTGGCAGTGGGACTGTTCTTCTTGATCATGTTCATCTTGACTCCCTATAAGATGAGGAAATGATGACGGAAAAAGAAGGATAATAAAATATACAGCACGTATTGTTGTCGGTCCCACAGTATGTGCTGTCATATAAGATACATTGCAAACCCCAGCAGAGGATGAGAATCATATAGTTGGCACTTAAATGCATGCAGCTGTGCTCTTTGTCAATGTCTTCTTCTGTCCTCTAACTTATGTAATTATGCAGCTGCCTGCATGAATAGCTAGTCGCCTTCCTCTACTGGAAATGTTTTGTGAATATATAATGAAATAGAATAAAGACTGATATATACTCTGGAATAAGTGATGAACCATAAGAGATAGTAAACGTAAACCTGGGGCATAAAGAGTAGATATGTTTTATTGCCTTTGCATGGTGATAAAACAGCTTCACTGACATTTTTAGTGTTTCTGTGGAGGAAAACTTGCCTCGAACATCATCCTGTGAGAGCGAAGCTGCAGTCTGGGAGTTAGAAGGCATATAAAACATATGGTGTGGCAGTGCAATGACCACTGACCCTTTATATTTACATTGTGTTCTTTGTTAAACAGGAGAGAAAACCACTGTCACACAGCCAGTCTTCTTTCTTTCTTTCTGCTGATTCTGTGCTGCCACTGTCTGTTGTCTGAAAATAAGAAAAAACAGAACCACTCATTTTTGACTACATACATGGCAGTTGACAGTAAGCAGACTATAGATAAGTTCACATTTTTTTATACATTTCTAACATTGATTTTAACATACAGCAATTAGGCTTATTTTCAATTGATTAACCATACCATTGTCGATCCTTTTCCGGCAAAAGGAAACTGCATTCTTGAGTGTACTCAAGTGACAACAGTATTAGATGCTCGCTGTGTTGCTGAAATGAAATATGGCATTTATGGCATATGTCAGATTCCAGCTTAAACCCCAGTGTAATTTCTTGGGTAAATTCCCCGCGTAGCTTGTGGCACATCTGCAGCTGGGTGAGGACAAGATGGATCGCTGGATTGACAGCTCACAAAACACCCACAGAAAAGCTCTGCAAGGCTCCACGACTGCACAGACAGGCTGCAGCGCAAACATAGACGTGCACACCGAGACACATTCACACAAATCAATGGATGGATTTAACATGTGTGTGCACACAAACACACACGGACAAACACACACTTTTCACTGACACCGTTTAACCCTCTGTTCTGCTATGTGCTAATAAGGAAAGAAACTGAATTTTCAAGTGTATGTTTTTACTGTTTATTAACAGGAAAAACATCATCTTAACTCATCATCAAAATCATCTTAACTCACCTTCATGCACACATACTGAACATGCACAAAGCACACGTGACTGGGGTTTAACTGTGACACAGCCCATAAAGACTGTGTGGATTCAGCTGTGCACCAACTCGAGGCAGAAGACATGCGGTGCAGTTTTATAAGCAATGAGAGAATTTGACATCACAGTAACGCCCATCACACAGAAATGGCACGTGTGCGCTAAGCCACTGGGAACTGCTGTACAGACTTCAGTCAAAATCTTTCCAACTATTAATCAGCTCACTTCATCAACAAGTAAGAATATGCTTGTTTGTATACACTGAATGTATCGTGCATATCATTCATAGAAATGTGTTCTTATCTAATCAAGTTGATATTTGAAGCTGGCATTCACAAAAACAGACAAAAACATAGCAGAGAGAAGTCGAGAACAAATGAGTACCAGCTTTGAAAGTGTGTGTGACATGTTCACATTAAATACCAAATGTTACCCTGAGGAAGTGACTTAATCATGATAATTGGAAGCAAACTTCAAAACAAATGCACAGAGTTCAAAAAGAGACCCTCCCCTGCTTCCTCTGTGAATGTAATGACTCTCCTTCACACTCCCCAGGCACAATGTGACATTCATACCAATCAGACTCACTCTGTCTGGCTTTCTTCCGATTTCTGCCACCCGCCCTTTGCATTTTTATTTTGTGTTATTTCCAGGTTTTCAAAAGGAGCTTCTTGTAATAATGTGCTCATGAAGAGAAACACTTCCAGTCATTGTGAAAAGGAAATAATAAATAAGAATATGGATATCCTCTTTTCCTGTTACATACCTATTAAGTGAAAAGAAAAAAAGGCACTGTAAAAGGGACACTGCTAAATTGTCAGTGGATCTGAGCCTTAACAAGGATCTTTGGCAGAACAATCCTGTAGGCCACAAGGTTGTTTCTCAACATGACAATGAAAACAGCATCAGCAACAACAGTTTATAGTGCACCACCAAAAAAATAGACGTTTCTGTAATACTGTATGTGCCGGCGCTGTGCAGTAGACTCATGACAAATGAGGGGACATTGAGTGGAATCCAGGTGACATTCTTTGGCTGACTGCCTTTTCTCTGCCCACCCAGGGGAGTAATTTCACACTGTTGAGAGGCTCCTGCACACATTTTTCAAACAGAGGGAGGAAGAAGCTAGAATGGATGGTAACATTTGATTTCCCATGTGTGCACCTGATGATAGGTCCGGCTTTGAGGAGTTCCATGGATTATAAAACTCTGGAGTTTTCTGAAAACAGCTTCCCAAGGTGAAATGAACTCTCTCTATAAGCAAAAAGCAGGCAAAGAGCACATCTGGTATGTTAGTTTAAAAATGAATCTCAAAAGCACTTCTCTTTTGTTTTTGCCCTTTCGTTTTGCTTCCCTACTTCTTTCTCTCTCCTTAGACGATTTGGGAAAAGTGGGGAGAGACGATAGAATACATGGCAGAAGTCTCTGATATAGGGACAACAGCAACCCTATCTTTTTCTGGGTGAATTCTCATAAGGATTATCTGTGGTTACGCTTCTATTTTTTGACAGGTCGATTGAACGTCGCTAGCTTGTTTTCTCTCCTAAGATAGGACCCAGAGCAATGGAAAATACTTTGTCTGCTATCATCAAAGGCCACAATAATCCCCTGTGCTGAAATATAATATATAGCTACTGTCATAGAAAAGCGAAGAAAAAGCAAGTGGACATGAGAGGAATACAAGAGCAAAAAGCAGCAGAGAAGATTTTTAAGGCTTCAGAGTTAAACCGTAAAACAACAGAGTGGTCTGAACTGAATGTAATTATTTTTTCTATACTTTTACTACATGTACAATCATATACAAAAGTGTTCCTATATGATCAAAGCTCAACCATTAACATATATAATACCAGAATATCATTTCTGCTGACCAAAGAAAATTGTAGTTTGTAGACTGTGAAGTAGCCCCTCTGAGCCACCCTCATATGGAGAAATGCCCCGGGCAGAGAAGCTGCTGAAAATGAGCTGGTGTTAGAACCCTTTAAACCTCGCTCTAACTACCACTCAAGTTTCAGCTCAGCGTGTTTGCTCCCACACTAATTTATATCTGTCAGTGTGCGAGGTAATAGAGCAGAGAAATACCAGGGCTACGGTGTGGGACAGGTTTAGTGAATGAGCCGTTCTATTCATATTTGCTTGGGGTCAAAAGTCAAACACAAACATTTTGAAGTTGCATGTTGCGTGCAAAGTGGTGTGACAATTAGAAATAATCATGAGTGGGGGGAAATTGTAGTTAATTGCTCTTATTAAACAGGTCATTATAAGAATCCTAATGCCATCAAACTAGAACTCATTTGCATATTTTTGCACAAAACTTCTCAAAATGACACAATGAGCCATCTCTAGTCTGTTATAATACATTGAAATCTACGTTGCAATAAAAGCTGTGTGGCGGCAGCACTGTGTATATACACTAACTTACGTGCTCCTCAAGGTGGAGTTAAAAATTGTTTACCTATATTTTATTCAGTGGCGGACTCGGGATGTTTAAGGGGCAAGGGAGGAAAAAATAAAGTATAAGGTGGGGCACCATAGAGGACACTTGGCAGAAGTCTCATGAGTATAACACTGATCAAAAATGTTAGGCGGGCCAAACAGAATGTGTTAAAGATACAGCCTACCATAACTTATGAGATCTCTTGAACTTGTTTTTCTTGACAACCTGATTTCTACAATTCACTTTGCTCAAATTTCTGTCAACTGGCCAAGTTTATTCTATTATTTATAGCTTTGGTGGGAATACACAATAATATTTCAGCACACCAGCAGAATTTCATTGCACACATCAAACCATTCATCAATTTCTACTGGACCGTCTCTGTGTGACAGGCTTTGTTTTGGTATTGGTAACATGATCTACATATAAAATTTTAACTTTACTGCCTGCACAATCTTCTATAGCTGTCGAGTTTTGCAATCCATTTTTGGCATTTGCAGACCAGCCCAGTCACGTACAAAGTCTAAGTCCAAAGTTACCAGAGTTTGCTACCATTCAAACAAAGTTTACGGCAGGTCAAAGGTCAAAGACAATCGGTAGCGATCATTGAAGGTGACAAAGCAGGAAACTCGGGTCAATATTGACTCTGTCTATGTACCGACATTCTTCCTACTGGGAGACCTGAGGCAGACAATACAAGGACAGCAGATTTCTCTGGACCTTTCATCTCCCGGTACACTACCAAGAGTATTAATGAAAGGAAGATGGGCTCAGACGGCTTCTGACAAGAAGGAAACTTGAGCCAAACTACATGAAAGGTTTCAAAAGAGGAAGAATGAGTAAATCAACTTTATCCACCTTGCAAGATGTATTCTTGTAAAAACGAAGGAATCCCTGTCACTTATTGAAGACCTACTTTGAGTAGGTTGTCACAGTGTAGACAGAGACACTTGTTCCACAGAGCAAACATTAGGTACTCTTCTTGCATGATAGGTGCGTTTGAACAGGCAGATGACAGCACAAAAAAATCACAGACATCCTGTGAGTTACATGCCACAAAGCAGCAGGAAGCAGACAGCTGTGTGAATGCAGGTAAACGTGTTTCATCCCTTCCCTCACTGATTCACCATGGGCATTGGTTTCCTACAGATGTGATGGTGACACCATTTTCACTTCCTGCAGGTCCAAACATGGGAATAACCCCAAATAAATTAAACTGTTACACCCTGACAACTTCTCTTTTTCAGCCACGCAGGATCGCGCCTGAGACGTTTCTGCTTCGGCTTGGCCTTATTGAGCTATGATTGGCTGGTCACATTGACCTCAGCACATCATCAATCACTGCCGCCTCCAGGTGCCCTGGTTTTTTCTCCCGTTATTAGTCTCTCAAGGGCCAATGCTGTGATGGATATCACCATAGGGATATCGTTCATCTCTTTGGGGGCTGGTAATGGGGTGGGACCACCTCCACATTCAGGTACTGAGACATAAGATACCATAACAGAACATTCAGGGGAGGGAAAGGGGTTAAACAATAGACCATTTAGGGCTGTATGTGTTATGATACATCAGGGACTGAGGACACGCTATTCTCCTCCTCCTTCATCGCTTACTAGAATGAGGCTCTGAAAGAAAGGCAGATATGGTAGATTCATCCAAGACAAGATATCCATTCTGCCCCATTTGTCATTCACCAAGCACCTTAACAGAGCTGCTGTGGATAATAAATAAAGTCTAAACAGCAGGTGGAGCTGTCTGTACAGTTAATGGACCCAGAACAAGGCATTTTGTTTCTTCAAAACAAAGTAGAAAACACTGCATGTTTAAACAGATTGCCTCTGCCTGAACTTACTGTATCTTTGTAGAGAAAACACCTACTATAGTACATCATACAGTATCAATATATTATCTACATTGATATCTACATTATAAATCACTGTGAAACACTCACCAGGGAAGCATCTCTAGGTAAGATGTGGTAAAGATGCCATGATCTCTGTGTGGAAACTGGGCCATGGATACAAGAGATAGTGTTATAATAAAGAGATTTAGAGTAAACAATTCAACATTGGATCTTGTTATATACAAATATGCAAAACAGGGCTGTACCAGCTGTAGCTCTCATAGTATGTATCCATATATGTGCTGTTTGAATTAAACTGAATTGTCCTGACATCAGATCTTCATTCGTTTTGTCAGGATGGTTGTAGTTTCCCTTTCCTCCCACAGGCATTTTAACATCCATGTTCAGTAATGTAATTAGGTGCAGTGTGACCCAGTGAACAGCAGATGGCACCAGCGGTCACATCATGCTCCAGCTGTACTTTCCCCCTCTTTATTCAAATGAGCTTGAGTAAGGAGGTGGGTTGAAATGTGGTAGGTGGATGCAATCACTGCACTCTTTATGCTCCTAATGTATGTGCATCATCTCTCTCCTGACCTTTTACACCATAAAATCTCATTTTCTGCATCTTTTTAAATAAAACAAAATACAATATGTGTATTCTGAACAGTTTCTTTGATACCTGTAGTTCATGCCTGTTCTCACAGGAATACAATTTACAACACATCAAAGACGCATGAGAACAAGAGAGGGCTGGGTGGAGGGGAGGACTGTATACTATATACCCACCAATAACACCCACCACGTATCGCATTGCATAATATTACACTTGGGTGTCTCATTAATTATTACATGTGTGCAGTAACATTGCTGCAAGAAGGTCAGAGTATGATGGCATACACTGAATATGCACTCCAACAGATCTTCAGATTGTGTGCTTATTGCTGAGGCTCAGCTTTTGAGTTGTGCAACAAAGATGCAGATTTTTGTTTGTTCTGTTTTTTTGAGTATTTTTTCAGAAAATACCAAATGCAAACCGTGATGAAAAGTAACTCAAATACTGTAACATACAGTTTTGAGGTACTTGTGCTTTACTTGAGTATTTTTTACTTTAAACTACATTTCTAGGAGAAGTATTGTATGATTTGCTCCACTACATCAGTCTAGTTACCAGTAACTGTGCATATCAGAATTTTTACAAACAAAACACATGATCAGCTTCTAAAAGATGTCGTAGGGATAACTACAAAGATAACAATCCATATTGTTACTTGAACGTTTGATACATTCAGCACATATTGTTGCAAATACTTTGACACAAAGCTACTATAAGGAACTTTGATATTTCAAAGCCTAAGACCCAGTGGCACGTGTTAACAGAAATAGTTAATCTTATGGCTGATGGTCTTGATTGCTTATATAGATCAGTACTAACCTGAGACTGTTTCACAACCAGTTAAAAACTCCTTGTACTCGGTTAAAATCATTTTTTGAATGGAAGATTTTCCTTAACAACATTGTAATGATTTTTGCATTTTAAATCCATCTGAAATCATATTTACTCATCTCCAAATCACAATCTCTCTCATGTTTTCAATGTTTCTAAATAACAAATAGTGTCTGTTTCTAAGGGAAAATAAATTCTTTGTTGAAATATCAGAAATTCTCCTTTTTCTCTCAGCCACTGCAGGGTCGTGTATGTGTTTGATTGACAGCTGCTGGTGGGCTGCGCTCTGGCAGAGGAAGTGGAGACGAAGTAAACAAACTTGTGCTGTAGCCAACAGGTCATAGAAAGTCTTTCTTTAACTGTGGTACTGAAGAGTGAGGACCACACCAGCATCTTAAGGGATTCACATGCTGTTTGATGTGCTGCAGATGAGCAGCTATTAGCAAGTTCTGAGGTCAAACTGAGGTCTGTTTGGCTGCTGGTTGAACAAGTTAAGGTGCAGGAGAAAATATGTGTTCATGTTTGTAAGTTAGATAAGACAGAGACCGTTGCAGGAAAGCTAACGTGGGATGTTATTCAACGTCGGTGGCTGTGTTGTGCAGCAGAGTGCGGTCCGGATGTTAGTCAGTGCCTATGATGGAACGCTGATGTTCCTGCTTTATGCAAATCTGGGCTAAATAGAAGCAATTTGATTGGCTGTATGGAAACAAGCTCTTAATCTATCTAGATGGAGAATTAACAGCATTCTTGCAAATTAATTTCCACATCTGTTCTCTCTCTCGAGAATGCAGGTGTGAGAGCAGATACGTAGTTGAAGTGAGTGTTAAAGTAAATGATCTGTACATTTTCTCCACCACTGCCTGCGTGTGAGTCATATATTTAAAAATACTGAATGGAAATGTTTTTGTGACAATTCCCTGAACCACAATCCAATCCACACATCAGCTCTTTCAAACTATAAAAAGAAAAGAAAAATCATATCTATTCTTATGCTCATTTTGTCTACATCTTGAATGCTGACGACCTGATAAGTAAAATCATTGAGGGATAATAGCTTTCGCCTGAATTCATTTCATTATTGTTGTGAACGGAGTAATAACTCCAACACTGTCGCTGAGTGTTGCAGAATGGCGGCTGTTGAGTGTTGGACTGAAATTTTCTTTCTCTTCTTTCATTTGATAATTTTGGATATTCATCGGGGAGCAGTGACGACACACTTGGAGGTGAAATATTGTGTTGTTCCGTCAGCGAGTCTGAAAGTGCTCCAGTGCCGTCTGGAACTAGATCCCTGCTTTTATGTCCCCTCTCTCTCTGGAGACCACACGACAAAAGACACTGCTAATGATTTTATTCGAAAAGGCAAAGATCAGTTGAATGGAAATGGACTTAATAATACTAAATGGATGAATAGGCAGAGGAGCATGAATAGCGGCTTTGGGTACAAGTCATTGGCGTTTCAAAGTAAAAATCATCTTCCAATGGAGCTTTTAATTTGAATGCTTGACAGACAGACAGATTCAAACATATAAAATCTGGAGTCTTTATGGATTCAATGTGGGTGGGGAGTTATTGAGGTGGGAGCTGATGTGTCATTTTACCTCCCAAAAACACAATTTTTATTCATGGGACAGAAACCTCAACATACACCTGAGAATGATGATGCCTTTTTTGGAGCAAGGCACCTGCCAATCTGATTAAAATATAGCCAAAACAACAGTCGTCTCCTGCCACAGCTTTTAAAACCAGGTGATTATAAATTCCATTAGTGGATCTTCCGCTGTACATGTCCCACCTGATGGTTGTGATTAGGTCCAGTGGGTCTTTGGTCAGTTTGGAAAGCATCGGGCTATGCTCAGCGTTCGCACTCTTCCCCCAAAGTCCCCCGGCTGCTCAGTCCAGCTGTGAGGTCAGTGAGCTCCAGATAAACCTCAGATGGTCTGCTCAGAGGAAATTACTTTTTTTTTTTTTCTTTTTTTGACCATGATATTAAATGTACACGGTTGGTTTGATTTTAAAGACACCCTTTCAGACTCTCACCAGTGGGCTGTGGAGAAAACACACATGGGAGAAAATACACTTTTGGTCATTTAAGTCAACATTTTCCTCCGTTTCTTGATACCTTCCGCATATTTGGACACGGAGGCTTCCCCTATGCTCATGTTGTCTTTTGTCAGGAGTTTAAGATCTTCCTTTTCACTTCCTGATCTCTTCACCTCTTGGTTTGTTTGCTGAAGAAGGAGTAAAGTAGTGTGGAGGAACTCTTTTAACTCCCCTATCACCGCCAACACACCAGCACCATCGCTGCTGCCGTCCAGCCCTGCATTATTGAACACGCTGCAGCACGGCCAGCAGGCGAGACACCAGGTCAAAGGCACAGAATCAGTTGTAGTGGACAAGCTATATTTAAATCAGGGTCAGGACTGTTCTGAGACAAGCATGCAGCACATTTCCTTTTGGTTATATTCTTTGAATGGGTCCTGTCTGCCTTTTAACATTATTGATGTTGAGTTCAGGGGCCCTAATCCCTATCAACAAGACTTAATGGGAAAACAAATTGCAAAACAGCACACCCAGATTAAAGAGCTAATGTACCTTGTTTTTTTCTCTATTAAATCATAAACTTGGACGTTAATAATGAAGAACAAAACATATGTGACACCACTATATTATGAGTTTGGCTTCTTTCCCAACATAAAAGATGATTTTCATGATTTTATTGATTTTTCTTTGTCTTGTATCTTGAGTCAGGGAAATTCGACCCCTAGAAGAAATACCTGTTTTATCGGCATTGCTGCTAGCCTGAACTATAGGCCTACAAGACGTGGATCATCAAGCATTTCCTCCTAAAGCCCCCAGAGCTGTTCTATACTTTCACACATGAGTAGGAAAACCATCCAATATCCTGCATGGGGCAGACTCCTAAAGTATCTGCACTGCACAGGTCAGCTAATGTCATACTGTGGCGTTCCTTATGTCTGATTTCTCTCAGTTCTTTCTTCCATCTGGATGTTTTATTCGACGCTTTCAGTCTTTCCAGACCATGACTTTCCAGTGGCGTGTGTGAGGCCCATACTTAAAGAACTTTAAGGTGGAAGAGGGATCAACGGGAATGCCAAGGCAATTAATCCTGTGACCTGCTCTGGGTCACAGGGAGACGTACATGGGCAGAATTTCATAATTTCTAAGAAAAATTGGCAGGAAGAGCGAGCGCGAAGGGACTCATTTATGCAGCTTTTGTCTTTCACTTACTGCCATAACTATAATTTGCCATTACTTAAAATTCTTGCAAATGTTTTGGTTTAATTAAATTTTAGATTCAAATTGATGCAAATGAAAACCTCCCATAACACACACAAAAGATCCTTCAGAATTGTGTACCATTTGTGAAATAAACATAAATGTGCCATCTGTTGAGCTTGGACCACTGGTTTGCACAGACACACACAAAAAAGGGTCGCACTGTCTTACGTTGTCCTGGAAACTCTTAGGAGGCAGCGTGCTGACTTCTCCAACAGTAAGAAAAACCTCAGCCTAAATGTTCAAGTATTTACATATGAGTCATTATCCAATCACTGCCACACACCAATGCACTAGATGATGAGGGGTTTAGTGTGGTGTACTGGGAGACACTGAGCTGGAAAGTGGGTAAGATAAGTCAGCGGGTGTTTCTGTGTGTGCGATGATACCAGCAGCAGCGACTGAGCTGTTCTGTATGACTGGAAAACCAGCTGGTGTTGGAGCTAAGATGGGGCGTTTTGGTTTTTCATCCTGTTTTTTTCTCCCAGGTGTTCCATAAGCAAAACTTTGATTCTTTTTGTCAGTCTGGTTTGCATCTGCCATCTCCAATTGAACACTGAGGTAAGAAATGGAAAGCAGACAACCAAATTAGAAAAAAATCTCACTTAGACACATTTGTTATGTGATCCAGACACATTGTGAGTAATTGGCTGGGCACAGAATAATACACAACCAATATTTGAGCACAGATTTTCTCATTGTTTAAAGAAAGTGTTTTGACAAGTAGTGCCAGGTCTTTTGTCTTCATGAGAGTTTTTCCAGTGGTTTACAAAAGAATCATGTTGGCAACTGGAGCCATGAAAATTTGAATAATGTGTTATGGCCTTGAGCATTAGGTATGGCTTCATGGAAAAACCCCACTGCAGTCTCTGAAACCATAAAAGAACAGGGTTTGATGTGTGACAATTGGGCTGAACTTTTTACAGTCACAGATGCTGAGAGCCACGATAAGGCAGTGTCTACAGAGCCTCATTTGTTGACATACAGAATTCATGGCTGGAGGCTGTGCAAATTTACCAATTATCCGTGTGTGCCATAGAGCAACACTGTTTGACTTGGATGCAATGCGTATGTTTGGCTCCACAGCACAAACTGAAAAAGGAACTCAGACAGTGCAGTCAGCACTGTGGCTAGCAGGGAACCAGCGATTTAAAAGCAGTGTGTGTACGATAAACTGGCAGTACTGCCCATCTACACTAAATAGCATAAAATTAATGATGTTCGACTCACACTGTGTAGCCAGACAGTGGAAATTATAGAAAGATATGTAGCATGGAGTTTTTTTCTGTCCAAACTAATGATACACAGCATGTGGAAAGCTTCACGGAATAAATCCACTTTTTTCTTTATAATAAGAACAGACAGACTGTAGAGTTTCAAACTCTTATTTACAGACGGAGAGAGACATTAAGAGCAATCTCTCTATTTCAAGGTCCCCTGAATGAACATCACGGCAACACTGCTCTCAAGTTTTCTAATTAACTTCTTTTGTCTTGTTACGTCTCTTTTATGTTTTCTGGTTACATTATATTTTTCTCCCTATAAGACTTTTTGGTTCAGTTGAGGCAAATTTTCTAGTAACAGTGAGAAGATATCTTTCTTAAAACAAAAATGCAGCTATAATGGTTTATGGCAGTTATGTGTTGTTGAAAAGGCAAAAATGAGATGCTATAAAATAACTTCTTTTAATGAACAGTTAAGGAAAAAAATATGCATTGTACTCAGCCATTTGGTGTTCACGACCTTGATGCAGCTGTATGTTGCAGTTGGTACGCCTGAGAGAACGCCCACGATGGTTACAGAGCCTGGATATCAGTGTATACATAATATTTCGAAAAAAGAATTAGACCTATGGCTCAGTCAGCCGAGAAAGAGAGTGAACATCAGCTGAAACTAGAATAAAAATAGAAATGGCTGAAAGAAAATGGGATAATTTAGGTTGAAGTCATCAAACTACTTTGTGTACTTGTGTGTCTGCGCTACCTGTTTTGAAGAGAAGTCCTCTACAGGTCAGAAGACTCTTTGATACAGAGAGAGTTAGTCACTCAGACAGAGCACAGGTGACAGATATGCATTATGCATGGGAGCGGAAGGGAAGGCTGGATATAAAAAGCACACTAAGATATTCACAGTTACACGTACAGTTCAACAGAGCCCTACTGTACCGATGCCTGTGCAACTTTATTAAATAGACCTAGACAAGCCCAGAGTGCAGCCAGTACCATTTCAAACACATAAGCATAAGAGAATAAACAGGTATATAAAGCATATATAGCATATATAGGACACACACATATACGTGTGAGCCTTTTATAAACAGCCATCAACCTTTCCCCACCACTTCATGCTCCTTCTCCCTCAGGCTCAGAAGGCAGTCTGAGGCTGCACTTTAGTGCCTAACGGCAAAGAACAGCTTTAAAAGGAAAGTCTCAGGTCTCTCCATCTGTTGTTGTGTTCTGGGCCAGGGTACAAGAGCTACAGTAAAATAGCTTCAGTGATCAAAAATTACAAACCTGATGTCAGCAGCAGCACAGTACACCCAGCAGTCAGCTGCTTACGTCTCCCACAGTCCCACAGAGAAGTCCTTGTGAGTTCACGTTTGCCCTCCTTTTATTTTGTGATTGATACTGCAGATAAGGAGGGTTAGCTATCCTCAGTTGGTACAGGTGCTGATGCTGTCTCTAATTAGCTGCAGAAGATTAATGTGGATGATTAATTGGCGGTAAGAGTTTGAATGTATTCCTCAGAGTCAAGTTAATTTTAATGGAAATAATTTGCGAAGCGATTTGGTCACTTGTTCACTTACGTAACATGATGCTGTAAATCAGTTCCATCATTTAACTTTATGAGTGGTGAGAAACTTTTGGCCCCATGATGTGGATCTAATCTTAAACCTGTTCCAATCAATCAATTCATATACTACCTTTTTTGCAAAAACAAGGTCGCTTGTTGTGATCACCCAACAGACAGGCCTAATTCCAGCTCATTGTTTTTGATGTAAATTTACTGTTGTGGTTAATCCCACTGTTCTCATAAACCCTGCTGTTTTCAGAGAGAAAAAGCTCTGATAAATTACCTGTCCAGCACCGAAAAGCAAACAGAGCGACTAGTCAACACAGAGCCAAAGGAAGCGAGAATTTTAGACAGTTGGTGGCCTAAAACATGACTAAATAAATGCTCATGTTGCCTTGTGTCTGCTGAATGTGTACACAATTTCGCTATCATATTCCTATTTCAACTTTATAAGGTGATCATTTTTCGCTGTCATCGATTGTATAAAACTGAAACAGAATATAAAACAGAAATGGCTTCAACATGCATTCTTTCTAATGACCAGTAGGGGGCAACTTCACTGGTTTCAAGCAAGACAAAATTATGAGAAAATGAACTCAGCAAACAGTTTCCTAACAAGTTCATGGTCTCAATCAATAGTTCAAGTATCTTCAATGTAGCATGATTTTGTAGGAACATTTTGTGAATTATTATCCCATTTAAAGTAAAATAAAAGATAAAAGAAAGTGCTTTAGGGCCATTCTGTCAATGCAGCATATTATGCTCCAGGTTCACATTTGTATATGATGCTACATACCCTGATATTCAAAGTTTCTGAATATCTTTACACTGGAAGGACGTTCTGAGAAATGCCCATGTACATGTGGACAGAACTGATCAGGATTCCCTCCACTGCTCCATCATCTCATCCAAATATGGTCACTTCTGGTTCCAAGGAAACCAATATCGCGACGGCCATGTTGCCAGTCCTGAGGCTTGAAAACAGCTGTTCACAAACCAACGAGTGATGTCCGGTTCAGTTTACAGCTTGTTCAATTAATGTTTAGCTTTAGGTGAAGAAAAACTGAAGTACTTGCGTTTACTCAGAAAGCATAACCCACCTTCCTTTTCAAAATACAATTATTTTGCATTGATAAGACAAAAAACTTTTTTGGATCTGACAAGATATGAACTGACACTTGACTGTCAGCTGAAAAGTAATATGCTGCCTCTAATAGAGGATGAGAGATAATAGAGTGTGAGTGAAGCCAGGCAGGGTGGAAATAGCTGACATGTGAAACCTATGAAGAAAGAGGCTTAGCTGAGACTCAGAAGACTCTGAACAGAGGACTAAAAAGAAAACAGAGGAGTGGGGGGCAGGAGGGTAACACACACACACACACACACACACACACACACACACACATACACACACACACACACACACTTACACACCACAAGTGGGCAAACTCCAGACTGTCTCTGTGAGGTGCTACCTACAGAAGTTAGCAACTGCTCAGAGTGCCTCATAATTAGTCTTTCAACAGGCTGGACATTGTTAATCTTAATCTGTCTCTTATCTCTGGTTCCAGACGAGGGGAATTAGTGGCCCTCACCCCGCCACTTGGCTTTTCTTCACGCCTCAGCCATTTCTCCTCATTACGGCATTACAGGACCATGTGGCCCGACGCGATACCGCAGCAGAGCACGGCTAGCTCGTTAGCCTGATTCTCATTTTGCCTGATGAATGATACGTGCCCTCTGTGGCATCGGCGACTCAGCGACATTGATTTTTCGCAACTGGAAAGGTTCTTTAATCATGTTAGGATTATAATAGAGTGCTCATTGTGCTCCTCAAGTGCACATGAGCACGAATGCATTCCTGCATTCACACAGCGAGATAAACGCACGCACACAAACTCACACTGAAATACACAAAGGGGCCGCTCACTTTCTTAAACACACTCAGGCGAGGTTTGCATTCGAAATTCCTCAAGCTTGTTTTCCCATAAGCATCCTCTGGGTTTACCTTGGCACAGTTTAAAAAGAAATGATCATTTCTATCTTATTTGCATCCGAAAGCCTTCCTAACCATCCAGATAAAGCCAATTAGCACATTGTACGCTTTTTTAAGGTCATAAACCAACTGGCATATTTATCCCCCAGTGAGAAACGGCTCCTGCCTACCATGATTCACATGTTGATGCTAGCCTACAGCGGTTTGGGAAATCTGTCTCGGCATCAGATAGTTACATAGCAGCTCATAGCCATTCCATTCACAGCACAGTAATCCCAGAACAGGCTATGCCAAAAACAAGAGATAAATAAGTAATGAGGGAGTGAGTGGAGAAAAGAACAACAGCAAGAATGGAAGAACAATATGAGAACACTGAGTGAAAAAAAGATGAAAGCGCTTGTGCATCTTATCTATGAAAGGTTTTATCCCCCTTTCGCTTCTCAATTAAAGATATAGCCCTGGTCTTGTCTCAGGAGGATGACACTTTCAGCATGGCCCTGCACAATCTGATTGCTGCTTCACTAACGTTATTTTTATGCAAATGTGGCTTTCCTTCATCTTCTTTCCCATGTCCGAATGAAACGTCTGCTATGCTGGCTGGAAAATCACCAGAAACACGTCACAACCCTTCTGAGCGTTGTCTTCACTTGCATGATACTGTAGAGGAGGTGAGCCAGAGGTATTCAGAGAAAAGCTGTTCTGATGATACAAGGAAAAAGAGGTGATGCTGTTTTTCCCATCAGATGTCTCATAAATATTTACAATGTAAACATCATAACAAGGGAATTATAGAAAACTATTACAAGCAGCAAATTCTGGCCATTATAAAATGGCTTAGCTCCCAGTTCATTGATTCATTTGAAGGGTTTACTGCATATTAAACTGCTAAAGACACAAATACCAGAGCCCACCATTGCTGAATATTAAAGCCAAATTACATTACATTACACGCTAACCCAAGATGGTAAAGATGGTAAAATCAAAAACATCAACATGTTATCATTGTGAGCATTCTGCAATGCAGACGTTAATATTCTGTTCTATTTTAAGACCTGTGCCTAAATACAGCCATACAATATCGCTAGCATGATCAACTTGTTATAACTTCAAATCCAGTCATGCTCAACCCTGTAAGCACCAAAATTGATTGTTTTTTGGGAATTTAACCATTCATTCATTCTGCATGTGGACTTAGATTATTCCAAATTTTTTAACAATGTTCAAACCCAGAGAAATCCACCAGTTTACTCAAGATAACGGTTTGTTTCATAGCATGTAGCATGTTGCTATAACTGCGGGAAAGAGTGAGGAAGGAAGTCCGCAAATGTGACAACGTAATGATAAAAAAAAGAAAACATTATTATTCATGATCCGTCCATGATTATTTGTGTCTGAGTCACATTTAATGGTGTGTTCTCCACCAGCAAAGATCAATTGTGTTTATTTGCCCCAAACAGCAAGATTACTTCACTGTACATTAGCCTTTGGCTACCAATCAAGGACACACAGAGGGTGTGTATCTATTTGTATTCAGGTCAATCACGAAACTTGCCTGAGATTCCAGTTCTCTCTCTTCTTTTCCCCTCTCCTCTCTGTAACGTTAATCATGAAGTAAAGTACATTTCCCCTCCAGCTCCAGTCAGCAGTCAACATTACAGTATATAAGCACTCAACAATGGAGGTCACCTCCGTGGATCCCTGCTGCAGTCAGGTTGATAAACAGGAGTGAAGATAAATCCACTTTTTTAAATCCTAATAGTTTAAAAGAAATCTCTGAGCTCTCCTCCCATCGGTTGCCCTCCCAACACATAACTCAGCAAATGCCTTTTGTTTTGTTTTGATAGAGCGGCAAACGGCATATTGTACTTATTGTACATTTGAACACATGCAATATAATAAAGCCTTCACATGAAAAACAATCGTATGAATATGAACTAACAATGAATATGAATAATTCATTAGTGATGTGTCCTTCAAGGAATCTAAAGAAAAAATATCAGCATAACATTTTCTTTCAGTACAATATTGTCAAATATTCAGTTTGTTAGGCAACAAAACAGACTCATCTCTGAGTGTTAGTGCTACAAAAGCAACAAGGAGAGGATGAAAAGCAACAAGTAACCAATTTACATCTCAACACCAGCCAAAGAGTCCATTTTGTGCTGGCACAGACGTTGCAAATGGCAGAGGAGAGGCTGGAACTGAAAAGGACATTTAAAATCCTTTTTCAAAAAAGTTGTGTTCCTATTACATAAAGACAGCTCTGCCTATAAAGAACAGTCAGCCCAATGAGATTATTTTGGACATCACACTTTCACATAGAGGTAACAGCTTAAGAAAGAAATCATCACTTTCACAACCATAGAGGAAGAAGTTCACAGAAAATGACACCACTCCACTGATATTCCAGTTAACATACTGCTGTTCATACTCGTGATGAGTGACTGTGATACAAAATAAATAGTGTAGTTGGAGCTGCAGACTTGTTAGCTGAAATGATTTGCCAGAGAAGCCAGACAGTGTGATAATGTGATGTCGCCCGAGGTTTGAAACCAAGTAAAAGACTTTTAAAATTAGATATGCAGAGATCATAACAAAGGAGAAGGAGATAATGATGGGTTAGAGAGAGCTGACAGTGACATTATTCACACACAAAAGAAGTATTTTGTCGTCACTCGTGTTTTCCACTTTAACAGCGAACGCCTTCATTTAGATTGATATTGACGTGATATGCTAACATTGCGCCTTACACTGTTGTGTTTTATGGAACAGAGGGGTTGCAAAGATAGGGCGAGCCACTGTAAGCATCCCAAAGGTTATTTTACTGTCCTTGTTATAAAACAAAGGCAGAGGATCCAAATGGCTCGGTAATTAAAATGTCATTAATTTGTGGTCTCTTATCAGACCTCACAGACGGCTCTTAATGCAGGCCTGCGAGGAAGATAGAGCTCACGTGTTCCCGGACAGCACCGCATGCTGCAACTGCTCTCACATCAGCTATCTCAGTAATGGGAAATATGTGGCTGCAACAGACTGCACGACGTTTTGACAATTAGCCAATTACATTTCATCTGTGTAATACTGGGACTGGTTTGCAGAAATGGTCACCTCGTGCAAATATCTCATTAAAAAAGTAAATTAGGTTTCACGATCACTAGCTTTGATGATTCATAACCTTTTCACCGCGCATCACTAACGTATGTCCGCACATAAACACAGGCACGCAGCTGTACATACATACTCATATGTATGTATATTGAGTAGGCCAGATCAGCATGCTAATTTTCAGTCGGACGTAATTTTATTCACACAATGTAAAATAACATAGAGCCACTGCTATCTCAATTTTATTAGGTGCAGCAAAGGAAGGTCCATGTAAAATTACAGGCAAGTAATCAAAAGACAGAACGATATCAGGGTTATGTCCCATGGGTGGAATGGATGATTTTACAAAATGAAACTTGTTTGAACAATTAACTCGATGAAGGTCCACGTCTGTGTTTCATGCTGCTTTAATCCACTTAAGCCCCCAGATGATGACATGTTCTCATTTTCTTCTTCCTGCCTTGTGTGAAATAAAAATAGGGCAATTCTGAGTGCAACTTTGCAGGCATGCAGCCCAGAATATCACAAACAACAACAGTCAACCAATTTTTAGTGCAGAAAATAGTGTGACTGTATGTAGAGAGAAGTAGATGTGGTGTTGAGGTTCCTGGTTGCAATATAAACAGTTTGTGTTTTAACCTTAACCACAGCATTTACAGAACGTTAAAGGTCGCTCACTGCAGCTGGATATCCTACTAGAGCACCAGCAGCTCAGACCACAACAGGCACTGCAGTTTGAGTCTGTGTTTCAACATTTGTAAGTGTCAAACAACTGGAGGTTTTTGACGAGGGACCACAGCGTTTCCACATTTGTAAGCATGACACCACTGGATATTTTTAAGGAGACTTTTTTAAGGAGACTTTTTTAAGGATAACTTCCAGTCGTGTTTGTGCAAACAAAATCGGATGTTTTGAACAAGACTTCTGGACATCCCCAGCCATGTTTGTGATGACCAAAACAGGTAAGGTAACAGGGTTTTTGTGATTTAACCTAAAGAATCGTAAAGGTCCAATATGAAGAAATTTTAACTTATCTGTGGTTTTGCAGAACTTTTTTTTTACTTACTTTGCCAACATGTATTCTTCCTGACGGGTTGTCTTTCCCTGACCTGCGGTATTATAGTTCCCATGTCCAGATACTGTAGAAAACATTATTATGAAGAAGCATTGATGTCTTGTGCCAATGAGGGTTTTTCAGAATTCCCCAAGATATACACACTGTATCTGACTATTAAAATATTATTTCAGTTTTAATGGTCTAATGGTTTATTGGTAAAAGATTCTTCTCATATACCCCAGTGACTGAGTTGTCCACTTACAGATACAGACAGAATAGTGCTTATACTGTTTTGTCTATCAGCCTCTAACTAAGCACTGGCTCACCAGGATGAAATGTATCCTTGTTAGCTGAGCTGCCGCCTGCAAAAAGAACAGACTGTTCTCTGGATAGGATGAAACAACACAATGACAATAATGATTATGCTTTTATAATCTGTGATACAGCTGCATATGTTACATCATCATTAATCATTGATTTTTGAATTTTTGAAATTAAAACCAGAACTCAGAAGAAAACTATTAGATAATCCATCTTTTTTGACAAATCAGCTGATGAATTTCCCTGTATCCAATTTTATGTATGTGTTTGACCCTGACAGAGTTTAGCTGCTCAAGTTTAAACCAAGGCCTTCTGCTGAGCAGGGCTAATTGTGCCGTGTTACATATGGGACTGTAGATCAAACAGGCTGAGCAATGACATGATGCCGCCAAGGTGGTTCACCTGTACTGGTTGCGGAACAACTGGCAGCATCAGTCCTGGAGATGTTAGAGCCCAAAGCCAGCCAAAAGAGGTCGCGGTAGGTGGCCTGACCTGAGCACACGAGAACACAAGCGAGGACAGCTGGCGGGGACAGATGCCACCATTTGGAGAGCTATAGTGGGTTTTAACCGTCCGTGTTATTAGGCTGGGTTGTCGAGGCAGCCCTGAGAGCGGAGTCGCTGCTCGGGCAGCTACCGTGCACTGTTTTCAAGCTCAGACAATGCCCCAACAGGCTGCTTTATTAAAACAGCATCTACTCTGGTTTCTGTGTGGAGGAGGGAGACAAGTGTTGTGTTGTTCCTGTCAGTGGTTTTTCTATTTTTTGTGCTTATTCAAGAGATTGTTTCTTTTCCCCAAACACTCAGAAATGCACATGCAAACAGATGCCACCATGCATATATTACACACAAGGGAATGTAAGGGCCCAGTTACTGGTGTGTTCCCTTGACATGTTCATGACAAAGTGTGATATAAGGACGGGTTAAAATAACTCTCTTTGCATTCAAAGTGAATGCATATCATAGGTAGGTATTGTGTTATGACATATAACATTAAGAAAAAAAAATAAAGACATAATAAGCCCTCTACTCTTTGATGAGCAACTAATCCCACATAGGAGACAGACTGAGGATGTTATAAAACTGGGTCTCTCACATCAGATTGTGTGGCACGTCGTTGATGTATATTATTATCACTTCTTCCAGGCTGTTTGACTGCTACTTCCCTCTGATTCTGGTATCATACCTGTAGGAATTCAACATTTTCCTTTTCTGAAATAACCCTTCAAATCCGAGTGACTCTGTAGCTCTCTCCATCAGAGCGCTAAACAGGCCGAGCGAATGTTCCTCCTGTAGTTGATTTAACTGTCATATCACATCTGCATCAGCAGCAGTGGTGCTGATTCCTGTGTTGAAACCCCTCATTAGTGTTTCAGTGCGCTCTGATTGCTGATTGACCAGATTGAGATTGCAGGCATCAAAGCTGTTTCCTCTTCCCAGTCACATCCTGCCCCGTATTCCCCTTCTTTATCCTGTCCTGTCTCTCAAGCTTTAAGGGTTTCTTTAACGGTTTGGTTGAGGTCAGAGCCGACTTCTCATTATTCAGGTCTGGTTTCTCCATCTCTGACTTCAAAGTTTGCTTTTTTTGGGGTGAATTTTAAACTCTTCTTCAAGCCAATTTATGATTGCATGAAAACTTTACAAAAAGATTCAGAAAAGAACACAACAGACTGAAAAGACAGGAGGATTAAATGTGCGTTATATTCCCCAGTGTACTCACCAAATAACACATTTTCTGAAGAATACAATATATATTTCCTCTTTCGCTTTCTGACATTGTTGAAAATGAAAATAATCTCTTAAGATGTTTTATAATTACATTCGCTATCCTTTTTACAGTCCACCTTCTGTTTACAACCATTAACCAGCAATCATTCTTATATTCTTTCACAGGATATGGATAATATTTCTTTTATGCATATTGTAGCCCCATTTAGTTGCTCTGAACTCAATTTCAGCACTGAATATATTTCATGCAATGAAACATGTATAACTGCAGAGATGATCATAGTGATTATTCCTTTTCATTTCCTCTTCGTGTCATTTTCTACTTCCTGATGTGGATTTCAAGTCACAATTTTGCACTCTTGATAAAACTACTGAGTCGCTTCCTGTGTTTTGGCATTAAGTTTTAATGACATGCAGCATTCATTGGCAGAGATGAGAGGGCGGTTGGTTTGAAAGGCTCTCTGAAGTGTAACGCTGCACCCAAATGGCTCATTGGGCTTTCATGCCAATTTGGTATGATCTCTGCCATCTCAAAATGTAAATAAAAAAGCTTATGCAAATGGGAAGGATTTTATATTTCTGCAAGGATTTAAATGTTTGTTTACTGATTTGACTCCCTGGGAGAATATGTGTGTTTTTTATATGAAGCTGTTGGGAAAACATACTGTATGAATATGCAGATAATGTTGGCTTATTTTTGCATTCGACAGCAGGTTTGCGATCATCGTTCTGGACATCATGCGTGTGAAACAAGCAGGATAATTCAGTCACAAAAACATATGATGCAAATGATCCTTTTGTTTCGTTCAAGGTATAATGTAATCTTGATTGTGACTGAATCATGAAAAGTAGGCCACCACAAAACAGTACAAGCACATGAAAATATAAATTAAAGATCAATTTGACTTCAAGGGCAGATATCAGACGGCATATCAAAAACCTTCCCAAGCGTCGCAAGATAAAAGTTGAAAAGATAAAAAGTTGTGGAGTCCATTATTTGGAGATCTGCCATTAAAATCAAAATACGTGTCTTTTTGCAAATCAGCTATCTGTCACAGACCAGCCTTTGTTCGGAGATGATCAACATCACATACTGTATATATTTAAAAAAGCATGAATAATAAAACAATCCAGAATACTGACACCAAAATGTTACATTGAATTAGGTTGTGAACATTCGCTGCTATTGTCTGACTGTGTGTTTATCAGTAAAGAAGCCACCGCATCCATCACAGTGACCCAGGGATTCGGTGTCTGTCTCATTAAAATGTCCTTGGGGTTCTGATTGTGAATGAGATAGTATGTTTACCCTCTAGATAACAAAGTCACCCTTCATATACCCAACCAAAGGGCATTCAGCGTGCATGTTAGAGGACAGGCTCTACATGGCACATTTACAAGACGGAGCTTCCGCAGTTAAAGCAATATGATGAAACAATTTTACCTGAAAAATACCAGATTATCAAGCATAAGGGCACTAAATTACACTATTAAAAATGAAATTAAGACTTGAATTTAAATGAATCTGGTGTGTGTTTTGGTAGAAGGCAATAGGAAAGATATAACCTGTAACAAATGAAGAAGAGGCAACAGATTTAACAGATATTATTCATACAAAAGCCAGATTGTTGGCTCAGGGTTGAATATATCTGATGTTGCTCTGTTGTGTTTCACTGCCAGAAATATGATTTTAAAAGCACTAAAGGAATATCCCCAATGTAAATGATGCAAGGCCAAAGTATTGTTACAGAATAAATGCAGTGAAAATGCTGTAGGCTTTAAGTCACCCGATATATCTGCAGATACAAATATCCAAGCCACGCATTCAAAACCTTGAGGGATTTTGTTTGTAATATTTGATTCTAATTGGGTCCACGGAGGGTCTACAGAACATGCATATTGGAACTACCAGGCAAAGAAGTAATTTTAACATGTTGGTGGGGGTTTCACAAGCCTACAGGATCAACACAAGATGAGAGCTGATGTAATTTATTCTGAAGCTAGTAGAAAACTCAATCCGAAAGTGAGCGACGGCGGATGGATCGGTGTCTATGGCCTTTAAAGTACTTGTCTCCTCTGAGCGACAGAAAGACCTCGTGCGACATGACGTGCAAGGAAATAATTAATCAGATTTCTGAGATATCACATCAAAAACATTTTTCAGCATTCCCTCAAATGACATTTACTTTTATAAAAACAGATCCAGCTGACACGAGAGAAGACATGAAACGAATGCTATACATACTCTGCGAAACAATACGCCAACCAGTACATGGCCTCACTCTGGCACTCTCATTATCTTTGATAAAAGGTTCAATAACATATCATATATTATGTATTGTGTGTTTAAACTGAATTAAGCTTTCATAAGAGAAAATGTAAAATCTGACCTTTAATAACTCGATGCAATAGAAACTCAAGTGGAAAAGAGCAGTATTGAAAAGCCTTTTCAAGTTGTTCGAATGTATTTTTGAGCTCATACATCTCTCTTATCATCTGACAAATAAATGGTCTGGAGAAAGTGACGAGGTCTGACTGTGAAAAAGGAAATGTAAGTTGACAGTGCAGTGTGAAATGCTGACCTACAGAAATGCACCTTGTTCAGGTCTCCAGGGACCATTTGCCCTGAGTGTGACGCTTTAACAGTGTTCTCACAGCTTTGAGCATTACCTACAGTACTGACTAGTTTGTGCAAGTTGTTAAAGAAGTGACTCTCGCAGGTCCTAAACTCTCACTCTCACCTTCCTTTCTGACATGGACTGAAGGCTCATTGCAGCAGGTTCATGTATCTTTCATAGAGGCACCACCATTAAATGGTGACATCACTGAGGGACGGTGACCTTATCTCTAGATGTCTCATCTATCTCGTTCTGTCTTGAAACAGGACCACTTACTCTCCATTATCATTTTATTTAATTATCAAAATGAATCTAGCAAACCTCACTTTGCTTGGATTTTTACTCTTATTAAAAGGAGAAAAGAAACTTAAATGATGATGCAACTGATCACTCATTTAATTGCAACTGAAAAACAGTCCACCGGTCTTGTGTTGCACTTTTGTAACACTGTTGGACCACTACGAACAGTTTTAAAACAATTAATCAATTCATCTTTTTTTTTTTTTTTGCTTTGTTAACAAAGATTGCCTTTTGTTTTCTTAACCTGCCTGCCCCTATGTCTTGTGTTTGGGTCCTTTTTTTGCCTAATCTAGCAAACAGTTACACTTGCTCAGATGTACTTTCAATAATTAATAGGGCTGTTATTCTCCTCCAACATCTGTCTTCCCTTAATTCATTTGCCAATGATTTGGATCCTTTTCAGCATTGTTTGATAAATCTCCTCATTAAACTTCCAAATTCTGTCGCCAGATAAGTTCAGCCTTTAACCAAACACAGAATAAAAAAAACTTAAATTTAAATCACGACAAAGCTATGAATAATTATAATATTCAGAATGGAGAGTCCAAAGTACCACATTTCAGTATGGTATCATCCCACACTGTCCAGTCTGTCAATATCACTAACTGCTGACATTACTATGACAACAAGGAGAGTAATAACACCACTTCTGGGCAGTAGAACAAGCTGTAAAGACAACACTGACATACTATCACCTTATGAAGACCTAAGAGCTGAATTAGCATTAGTAATGGTGTTTTGGGGCACCTGACAAAAGTCCAATATTTAGTCTCCACCAATTCCCAAGACAAACATCTGGCTCTTTAGCTACTGTATCTATTCACCCTGCTGCCATCAGGCAAAAAATATGGAAGTATCCGCTGCCATACCACCAGATTATAGAGCAACTTCTTTCCTGAGGCTGTGAGACTCCTCCTCACTCCTCTCATGCAGCATAAAAGGATTTAAACTCAGTTTCATTCTACAACCCTGGTGTTGTTAAATGACAAATAATGAACCTTTAACCTTCAATTGCTCCACTCTCTTCACCAGCGTCTGGCTAACTGTGTCCATCGACTGTTTGGTGCTGCAGGCAGCATATCAGGTCTATCAGAGCTTTTCAGCTGAAAACAGCAGCCTGTTACAGCTGGAAATGGTGCTGATGAGAACAGAAAGATTCCATCAAATCAACACAGTTCCAGGCTGTAGAAGCAACACAATGAGCTGAAAGATGCTGAGGGGAACTGGAGAGCCAGGAGATAATTTTCTGTTGTTTTACCACTGCAAACAACCCAACAACCTTTCACATTACACAGTGATTTCATCAATTGTACATATAAAAACATGAAATATGCAGCTTTAACTTTAACCAGACAGGTAATTTAAAAAGAAACAGAGCATGTGTTTTGCCCCTGGACATATACTGCTTTTTTTTTTTATTCAAATAAAAAACCATAAGACCTGAATTGTTGTTGTTGAAAACTAAATAACACCCAAAAGCTTGGATAGTCAATCTAGCCTGTGAGCAGTTACACATGTCACACTGAAATAATGACCTATCCAGGGGTCATCAGAGAGAACAGGTAGTCTAAATTGGCCTGTTATATAAAAATAGCCTACTGTATAAAATCTCCTGACTATCGCAGCACAGATTCTATTCACATCGCCTCTTACAATGTCCTTGTGAGATGAAAAACGTCTGGTGCACTTTACATATGTAGGAATATATCCAAGCTGACCTTAATAATACATGATGAGAGTAAGAGCTTTTTAGTGGTGATTTCTCTCCCACTTGAATGTCTTACAGGTACAGTAAGCAAACCCCAAATAACGTTTGCATCTGTTTCATTGCAGAAGTGAACAGTGCACACAAGACTGGCCCAGTTCTGCCAAAACGTCCCCAAAGACTACACAAACAAGACAACAAGAGGGATATCACAGGGCACTTGAAACCGATTTGCCCTCAATACTGATTGTTACAAAGAGAGAGCCACGCAGATAAATTTAGTCCATATGATAAGTGATGCTATATATAGCTCAAATGTTGGGTGGTGCTCTAATGTTCCAGATGTAAAACGCTCAGGCTGAGGCGTGCTAAGATTTGTTACCACTGTTTTTACAAATGAGGTAAAAAGTCGAAAGCATGTAAGAAAACTTGGATGGGGGATGGGTCTCAGCCCAGAAAAGAAAACCATTACGTTTTGGTGCTAATCTGGACGGGGATGGATGGAGGGATTTTTTTCTCACTTTCTATAACACTGTGAGATCTTGTGTCTTTCGATATTTTTTTAATTTCTCAGGGAATAATGAGTGGATGTTACCGGCCATTTGAAATTGGCAAATAAACATTGTTCAGTTACAGTAAATATATTTATTTGTTTAGGTGGTTATATTGCTTGTGTCATACCTGTCTCTAATAATTCATTGATTATTAGTCATGACTGATTAATTAATAGTTGACAAATAGTCAGGAATGATTAACAGACCATCCAGGCTGTTTTTCAGCTCCTTTTCAGTTTTTTCGTTAATCATTTGGGTTCTGGAGAAGGGCTGCGGGGCATCTGGATTCAAATCCTGAAATAGTGTGTGACAGACCCGGGGCCTCTGCCAGGGCTTGCGCGTGGTCTGTTGTTGTTGCGTTGAGTGTGTGTGTTATGTTTCAGTGTTGCAGGTCCCTGGTCTGATCAAGGAACCTGGCAGATGCCCAGTCTGTGGTGGTAGTGGGCAGGGTCTCCCTCTCCTCTGGCACTGCATTGTTGTTCAGTTGGACTTTATGATTTTGTGTATAGTTTAGTTAGTCTGGCTGTATTCTTCCCTGCCAGTTTCAGGGTTTGTATGTTTCTGCAACCCAGTCACCAGAATATAATGTTGGCAGTTTATGTTTCTGCAAACCATGGATGCACTCAAATTTGTACTTGTCATACATATCATATCAGCTTTACTACAAATTGTCATTTCACATTCACATTACATGTATTTTAACTGACAATGGTGATGGCCTTACAACTAAGATGGCTGCCAAGCCACGGATCAGTGTCCGAGATGGTGTTTCAACATTTATTAGCGCGAAATCACTGGATGTGTTTAATGAGACATCGGGACATTTTCTAGCTGTGTTAGTGGGAACAAAACCAGATATTTTTGACAAGACATCAGGACGATTTCCAGGTGTGTAACAGACCAAGGTAAGCCAAAACATAACCAAGTGGTTTTTGTGCCTAAAGCAGACAATAAGCACCGCGATGTCACAACAAACCTAAAAAAAGTAAACTAACTAAAGAAAAGTAACTTCATAAAGAAATGTCAAGTTACAGCAAATACATGGTTCACAAAAATGTACATTGCCAACATGTATTCTGATGATTGGATGGGTTTTCATTACGTTTGTTAATTGAACCTCTAAAATAAATTCCCTTTCTTTTTGTTAAGCACCATTCACTGGTGTCTCACCTCATACAGCTGGTGGCCTTTTTTATTTTTTTTGCCCCTGACCCTCAAACACCCTGAGTCCGCCACTGTTGCCATATATCTTCCATGGTCTCAGGGGTTCTGATAAAGTTGGAGCTATAAATCCAGGCAGGATGTTGTGGCAGCTGAAAAACTATGCTTCAAACAGTCAAACTGGATTTTGACTTTAAAACGGTTTTCAAGAATCAGATGTGCGAGATCGAACAGAAGGAGATGTTGGTTAAACCTGAATGCATTAAGTTAAGGCAGTTCTCCTCTGTCCCATCCTGTCACTTAGCCTTACATTCTGAAATGTGAGTGCATTTCCCACTCCTCTAACCCACTGATCAGGATGATACACTAACATCAGTGCTGGAAATCATTTTATGTGTCACATCTGCAGTGTGAGGCAGAGGTCTGCCAATGGTAGTGCGGTAGTATATCTTGTTAAGATAGCTACCTTGACCAAGTGAGCTGTAACAGGGAGGTAATAAAATAACCCTGTCTCTCCCTCCTTTATATTCATGTTAACACACTCCCAGACAGGAGAGGACCCTTAAACACAAGCTCAGAAGCATACAAAGCTGGATTTACAAATGAATGTAACCTATTATATGATCAGCCTAATGTCATCCATCATCAGGACTGGCTTATTTATTCCTTAACAATACATTTATTGTCATGGATTTACTGGATTTTGTCTTTCTGGCATTGAATGAATAACATGGAAAACACAACAATGCAGGATTTTGTAGGCCCAACAGCCATTTATTTCTAACATTCAGCGATATGAACAACACAGTAGGTATTTACCAGGTTAATATATGACAAAGATCTGGGGCTTTCAACCACATCACACACTTTAATCAGCCGATGCTATTTCCTCATGAACTTTGCATTATCCTTTTGTTTCCGTCATTGTATTGAGAATAATGGAAAGCGTGAATATCTACAGCTCCATTATACTGAGCAAACATTCATCTGCTGGTGAAGGCTGTGCAATACAGTCTAAAGCTGTGGACAATAAGTTATCCAAGATAACTTAAAGGGGCAATATGTAAGAATTTTAGTTGAAAACACGCAAAAATCAGTTATTAACAGAATGTGAACAATTCTTTGTTTGTTTTGATATTGTGAACCTGTGAATGTGTTGCAGGGATTTCTACTAAAGTCGGCATGCGTACCCGCAAGCGCCGGCCAGTCCTGGTCCAAAGCTCCTGTGCTAGCGGTGTAAAGTGGTCCTGAGCTCCCAGTCCGAACCACTAGCTGCATGGCTAATGTGGCGAGGAGCACTAAGGGGGGAAGCCAAAGAACGCCACCTGGGGACTTTCAACCCCAAGAAATATTTGAACCTCTGCGATTGGTTTAGAGAAATAGAAAAAGGACACAGGCTTGTTACTAAATCAGTAGAGACGTGAGTTATAAAGTAAATTAAAAGGTTTTATTTTAAATAATAATCAAAATAATCAAGATAAACAGACAGGGGTTGGAACTGCTGAGGGGGAAAAGAAAGGGTTAATAAGCAAATTAAAAACTCTTAAAATCAGTAAAGTGTATGAAATTATTTTACTACAATTATCTTTCTTTTTAAAAAAGGCCTCAATACGACATATTAAGAATCAGTGTACTCGTATTAATATTAAAAAAAAAGCAACCACAACTATAAAAAAAAGGAAAACTAAGCTGAGGCCATATGTGGAGCGGCAGAGTCCAGGGGTGCTACCACTACTCACCTTCAGTGCAGCACAGCAAACCTCACAGTCAATAGTGTATACCCATGTGTTTACTCATACAAAAAGTGAAGGGACCTCCCCATGGGTGCCTAGCCTCCCAACAACATGGCACTCTGCTTAGGAAAATAACTAAACAAATGGTCAGTAAAACAACAAGTAATGAAATAAACAACGTAGCAAACAACAAAGTAAAGTAAGGTAACCCAGTTGGTTTAAAACACAAAACTAAAGGCACAACTGTGGGCAAAACAGCAGTGTTATTTTGCAGGTGAACCACTCATGCACCAAACAAACAGAAAATGCTCTGGTAAGGGGCAAACAAGGATTCCTCACATGGACACCACTGAGACACCAAACAATGCCAGCCACAGCAGAGGCAGAACAATGGCACACAGGTGCCTTATAGATTGGCCATGATTAGGGAATTTGTTGGGGGAGGAGTAGAGTCCAGGCTGCATTCCCCAGCACTACACCTTGCTCTTTGCTAGGGGAGTATACCCCACCACACTAACGGCAGCTACAGTTAGCAGCAGTTAGCAGCTACTCTGGTGATATACTGCCCCTTATTTGTTTTTGAGTAGGAATTTGACGGGTGGCCAGTTCTTACATATTGCACCTTCAATAATTGACAGAAATGTACAAGGTCTTTCAAAAATGTGACTATTTCTGAAAAAAAATCAACATCTGAGCTTTTATTCAGGACTGTAGGAGGCAGCTCTGGTTACACTCCTCTCTCCTTCAGTCTCTTTGCCAATCCTGTTACAGCCCTGTCAGTCAGTTACACATGGGAACAGCAAGAGAGCATTTAATGTAATCCAAGCCCTGTCATTTCTGCCCACATGATAATGTAACATTTAACAGCATTTTGGTGGACATGATCCTGATGGGCACAAGACCTCTAATTTCTACACGTTCCCACAAATAGCTTTTTGCTGCACACACTATAGATGGACAGTCTGGGAGACTCCAGATTACATTCTGTGAACATTTTATTCCTCGATATTTCGGTCTGGACTTTTAAAAATAACCTCTCTGAATCATTATGCGCTGCTCTTAATGTCTCTCAGGGTATAAAATATCATATCTGAAACTTTAAAGTCTTCAGAAGGAAAAGAAAGTGTTTGAAATGGATCCTTGCAAGACTTTAGTACATATTTGAAATCATTACGCTCTATCATGCTGCTGTGCAATATTTTAGCATGGTTTCCTCTCTGGAGTTTGGTTTTAGTCAAGTATTTTTTCAGTCAAGCACCACCAGTCCAGCTCCATCAACAGCACTTAGAGTTGAATCCTCTGATCTCTCTGGTGAATACTTAGTGTCATTAACACATATCTATGGAAGCCCATAGGGGACTTTGTTAGAATGATAATATACATTTGAAAATGCAATGCAATGGCCTTTCTTCTTATTTAATTTGATTATTGTACACTAAGGCAGGTTTAGTGTTGGAAAATTAACTATCAAGTGCTGTTTTCATTTACATTTTCAAATTGTTATAAAATGGCATTTTAATTTCATATCGTTACCAAAAGAGTGTGAGGAAAAGGTTAGTGTATATGCAATACACTAGCCGCCGCTGTTTTGCTTTTTCATTTTAAAATTGTCCACTGCAGAGCAGGTAAGGTCGTTGTAAATTAAATGTCAAACATTTTCATTTTAATAAAGTCATAGAATGGCAAATATCAACTGTGTCAACGGCTTAATTCCTAGTGTTTAAATGAGGGCATGTCACTCACAAGCACCGAGTCAAGTTTTAAACAATTTTCTGCACTCAGTAGAGAAAGAAGCACTATCAAACCTCCACATTTGTTTTCTTCACAGGCCGCCTTTTTGTAAATAAATGTGTCTTTGCCTTCTTACGACTCAGGTTTACACCGTGCTGTGATGCTTTAATCTGACGATTCATTTCATCAGTTCGCAAAGCTAAATTTAATCAATAGGTCACCAGAATAAATATGACTTGCCTTTTGATCGCAGTAAATAGAATCACACTGTTTGCATGAGAATATTTTTGCATGAGATTAAAAAGGTAGAGAGTCGAGACCAGTCCAAACAGCAAACAATACACAGTGCCTTTTTTTCTCTCTGGAAGCTTCTTGCATAAGAATAACAGCTACTTAAAGAAAGATGAAGAAACCAGAAAATGTTGTCGACGGATAGAATGTATGTTGGGAGTAAAGCGGGAAGTGAGAAAACAAGAAGTTAAAAACAGTAACAATGTGAAAATTATACAGACAAATACATTTCTTAGCCATTAAAAGGAGCTGTACTTCAACAAAAGACAACATGTACTGATAATGATACTAATATTGATATTATTTTATGCAATAAGCTGAATCATTACCTTGATGTTGGAGATTCTGTGATCTGTCAAACATCTTCTTGCTGTCTGTCACTTTCCTTTGTTCTGCAGGCTTCAGTACTGGAGCAACTCATCGACATCATTGATTACCGAAATACTGTATGTCGATTTGCATAGTGTGCATCAGGAGCATGAAGCACGGCTGAGCCAGGTCAAAGCATGGATTACCCCGGAGAGAAAAGCTGCAGCCGGAATCCCCACCCACGATCACCTAAAGTGTGGGAGCGTTTAGACAGAGACCCAACAATGTGGTGCAATCTGTAAGCTCTGCAGATTGCATGTGGTTTATTTTGGCAGTAGTGCAACTACTTTGCAAGAAAACTTCAAATAGGGCGAAACAGTGAACCAAAATATTACAGAAAACATAATAAGGCTTAGTGCAATATCCGAATCAAAGGAGCTGCGACTTTTTCATGAAGGTAAAATGTGTCACAACATCCTAGATGTTTTAGATTTTTTTTATTTTTGTATATGGTGAAGCCCCTATGGCATAATGAAGGGATTAAATTAATATAGTTTCTTAATAAAACAGGGAAAACCTCAAGATAAGAAATGAAAGTGAGGTGTTTGATCACACTGAATAAAGAGACAAAATGATTACCTGAGAGACAGTTAACATATTTTAGTTGTAAGTACAGAATAAAAGCATAACGTCAAAACCTACTGCGGCAAAGAAGTTAATGAGAGTAACAAGTTAAGTGTTGCGAGAGTGCAAACATGAGATTGCTGTTGTTTTGTTCGGTTGTTTGGTTGGTCAGAGAAGGTGTTCAGTTTGTCCACCTGTGATGATGGGAGATGGGTGAAGGTGAAGAAACTGTGGTTAAAGAAGTCGTTCTTTAACTTTAGTTATTGAGGTGAATGTTCGTGTGAGTGTGTATCAGTAAACTAAAGCGAACTTCAGGTCAGACGACAGAGCCGCCGACAGAGGACTTTCTTATATAGTTCCACTGCCGCTGCCGCGTGGTTTTCTTCTGAGATGTCTGATGAGGATTTCTTCAGCTGAAATGTGAGGTTGACCTGCACGACCTCTGCTTCGCGAAGAGAGGACTGCTTTGCTACACTGTGAGTTTGTTTTACTGCACCTCTGCTTCAGGTTGGAGGATTTCTGGAGCTAGCACGGTATGTGAGTCTGACAGTCTGTTGGCCGCCGTACCCGAGTCACGTTTTCTTTTCTTTCTCATAGTGTGTGTGTGGGCCCGCCAAAGTGTTAAGGCTTAAAAGTTAAGATTTATTTGACTTTATTTGATTCCAGATTCTAGGTAGCCCATTGAGAGGGGTGTGTATTGTTTGGTAATTTGCTTGTTAAGTTATGCTTATAAAATGTATGTAAAGTTAATTTGAGTGCAACCTTATTTCAGGTGTGATCATTTAAAGGGGGGACAAGTGTCAATTTATTGGACTGTTTTTTATATGTATATGTATGTATTTAAATATATATATATATATATATATGTGTTATAAGTAAAGTAATCTTTTATCAACTTCTCCCAGTACACATCATGGATTTTCTTGAAAAAAACTCCCGTTGAAACTTCTATTAAATTCATGGGACCTTGGAGAAATCCCACAGCTGTACTGCAAATACTTTTAAAGTTATAATATTTTTTTACGTTTTGCCCGAAATTTCAGCATTTTTGTGATTCTGTGTTTGTATATTCAAATCGTTTCACTGGTTTGGGTTGAAATTTTTCCTGAACATCCAAGAGGGATAAGGAAAACCTGGCAACATGCATTCATTTAAAAAGTTGTTGCTGAATGGTTAGAGTAATCAAATCAATAACATGAAGTCATGTTTTACCATCATGACGAATCTGTAATTTTCAAAAAATCATATCTCCACTAGTTTTTCTCTTTCTTGCAACCAAATGTTGGTTCTGTGTAGTATTAATGTAGTTCTGCCACGTCTATAAGTTATTTGGTCCTGCATAAACGATTGAGTGCCACAGATCTTGACTTCAAGGCTTTCTATCTTTGTGTCTAGACAGAATCTAATCTCCTGAGCTCAATAAACATGTCAAACTTCTCTGAACTAATGAGTAAGAGTGGTTGGTGCTACATCATTAAGCCATAACAAAAGCATCCTGGTGCATTTTAAGATAGCTGTGACGGAGCTGTGACAGCAAATAATGTCCTCTTTACTTTATGCATTGTAAACTTGTATTACGGATGGTGTTCCTGTTAGTCAGAGTCACCTACAATTGATTTTCTTCATCATCCACATGTTCTAAGTAATTTCGGCACTGCTGCAATGTTAACGTAACGCTACACCGTTCATCATCTACTGTCGTAATTTGGATGTTTCTATATTTTCAGTTTATTTTTTTAAAAAAAATGCTTAATCTATTGGTACAGACTGTTGTTTAAGTCTGTAAATCATTTCAATTAAGCAAAACTGTATTTGGCAATTATTATCTTACATCAGACAAGGTGATATTTGAAGTGTTATGTTATATATAGTCACTTATTTTTCCCCGAAAGTTATAGCCACCAGCTGTAACACTGTTACTTTACATACATTTATGGATTTATTTGGGTTCAAACATTGTGGAAAACATTTTGGATTATCTAAGTGGACAACTCTACAGCCTAGCTGTTTTTATAATGCGAAATGTAACGTATTAGATCTTAAAGTATTATTTCAAATGTTGGTTGCAGCTCTACGATAAAAAAACATTGCACATTGATGTTATTAATGGTTTGAATATAACAACTTTGAACACAATAGTTCTTATGAGTTCTGTCCAGTCATCTGTACTAATAATGGTCAAATCAAATGATTCAAACAAGTAAATTAGCTCTTTTTAGTGTTGTAGTCAAGACCGCACCAACCTAGACCAAGACATTACCGAGACCAGAGAGTACCGAGACCGAGACAAGGCCAAGACTTGTAGAGGTCGAGACTGAGACAAGACCAAGACCATATATATCAGAGGAAAATCATAACAAAACATCAAAATGTGAGTTTTCTTTTTTTTGGGGGGGTTAGGGTGATCTTTAGGAAATCTTTACACTACCAATGTTTTGAAGTTATTAGCTGTTTTTGAGAGGGTCCTTTTTCACTCTTATCAGTAAGGCATGGACAAAAAGCCTATCAGCGGTGGTCTTGTTCAAAAAACCCAAGTCCGCCCAGTCCGAGACCGAGACAAGACCAAGTAAAAATGCCCTCGATTCCAAGACAAGACCAAGAACCTCAAAAAATGGTCTTGAGACCAGTCTTGGTCTCAAGACTACAACACTAGCTCTTTGTGATAAATATCACAGTAGTTGAAAGAAAACTGCTGCACAATACTTTGGAAATAATGCGGCAAACTTCGATCAGGTTGAAAAATGTTTAAGACACATACATCCATCTTGTTTAATCAGACAAAAAGAGTAGATCACGTCCTCACAGAGTTGAGTCCTTCAACAGAGAGAGCATCCGTGGGTGGAAACACCTTGTGTTCTGTATCTATCTGAGGCAGGTAAAATGGCACATTGGAAAACCCATTTAAAGACAGAATAGTTCTCCTCAAATTGACCAAAAAGTGGTCACTTCCACTTTGAATGTTGAATCTTTACTAATCAAGCTTTAATGGAATGGACAACCAGACTAAACGGACTGTTTTCGAATAAGCTTTTAATTGCCAAGTAGCTTCACCTGAGTTACGAAGCAATTACCCGCCCCTGCACTGACACTTTGATAACAGAATCATTACTGGACATTCCAGCTTCCACTGCAGTGTCGACCATACCACACACGCTTTGATCCACTGCTTCAACTATTAGAAATCACCCAAGAGACACAGAGAGTGGCAATGGCAGGACAAAGAAAATCAATGAGAGCAGCATAATGTGGTAAAACCATGTTGACACTGAGCCAACTTGATGGAGTAGAGGGCCAAGCAGTGCAAAGCCAACCAACTCTGTGAGAAACTCTTTATCCAACTAATTAAACTTTAAATTACAAAGCTACAGTATAGTCATACTAATTTGATTGCAAATTAATTAATCAAACTTTTCAATTATGTTGATAAGCTTAGTGGCGTCAGCAAGGCCTGGAACATGTCATGCACATCTGAGAGGCGTTATGACATGATGGATGTTAAAACTTGTGGCCAGTTTAATGCATCTTCATCTGCTTTTTGCTGCTTTCACACATAAAAAGCTCCAGTTACACTTGATAACAGTTAATTCTGCCCATTTTTTACACACGATAGGAAAGCTTTAGAGGTGCAGTTAGGTAGATTGTGTTACCTTTTGACAGGACCACAGTGACTGTTATCCCTTCTTTTATGCTCATCATGAAAGTGGCACCAATCATCTAACAGCCTGCAAGAAAGCAAATGTGCTCATTTCCCAAAATGTCAAACTACTGCTTTTAATGAATTATCTCAAGGTAATCAATAAAGCAGTATGTGTCTGTTGTTCTGGGTTTGATTCCTGGCTGGGGCAGGGCCTTTTTGTGAGAAGTTTGTATGCTTTCCCTGTGCTTGCGTGGGTTTCCTTGGGTGCTCCGGTTTCTGGATATGAGGTTGATTCGCCAGTCAGTGTCCTTTACCAAGGCACTGGCTCGGATCCTGAGCGCTGCCACTGCTTCTCACGGATGGGTAAAATGCCACCCCATTGTACATTTTATGATTGTGTGTGACAAATAAAGATTATTTCTCTAAATTGATTTGAAAGTCAGATATTTAATAGTTTTCCAATGTCGAAAGAGGTGCTGTAGCCTGGTAAAAGCCAGAACACATCCTAAGAGCTTAGTCTCTTTTTCCATGTGTTCACTCTGAAAAAACCTCCACTTGAGCTTTTTGTTGGTAGAGAAACTGGTCAGCGCACATTTGAGGACTCCAAAGATTTAGCATTCATTATTTTTTTTGTCACAATACCCAAAATTAGTTGGCGAGTAAACTCCCAGTCTTTGAACCCTTTTTTTTTTTTTTTTTCCATTTCATTATTGCAATGTGCACAGCCACAATTTTCCACAACTGTGCCAGAAAACGAGCTTGGCTGTGGCTATCAAGAGAAAAATATAATGAATGGTAACTGTTACTTTACAACAACAACAGAAAATTGGCAGTCAGAAGGAGTTTCATGCTAAACAAAACAAAAAAATTAAAGTAAAAGGTTAATATCGTTAATTTCCTTCATCTGATGTTTCTTTCTGCAACACCTGAGAGCTGTATGAATGCCTGGCAGCTCAGCCTCAGGCTACTGGAGGTGGACCACTCAGCTCATCAAGATAAGTGACAAGTGCAGAGGTGGGGACTTGATTGACAGAGTGAGAAAGGTGGAATGAAGAATACATCCTGTATCGAGATATAATCTTTTACATTGAAGCAATAAACAGAATAAGAGATCAGACATTTAAAGAAAACAAAGCAAACGCGTCGTTTTCACAGATATGTTTTTATTTGTCAAACTGAAAGAGCTTTTGTTTGAAGCAACACATTTTTTTTTGACTGTACACAGTTTCTCACTCTCCTCTTCAGGCTTGAACCTAACCAGCATTGTAATAGATACGTTTTTCTAGATAGTGATTGACACTCAGACCGAGGAGGTAAGAAATAATATGTGAACAGTGGACACAGAAATACAAAGACAGGATGAGTTTCCTCTTTGCTCCCCTTGAGATGACATTTTACAATGCACAAGACAATCAATGGTGAGTACAAAGAAAAGGCTTTCAGATCTTCATGATATGCAAGAACAAAATGTGCCTGTGGACATCTTTGTAACACTTGACTGTTCAAACTCATACATCATGCAAACCTCCTCGAAGCTTTGTAGCCAGCCTGCCGACAGGAAGCTGACTACGAAGATCAATCGGAGCAGATGCTGGCCAAGATATAGTTATATGATGATAAATAATATCAGTCAAGACAACAAGTCATTTGTGAGAAATAATTTGTTATGCTCATCCTGTGTCCATGAACATATGGAATGACTGATCACACCAATAACAACTTTCACATATTGGTAATCTACAGCAAAGTCTTTCAGTGTAACTTACATCGAGTTTGGCAACATAACACAAGAGATCCCTATCTTTAAAACACATTAGCGCCATTATAGTATACCATATCATGTACTGTATATCACATTGTATTTTGCCAAACCAGAATACAATTGGCTACACTCAGTTCCAATTATCCAGATAACAATCGAAAAATGTTTGTGTTTTATTTTCAGACTTCGTACAGTTACTCGTCAACTACGACAACATCCATGTTGATGGCATGACAGCTGAGAATGCTCCGGCACACAACAATATAAAGTAAGCTCCAAAATATTCAGATGGCCACACATATGTTTTTCTTGCTGTGCTTTTCATCATTTTGAATGTAGAATTAAGTCCATAAATGTTTCCAATACATTTTTATTCACTATATATAAAGTGATGAAAATAACAGTGGCACTCTTGTATTTCAAAATCTAGTCAGGCAAACAACATTATCTGGAAAGGCTGATGCATTAAATCAAACTAGATTTTCCTGTAAATGTCTTACTTTCTGTTTAAGGCTCAGCTGCAAACCTCAGAACTAATACACTGCATTCCTACAATATGAAATGATTGGTTGGTTAAGTGACTGAAAGCTGACAAGTCTTAAGTGAAACATGAAGCATAAAAGTAGACACGGCTCCCTCCAGCTCTTTTTCTACCACTCGAGAGCTTTGGGAACACTTCTGAAGAGCGGGAGCCAGTGAAGTGATCCAGGCCTATTTTTGAAGCGAGTAGAATGGGCTGTAAGGTTTGGCTCTGCTGTGATACCTCAGGTACTTGTTTGCTTCCATGTATGAAGCCAGTGAAGCATCGCTGTTCATTTACTGCAGGATGCAGCCAATAGCAGAACCCATACAGTGAAAAAACAGAATGTTTTTACGTGATTGGCACAGCAGCATCCCCTGTAACCCTAATATGTCTACCTATATTTATCATCCTGAAACCATGTAAGGAGACCCTCCCTTTAATATTCCATTACTATATCATCTCCTGTCCCCTATGACAATAACCATCAGATACCCTGAAATAAAGACACTGCTCACGTGTAATTTAGAGCTCTGCATTGTTGCCATGGTTAATCATTGTTGTAGGTTTGAGATAGTGACATATATTAATATATTATTTATCTTGGACATTTGCTTTCTTTTGAAAATCAAAAACGAACAATTTATCACGTCAAAGGGATTAAAGAGAATAAAAGGTTTCAATATCTGAATTATGCATATATAGACATGATTTAAATAATTGGCCTCACTCATTTGACATTTTCAAAAAATAATTATACAGTGAAATCTTTAAATAGGTGGCCAGAAATGATACATTTGTGGGTTTTTGAGTGACATCTATCCTGAGCTTTTTAATTGATTTAACTTAGATCTCCAAGACAACAAGAAAGACATTTGACAGAGATGTTATGCATCTGACAGCGGAGACGAATAAATCTAAATAAATACAAAGAAGAACGAGCACAAACGATAATCCCAAACGTCTTAGAAAAAGTGTAGCAATGATCAAATAGATACAAATAAAACTGGAAATTCCTTATGAGAGCATCAAGACATTTCAGCCTGTAAGCCTCAGTGTCTGTGCTGCAGTGTGTACCTGCAGTGCTTGTGTGTTGTCTCACATATCAGTCATCTTCAGTAAGCTTTTGCAGTGTGTTGTAATGTTTCAGAACTATTTAAAAATGCACATAAAAATAGGTCCCTAAATCAAAGCCGTTGCTCTCAGGGCTGGAGGTTTTAAATGATTTGTCATAATATACATTTATAATTCACGCACCATGCAGTTTCTTAGTCTTTTACATATAATACAAGAGCATTAATAGTGTTTTGATTGATGTAATAATGTCGGTGTCCATTAGGGTAAAAGCATGGCTTGAGGGCGTGTAGTCATCAAAGTAAAAACACATTTGATAATGTGATAACGTGTGATCTCTACATGGTATTTTAGACAGTTTAGTTATGTTATGAAGTTGGTTAATCATGTCCAATGAAGCACGGCAGACAGATTTCACATCTTTGTTAAAAAGTGACACTGTACAATAGCTTCTATGGCAACAAGTTAAAACCACAGCGAGACCCCCTTCCCCACTCCCCCCCTCCAACCCACCCCCTCCCATATATATATTACAGAAGTTCATTCCAAACAGGATGGTAAATCTCGAGAAGAATAAAAAGACAAGGATCACGCTTTAAAGAGGAAACTAAAGGACAGAAGTGGATCAGGGGCAGGTTTGAAATCATTGTACAAAAGAACAAACAGCAACCCACCACAACCAAACACGTATTCTTGAAAAATCCATTGGAAATTGATTTCTTTTTACAGGTTGCACAGTTTATTTTTGAAATACTGGGAGTGATACTCCAGTATGCCAAGGGACAGGGGGGCAATGGCGAGAAAGATGGGAGGAAAGGGCTTCACTCTTCCTCTGTGCATCCGAGTATCTCTGCGCGCAAAGTGATCCTGCCGTACCACGACCAGGGGAGGATCCGGACGAGCCGAGCGTAGATGGGTGGATCTATCACGTTCTTTCTGTGTGTGTCGTTGTCAAAGTTGCCTTGGAATACCTATGAAGAAAAAAAAAGCAGCATGGGGAGATTATTGTTTTTGTGAGATGATTTCACATAACCAGAAACCAGTTAAAACATTAATCTGATAACTCAATTCTTATATAGAGCAATATTTGAGGGAAAATTGTAATCAAATACTTCAGAAGTCACCCTCTATCGAAAAATATCTTCAGTAAAAAAACCACAAAAACAAATTGTGATGGCTTTTTCCTGAGAACATTCATGCTTAATTTCTTGCCTGATTTCTCCAAACTGTTACCTCGAAGGCCTCATGCCTGAGCAAGTACTGAATCAAGTGCAGCCAATCAGGGCTTCAATTCAAACACTGCCAATAACCGTTGTACAGTCTTTGAACTCTATTCTTAGCTCATTTCTTTGAATGCAACATGCAACAGTTTCCTCTGGTGGAAAATTGTGTGTTGTTAGAGCTGCAAGTCCCATCTCCACCATTAGAGATGGGCATCTACTGCTGTTTCTCCTGAGTGGTGTTACTAATGGGCACCTTATGCTTGCTGGTCTTGTTTTTCCCTCACTTTTGTTGTGTTTTATTTTTCACCTTGGCAATAGATTGAAAGGCTTTGGTAGCAGCCAGAATTGCTGCTATAATAAAAAAAGACCTGCTTCTCCAGTTTTGGCTCTGTAAAAGTCACTGTGCTGCGGACTAATACACATTCTGGACGAACACACCGAACTGTCATTATGCAGCTGCTGGCGTACCCTTCATTGTAAAGTACTGAAAATCCAGTTGCATCATTCTAACCATTCAAGTCCTCAAGAGATAGATTTCAGTGTACAGCTCCTTTATAACAATTCAGTGACATTAAAGAGCCTTTAGACACACCTTGAAACAACAACTCAAAGGTTAACTACCACAAGCTAATCGTCACAGTGGGATGTGCGCGTTATTGTTGATTATCAGAAGGTTTATGATCGTGTGTGCTTAATAGACAGTAGAATGAAATATATGTAGATGAAATTAATCTACAGGGACCGCTTCATTGAAGGATATGATCATTTCAATTAAACAGACATTATTATGCCGATGTAATTGGGATGTGATGGGATTCGCTTTGGCGTGGAATGGAAAATCAGCAGGTGTTGGACACAGGTTGACCTTTTTAAGAGAAAAGCTTCAGCTAATTCTTTTTTTCAATAACCATCGGAGCTGGTTTGGATTTGGACAGTCAAAACATGAACATAACAAGTGCTAAAAAAAACATGGCCGCGCACCGAACATCACAGGAGGAATGTCAGAGAAAAAAAGCTGTGGTTTGACAAAATATTCACACGTTATATTTATCCTAAAACACACGGTCAGAGATGAGGTTTGAGGATTCAAGCTGCAGCACAGCATCTGAAGGAGAGAAATACAAACTTTTTAGCCATATTTAATACTACTGGTTGACTTCCATTTTAAGCACACTGCCAGCTGGAAGAACCATTTACTTAAACCTCTTATGTGCTTACAAATAGGATAATAGAAATTGACAATAGGAACTGGAAAGACAAAGTGAGTAATGCCCCATTCACACATATGGACTTAAACGCTTCATAAGCAACAGGCATCCTTTTAGTGAGAGGTCCAACTTTCTCCAAATGTCCTCTGCAAGTATTAGTGACAACCTAGTGTGCTTGTGAAACAGAAGCACAAAGTTGTTTTCTACACCACAATCAGGTAAAAGACATTTGTGAAAAATTAAGAAAAAGCTGATCGCTGCAGTACAAAGTATTTATGTGAAGGTAACGTGGCAACATGAGAAAACTGCACAATCAAGGTAGTAAAAATATTCAATGTAAACATGCCCCTTAGTTTCAGGTAAATGATGAGGCAATAGAGCTGATTAGAATTTATATGTGCAGATACTGTAAGGCCTTGTTGTTGCAAGAATGGGGCTGTGCAATTTTAAGTATTCACCTACATGTACAGTTATTGTAAACAGATTACCAGAAAGTCTTGTTTTTTAGATGCCTGTTGCCTTCAGGGTTATCTAAAATATATTCACTCAATCTTCTGTTATTGTTTGGAAATGCATGTCTTTACACCACAGTTGAGATAATATTGATGTAGTTATTTCACCTACACGGAGTGAACTTGCGATCTCACCCATCATTGTAATAAAACTCAAAGAGGCTTAATGCTACAAATGAAGCTTATAAAGACAAAATAAATAAAAAAATATGATAGTCAAGTACACGATGAAAATAAAGACAAAGCAAAATCACTCCCAACTTGTCAAATTTGGCAGCTCGGTCAGTGTCCTTGGCTATGGCTATGACGCTCTACCTATACCGTGTGTCACGTCCAGTTAGACTTTCAAAATAAAGCGTGCAGGCAAACTCTTAGCATTGTGTGACATATTATGACTTTTGGAATGTTATTAACATTAAATGGTCGCGATTTGGTTCGGCTTAGACAAAAAAAACTAGTTGGTTGAATTATTCTAACAGGGATTCTATTTAATTTGAACCTAATGCCACTTTCATCCTTCCAGGACATTATTAAAACTAAGCTCAGTAAAGCACAAAATTGCATAGGTGTCAGTAAGGATAAAGCAGATAGAGGCTCTAGCATAAAACATATGGTTTGCAGATGTAATAGCGCGTCTCATGAGATTCCTGGCCATCAAGTAGCAGCTGGACATATAGGATGTAATTGTCCTCGATCAATATGCAATGATGTGACGAGATATAGAACCTCTGCCTCCTCTTTCCTTGCATGTGTGTGTTTCCATTAATATGACTGCTCTCGTGGAATTCCTCACTCTGTCGCTTTCAGTGCTTTCATTAGTTACTTGTACAGCAGACTAAAGCTGAAATCATGTGACAGGTGTACACTTTCATTACTTTCCTTATTTCACGTGCCACAAACGAGTGCAGGCCACCTTCATCATCCTACATTCTTTTTCATCATTTTCCTTCTGCAGTGAAACCCATTGTCTCCCTGTCTTTCTCATCTACACTGTAGCGCGGAGCTCAGATAACGTCAATGACAAGCAAACACTACATCACATGGCATTCTGCCCTCTCTGTCATTTCTTCCTCTTTCTCCATATGTGATCTGCTCTTTTCCATAAACCTAAAATCCACATTAGAGTCCTTAGAGGGGAACTAAAAAGCTTAAAATATTCAAGGTTTCCTTGTCCTTTATTTTATGGTTCAATTATATTCTAACATTGTTTCTGCCTGAGAGGTAATCTAATGAATGTTTTAATCTTGATGAGTATCTGAATATAATAATTTTTCATATCAACGAAAACCTGAATGTTACTACCAAAACCTCTGATCATAATTTATTAGAGGACACCACCACATCTGCAGTATGTATTAGAGCAGTACAGCTTCTTGTTTCATGGCAGTATAGCAACAAAAACTGTTGACAGAGCAGCAGCGATGTGTGCTGGCCCACATCTGTTTCAGTACACGTTCATAGCATTTTCCAGCTGCATGGTGCTTACTGAAGGCCATGCATCTTGAAACCCAACACAACCCACACAATTCTTCTGGTTTCTAAAGCATACTGTTTTCTTTTCACTTTTTCTTGTATTTTTAGAACTGCAACATTTCACATTTGAGAAGTGAGAAATGTGTCACTTGGCGGAGTGTTGCCTTAACCATAATGTGACAACCAGGGCACATGATAGCACAATATGAAAGGCAGGACAGATAGACCATAAAAGCAGCAGGTGATTGAAATATGACAAGAATCTCTCCAAGATTGTCTGTGGAGCTGCACAGTGTCAGAGGCAATGTCTCTAAAATAAACAGTCTGGAACAGGATATGTGAAGAATCACAATAAAAGGACAGTAATGCTTGGAAGAAAAAAAAAAAAAAGCAAGGCGATGAAAGTATCATCAACAATAACATATTGGCAAACAAGTATATAAAATAATTCAAGGGCAGAAAGAAAGTGTCTACAAATACTGTATGTCATTTTGATTCACTAGGCAACACAGGCAATTACACAGCCACTCTACTGTAGAGAATGGATGTAATCCATTACTTCTAGCCCAACTCTTGGACACTATGCTGTCTGACATTTCCGATAGCGATTTAAACAAAGTTTGCTGCCATATTAGCAAAGGTCGCAGGTTTAACAAGTAATGATGAGTAACGATATCCCGCTTAAACCATGGTCACTCGCCAGGCCCACCAAAATAAGACCATTCATTTATATTTTCCTGTGTTTTTTTTTTACAAGCGATAACCCTGTATCCATGGCAACATCCGAAGGCTTGACTAATGGCTGAAACAGTCATTACCATTCATAAGGTTCTTATGCAATGGAACAGGGTTCACTACTGTATTATTTGACAGTATGTTAATCAACCGGGCTAGCTAGCTAGCTAGCCAGCTATGTCATTGTCCCCAAATCAATATCAATATGTTCACAAACACAAGATCCATGTTTGCTGTTGGCCGCAGCCTGAAGTAGTGAGATGAACAGTGAACAGGATGTGGGATAGTCATTTAATATCAGTACGTTCAGAGGGACAGTGCAGGCTTCTTCTTGCAGCTTGTTTGTTACAGGCGCCATCCTGTGGTGCTCAGAGGATGATGCACTCAAAGACTACTCTGTGTTGTAAAGATATTCATATCCTCTTACATTTAATTATATCTAACGTCAACTCATTTTAGCTACAGGCTATAGCACATTCATTTAGAACGGGTCTAAACACAGAGCCTTGATTGGTAAACTTTCCAAATTTTGTCAAAATTAAAGTATTTATTTTATATTTTCCCTGATTGAATTTTTGAGTTCTTATTTTGTGACCAGCCAGTGATATTTAAGTTTGTGTTACCAACATGTACATAAGCCAAAACAGCTTCTGACCTCTTTCTGTGGATCCTGATTTGACTATTTTCTGTTGTAACTGAAAATAGGCCAAGATGATTTATCAATTATAACTACTTTAGTCTCATTTTTATTTGCCGTGTCTGGTTTTATTTTCTTTCTTTAAAGCACGTTGTAACTTTGTAAAGAAAAGTGATAACGTTTAAAGTTGAGTTAATTATTAATGGCTAGAAAAGTTAGAAAACTACAACACTCTAGTCTTGTTTCGCCCTATAAAACTTTAGTGACAATTTCCACATGTGTATTGGTGGAGAGACAGGACATACAGAATGGCTGCTTAAAAAGGTGACTTAACTGTACCAGGATAAAATTACTGTTACTTCACTGAGATTCATTAGAGAAGAAGAGAAAATAATGAATTGTATCTGTGCACCAATATGGCAATGAAAAAATAAAACCCTGATACAACAGAGTATAAATGAGGCAGGTGCTGCAGCTGAAGTCCACTGGTGGTACCAACCAAAGCTGGAGCCAACTGAAATCATTTCACTTTACTGCCCCCAAGTGTAATTATTCAATCCAAGACTTGAAACACATGCATACAGGGCGCATATCTTTGTGTGTGTCTTCAGACTGACCCAGGAGCCACAACTCTGCTCTCAACTATTGATTTTCAATGCCTGGTAGAATCTTGGGTATGCATTACTAAGGGAGACCTTGTATGCCTCTAGAGATACAGCACTGGCCAGACTCCCATACTATTATTTAAACCTGCTGCACAGGTCAAGGGAACAGGTCGCTCAGATCTCTTTGGTCTCTGCCCTCATGTTGCCTTAGCTGTGGGGGATACCATGGGGATACCAGGAAGACTCGGTCATGTCTTCATCAAAAGGTCATGAGCCGCCTGCCAGCCCACAAGAGACAGTTGCACTCAATCAAACTGAAATAAATCCAAACTATTTCTGCTAAGAGGCCAGTGATATGTTGCCTAGTTAGTGTTAGTGTTGCCTAGTGTTTTTCTAATCCTGACATGCTTTAAACCCTGCAGCTGATCATTTCCTTTGACTGTAGAAAAGGAAAATATGGCCATCAGTGGTTAACCTTAGGATGATTGTATTCACAGCTATCTAACATTCAGTTACCCTCTGACCTGGAGGGAATTGAAGACTCTAATGGCTAATTACCCTCGTGTCATGCAAGTGAAACACTATTAAACATAAATCAATTACTTTTGTGCTTGATTCCCCCCATCAACTGACTGTGTAAATATTGACATCCAGGAAAGAGCAGTGGTGCAGGACACCGAAGAGCAGTGACCCAGGTGTGGAAAGGGTGTGCATGTGGGACTGCAACCAAGCCAATATGTATAATTACGGATTGTATCCCACTTTAATTATGTCTAAACAATGGACTATGTTGTCTCAGTTACAAGTGCGGTACACAGGTATTTGGGATTTGTGTGTAAAGAAAGGCGACAAGGCACTCTATAGATTTTGTAGAGGGATACTGTTGTGCGTGCGCCGCTGCGCCCTGCTTTGACAACATCTGTATTCTGACAGAGCCTCCTCTCTCAATCTAGATCTAACTGCCTGCAGCCCCTGCCACACAGGAGCTGGAGGGGGAAGCTGAGAAGAATACTTACAAGCCTCTACCACTGTGCCTGAACCAGACACCTAGAAACACACACCTAGAAACACACACACACACACACACACACACACGCACACACACACACACACACACACACACACACACACACACACACACACACAGTATATCCCTGCCAAGTCAAGCATTGTGGTGTGGCAGGAGGAGCCTCGGGAGTCCAACAGCCAAATGTGTCCTCTAGCATTAATGGCTGCTTCAGCTGACTGAAGGGGGAAAACACCTTGAAGAATCATACATCTGAACAGCCCCTCGGCTCCATCTGGGGACAAACTGATTGACATTCTCAGAAGCCTTGCTAAACACGCTTGCCCTTTAATATAGAGCACGCACACTCAGATTGACTGCCTATCCTTGGTTTTGCGCTGAATTATACAGCAAAAACAACACAAGGAAGGTTATAAATGGTTATAGAAATGGCTTGTATCCTGTTTAAAAAGACTTTTAATCTACTTGTAGCTTGACAAAAGTGCTGCTCTCCACCAAAATATTTCGGAAAATTAGATTTTAAGAAAAACAATAATAAACGCAACGGGTTCCTGAAATTTCTCCCCTACTTTTCTCTCCTTCCCATTGCTAGCCCAGATGATGCGTGCCGGGCCTCCTAAGTCCTCCAGTGCTGGGTATAGAGATATTGAGTGAGAATCATGCTGAGCATGCACTGGCCCGTATCCAAAGATCATCATGGGTGTTGAAATTATAAACTCCTCAAGCAAGGAATTTGAACTGCAAGAATGGAAAAAATACTGTTGGCATTGGCTCCTGCACTGGCTCTTCAACCAGAAAAAGGGCGTAAGTTCTCGCTCAGTTTCTATAAGAAATCCAGTCTTCACAGCTGATGCTTTGATGTGCACAGACTGAGGTCAAGGACTGCAGCTGAACTATGAAATCAAGTATGATGGCAAATTGAATACTTGAGGATTTTAAGTCATTACAAAACTATCCCCAAATGCTCTCATACTGGATTATTATTCTTAAATGTGGGAAAATACATTTACATTAAAAAAATAAATATGCGGCAATATGTATTAAGGATTGATCCAGCGTAGTCCAAATCAATGTATCTTCAATTATTTATCAAATACTACGGGCCTTGAATTGCCCCACAGGGATGAATAAAGTATTTTGAATTGAATTGAAATAATGCTCTTCGCTTGCACTCCTCACATGTAACTTGAACCAGATACTAGTTTCTCTAAGCTACAAAAAAAAGCCTGCACCCCAACATGAAGACATTCTCTCTGCATCTGAATATCTCAGAAACACTCTGATCTGTGCAGACTTTTCCACTTAATCAGTAAATATAATGTTAAACAACAGCCCTTTCAATTACATTTACAAATTCAAATTGTTAGATTTTTTTTCATGAAATCTTTTATGCATATTTACTGTTCCACCAGTTATTATTAAACTCTGAAGTGATCTTTTTATTATCTCAAACACTGATATTAATAAAGTTATGTTCAAGATCTAGAAAAAGATTGCACTGCAAGATTAGAACAGAAGAGATTACACAGCAGATTGTACTGTAGATACATCATGATCTCAGTGCACACAGAAGAACTTCAAGCACCTCTACAATATTTGCTTTTTTTGTGCAATGTACATATTTGGATTATACGAGATCTCGGTTTCTTGATTTTCCGTAGTCAGCACATCACCCATACATGAATACGCAGATGAAGTAGGGCTTATCTTTCAATAACACAGCAGGAGAGAAAAGTAAACACTAACTCTCTCGCCACCAGTATCTGAAAGACAAGAGACTTCAGCTATGGCTGTAACCCTGTGCCTGCAGCTCTCCTGATATCAGCAGAGAGGCTGCTGCAGCCCTGCACCGTCTCTGCTGTCGTGAGCGATTGGAATGGACGCGTACTCTGTTGAAGGGCCGTAAACAAGATTTTCAGCATAGCAGTGGCCAGACCAGGTTGACAGCATCGTCTTATCTGATCCCAAACCAGAGAGAGGCAGTAGGACAGACCAGGCAAGCTCAGTTTGAGCCACAGATAAGAGGATGCTAAAGGGAAGTGGGAAGGAGGACCACAGAGGTCCTGAAATGGACATTTTCACTCTTAACACTTTTTGACATTTGCTGCCTTGTATGTTGTCTGCATCAGGTTTCTGTTCTTTCCTCTGTGCATTTTTCTGTCTCTACACAGAATGCCTCCTTCCTTTGCAGTGTGATATATAATTCAAAACTTCAGTACTCACAGTACCTACACTCATGCATTTATGATTCCACAGTATTCTTCAGTATGTGTGCTTTGTGCACATGACAATAAAGATGTTTTTTATTTTGATTAGAAATATTTATTATTTAATATGTTGGTAGATGTGGCTTAAACCTTTGTAGCTTGTGATGATGGGTATTTTGGGCTGTGAAAGCTCCTTACCTTGTCCTTCCTCTGTTTCTCATCTTGATATATATTCCACCGCTCTCCATCATTACTGTACGCCACTTTGTATGAGCCAACAAACTGCACATGGCCAAAGTCTTTAGCTCCCTGGGTGATGATACCTGTGACCTTGGTAGGCACAAGTAAGTCCATCTGAGAGAGGGAAGAAACAGAAAGAAAGTCAGGAGAATGTTAATTTTGAATTATCAAGACACGTAGCTGGTGATAATGTGTCAGAAATGCTAAATTTTCACAATCTAGTCTTTTTTCTACTGATGTCATCAGAGGACTGACTGTAAAGACACTGTGCGCAGAAAGTCAGTTTCAATTACTTACACAATATTGAACAACAAGGCTAAGTCCACAACCTCGCCTCAGCAGAACAGAAATCGCACGGCACAGCAGCTTCTGAGACCCAGTCTGCTCCATTTGGGTTAATTTTTAATAGCTTCTCATTTGTTGCAAACCATTTACAGCGACAGGTGCGAGGCAGTAAACACAAACTTACTTTTATTGACATTTTAGGGTTTAATTATGGTTCATTATTTAGTTAAAGTACACACCACTGCTGGACTCAGAGTCAAAACATAGTTAAACTGCAGCCCAAACGGATGACAACAAGAAAAAGTATTACAGCTCCAGCACATTATCTCATTCAACCGAAAGAAAACATTGTGCAGAACAGGTCGAGCCTTTTTTTTTTAAGTAGGAGTTTCAAATGTGTTAATTATGTCAAATGAATAATATATATGAACAATCTAAAGCAGAGGCAGGTGTTGTTAATGTTGCTACTGTGTCAGTACAGTTCATTGCAAAAATACAGCTTACATTCTAATGGAGCATTGAGGGTAGTAAGTAAGTAATAAGTCACTCCCACTGATCTTTCATGAGCATAAAGCAGCGGGTGTTAGAGTTAATGTTAGAGTTCATTCAACATAATGGCAACTCTGCAGACATACCTTTACATCTCTGTAGCACATTAAACTAAATGGGTATTGTTTTGTTCACACCAAAAACCTTTAATATCTCTAAATGTCAAAATATAATAAATGGAGGGTGTGAAGCTTCCATAACTTCCAACTTGATTCACTTTCATTAAAAGACCATGTTAAAGGATAATTCCACATTAAAGTGTGTTTACAGGTCTTGTGGAGTACCACTGGATATGTGAAAAAGTAGTACAAAGCATTTGTGGCTCCAGAAGAAGCTGCATGTAATCTGATAAACTGTCTCCAGTGTTATCAGTCAGTGGCTAAGTTGCATTGTGGGAAATGTCGGAGTTTTGAAAAACTGTTGTCATTATGGACAGTCCAAAGACAAATGTGTGAGGCATATTTATCAGATTACATGCAGCTTCCTCTTGAATCACAAAAGGCTTTATACTGCTGTTTTCACATAGTAGTTCTCCCCAAGACCTGTAAACACACCTTAATGCATAAAATTGATATGCATTTTCAGTTCTCAAAATGTCTGTAGCCTAAATATCACTGTAAAGCTGTCTCACTTATCATACTTATCTCCTGTCTGTAGCATCAATTCAAAGTCAATACAGGAGGAAAAACAAGGTGTGACTTGGCATTTTGCTGTCATACTGGAAGATAGTGGCACAATTTAGAAGCGCAAGGAGAGCAAAAGAGAGGAACAGCATGAAGATTTATTCCTTCTGCTGAATATACACAACATCGAGACAACCATACATCACACTAATTGGCCTGGTCATAGGCCAACATATACTGTGTCACACCGCTCTGACAAAACAAAATAGTGCCCTGAGTAGATTAAACAAATAAGCAAACAGACTGAAATAATACATGAGTTATGGCTCCTGGTCTTGAAACACTGCAGAGCACCACCGTGCATCTCGGCACATCGCACTGCACTTTTATTGCCTGCGATGTGTTTCAAACTCTGAAACCTTTTATTTTTTCTGAGCAGTGATGTGAATGAGCTCACTGAGAGAGTTCATCTCTCATAAGCCTCTCTCACTTCTTCTTCCTCCCAGCTACTTTAACATTGAGGACTGCTCCCTGGGTATTCGAGGGCCCCTCTTAAATGCAGACCTCCTGCTATGTAACATAAGCAGGCATGGGCCTGGGTCCTGACACACATGTAGACAAAGCCATGCCTTAGTGACTACAAAAGAAAGTCTTGGCTTTCTAAAAGGCATCCAAGTGGATAAACTCCCAGTTCCCCATTTGTGAGATGTTATGGCAATGGAAGTAGGACAAATAGAATATGCGTGCAGACATAATTCAACTCTTAGCAATGCTGTGGCAGAGGTATGCAATTATGCAGATGCCACACAGTTCATATGCGTGCTTCATTTGTTGTGAATACACTATTTATGAAGTTTCTCCTTGAGCCTCTGCTTTTATTTTTACCTAAAGAAGTGCTCACGTCTGGTTCTGAACACAGCAGTGGCAGCCTGTAATGTACATGAATACCTTTAAAACAACAGCTCTGTTAAAATGACAATATGTCACAACAACCCTCTGGATAAAGGGAACCAGAAAGGAACAGTAGCAGGGGCCGCTTGGTTGATTTAGAGGGGCATGACACCTTGCATTGTGAGGCTTTGATTACGCTCCAGTTGTACAATGTTGAGGTATAATCTCGTTCTACCCAAGCAGTCAAGTCTGCCACCAAAACAAAGACGGGCTTGAAGGGGAACCTGTAATTGCTGTCACAGGTAGCGGTCAAAAAATACAACCGCCCCCAGCGACGCCAGCTCTCAACGCTTTGATGGCCCAAACTGAATTAAGGAGCGAGATAAGCTTGTTAGAGCAAGGCCTCTCCTCCAGCCTCCACCTCCCGTTCTTTCCTCCATCACACTCTCAACCCCATTCCCTCCTCCATGAGCTGTTAACCCAGACAGACTAGGAGTGTGTAAAGTCTTCGTTGCAATCTCTGAGTGCTGGTGGCATAGATTTTTCTAAGTAATAAAACCAGAGAATCAATTTTTCGGATTTTACTTGCTGTGTCGTGTAGCTTTAATGGACATTTCCAGTTCTCCCACCAATACAATTTCACAGTGAAAAGGAAGATGGGGTCAATTACTCATTTGTACTTCTCTTTGAAGGAAGCATGCGGAGGGGCAAAGTTTGTGCACTTCTGCCAGGCAAACACTCATCTCTCCAGCTCATTAAGACAAGAAGAGCTGGTGTGTAGCCCCTGTTTGAAGTGGCTTTGCCAATGCAGGGGAGAGAGATGAATGCAGTGAGAGGCAGCCTTATGAGGATCCGAATGAGGCCCAGTTTCCTTTTTATAAATACAGCACATGCATGCATAGCATCCTGCAGACATTCTCCCTCCAGCTGTGCTAATTTAACAATGTGTTGAAGACTCATTTAATCTTCAAAGCCTGCGGGAATCATGGATGTGTGTGTGTGTGTGTGTGTGTGTCTACTTTCTGTATGTTCTCCTATGTAGCAGAATTCAGAATTGCATGTACACAACTCACAGAGCCACGAGGGTGACATTGCAAAGGCCCATCAACCTCACAGCAGGGAAGCTATCATTTAAGCATAAAGCTGTGGTGAGAGCTTGAAAAACACACCCCTTCACTGCTCTTGTCATTTTCTTTACTATACACTTAAACACCACCAACTTCATGTGATAATGCTTAACATTAAATAGAATGCACATATTGACATATTATCATCACACAGAAAATATCAGGCTAAATGTAACAGTGCAAGGTTTGGTTAAGGCTCATATGAAGAGACCATGTTCCTTCAAGAGGAAGGCAGCATTAACACCTGGAGGTGTGAGGTTTGACACAAGTGAGCATTTAGGAGATGGGGAGGATCTTGTCAAAGAAGATGCTACTGAGTTGCATTATGGAAAATGTAGGATCCAACATTATTGCAGCTTGTCCCATACTAGAGACTAAGGCCCAATTCCAATCCGATCCCTACACCCTCCCACTTCATTAATCCAACTCCGTGTGGAGTCACACTTGTGTCTTAATTAAGGGGGAGGGTAAAAACACACTGCTAAGTGGGGGACATCCTCGCCTTCTGTTGTTCGTAAGCCTGTATCGATGTAGACTCAGTGTTGGAAGGCTACATAACCCTCCCCCCCTTAAAGCGAGCTGGTTCATAATGACACTTACTGTGGCAGTCCCTCCATACGAACATGCAAACAGAGTGAGAGTGAGTAGGGGAAGGGCATAGGGCCAGATTGGAATTGGGCCTAAAAGTCAATTTATCTCAGCCTTTGCTGCTTTGATTTTGACTTTTTGTTTTGAATCCATCTGTTGCGAGTTCCCCTCACTTAATAGGAGTGCAATACTAAATTGTCTCAGTCCAGTAAGGAAGATTATTCAACATGTCAGACATGCAGTCAAACACACCTGCAGCATTTACATGTAAATGTGCAAAACACATTTCAAAGTATGTTGATGAATCCTGATCCTCAAGGCTCTGAGCACAGCTGCTTTTCTACATATGGTTCAGCCAGAATAATTCTAGATCCTGATGACCAGGATGGAAAATATTATATAAATAAATACATTTCCTGAGATTTGTTCACAGTGTACAGATTACTTAGACTAAACAACAAAACACCAGTGCATGTTCACACACTATCATTGTTGCTGGTTGATATGGAGGAAAATGGGAGCCATCGCAGCCCCTCGATGTGTTTTGGTAGAGGTGACTACATGATATCTGAACATAGTATGATATGCCACATGCTGAAGAAGACCATTCTGTCCTGCTGCGACCACACTAACTTCAGAAAAGCCTCTTAAAAGCAAACTTAAAATGACCAAAAAATGAGGTCTGAGGCTGAAAGCAGACAATTTCCAGACAGATGGCTGAGTACTGCATCTCTACTGAGTGCAAAGAAAAGCCTGTTTGTGTCATGACGCCTTTCTGAGTTTAAGAATGTGCCCTTATACAAGGAGGTGGGCTTGCTAAGCCAATTCAATGCTCGGACTCACTGAGCTTGAGATGTTGTTATGTGACACGTGTGGCTCATAATGTGTAAGAGCACATTGTTCCAGTACCATGAAAGTGGAAATGAGCAGATACTGTGTAACGTAGGGTGCAGCATACTTATAGCCCTACATGGCAATAACATCAGCCCAAACAAATTAGACTGAAACTCATATTCATTAATTATGTTTGTTGTGTTTATTACTGTAGAAAACAAACAGCCTGTAGCCCTTCATAGACCGTAGGACAAAAAAGCCCTAATGATTTATTAAAATGTAAAATCGAGGGTCTTGATTATATATAGCTGCTGGCAAAAAAAAAAAAAATCCTAAGAGCTAACAGCTTGCTGATTTGAGAAGGTGCACCTTTACACCTTCAGGAAGCCTGCAGCATGAGGCAGTGTTCAGTAACACCTACATGACAACTGTTTTATGGCGGATATCCACAAATGAAGCCACCTGATGGGAAAAAGCAATTTCTTTAAAATGGTAAAAACAAGTCAAAAGAGGTGTGTGACTTCACATCATACAAGATTTCTACATTGCCTAAGGTTACAAGTTAATTGTGGATTCCCTGTTTGGAATAGTCTCAGTTTTAGGATAGCAAGATAATTAGCTATAATAGCTATAATCAGCTAGAATAAACATCACTGTCACTTACTGAGTTAAGTTTTCACCTTAGAATTTATCATTTTATTTTACTTAACACAACCTAAACCTTACTAAACGTCAGGAGACGCGCCATTTGGGACCTATTAATGTTACATTTCTGTTTACCTTCTCTAAGGAGGCGGTATCACCCTCCGTCACTACGTTGTGACTCATTCTCCCTTGCTCTCTACACGGGATACACACACACACAAACTCTCAATAATTTTTCATAATTTTTTCTGTGACTGAAATGAATGTGAAGTCCTCTTTGACGGCTCTTATGACACACACACACACACACACACACACACACACACACACACACACACAAGGTGAATCTCCTTTCTGACACCTTTTGTGACTGGTGTTTCCATGTCAGGTGGTGGGATGTCAGAAGGTATAAATGCCTGCTGAGTGCTCACACAGAGGAAGAAAAGTGTTTCGACAGTCTGAAGTGTGGCTCAGTTGCCTTGGAGCATTGAGGATAGTAAAGGTAATGTCATAGAGGGAACGTCCCCTCGTGGCTGCATCATGTTGTCTTAGACTGATTAGCATGGCACTGACCTGTGCCACCACAAACCTAAAAGAAATCGTTTTTGAAATTTGCCTTTTCCTATTCAATGTGTGTTTTTTGGAAAGTGGTAAACTTGGAACATGAATCAAAATGCATTCTGTTGATACAAACATCTCCATGTGGAATGAGCTGTCCTGACATGAGGATAGATGTATTTGTTTCAGCACAAGATGACTTGTTTTGGCAGTACATTAAGAGAGTCAGCTGGTTGGCTGGTCAATGCACATCTTGCAGCCAAAGTGCTGGGGATATAAATAAGGGAAAAGCACTATGCAGTGACTCACAGTGAATTGCAAAATGGTGGCAAGCGTACACATTTATAAGCCAAACGGTTTTACAAGGCATGGACATTGCTATGCAATGAACATCCTCTCCCTTCCTCCTCCTCATTCTGGTCTTCTTGCCAGCACACACAGTATGTCTAATATGCTTAAATACACCATGAATGACACCTGCATGTAGATAACCCTAAGCAATCTGCAAGGACCAGAATGAAACTCTTGTTCAATAACAGGATGCTCACAGTGCAGTCAAACATTTTTAGCCATGGTAGCAGCGTGGCTCCAGGCCACTACTTTGGCAATGAAATTGAGATCAGTGGTGCCTCAAGGGGTGAATCTTACTTGATTTCTTATTGGGTGCCACAGATGGGTCATTATTTTCTTTTATCCAGTTTTCAATATTTACAAGATGGATTGGCACATCATTTTGTGCAGACATTACTTTAAGAATGAAACACTTCAGTCATCCAGAACTTTAAGTACCACCGCATGCCTGCAAAACTAATGGCATTACCATCAGCCTCAGCTGTACTTTGTGTTTAGCACTTATTAAACACTAAACTAAAACATTGTACTTTTGCGGCTGTGGCTCAGGGGTAGAGCCAGTGTCTTGTTATCGGAAGGTCGCTGCTTCGATTCCCCTGGTCTGCATGTCAAAGTGTCCTTGGGCAAGATACTGAACCCCAAACTGCTCCTGATGTGCCGGTCGGCACCTTGCATGGCAGCCACCACCATCAGTGTATGAATGTATGTTTGAATTACTGTAAGTCGCTTTGGACAAAAGCAATTTGTAATGTAAAATGTAAATGTACTTTTATACTAGCATCATCACTGTAAGCATGTTAGCATTTAGCCCAGAGCACGACTGTGTCTACTGTTTATCAGTAAAACATGGAGAGATGTGACTATCCTCTGAGCTTCATGTTTTAAAAAAGGAGGTTTGTAATATTTTTAGATGCTATAGTTTTTGATAAAGTCTGTGTAGAAAAGTGACCATCTCCCTCATCAGCTTGCATCACAATCACCTGCATGGTCAGCCTTTTGTTCTGTAGCCATCTTTGTCTCCATCTATAATTCAACACAGTAGCGTAAGTGCTTTAAAATAGAAAGTGCGCATTGAGACTATTAAAGTATTATTTAATTGCTATTCTTTCCTCCAAAACAAAGGAGGCCTTTTCATCAAAGTCAGTGCATTAAAGCACCAACATTACAAACTCAGATTCTAATGGGCCACTCAGAGCACACAGCCATAAAGCAGATGGAACCCACGTTAGCATGTCAAGTTAAGTCTAAATGGTTGCATGAACCGATGAAGGGAATTGGCCGTGGCAAAAAGGAACAGAAAGGAAATCAACCATGGTGGTCTGCATCATTTAGAGCTATTACAGCAAGGAGAGCAGCATCTGTAGAACCAGCAAGTTGCAAACCGTGTCAGCATGAGTGAAGGGAAGGACTCTGAACCATATCCGTACAAAAATGGCCTTGGTGCTGCACTATAGGACTTGTGGGATTTCACACTCTGTTTAATGTTCACTGTGACTAAACATGTGATGGACACATAAAATCTAAAGCAGTCTGTCTCCCTGTGTGATCTTGTCTGATATCAGATCTGTAATTCGTGCCAAAAGGGGGAAAAAAACAGTTTTCTGTTGGAATATTAAGCAAGTGTGAAATGTGAAATGATTTAATGATCTAAAGTATGGTGTTCCCATTCTAACAATGATGACACAGGATTTTAAAGGTCCTGGAAAATAGGTGAGTTAAAAATAAAATTCTTCACGACTCTGGCTGCTGCACTTACAGCTCATCATACCTCGCTCCCCTCTCCTGCTTCTCACATGGTGTATAAAATATTCATATCAAATTCTCACACGTGTGCACACATAGACACAAACACTCTCTGCACAAAAAAAAACATGATGTGCTTCACATGCAATAAAAAAGAAACTATGAAATTACAAAAGAGATACATTTATGGACGTAAGTGGTCTTTGTAATATGATACTTACCCTTAAATTAATCAGTGCCCAGTTTTCTACAGCGCCATAGTTTAACACTGGACTACTCTGAATTAATCATAATACTGTAGCATACAGTATTGCAGTGCTGCTTAAGTGCAGTCTGCACTCTCCTGGGTGCATAACATAAAGATGTCTGATTTAAACATAGGGAGGTGAATGGGGGATACCCAACCAAGAGATGGCTTAGACACACTCTGAAACCATAAGATACATATGCAGAACACACTGGATCCAATCTCTGCTGCACTGATTTAAGCTCTGTTGCCTTCACTTCTGACACTTCCTGCAGATCCCACGATTACAGCAGGAGCTGCTACAGACTCATGAATCACTCATCCCAAGATAAAACAGATAAATGCATCCTCCGTTAGCTGAGAGCGAGCGAGTGAGAGGGACAGAGGGTAGAGAGAGGGAGATGAGGATCAGGATGTCGTGTTGAAGGATAAGATGGCTTCCTTGGATAATGAAAACAAAGGAGCAACATTACGCAGGTTCCATGCAGACCTGTGTATTTAAACATGGATTTGGAGGGAGGGAACACTAAAAACCATCCAATTGAATCAGGGAAGCAGATGGATTTACCATCCTTTCCGTAACTTAATTTGGAAGCTAATTGAATCAGCATACTAGCTGCAGGGAAATTGAATAAAATAGGGCAAAGAAAGAGCCGTATTGGACAGGATTAAAATGAGACTCTGACGATAATGCCTAATGAAATTTAAATCAGGCATGTTTTCAAATGAGTGTGGATTCTTTCTAAGATTTTTCTTGAATTCTTGGATAATGTTCTCAAGATGATTGAATTAGCAGTAGCTGCGGGAAACATTTTGAACCAACATACTGTATTTATGTCTGCTCAAATTAGAACACATTTTGTCAGATGAAGGAGTCTCTAAATGGGTAGCCAGCAGTTAGATATCCGGTATCAGACGAGTCCCATCTGACATGCTTTTTCCATAGAAGTAGGATAATGACCCACAACAATCTCCCCCTAATATGATCTTCCATATTCAAAAAACTTGCCAAGTCTTATAATCATGCACACGCTGTACACAGCTACATGGTGCGAATTTGATCTCGCCTCTCTGAAACTCGGCTGGCACATCAGCCAAAGCAAGTGCTGGCTGAGCAATCTGCAGTCATGGTTACATCTGTTATCCTGGCTTTCAAGCTTTGTATCAGTGGGAAGTGCCATAGCTCAGATCCTGTCTACAAAAAACAACAACAAAAAAAGAAGATGCTGATAATAGATGTAGGAATGCAGATTCACTTGTTGATAGATTCACTGACAGAGTGTTGGTTCTGTTGGAAGCGTGTGATTCCTACGAACATCGTGTTAGATAAATAATATCATGTTAACTGCTGTGAAGGCTTCGCCAAGGTGAAAATTACATGCACAGAAGTGTAGACGCAGACTGACAGATTAGAAGGTATGCTCAGGCTAATGTTGATACATTAGGTACTTTTTTCAGCATCACAGCTGTGGCTAAATGGCTGTGTGCTTCTCACTGATTGCAACAGAAACCACCTGGAGACGCTGTCCCTCTTACATTCTGTTTCTTTAATTAGTTCAGCAAGAAAACTTGGCTGCAGGCGTTGCTCCTATTGATTCAGTTTTGTGTGTAAAGTAGTAGGACAAATAATGATAAAGAGCCGAGCAGGCAGTGGAATAAAGGATGTATCTAATGTGATTAAGGCTTTGAATAATCGTATATCCAGGGACAAGTGCCTTCATCTAGTTTCAGCCGGATCAATATGGTATGACAGTAATAAAAAAGCTGGATTTAAGGCGATAGCCTCTGTATGCTGCCTTGCAATTCATGAATGTAGGGACTGTTTTCCTGTGGGGAATGCGGGGGGATCAAGCCTGAAGGACGCAGAAGCCGTCTCACCCTTGAAAGTTTCAGATAAATTCGTACTGTTCATTTTCCCCATGCAAGTAATTTCAATGAAGTGCCCGTCTCTTGTTCTTGAAATAAAGACATGATCATTGCTATTCCAGATGATCAAAATCCCTCTTAAATCCGTTCATGCTACAATGCCTTTACTCTCTCCGAGGCAGCTTTTCTGTTTAGAGAAAGGACAAGCTTCATCTTTGCTGCATAAACACTCAAGAAGAGATGTGAGTTTCAATGGGACAAATTAAAGCCATTCTCCTCTGTGGATGGATGAAACAAACACCAAGCTAATTCTATTGATTAAAAGAAATAGACTTTGTTGTCAACAGCGCTGTATTTGAGGTAGCGATTTGATTAGGAGGCTGTGCTCGGCAAAATTGGTGTAATGATAATACCCGGGCTGATTACAACGAATGCATGCTCACAGGCACTGAGCGGGAATCAATCTTGCATTACGTCTACTTATTGTTCCTTCTAGCCTCTACTCCACATGGAACAATCCTCTTTGTGAAGTGTCAACATGCATTGATGCTTTAGGAACCAAATGGCTAGGGTAATTTACTTCTGTAGTGTATTCATCTATGCAATTGTATTTTACAAGGACCTTTTGAATTATACGACAACATGAAACGCTGTGAATACTTCAAAATGCTTACAGCGTGATGAGCACTTTAAAGACAATTAAGACTAATTACAGAGAAGAAAATCATGAAAAGCCTTTGAAACATACAAGAGGCACCTGACTCATTCAATGACTTACCATTTTAGCTGGAAATAGAGAATTGTCAGAGAATAGTCAGAATTCTTACAATAACTACTATTTAATGTTCTGATGCATATATATGACGAAATGTACTGTACGTGGTTTATAATGGAAGTTCTGTGTTCCCAAGTAAAAAAAAAGACAAGCTAAATGGTTGCAAGCTTTACAGTATGCCCCACTACAGGAATGTAACATTCATTTAGATTTAGCTTATTATAGTTTCAAATCGTAGGAAGCTGAAGCACAGTAAAAGCTACACTTAAAAGTGAAATCCATTAAACAATGCTCTTTGCAAAATGTATTCAATTTAATATTTTCTCTCTGCAAGTGTGTCCTCATTTATTATCTACCTGCCCGTGTCTTTGTTTTCTTTGGTCCTGTGTGCTTCACTGTTTTAATGTCTGTGTATATCTAAAATCTACAGTAGTTCTGTTCTGCTTGCCGAGTTCTGCTGCAGTATTTTAGTCTGCAGTTGTTTGCCACTGCTTGTGTTTATTTGTGAATTTATTTCATACATATGCATGTCATGTCAGCAAGTCATGGATCCAGAAGACGCAAATATCCTTCTCTCTGTTCAGTTAAGCAAAATAAACCAATTATAGGTTGTTCTATCACTCCAGAGACAAGGTGAGAAGGAGATGGTGACACTGCAGCTGGGCAGTACAAGATCGATCATTTCAGATCAAGTGCTGAGTTGCATCCATCTGAAGATCTGTTTGTACTGGACGAGACTATACTCTGACATTCAGTCTGCTGGCAATCCTTTCCGTACGACAAGTGTTGTTCCCCTTTGTGCTAGTGGACTTTGGGTCCAGTGAGTGTTTTATGCGTAGAGCTTTGGATGATAAATTACATACATCATTTTGATTTTTGGGAACTCAAGTGGAAGTCAGTGCCTTGGATGAACAATGTTTAGGGACTTTGACACTTCTCTCTTAGTTAATAGTCAGCACCACTGTGCTAGTTGTCTGACGTTTGCTAAACTAATATCTTCTGCTATCTCCTTGACATCACTGGAGGCAATTTATCAGATCGCACGCAGCCTCCTCTGGAGCCACAGAAGACTTGCCTACTAAGTTTGTGAAGTTACCCTTTTATTTTGCCAATCTCTCAATTGTAGAGAGATTGTCAAAGCATTTAGCGACCACTTTTACCCAGGACAGGCCATAGCATTCTGCCATGCACTATTCCTTCGAGATTGTACTCTCGATACCCATGGAGAATCACATTGAGAGAGGCACAGCTACATCGCAGAAAAAAAACACAATTTGCCTTTTATCGCCCTTCTGAAGCTCATCTTTGTTTCATGTTCATTCACAGAGGCAATGAGTGGAAGATGGTAATTTAAGCACACAATACATGGTGACGCCATCTAGAATCTCTTACCCTCCTGCTGCGTTCAGGAAATGAAACAACAATGGTCTTCACGACATAATGCCTCATCTTTGTGTGTCTTCATGACGCTATCATTTTCTGCCAGTCCCTTCAAGACCATGCTAAACATAACTCCAAGCTCTCTCAGTGGGGGAGAATCAGTTCTTTGTCAAATTCAAAAAAGTGTGAATGCTGTGTCTCGACCACCTTCTTGCTTGGCTTCGTCATCTTTGGCAGCCATGTAGTGTACAGATGGATTTTTACCAAAGTCAGGAAACAAATAGCCTCAACCCAGTTCTGTCATACAGCTGCAATGTTTTCTGATGACTGCCAACTTCTACCACAAAAGCTACACTTGAGTGGCAATTCACATCATTCACCTGGACTCCTGAGGCTGCCGGTGGAGCCAAAGCAAAGTGACATCACTGCACAGACTGTATATTGATTTACCTTAACCATCATGGCAGCCATTCAATATGAGGGTACCATCATAACCTCAATAATCATAAGCTGTATTCACTTGTATGCATCTCCAGCCAACTGTCAGTCAAAGTAAATTTGATGTAGGCAATCAAGGAATGTTTGCAGCTAAACTGATGCTCGAGTAATAACACTGACAGGAGCACTCAAAAGGCCTGGCACAGCTGTAACTGTGATTGTTCACTTTACCTATGTCTCTCCACTTGTCTTTGTCTCCTCTGTCTGGGGTTTATAGTCCCCCACAGTGCTGCTCCTTGGTCCCTTGTGTTCCAGCAGAGAGACACTTTCTCCCCCCGTGCATGCAGTTGCAGCTAAGCTGCCACTGTTTACCTCATCAGCATCTGCCTGTGCAAACCTCCACACTCACAGTAGTCATTTGCTTAATTGTGATGTGGGTTCTGCTCTGCATATGTTAGATTATATTTACTCAAGTTCCCGGGGTCCTGTGATTTTACTGCGCTGACTTCAGTCAAAAAAACTGCCAAATTCTAATCCTGTCTGCAGCTGGGTGTTTTCTTTGGGTCCGAGCGTAAATCAAACGAGACAATATTTGGATAAATGTGTGTAATCCAATGTAAACATATATTTTTGTTCACTTAAGTAGTACAGGAGAATTGTGAGTAGATTGGTGTTCTCCACCATAGAGGCCTAGACAACAAAAGGGAGGGAGGGAGATCAGTGGGTCCTGTGCCCATGCCCAAGTGCCTGTTTTTGGCTGTTCTCTCGTGTCCACACACCCCTGTGTGCCCTGCTAGTCCAATGGACAACCAGAAGGCAGCAGGGAATCAGCAGGCCACGATGAATTTACTGTTCAGCAAACCACAAGTAAAACAAAAGTTGCCTAGCTAGCATGCTCTTTCTGTAAGTTCAGTTGGTGCATGGTGTTATTGGGTTGTGACTGTGTTTTGTTTTCCTGTGTTTGGCTTGTAGGATCAGCCAGCTGCTGACAAAGCGGATCGTGAATCATAGTTTTCCTGGCAAACACACCGACCTCTTTGGTTGTCAAAGCTGCAGTGTCTGTGGGTTAGTGAGTTGACCAGCTGCAGGTCAGCGCAGCAGCAGCCCACTTTTCAGACATCCGGCCTGTCCGCTATGCCTAACCGAGAGACACTCTGGAAGTAAAGAGCCCCTGACCCCTGAGAGGAAAAGCAGCAGACCAGGCAGGATGCTGAAGAGGTTGCTGTGTTTACGGGGAGAAACCACCACTCATAAACTGCTGTATCAGCACCACAAGAGAAAAAAAGGAGACACAGAGAGCTCCATATACTACAGTCTCATACGCTTGACTCAAAGTGTTAGTCATGCCTAAACCTAACATGAACCTATCATGAAACCTTAACAAAACAACCCACGAAAGCAACCAATCAGAGACGGAGTAGGGCGGGCCTTGCAAGAAAAGCAGTGGCATTAATAATAATGCATACTGATGACAAGGGCTGTATGCTGAATTTCATTTTATCAACACATGCATAGGGGCTACTGTAGTTCTCTCAAAGTTTTCACACATAAGTTTGAGCTCAGTCTGCATCATCAGAGGCAGAGGTGATTATCTGGGTGCCACAGCCACACGCAACACAAATTCATCACTTTAAGTAGATAATTGAGTGTGAAAACCTTGGAGACAGAGGAAAACAAATGAAGCACCAGAACCAAATTGCTTTCATAGCCTGTTTTGGAACCTTTGCAGGCTACAAATACATTTGACAAGTTGCAAATAAAGTCATGCATTTTGAACTATTATTGACAAGTAAGACATTTGTACATTGCATGTTGGGAGTTATTTAAAAAAACCTACCCCTTGTCATTATTTACAGCACAGATATTTGTGATATATGAAGGTACTTGATGGAATTACGAAGGCTGATTTGTTGGACTGAGTTGTATATTGCACTTGTGTTAATATCACTGTGTTCATACCTCTAAAATAAACAAAGCTGGCTGTATTTGTGGAAACCTAGTGAGGGAAGCTCCTGGATGAAACTAGGGGAAGTGGAGATGGAGTCCAGTATTTGGAGTTCTGTTTTTTCCAAATATGTGAGCTGCGGTATTACAGTATTACAAACCTTTCTGTTTGTTCTATTTTTGAATCATTCTACACTAACCAAACCCAAATTTGCTTGCTTGAATTGTAACATCCTAGAGTTAGTCTCTATGTTTTTTTTGACTGAGCTATGTTACTTGGTTTTTGGATTCTTGCCTTCACCCTGCCCAGATTTGTTTGATCTTGCCGGACATACCTCCTGTGTATGACCACCTGTTTCACCAGTAAAGACTTTGCTTTTTTGAACTTCACCTTGTATCCTGTGTTTGTCTCTGTGTTTGAGTCTCTGATCTGCCTAGAAGCCCAAGCTTAGGGCTCACTGTAACCCCCCACTGCACTGTAGCTAAACTAAAGGGTTAGTGTTTAGTTTAATCTTGTGTACAAAGCTTAAAAATGGCAACCGACCAAAGCAAACTCAAAAACCATTTCCTATTTCTTCTGCTTTGCCAGAGGGATTTGTAAGCTCATAAGGATGCGAGAAAACACATTTAAAGTTACCCGGGAGAATACAATTTGAGACCTGTAATCTTTTCAACCTACTTTAAATAACAATAATTTGTTTAGCCAATGTTTAGTTCATAGCCAACCTTTACCTGATGTCGAAGGATTACAAGTTTTTCAATGCTTAAGCTCAGCGAAGATACATAATTAATTTCCAAAACAATACTTCTCCACAGTCTGTTAACGGTGAACAGTGTCTCTAAATCCACAGTGTACTGTGCTATTGGATGTCTTTTTTTAAACCAGAGCTTCAGCTATTTGTTTTTCAGACATTTTAATAAAAATAGCTTCAAAAACTGTATCAGTGTAACACCCTGGCCCATTAGAGGGAACATATTAAATTCAAAGCACAGCAAAATAAGAGGAATGGAAAGAGAAAAAATGATGCAGCTGTGTCTGATTTGATTAATGTTCTCTTCAATTTCAGGAAAAAAACTTATTTCAGGTTTTCCTCATCTTCACTTCCTGTCAGTGCACCTGGAACATGTTCAGTACCCACAACGTGAGCTGTGATACAAAATTCATCATGATTCAGGAGAAAGAATCCTCGCTAAGTGCTTTGTTGACTACAATACAATCAAGCAATGTGAGATGAAAAACACAATCACTCCGTTCCAACCTTGGTTATCTTTTTGTTTGAGGAATGTTTACCATAATTTAAAAAAAAAAAAAAAAAAAAAAAAGTCTTGGAACAGTACTTAAGGAAATTTGCAGTGTGCGTGTTGCATTAAGAGGGACACTGTGAAATTAAAAGTCGCTCCTGTCACTGCAATTTCTCTTTGCTATGTGGACATGTTAATGTGCATAATTAACTAATCAGCTTATGCCAGCTGGAACACTTGGCAGCTCAGTCTGACAGCTTCAGCTCCTCTCTTGAAAACATCTTGAAAGATTCTGATTCTCCCTGTGTAATTTTATCTACTGTCAGGCCAGAATAACTTTCTCTTGGACAGCCCCCAAACATGTCCACGTCTTGGTGTTGTTCCTTGGATTTTACCACATTTTGTGGCACAAACTTTCTATTCTTAAGTATCAAGTCTGCTAGAAAATGAAATGATCCAAAGCATGTTTGAGCTGTGTATTTCTATGATTGGCATGAGCAATAATTGGAAAAATATGTCAGTTTAATCTCTTGTCTCAAATGATGAAATTCAATGTACTGTCAAAGTCTTGTTAAACTGAAACTGAGAAGTGATTTTTACAAAACTACAAGAGACCACCAACTAGAATACATATTCAGGTATACAACTACTACCAAGACAAAACGTCTTGAATGTAGATTTATACTGTATATTGTTTAAAGGTTGGAATGATCATTTGATAAATAAGTATTCAGAGTGATACAAAAAGAAACAAGCTCTCTGAGTCAGCTCATGACTCAACAGTAAACTGAAATATCTTGCCCAGTCCTGTGCATCACGTTATCCAGTTTGACATTCAGTGTCTGTAAAGAGTTACCCACTGCGTCCACTGAACACCAGAGCAGTTGTCTTGATTAATAGGAATACTTAATTTGTCATTAGGGCTGATTAATTCCATTAGTCTGTGAGGTTTAAAGTCATTCAGTAATGTCACTGAAAATCAATTATTTGCCATGGCAACCAGTATAAAGAAGACACTGACTGTGGGAGTTCAACAACTGCATATAAGAAGATCACTAATATAAAAATTGGTCACTTCCAACAGCTCTATCAGTATAAATGTGAGAGAGCACTCTACAGTATATAACTCTTAATGTCTGATTTTCAAAAGCCAGATATTGTATATGCCTGTGTGCGCAGAAATGGTCCTTGGCAGAGGAAGTCATTGATTTTCTCACTGCGTCTGTAGCGTCTCTCCTTTCCTGCCTGCACAGCGTGTAATATGAGACCACAAGTTTTCCTTTACCCACAGCAATCAATTTCGCTTAGCCGAGCTCCCTGGTCTGGATGGGGCCTGTCTAAGTACCTGTCTCCTTCGCCACACAGCCGTGCATACCCTCACCCTCGGCAAAAGCTTTCAGTGTAATAAAAAACATATCTGACTCAAGCCCCGACCAATCTAATAACAGCCAGACGGGTCGGTGTGACTACAGAGCGCTAACTGTGTCACTGCTGGGGAGGTGGTATGCATGGCTTGACTGCAGCAGAAAGGCCAAGAAATCAAAGCAATCCCTCTGATCTTCAATTCCCTGAGAAGATGATCCACATCACAGTTTCTTCAATGCTATCAGTTTTACAGCTTGCAGCAAAATGTGGTTTCTTACTCTAAAAGCAAGGACCATTTACTGCCTTTTATCTTAAGAGAACAAAAAAAAAAAATCCAATATATGAAGCCATACGTGAGGGCATGACTCATTCTGATTGATACATATCTTAAACTCCCTAGGCCTCCATCAATCTCACATATTGTTAAGCAGAAAGTAAATGTTCACTTAGAGACGTGCCTTGTCCCTTTCAGGGGACATTTTGAGTCATCAGTTACTGTAATGGAAACAAAGAGATTGGCTGTTTTCATAGAGATAGAAAGCCTGGGCTGCAGCCAAAGATAACAAGGCTAAACTCTTCCAACACAGGCCATGTGGGTGTTGAATTTAAAAAGACTGGCATGGGAAAAAAAGAAAAAGAAAAGAAATGACTACCTATTACTGATTGCTTCTAAGAATAATACTGAGTGATAGCTAACAGAGGTAGGATTTCAAGCTATAATTTTCTTCTCAACTTACAGTGTACAGATCAATGAAGTCTTTCCCTATGAAATATAACTGAATCCATTGGCATGCATTACAGTGTACTCGCCATCAATTACTATGCCAGGGAGGTAAGAGCTAATCCTTCAGCAGAGTGAAAGCCAGTTATCTGCAAGAGCCTGGCAGTCTGTTGTTCATTTCCTGATAATACTGTATATTGATAGAATCTCTACAGTAATGACAACAGAGAAGAGATTTAGTTCAGATAGCGTCTTACCTGTAGCCACTGTGACTGGTCACTGTGTCCGGCCGTCCAAGCATTGACCTTGCCCTGCTTGTCCAAGCGAGCCTTTCCAGGCTCCCAAGTAAACATGTCCATGTTTAGAGTCCTGAAGATGCTGGAGGCCGTGACCTGGTAGTCCTGAATGTGGCCTGACTTCATTCCAAGTGGTTCAGAGCAGCCTGGCAACAAAAAACACACACAGATTTGTTCTAACCTTGCTGATCGCACAGCTCCTCCCCTCCACAAACATTCAGAATGAGGTTTATGGCTAAATAAGATTCCACACACACGGAGTTTGTCTTGGTGCTTTGGTTAGTGTAAAATATAAAGAAAGATAAAAAGCAAGCACTGCATAGGTATTAAAATAGAAGACTGACCTCAAAATATGAAAAATGTAAAATACAAGCGTACTTTCAAAATGAAAGACGTGTACAGTTTTGTGCAGGGACATGTACAAGTTCAAATATATATATATATATATATATATATATATATATATATATATATATATATATATATATATATATATATATATATTATTTTATACACATATATATATATATATGTGTATAAAATAAATAAATATGAAGTAGAAAGAATATTTGCAATGTGCAAGTTAGTAGGGAAGCTGGAAATCAGTCAGAGTCGGGGCTGCTGAGAGGTCGGTCTATATAATGACGTCATAGTGAATGGTGTGTGACGTTCATGTTATTCTGTATTGATTTAAATAGCCAGGATAACTTTTATCTCAGAGTTATGAACAACATGTTACAACAATTTGATAACTTTTTGCACTGTAGCAGACAGTAAGTTCAACACCAACACACTACAAGGTCAAAGCAGTTACAGCAACTAACAGTCAATAACAGCAAGGAGATGTAGAGGGAGAGAAATGCCCCAGACTCCTTCATAAAATCACTCAATTTTGTGGGTTATTGAGCCAGGAGAACTTTATATACTTTGTTCTATGACAAATTCTTAGTTATTCGGGCCTCCTTGTAAATTCGGCATGCGTGATACATTCAGCAATTTCTTTCCTTGAGTAAAAACCATTGTGTTTGTTTGTCCCAGTGGTACACATGTTTATTTGCATTTAGAGCATTGACGTGAGATCCGATCACAAGTGGTGACTGGAGACACGTCAAGACACATAATGCTAGGTGTACACTGATATACTTAGAGCTGAACACAGCCCTATAGTGTATAATAATGCAGCTCGGCGAGGAAACATTTCATAGTTGAGACGTGCATATGTAATGCGAGACTCCAGTCTACAGTGTAATTTATACACGTGACTGATAAACCATAGAATTGCTGAGTTTTCTTTATCATGTGTAGTCTGCATCACACTTTTTTATTAATTGATGTTTTTTTTTTATCATGCCTTGTTTTAGGGGGTGCTGCAGCCCCCTCAGCACCCCTAATTTCCACGTCCATGCAAGACAGCAGTTTTCTCACTTACCTGTTAGCTCACAACCGAGCAGCTCCATGCGTAAGGTACAGTGCCTCCTGCAGACTTGGGGGTAAATGCGCACATACTGGGCTTCAATAGGAGGGGTGAAGGAGTTGGCTGACGGAGCATTGTTATCGACATTTCCTCTGAAAATCTGTTGGAGGGGATGAAATAACAGCAGACGGGGGTGGGGGGTGGGGAGGATGGTGAAGCAGATCAGATTTGCTGTAATGTGGCTAGTCTATTCGGCACTGTCTCTAGTGTCTACTCCACACTCAACAAATTGCTGTCATTCAAGGTCAATGAGCTAGAATTACAGGGAAAAATAGACAATTTCTTGCACCATTTGAGCCCGTAATTCATAAGAACAGTGGTGTGTTTTAAATTAGGGCTCCAATTATATCGCTATACCTTCTAAGCGTTTTATCCAATTGACCTTAGATGGTCTGACAGAAACTGGCTGATTCCAGTGACTGATGTACTGCATGTGTGGAGTGCAGAGAGATGGCTACAGAGTAGACAAAGTAAGGGGGAGATAGAATAGTGTGTTTTCATGTGATGCAGGAAATATAAGCTGTCACTGGGTAGCAAGAGATCAATATGAAAAGAAAAATCCCCCAACTTATGTAAGGTCAAGGATCAGGGTGTGTTACCACTTCAAACACACTGACAGGTCGTACTGGACAGGTACAGTACTTCCACCTCAAAAAATACTACAAATACTACACACATTTACACTCAATCATGCTTTTTGTGTGCCTAATTTTCAAACAAGAACAAACAAATCTAACGTTACAGAATATTCAACTCCAGACTCATTGTTCCATGTAATAAATCTGAGGAGAGTTTTGCAGGTTCGGGGTCATTTAGAGCTCAGCTGAATGGAGGACAGCGTGGTTTGCTGTCAGGGATGATAGAACGCTGTGTGGCCTATTTAGTGGCCGTTCATCCCCAAATAGTATAAAAATTCAATCTAGAAGTCATAAAAGAGGAGGGGGGTAAGGGGCAGCAAGATGGGCCCGGTGTGTGCTAGCTAATTAAAAAGCCATCTCATCACGTCCTCCACTCTGCCCTTGACTGAGTGCACAGTCTCTCGTCGATGCACGTGTGTGAGTCTGGGCATGTGTGTGTCTTTGTCTGTATATTACAGAGTGAGTGGCTGAAGGAAAAGTGTGGAGGGACGGAAGTGGGTGTGTACACCTGAGCTTGTCTCACCATATCGTCGTCTTTGCCCTTGACTTTGTATGTTCTCCAGGTCTTCCCATCATCACTGTAGGCTACTTTGTAAGACTTGACGTACTCCGGGCTGCCGATACGCTTTGCGCCCTGGGTAATTAGGCCTGTGACCCTCATTCTCCTCTGCAGATTTATCTGTGGAACCAAAAAAAAGGCATAATCATGAAATTAAAGCTTCATTTTAAGAAAGTTTGAGTGTGTGCGTCTTGGTCTCTGTGCGCTTATAAGCAATGCTTGCATGCAAGTCATGGGAATCAATTCGCTCTCTTGTATCTTTTCTGTCAGGGCCATCCATCTTATTCAGAAAGCGTGTGATCAAATCGAACATTTAATCAATCCTTACGCTCCAGATCCAGTCTGTCAAAGCTGTGCAGACTGTCAATATGGTGCCAATGCAAAGCAGAGAGGAAAAGAAAAGCTACGAAAGTGATGAATGCTTTCATAGATCCTGCGTTGCACAGAGAAGGATCATTATAATCTAAGCACACACATTGACATGTTTTTGACTGACAGGTCACTTTGATAGAATGCATAATAGCTTTGTGACAACATCCACATATTTCCTATCACAGATTAACAGCAGGTTTGGCAGGTTTGGGGGGTTTTAATATGTGTATGTTTAATTCATGTTAATTGTCATGGTTTGGGTTTTACTTCTGTTAATTCCTGTTTTATTTTGTAGGTTGCATCCTGATGTGGCATGTTTTACTATCCACTTCCTGTCTTTGTCTTTTTTCTGCCTTTTTTCTGGGTACACTTGTGTTTTGTTAGTTCATCAGTCCCTGTGTATTTAAGCCGGTGTTAAGCCGGTTATCATCCCTTCCCTCTGGTGTCCATTGTGCATTTCCTGTTTCTGTTCCCTGATCCTGCATTTGCTCATCATGTGCGCTCAGCTGTTTTTGTCCTCTGTGGCTTTCTGATTTGTTCCAAGTTTTGTATTCTTATTTTTTTCTCTTGGATTCTTTTTAGCCTGGTTTTTTCACCTGCCTTTATTGTCTGCATTTCGCCTTTTTGGGATTCTGACTTTGTTAACAAAGCTTCTTTTTGTTTTGTTTTTACACCTGCTGTGTCTACATCTGGGTCCTCACTTTTTTGCTAAACCTAACATTTAAGTGGCCAAAAGTGGAGACAATGCATCATCACTAATAGCTGCACATGATAGCTCCTAAAGGATTCTTCCATAAAGAGCCAGCATCTCTCCCAGAAGTCATTCTATTGGTCTTTTACTGTGTAACTTGGTCGCAATTAAAAAATATCCAAGGATAAAGAGCGATTCATTCGAAGCAGTCATACAAAGCAGTTGGTGCTTCCCCATCTCCACCCACGCTCCCACATCTTTGCCCATTGAATAGCCTGCTTTTACATAATGGCAGCAAGCCCAGGAGACCTATGAATAATTTTACAAGTGACATCCATGTTTCTCTACACTCTATGACGTCAACCCATCATTGCAGGTTGACGACAAAAGTGGCTCACTCCCCTGCATTTTTGGGGAGCTTATATAAAATAAGGTCTCTAGTTTTCCTTTTTTTTGTTTTTTTTAATGGCTGATGATGACCGCTCACTGCAACAACATGAGGAAGACTGTGTTGACTGAGGAGTGGTGTTGTGTTGAGTTATTGTTACTGGTTACTTGGGTCACAGTGTCTGTGACAAGTAAGAGAAAGCAAATAAACATTGATGACAGTTATTCATTAATCATTTTGGCACCACGTTCACTCCAAGTTGCTTCATTTTCAAGAAATGAAGACACTTCGGCTCGACTAGCTTTCCTACTGGCAAAATATAAAAACACAGCTGTCTAGTCTTCTTCCATAGCTGGGGAACAGAAGGGTGGCAATAATACAGTACTGACTAAGTCTTAAGGAAAGGACCATTAACCTAAAATGGGCAAACCTATAAAAGAAAGGCAGGTTCTACTCTTTTGAGTTGGACATTTATACTTACCGTTTCCTATATAAGAATATGTATTCCAGACAGAAAAAAAGTTAATGTGATACTGCGAACAAACAAGACTGTATTTCAGATTAAGTTTGTGAAGCTGAATTCAGTTTCTATTTAAGAACATGAACCATTTCAGAGCTGATCCTCGAGAAACCTTACTGACAATGTGAGCACATTCAGGATGTTATTCTGGGGGCTTGAGCTCATTTTCCGGTGCAGAGATGTTAGCATTACTATGAAATAAGGCAATTTACAAGTAAAATATTTGAGAGCAAAAGCTCAAACAGAAAGTCTGAACCCACTAAGTCATACTCTCCTTTTTTTGGTTAATGAAAAACTGTGTGTCTCCTCAGGACATTACAGATTATATTGGCTCTCACGGATCCAGCATAAGAAAAGAACTGTTTATGTTCACCAACCTCGTCTGAACTGTCAAAAATAATGAGGTAATGTTAAATAATTCTATTGCAGCATGGATTTCCTTTCTAATTTCCATTTGTAGAGACAAGACTCAATTACACATATTTCTCAAACATCCTTAAACCAACGTACCAAGTTAATTATACATAAGGACCCTTGTTATAGCCTCAGAGCTGCGATGACCCACTCGTTCTCATTTGCAGCATTTCTATGCCCTCCTCAGTTTTCTCCATAGAGATAGATACTTCTCACACTAATTAGAAGCTCTGTCACTAAAAGGCCACTGCCGGGGTAATTGGGGTGATCCTTCACATTTTTAATGACCACTCAGAAACATACGTCCGTCACCTCAGCGCTAATAGAGATGCATTTATTTATTTGAGTGAGGCATCGTTTGAAATATCTGCCAGAAAAATGCCTCAGTGAGTTCACCTAAATTGCTAGAATGGGCTAAAATGTGAAGCACTGATTACACCACTTTAAATTTAGGACATAACATATTTGCATGACCCAAAACACTGCCGTAATTCTTGAATGTGCAGGAACACATGTCCATCGCCTCTGCATTGCATTGAGGCCCTGTTTATTCTCGTTAACTCTTTCCATCTGCAAAAAGACTATTCACAGGAAAAGGCGCCTTTCAGTCTGCCACCTTATCACCTGGCAGAGAGGACAGTGTTTTCTTTGACCATAAAACCTTCAGATGAAGACCCTTTTTAATTAATTTACAACCTATACTCCTATGTGGAGTTTCTTCCCCCTCCAAAACGGACAAATTCTTCTCTCACAGGTCACTCTGAGTCCAGTACGGAGCCACCTATTCTCTCCACCTCAGGAGGGACAGGGACTATTTTGTTACAAGGATGTGTTAATATCAATCTTTGCAATTGCAAATTAGGTAACGACGTCTGATGTCTCTCTCTCTCACCCTCTCTACCTCTATGACTTTGAATCTACAAACTTTTTTTTAGAGTGAGAAGGACACCAGACACCTTCTGACTTGTTGTTCTATGCTCTTACTCTGTCTTTTGTTATTTACGACACATTTGGTCTCACTATCTGTGGGACATTCCACTCAAATGGCCTCTGTATTCTTCCAAATTTTAGACCAGTTCTAATTAACCATTGCGATATATTACAGCAATGCCTTATTCGTTGTTACTGATTGACCTGGTAGGCTTGCCGTACTTTGAGTAGTTGTCTGCGCATGCTCAGTAAGGGTTCTACGAATATACATGTGCTACCTGTGTTGTACTGTTTTGCTCCGAACTGCTAGTAAAGTTACTGAACGTGTGCAGCTGCCTCGTTATTGGAATACACCACATAATTGGCGACGAGATAAACTGGACGAGGTAAATGGCGACCTTTGCAAGACCGGACGAGTTTAAGCCTGAAATTGAGCCATGGTCTGCCTACGTGGAGCGCATGGAGCTCTTTTTCGAAGCACACGATGTTGCAGACGACAAACAAGTGGCGACTCTGTTGAGCACAATGGGGGCTTCTGCCTACGGACTTTTGCGCAATCTGGTCCAGCCAGAAAAGCCAAAGGATAAAAGTTTTCAGCAGATTGTGGCCGTTCTGCGGGGATATTACGAGCCTAAACCGTTGGTCATCGCGGAGCGCTTCAGGTTTCGTAGGTGTGTCCAGAAAAGTAATGAGTCGGCTTCTCAGTTCGCAGCGGAGCTACAACAGTTAGCCGCAAAATGTGACTTTGGAGACCGGTTGGATGAATCCCTACGAGACGGTTTCGTCAGCGGGATTAATAATGAAGCGTGCCAGCGGAAATTGCTCTCAGAGGACGGACTTACTTTTGCAAAAGCCCTGGAACTCGCAATGAACATGGAAACAGCTCAACGAGATGTGCAGCAGCTGAGGAAGGGAGACGGCGCTACCGTTTCTGTTAACAAGGTAAACGGGAAACAGAGACACTCACCTTCAGCACAAAAAGAGTGCTATAGATGCAAAGGCAAAAATCATAGCGCCAGTGACTGCTACTTTAAGGACAGTAGATGCCATAAGTGTAATAAAGTGGGGCATATCCAAAAAGCGTGTAGGGCCGGCGGTCCCACGCATGAGAAGAGAGGAGCGCAGAAGAGGCGCACACAGAAAGTCACTACAGGCTATGTCCATGCAGAAGGGGCAGAAGTGGATATGTTCCCAGTGCTTTGTGCAGGTGACACAGACAGGCGGCCATTCAGCGTTGACTTTGAAGTAAATGCGGTTAATGTACTGATGGAAATAGACACGGGAGCCACTGTCAGCATTATCTCAGAGACTGTGTACGAAAGATCATTCTCACACATACCGCTAGAGGGCGCGAGTGTCAAGCTAAAAACCTACACAGGTCAGCCCATCCCAGTGAGAGGACAGTTCATGGCTAAAGTGACATATGAAGATCAGACTGCTGACTTGCCACTGATAGTTGTAAAAGGGAAGGGTCCTTCACTGTGTGGGAGAAACTGACTTGAACAAATAAAACTCAATTGGAGAATGATTAAAACTGTCAGTGGACATACACAGCCGCCCAAGTCTATTCCTGAGGTGATTGCAAAATACAGTGAAGTTTTCAGAGATGAGCTCGGGACATTAAAGGACATCAAGGCAACAATCTCTGTCAAGCCTGAGGCAACCCCAAAATTCCACAAAGCACGCCCCCTGCCTTTTGCAATGAAAGAAAAAGTGGAAAAAGAACTGGAAAGGCTGGAGAAAGATGGCATCATCTCCCCTGTAAAGCACAGTGAGTGGGCTGCCCCAGTAGTCCCGGTAACCAAGCGGGACAGCACACTCCGTTTATGCGGTGACTACAAGGTTACTGTGAACCAGGCTACAAACACCGAGATATACCCCCTACCATGCATTGAGGAGGTGCTGGCAACACTTAGTGGTGGGAAGTTGTTCTCAAAAATAGACCTGGCTTCAGCATATCAACAGGTACTACTTGATGAAGACTCCAAGAAATATACAACTGTAAACACTCACAAAGGACTGTTTGTTTACAACCGCCTCTGCTTTGGTGTAAACTCTGCTGTCAGTATCTTCCAGAGAATTATGGAGAACCTGATGAAGGACCTCAACGTGGTGGTTTATCTGGATGACCTCCTTATAATGGGCAGAGACGAAGCAGAGCACCTCATGAACTTGGACAGAGTCCTACAGCGTCTCCAGGAGAACGGGTTGAGGGTGAAAGAGTCCAAGTGTGAGTTCGGCAAGACTCAGATTGAATATCTGGGTCATGTGCTGGATGAAAAAGGGGTGTACCCGTCCCAAGACAAGGTGAGAGCCATACATGATGCACCAGCACCCACAAGCGTCAAAGAGTTAAGAGCTTTCCTGGGGCTGGTAAACTATTATGGACGTTTTGTGCCGCAGCAGAGCACAGTGCTTGCACCGCTCTACAGCCTGCTAAAAGATGAAACCACCTGGAGATGGAGCAAAGCTGAACAAGATTCCTTCAACAAGTGTAAACAACTTTTGACAAGTGACAAAGTGTTAATGCACTACGATCCTCACCTGCCGCTAACTCTTGCATGTGATGCTTCTGCTTATGGGATCGGAGCGGTAATTCAGCACACAACGCCAGATGGAAAAGAGCATCCAGTGGCCTATGCTTCACGGTCTCTCTCCCCAGCAGAGAAGAAATATTCACAAATCGAGAAGGAGGCTCTGAGCTTGGTGTTTGGTGTGAAAAAGTTCCACCAATACCTGTGGGGACGGCAGTTTAACCTAATTACAGACCACAGACCTCTGCTAACACTGTTCGGTGAGCATAAGGGACTTCCAACAATGGCGGCAGCACGTATCCAGAGGTGGGCCATCATATTATCTGCATATGATTACCACATACTGTACCGTCAGTCTGAAAAGCATGCCAACGCAGATGGATTATCACGTGTTCCACTGCCTGAGACCAAGGATGCCGGAACAGAGACAGTGTCGGCATACATTGATGCACTGGTGTGTGAGCACCTGGAGGGGGCACCACTGAGTGCAAGACGGATCGCCAAGTCAACAAGAAACGACCCAGAGCTTTCAAAGCTGCACAGGTACATCATGGAAGGATGGCCGAAGGAAATACCAGAGGAACTGAAAGTGTTTCACAAAAAGAAAGATGAATTGTCTGTGGAGCAGGGATGCGTCCTGTGGGGGACAAGAGTGATTGCACCTGCAAAACTGAGATCAGCAGTGCTAAAAGAGATCCATGCCGGTCACCCAGGCATCGTGAAGATGAAGACAGTCGCACGGCAATATGTCTGGTGGCCTAAAATCGACATCGACATCGAAAAAGTCTGCAAAGAGTGTGAGACTTGTCAGCTGGATCAACACATGCCACGCCAGGTCCCACTACACCCATGGGAGTTCCCTGGGGGTGTTTGGAAAAGACTTCACATTGACTTTGCGGGCCCGTTCATGGGTAACATGTTCATGATCGTGGTCGACGCGTACTCAAAATGGTTGGAAGTTTACAAAATGACACAAATAACTTCTGCAGCGACCATTACCAGGCTAAAGAGGCTGTTTGCGTCATATGGAGTTCCGGAACAAATAGTCACTGACAATGCAACAACCTTCACATCAGACGAGTTCCAGCAGTTCATGAAGAGAAATGGAATCCTCCACACTACTGGTGCTCCGAGACACCCAGCTACCAACGGCCTAGCTGAGAGGTATGTTGCAACCTTCAAGGCAGGCATGAAAAAGCTGGCAAAGGAAGACCTGAGCATTGATGATAAAATCTCACACTTCCTGCTTCGGTATCGCACAACTCCTAACAGCACGACTGGCGAGTCACCAGCTGACTTGTTTTTAAAGAGACACGTGCGAACCAGATTGGACTTCCTGAAACCAAGCATCACAGAAACGGTGAGAAGGAAGCAGTATCGACAGAAGGAACGACACGACAACAAAGCTGCAGAGAGGCAGTTTGACGTGGATGAACAGGTTTATCTGCGCAATACTGCAGGAGAAAGTCCAAGGTGGATTCCAGGAGTAGTAAAGCAGCAGACTGGCCCTGTCTCATACAAGGTGCTAGGTGAAAAAACTGACTACATGTACAGACGTCATGGGGATCAGCTTCGACCTTGTTTCTCTCCAGACACTCCGGAGTCAGCACCTGAGGAGGAGGCCGTCGAGTTGGCTGGGCAGGCAGAGGCTTGTTCAGGAACGGAGCTCCTGGTACCTGAGGCCCCAGCATCTGAGCTGCCCAGGCTCCCTGAACCACCTGACCCAGCTACAGTGACTTTGAGGCGCTCACAACGTGCCACACGCTTGCCACAGCGTTACCAGAACTGATCATGGAGATTAGAAGTTCTGAGGACTGTTGAGAAACTGATTGCTGAATTTGAGTTTATTAAAAGTTTATAATTGAGTAACACATTAAGAGCATTCAGTATGGTTAAGTGAACATGTCTATTTTTTATTGTTAACAGTTACAGTGATGATAGTGTTTGCTTATGCACTATAGTGATAAACACTGTTTTGGGATGTTAGAATATTTTGAGTTAGTTTTGAGCTAAAGGGGGAGGAAATGTGATATATTACAGCAATGCCTTATTCGTTGCTGATTGACCTGGTAGGCTTGCCGTACTTTGAGTAGTTGTCTGCGCATGCTCAGTAAGGGTTCTGCGAATACACATGTGCTACCTGTGTTGTACTGTTTTGCTCCGAACTGCTAGTAAAGTTACTGAACGTGTGCAGCTGCCTCGTTATTGGAATACACCACAACCATTAAACCAGGATTTAATCTTTTTAATGTTAACATATTTGGAATCAGTGAAAGAAGGTCATATAAATGACTTTTCCAAGGTTTTTCTAAGATTAAGTTTTGCTGAAAAATTAATTTTTGTGTTTAATGTGCCTGTATTCGGTGGAGCCACAGCGCCTCCTGACGGTGAGTCCTGGTATAGTTGGACGAGCTGTTTAAGAAATATTCTGTTTAATATGTTTATTGTTATCACCAGTAAATGTCTCTGATATGTTTTGTTTTAACAAGTATTAAGCTAGAACTAGTAGGAATATGTATAAGTGATCAATTCTACCAGTTCTACGGTATGTTCAAGTGTGTTTTTACTTTTGATCCAGTGTAATTCCTTTTAAATGTTCAGTGATTTTAATCATGTCATGTTAATTCATTGTTAGACGAAGTCCACCTATTTTGCTATGGTGAAATTGTGTAAAAGGTGAAACACGATCTTGAAACATTAAAAACGATAGTTTAGTTTAATTAAGTCCGCGAGTTTAGGCTTATAATATCATTTAAAGCGTGAACGCTGTCAGCCGCCCTTTGGTTCCGCCTCTCAGACGGGACAACAAAAAGGCAGACACCACTCACGCCCACTCTCTTGCTCCTACTCTTGCGCTCTTCTTTTGAAACTCTCTTATTTTTGTAATGCTCTTACTTTTTCCTTTAATTTTAAACACTTTACTTTAGTCTTTACTTTGTAACATGCTCCAAGACAGCGATCTCCGCAGAGTCAACCACGTGTTGATCTTTTTCTCATTTTTATATTCTGCGGTAGTCTATTGATGCACATTCTCTAAGTGCTTTCATTTTTGATTCTTTTAAATATGTCGTTAAGTATCACGACCTTATTCAGTGGAAGTGAATTCAGTTTAAGTTATCTTGTCTTAAGTAACCACGGAAGATTTGCCCGGCCAGCGGTCATCCTTTAGTTATTTTATTCAAGTAATTGAATTAATTCACGAATCAGAGCTTAAAGAACCACCACTCTGCAACGAAGAAGAACATCTTTATTATGACCATCATCAGTGATAAAGACTTGCAGTAACTGCCTGCCTCAACAATCCGTGCAAACGGGTTGCAACGACAGAAAGACAGAAAGATTGCCCCCAACGATTCCGAGCGGTGCCACCCCGCTGGGCATTGAGCCAAGATTGCCATCAGTGTGCTGGACGCGCTGCGCTCTTCATCCGACATCGGAACGAGGGCGTCACCCACCGTGATATCGGACGAACAGCGGCTCCCCTCTGGCTATCGGACCGACACTGCGAGCCCGCAGTCAAGCTACGAATATCGGAGAAGAGATCCAAATTCGCGGACCTCCACTATCCAAACAAAGTAGGACAAAGCTACCCCGCACACTACTGGTTGCACACATGAAATGGTTGGTGTCAATTTTAGCTTCTGGTTCTTAATTTTAGCTTAAGAGAAGTTCGATTAGGGTCTTGTTAATATTAAAAATTACTCTCGTAATATTTGATTAATTACCTCACCCGAATCACGACTTCACCATCATATATCTTCACGTAACCCCATTAATTTGATCATTATAGTCTCCACATTGTCTGTTAACTTTGTTGTTCACATAAATTGCCATTTTATTTATTCCATTTTATAGTAAATAAACCTATTTAACCGTATGTCATTGTATGTGCAGGTTTCTTTTTAATGTGGAGAACCGATGGATCTGTGTAGAATTCACAAATTCATTTATGAGATTGAATAAATTGATCTGAAATTGACTAGAATTGATACAAGTTAACCTTGTCCAGTTGAATTTGATTAATTACCTCCGGATTATTCAAATAGACAAAACAACGGAGGTGGTGCCCCATTTACGAGTGCTTTATTAATCGCCAGTGATTAATAAATTACATTTATTATTAGTGTATCTCCTACAAATGCATTGTGCAGATTAACCCAAATTTTGATGAGACACAAGCAAACAGTCTACCATGACTCAGACTATTTATTCAAAAATCAGCATGATCACTATGCATATTTCAATGCAGGTCCTAATCAATGTGCGCGATAAAGATGTTTAACCTAACTACATGGGGTTGGGAACACTTTGTTAAACTGTTTCCATTTTATTTTTTATTAACATTTTGCCTTTTCGATCCAACTTTTCTGGAGTTAGGCTGTAAATTAACACAAAGTTGCAGAATTGTGTATCCTTGGCATTTGTTTGCACTCTCTCAGTTTGCTTTAGAGACTTTGTGCAAAAAAGAGCTCGAAGGAACACTGTAGGCGAAGTTTAGAATGAACTCTTACCCTTTCAACAATTCACCTTTTCCTGAAACACGCAGTATCTTGTGTATGAAGTGCTCTGGGTAGAATGAGTGAGTCTCCGAAGAAAAGAACATCTACATCAAGTCATGTCTGCTCTCTAACTTCATTTGAAGCACAAAGACAACACCACTTGTTTGCATTGTGTTATATAACCGTGTTACCCTCCGAAAAACATTGTCTACTGAGAGAAAATGTTCAGCATGCATCCTGTAGCTGTAATTCACTCACTACCTTCAAGAAACACAATTTTCAAGCATGGCTCATATGTTTGGAGTTGTTTTTCTAAGGTAATTTTGAGATCAATTACTTTATGTCATAGTGCCCCTGGCAAACATATCTTTGATTTCCCATTGGCCCTTTGAGATAACAGGTTTATTTATACTATTAGTTGCTAAGAATGATAATTCAATGTGCTTCAAATGAGGCGGATCTTGAGTTAGAGTGAACAAAGGAAGACTGTGTTAAGATGTGCAGAGTCTGGTTTTTACAGTGCTTTTGTTGTTTGCCTTCAGGTTTCTTTTATGTTTTTTTTAATTTGGATGTGAAACAGTCAGATTTGACTATTTACTGTTTTTCTTTGTCATACACTTCTTGTAATGATTAACTATTTTAAGGTTTTTACATTGGTTTGACAAAACAAGCAATTTGTTTGCAATTTGCAAATAATTTGTTCAATTAATTGAGAAAATTAGTTGCAGGCCTTACACAAAGTAAACCTCCCTTTTTCATGTCAGAGGATTGTCTTGTTGCAATGTTTCTTTGAGGGACTGGTTCACTAACTGATGTCACATTATATCAGAACCTGAAAGCCACAATGAAGCACAACATGATACAACTTTTTTAAACTTACCATTAAATCCTCCACAGAGCTCATTAAGCCTTATTCAAAGAGCTAAAGACACATTTATTTACACCTACAGCCTTTGGGTGAAATGGAACAGACCACACAGTGGCTAGCTTCCAGTCCATATTGCCAAGACCGCTAACTATGACCAAATATAATCACACCAACAAGCAAGACCTCACAAGAACACCACACAAAAGGTCAAAAGCATATAAAGTGAACAAAAAAAAAATCTTCTGTTGATTACACACCGAGATGAAAACTGTTGAGGGAATTGAAGCAGCATTGTAACAATTATACTGCCCTGTGTCCTTGAAAATAGCAAAGAGCCCTGTGGCACTATGGGAAAAAAAGCATGCTGAAGCATACACACACTCGGATACATATATACACATTTTAACAGCATAATCACTCTCATTGTGCTCTCGTTTTCTATAACACACATGAGCACATACTCAAATTAGATAAGCGTTTTGTTTTTTCCTTCTAAATGGTTGAATCAAACCCTGACCACAGTCACATCAACTGTGACAAATGCAAGAATAAATGTTGGCTGCAAACCACGGTCATGGTGAAACTTTGCTTTTATCTATGTTGCAGCTTTCCGTTCCTTTAAGTTTTTCTTTTTTCAATTTTATGTTGTGACTACGCTGTGCTCATGATCTATAGGTTTAGACACAAAAACAACTTGGTAAAAGTTAATGAAAGATCACGTTTAGGCTTAAAATACCAACTTTGGCTGCCACAAACACAGCTGGAGATGTCCCAGCTTCTCGTCAAAGGCACCTGGTTTATTTGCTGCAAACAGGGCTGGAAATGTATGTATCAGTGTTTGCAGAAACCCTCACTGCCAACATTTTATTCTGGTGACTGGGTTAGTCACTAGGGATGCAAATGTTAAGTAATTTCTTTAATTAATAGTCGGCTGCCTTAACAATCGATTATCGATTAATCATTAATAATATATGAAATAGGTTGAGCATTTTTCCTTTAGCAAACTGTTTTAACCACTGACATGATCTATGTAAAATCAGAGTTGGCTACATTGGGAGATAAAAGAAGAGATAAAGTAAACATAAAGTTACTTGAATTTTAACTGAAATAACACAAAATAATGACTTTAATTTAATTGTGGAGCTCCCGTCTGTCGCTGTTCAACTACTGGCAACAAAATCCAGCCAACACTGAGCCGAAAATGGCTAAAATGTGGTATCAGTTAACAGTAGGAGCTAGTGATATGCAATCATGTTATTGGTAAAGGCGCATTGTGAATGTTAGAGATTTTAAAAGCGTAGACCTATAACATCACTTAGATGTTGTTGCAGAACCAGGATTAGGCAGCCGCTAAGTAGAGGTGGTCAGAACTGTTAGACCGCTGTAAAAGACAGATAAAGTACTTTTGGTGGACATTTGTTTGGTGATAACGTAAAGGTAAAAGTTCAAAGTCATAAAGTGGTTGCATTGAGTTTTGGCTCAAGAACCTTGACTTATTTTTGTCTCAGAAGATTTTGTCGGAAATTTCAATTAAAAAATGTTGTGCAGGAATGTTCTTTTTGTACCGCAGTGTACGTTTCCATTTAATTAGTAATGCTTGCGGTCATGCTGCGATCAATGACAAAGCTATAATGGAAAGACATTTTTCAGGGTCACATCTCAAAGCACAAAACAGACTGTAAAGTTGAATATTTTAATAAGTGCAATAAGCTCCACAGACAGATAGAGAATTATAGTTTGAGCAGGTTTGATATAAACTAGGGATGTGTGCCATTAGTTAACTTAACATTGCTACCCACATTGCTAGAAGGCATCAGACATACCAGTTGGTTAAACGTATCATTATTATTTTATCAATGCACACAATTAAAAATACATATCGACATCATTTGCACTTCCTTTGCACTTTCTTCCTTGTCAAATGTTGCTTTCTTAAAGACATAACATTGTTATGAGGCAATGAGTTTGGTTTGTAGTAATCACCTACAGTACATTACGTCCGACAAACGTCTGACCTGGGATTTGTATTTACGACAGTGGTACTGCACTTACAAACTGTTGGGGGCGTCAAATCGTACAATATACCAATTTCTACATATTGTTGCTTTAAGAATAAGCATCCGTTACTAATGTTGACAGCACTAGTTAACTGGTCTGTCTAAGATGTATTTATGCATTTACGATTTTGGTGATTAGGTGAAGAACGGTTTCAAATTGCTCTTAAACGCAATATATTTTAAGACAATGTTTTAGATTTATAGATTAAAATATGCTCAATTGTGACTGTTTTCTTGGTGTTTTCTTACTTGTAGGCTAGTCGACAAGTCTGAGTACAAGAAGTGAGCCGTTAGGAGCATCCCTAATACATATCGGCACATGTCAGCGAATGTGAGCACACTGGAGATCTGCATTTGAATGTCATGTCATTAACTGTTTATCTTCCCTTAAACTATGCACAGACCCCCCCCCCAGCCTTCACAAGTGATTTGGATTGTTCCAGTCCTCTAACTTAGCTGGCTGGAGCTATATTTTGCTGATATTGGTCAGACTGGCAGCATATTTCCCTTGAGTGTTCAAATGCAATTTTATGTGTGAGCTAGTCGTGGCGAGGCTGTGGAAAACTGATATTCTCGCACTACACAGATGTGTGAACAAGCGAAAGCTCACACACACCCACACTTCACAAACATACGAACCGACATGAACACAAACAAACACATATATAGTGAGTGTGTTGTTCATCCTTCTCTGATGTATTATTCAAAGTATGGCGCTCTATGTTTGATGCATTTGCTATGGTTTAGGGTGAGGGAGCTGACATCCGAAGATACAAACTGCACCAGAGAAAACCTTACAAATCGCCAGACAGATCTGATCCCTATCCTGATAGGGTTGTCATTCGTCAGTACAACCTGTTTCACCTGACTGACATGCAAACACAGTCACTCCACATTGCCTCGCAGTACAAAAGCAGCGACTTCTTAGCATAATCCCAAAACACTGACACGACTGTACACCTCTGTACTCACGTCCCAATTATCCAGGCCCTCTGTAGAAACACACAATGCCTACAGCATCCCGCGCAACATCCCACGTGGCATCATTAAAGTCAAACAAACCGCCTGAATGTTTTATGTCTCGTTCTCCTCTGCCTCTCCATGTGCCAGGCTCCGTTTCTCTCACTCATGTCGGCTGCTTCTTCGACTCGCTCTCATTTTTCCCTTTTCTTACAAATCCATTTTCGCCCTGTCTTACTATTCTCTTGTTGTTAGGTACAACTTTACTTTCTCCATCGCGCTGTCATGCCGTTGTATGTTTTTCTATTATACTTTGTTCACGGTTCATGTGTCCGATAACAGCCTACTTCAAAGGTTGCTGTTGGCATTTTCATCACAGAAGAGACACGAGAGTAACAGAAATGTAACGAAAAAAAAAATACTCAATTACTTAACAAGCCAAATAACTAATTACTTTAATTACTCTTTATACTGTGTATCTATCTTTCTATCTGTGGGAGTGTCATCAGGACTGGAGCAAGCCTTTATACTGGAGTTGAGGGAAGGGGACTTATCATAGCTCATCTGACAGTGTTTTTATATGCCATAGATGTTTCAGCACGAGCTAATGATGTATGACTATTTACTCAACACAAATCCTGACTATCAGCTCAACAAAGGTCTTGTGTTGATGCAATCAAGGCATTTCATTTCAGGTGAGGGAACTGCAGCAGCTCCAATACAATTACTTTAAGATACCTACACCATATAGGCTCCCAGGGTTCAGCTTCATTAATAGTACACATTTTAAAAGATTTTTCTGCATTTAAACCGGCCCAAACATGATGTGCATCAATATTTCAGGACCACCAGGCAGCCTATTGATCTGTCTATCTTTGACAGTAAGCGCTGACAATTGGCCCAGCATGAAAGTCGACTTTAACAAAGCCGAAGTTAGAGAAGACTCGCTTGTATCAATGCTTTGCTCTTGTCAACATCTCATTTCTTTTCATTTCAGAATTCATCGAGCGGTTTTAGATGAGGGCCCCTGGGTGGTCTCCAAAACACTTACCACAAAGGGACAAAGAAGAGGCACTCAATCTCTAAACTGAATTCAATCTTTTTTTGTGGATAACAGTCAATTACGGCGAATATTGCTCTTGAGTGTTGTGTAAAATGATACATCGAATCTCTCTCTTGACAGCATGGTGATTTGCAGATCTAAATCTACATAAGATACAACAAAACATCAGTGCATTGAATAATTAGAACACTGTGCAGCGTAGTTTTGTTGTGAAGGAAACTCGATAGGCCAAACTCAGTTTGAGTGTATAAGTTATATGTGTGTGCCTTTCACAACTTAATTTAAAAAAAGACAGATGACACGGTTGAGCTACTGTTAACACAAGATATACAACAAGTAGTTCTGACCACACAATCTGATTGGTCAACTTGACATGCTCAATACAGCATGGCAGCTCAACTTACTAGTTGCCAGAGCTAGAACAAAATATTCATTGTTATACAATGCGGGCGATTTGTGAAAAAATCCAGGAGTGGGATGTTTTTGAAAGGTTTTTATTCACGAAGATAAATCACAAAACAGCGGCGGGTCTTATAGGCTACGACCGTCTGTTTGGATATTTCTATCAGCTGTTTGATAATTATGAACATTAATTATACAATTTCAGAACTTGAACTTGAAGCACTGCATTTGCAGGAGCTCTCGGACAGATTTATACAATTCTAAGTGCAGTACTGAGTTCTCTCCCCAGACAGCTTAAAAACCATTCACACCTGGGCTCACCTAGCCCTAGCAACCCACATGTAGGCCGGTCGGGTCAACGACCCACAAGTGGCCCTAACGACTCTGAAACTCAGAGCTCACATGTGTCCTTAACGACTCTGTAAGGACACTCCCACACAGAGTTAAAAAGCCTGCAACTCCCCTCCTGTTAGTTAGAACTGCAGAAGCCTCTTGGATGAGAGGTGAAACGTCTTCAAGAAACTGAAACAAGTCCAATTGCCTACGATACAGCACTTAGAAATACCATGACCTGGATGACTGAGAACCTTCATCAACAAGATTTATACAATGTTAAGTGATTCATCAGATTCATGAGTTAGCCTTATTTGACTATTATGAAAAATAATTTATGATGCTGTTTGATTGCTACTAGACCAACCCGTTTATACAGGTGTGGGACACAAAGTCAGAAAGCAAACAGTTTTGGTTTTGTGAAATGAAATGAAATGATCACATCTAGGTTTTTATATATATTTTAACTTCTGGACTTTTTACACACAAACTGTTCAGCCTTGATGTAAGACGCTCCTGCATTCTCCATCAGCTGTGCCGACCAGCAGGGCGAGCAGCTCTATTAGCTAGATTTATACATTAGAAGTTCACGGACGTAGTAGCTGAATCTGTCTGTGGAAAAAAAGTCAGCTATATCTTAGTTTAAAACGGACAGAGCTAGCTAAGCATTTTCTTCTGTATGTGTTTGGTACTTATTCAGTTTGGCAAATTCCACCATCTCTAGAACGTATTAATGTCAGTGCCTCGGTCGTGACCGCATCACTGTTGTTCTCAAATGAGGTTAAAGCGCACCCTCTATATTGCTTAAGTGAGACACAACAGCCACTAGATGACAACAGTTATCTTTCACATTGTTCCTCACACCTGACTACACCTGCATCTGTTCTTCCCCCAGCTTACACTTTTTTATTGCTCTTTATTAGCAGTAAGTAAGCCATGAATTTTACAGTAGCAGTAATTAACTCTAAACTTTAAGCAGCTGCAGTTTCACATTCGCCAATTTAAACTAACCAAATGATGTCACGCATTAGGGAGCTTATCTACATGTAAATCAAATATAAAGCTGATCTGTTATTAAGAGTGTGACTGTGTCTTAATTCTGTCGTGCCTGGCCCTGGCCTGGCGTGTCCCCTGTCCTGTGGCTGTTCTTTTACCTGGATCCAAGGCCATCTGTCGTTTTCGGCAGCAGTCCAGGCATTGACCAAGCCCTTCTTGTTGAGGCGTGCAAAGTACGGGTACCATTTCTGCAAGCCGAAGAGAGCACGGTGGGTGGACGAGGCTGTTATCTGCTGGTTGGAGATTATGCCGCCCTCCATGCCCAGTGGTCCAGAGCATTCTGAGAGAAAGGAGGGAGAAAAGGGACACATGAGCCTTCATGTCATTTCCGCAGTCACATACATGTGAAACTCAGTCATGGAATGCATTTAAAAAAAATACCACAAAAGACCGCATTTTGTAATGTCAGTGATTTTGTTCTCCACATCTTGTCTAATACTCCTCCTCATTTTCGCCACATCAGAGAAGATATGCTTGTTTATCGCAGTCTCAGTGTCCTCTACTGAGACACATCATTAAAAGTGGCACTTTTCCATCACTTGTCCCTGTATCTTTGTCACAGTCTCCCGTTGAGACCCCGTCTTTGAGGTCATCAAAGATTTGTCCACTCTTACTCCAGTCTTTGTTTTGGTTTGTTTTTGGCAAATGGTTTCCATTATGGCAAACTCTTTTTGTGTCCCAGCAGTCAATGGGCAGGCTCCTCTCTGCCTTCATGCTGTCCACATCCGAGGGACTAACAGGCAGCCCCTTCATCTATTCCATCAGTAACAAAGCCCTCAGGCTTCCACCAGAGGAGCTGTAGCCACTTTTGGACAGCATCATCCCCAAAGTCAACAAGCTTTCTAACAGCTTTGAACATCCTACAGGCTGCAGTATTAAAGTAGGGAGGCATGACAGCAATGTCTCCAACAAAAGCCCTGTCCTTTCTTCTTAAAGCAGCTTGCTTTCCCTCTTAATCCTAATTGTTATGTTCAGGCACATCAGGAGAATTTTAATAGAAATACCTGTGGTGAAAGTGTCCAATAGAGAAATTGAATGTGCTGCAAAACAAATACTTCTTTATGTTTCCATTAAAAAAAAAGAAAAGAAAAAAAAACTCCTGGAAAATCTAATAATCACAGAGACCACCAGAATTGAAACACAGAGAAGAAACAGATGGAAAGGGGACATACTTCCATGTGGTATAGATAAATATAAGGCACGCTGCAATATACAATTTTGTTGCATAAAACTGAAAGTTAAAAAAGTTGCCACACTTCCCCAAACGGGATTGTCGTAATTGCTCATTTACACAAAAAACATCTGCTTTTTATCAATACACATCCGTTTGTGAGTATCCACCAGCTCAGTATGGATTGAATTAGGATGGGATATGCATGCACGCTGTACAGTTTGCCTCCAATCATAAGATAACTCAGCCTGTGGAAAGGCATCGTAATTGAGGACTCAGGTGTGCCAAGAAAACATTGTGAACAGTTGAACTGGGGTTGAATTGCAGCTCCAAACGGCTGTGGCGTATTGCCATCAATTGAGACTCAGACGTTTCTGCAGGTCTTCAGAATCTTTGAGCCTGAGTAAATTGTTTTAAAGAGTCGTCCTACTGAGATTGTAAATGAGATTGCCTCTCCATTGGATATCATTCAAACCTCAAGCAGTAATATGAAATGCATTCACTTACAAACAGCTTCAAAATTGGTTTTGTTGTATAATTTAAAAGAAAACAAAGCAGCTGAGAAGTGACACAAGGTCTGTTTGAATTCTGCTAAACAGGCTGTATGTAAAGACCCCCAGCGTCATCGCATTTCTTCTAGCCCACAGTGTCTCTTTAACTTAAACTGCATCACAGCTTGATTGCAGATGTGCTGCCTTAGTGGTGACAGATGCTGAAGTTTTAATTTGTCTTTAAGTCAAAACTGTAGTTGCCATAAATGTGAGAAAAGCATTTTTTGTTTAGACATATCTTAGACATATCCTACCTCAACATGATATGCAATTATACATTTCGGCAGCTGCCCACTTCTCAGCTGCTCCAGCTGCTCTTTTCACTGTTTAAGAAAAACTTGGCTTGACAGAATTTCAGTAATTCATGGTAACATCCAAAGAAACCTGGACATCCATGACAAAATATGTTCAAGACATGTCCCAGAGAAGAACTGCTGACAGTGGCTAAATTTAGCCTATCAAGTCTACAGAACATTATTAGGACAGTTTCAGTTTAATGGTAAGGCAGCGTGTGGTGGATTTAGCCTCGGTTCCAATTTTGCCCAGTGGAATATTCCCCTGCCACCCAAAAATGATCGTCCCCATAAAGCAATGACTCTTTCTATTATGAAATTTTGATCCATACAGGTTTTACACTTGCAAAACTTTTCTCGAGCTGAGAAAAGCAAATTTTAAAATCTCTGATGTCATCACAAAGTAAAGTCTATAGGTTGAGTGTGAACATATGGGCGGAGCCAGTGGGAGACACACGACTGTGCAGATTCAGTGGTCCACATGACGAGGAAGGAAACCCAGAAGCTAGAAAACCCTTTTTGGTCTTTGCTCCAGGTAAGCAATTCTCATTGGACTGAAAAGGCACCATCTTTGGGTCTGGTATCAAGTTCTATTATAAATCTACAGTATGGCTACACAGAGAAACTACCTGAAATAGCAGTTTGGGACCTTATTCGTCCGTCACAGTCGAAAGTCATTGAGGTTGAACATAGAAATGAAAACAAATAGACCATTTACAGTAGTAGGGTGTGCATTTTTACTTTTATTTTGCTCTGAAAATGTATTATGGTGGTTTAATATTACAAAGGAAAAGAGATTATCATTGATACTGTATTTAATTTCATTGATGCGCAATTGCATCCAGTTCATGATGGATATGTTGTGGGAGGGATTCCTCCCACTCTGTTCTTGGTGTTTATTTCTAATGACAACAGGGATAAAAACGATGATGACTAATCAAAGAGAAGACGCACATAATTTATTACACTTTTGGTGAAGAGTGGTAGATCTGATTAAAATTTACACAACTCATTTGATTTCTCCCATCAGTGAGTCTCTGGTCACAGATAATTAAATGGTTGTGTTAAGAGCCTAAAAAACACAAGTGTGGGGAAAGCTGAGGGGATTTGGATGCATCCCAAAAGAATAAGGGCACATCATAAGCATTCAGTTCAGCCAGAGGCGCTGCTTGCTCATGCCGGCTGAACTGTAAGTGTCCATGTAAACCAGCCTTCAGGGGTAGCCTGGAGCTATGGTCACCGTGAGGCTCTGATGCCGTCTTCAACTTCAATTTAAGCAAAACACCTGAGCATTTCAAACCCAGCACTGACACACAGAGTGACATAGTACACACACACACACACACACACACACACACATTCTAGCAGACAATGAAATTGGCAGCGCTGAGAGCTGTGAGAAGATTTTCACCACAGAATAAAGCCAAGAGTCAGAGAAGAATGGAACAATGAAAACAACCCCTGTACGACTTCTCCAGCTGCTAAAACAGCGGGGTTCTAGGCAACAGGGAGCTGGGGAGACAGTGAGTAATGTCTGAGGACAGTCCAGGGGGATCGACTGGAGGCTGGGAGAGAGCAAAGAGTATATCTGTATGTCTGTTTGTGTGTGTGTGTGTGTGTGTGTTTGTGTGTGTGTGTGTGTGTACTGAAAGAGATGTGTTTACGTATTACACTATGGTAAATTACTCTTGCTTCACTAGTTCTTCCTTATGTGTGACTCATCGCCTCCAGACTGATGAGAGGGTGGTGTAGGTGGATGTGGTAGCCGACTGCTGAAGCTATGAGAAGCTTCTGATTTTCTGATGGATGAACTTCAAGTCTTAGAAAGGATAAAAGATAAACAGCCTCCATTTTGAGACACGGTAATCCAATTTTCGACGCATGGCGCAGAAGGATGGAGGGCCTTTCTTATCAGATCATAGGCTGGGACTTTCTGAAATGACCTCTGTTTGCAGTAATCCAAGTCACATTTGCATTAAAGCATTCTCTGCCTAATCCTTGTAATTCAGAGACAATGGACATCTGTATATTTTAGTGGCTCTCTCTCTTTAACACTGAGTGAAAAAAAGTGCTGTTCTGCCCTAAAGAAGGAGGTCATATGTCAACAAAATATCTACAAATTTGAATTATATTAACATGCAGGCTTTGGGCAAGGGAGCATTTGATGAGAATTGATTACTCCAGTTACATAACTTTTTAGCTATAACTATTAACATAACCAATATACATATATTTCAAACCTTTGGGTATGTTTACAGGCTGAGCAATCAATTCCACCCAAATCTGAAGGGAAGGAAACATGTCTTTAGGTGTTGCAGAAAGTTGAACAAGTGCCTCTCTGAAATGCCACGATGCATTGAATATGTTTAAGAAAAAACAGACTAATGGGTCAACGCGTGAAAGCTCTCCCTCTCTCTCTTCTTCTGTCCTTCTCCTTCCATGTGCATGTGTGTGTGTAAATGCTGAGCCTGCCTGTTTGTGTTCGTTAGCCAGGTCTCCACACTGGAGAGGAGGTCCTGTGGCTCAGGTCCTACCTCTCTGGTCAAGTTGCTTAACGTCCTCCTGGATCCATACTCTTCACTTATGTTTGACAATCTACATCATACAGTATATCTGTAATTTGTCATCACAATTAGTATATATTGTGATTTTCGTTGAGCTATTTTGTATATTTTTGTATGTTGTGATATGTGATATAGGGCTGTATAGATTATAATTTTGATTATCATCACATTCTTGTTGCTGCTGTTAATACATATAAATAATTATTTCCTGGGTGTATACTTGTTAACCTCGCAATGAATGTAAATAAATGTATAGAAATTACTGTATATATGTTTTATGTTTGTGTAGCATGAACGTTTGACAAATTTTCATTTCATTATGCAACTCTGTGTTGTAAAATATAATTTTACCTTGAATTTACCTTGAAATTACCTGGAAACATGATAAATTATATTAACTTGACTACTTAAGCATATCAGTGCTTCAGGCTAAATGCTAATGCCAATATGCAAAGTTACTCAAAATTAAACTGCTAACATGCTAATGCTAAACAGGTGTACAGACAGAATATTTGCTACTTAGCAACAAAAATAAAAGTCTGGCTCAAGATTACAGAGCATTGTTTGGGGACCACAGATGTAGATGTTGAGATTGTCACAACATGTGTGAAAACTTGGACCTGCTGGTGGCGGTAGAGGGAATGTCGGGGTGATCACCAATGTCTTTAGGATTTATCCTCTGGGAACCATGAATGTCTGTACAAAAATTTCTAATCAATCCAACAGGCAGTTGATGAGAGATTTCAGTTGGGGCTAAAGTGAAATACCAACAGACCAACAAGGCACATCCTAAAAATTAAAAAATTAAAATGGACCCACGGAGGGCAACATATCATCAAATTGCCTCATATGAATAATCTGAAGACCAGAATTATGCATCGTTAAGCAGCAGTTTAATGCGTGGTAAGTTGTGGTAAGTTGAGGTAAGGGTTGTATCTTCTGACAAATGTAAATAATGTGTAAGGCACACAATATTCTTCATGAAACCCAAGTTTCCACTTGTTACGGACCCTATGGATTTACAAGTTATTCTGACATAAACACTAAATGGCCTATCAGCCTGATTTAACCCCTACAAGTGAAATGGAATCTATTTTTCCTCATTACGACCTGATGTTAGGGCTGAGTTGCAATGTTGCATCAACATAGTATCATATTTGTCTTGTTGTTGTACCTCTCAGGCAGCCCTCTTGTAAGGTATTCTATGAGAATGTTGTGGCAAGACACTGTTACAAAGTCGCGGTCCTTCTCACCTTGCATCAATGATGGGCCACTCTTAACGAGCTGCCTGCCAGTCGTCCGTCAGAGCGGCAGAGCCAGCCAGCCCCTGGGCCTTGGCCTGCTGGCCCCTGAGCATACATCAGCCCTGCGACAGCACACATCACTAACACCACCACTACCGTGATGTGACAGCTGAATCCATCTCCCACAAGCCCTACCTACAGCCTAAACAAATTAGAGTCCCACTGAAATTAATACCAGCACACCAATACTAATGAGCATGCGGCAGAGAGAGGGGATGAGGAAAAGAATAATAAACACACAAAACAGACGTCAGCCATACACTGGATGTTCCACAGGTGACAAATGAGACTCAAGAAATGCACCTGCATGTATTATATGTGGGTGTATCGGTTTGTCAGCATATGTGCAGTTGCTTTTCACAGTGTGCAAGAGAGCAGAACATATTTCAATAAAACATATGACTTTTCTACAATTGAATACATGCATAAAAATATGAAGATACGTGCATGCGTTTACACAAATTATAGCAAATTGTCTTTAAAAGGGCACACACACACACCGCTTCAACAGTATCCATGATGATCAATTAATTTTAATATTTCTAAAATAACCTGCCATTTTTATATTAGCAAACCAGTTGTCCTCAATTTGGGTGCCTAAAGGACAACCACAGATTCATTGCATAAAAATCATTGCATATATATTATATATTATACATATTCATATTTACTTTAAAATCACCATATCAAAAATGTTTAGAATGGAGTTATGACATAACTAAGACTGGCAGCTTAAGCTCATAGTTTCTGCTTTTCATAGTAACAAAATGCTTTTTCTGGCTCAAGGGTATTCTGGATAAGTTGCAGTCAGAAATTTTGACTGCACAGTTAATAGAGCTTAAAGAAATGTGATTCAGCTCTCAACATCGTCTAAGACGAAAAACAAAACCTGACAGAAGTGATATCAGACAAACAGCTGTGGTTTATGGCTCTTCATGGACAAGGCAAGGTCACATTTGCAGGTGCATGAAACCAACAAGACATTGAAAGTATTTTGATGTAATAAGCAACGTCTTGAAATCTAAGGCTAATTTGTATCGAGAGCTTTCAGTTTATTAGAGTTTACTTGACACAGGGCTGCAGGGTTTGATTTGATTTTGGAGGGTGAAAGTAAGTTTAAGCTAAACTTTGTGTACTTCAATCGATTAAGCTTCTGCTTAAGGCAAATGGTTCTACAATCATCTTAGCCTTTAGTTGCTTTTGGAAAAGGAGCCCACAGTCATCACCTTTTGTCATTATTGGATCCTTAACTGACTATTTAGCCTATATTAGTGTCTTATTGTGAATGCCTCTGGACGATTACAGCAGTAACAATTTCCACATTTGCTTCAGCAGAAAGGCTGAGGCAGCTTGTGTTATCTTGTAGTATTGTGTGTCCTCTTGTATATTTTACAGCGATTCATGTTGCCAAGTGATAGATATGATGCTTCTTCTTTCTCCTCACGTTCCATCGGATCATCGGAATCAATATTGATGGCACTGTAATTATTTCAGCAAATCACTGAACAGACAGGCAATGGCCAAAAGCTCCCTGCTGCCTTTGTATGGTATTCTCACAGTGATTTCTGGTATTGACGGAAAATGTACTGTACAGCTGCTTAATCTGCAACACACAATGCTTGTGCAGGACTTGCCCACACAAAACGTGGGTGTGAGGAACACGTCAGGGTAGACAACCAGTCCTTGCATAGAAGTACATTCCAGGCATTCTCTTTTTCTAGTTATAGGGTATTCATCGGGGACCCCACTGACTGTACTTCTGTACTGTATCATAAGGCTGCAACACATTCAACCAATGATGCATCTCAATAGCAAAGTCAGATTTGGATTTTGATTCTATAGTGGCTTTCTACCACCTTTAACACATTAAGATCAGTTTACTCATCACAAGGAATAAAAATCATCTTGTGAGAAAAAGTTGACCTGTGGGGTTTTGGAGAAGTTACGTCAAATACTGGAATCTAACTCAAATCATCTCACAGTGAGGTTATCAGGGTTATCATCTCAGCTCAGGCTTGAAGGCTACACTTTTTTTTTTTTGTTGACTGAATGTCTGCAATAAAAACATTAGCATGTTAAGTTTGCAACATGTGGGCTTTTGCCAGGCAGGGAGGGTGTAATAAAATATGCTATTGTGTTGCATTTTGGGAAATGTAGGCATCAATGAATTTGAGTAATTTCAACTAAAAATGTTGAGCTGCTTCAACTGGAAATACACCTGTTTTAGGGCATTGCTGGCAACAAAATCTAGGATAAATCTGCTAGTATTTTATAACAACCATCATTAATAAATGGTACATTTATAGTTAATTAACTTTAGTTTATGGTTATTTGACTGTTAACAAACAATAAAATGCTTTATAAACCATTTATTAAGCAATTATTTATTGTACAGTTACAACTGATGTTTATAACCCTTTATAAAGCATCTCAATGTTTGTTAACAGTCAAATAACTATTAACATTAATTAACTAGAAATTTACCATTTATTAATGGTGGTTATTTTAAAGTGTTACCATCATCATTCATATAATTTTTTTTCAGAAATGTAACTATGGGTTTGGAAATATTGATGTTCACTGATATTAATAGGAGGAGCATTAATATCAAAACTACAATTTTGTCATTTGCCATTTTGGTAATACTGTTTTTACAACATTATGTATTAAATTGCACTGTAAAAAATAAACAGTTTGGTCAGAAAGTCTTTAACAAAGTTATGGTGCTGATTTTTAGCTCAATGGCTGTTAACATCTATAATGAGTTTTCACCCTTGGGGGAAATGCATAAGAAAGTGCCACGATTCCTACACAGTCTCATCTGCTGTGGATGTAAACACCATCAAATTAAAGCTGAGAATCAGCATTTTCTCCGCGTGGTCATTGTTTTATTTCAAATCGAATGTGTTGAAGCACAGAACCAAAAACAAACCATCCTAATACTTATAGACTGTGCTGCAATGTTAAAAAAAACCAACAAAAAAAAAAAACTGAAGCTGAATTAATGGTTGTATAATATGCTGTACAAATATTGAATTTAAATGGGAAAATGGAAATAAGCATCATTAAACAAATAATGGCGCTTGGCATATGTTCAATCAAAAAGACTTAATCTTTCTCCTGGAGTTTTTTGCTCCCTACACCAACCAAATCAGTCAGGCGCTGCCTCTTTACCCCTCTCAATCGTTCAACTATTTCCATTTGCCTTCTGTCATTCACTTCATTAAAACAACTACAGCTACTTGCAAAATTTCTCTGTATCCAACTTTCTCTAGTGTGGTGCACCTACAGTAAGATAGAAAATCTGATGAATTAATTTGTGAGCAGTGTAGGGTTAGCTCAGGGCTCCGAGTCCACTGATACAGTAATCCTAATATGTTCCTAGACTGAGCAGACAAAATCCCCACAATAGCATAATAAACACACGAGGCCCCTTTGAGCTCTCCAGCGTCTTGCAAAGAAGAAAACCACTTCTGATAACACAAAGCTCTCTCTCTCTTTCTAAACAGCCACTGGGCAGGAAAAATGAAATGAGGGCTTGCAAGCCCAAAGTTACCGTGACTTCTCAGCATTCAAATGTTAATTGTTTTATTATTATTATTGTTATGTCTTAAGGGTTATTGTATTTGTCTGAACATGCCTCTGTCTTGTTATTCAAGCTTTGTATTAAACTCATAGAAGGAGGAATTTGAATTCATTTGTATGATGAAAATTGAAATAAATGCGCTGCGTAAACATTTGCACATCTTTTGTTGCTTCGATCCCATATTGATGTTTTGGGACTTCAGGATATATTTGTTGTGCATTTAATTCAGATTGTAACACATGTTTATAATTTAATGACTGAATAGGTCAATTGCCAGTGACTCCCAAAACAACATGACCATACCAGTGAGAGGCCTACCGTACCTTCTTTGTATGCTTGCAATTTGGTTTGACTTGTTTAGGTTAAGAAGTTAAGTAATGCTCTTGACATAACTAAATAACTAACATAGCTATGTTAGTGAGTTAAAATAACTCATCCTTGACTTTTGGTTTCGCACTGGACACAAACAGTGGTGTCCTCGGTGTTATGTGTTTCTTTTTCCTGTGTCATACCCCATATGCATTTCAAGATTTGTTTCAGGGGATATATTTAATAAAACTCCAGACTTCTCCAGAGACAGAAAATGGACTAAGATCAACACGTATCAGCTGACAATTTCAAACTCTGGGTGAGATACTATTGAATTCTGAATCTTGCTGTGAACCAGACAACAACAACAGAGAGAATCAATTTAAAACCATAGTTAAAAGACAATCAACTATCTGACCATACTTTGTAACTTCCTGAATCCTGAACCATGTCCTGTTGATGTTTAATGCTTTATGTGTGTGCAGTATTGCTTTTGTGTTTGTTCATGTATTTTATGTGTCTGTTGTAGCTGTCATTACACCTGTCCAGGAACTGCACTTACAGAAATGTTGTTAATGTGCAATGTCCCTGTAAGTCTAAATGGCATAAATGAATAAAAATAAATCAATCAATTATGGGCTACATGTAAACCATCAACCAATCAATAACAATAAGAAAAATGGCTAATATGAAACAGAGCCAAAGCTGAAAAAATCTCCTCAAGATTTAACAACCTATATAATTTTTCATCAAAGGTCAGTGCACTATTCACTGAAGTGTGGCTGGATGTTGTTTTTGGGAATTACCAGCAAACTGTCTTTGATCGATCAGTTTGCTTGGCTCGTATATACTACCTGAATATTGTTCAGTTACCTGCCGCATCAGGTGTGCTGTATGAATGCATAGTTGTAAAAGAGTTTTAAAAAAAAACATTGAAAAAGGAACGTGAGCACTTACTGGATTGACAGTTCCTCCCCATGTACTCCCCTGGGCATTCGCAGGAATAGTTGGCAACCAGATCTGTGCAGATGCCCCCATTCTTGCAAGGCTCCCTTTCGCATTCGTTAATATCTAGAAGAGCCAAGAAACAAAAAAAAAAGATTAATTTATTTGAAGCAGACATGTAGGCAATTAAAAAGACCTCATCCTCATTAGAATGCATTGGTAGGCAGTATATATTGAATTTTCTCCCCGTGTTACTTGATTCTGTCTGCCCATAGAAGCTCTCACAAAGACACTGGTTTCTTGAAACTAATAAATCACATAGCTCCTCAGGAGACCATTGATGCCAGAACACCAGCTCAAGCTTTTAGATGTTAAGAACAATTAACCTAGTGTGCTTTCTTTGTAAGTGAAATAATTATCATACATTTCAGTGTACTTTTCAATGCGAGTGCTCTGCAAACCATGCTTGCATAATTCTACAAAGCTATACAAAGTACGCACCAGTACGATTGTTTTAAAGGCCAATATTTATAACAGTTACAATTACCATTTTCCCACTATTTATTTTCACTATTCTTGTGAAAAAGTCTGTCATGTTCAGTGATTGTTCTGTTGAATAATATACCAAGTTCTGCAGCAGAGACAACTTGGCTGTGCTCCACTGCAGATATGAGCAAGTCTTAACCAGCCAGCATTAGATTTTTGCACATTGCACAAATTGAATGAACCGCACCTGGACTCATTTACATCTGTAGTGTTAGTAAATAACGATGCTAAAGTGATAGCAATCACCCAAAATCTGGCACCTACTTCTGCAGTGGGCTTGGTAAATATCCTCAGGTTCTTGATTTTAAGCAACACAGAAACATAGAAGAGCAGACCGTCACCATATCATCAAGTTGCTCTCTGAAATAGCACCTCTCTGATCGATTTGTCAGACCAATAACAGAAGGTGACAGACCCATAATGCCACCCATCACACCCATTTGAACTTTATAGGTACTGTTAATGGAAGGAGGATTACAGAGATAGTTTCTGGAGGGAGAAAAGAAAAAGGGGGCAACTTTTGAACAATTTCGAACACATTTCTAATGATCTCCAAACTTGCCTATGGCTGCTACAAGACTTTTAATCCTCTAAAAACACACTGCGAGTCGTCTGTGACTCATAGGTACATTTTGGCTTCATGAATATGTAACCAGGCTTGAGATTTGGAAAGCTTAAGAAAGTGAAACATGATTAAAGTAAGTCTGTCACGGTGCTTCATCTCTCTGAGATTTTATCTGTAATATCTATAATAGTCACTTGGGCACATTTGTAATATCTCAAAATGTATCTTTTTTCCTGCGAATGCCTTATGCTCTGGAGAAATATAGTCATGGTCTTCACACGTAATGGCCACTGAGGTAATGTGACTGGAAGCAGTAGCGTCTTTAATCTGCGGCAGTGCAGGAAACTAAATAAATATATAAATAAGAAAGAGAGAGAATGTGAGAGAGAGATGAGAAATGTTTTGCGATTCACCCAAAAATCTGTAGGGGCCCTGTGAGACAACTATATTTGGGTGAAAAGACGTTTGATGAAATTAAGCTGTAAAATCTTTCCCAAAAGATGATAAAAGCGCTGCACAGGTTGAACCTGAGACGCACATCTATTTTGTTTTCATCTACCTGGTATGCATGAGGAGATATTTGTGCGTCTGCCTGGATGTATGGAATTCATATGGTATAGACATAAAGAAGCGTCCAATGCCAGGCCTGCTGTGTCTTGTAATGAGGCAGCTACATCCTGCTTCCTGCAGTTGAAGATGGAGATGCCATGGCATTTAAATGAAATACAGTAGGTGGTATGTCAGATGTACTGCAGATCAAATAAACAGCACAATACTAATCCTACTGATGTGATGTGACTCAATTTGAAAAAAACATTTTCTTGGGAAGTTTGAAAAAAACAATTGCCAGCGTGTCATCACAACAACATTTTCACTAAAAAACACGACTGTATCAACACACAATTATGCTGGACACTAAGTAGGTAGGTCAAACGCACACTGCAGGCTCCACTCAAAGTATAAATTATATCAGTGAGCGTGACAGATTCATTCATATGGCATTTCTTATAAGGCTGTTTCCCTTTTTTTTTTTACATCTTGCCATTGCACAAATGTTTTGTCATTGTCTGTATGTTTTTCAGTATCTGCTTCCCAAGACATCAAGGCCATTTAATAAATCCATTAAAGCCTCCATGCGTAGTTGGTTCACGGTTCCCATGTCGCCAAAATTACATCATGGTTGGATCTACACCGTCTGCAGTCCACTGGGGACAATTGTTCATTCTACGTGATTTGCATTATGTAGACTTTTGCTATATGAAATGACTGGCGAGATGCATATACATAATATGGACTGGGGCTTAAAACTAAAGCTTTAAGTGGACAAAATTGATTTAATAATATTACCAAAACAATAACAACCTCATGACATTTGCATATTCATTATAGAAATTTAGATATGAGAAGAAGGAAAACAGCTTTGGAGGTTTGTCCAAAGTGAAATTCAGTTGAAAAATGTCATCATGTTCTCAATCCCAACTCTTAAAATATGGCAGCTTAGTCAGCAGCTTCAAACTACGAAGCTCTACCTACTCCTCTGGCATAAGTTTTGCACATGAAGGGCTCTGCAGTCAAGTTAGCAATTATACGTAATATCTATGTCTGGTTAACATTTCAAAATAAAGCTGACTGACAAACTGTTTACTTACTGACTTTTGGACTGTTATTAACATTGTGAAACAAGATAGTTTCAGTTAGGTTTAGACTCCAAACCTGGTTAGGTTTAGGGTTTAGGGATCACACTTTGGATTATTACTCATGTAACATAAATAAGTTGTGTCATTTACGTATATATATTATATTATTATTATATACATTTAAAACAAACTTCTCTTGACTCTAGGTTACAAACAGGACGAAAACCCTGGTCTCCAGAGGGAATGACCCACCAGACCATCCCAACCATAACCTGACTCTGACTTTTCTTGCTCTTGCTATCTCTACTGCACCAGAGGGTTGCTTCAGGAAGTGACGCTAGAGGAGTACCTACAGTGTCAAACTTAGAGGCATAGGGCCACTGACCAGGTTGCTTTATTTGATGCACAGGGAGTAAGAATGGGCTGATCCTGAATATTCAGGACCAGGTATTTGATCTAAATCCTACCTTTCAGGTGCATCTAAGAGAGCTGATTACTCAAAGATTCAAGATCTGTCATCAGTGGGGTGGATTTAAGTGTTTTTTGGAGTGCTGCAACAATTTAACTGCTTTGCTGTAATCAGAAGCAACAATAACTGGATGTTATTGTACTTCTTCATAGTTAATTCCAGTACCTTCATATTTGTGAATGTGATTCAGAAACAACATGTTTTTAGCTAGTTTCCTCATGTCTCCCTGTCTTTCTGTCTTATGCTCCCGCCTCGGCTGTAACTGTGCTTTGATGAGCTATAGTACAGGACAATCTGATATGATTACAAATCCAAGTACAGCCAGTGTGACTAATACAAAATACTAACCCCCTACTGACAACGCATTATTAGCAAAGAGATGAACAAACAGGCACTTGTCAGAAGGAAACATCTTGATTATGAGAGGTTACTGCAATCAAGGGGGATTATGATTTAATTACAATAATAACCCAGGTGGAGGGGCTCGACGATCCTGTTAGGAACTGTTAACCTGAAAAATGCCATCTAGAGTCAGACTGATAGAGAAACAACAATGGCCAATCCTCATTAAACAATTCAGCTTTTCAGTTTTTAATGGCTCTAATCCTCAAGAACCACTTACTGTGAGCACTGTGACAACAACAATAAAAAACTAATACAGTTATTAATCAAGGCTACAGCATGGCCATATGAAACATTATTCATGCATTTCACTGCAGAGTAATTTGTACAGGGAATATTTGGTGTTTACTAATTGCTTTAGTGGAACACTCAAATGGAAATGTGATTTTATAGCCACTTGTGAACATTTGAGATGGATTCAATGCATTAGCTGAATGCATATCCATCTGTGACTAGCAGCATTAATATGAATATCTTAACATAAATGACACAAATGTCGAAGTAGATCTTAACTGAGTAAGCCCTCGGGTATAATATATGGAAAACAGAACAGAATGCACACTGTAAAAAAAAGTTTTTGTTGTTAACAAACAAATGTATGTATGTATGTAAATGTATGTAAAATGACTTTATACATTACATTAGACATGCAATTTCATAGTCTATTTTTGTAATTTGTGTATTTCAAAAATTCTGGTAGAATTCTGTAAAATGACAAAGCGACCAAGGGATAAAAAAACAGAAACAGGAATGTACATCCATCCATCCTTTAGTGTCACAGGGGGGCTGGAGCCAATCCCAGCTGACATTTGGCGAGAGGCTGCGTACACCTTGGACACGTCGCCCAGTCAATCACAGGACAGGAATGTGAAGCAGCACAAAAACAATCCTCACCTCATTCTGCACACAACACAACCCACAGTTATTTCACCACTGCAAGCACGCCACTTAGGTAAGTGATGCGGTCGTTACCCTTTCAGCTCATATCCTGCTTTGTTGCCACCAATACTGTAGGTTCAAATAGAGAGGTGAGCCAAATGGGCAGGCCCGTCATAAAGCCTGGAGCACAACATACCGGAGAGAGAGAGGGAAACACAGCTAGCCCTTCTCACAATTTGCTTCCCTTTTATAAGAGGCCATCAGCCCCTGGGAGATCAGTGCGGAGAAAGTGAGACTTAAAAGCGGTGTATTGCCAGCAAATCAGGTGGGAGAAAAGGGATTACTTTGGGGAATGCAGTTAATCCACCTGATAAAAACTACAGGAGAGAGGTGAGGGGAAGCATGGAGAGGTTGGGGGAGGCAGAAACTGTGAAAGAAAGAGAGTAAAGGGTGGGAGGAATGTACAGAAGGAAAAGGTGTGATGGCCCGGTGGTCAGGTAAATATACTCAATAAAGGCATGCATCCAAGGATTTTTCTTCACTAAAAATAAATGTAAAGTTAAATATGACTTTAAAGCCTATATATGTTAGAAGACACATTTTGCATCCGATGCCTGTAGTTTTATAGTAGCGGTGCTGTCTTGGTAATAATAGTTTAACAAGCCAGTTTGAGCAAAGATTTCTACAGCGCATGGAGACAATAAAACTAGCAGGCATGCAGTATAACACACTGGCTTTCCAATTATACTACTTAAATGACGCCTATAATGTTCACTTTTTCTTGAAACTATGCCAGGATGATGCTGCTTCAACAGAGAGTCTATTAAGTGGCATCAAATTGGACTGTAATACTTTGCAACAAGTATTCATGTTCTGTTGTCCAGTCATCACACACACAGTGGTGGCAAAGTGAAACACAACTTCTTCTTTTCTTTATAAATGAAAATTGTATTTTACTCCAGGGTTGGCTATCTGGACAAAAAAATAATACCAGCATTGATTGGATTGCAAAGCCAGACTTGAATTGATCCATTTGCACCTTTAAAACACAGAACTGCATTAGAGATAGTTCTTTTTTGGCACAGGCTCCTCATCCTCCATTCTGCTAGTCATAACTTACATTTCTTTATTTACAATACGTCACCCAAAGAAGAACGACATCACTCTATTGATTTGTTCACATAGCAAAGATACGCTAGTCAATGAGGTTATGTGAAGTTTGGAAACAGAAGGATGACGACATTAAATACCACAATCTCTGAAAAGTGAAAAAAAGTGATTGTGGACAATCGATCATGATATAAAATCGTCAGATCGCCGACCCGCCGCTGAAATAACTAATACCATAGATACTGTGTGACATCATCCTAATCCTTGAACACAGACAGACACAGCTTCCTGTTCCTAAACTAAAAGACACTGAACCATAAAATACATCAGCCTGTCACCGTGCTCACATCGGTTCACTGAAACGTCTCGCTTTCTGGCTTTGCTCCTCTACTGCTCTCTAAAAAGTGTCTCAGTCGGACAATAATGAGAACAATGAATACTGCTGTGTGTCAGGAACTAACACTTGCCGCGAGCGCTAAATTGGAGACGGTGTGCCCAGAGAGGAGGAACAGACCTGCATTTGGAGGGGTCACCTGTGCCCTCTACACTAGGCTGCACTGACCTCTACAGCTGCTGCACCTGCTACCACCACACAATAACACAGCCCGATGAATCTGCTTTCCAGTTCATTCAACAGAAAGGGTATTGTGTCAAATTTTTGCACAAAGTAGAGTTATTGAAGACGTAAATGTGCCATAAAGAAGAGGGGAAAAAATGATGAAATTCCATCAAGTGTACTAAACCTTTTGTGCTCATCTGTGTGGAAATAATTGCATGGTAATTGGTGTTGGAAGACACTTCAGATAAGAGGTTTGAGAAATGACACAAACCAAATTTAAGAGCAAATAATGTTGCACTCAGAAAACAGGTACAATGACTTTTTTCCTATTATTCTGAAAAGGAAGAAAACAATGTCTTTGATGACATGTTCAGAAATGTCGCTTTGACCTCCAAGTTTTCAAGATATGTGTCTGATAGCTGATCCAGCGGAGGCAACAAGACATAATGTCACTGTGGCTTACAAACCAAGAGACAGATACAGACAGTGTCATGTTAAACGTGTTGAGGACGACACCATTTAGCAATTTAAACTGACTGCTGTTGATAGTTCTGGCTACATTTTTTACGTTATTCAAAATGCTAGAGCCGACTAGTTGACAGTCAAATTGTAGCCTGCAGAATTACGTTTGCAAGCACACTTTTTCCATGTGGACAAGTTTGCAAGGTTATTCAACAAGACAGGGTCAAAGACAACACATGTGCTTGCAGAAAAAGAGACAGTCAAGCTAGGAAGCTAATGTTTAGTGCAATTCACAGCTCATGCCTCTTTTTTGTCTGTTAGAGGCTGCCCTAACCCTAACCCTGCTGTCAAAGAGACAAAATTATACCAACGATCCAACAATGCTTTATGCAAATTCAGTAAACAAACAAACAAACAATCAAAAAACATTTTGACTGGCTATATGCATGTTTTCCATCTATGCCGGCTATTTTCTGCAATAGAAGACGGATGGAATTTAATTTACAGAGGTGGTTTATATCAAAATAAGCACTGGACTTATTTGTGTCTGCAGTAGCATCAGAAAGCCCAAACTTGCCCCAAACAACAACATAAATCACACAAATAATTGATATAAATGCCTGCTAATAGCTTGTAATCCTCTCACACTTGTTAAGCCCCCAAACTTAATTAGCAGAATGAAAGGTAGTGTCCCAGCAGTATTGCCCAAACATCTCACCCACTTCCTTCATTAAATTACAGTCAGATGTTGGGTGAATCTGAGTAAAGCACTCTTCCTCTGCCAAGACACTGTAAGCCACACAATTGGAGGTTAGTCAAGGCTATGCTTTCATGTGGCGATGTCTCATCGTGTTACATCTATGCATCTGGACTCAGTTTAGCCCTCATGCACGTTTATCCCCTGGGAAGTTTCATCTTATCTGTTTTTATGAGCTAGTGGACCGGCAAACGTTTGGTGAGCAAGCGGATTCTCTTGACCTCTCTATCGAGACAAGAAGCCGTGGTTTGACCTCTACGGTCACTAATGGACAGGGATGAAGTGGACAACCGGTTGTTTATGCCTGCTAGGTAATTAACCCCCGACCTTGAACACTCGTACTTCCTTGGAAGTAATAATGCAATTTTTTTTTAAAGGGTTAGGTTTTCCCATGGGACAGACTACTGCTGATGCTCATCTATATGTTGTTTTTAGGTAATTACAATAATATACTGCAAATATACAGCACTTTCAAAGCAAAGTTACAAAGTGCCCTGCGTGGTTGAAACAGGCAAATAAAATCAGACTGCAAAAATATACATATAAACTAAACTAATAATATAAATGAATAAAATACCCAACAAAGACAGGGACAACAACAATAATAATAGAAGACTTAATAGAAGATTTTGGGGAATTATTTAGGCTATATTACGATACACAATATATATCTCCATATTTTGAAATCTCCCCAATAGAACTTACTGTAATAAATACTTGTACTGGGCTACGAAATCAAATATCATGACATTTATGACTTGACACCTCAATATCAATATTGTAACAATATTATTTGGAGTATTGGTAAGTTCACAAAATATCAACACAATGACATTATTTAAAATTAAATACTCATCAGTAGTTCAGAGAATTACATCACTTTACTGTTAATACAGCCTTTTAAACCAGGAAAAGACAACACTCATGCCATATCACGATATACAAAATCTAAGAGGATATACTGTTTTATATCACAATAACGATATATATCATATATTATCGCCCAGCCCTAGGTAGGGTTGTGAAATGTTATTTAAAAAAACCAGTGTTGATCAAACACACACAAATATAAATTCAAGCACACAGACACATGATCCCTGAAGAGGAACGAGGACAAAGGACTTGCAATGGATTCATTTTAAAGATTCTATATATTCAATCAAAGCATTGAAGTAATAAAGTAATGCAGTGGCTTTTTAAACTAAGTTTAATATATGATATTCAGGCAGGGAAAGTGAAAAATGATTGCTATCCATCGGCACGTACAATTAATTCATCTGGGGAAAAAATGAAAAACACAGTCAATGATTTACATTTCTTGAATGCAAGTCTGAGTAGGAGGTATCATTAGCTTATCTGTGAAAGAGCACTTTATTATGAAAACAAAAATGTATGAGAATTTCATATCAGAGGATAAAGATCATTGATATATTTATATGGGGTTCGCCTGAAGGACATAAAATATAACACTGGCTTCGGGCTCATATATAATGTACATGCTCAACAGCACATGGTTTCATTCAGTGACCACCCAGACGCATCTGCAGGAGAAGAACAAGACATAACTTGAAAATGTATGTAACTAAAACAACATGAAAACAGCACAGCGTAATCTACCATCGACAGTACTGTTTTAACACCATGGTAACAACATACACGTGTTCGGCCAATCATAGAGTTCCAGTACTGATAAGAAAATCATATCTTGTTCTTTCCTGTCTCCCATTCCCTCTGTGATTAGCGTACTCATCAATCCTGTGATGCAATTTCTCCTGTGAATATTACTCCCTTCCCCCCCAACCAACCATTTTTTGTCAGTTTCGATGTAACACAGCACCTGCTTGAAGGAGGTGGAGATAAAAGAGCCACATGCTCACGTCTCAGCGGGAAAGACTGGACACCTCAGGAGGCTGTATGTTCAGAATGAGGGCTTTATTACATGTAAAAATCAGATACGCGATATGTTTTCATCACATGTCAACTCGCCTGCTTCTTATATATGCTTTCAGAATTGAATGCTCACTGTAAATGCAATATATTTGCATGCAAACATACAGGTATTGTACATACAGTATACAGTATATATGCTGAATTGATTCTTGCTTGCCTGTGTGAATTCCAGTGTGGATAGCTATATAATGCCACTGTACCCTAAGAAGTGCTGACACCTCCTCAGAGCTGCATCTTCCTATATGGGCGTTCGGCCTTGGATGCTGTGTTTGACAGGTCCTGGTGCAGTGAAATGTGTCTACACTACACAAGGCCAAGACAAGCCCTGTCTCCCCAAGTTGAGTCAGAGATAGAAGACGGAACATGGAAGTGCCTGTCTCCACTGTCAATCTATCCTGTCAATCTATCCGAGCCTTACCCATGCCACTGAAGTGACTATCACCACGTCAGACGGGATTCCTATCCAGAGTCTGATGAAGTCACATATGCAGTTGAAAGAGATGTTTTAAAAATCACCCGATGTGTCCATGTGTTTTCACTCTGATATGTCTCAGTCTTGGTCATGCACATCTTGGCTTAGCATAGGTATTGATTTTATTGATCTCCTATTCAGGAATTTTTAAAAATCTCATCTTATATGAAGGCCAGTTTTCACAGTGGTACATACTGCATGTTCCAAGGGATATGATGATGCACGAGGTTGTGAATTTAGGATTAAGAATAGTGAATTCCAAGGACTTACTTTTTTGAAGTGGGATTAGTCCACTGAGAAGTTATTCACAGCAGCACTCCAGAAGCCCTTGAAAAGGTATCTTAGGATGCATTGCGGAGAGGTTCTGAGAAGCAAAACACTCATCATTTCCAAGACATGCAGACCAGGGGGTAGGGGGGCTCCTCTGAAACTGGGGTGTGCATAATGTGAAGAGCCCTCAGCTCAGAGACAGAATGACACTCAGAGGAAAGCCTTAAGTGTCATTTTAAGCTTACAGATGGAGCCTCCACAGCAGGTGAGTGAGGGGAATACTGATCCATCGCGGAACAACAGTGTGATCCACAGGCTCTTTAACATCGCAGAGGTTCACTTACTGGGATGTTTAAGAGACACCTAAATGGTTTGAGATGCAGACAGAAAGTGGATGAAGGTGACGGGCAAAGAGCAAGCACGGACTGGGGTTAAATAAGGATAACAATGAGACATCTGCTCTTACAACACCACAAACTGCAAGAACTGAATGTGTTAACCCAACATATTTAAATATAAGACACTGTTTTTAACATTATTGACAAATGTATATCGGGTTTCAGAAACATGAAGGTATGATAAAGCCTAAGCTCAGCGCTGCCATCTAGATAGCAAAATAAATCTATGTTCATCATTGTAGTTTGGCATGCTAGCTAGCTCTAACGCAATGCACACGCAGCAGCTTTGAGCTCTCCCATACAGTGTAGATTTTTTATTTTCCGAGAGGTTTGAAGTGCAAGAAGCTGGAACAGAAGGCTCTACAGAGAGTAATAATAGAGAGTAATAAAGACCGCTGGGAAAATCATCGGAACCCAGTTACCAGACATCAACGCCATCTACACCTCCCACTGCCTACAGTGATCTCACGGCATCATCAGAGACCATTCACATTCAGCCCACACCCTTCCCTTCCCTTCCTGTCCCGTACCAAGCCTACTCAACTCCATCACCCCCTGCACAGCCACGGACAAGAACTCTGCATTCTGAGTCATATTTGCACTACTGTTACTATTACAGATAACTGTGTGTTAATACGTGCTGATTATCTTTTATATGTATTTATTTTGGGTAACTATTTCATTCTATTTTTTAGAACAAATAAGTGTTGAAAGTTCTTTTAAAACCTATTTTATTCTTAGAATTGGTATCTATTTGTATCTACATTGATCTCATATTCTGCACTATTCAGCTTGGAGGGATGCTTCACTGTTTCTTTCCTTTGTTTTTTTTTTTTTTTTTACTCTTTTACTAATATCGATATCAGCATCAGCCCCAGAAATTGAGTATCAGTCAGGCTCTAATGGTGTCGGATTAAAGGTTGGTGGTAATGCAACTAATCATCTGGAGAACATGGATATGCATAACAAATTTCTCTGCAAAGCGTTGTTGAGATATTTCAGTAAAAGGAATAATGTCGAACTCCTGGTGGCCCTAGAGTAAAAAGTCAGGGGATCACCACAGTCATTGGAGTACATTATCTGGCAACCATGTACCAAACTTTGTACCAATCCATGCTACAAGTTTGAACACGTAGTTGTAATGAAGAAAAGATCATCAGGCATTTTATCCTCTAGGTAATCTATCCAGTAGTTGACAAGAAATGTCAGTCTGAACCACAGACGTCAACCTCATGGTGGTGTTGGAGGAATAACCAAAGTCAGTAGGATTTATTCTCTGGTACGAATAAAACATGTACATTCTAAAGTTGTCAAGATATTTCAGTCTTCTGGTAGCAGAACAGCCAACAAGAAAAAGAAACTAAATTATATTCAAGATGAGAGCACATCGGCCTTCATGAAGAGAAGTACTGTAGATATGAAGGTTTTATTACATTTGGCTTCAAACATAAAAAATCTGAAGAAAAGGTTGCATCATGGCCGAATACTGTATTTTAAATCATACCCAGAATAAAAGAGTTTTGATGAGGGTCAGATTCTGACAGAGAGTGATTTCAAATTGATTTTATTAATTCATTTCCTCGCTGGACCTCTCATTGAACTACCCTTTTTAGTGTCTAATCAACACAAGAGAAGAATCCATGAATGCTCCTTTAAAAAAGTACTATCATGTCCATACTGGCCATTCACACATCCATATACTTTTGTCTTATGGTTTGCAAACTGCAAATTCTCAAGACTACACACCTTAATCTTCTTTTTCGGTCTCACTGAATGAACTCTGTCTGTGGTAAAACAACACTGATACTAATTTGGCCACACGCTGACCATCCTGCATTAATTCAGCTCTGTGTAGTCAAGCTGAACATTTATCAGTGTTCTGTTTTGGTTTGCAGCGCCAGCAAAAAGCCCTGGGCAGGACTGAGTCTAACTCTTTTCCACCACCTGGGATTTGCAATGCATCTCTATTTATGCGTTGGCCATCTGCCAGCAGGTCCTTCCTTACTGCAGGGGCTAGGAGGTGACAACGCAGCTCAGGTGTCCGAGGGGGCCTTACACAATTAGGCCCTGGTAACAGCTCATTCCCTAAAACGCCTCAACAGAAAGGATCAGCCAGGTGAATGCATGCTCAGGGACTGGGAACAACGGAGTACAGGCTCCTTCTTTTGGCAATTTTCATCTTATTATTTTCTTGCTGTTTATCTTCATAACATCCCAAGTACACATTTCAAAGATTTTGTTACTCGTCATTTTCTCTTTTAATCTCAACAAACATTGCTGAAGAAATCCAGGTGCTCAGAAACCCTCAAACAAAACTGTGCCTGCAGCACTTTGAGGCGTACACATTCCTCCACAAGTGCTGCCCTTTTCTGAGAAGACTTGGTTTTGTTAACAAGACTGCACTTTAAGCCCCCAGTCTGACCATTTTATATTAAGGCATTCTGTGCATTAAATTTGGTTTTAACAGCAAAGTTACAATGTGGGAAAAACTGTCCTGCCTGTAATTTTGCTAGCTAAGCATCACCTTGCCAAACAAGAAAGGTCATCTTACTGAAAGTATGTCTGTACAGCAGTTTTTGTTCATCAGGATTTGCAGAACTGAGTGCTTACTGAAGTGAATCAGGAAAAAGGTAACATACCACCTTTATATTATCAGTGATGAGTCAGAGCACTAGCAGATGAGGCTGACATCGACAAGATCAGGGCTAAGCACAGACAGATCCTGGTAAATAGTGTCTGTTGCCATTCCTTGTATAAAATGAACTCTGGATGAATATATATATATATATATATATATATATATATATATATATATATATATATATATATATATATATATATATATATATATATATACACAAATGGCAAAAAGTGGCCATAAACACCTAGATACCAGCTTGTTTCCCCAGCTTGTTATCCAAAATGCCCTCTGACAGAGATGAGATAGGGTCAGCTTCTCCACGGATGGAGAAAGGGGCAGCAGGATACCTGAGAAAATAGATATTTGAAGTACAACACTGAACTGTGACCGGGTCTCCTTTATTTTTTGGATGTATCTACACACACACACACACACACACACACACACACACTGAAAGTAAACAAAAGCTATAGACAAATAGAAAAACACTTACACTGTTATCATAGTATACCTTACTATACTCTAAACTGTACAGATAGGCCTTGTTCTGAGATGGTCTATTGATTAAAATCAAATTGCCAGGAAAAATGTTGGCAATGTAAGTTTCTGCAATACCACTGATATTTTGAAACTTTACTTTATTTCTTTATGCTTCAACTTGTATGTTGTAACCTTAACAACGCTGTGCTGACGTCCTGCCACTAATATCAGTTATTTGTCACCGTATGACACTTGCAAATGTGAATGTATCATTGTTATGCAGGAACTTTAAGTGCCAACACTTTATGGGCTGGCAACTGCATTTACACTGTTTTTACTCTGATTTAAACAATTCAGTTGCTTATGGCTGATTCAGTCCAATGGACCATGGGAGTGACCGATGTGACTGCCTCTTATTAAGACAAAATATAGGAGACACTAAGAAACTTAACTCTCATATAAGTAAGAAGTTCTTATCTTGCCGGCAATTAAAAGCTGATTTCCTCACTGTGTATATGGTCATGGCCCAGTTGCTGAGAATCAGTAGCAGAACTATCTTTTCCCTACATATTCCATATATATTGAGCCCCTTTGAGACACACTGCAAGGAGATATAAACAGTGTTGTCCTTCACCAAAGCCTGAGAGAACTCTGACTTTCAAGTCTTTTTTCTCAGGTCTCCTGCTGCCCCTTTCTTCATCTGTGGAGAAGCTGACCCATGCCAAAAGCAGGAAAAGGTAGGCATTATGTATTGGTGGAAACACCAAGCACATGTACCCCCAAAGTAGGTGTCTAAGACAGTAGAAATTAAGTGGAAATGTGGATTAAACAGGCAAAGTTAATGTGATGCATATCTCAGTATGAGTGTCTAAAAAAAGCCTTTCTGGGTCGTTTGAAAGCTTTTGTGCAAGACCGAATATATCAATGAGAATATCACAATAACATCATCGGAATCATTAAGAAGGGCAACTATTCATGTGAGAAATATTTAGTATATTATTTTCTTTATTCTCTCCTTCATTCTTTTACTTTAACAAAACTGCTAACAAATGCTGCGTGGATGCTGATGCTGTGTTTTAAGATATCACAGCTGTTTTAGATATCCATCTCTATTTATTCAAACAGATAAAAAAATAAAACATGAAAGTCATCTGAAGGCCATTTCCACTGAACAGATTATGAAACGCGTACAAGAGATGCTTTGCTGTTTCCCTTCCAGTGACACAAATGTTCTGTTCTTTGAACAAAAGAAAGACCAAATGCGCAGTGAGCTAAAACAACAGGACTGCTGGCCCTCAAGCATACCCATCTCTCCATTTTGATCTTCAGAGACTCCTGCGAGACAAAAGAGAGTGTGCGGACACATTCGCCGTCTCTCCATGAGTCGTTGATCATTGCCGTCTGATGGTTTGGCTGTGTGATTACGGTCACTTCTTTTGGATGTTTGGTGGACTATACAGACCCTTCCCCCAGGATCCCTCACACTCATCCCTTCCTGTAAATGCAGCTCTCTACCACAGACTGAGAGCAGTGGGTGGGCTGTGGGATAGTAGATGTAATGTTGAGAGGGTGTGTCTGGAAATAGCCATGTCCTCCACTCAGCTCTTCATCACAGTAATGCAGGAGTGGGGAGAGCCTTGAGGCTGCCAGTGTTCACAATAGTTCTGAGGCCAGCTCAGGTAGTGTGGGCACATTCACAAATCTGTGATACATGGACGACCTTGGGGAACTATGCTCACATTATAAATAATGTCACACAATACGACACACAAGAAAAACACTGAAAACTTTTTGGAGAATAACCCAAATAAAGGCTATGGAATGGTGCAGTACTGTTATGCTGATATTACATACTGTTAGTTTGAATTAAAGCAACACAATCACCAGTTGTGTGTTTGTCACCCAGATTAAAAGAGTCCTAAAGTCCTAAATTTGAAAATAGTTTTAAGTATTCTGAGGAAACAAAGTGCTGGTGTAAGTTATTCATGCTAAGCTATGCATATAGAAATACAACTGGTGTGCAGAGTAGCATGTTGTTAGTAAAACTCTCCAACTCTAGTTACCCAGAGGCTGTTAAGATGAGACGGATTTATAGTCACATGAACAAACCTCAGGCACTATGACTAAACTGATTCCTCTGTTTATTTTGAAAATAGGTTCACTGTCTGTGGACAAAGTACTCCTTCTGCCAGTTTACCATGGAAAAGTTTTTCCTTAACAAACTTTTTCACTAACTTATAGTCGTACTTAAATCAATCTTAATCCGTTTAGCTAAGCCTGCCCTGAAAACGTTTTTTTTTTCTTTTCAAACTCGAAGTGAAAATACGCCCTAAAACTAAATCCAACTATACTTCTCATATGATCTAAGACAGTTAGCGGATTTCTGCACATGAACAACTTTCCCCTGAAGCGCTCAACAAAATAGCAACAGCACTTGGAGTGGAGCTTTAGCGCAGAGATTACTAAGAGGCTGATTTTGTGGACACAGTGGCAATTTGCAAGATCATTTGTTGGAAATATGGATCCATTTTCTGGCTCAGAACTGTTGTCCTTTCTGTAAAAGTAACAGGGAACAGAAGGAGCAAACAAACACTCATTAAGTGTTTTGGACTGTGAGTGCTGTCAGAGGTGCAGCTCCAAGGAGTGATGGTGCTAACACTGTTGATGAGGCGGGAGCTCCCGGCATATTTTCAGGTACGTCAAAGAGCTGACACGTGAACTGATACATGCCTGTGAATTTTCATTTAACCATTTCATTGCCTGTTTAAAGCATGAGCATAAACATACTCAAAAAAATGAATTCCCTTTTACTTACTGAAAGGATTTTTAAATCCTGGTGAGCAGCAATTGACATTTAAGTAAAAGAGAGGGACATTTTCATGCTTCATCGTGATCTTTGCCAGAGTCACTTTAGCACTGCTGCCTCACAGTTAGAGGGAAGTTATCTCCCTCTAACTGCCTCGATCATAGTGAGAGGGAGGGAGAAAAAAAACACAAGCCAACCAATCTCTCTCCCCCCACCTGCTGTCCTCTCTCGCTGGCCTCCATGGGAGGAGTGAAAGGTAGGCCGGCTAACAAGAGCTTCCTCCCTCCCTCCGTCCCTTCCTCCACCATCACAACACACCGTGGATGCGCCTCTACAAAGTCACCTCCTGTGAGGCAGAGGCAGGAGCGAGAAGGGCAAGTCATTTTTCCGCGTGAAGAGGCGCAGGTAACCACTCAGAGGTGTGCTAGTGAAGTGAAGCGGTGGGCGTTCACGGGGGAGGAAATGTTGCAGGGAGAAACTGTCTGCCTCTGAGTTGCGCCTGACAAATGGAGTCTATTGTTGTAGTCAAATGTTTGAGGGTTAAGATGTACATAACCACTGTCCTTTTCATACTCATTCATGCTGCCTCAGGCTGTAGTGCTATCGTCTATGCTATCATTTTGTTCTCGAGTGGTAAATTAAGCACAACAAGCAGATGAAGGTGGGAAATAAGTCAGATCTGTATTTCTCTTGTTCACTTTCCATAAAAGTTTGTGTGAAGGCGTGAAGTCAAGAGGGCCTGCTGAAACACTGGAGAGATAAAAAATTAACAAGTAAAGAAATACAAGCGCCACTGGTTTAGGGCTGCACTATACTGGAATAAACTGAGATTGCATTTATTTATTTTTTTATATACTGTATATTCTGATATGGACAAATGCAGGAAATTTAACCAGATACAGGCAGTGTAGTATTTGTTACTGCACAACTACACAATATCCATAAAGCGACCCGTGTAAGTTTACCATGACTTACACGGATACTGGTATATGGTCAAGTGGACAGAGAACAGGTGGAGAGGTATTCAGGAAAAACAAGCCGTTTCTCGATAAACTTCGCACATGGACTTGTGTGTTACAGGTGTGTCATTTACCTGTAATCCACCATCTCTAACGATGTTCAAATATACTGTATGCTGAACCTGCATGGAGGATAAACAGACCTTCCAGCGCTGCTGAGGGTGGTAAAACCCTACTACAGTATGTGTGTGCATTATAGGTGTTGGTGTTTCTTACTGACCAGCCCCACCAGAGCACATTGGGAACAAACCAACTTTTTGTGTCCAAGAACTCCTAAGTCAGACTACATTTTTTAAAATCAGATGAACTGCTCTTGTACATAAGTCATTACATGAGATTCTTGTGAGTTTTCCTTTTCTATCAAGTAGCCAAAAGGTTCTGTTATGATGTGTGACATATGATGACATTGTGCGTCTCGTAATGCGAGTCTTGCACATGTTCACATCGCAATGTCAATTCTGAAATGAAACATCTAGCAGGCCTACACTGAATACCTTTTTACTGGCTGCATAGCACACACAACAAGTCACTAAAGCAGTCCTAAATGTGGTACAGAGGAGTAAGCAGAGTCTCGTTTTTTTTCTCTTGTGCTGATGAAAGGCAGTCTGTGATCTGTCCCAGGTGAATTAACTAACAGTAATGGCTCCTTGCGGCTTTCCATCGGGCCACAGCTATAAACACCGACTGATTATCCCATGGCAAGAAGCTGTGGAGGCAGCAGAGCTAATACAGCATGATAGCGACTGTCAATACATGATCAAATACAGGGCCACGCTTTAAAGGAAAATCTCACACATGCTACATTTAGCCTCAATCAATCCTGCTCTGTTGGTGTGTTTCAGATAGAAAGGCCAAGAGACACACATCGATTAAAAGCGAGAGGGAATCTGCTCAAAGAGTTGCAGCCTATGTATGGATGGAAAGAGAACGAGATAGAAAGTGAACACCGGTCATCTAAGAGACAATTCAGACAAATTAACTTGTTAATTAAATGTATTCCTTCACAGTGCCTGTTAACATTTCGGCACAAGTAATCACAAGCCAAACACACTGACTCGTACTGTGGTTTCTTTATTAGCTTTAATTTTCTCTTTGATTTGCAGTGAGCTTCACATCCAGTATTACAGAGTGAGCTTCAGGGAATGAGACAAAACCAACATCTTTCAAAGAGAGAGAAGAAGAAGGAATGATCAAGCGTCACTATTTTATTATTGCTGTGTCAAATGAAACCTCACCAAGAGGTGGCCTTGAAACACACGACCGTTCATGGTGAGACACTCCAACAAATTTCTGTGCAGAAAAATAAAACACCACCGGTAAAATTTCAGTTTATACTTCATTTGTCCTTGACAGACTGAGAATGCGTGCCCTAAAAATGATCTGCAACCTCATGTTGACTGAGGCAATCAGTCCCAATCTCCACACTGTGACAGTTCATTACAATGTTTGGCTGCCTGCCCAATAACATGGAACTTGTTCTCTCAGGGACGTGATGCCACACTATTCGAAAGATGAATGACTAAGTGATGATAAGGCCTCTAATAATAAAAGCAGTGACGCCGAGCTGCTGAAGTTAACCCTGGTTTTCTCAGGTGGTGTGAACAGTATTCGCATGTTTTAAGTGATGTTACAAAAGCGGAGTCCCATTATGAATCGAAAATGCAAAAGATATCTTTGGAATTTGACATTTAAGCAACATTTTATAATCTAGATTGTGTTGTATAAAATGATTGAAATCACACTTTCACAACTCTCACTTCCCTGCTGTGACCTCACACTGACTTCTTTTCCTGAAAACGGATACATTTGTATGCCTATTGTATTGGAGATAGAAGTTATCACTATATTGACATGTATGATCCCAGTAAATCATTTCCAGTGAGAAACAAGCTTAGAGACTATATTTACAGAGGCATAAAGAGGGCTGACAAAGAGCTTGACCTTAAGCTCAATATCAGCAAAACCAATGAGCTTGAGAAGTGGGTGGAAAAACATCACAACTGGATAGTGGAAAAGTACGCACCTATATCACACATTAGTACAATGTCGGCCATGTGAACTGGCTTATAGGTGTAGAATCCCATTGTGTTAATGAAGACACAAAACCATAAAGTGTTTATTGTCTCGGTGTGGCCTACAGATGACCCAGATGACCCAGCTCCTCAATGGCCCTTGACCTGAACCTCATTCTGAAAGACATGGCTTTTCAACAACATTTGAAGTTTCCAACTCTTTCCTTACAGACCATGTGTAGAGCAACCAAAAAAATCAATGTACGGCAACTTCCTCAGTCACCATGATGTGATTCAGGTTGTGACTTCACTCATCCAACATGCCTGCAATCAGCTCATCACCTCTCTGGTACTTCAGCCCCGACTATTCATCCATTTATCGCAAGACCCTTTTTTAAAACTATCCCTTTTGTTGTTGTCAAGCTTTTTATTCATATTCCCTCCCCTTGCATCAGGATCACCTCTCACCTGCCGATTCTAATGCAAAACTTCTTCCTGCATACTTTATGTGTCTGTGTGTTGCCGGGGCTCTCCTGAGAAACAATAGTCAGAGTCGAAGTCCTTGTATGTGTTCATACCTTTACAAAACATAAAGTTTGTTCAAGGTGATATTAGTGCAGCTCCTTTAAACAAAAAATAAGAGAGCTTGCTTTTAGTTTTCTTTTAATGCTCTTGGGATTTACTTAAAGTTATGCTCAAGTATACTTGGTTCATATCCTACAAGTATACAAGTATACATATATATAATGTTTTGATTGCAATTAACCAAAGAAAAGTTTAACTGAGTATTCTTACCTAATACAGTAAGTTTCTGACCTTGTAGATGATGGTTTAACTATGGACATTTGCTGCAGACGCTACAAATTCGAAAACATGAATGCTTCACTGACCACTAATTTCTATGTAGTTTCTTTTTTAGTCAAAGTGAAGAGTTTGCAAACTTTGAAGAAAGTCCCTTGAGGTGTTCCTGAGATCCTGTGCTCTTGAGAATGGGATGGACATATAGACAGACAACCTGAAAACATAATGCCTCTGGCCACGGTGCCGACGCGGAGGCATAAAATAAACTCAACAATACAGAGTACATAAAGTACAGGTCTGCTCATCAAAGGAGTCTAAAATAGCTCGTACTTATCCTACAGTAGCTGTCCATGTGCGACATCATTGCGGGCTTTGCTTCATAAAACTGGTCTAACAAACAGGATATGTACTGCATGTATTTAGGATAACGCTCAAAGGTGTGAAATTGGATTTGGCTCCGACAGAGCAAGGAGATAGTAAGAGCAACATTAAAAAGCCCACACATATATTATGTTATACCTGTATAATACACAGTATAGACAAAGCCATACACTGATCAGTGCCAATACCGATTTAAAACACTGGATTACTGTAGATATCACTTACGATAAAGAGTAATCCTTCAATCCTGAATACAACTCGAAATAGCTTCTGTAAGTACAGTATCAAAGCAAAAGGTTTGTTCCTGACTCAAATTTTCTTCCTAGCAGCAGACATCCATTCTTTTGCTTCAGCAAATGCTAGTTTGAACCCGTCGTCAGCACCTAAAAGGGTAACATCATTATGTACCCATTAAATTGGTTGATATCAATCAACATAACACACGCATTAAGACAGATTGTTCAGCTAGACTAAAACGCCCCCTGTTTTTGTGCTGTTCCTTGTATCCTACAGAATTTTTTCCTAATTGTTACCCTTTTCATTGAGCCATTAAAACCCAACACCATACCATAACAAAGTCAGCTACGCTATCAGTCTATAGCGGTAATTATTTATATGCCTTTATCATTTAATTGCAGAAATTATCCAGACACTAGATGTGATTATTAATGTCTTCAGATACAAAATCGTTCATCCTTTTCCTTCCTCCTCTCTGTCACCCACTCCCTTCCATTCAACTGTAATGACCGTGAGGAAAATTGGCAGACATTAATGTGTATTCAGCCCATATCGAATCAGTTTCTCACCACCCTAAGGGCTTAATAGGAAACAATAACTGAATTATGACATGAATGCTAGCCAATTGCTCACAATTCTGGCTGGAAACAAACACAATGGCACTGTTGATATAGTGACTTGCTCCATTTCCTTTTATGTTTTGTACATTTTCATAGAATAGTAAAAAAAAAGAAAAAATGAATGTGTGAACAAATAATGACTGACACCGACTGTCCCAAAATATAAAGCCCTTTCTTCTCTTCTGTTTACCTTTGAATTGCTGTCTTTAACCTTGGTGTCAGTGAGGCAAGAATAACAAGGCAGGTATAAATGGTTTCTGTAACTATTGGCTAACATCTTTCTTTCTCACTGTCTAGCCCTCTTTCTCCGTCAAACCAATAATGATCCACCTCCCCGCACAGTCTGCACCATGATACATTAAATCCATTACTTACAAGCACACCTGCGATGAAGGACAACTGTGGTGTGCGGGCTAATGCAATGCTCTGCCAAGCACACACACAGGCAGGGCAGCCACAGGACTTGGCCTATATATCACACTGCAGGATTTAGCTAGATTTAGCACTTACAGACAAAGCTACTTGCCATTTCCAAATCCTGCGATCCATTCAAAACACAGAAGGTTTTGAAGCCAAGATATCAGTGTATAGGTTTGATGCCGTGCTTGTATTACCAGCTACCTGATGTTGACTCCACCTGTTATATTCATATTTTCTTCTGTGAACAAATTGGCACATTAACAAGGTTTTACTTCCTGATGTTAAATAACAGATGTTCTTGTAAGTGGAGCTGTGAGTACTTTTGACACAAGCATCTAATATTTACAGTAGTGTTGTGGAATTGACTTTGAAACTGCTGAGAACAGTGACTTCTGCAGAGAATACTTAAAAGGGAAACAGACTGAGTCAGAGAAAAATGCCTTGACTTTTTGAAATGTCAAAACATCTCACTCTGGCTGCTCTGCGAACAGTTATCAAATCACACAGCTCAGTTGCATGTTGTGGAATCTTTTGACAGAAAGGCTGAAGAATGCTTGGCAACAATGATCAGTAGAAGTTTTTGTTGTTTAAAAGGATAGAGATGTTGCTGGTTTCCCATCACTTTGCTGTCTTTCATTGTAAAATACACCAGGAGGACCTCGAGCTACATCATGGTGCAATGCCAACAGTCCACTCATCGTATCTGCCAACACTTCTGTTTGAACCCTTTCTCTCACTTTGCTCCTGATAGGTAATTTCTCCCATTAATCTCACAATTTCAAAGTGTCTCCTGTGTTTCAACTTCAGGGAGGGATTTCTGCGCCGTCGCAACTGAACCCAGAGGCACAGATTAGTGTGCGCAAAGTACTCTCTGCTCTGCTCAGTCTGCCGCAGAAAATGGATCATACAGGTCCCAAGAAGAAGAAATATGCTTCCAAATTTCACTCCAGTCGGTGCAAGACATCCCTCTTTTCACAGGGCCTGCCGTTGGCAGGTATGACTCACTTTTGTTGGGCAATGTTGATGTTTTTTATAAGGTAGTTTCTGGTTTTTCTTGCACTCACATGTGCTTGTGCCTCACATTTGCGTTTGTGATTACCTTTGTGCCCAGTTTCAGCTTAAGAGTTCAGAAGGTGTTTAAAGATAAAGCGTAAATTGTACTAGGGTTGAGAACAATACTCCTGGTCTAAGATACAGTTTTATCTCATAGGCAGCAGAAACCTTCTACACTAACCTTTACTGTATTAAGAGCATGCCCAACAAAAGAGAGCAAATTCAGCATTTCCTTTCTCTGAGAAACCCACTATCATTTTGCTGAACTCGTCGTTTCCACAGCGATTTACATCCTGTCAGCTGTTCAACATTTGTTCACAGCTCAAGGTCATTATTTGTGTTGGGAAACCTAGATAATACAGACAAATCACACTTTGTGGAAATGTGTAAAAGGAGGAACAGATTTTTGACAACCTTACAAACTCTTTGATTTCTATTTAGGGATAAATGTAAGCGTATCGCAGCTCTTTAGAGGAGCGAGGAAGAGAGTGGTCCAACTTACTGTGTTGGCAGTGAACTCCACTGAAGCCTGGTGGACACTTGCAGACGTAACCAATGAAGGTGTCGCCCCTGTAGGTCTCACTGACCTCACATGTTCCTCTGTTGTGGCAAGGGTTCGGATGGCAAGGGCCTGCGAGGAAAAAGAGTAGAACACTGCTGAGAATCTGTTTTATGCCACTATTAAGACGATGAGAAGATGGCTGCATCTTTTACTTTCTAATTTACTGTGCATACAAGTAAAGACAATTCTAGGTAATGGACTCATTCTGGTATAGAAAACCACTTTTCAGTGATGCATGAATAAAATGAAAATTTCCATGCCAACAACGGCAAAAATCATTATTACGTGACTTTGGCCAGACGATGTTTCCAGTAACACATGTAACTAAATGAGCATATTGCCTACAGCATTGAGATGCATTTGCAGTCACAAAGTTTAAATAAATAAATTACATTGTGTTGGCTCTCGAGGGACAGTATGTAAGTAAAACAGTTTGACAGGCAAAACTGAGGATGACAGGAGAGCAGGGAGAGGCTGGCTTTCAGTGACTGCTGCTGGTTTCAGTGGTCTGGAGGGCAGCCCAAGGCACCGTCTAAAAATCATTGAAAATGTCCCCTCCAGGAAGGCAACACTTTATCCTCATAGTGTCAAGAGAAGAGCCCAAACTAGCTGCAAGGCATAACACAATCAGCTAACATGCATGTAGGAAAAGCATGCATGCTAATGCACACAGTCTGGCACACATACATAAACACATTAGAGTGCAGGGCAGAGTGAACTGCTCAACCAGATATGGGTTGGCTCAATAAAAAGTAGAATAACTTGAATTTTGAACAGAAAAGTTAGTATAGGAGGGAATTAGTAGATTCAGAAATAAGAACTGAAATAATAAACAAGCCAAAATTGCTCAATGTTTGTCTCTGAATCCCCTGACTCATATGGCAAGTGATCAATAGTGTGCTGTATTTTCATTCCACATTGTAAATCAGTGTTCTGCTCCACTGGGTTTGAGGCACATAACTGGATAATTAATAACTGGCCTACTGGTCAGTTGGTGCTGTTAGTTATTCTTTATGTAACAGAAGGTGCAGTATAGTGGCCAATGCTCAAACAGGCTGTGAACAGTGCACAGAGCTATCACAGTTTTTTTTTTTTAGTAGCTATTTCACCAGTCTAAATTAATTAATGATAATAATAAAAGAAAAATGTAAAAAATAATGTTTTTTAATCAATATAAGATGTTACAAAGTGGTTACATGGATATTTATTCTACCCCCTAAAGGTACCCCTGTGGTGTATTAGACGCATTTTGAAATGGCGTTTGTTGGCAGTGAACTGTATATATGTATGTGTAACCAGAGAAATTACAACAGAGAGCCAGACCACTTGAGTCATTCTGAATAGAAAAGTCTGTAACGCCAATGGCACATATACCGCCCATTCCCCACAAAAGCCAATCGTCTGCTTTATAGCACCTGAACCGTGAAAGGACTTTGGTGTAACTGAACTCTACATAAGACATAAGACTCTCCGGCCTTTCTCAGTGCTCATAGTACTACTTCTTATTGAATTTTGCCATTTACTGAAAAACTCCCAAAAAGTAGCAAAATATACAGTCTGAATATTAATGCACAAGTTCACTTTACCAAAAAATAACTTGCCCTTTAGAAAGATATGGATTCCAATGATTGCTTTCAGTCATTTATGAATGTATCAGTTTTTGCCAAGTTTCTATCAGTTAATATGTATTTGCTGATGGGTATGTTGCTTTCTTTGTTGTTTAGTGTACTCAGTGCAGAGTGCTGGCCCACTTGTTAAAAGTTTCCAGATGTTGCTATTCCACACACCACACATTACAACAGTTCAGCACTCCCACTGAAATCAAAGCATGCTGTACCCTGCACTAGGGTCAGAACAGAAAAGGCTCTCGGGCGCAAAATCTTCAAGGGAATTCATAGCCATCGCCACAAAGCACATGTGTTCCTGCTGTGTGTGCAGCACCCCATTCATCATTACCATTGTTGTGTCTTAAATATTTGGGTGTGGTGAACACTGGGAAACTTTGCCGCCACTAGTAAATTGATGCTTTAGGGATTTATAAACAAAACATGGAATTTCAATCGCAAAAGTTATGCTGGTTATGATTAATAACTCAGTTGGAGCTTTTTTTCCTTCTCTTTTTTAATTATTACTTTAGAACCAAAGGTGATAACAACAGCTTTCAATCTCATTACAACCAAATTCATATATCAAAGAAATATATTACTTCATTGGCAGTGCCCACAACACGATGCCACATTACTGCCATCTGAAATCTTGTCAGACTAACCTGCAGCGTGTGGCCAAATGTAAATGACAAGGCCTTGATGCACGGTTATTGGTTTCATAACTCAGGGGCCTGCCAATAGCTGTCTCATCTTTTAAACATCGAGTTATGCGCTGCCACAAGGCTGTCAAAACTTGAGATTGAGATTGGATTGGAAAACTTTAGAAGTCTCCCATCGGATATTAATGCAAACTTGGCTAAAGCTCAGCACATGTTGAACATTAAGTGAAAAGAAAGCCTGTGGTTTGTGTGGTGACTTATGATCTGTCCGAAGCTTCTAGAAGTCTGTCAACACAAGAACCAGGAGAAGGAGAACAAATTTGATTCCACAAGACCTTTTTTAAAGCTTCCTGCCTCTTGATGCATTTCCTATTGTAGTGTCTTTACTGTCATATTTTACCGTTGACAGGTAAACTGTGCTTTGACAGGTCTCTTATTTCATTTTAAGTGATAAGCAACAAGAAGAAGTCTCAAGGGTGAGACTATCATGCCCTCTTAAGTCAATTTGACAAATGAACAGCCATGAGTGCAAAATTCGACAATGTCAAGTCAACGGGTACGGCCTTGGATCGTATACTACATCATCTGCTCAACCATTTAAGGCTAGCCCCGACTCAGAAAATGTTTGGGCTGGAAATGAACTCAGTAAAGGAAATAAATAAATAAACACCACTAGCAATCTTATTATTGGTCTCTGGTTGAAATTAGTAGGCCTCTGGATATGAATTACAACGGAGTTAATCCTATCGAAGTCATGCCATTTCAAAGCCGGGACCTGTATCAGTAATAATGAGAGTGGTGGCTAATCAGCTGAACAGAGAAACGTATAATAGCTTTTATAGAGGCCCTGCTCTCTGAGGGAGAGTGGGGTGACAGGTTTCAGGGCTGTTTTGACGTGACGATCTATAGTCGCACCAAGGGGCTCTCACAGCCTCCCTAATGGAGAGCGCAGAAAGCTGAAAAAAGCAGAGAGGGAAGGAAGGAGGTGGAAGAGGGAGAGAGAGAGTCAAGATACAAAGAAAGCACGTTCTATGAAAGCTACTTTTGAATCCGAAAATGTGTTTTTTTTTAGATACAAAGGGTAATATCCAAAATATTACAAACCAATATTATTAAAGGACTGATTTACTGATACTGTCCTTTATGGAGCTGAGTAAAAATTCAAAACGAAAAATGTGATGGAAACACTGAATATTTTACACCCTATGTGTTGAAAAATATGCCAAAACCTGATGGACTGCAAAAGCCTTGTGAATCCAAATCAGATGCAGCAGTTACATTTGGAAACACACAAAAAATTAGACATCTACATCTACATAAAAAATGACTCCATTGAGAAGATGCAAACTAACCTAACCAACAGGGAATCGCCATGTCGAATTGCTGTTGCTACAATCACTTTTTTGAAACCTCCAGAAAACAATTAACAAACATATACTGTGGTATTATATTATCTATGCATCTATTTCCATTGTGTGAAATAAAGTATTATTTTATGTTTGAAGCTGGCAATAGAAAACTTTTTGGCTGTAGAAAAATGACATCCACATATGGATTGGTTCCCTATGTGTCTTGCTTTCCCTATGCTATTTAGTCTGCCACAAGACTCGATCAGTCAAATTACAATGCGAAGGAATTGCATTTGCCATTGCACAACCAAAGCAAGAATAGGTGTCGTAACATCGGATTGCTGGAACAACTTGAATATCTGTGGAAAGTCTACAATGTAAAAGAAGAAAAACCCCGTTGATTGAGGAGGCAAAGAAGGTGAAGCTGGAGAGTGATAGAAATCCAAGCAATACTAAAGTGAACGGATCAGCATTCACTCAATGGAGAGTACCCTAGTTGTGTCTATAACCCCACTAAAATGTGTCTCCCCTTGTAACCATGCTTCAAACCTGGCATTCTTTCTACTAGATCAGTAAGTAATAAAACCTCATTATACTCTGCTTTTTGGTATCACTGACATCTGGGTTTCTCGGTCAAATAGGGATTCTTACGGTTGTTTTTTTTTACTTTGGACACTCGCCTGGCTGCGATAGCGATGTTGCTAACGCTGTCTTTTCAACAGTGGCACCAACAGTAATACCACAGGGAAGCGCTAGGAGGGGTGGGAAGTTGAGAAGTTGTCCATTTGCGCTTTAAAGAAATAAATTGATTAATTCACTGCAATAACTGAACATTTTTCAAGATGAACGCATAAAGGAGTGACAAATGCACGGTGGAAGCAGCAGAGACGAGAGGACATAAGACTCGACATGAAGACATACTCAACAAAGGAAAAAAACAAGAAAAAAACAGCGACTTTTCCAGAAAAGGCGAGGAGGTGGACACTGTGTGTCATCTGAGCAGATCTCGTCAGGCTGTCAGGATGCTCTCTTTGTCAGTTGTGTGTGTCTATGCGTGATGCATGTCTTGAGGAAATGTTGGCAGCTTCCTTGTGTGAATGTCAGCTGCTGCTCTGCTATACAAGCCAACGCTCAGCCCGGTTGATTGATGTGAGCCTGTGTTGTGTCCGGCACGAGCGCTGTGATTTCTTGCCTGGCTACAAACAGAGTCCAATCAATCAGCTGTGAAAACCTGACCAATAGTTAAACACGGGAAAGCATCCTTTGTTTCCTCGCAGATCAATCACAAAGGCCTGACATTTTCAGGGTTAAGTCGACTTATTGTGCTCTTACATCTGAGCTGACAGCTGTCACAAACATTAGCTTGTTCCAAATGTACAAGTGAATGCTAATTTTTTTTTATGCTGCACCTTATGACTGAACCCTTTAAAACTGATATAGTTCACAATACTAAATTTAATGATGCACCATTGAAACAGAGATGCTTCAGATTTCACAAGAGGGATATAATCAGGTACTGAGCCTTTTGCTCATTCTGTTTCTCTATTATAAAGACTCAGAGACATTTTTATATAAAAGATGTATTAAAGTAACCAAGCTACTTCACTGATTACTCAATACAGGGATAAAGAAAGGAGTCTTTTCATGTGTTCAACCCATAGGTTAGGTTCACGAGGAGGTCTGGGATCGGCAGAAATCTTTATCAAGGAGGAGTCAGTAATTCTTTGTCAGTGAAGTAAATCAGGTTGTGCAGCCAACTGACCATTTACAGCAGCAGTGGAGGAGGTGCCTTTAATTTAATACTCCTACTAACCACAAACAAGCATTTGCACATGACTCAGTCCTCCACTGACAGCTGCACTGAGCAACACTTCCCCACTACCTGTATTGAAAAACCTTCATTTCAAGAAGATTCATTAGATAATTAAATGACACAACCGGAATGAAAAACTGTCCTGAAAATGAATTTGTCTACTGACTTCCACTTCCAGTCTCCCCATTTCACACAGTGCTGAGTTAACAGTGACAAGCCGGCCCGTCAACCACCTTGTTAACCTTTTACAAAATCGTTTCAAAAAGACACATTTTACCTGCCCGAAGAAGGGTGAAATTTACATCGAGGCTCCTCAGCTCTGAATGTGCACCCAGCCACATCACAGAGAAATCTGACATGGCCTAATTGTGTCAAATCTATTTTAACGCAGCCTCTTTTTCTACGATGGCTTCACTGGTTCACGGCTCATGGTCACTGCACCCATCCTTCACCTCGACTGATGAAAGTTGGCACCGCACCACCAATATTACATCAGTGCTCTCAGCATGAGGGGCGCTACGTTCATGCTTTTAGCGAATCTTTCGCTTCCTATTCTCCCGTGCCCTTGCCACGCTGCCATTTCAGCCCATCAGCAATTGACAATGTCGGACAAATGCACTTAGAATTGAAATAAGTAACAATCACGCAGTAACAGGATGGTTTGGAATATGTCAAATATATGTCAAAATGAAGAGGTCACATTGAAGATCAGCGACGTTCTTGGAAGATTCAGAGAAATGGAGGTTGTCTTGTCAGAGACTAAATGCCATGAAAATGTCAGAGCGTCGTCCCTGCCTCCCAAAGGTTTTCTCCTACAAACATATTTTCCTGATTTTAATGATCGTGAGCAATGACAAATTGTGTTTTGTGAAAGAAATTTGTTCTAACTTAATAAGATTTAAGATAATCAGAGAGCAGCTGACACCAAGGAACGGTAAAGACTGTTAGTTATCCTCTTAATCTTGAGGCTCAATTATGCTCCTTCAAGTCTCGGTGGCATCCGTGGTATTCTGAGCGTGCATGCTCAAACCACATTTATAGTATTTGTCAGGGCACCTCCAGCCTTACAGTGACGTAAATATCAGGTTACATTTTGAATGACCTTTTGCAGAAAAAATGACACTGTGAAAAAAATTAGATCTGTGCTGCCCTTGCAATGGGCTTTGGAATAGTTCAATTTGTGGATGTTGCGTGGAAGACAGAGCCTACCCTTCATGGAGCGTCCTCCAAGAACTGCACCCTGCATACCACAGAGGCCACTGTAAGCATGAGTAACAGCAACATTTCTTTTTCAAAAGCAGGATCACTGTGGTTTTAAAGACGGATGTGAGGCCAAAAATTCAATTAAAATAACCTTTTTTTCAGTGCAAAACATATTTGACTTACACAAAGAAATGTGCTAAATGTAGTAGCCTTGAATTTCATGCTACTTCTCAAAGATAGTGCAGCAGATGAGATGCTTATTTTCTCAAAACTACATACTAGCAGTGAATTCTCACAGCAAGTTTAGCACATATAGCATTTAATTGAGCCCGGCTGATATTATCAACTGTTTTATCAGGTCATGTTAGGTTAGGTTATTCATTATCACCGTACGGAAAAACAGATCCTGCAAATGATAAAATAAGAACATGAAACTTAAGCGGGCTTAATTGACACAAGTTATAAAACTGTCTCACAATATTCAAAATATAAATAAATACATATAATAAATAAAACCAACCTCAGTGCATTATGGAACTAAATTAAATAATAAAATGTCACGGACCAGACCCGCTCGAAGGAGCCCCAAAAAGAAAACAGATCAGATCAAGATTTTACGCATTTCTATTTAAGGATTTATTCAAGGATTTAATCACTTGTGGTATATAGTTTTAGAGATAAAGTAGAAAAAGATGATTGCGGTAATTTATAATTATTATATTTCCCAGTGAAATTTTCCGTTTCCGTGCACAAAGCTGATTGTTGCACTGTAAAATATCCTGCCTCTGTTACACAAAAAGTGTCTGATAGCCACATTTGACTGATCATTGCAAAACATTTGCAAATATTGATATCATAATTTTTAATTCCCTAATATAGGTGTTGGCATCTGCTCCAAAAGTATCAACCCTGCTCTAATATTTAATATATAATGTGTAATATATGCATAAAATACAGTGTTTCCAAATGTACAGTAACGACACACATCAAACTTATTCCTAGTGAGAGGGACATCAGGCTTCAGAAGACACTTCAGAAGAGTTTTTGTCTCTCAAGTGAAAGCAAGTAGATGACTGTTACATCACTCTCTCTTTCTGACCGTCTATAATCAGAGACTATACTGAGATTCTTAATGTAGAGAAAGGAACTTTGTACTTGTGTTATTCTTGCAAACATTAATGAGCTCTTATACTGGGAGAACTGAGAGCTGAAAGACACTTCTGAGAGGATGGATGCTGAAGAGGAACATGTTTCTTAATGTGGATACTTGAGTAGTCGAGTCTCTTGATGCATCACGAGATACCCGTGACCACTTCCTGCTTATAAAAAGAGAGAAAAAAGATGTGCGTGTACTTTTAACAAGCATATTTGTGTGTGTGCTTGTGTGTGTGTCTAATCAGACTCAATTAAGAAAGGATGCTCATTTAACAAATTGACATTCAAGATCACATTCATGAATTAATAAAAAGAAACAAAGTGGTAGTAATGTAACTAATATGCAACATCATGTCTCCCACTGCACTATGAAACACAGTAAACAAGGTGATGCACTTCAGCCTACTGTATGCTCACTCAGACACATGTATTATTGTTATTCAGTGTAGGATTCGGTGCAGTTATCTGCTATTTCTTTGTGGGATTTTTTGCAGCAAAAAGTGAAGGTGCAGCAAGACATTGTCCTTTGTACTTTTTATTGTACTCGAGAATTTTTCATTTCTTACAATATGAACAGACTTTCCAAGATGCAAAGACAGATTCCCACATCTTATACTGCAGATAAAGTGTAGCAAATTTCCTCATTTTATTACTGCATCGGGGCGGAGTGCGAAATGAAATTCTACATTCTGTCACGTTCAGCACACTTGGCAGATTTTTCCTCTCAAACTCTCAAATAATAGAAGCTGCGGATGCCATATAGGTGGTGGACCAGCGTGCATGGACAAAAGACACAGAGAAGCACACTGGTGCGACAGAAATGCAGGACAAATGCGTGTGTATGCGCAGACAAAGGGTGTGAATATGTAGATTAAAGATACGGCAGCTGTGAAGTGGCAGCTGATATGGTAAATTCTTCAAAGCTGTCATGAGTGATTTGGTCCTCTGCATCGCTCTGTCCTATTTTCTCTCTAAGTCCAGTTCCAGGTCAGTGGTCGCAAGTCACACCTAATTCGGGTCATTTTCAGATTAGATAATTTGTTCTTGTGCTGTTTGCTCTCTGTTATCTGAAATGTGTTCAGTAAAGAGGAAGAAAGTAGCTTTGTTAACAGGATTTATTGCAGTTATTCTTGCTAGCAGCAGACAGAAGTAGATTTAGACTGAATAATTACACATTATAAATACCTGGAAATGATTTACAGTATGTGCACAGTTGGCATTCGTATTATTCTTTAAGTAGGAGTGACATACTGTACATACTGTACTGTATTGTCTGCAACAGTCATTAAACTCCGTTCCCATATGTCGTCTTGGAGAATTTAAGCTCTATAATCTGACTATTGTGTGACATTTATGCCACCGGATGATTAAATCTGAATCGTGCGTTCTGTCTTTTTCTTCAAGGTTGACATTTCCATGTGGCTTTTTAAAAGAGCATTTTTAATTCATTAATTTTTTTGTGTGATAATAAACTTTACAATATTCACTTTTGGTTCAATTGAAAAGGTTTCTTTTAAAGTTAAGCCATAGCAAAAATGAATATTCAGATTATGTATTTATGTGTCTGGATGCATGCGTGTATACATGTGTTTGTTGTGTGACTAACTGATAAGAGCACGAGATGACACCAAGCTCGGCGCTGCAACAACAAACCGCTTTGATTTCTGGGATATTATGTCTTATCTAAATAAATCAGTCTTGTTTTAACCCATTTGATCTCACATAAACAAGCAGCGATTAATATTAATGAAAGAAACGCATACAAAGACAATTAGATGCTGAGGATGCACTTAGAACGAGGAAGTTTGTATTCAGTTGCAGTACTTCCTCAGGATGTGAAGTGACATTTTAATTATATCACTGATGAAGATAAATCAGGTTCTTGTTTACTGTTGTCCTCTGTGGTCTTGCTTTTGTAATGAAACTCTCGTTACATTAGTTCTTTCAATAATGAGAAGCGATACCTATGAATACCAAATATGGTTTCTATAAGGAAGATGATTTTAAAAAGAATCGTCTGTGATAATTCAAAGGTCTTTACTGCCTATCGCATTGCATAAAATAAAAGCAGTACAAAACACACTCAGTGCACTCCTTAGGGATGCAATACACTGCACATTCAGATTGATGCTAATGGGAAGCATTCAAGCATGCAATACATTATTTTAGATCAAAGACAGTAAGGTTTCCAGATATAGAAATTGCTCTATATTAATGCTACTTTTAAGTTAATGGATTATAAAGTCAGTTGGAACAATTTAAAAAACAGCCCAAGAAATTACGCTCATTGCTCAGGTATTCAGAAAATTCCACTTGCGCTGAAAAGCAATCAAGCTAAAGCAATCACTGGACTGAATTGGAATGTGAGGTTCTGAAAAAAACAATCTCAAAAATCTGTGCCAGACAAAGACGAGAGGTATTTCTCTTCAGTCACACTATTACACGAGGACTGCCTTATGAACCGAGCTACAAAATGATATAATCATGAGTGCTGCTGACCAGGCATGATCAGTGAGTCGATACAGGAATTAGAGTCCGTGGTAATGAAGGAAGGAAGGGGCTCGGCCAAGATTTAGAAACTGGAAGAGCTCTCCCCCACCCTCCGTCTCGCACACAGTCATGCACACACACACACACACACGCAAATGAAGGGAAATCACGTTACCAAGCATAAAAATTTCCCACCTGCTGAAGTTGGTTCCTCACCATCTGCTGCTGTTGGGACACGGAGGAGAAAAAGAGGGAGGAGGGGAGAGAGAGAAAAATTATATTAGCTTTTTTCATAACTATGTCACAGTCTTCACCGCTGCAGCTGCACGTAACGCTGCTGATTCAACCGCAGCATTAATTGCACTGTGCGCTACCATATGTGCACTTACTTTTGACGTGTAATCCAAAGGAGCGTGCATTATGTGAAGCCAGACACACCTGCTACCTGTAGGTAACTACACCCTGCCAGCAGAAATACTCCACACTGCTGCCACCAAGCTGGCACTGTGTCACAGCCCATCCCCCATTCAGACGCTCTTACAATGCCACGTCCTGGTCGGTGGCCTTTAACTAATATGTGTTCATCATTCTGGACCAGTGTAGGATTAGCCCCTGTGGCATACATACTTGTTTGCTTCATCCCTGGCTACTAAGCCCCAGTCCAGCTCTGTGGCTGAGATTTGGCCTGTCTACCGTCATTACCGCAATCCTCTATCTCCATCATCACTCGTAAAATTGCTCTGAAAATGGGCCTGAAAGCTGGACACAGCTACAGAGGCAAAGGACCAAGGGCATTGCTTGCATGCACGGGGTGATAAATAAGATTGTCATCACTGTTGGGGATGATCATTAATGTGTTACATGATGAAACGATTCCCTTGGAAGGGTTCAATAGAGGGATGGATGGGCATGAATGTTTTGGGGTTTGAATGCTCTGAAGACCTTATCAACTATGCACGCCTGTTATTTCTCGATAGCTAATGATACAGCCTACCAAAGAGCTAACTTAATTGAAGTATGATTCAATGTCATGTACATGTTTTCATCCACAGTGCTGAATACTAATCAGGTATTAGCATATGGAGAGGGTTAAGGCCACATAGATCATGAGGCTGACAGCGAGACAGTTATGGATGCCGGCGTTTCATGCTGCAGCAAATGCATCCAAAAGTATCTCAGAAAACTAATCGAGTCTCATTTCCAAGGCGTGCGCAAGTCGATTTTTCTTCTCTTCACGAACCAAACATCAGTACTCTGTCAGTTTGCATTCCCTGTGGTGTTTTTGGATGTGGCAATAACATCACTTCTCAAAGTGCCCTCAAAGGGGTTTTAAAAACTTTTATATTGGCAATCTAATTTTATGTGGTCCCTTATTCTGGGGGGTCAGTATTTAGTGTTTCTATGAGATGACAACCTGAGTTTACTGTTTTGACAAACTTAGGACACCCCCGGAATAAATCATTCCTACTCAGACAGCAGCCGTGAATCTTTCTCAGCATCTGCAAACCGGAGGGGAAAGTGATTCACTTAGGCGCCATTGTGATAAACAGAATAAAAGAGCGAACTGCAGCCTTTAACACTGCTTTAAATGTGAGCGAAAGCCTAAATAAAAGTCCAGAGAGCCAGAGCCAAACAGCTTCATAACTACTCAGCTGTCTGGCAGCAGGAGCTCCCCCTTTTTTTTGTTTTCCCGTGCACACGGGCGGGTGGAATCCCAAATCCAAGCACATTGCACGCTTCACTTAACGTAGTGGCTTCTCCTTCTGCCATTTCCTTTCCTCTCTCACCATCACGCACATGCAAGCCCACAGACGCTGTATATAATGTGCACACACACAATGGAAAACAAAAAGAAGAACAACATCTCTCAGAGTGCAGACAACTATCCACACCCACACATAAATACACATGCTGAGAAGATGGAGATACATAAAAGTATTTCTTTTTGTTTTTTTGTTCATCCAAGTGCTGAAGTGGTGAATCATAAGAGTACATAAAACACTGTTAGTTGTACAACACAGTGGGCTGGCAAAATGTATTTCTTCAGTCGTTAGTGTTCCATATACAGTAGATAAGCCGAAACAGCCCATGCGAGTTGCATCAGACGGTTTATTTCCCATTGAAATGAACATCACTGTTAATCTATTATTGTCTGACAAGAGAAAACATACTCCCTATTTAATGAGTGGATTATGAGTTGAGAGGAGTGTTTGCCTCTACTGCAATAGTCAAACAGCACACTTGTAATTCCTCAGTCGGTCACCCACATTGAGAAAATCTCTACTACACAGCTTCTGATAAAAACTGGTGTAATCTCAAGGATATCATGTGACGTGTGGCAAATCTGGGTTGTTAGCAGACCTCTGTGAGACATTTAACATGACCGATGTTTAAACCTTCCTGAAAGAATATTGTTGCAGCAAATCCTCCAAAGGAAGAAGTCCCCCGTTGGGTTAATAAGGTGTGTGGCTCTGACACATGAGCATGGTTCATGCCCCGTCACGCCCCTTGACATGTTGTTTCTTTAACCTTAACCAAGTAGTTTCAGCTGCCTGTTCTTAAATAATAAATCAAACATGTGTAGTTTTTGGTAGGACCAAATGGATCAGGGTTGAGTTTAAAGGTGGGTATTCTAAAGGTTTTTCTGTACCGAGTTTTATCACCTCCGCCGATGAGTCACCTCACCCCCATCTGTTTGTTGGTTGGTCAATTTGTCCGTAGGATTACACAAAATCTACAGAACAGATTTCCATGAAGGTTTAACAGAGGGTGGGTCTCAGCCATGAATAGGCTGCATTAACTTTTGGGGCTGATCTGGATAAATGGATCCAGGATCTTTTTCTCGCGAGATGGGGCAATTTTTCAACATTTTCTCAGGGAATAAAGCATGAAAAAAATCTGGCATTTTTAGATGGCTGGTCTCATTAATGAGTGCGATTTGATGTCCTAGATGTGATGAGCTTAAATTATGGTTAAGCCGTTAAGGGTGGTTTATAATTTAGAGTGATACAGTGATATTGAGTCTGATACTGAATTGGGCTTGATTGAATTAAAGGGGACTGTTGGGCCTTGGCGGAGGTATGTGCTCTACTGAGTGCCACACTAGTTTCATTATTGTTATTATTATTTTATTGTAATTCTAATCAGTCTTGGAACATTGCCTCTGTCTCATCCTGCTGTTGAAGCCACTGCTACAAATATTCTGCTGGAAATGCTTTTAATATTGTAAACAAAGCTGCCAAAGAAGGAAGAAAGAAAAGCATAAGATAACAAACTGCTACGATAGCAGGAAAGTGGTACTCTGCTGGTACTTACACTCTGTAACAAAGACAGAAAAAGTCACATCCCGGCAACAGGAGACTTTCTTTGAGCATTGAAATGTTTTCGTTTATAAATTCCTGTAAATCTTACAACTTTCAATTTGCTTTTCCAGAAGACCAGCAAATTTCCCTCAGCAGTGGGGCCATAAACAGTTCCTGTATATAATGAATCTCTAAACAGCACTGGAGTGTGCTTGCTACCTATACTGTGTCTCAAAAAATGCTGCGATATAAACATTGAGCAATTCATTTAATGTCCATTATGTCTTTCTAAGTAGTGGAAACTAAACTCCATCTTCAGACTAGAGCTGTATGCATACATAACAGCAAACAGCTTACATTAATATTATCCATTATTTAGCAACAAAACTATTCTGCTAACCAACAAAATACAAGTTTATATATAATTGACTTGATAGGTTACATGGGATTGTAAAAAAGTGAAAGACAATGCAGTTATAGTGGTTATAGTCCTCATGCTATTATGATAAATAGATATATACAGCAGATAAGCAGGAGGACAGACAAGGACATTATTGAACATATTGTTCCATTGGATGCAGCAAACACCTGGCACAGGTATAAATCATGAGACTGCACTAATGCATTTGTAAAACATGTAACGTTGTGGAGATGACTTATTTAAATTGCCCCTCCTCCTCCCTGGAAGAAGGTCCTCTCTGTTGTACGATGAGCCTCCATCCCGGGACATATTGGTTTAATCTGACTGGCAGCCGGGAGGCAGTAATAACCATCCATAATCTAAATGGGAACCAGCCAGCCTGTCCGGCACAGGGCTGATATGACCTCAAGGTGTTCAGGGGAGATAGAGTGGCCGGTGCACAGGTTAAACAAACACAAAACTCACACCACACCCACATACACATATATAGATAGATGTATAGGAGGATCCACATGCATACTGTATATCAAATTAAACAAATTAAGATGTTCACATATCTATCTATGAAACATGACAGGCTTGTATTGTGGGAATATGTTCACAAGCGGAAAATAAATAAAATGAAATATACATTGCAATATAAGGTAAGACTTTATGTTAACCATCCTTAATACATGGCAAATGTATAGCCAATTAAACTTTAGTTTAGTTATTATAGTTTGTTAACGCACAATACCCAGTGTGCTCTAATTGGCCAGCTCACACACCCAGTACCACTAACAACAACAGAGCAGCTGTGCTAAATTAATTTACTGAATGATGTAAATGTTGACATGGTGACACAGTGTGATGTCACAAAATCACAGAATTAAAGGACTACTGGCGAGGCATTTCAGGCACTTCAGGAGCAGTGTTTTCTGTGGGAGAGTGGAGCTTCTGTAGGCGTGGACTTTGCAACTTTATAATTAACAATGGCTTACTAAATGGTTCATAAAGCATTTAATCGTCTGTTAACAGTGAAATAGCTGTTAACTATAGTTTAATATACTCTAACTTTACCATTTACTTATGATGTGTTACCGAACAATGTTATTTTCTCTAAATAGGGTAGGTGACTAGGCACGTCCTTAAATAGCAAGACCTTTTTTAACATGCACACACTCAGTATAAATTACATAAAACACGACATGAATCAACAGTACATACAGTACAAAACAGATAATAATATAATAATCTGCACTTTTACCAAATAGTGACCTATAAAATCAATTTAAAAAAACAAACATGAAAAAAAACAAACTAATTTAACCCTACAGACTGCTTTTAACAGTTACGGTGGATGTGACATGGACTGCAACCCCATCAACAGTAAATGCCAAATTAATTAATATATGAATCCAAAAATTATTATAACTAAGCTCACTCATCCAATTTTAGAGTGGAGGAGAGTTGCTTGTTGCTGAGGTTGAGGCCAGTTCAGGTATGACAAGTAAGTGAAAATGCGTTAAGTGGGTTGTCACAGCAGTGAGCCCTGCCAACAGAAAGAGGAGAAAATAAGCAGAAACGGTTGGATATCAGAATTGACGGCATCTGTAGAGGTGTTGTTTCTGAGACAAGGTGACACAGACCTGCAACTGATTTTTCCTGCGCATTAAACACAGGAGAGCCAATTTATACCAACAATAACCACCTCACAGTGAAGATCAGCAGGGACACTAACCTGACACATCAATACCTGACACTGGCCTCATTATCCATCTCAGGTCATTACTAACATTATCACATGTCACATATTATTGCACCTTCGAATGGCATTATAAGACCAAATGAATGGCAAGATTTTTGTTAATGCATCACCAATGCTTGGGAGATCTTCAGGGTAGATGGTAGCTGTGATATACAGTATATGAATGAGGTGCCAAGAGGGAATCTGAATGTGTGAAATGCATTTGGATCACCTCTGATAAACCATGTGATCACAGAATCACAAGCTGACAGATGCCTAGAGATGAGTCAGAGTAGGTGAGAGGAAAGACAGAAGATCTACAGTGACGGCATCCTATTAGTAAATTACTTTAACTGATAAAATGATGATATATGTGGTACGAGGGTCTCATTTGTAGAATCAGTTTTTATGAGTAAAGCAAAAATCGAAGAGCAAGAAATGTTTTGTCTTACATGAGAGACATCCTGCATAAGATTTTCACAATACAGTATTCTGTGGTTGTGTTTTTTCTCTTCAAATTCAAACAAGGGAAAGCTTATCCCTTCATTTAATTCCTAACAGCTGTGAGCAAATAATGTGAGAGTAAGTGATTTTGCCTCCAGTGAATACAGACAACAAATGCTTACTTCTCTCTCAACATCACCTGTTGTGATCACCAAAGGTTTGGAGAATACTTGTCACCGGCCTTAAATACCTACAGTATCTGACTGCAACGCTGAATGATGAGATACAGTGGATAGTGTGAATATTTGAAAGAGCAATGGTGGTATTTAAAGGTTAATAAAAAAAAAAAAAAAACTGTATGTAGATGTGAGGTCAGGCGCTTGCTTTGTCAATGTTCATTAAAAATCAAAAATATGTATAATTTCATGAAATCAAAAGTCAAAGTCAATTTTATTGCTAACTGTCCATTAGGTGTAATGTGATGAGTTAAATTCATTTGGATTGTATCGAGTGGGATGATGCTGAACAAAATACTTTCTCTGCCTCTTGAGTGTTGTTTCCTTAGCGTTAGCATTAACCCCATAACCCTGTGATGCTTTCATCATAAAGATGAAAGTACTGTTTTGATGTATCCACATTTGTCCGGGTGAGAGGTTAACACGATGATTGCACTGTAGCTAGGATGGCAATCTATTGTACAGTCGTGGGAGCCAAAAACTTTCTCATTATGTTTTGTTTAATGGCATTGACCCAGTGGATGTTTTGCACACTGGAAAGGTCCTGGAGGAACTTCATTTTAATGTTTAGTTACTTACAATTACAGGCTTTTTGACATCCAGTGTTGCATATTGTATGAGAGTTTGCCCTTTATATTTATGACGACATTAGTGAAAGTAAAACAGTTTCTTGTTGTTGTTGTTTCTTGGACCAAGGACGTGATGTTTTCACCCCAGTTTGTTGTTTGGTTGGTTGGTTTGTTAGCAAGATTAGACAAAAGCTACTGAACAGATTCCTGTGAAACCTGGATGGAGGATGGGTTGTGACCCAGAATAGACCCCATTAACTTTTGGTGCGGATCTGGATAAAGGGACAGATCCGGGAATTTCTTCTCACTGTCTTTAACATTGCAAGATTCTTTTAACATTGTGTTAATTTCTCAGGGAATAATGCATGAATCTTGATGAATAAAGTCTGGTGTATCAACCTGGCTGCTATCTATGACTGAGTAAAATTTGATGCAGATCCTAACATAAACAACCAGATTTTAATATATCTTTATTGAGGGTCTTTTCTCATTCGCTATATGGTAACACATGGGACTATACCAACATGCAGTTGAGATAATGAGGATTCAAAAGGTACCATCAGTTCTAATGTATCTCTCACAGTTTTAAAACTATATCCATATGTGTTTCCCACACATATATTTTACTTAGGTGGTCCTCCCAGGTATATTAATCGCTGCCCAATATATCTGGCGACCCATCTTCGCATTTCATACTTTAATTTTTTTTGTATCCGTGTGAGAGAACAACAGCATCCACGATTGATTAACTAGGTTAAAATCTCCCCTCTGATTGACATCGGATGAAGCTTGACTGAATTAAAGGAGACTGTTTGGCCATGGCGGAGGTTTGCGCTCTATTGAGTGCATTTCTAGTTTTGAGATATAATGACTTTATCAACAACATTAATCCAAGGTAGCAGGTTATGTTGTGCATGCTATTGTTACTGCACTTGAGGCATTTGGTAATAACAATGTCAATTTCATGTAAAATAAAATATGATCTTATTTTTATCCGTTAGTAGCTTAGTTCAGGGATAATAGATATTAACATTGGACAATGGACAATTCAGACAACAAACTAACCTCAAAAATGAAGGCGGGACCGCAGAAATATTGAGCTCAAGCTGACAATGATGCCTCTGTAAAGCTTATCGCTGTTACCTTCATGGCCAGTCGGGCCCAAGACAGAGTCAAAAACAATCCGGGTAATGGATCGTATTCCCATTTAGCAGCGTAGCATCAAGAGTGACAGTCAGCTGTCACTGCTAATGCTGGCAGCCCAGACACCACTCACTGGGGCTGACAAATCCTGTTTGTGTCTGTCAAGTGTCTCATGTTATGCATCTCAAGCAAGTAAAACTTTTGTTGGGAGTTTTCATGTTTCTCTCAAGCAGTTGGCAGTGCGTAGGAGATATGAGCTGTTTTTAATCATGATACAGTAGTTTGAAAAAATACCGGATCCATAAAATTATCACACAAACCAGTTTAATTTGCCACAGGGCTGCGATTAATTGCTGCATGACTCAAGTCGCAGTTTAAAATGTTCCATGTGTTTCCAGCCATTAATGAGCAGTATTAATTATCACGATCAACTTGCCAGGCAGCTGCACAAGAAGAGTGACTTAAAGTGTCATATTCTAGGAGAAATGGTAACTCTAGTTGAGAGGTAACATAGAAATAATTGACAAGTTCAGCAAATCAGCATTTAAACTCACCAGGTTTTAATGTTACATGGTCAGAATATGTGGAAAAATAGACTAGACTGGTGAATTTGAGACTTTTAATTTGCTTGAAGATAGTCGCAGAACTCAATCCAGTTGGCAATAAATATTGTCAGAATTCACGTCATCTCATATTTGCTTTTTCTGAGAGAAAATTAAAAAAAACAATGTCGAAGGCTGGTTTGTTGCAAATGAGGATTTAGTTAGCCGCACTGTGGCACATATGGCAATCTGTCTACATCTGCTACATTAGCACTACAGATATCACCTTTCCTTGTACCCTCCTACCCACACACACACACACACACACAGACACACGCACATTCACTCTCAAACCCCAAGCAGATGCTCACTGCACATCTATCTCCCACATAACATCACCCTTAAAAGTGTTTGTTCCATCATAGCAGAGCTTATTAACATTAAATCATCTTGCTATGGAGTGGGCGGCTAACTGTGAAATGACTCACAGACACAATACCAACAATAATTAGGCAGGCATTGTTGATGTTATTCTAACTAATGACAGGAAGTGCAGTAGCATACCCGTTTATATCGAGTCGAGTGGTAAACACTATCTCTCTGTAAGTAAATAACCCATCCATCCACATTGTACTTTTCTGTCAGCAGAGCAGAAGTGCAGGGTAAAGTCCTCCATTAACGAGAGGCTCTGTGACACCACACTCCAGGATGAAATCTGGGATTTTTTCCTTACAGCTCATCTGGTTTCTATGGAAGATTTACATGCCAATTTTATTTAAGTAACAATACATGAAGGTGGCCCACAGACTAGTAATAAAAAAAAAATCTTACTGCAATTCTTTCTGACAGATATTATGACTATACTTTGGTTTACAATGTATTTTTGTTTTAGAGCTGTATTTCCTAATATAGTGGTGGAAGCACTGCTAAAACAGTTTATTACTGGAATACATTGGGTTACTATGTGTTTCTGAATTCAAGGCGGGAGTTGCTCATTAACACCACTGTGGTTACCGCCGTTTCCCACTGTTGTCTGACGGCAACCTCCAACTCAGTGAAGGAAGTCAGATCTACAGCCGACATACATCTCTGTGCCGGGATTAAAAAGGGTCTGCATCTACACACCACATGTCTGTGACTGAGCTGTTGAAGCGTGAAACAAAGTTAGCGGGCTAGCTATACTGAGGAAGGCAAGCTAAGAAAATGCTAAGTAACAATGGCGTGATTGAGACAAACTCAGCAGCCAGCGGAAAAGAAATACAATGAGAAAATAAAGAGGATATGGAGACGTAACGTAAGTGTATTGTGCAGCAACAAATTCTCCCTTGTGTCACCAGCAACTCCTGTCTTACAGCAACTCTGAGGGGACATACTACTTTTCTTGTGCTCCGTGATGCTGGGCCTTTAAAAGCCAAAATTTTGCGATGGTACTGGACTCAGCAGTTGATGACTGTCAGCCTTTGGAGAGCCTAATTAGCAGGTAAACTAAAATAACATTGATTAGAAAGATTCAATCAGTATTTTTTTTTACTGTGAGTCTTTGCTAGCCAAGAAAAAGAAGAGTAAAATATTCACAAAAGCAAAAAACAAAATAGCCTTTGTGATGCACATGCTGTGTTGTGAAGCCATGACATCAATATCAATCAAACATATTGATCTTGCCTCAAACAAAGCAGTGATCTAAGAGTAATTTTCCTTTGATAAGTGTGCCTGAGTCGAAAGAAAGAAAGAAAGAAAGAAAGAAAGAAAGAAAGAAAGAATAAAACAGTTAAAAATCCATAATTCCACAGACTGTGTACTGTATGTGATTGCTTGTGGAGGCGATGTTCAGTCAAATGGAGCATCAAATTGCTATTCCAAGCATACCATAAAGGAAAACACATTGGGTCAGACTGTCTGCAGCAGTAGTTTTTTCTGGCATTTCCTCCATCAGAGTCGGAAGAAGTTCACGCTCCCCCACCCCACAATGTTTATCGATGTTTACCAATTATTGGAAAGCATAAAAATACATTTTAGTGAAATAAAGGTCAGCACAACAGAATCAGCAGTCTTGTTTATTTTCTCGACATAAATCATTTTTGTTTCACTTCATATTTTTCCTCTGTTATTCATGCTCCCCCAGCAGTGGCTCTATGGCCCCCCAGTTTGAGAACCGCTGGTTTACAGGAAGTGTTTTTGTAATGTGGTCAATACAGTGTGCAGACATGTCCAAGGCCTAATTCATACTGTGTTTCTGAAATGCGATCAATATGTTTTCTTTTCAAAGTATGCTCTTCGCTGTCGGTTTGCAAAAAAAAGTGTCAACAAGTAATATATGTTTTCTATAGTGCTATGGTCAGTATTGATTGCCTATACCCTATAGGAGGCTCCCTCAAGAATACAGAAAGAGACAATATTTGATTTTTCTCTGACAACTGTCGATAAAGCGCAGTCGCTGATGCTGGTAATTGAAGTTGTGTACAAAGTCTGAGATTTGATAGACTCCTCAGGCAACGGAGAGAAATCACGAGAATGTTGCATTCCACCCAGTCTGAAAACAAAACTGTTCATTTACAGATTAATTATTGCTATTCTTCCAGAAATAATTCCAAACTGAATAACGGTTGGTGCACCGTTTAATGAGCAACAACCAGATGCCTTGGCACTGGGGCTGATGTGCATGGCAGTGCAGAAAGTGCTCCTTTTCAGCAGAGATGCTCTTTTCTAAGGCATGTGTTCGCATCACGCGTGTTCTACTGTGCAGAAACTGTACAGAATCTATTGCAGATGACATATAAATGTCTTAAACGTGACAATTAAGTCAGATGGATGGGTTTGAATCTGTGGAGTCAAGAGAGATTTTTGATGGGACAAGGAAGTTGCTTCAACTAATTGCATTAGATGTATTGTGTTTCCTCTCCTTTATTTGGAAGAAGCTCACATCATGCAGACCATTACTATTGCAAAAAGTCACATAACACCTGTAATATGAAAATGTGGTCAGATCTAAACGACCAGCAAAGAAAACATAAAGCGAAATGGGATACATACAGAGAAGGTATGCCCGGAATAAATTTATACTTATTTGATCTGTGTATTCAAATGAATAATGCAAATATGGATGATAAAAGCAACAGTGCCAAGAAGAAAAAATAGAGCAGGGGTGGAGGGAGGTAGAGAAGAAGAAGGGGAAGGAAGCAGAAACAGCACACTACAGCAGTACAAGCCAAGGAGCAAGGTTGCCCCATCTTAAAGGAACAGTACACACCAAAATCATTACTTTCACCATCGTATATGTAATTACGTAAGTCGAGTTCCACAAAAGTGTGTGTGAACAATGAACAAAAGAAAATAAACTCCCTGAGTGTTAAAGCGCAACAACCTCATTATGTTGCTCAAGCACTTTCCAGAAATTTCATGGTAATTATCCGCCCCTTTTGGATCACAAATGGCTGTTTACTCCAATTATCTGAGATGCAGCTCTAAAGGTTAACTCCTCTCCTTATCTTTAAGAAGAGAGCTGTGTGCAGTTTTCACTGAAATGGTGATCATTTTCATGTTGTTCTTTGTGGAGCTGTTCTCTAAAGGATGTAAAACAGTTTTACATCACGCGTAAACACATATGATATTACACTAAACTTTTCTCCAGCTTTATCATTCGTGGCACGCAAAGCTGCTGTCACGGACTTTGGATACACTTAACGCAAACACACACCAGAGTTGCCATCTGTTTCAGAAGATTTAGTTTCTCAGTACTTGACACCTACAGTATGAAACACTAGAGGTAAAAAGATAAAACAAAACTACATTTCTTTCATCAGTACTGGTTAAAACAACAGCAACTGTGACCGAACTGAAATGGGTCACATAGCTTTAATGCACTTCAGTGCTCTTTAAATTGCTGGAGGCCATGTTTTTTGCAAAAGGAAGATATGTTTAAAGGTCATCTTGGATTCCTATCTTAGACTCAGCCCTGCTTTGAACTGAACTGAAGGGCTTCGGAAGGTAGCAGAATTGTCCATGCAGAGATTTGTCTCAGTACTGTTCACATGTTCTGAAGAACATGACGATTTGGCAACACGGGAATCAGCAATCTTTCTTCAGAATCGCTTTGAGAGTTTTCCTTCGTTATGTAGTGTCGCTTTAATTGTTCACTTAAATGTACGCACACTGACTTGCTTTTGCTTTTCTGTTTCTCTCTCCTGTCTGTTTTCCAATGTTACCTGCTGTCTTTGTCAGCAGTATATTTTATAAAGTCACCCAAAAAAAAACAACTCAGGTTTAGGATATTTCACCCACAATTCCGTTCCGTCATGACAAGTGAGATAGCATTGGGTGATATATTAAAATTTTCCAACTGGCCACTGTCAGTGCATCAATCGCTGATTGCGGATATATTTGCACAGGTGAGCGCCAACACAAGCAGTGGGTGGGGAATACAACATCCTGCTGAGTGCGCTACGCTCACACCAAGACACACTCGGTTGTTGCTGCTGTTTATATTATTTTCATTAGCCTACGTGATTGCGGTGTGATTTTTGTGGACCAAATATTTATTCTGTTTGAATACATTTCCTTTACCTTACCCTCAGTCTTTAATGGTAAAAGATAATTTCACTCAAACATTGCCGCCCAAAGTTTAAGGCTACGCTTTTTAATAAATCAAAATCAGTCTTCTCTAGATCTTTTTGAGCTGTAAGCTATTTTGCCAAGACAGCTTAAATACAAACTTGCAGATTTTTCGAACAGTTTTTTAACTTGTGTACAGCTTAAATTTATTCCTAACTCTTCAGCGCGAGGGGCAGAGCTGCACTGCTCGTCAACTTGCTCCAGTAGCTTGCACACAGAGCCCGCTCCCCAGGCGGTCTGCTGGCATTTCTTTGCACTGGTCAGTTCTGCTCGTTCTAAACTCCTTTCTAATCACAGTAAGGAAAACACAGATTTTGCCGTTCCTATTTTTGGCACTTACAGGTTAGTTATTTATTGAGTGAAATTTTCAAGGAGTTCCATTAATTTAGCAAAAACCAAAATATCTCCAACAAACCAACCGGTGATGGGTCGACAGACAATATATTCATCCAATCAACCAACCCTAAGGTGAGCCTGGTGTGGAGGAAGCTTGTTGTAAATTATTTACCTGAATAATATATCTGGGAGGCTCGCCCAAGTAAAGTCTATGTGTGCAAAACACTGCATAGACACTGCATTAATGTTTCTGATTTTTGCGGCCCGTCTGGCCAGATCGGTGGATTGTTGCAGTGATGGTTGTCCTTCTGGAAGTTTCTCCCATCTCCACACAGCTCAGCCAGAGTGACCATCGGGTTCTTGGTCACCTCTCTTACCAAGGCCCTTCTCCCCTGATTGCTCAGTTTGGCTGGGTGGCCTGCTCTAGGAAGAGTCCTGGTTGCTTCTTCCATTTAAGAATTATGGAGGTGACTGTGCTCTTGGGGACCTTCAATGCAGCAGAAGTTTTTGTAGCCTTCCCCAGATCTGGGTCTCGACACAATCCTGTTTCTGAGCTCTGCAGGCAGTTCCTTCTAACATCATGGCTTGGTTTTGGCTCTGATATGCATTTTCAGCTGTGTGACCTTATACAGACAGGTGTGTGCCTTTCCAAATCATGTCCAATCAATTGAATTTACCACAGGTGGACACCAGTCAAGGTAGAGAAACGTCTCAAAGATAGAAGAAATGGGAGGCACCTGAGCTACATTTCAAGGAAAGGGTCTGAATACTTGTCAATATTTCAGTTTTTCCTTTTGAATAAATATGAAAAAAAAAATCTAAATTAATTTTCTGCTTTGTCATTATGGTGTATTGAGTGTAGACTGATGAAGGGAAGAAATTAATTTAAACGATTTTAGCATAAGGCTGCAACGTAACAAAATGTGAAAAAAGTGCAGCCCTAGTGATGATCATCGTCTGCAACCAGTTACAGTTTTATCAAAACACCCGCTGTTATATAGTATGCACAAATTCAAATTTGTACTGTTATTATTCAAACCCAAATTTAAGCAATGATTTGTTCCGTTGACAGAGATTAGTTGACATAAAAGAAGCCATCAACCCAAGACAAGCGATCGCTTCTTCCATTGTGTATCATGGTGTTCACCAAATAAGAAAAGAATCCAAACTTGAAAGAGTAAACTGGATCTTTGTTTCCTTGCCAAGAGTGTATCTGAAGTGTAATTTGTTCACATCAAAGAAGAGAAGAGAAAGCCCTGACTCATTCCACTGTATTCCACATTGTTAGTGTAGAAAGGGAGGAGGGGTGAAACTCTCATTCCTCCTAATTGGATGTAATAGCTAGAGGGAATACGCTCGCTTTGGCCTCTGGGAGTGGAAAGCGAGAAGAGAGAGGAGATGTTTAGAGAGTGCTGAAAATGCTAAACATCTATGGAAGAGAAGAAAGACAGACAGTGTGGTCCTAGTAAGCTGAACACAAACTCCACAGCCTACTGTTCAGAAACAGCTCTAAAAGAGTGCACAATGGAGAACAACATGAACATGCAGGACTGTGGATTGGAATTAAAAGGCGCCAGAGAGGAGAGAGACAGAAGAGACCAAGATTTTTAAAAGCAGCACATCAAACACATGGAATGGGTGGTGATAACAGAGAGCATGCTGGCTACTAACTCTATGAAAGCTTTTGGGAGGATCTAATCCACAGAGAAGAGATCTGGGTCTTCGTTGCAGGGACATTTTGAAGATGAGAGAAACTTTAGGTGCTCCTGTGAAGTCAGTCAAATGCTGAGGGCAGTCCTTTAAACTTTCCCCCTCAATGAGTTCAACTGATTTCTACAGCAAGTGGAAATGAGGCAGAATGGGCCAGCATTAGTATTTATAAAGGTCCAACCAGCGGTTTCCGCATTTCAAACAGTTTGAAATCCAAGGGCTCAGTCTGACCAGCATTTATAACAGGGAAACTTCAGATTGAAGTCATTTTACAGGGATGGAATTGCAGTGATCAGTAATTTTGCTCATGGCCGCAAAATCAATCAGTGCAGAGCTCCCATAGGAACTTTGGTGAACTTTGACATGAAAATTTGAACAATTGACTAACTGCTGTCAACTGTATCGACAGTGCTGACCTGAGACCAGGGTCTGGAGACCACGGAGTGAGTATCCTCCAATTAGGGTTGTAACGGTAGGAGATGTTCACGTAACGATAACCATCTCAGAAAAGATCACAGTTCAACAATATCATGGTAGACTGTATTATACAATAATTAGTTACATGAGGGAATAAAAACTGTTTTGTTGGCAAACAAAGGATAAGTGGTGACCTGGCGAGTTAGCTTAACTTAGCACAAACAATGGAAGCAGGAGGGCTGTAGTCATGTGGCACAAAAAAAACCCCAAGTTTCTGTATCGATGAAACAAACAAGACATGCATGTTAATTTGTGAGATTTAGAAAATGCTGGTCAGCAGATCTTTGTTATCTCTGGACAGAGCCAGACAAGCAGTTTCCCACCGTTTCCAGTCTTTATGCTTTGTGCTGAGCCAGTCGGCTTCTGGCACAAGCTTCTTATTTGCCTTGCACACATAGGTGTGGCATCAATCTTCGCAGAAGGAAAGTGGTTAAGTGTACTTCCAAATAAAGCAAACCGTTTCTTTAACGTATTTCCAGTTGGCAACCTAGGCCGCAAAGATTCCAGCATCATCCATTTTTCTAGGATTTACAAGCAAAGTCCACCACTTCCTGGTCTTAGCAGGCTTGAACTCATAAGTAGTAGGGAATAAAAATGTAACGGTACTGATTTTTATAAAACATTATCTTATTCATCTGTTGTTGGGCATAAAACAAACTTTTGTTTCAACTCCATCCAACTGATGATCTATGCTCTGGGCAAGCCTTACTAAAACCTACTGAGCTTTGGTCACTGTGAGGTTAGAGGCTTCAGCCAACGTAAGCATCACCTCAAAGGCATGCACACAAAAAGTTTTTTTCTTTGGAGTCCTTGGCATAAAAACAACTTCTGTTTCCACAAAAGCCTCCAACCATTGCACTCAAACGAGGTGGGATCTTTCTTCCCAGCCAGAGGTATCGGACCCTCTTAGGTCAGAGAAAGCTCAAACCACTTTCTCTGAGAAATACTTTGAATCGTTTATGACCACCTCCACTGCTCCTCTAACTTCATACTGGGAGTAAACCAAGTTTACTTTTCAGACAGTCTGTGCCGAGATATATTCCCACAGGAGTCCTAAATTCTAGATAAGACCATCAAGGCTATAGTGCATGGTGTGGTTAAGACCTAAACTGTGCTCGGAGAAAGAAAGAACAGAGATGCTTGAAGGAAGGGGTTCAATAAAAATAAAATGAAAAAAAAAAAGCCCACCTAGCTTCTTTCTTTTCTTTAGTGTAAAGGTCTCCATCCTTGTTAGGAATAAGCTGGTCCCCAATTCTGCCCTCTATTGCTCTCATTACTGTGTATCCTGCCTCAGCCACCTTTAAGCCCTGCAGAGGTGCACAGAGGGCTTTTGTCTGAGGATAAGATCGATACCTGTCCTCATCATGGGCCAGGGGCAGCGATAATGCACTCAGCACAGGGTCTGCTGGGTTCATAGGATTTTGCAGCCACCTGGGACCAGGGACTCCAGCTTTCCTGAGGTGAAACTGTTACTCATGTACAGTATGAAATATGAAGTCACTAAGGAATACAAATGTGAAATGCTCCCAAAACTATGGTGAAATTTTGTGTGACTCCTTGCTGCTTCTTTATATCATATCAACATGATCAGATGCAGTAGCACCAACTCATATAGATTCTATAGGTTTAATTTTCACTGCATGCATCATCAACACCAAATTCACCTAGTGGTTAAAAATTGGATTTCTGCACCCAACATCCACAAGACAAAGCCCATGTGGCCTGACCCTGCACAACCAACACAGCACAGACTGCTTTCCTTTTATTTACAGCATCCTCCCATGACACTGCAGGCAAATAAAATATAAATAATCTGACCGTAACAGCTCTGACTGCCCTTAGCTGTTCTTACATTGCAAAGTGATTTATGTGATGGCCTCGGCAGGTAACTGATAAAAAACTGCTGAGATGCGAGTTAACTGCGTTGCCAGTATTTCCTTTTGGCTTACTTGGCCTTCAGGGATAATTAATAATGATTACAACACTGATAATACTGTTAAATAGTTATTTATGTGCCATAAGGTTTGGCAGGAATATTGAGTTGACTTCTGTGATCTTCGATGTGAATGAAAAACAAAACTACGCAACAGGCACAGCGCCAGGATTTCAATTTTGGATAAGCCAAAGTAATTTTGGCTTGGCTTTTTAATTACAGATGATAATACTGTTTGCCTCCTTTTGAAGGTTTCCAGTCTCACTAAAACCAAAATGATATCATGTTGTGGAAGGCACCAAGTGCATCTGGTTGAATATGACACTTTTTAACTCTTTGTCTAAAACATTTTCAATGCAGAGACAGCTCATTATTTACCAACGACAGTTTATATTCATAACAAGTGGCACACATGGGTACATTGTTCATTAAACAGAATCGTATTAATTATATTTACTTTTTGCTGTGGATTGTGCAGACCACAACATCCATTCATTTAGAAGACTGACATTTTCACATACCATGCTGTTTTAATGATCGTACTCGATAATCATTTGTTCCAGTTGGGATTCGCAGGTAGAGAGAGATCAATTGAGTTGAGGTTGACTTTTAACAAGAGAGAGAGCAACTTTTGTTATGGAAGTCTAAAACATCCAAGTACATTTTTTAACACCAAATTTTGAATGCTGTTTTTTTCTTTTTTTCCGGTAAATGCATCCACTTTTAGAAAAAGCAAAGGTAAAATTGGGACTTGAAATGAGCCAGACATTAACTGTAAGTTTTCCTGAATCAAACTGTATATTGCTGTTAGAACAGAGTAGGAAAAACAAATAATTACAGAGGAGTCAGGTAACCCAATAACTGTTCTAGGTTGAGGGTTAATTTGATTTCATTGCCAGAGACAATCAAGTTAGGAAGGAATTTTTCAGCTCTATGTCCCGTCTTGCCTACACTGATCCATACCGTGATATGAACATGTGACCTACAGGGCTTGGTCAATGTAAAATGGCCTGTTGTGATTGGTCCAGACATAACACACGATAGTAGTCTAATGAATGTTGTCTTTATCTTTTTTTGAAAGGGAAACCTTGTATCGGAATGTTAACTATAAAAATGTAAAATAAAAGTTAAGAAAATGTATGTTATCCTGGTTGTTTAGGATGGGCCAGTTGTACACATGGGTTAGCCAAGGCCCGTAAGGCCCACCGACAACGCCACGCCTGCTACGAAACCAACACTAGTTGTATATAAAAAGAGGAAAAGTTTTCAACGTGCCTATAAATTCTGACTACAATTCTCCAACTACTTTAGTTAACTGTAAAGACTGCACGAGATGCTTTTGTCAATCCTATGGTTATCAAAAATAAATCACCAAAACAAACTGTTGTTGTTGTTGTTAATCACAGACTGGCAGGAAACATAACATCCAGGCCCTATGATGGATTGTGTTCATTAACATAATGCATAATAATTTATATCCATCCTCTTTCAGGTTCTTGCTGATTAGGAGTCGGTTCAGCTCATATGGTTTAGTTAACGGTGCACTGGATTCACAATAATATTTTTGATCACATATAAAAGAGTCACGTCACTTTGGAAATGTGTGACATTCATCAGATCATGGCTGCGATGTATGCAAAAGATGATCGTCTCTTATTATTATTGTTTACCACACATTTAGCAGTATAACATGCAAATGTCATGCAATTACATTCATGTACATACCAGTGCAAAACTGTGTTGAACAAATCACAGATCTTATCAAATAATTCATGTGGTATTGCATATGCCCTGCTCAAATTCAAGCCAAGAGTTTCTGGGAAATCACACACTGGTGTGTCTGTGAGGAGGGGTAATAGTCAAATCCATCTCCAGTTAAGTGGGAGCAACAGTACGACTGACTGGCCAGCTGATGTTAAAGCTTGTGGCTCAATTCAGGTTTGCAACATGCACCCCCTCTCTTCTCTCTGCCCCCCCACCGCCTTGTTTCTCTGCACGCTCATTACAGATGCCCTAGTTTGCTCGCGAGCCAGGAGAGCCTTGCTAGCCTCATTACAAACTTGGAAACCTCCCATCTTTTGTACCTTTTTTCCAGACAAGATCTCCCACATTCATGCTTGTATCCCAGAAGCAGCATAAAAAGATTCATCAAACATGTATAAAGAAGTGGAGCTCACATCTCATCTGAATCTTCACCGTTAGCGCTGAAGAGAAAAGTGCCGGTATTGGAAGACGCCAGTGCAGATTAACAAGCCAGGAAAGAAAAAAGGGGGCGAGGGGAAAACGCATTTCACTTGGAAACTGTGTCACAAATTCACAGGAATGATGCATATTCAACAGCACATGAAGGCATTTCTGTGACCCTGTTCGTTAAATGTTTACCTCATTAGCTCTCTTGTTGTCAAGATGTTTTCCATGTGGCATTTTGGATAAAAGGAAAATTATGCCACACAAATCCACTCTGTGACGGAGCAACCCTCTGATTCAGAATTCACAAAGGATGCAATAGTACGGCAAATTAAAATGTGTAGTCTACTTTCTCTGTTTAAGTGTGAGCGCATGTAAGAGACATGGGGACACAGACAGCTTCAAGTAACCAATTATAAATTTAAGTAAATCCAAGAAAAAAGCATTTACGTGAATATTATTTTATATTACTATGACTGTTTCTTTGCATTTGAGAAAACATTTCGTAAAAAACATCTATTCACATATGATGAAAATTAGAGGAGATCAATGGAACTCATGTCTAGTAGGAAACAATATCGTATTACAGCTAAACAATATACTAAAAGATGTTTTTGAAAGCATTTTAGGCAAACTGACAATGAACAGGATTGTGGTTCATATTTGATCAGCACTGCCTAGTTTCACAGTGTGATCAGAGTTTTTTTCAGCCTCAGAAAACAATATGACAGCCACCTCGGGTTCACAAACTTTCATAATTGCAGCTAAACAGTACGCCCAGATGTTTCTGGAAAATTTAGGCCGTGTAGTATTGCCTAGGTTAAACCACTTTTACAAAACCTGCATTTATGTATATGCAGGTTTTTTAAATGCAGGTAGCCCCGCTAAAAATAAGCGATTATCACGTTGCCAGGAGACGAGTTTGTATTAACAAGCCAGCGTCCTTAACTTCAACGCACGTCAGATTATTGCACCTGACAATGAACAAAATGAACATGTTCACCCTGTTTTCATCACAGACGATCAAGGCCTGAGCCGATAAATACCCATCAAGGAGTGTTAAGAAATGTATGTACCTCTTTCGATTAAATGCAAAAGGGGTGTTAGAGAGTTTGATCAGAGTTTGGTGAGGCGCCCCTTACTTGATCTATCTGACAATACACTTTGTGTCCATGGATGCAGACATAAAAAATGTGGGAAGTACAAAATCGCTAGTTGATACAACATCCCTAAAGTCTGACATTTTCTATCACTTTCTGTGGCCCAAAAGTTCGGGGCTCTGGGTGCAGGCAAAATGGAGAAGTTTACAGTTGTTCATTTGGATATTGTACTAACATTGTAGCGATACAAAGCTGGTTGAAAATTGGCAAAGTTCCAGTTTAAATATGCTTTATCACAGCTTTATCGCAGCTACAAGCCCAGTTAATTTAAGGTACAGTACCTTGGCTACCTTTGGCCCATATGGGACAAATGGTCACCTATACAGCTGATAAACATTTACCACTTCTCACCGTCTAACTGTATTGCAGGTTTGTGCTTTCATTCTGCCAATTTAACCAGTGGAAAATGTTACAGGGAATGTGATGTTGCTCTAATGCATGAAAAAATGGCTACACAATACAGCATCTTCTGATAGCTGTTCCACTCATACTTCACACTCACAGGTCTAAGCTGTGCATTGTGTGCACTGAAAAGGGCAGGCCTTGACAAATTGAATTTTTTCATCCTGCTTACCCCTTGGTCAGTGAATTTTATGTAGCAGGCACTACATGCTCTAACAGCCAGACAAGGCTCAGCGTGCAGAAGCTTTATGAGTGATAACATAGAGTCATGGGTGATTACTGAACATCAAAATATTGTATTGTAGCTACTTTTGAGAGATTATTTTCTGTCTGGGAAAAATGCTAGGTTATTTCAGTTGTGGAAGCAAACTCAAGCCAAAGATGGCATATATCACTTATCACACAAAAGAATATTTCCTGACGGCATCGAACACACAAGCATCTCAAAAAGACAAGCGTGAATCTGCAAAGTAAGCATCTGCACCACATTCAAACACACAAGTCCAACACTTACTGCAGTCAAACACTATCTGGTAGTTTTATTCATGACATCAAACCAAATCCTCGCCCAGCTGCAGCAGCCACCTAAGAACCACGGTTTGATGTGTTATAATTATAACTCCTAGAGTTTGTGTGTGTGAGAGAAAGAAAGAGAGACGTTGAGATACCACAGAGATCCCACTTCAAGGCATTGTACCTGGTTAAAAATAACGCTATGTGATTCAAACTTTTGAACTTCTTCAGCTCCTAATTTACCTTGTCAGGCACCTCACAGCCTTGACTCTGGATACAGTGCAAGATTCACACGCAGAGTTCACAGTGTACTTCAGTATGTATTTGCCTCCATCTGCAGTGGAGCACACCTACGTAGAACAGCAGAGGCAGGTTAGAAAGATCACACTAGTAAATATTTCATATACCTCAAACAGTGGTGAATTATACAGAGACCATACTGTCAAACTAGCTGCTTTAGAAGCAAAATAGAGGAACGACGACGTTCAGCAAGATGAATGATGTCAGTGGAATTAGCCTGGATGAACAGCATGGAAACAAAACAGAAACAGTGCTTTCATTCAGCAGATCGCAGTTTGTCTCCAGTGTGAAACCAGAAGTCAATGGTGAGTTCTTCTAACTTACAAATGTAGTCTGGTAACTAAAGTTACTTAGGCAACGTAGGGAATTAAGTTACAGAGGTAATGTCACCAAGTACTTTTGTTGCCTCAACCTAACCAAACTGCAACAGCAAGACAAATGGTACATGTGTGGCAGTTACGCTGCATCGGTCATGTTGTTTTGGAACAGAGATATATGTGGTTTTGGGAGATGAAGACAACCAACCTATTCAGTCATTTAGGTATGAGGATGTGTTGGCCATTGGTCCATTGCTAAACTGCATCAATGCCCATCAGCATTAAGTTGATTTTTTTCCTGTCAACGAGTCAGAAAGACCAGCAATCCTGTTGCTCTTTGTCACTCTTTGTCTATCAGCAACCCTATCATCAGAATAAATGTTGGCAATGTACTGTTCTACAAACCGCAGATATGTTCGAATTTAATGTTTCTCTAGGTTCAGTGTTCGATTTTAATTTGTAACAATGCTGTGATTACAGTCTGGTTAGGTTTAGGCACAATAACTTAGTTAGGATTAAAAAAGGATCATGTTTTGGCTTAAAATACCTTTTTCGCTTGACACAAACAGTTGGAAATTGTCCTGATGTCTCCTTAAAAATATCCATCGGTTTCAAATTTAGAAATGTTGAAACGTAGTCACTGGCGTGGCAACATTTTATCCTGCTGACTGGACTGTTATCGACGCTCATCTGAAATGACTGACTATGGCCTGCCTTAGTCGCTTGTTGTTGCTGCCTCAGACTCGGAGGAACTTGATTGCACGTTTCAATCTATTAGGGCTTCAGTTTGCTTATGGTTGCCTCATATGCCCCTAAAAGAGGCTTTTGTAGAAAAAAGTAATCTAATCATCAGGGTCACGCCTGTACCTTACAACCATTTACCAAAATTGTGCAACCTGCTGCAACCCTCAACCCTTTTATACGTGACAATGGACAGCGGTTACATGGTGGGAAAGATGATCTTTTTTTGGTTTTCTAATGGGCTTTACTTTGAAGTTTGAAGGTGAGTCGTTGCCGATCATTGAACTTCACATTAAAGGGGATTTTCAGCCTGGCTCTCAGCTCTCTCTCTCTCTCTCCCTCCCTCTTTCTCCTGTGTCTGGTATTACACACCCCAAGGGTAATCTAAAACATCTGGACTGGAGATATTACACTTCAAAAAAATTGCTCTTCACTTCTCAATGGATAGCGTGTACTTTATGCCATTACCTCAAAAGAGCCTACCGAAAAGAGTGTGGCACCAGTCCATGTTTGAGTTGAAAAAGAGGCTTTCAATTAAAATTTGAGAATACATGAGGAGCATAATTTACAATTCCTTTTAACAGATACCCTCCATCTTGCTCTCAATCACTCACCGAACACCCCCTTGTTGGCATTCAGCACAATTTAGTATAAAAGCAGGCCAGCTGACATGATAAATAAAGCGATGTTGTTTTTGTGTTTTGGCGAGCGATTGAAGTAGGGATGCACAACCACACTGTGCGGAGGAGCCAGAATTGCTGCCTAGACTTGTGTGTGATGACATTTCTGGGTTATCTCTGGGAGCTTCGAGCACACAAACCCACACAACTGCACGCACACGCAGAAAGAACACAGCATCATCAGTGCTGTGCAGGTACTGACATCTTCAAATATAAGATAAATGCTGTAAAGTACAGAGCTGATGAGTCTGGGAAGGAGATGGAATGCACAAATAAGTCCTCAGACCTGCATCTGTCCTGCATCTACTAGAGTCAGAGAGGAAAAATAAAGATGTAATCAGAATGACAGATGGATGGAAAGAGAACAGTCAAAAAAAAGCACATTTATGCAAAAGAAGAAAATAATTAAGTTACCTTTTTAACCCTGGTGTGTTGACTGTTACATGGTGGCTTATGATTTAAAGATGCCTCTAGAGAAGGAATGAGTAGCCAACATCTCCTAGAGGCTTGTTGGAAGTAAGAACATAAGCCACCTGCAACCATCTGATCTCAAATAAGTAGATTGAACTTATTGGAAATGCTGTGGCGTTCCAGAGCCCAGTGGAGAGACTTCAACAAACCAAAGCAGAGCTCATTGCGTTAACTCCACAATCTCAGTTTGACTAAAGCTGGCTTAACTTCAGTCTGCAGCAACTCAAGTATGCTTATCCAATAAAAACAAGCAGAAATGTTGCAAGCTTTGGGTTTCTTTGAAAAATTACCCACAAAATCTTGTCCCTTTATTAAGTTGATATGAGACAAGTGCACACTTCTCATAAAAGACATTTATATCTTCAACAGAGAGGAGCTGTTTTTTTGTGTGACGATAGAACATTCAAACATTCAAAGGTATATGGGTCATACAAGCTTTAAACTCTCTTATATTTCAATTTTGATCACACTGTCTTAAAGTTTTGGTCTCATAATAAAGCTTAAAGAGGATGGCACTGCTCACAGCAACTCAGAATTACAGAGTGCCGCAGTTCTGCACTCGATCCAAAAATAATGTATTCTGCTTATTGATCTGCAGGGGAAAGGTGGACCCTTTCACTCATGGCCAGCACTGCTAATGAATGGCTGATGCTGTTCTGACACCTCCCTGACAAAAAGGGTGGGTCTGGAGCGCTCATCCAGTCGCACAACAATACAGGAAATTGTGCTTGGCCTGCACGAGGAATGCAATGAAAATCCACCCTGATGCTTGTCAACGAGCCTCGCATTCCTGCCTCACATCTCCCTTCACACACACACACACACACACACACACACACACACACACACACACACACACACACACACACACACACACAAACATGCACTAGCCATCTGGAGATATCTTAACAGACTGACTCACTTTAAGAGGCAGGGGCTTAAAAGAACAAAACAATTTTAAAAAAAAAGCTAAATAGATTAATTTATACAGTAATTACATGGCCTTAGTGATGGCACGGACTGCAAGCTTTAACTTGAGGTGCTTTTTGTTTGCAGTGAACAGCTATTTAGTTAACACTTACGCTGTATCCTGACTAATGTTTTCTAATGCAATTAGCACAATGCAGTGTAACCACCTCCAATGCTATTTCTGAGAAGCTATATGGAACACACAGTGTAGCCTACGCCTTATGAAGGTATTGCAGTGCTGACACTTTAATTGAACGTAAACCCTCATTTGTGTTTGTAGCACTTCTCTATACAAGAATATCATCACAGGACTTAGTCATTAGTCTGAGTCATTACTGTCACATATCACCATCCACTGACAGTAAGACTTACTGTGCAGCTACGTTGAATAGTGTCTAAATGCACCCTTCTGGATACAGCATGTTAAAAAGTACTCGTCTATACAACAATTCAAGGCCAACTGTTCCATAAAAATTACATTATCTACTTCAGGATAAATGTCATCCTCATTTGTGTTTGTATACGAACTCATTAAGTCTAATGAATATTTACCCTGGCCTCTATATTAAGCCGTAATGCACACTGTGATTAATTAATGTAATTGTAAGTATTTTTTTTTTATATGAATTTGAAAATAATTCCAGCCATATTCCCCAGATGCAGCCAGAAGCAAATGTATGTGAGTAAATGAAAATATTCTCTTCATCCTCACCTCTGCTTATAGTCCCAGCTATAAAGTAACTGTGTAATGATTAGCTTTGACTTTCTGCAATCAAGATGAATTTCAAAGACTGCTGCTCAGTAGTACAAAGAGTTTTCCCTTCATGGCAATACCACTTTAAAGTCTATACACAAACCCTCGCATCAACAAATTATGCACCTTCAAGATGTCTTAGATCTACATTTAAACAGTCTGTCTGCTAAACATAAAGCAGTGAATACATTATCTTGTTGTGGTGGCCAAGTCTTTGAGCTTGTGTGGGCATCATTTTATTTGAACTTTTATTAGCACTACGTAAACTTTTCATAAATTTCATAAGAGTTGCTGCACAATATGGTGAAAAAAAGAAACGTTTTTATTATTTATCATGTATTTATTATTTTGACAGATATTGCAATTGCAGTTAGAGTGATCTTTTTGGCATCACAGTTTTCATTTGCACTGAAAAAACTTGAGCCCGACTTTTTGGGGTCGATATCAGGCAGTAAAGAATTGAGACCAACCAATACATATGTCGGGCTCTAATTAAAATCATGATGATGTGACATTTGTTGGGGTCTGTACCAAACATCAAGAACAAGATTTGTAGGCCAGGACATCTCTGCAGCACTACAGTACTTCATTATACAGTTGTTTTGTCACACATTTTACCTTTATCAAAACAATTGCAGCCTCTTGTGATTTGGAAAAATACATTTCTCCATACTGTGATTTCGATTACATTTTGATTTATTGTGCAGCCCTAGTTGATAACACACTAGAATGCATTATTAGCCAATATAAGTTTCTTTATAAATGTTTAATGTAGTTTTGAACAACTATATAAGACTGGGCACTGTGTTTGCGTGTACAGTATAAACACTTTATAGGGGGGTTGAAGTAAAGTGTTCATACTACTAAAGTATTCATACTGAAGAAGGATGCTGTACTCATCACAGGACTTAGTCATTAGTCTGAGTCATTACTGTTCTGCCACATATCACCATCCACTGACAGTAAGTCAGTGTGCAGCAACGATGAATAGTATGTAAATGCACCCTTCTAGATACAGCATGTTAAAAAGTACTTGTCTATACAACAATTCAAGGCCAACTGTTCCAAAAAAAATCACATTATCTACTTCAGGATAAATGTCATCTTTCTGGATGGCTTTTGATATCTGTTTATATGGTACTTCTTCTTATGACACCTGAGTCAGTAAAGTGCCTCAGTAAGCTCGTGTTATAGCTGTTAAAACGCATGCATTTCAAATAATATTGCATATAACTTCATTATCTGCTATACTTTTGCCACATGTGCTGTGGGCCTGGTCCCAAAGTTGAGTCATTAATCGTGACCGAGTGGGATTACTTATAACCAGCATGTGGTCTTATGAATGCTTGAACTATGACAGGGTGGGCTGCTGCGTGTCCTTAGCTGAAGTATGCTCAATATGAAATGACACTACAGACGAAACATTCATATAATCTTTTTACTCTTGCTCGGTGCTCTTTTTTTTCTCCTTCCTGGCGCAGTCAGGGTCTGAATTTTGACACTGGCATTAATGGAATGCTAAGAAGATCGCTGCTTAAGCCAGCTGTCATGATGCTACATGCTGCTTTTGGTAAATGTTAGACCTTTAACATGTCTGGGAAAATTCCGAATCAGTGTTTCCAGAGTTTTGTGAATAGCAACATCAGACATTGATTTAAGGATTAGAGAAAAACGAGTCTTGTGTGAAAAGAGACCATTCTTACTGCTGATCAGTCTTTGTGTTTGTCTTTCGTCCGTGTGATGTGTTTAACATTGTTTTTTTCACTCTGATGTACAATTGCAGAATTGACAGGCCTGAAAACACCATGAAAGTCTAGAAGTGGGCTTAAAGCGCAGTATGCCAACACCGGTATTGTCTTGAGTGACACCTATGACAAGTCAGGTGGTTACTCAGTTACAGGGGAGGAAATCAGATACAAAGACACAACAAAACAACAGCGACACAGTCATTGTGTTTGTGTCTGAATGTGTATCTTTACTCAAACAACTTATTTTACCACTTCTCTGCCCGTCCTCATCTCTGGGCCATATTCTTTGGTAAGCACTTCCTCGTGTGTGTGTCCTTGCAACCTCTATAACCGTCCCTCCAGTGCCCTCCCGATAAGTCAAGCATGAAATGTAGGCAGGACAACAGAGGCCAGACTACAGCAAAGACAAATGGCACAGTATCCATTAACTTGTCAGCATAGGAGACAGATGAACTCTCCTTCAGTTATTAATGGGATTAAGGAACATCTACACTGACGATGAATAGCCCAATCAAGTTCGGCAAATATGAGGAAAATAAAGACAGCAGCCAGTGTCACCAGAACGGCAACAGAAGGCTTTGTGGGAAGATCGATTCCTGTGTTGCATTTCCTTATGTGTAGGTTGTCGTCCAATGCTTTGGTTCCTTCGGTTATCTTGGCTGGTGATCTGACAGAGGTGTGACCTCTCTCGACTGATTGAGGACTGTGCCATTTAAAACCAGAGTGAAGGGTATTATAGAGGTAGGCTGAGAGTCATCGCTGTTAAAAGTCACCTGTACATCAAGCGTGACCTTCGGTGGCCAGTGAACGAAATGAGCTTTCAAATAGATCACCATCATCTGCATACATTTAACATCCTTCGTTAATATCTATTTCATGCAGGATATGGATTTTTTTCAGCTGATACCACAAACTGATAATTATCTTCCTTTCATGGCCATCACCCATAAGGTAACTTTTTTTTTTAACACAATTTTTTATTTTTAAAAGGAACATTATGTAACTTTTTTCTGCACTATGTAACTTCAGTGCCATTTTCTACACAATGTTGCTTAAAAAGAAGTTCCTAACCTGTAGTTTATGTGAACCAGAGGCGAGGAAGGCTGAGATGTAGTGAGCAAAGATGGATAATTTAACATCCCATAGCTTAAGTAGGATTTGTTGTGTTAAAACTCATACATTTTTTTCCATCTCTCTCGCGGAATATGTACTTCAAATTTAAATCCTGTTGTCTTGTTCTGAAACTGTAAAAAAATGTCCACCCTGGCGACGACGTGCTCGACTCTCTTGATTGTCTTCAAGGGTAGGAATGCAAATTATGAAGCCCTTTTGTTTAGTATTACATCTTCTGACAGTCCAAAATATCTATATATAAAAAAAGAAAATATTCACTTTACAACCAGATTCAAAGAAAAGCAGCAAAACACCACATTTAATAAGTAAGTTTTTTTGGAATTTCTGCTTAAAAGAAAATGAGAAAAAGCTTTTTATCAATTATACTTGTTTCCTTTTCTGTTGTTTGACTTATCAATTAATCACTGCAGCTCTGTATACTACATTACTGTGTGCTGCAGTAATTTGTTTAAAAATCTGGGGTCATATTTCTACAGTGTTCAATACATTAAATAACTCACGACTGTAATAGCCCACAGTGCATATACTGTAGCAAAATAATGTGCCCATGGAAAACATAAGTGAATTAGTCTGCGCTGTGTCTTAGGCTACACGCCCCATGATATGCCAGGCAGTATTAAGTTACATCCGGACAACAATCCCATCCCTATCAATTCCAGCCATGTCGATTGTTTATCCAAATGTACCAGATGCTGCTTGCAGGAAAGTATTTCCCTCAAGTTTTAAAACAACAAATCAACAGTCCGTGGGCATGATTAGCAGCTCACGGAGCCAACCTAAATCCACAATCACTCTAAAAATGACAAGCTTCTTAATCTGTGTTGAGTGAGTGGAATCTCTGAGCGAAATGAACAGTGACCAACAATATTAACACTAATCATGATTCACCAATAGCAGACTATCCCATCGCCTCTCCAGATGGCTGTCCATTTGCCTAAAAGGCTCTAATTGTGCAGCCATTAAAACAAGACTGTGGCTAAAATTAAGATGCATCAAATTCATTAAAACTGACTCTCTAAACAAGCACAAAAGCATCTTACATTTCAATACAGAGGGCCCACTGCTGCAGTCATGCGCTTTGTCCAGGCGGACAGGCAGAATCACCAAACAATGTGTGCGAGTCAGCACCAGTAACCAACCAGAGGAAGTGATGTATTGCACACTGACTTGGAACAATGCAGTCTGTTTTACCTGAAGGCGAATGTTTCTACCCCATCAATTTGTTTCAGTGGACAGAGGCGCCCTGTGACATCCTCAATAGAGTGTTTGTTAGCAGCTGTCTCTGAAGACACCTGCTACCTTTGAGCAACCACAAAAAAGTAAATACACTGTTGCTTTGGTACAATTACAACACGACTTCTAATCTTCACAATGCATTCTTTGTTGCTCTCCTCTTTACAGCAGGGAGTTTGAATGCTGATGGACCTTTTCAGACCGACTCTGGGAGGTCTGAGAGGGGGGAAAAAAGCAGTTGCATTGCTAAAACAGCTACCAGGGTGACCATTGTGGCTCCAAGGATGCTCACACATAGATCAGATATTATCAACACCCTCCATCCGCCTCCATCTGCTCCTAAAACCAGCTCCTCGCTGTGGATGAGGTTACAGCTGTACTCCTGTTTGGAAACAGATGGACAGAAAGTCCCTTTACAATACCACAAATTTAACTGGGATATGATTAATTGAGGGACAGGTTCAGGGTTTATTTTTAACTCGCTGAGCCTTGAAACAAGTCAGCTCCCTGCTTCTCCTCTGCATTCATTATGCCAGCCTACCAGGGAGTATTACTTCTTGGAACGGCAGACTCTGAGTTGACACCGCGAGGCTTAGGTAGCCTTAGGAGCTCTGCTTAAGGCACTCTCCTGGTGTAGAGGCAGAGGTCTGTCTGACATGTGTGACTCCTGAGGCAAGTGTGTTGCTAAATGAATAGAGACAGGGAGGGTGGCATGACCCACTTCTATAGGCTACACTGCTTTCTTTACACAAACCCCACAGGTACTGCTCTGCACTGAGAATATACATATTACAATCACCAGAATACCGGAAGGGCAAAGAAGGAGGAGGAGGAGGGGGTGTGAAATCATTTAAATGCGGATCCAGTGGGCCAGGTGAGTCTGTAAGCTTTTAACAATCTCTTTTTTACACGTGACAGTTTTTTTAAGACTAAATTGCACCTGTGGTGCACAATTGACCTTCTCTTGGCGACATTCTGGTCAATAATGGTACCACGATGAAACTAACACAGAGAGCTCTCCAGCTTATCTCCTCTATGTGATAGCATCTGGGACTGTCTGCGTGAAATCTTTCCATTTATCTTTTGTTTTCTTAATTCAGTTTATCAAAGAAGGAAAAGTGACGTCCTTTAGGTCTCAATCGAGTCTGGACGCACGGCTTCTTTGTATCCCGTGGAGGCATCCCACAGGAGCGAAGCAAACAGCTGAATATTATCAGTGTGAGGGCGCGCAAAGGACTGGAGCAGTGCACATTCGTACCTTCATTGTGCGCGCATGATGGACGGACTGATTTGGCCCCTTATCACAGAGAAATTACGCACGGGATGAGAAAAATTGAGTCACTCGCCTCATCGACTCAAGTGTCCTGCACACGCATGTAAACCAATTAAGAAACCAGGTCGTGCGCAGATTCGATCGGTAGTTGTCTTGTCACCAAACCGTGCGGACAGGGCTGCTCTTGTTCCCGCAAATAATACAGCCTCTCCATGTACGCACATTACATTTTGCTCTGCTGTCCATGAGGGCTTTCCCTTTTAAACCATCAATTCACTTGGTCGCTTTGATCATGTAAAGGAGCTCCCATCGCTTGACCAGTTTGTGGTACTCCCACGCTAAAGGGCTAGTCTTGTAAAAAAAAAAAAAAAATGACAGTAATGACAGTCAGTCACTTTTCCCACTCACCTTTCACATGCTGCGAGACAGCGACGCTCACACACAGGGCGATGGAAAGGAGTAGCGGTCCCATCCTCTCTCACAATAAACAGCTCTGACTTCCAAGGTTAAGGATGTGGTTAAAAAAAAAAAAAAAAAATCACGGAGCCAAGAGTCAAAAGTTCTCCCTCCTGCGCTCTCGCTGGGGCTGAAGGATTCGCCCTGGCAGCTGTTGGGAGCTGTATGTCCGGACAGGTTAAAGTCCTCCTCCGTGATGAAGTCGGCAGAGAGACGCACTCTCCACCTGGATGCTTCTGTTCGTGAGTGAAGTATGCCTGCCTTGTCCCCCTGCGCTGCTGCCTTCCCCGCTCCTACCGCAGTGGTCCGATGTAGTGGAGAAAGCGACGTGTGCGCTCTGCGCTCCTGGACGACCACAGTCAAGTCTCCCCGAGTGAGGTCGATCAGCACTTCCGGTCTAGACGACCAAAATAAAACGCAGTTATTAACTCATTCAATTTAAGGAAAGATGCATTTGACTTCTTGTGACGCAAACGTGGTTATTATTTCATTTAATTTCATTTATTGTAATGCAAAAAGTGTTAATGTGCTTTCTATTTCGTTTACATTTCCTACTCTCTGCATAAAGCACCATGCTGCGCTCATGAGTCTATTTAACTGGATGTTTTCATTCATATAGATTAGCTGTTATGTGTACTCCATAATTCATATTTCACACTCCACATTCATATTTTTTTTTTTTTCCAATGCTTTTGGTTTTGAAGGTCCAGTCACCGAACTTCCTGGCTAGGCGTGTGCGCATTGACGCAACTTCAAGGACAGTCCCTGTGGCTCACCGGAGGATGTGCGCTTCACGGTCGGTCACAGCAATCCGACCGGGGCGCTGTCTCGCTGGTGGAGACAGCTCTTCCTCCTCCTCGTCCTCCTGGAAAAGCACTTTCCCAAAACGCCTGACGGGTTGGGACTTTAAATTGTGTGTAATCAGCCTCTTCAGCCTTTCCTCAACCTCGTTTTTTGTAACTCCCCCATGGCAAGCTGAAGGAAGTTGGATAGCTGTTTCAAGTAGTCTAACTTCGCATTTTCTCTGGAAAGCCTTGTTGAGTTTTAAAGTGCAGATCTTGCAGAAGACTTAATCAAGTGTGTAAAAAATCAGTTGGGAGATGTTAATACAGTGTGTTGCAGCACAGAAGTTACTGATGGACAACATACAGTCAGCATTGTGTATAGTCTATATCATCTCATTGTAAGATTTAATACTGCATCTAATAACTAAGTATCCATGAGCAACATCAGCACCAATTTTGACAATACACCTGGCCTTTCCCTATTAAAGCCACTTCAGCTACTTAGAGAAATGAAACACTCTCTGATAATCGTACTGAAGGTTGATCCTAACGACCAGCTTGGGATTTCATCCTTCCGTCCACTCAGACACAGCTGACAAGGCGCTGATGAAACTAGGATGTATACTGCTGTGCTGAAGGTATCTCACCGAGTGGTGACATTTCAAAATTAGATTATTTCCGAGAGGGTGGCATCACGCTGATTGCTCATGTGCCATGTGTGATATTTCAGTCTCCGCTGATTGGATTTTGATGAAACTTGGGGTTAAGTGAATCAGACAATTGCACCTTGGCGATTTCAAAATTACGCTGACCAACCGATGCTGAGGACTATGATTAGAGAGCTAAGAAAGAGCTATTTTTTGCTAATAAAATGTTAAGATGTTGGTTAGATAAATATGTTCCTCATACAAGGACATGCAATTTTGGATTTGAAGTCGTCCTCAGGTGACATTTACTGTAGGTCGGTAATTGGTCATTAGGGAGAATGTGAGCATTACAGTGGCGATTCCAGAGAGTGTTGGGGCCCGAGGCAAAAATTCCCAGATGGCCCATCTAACCAGCGTCCATCATTTTGCTGTAAATAATCTGAAACCAACAAAAAATGTACAAAATCCAAACCGTTCCCTTTTTTTTCCAATGTTCTTTTTATGAGAATTTTCAAATATAAATGACATTAAAAACCAGAACAATTAAAAACTGAACTAATAGCTAAACCTATTTTCACATTATTTTAAGACCAGCGATCATCAGCACATAAAGCTTTGGTTTTGAGGCAGCAGCAGTGCACAGAATAGTGCCTTTTTGGACGGTTTATAGTTGTCATTGCAAAATGTGTCAATGCATAATATTATATGAGTGGCAGTTGGGGGCCCCTTTCCCTAAAATTTCACTGGGGACCCCAAAAATGTGTCTATTTTGCCTCTCCTGATGGTGTGCCTCTGAACGGCTGGACATCAGGCTGGGACTGAATACAGCCTCTTAGACCAACAGATGCCACTTTGAACACTGGGGTTACACTACAGAGGTGATTTACAGTGGGTGCAATGAGGACTAAAACTGGAACAGAAAGAGAGTGGGGCATCAGCAGTGGGCAAAAACGGCATGTAGAGCTGGAATATTTTCACATCTTACCTGGTGAATTCAGGACTTTTTAGATTTTGTTTTGTGTCTGTCAAGTTTTACATTTTTTGCAATGATGTAAATGAGGAAATTTCGGTAATTAAATTTAATGATTGTTCAGTAAAAGCAATAAACCTGAACTGAGAAGGTGTGTGGTCGTATTGTTATTTCAGTGCGGAACATTGGTGTGAAAATATTTCCTTTTCTTGACATTTTGTGAGTTTATTTTGTTTACTTATTGGACTAAGTAGGAAACATGCCACTTTTACATCTACCAGCTGAACTACGGGAGATATCAGGCTATCGCCTCTTGCAGTACATAGTGGTATTATGAGATGGGACAGGCTGGGCTAGCTGGTTAGCATGCTAACTTCAGTAAAGTGCAACACAGTACAGAGATGTCTTTGACATAATGTGAACACTGTTGTGTCTTCACACTCTGTGGGTAATGTTAATTTATTTGACTGTTATAAAGTAAAATTTGGGCAATTTCTTACAAATTGCTCCTTCAAGGGACATGATGCATCCAGTTTGATACTTGTGAACTCAGTTTCTATCTCCACATGTTTTGGCGAGACTGCTTCACCACCGAGGAAAGAGCAGGGCAGGGCTCAGACTTTAGGATGATGTCATCATCCAACATTCCATAGCTATCAGTCTGACCTTGAGGTGTTTTCGAGCTCCTCATCATGAATCATGAAAGATATCAAGTGTCTTATGGTATAATGTAGATAGAGACCTGCACTTGGTCAAGACCTATAAATCATCCACAGTGCCCTCAGTAAAGTCTGCTATCATCTTAATGAGACGCCGCCCTCTATTCCTACCTCCACAGCACCTCCCATCCAGACTCTGTCTCCATGGCAGATCCTGGAAAATGTGGTCTTTTTTTAAATGTGCAGAATTAAGGAGGATTTTAATGAGATGAAAACGACAACTGCTTAAAAGCCAAGCTTAGAACTCATAAAACCACTGAGCAAATATCTTATGGTAATCCTATAAAGACATTGATAAAGGGTCTTATTTTACTGGTATTACCTTTTGTCTAGAGATGGATTAAAAATTCAAAAACAGATGATCAGATAAACATAATACCTGTTTTTTTCATCTGATTAGCTCGTGCACATTTACAATAATAAACTCCTCATTAGGCTTAAGGTTCATCTGTGCCTGAGAGAGAAAGAGAAAGAGAAATAAAACAACAGAGAGATGATCAGAGAGGATTGGTCACCAGCACCGAGGCTTGCTGGTAAATCTGTACACAAGCACAGACCCTTTGACCTCCTCCCAGTCTCTGCTGTCAGCCTCCGCACTAAACACAGCTCCTACAACTGTATTCTGTTAATTCTCCACAGTGGTGTGTCTAAACCTCGCCACAGCCAGTCCAGTCTTTGAACTCAACTCTTCTCGTCTCCTTTGCCCTTGTTTTTCCCTTGGCATGTTGAGAGACTGCAGCTCAGACCAGCGGATCCTCTTCAGCTCACATCCATCCTCATTTAGGCCACAGGGACCCATTTAGGATGAGCAACGGGCTGGAAAACACAGTGACCTTCTCATATTTGACTCATTTACTGCTGTTTTTATTTCAGCCACTAAAAGCGGGCACCGTGTTTTTATTTCTAGCAAAAGTTACAGAGTTGGAGAGGAGTGGCCGCTATTTCTCCGGTGGTAATAATCCACACCTTGAAGGGCACAGGGAATTTATCCTTTCATCCAAATGGGCAGTGGGCTAAAGCACCTTAAGGATGCAGACATAATCTCAAATTGAAACTTCATGGGTGAAGAATCTATGAATTCAGACTGAGAATGTACTATTGGCATGAGGGCTTTATTATCCACCGTGCCCTCAGCATTTTCATAACCACAATTTTAATGAGGTTAACCTCTTTAAAACAGTGGATGAGGGGATAACCACTTTTTCTCCCTTGCCTGTCTGCTTCTATCAGTATGCTCCCACTCTTTCCCCATTCCCTCTGTCTCTCACAGGGGGGGAAGAGGTTTTTCATATCCACTCGCTCCCTCTCTCATCTCCCATGTCTGCGGGTTCTCGCGCTCTCCTTCCCAATCAGACTGCTCGAGTCGTGTTCAAGGCCTCCTTCTTTTCTCTGTGCACCCGCAACAAAGACAGTCTAACAAAGGCCTAAGGCAGAGAAAGAGAGAACGAGAGACAATAAAGGGAAAGCGGCGGTGGTGGTGGCAGTGGTGGTGGTGGTGGTTAGCTGGGTGGTGGTGGTGATGGTGATGGTGTGGGGGGCATGGAGCAGGATGGAAACAGTGAGCTAGTAAAGGAGATGGAGTAAGAACGTGGAAGAGACAGAGACAGCGAGGGGCAGATTGAGACAGTAAGAAAGGCAAGCAACACTAAATTAGATGCTCTTGGAGAAGAGACAGTGAATTAATTCCAAAGAGAATATTGCATTGTGTCGTCTTTTCCCTTCCTCACTCAGCGTTGGGACACACAGCTGAGTTATGTGTTCCCCGAGCAGCCTCCTCTATTTCTCTCTTCTCTCTTCTGTTAGTCCCAGGCCGTTACCACTGGCATCAGCTCGTGTCTTCCCGCTCTTTGTCATTCTGATTATTATTGTGCTTTTTTCTGCGACAAACACAGAGTGCTGATGTTACAAATGCACCGAAAATGAGATTTTGATTGAGGCTATGATTGCGATGTTAAAAATAAAGCTACTTTGAGCATTTGTGCATTTTGTCATTGAAATCAGACAATTGTACAACTGCTATAATAGCACTCTAATCATCTCTAAATAATAAAAAAAAAGAAAAGAGTTGTCAAGATATTGCAGGCACATCCAAAGTATGTCTCATTTTTGTACTTTTGCATTGTCAGCCACTGATTTTCTTTTTAGTTTTCTCAACTAAATGAACCATGGTACAACATCTCACAAGGAACAGTTTCCATAACTCGCCGCCACTGTGTGACCATAATAACGATGATCTGCCACTGTGCACCCCATCCCATCTGTTTCCACTGCAAATTCGTCCAAGGCAGCAATCTGGTGGTTGCTGGCCTGAGCCCCCACATCCAGAAACCTGCATTTCTTATTTAAACTACAGTTGGAGAATTATAATATTTGGCGGTTGGGTTTGCTGAGTAGTCAGCTATGCTCTGCTGACGTTCCACTCTACAGCGTTTTTGTCAGCTTGGGCTGAATGCATAATAGAGTGATATATATCAGGTTCAATTGGATGAATGACACAAGCTTTCACACTATTCTAAACTTACCCTTCTTATAGCTTATTGCCAGTGTTTCATTAGCCAGGAATTTAGCCTTTGAGTCTTGTTCAAACATCTCTATTGTGCTCTAACATCTGAAAAAACTGACTTAATGAGTAGTGAGCAAGTAGACCTATATATACATCCACATCAATGGCATACTTTCCCACTTCTGAAGTCTTAGAATCAGGCATCACTGTAATAGCTGAAAATAACATAATCACCAAAAAACAAATGTTCATTCTTCAAATATTCACAGTCTCACCCAGCAAGCCTCCTTGTAACTTAGCACCACGGATTCTTCAAATCAAGAAGACTTAGCAGGGTGTTATTTTAACAGACTCACATTTCTTGCTGGCCTTGTAATTGTACATTCAGCTTTGTTTATTTTGATTTCCAGGAGTTTGTTTAAAAGTATCCCCCCCTTCAGTCTTCAGACACATTCAGACTCTTGTCACATTGTATGACCGCTGAGATCAAGGATAGACCTTTAACTGCAAGCTAACAGTTATTTCTCTTCAGACTGAGCCTCCCCGGCTGAAGCTCGAGACTAAAGATCAATTTATAGAAATGGCTCTCAACCATTTACTGAGGACTTCCAAGCCTGTATGCCAGACACACACAACTGTTACACTTTGATACAAACGTACAATACAGGCCAGAGTGAAAACACAAATGCACTGTTATGCTAAAGAGTGGCTCTTAAAGTCTTTGAGTTTCTGCAACTCATTTTCCACAGCACAATGCCACATATCAACAAAAGGCAAATGGCCTGGAAGGACTATATTTCTTGTGCACAGATCAATACACTGTTCTCCTGCATGAGACAGAAGGATTTATAATGTAGCAAAGTGAGTTATGAGGAAGTCCTCCCATCCTCCTCCTCCGCCATCCTGATCATCAAAGACTCAACACATGACCTCCACCCACCACCCCGCCCGAAAATCCCCCTTACATCCTTCCCTCCTGTCACCTAACTGAGGCTGTTTATTATTAGAACCAGACTCAGCAAAACGCCCACTTAAAGCTATTATACAGTATAAGCTAAAAGGAGTCTTTACTGATTAAAAGTGTAACCTTGTTTTGTAGGGATCCTGAGTGAATTGAGTTAATTGCAGCTTGTTTGGTTTGATTTGATCAGCATTTAATCAATCAACTGTTCCATTGCTGGCAGCTTGATCAAATCAACAGCCACGGTATACTGAGGTGTTTGGCACCGCTCTATAAATGGAGGCAATGGGAGCTACGGTGAGTGCTGCCCTTTTAATATAATGTGTTTATTAAATACAAATCCGTTATTAGTGTTTTTGAAAACAGAAAGACATAGATATTCCTGATATATATCCTTTTTGACAAGAGTGATTAAAAGCACTATTTCATCAGTGTCAGCAGTGATGTTTAATCTTGTTTGAAGTTTGCTTTTCAGCAATAAGCAGTCGCTGCTGGCCCTTGTTTGCCCTCCGCAGTAACCTCAGTCTAGACAAACCTCTTAAAATCTATTGCGCCAAAATCAAAAATATCTGGAGAAAACTTGACTAACAAATAGCTTTTAACTTTGATTTTTCTACTGTAAGAGATCTTAGAGGTTTGCTGTCCAAGTCCATGTCAGAAGGACACAGACGCATGGCTGACCGGCTCTTTTTAAAGTGAGAGCACATTTATAACGTAAGCAATAGAATCAATCAGTGGGATCACTGGTCTGTGCTACGATTGCCTGCAAATAAATTGTATCAGTGGTAATATGTGAGGGATAATGGTAAGGGGTATCAGGTAAGGAGACATCATGCCTCAGTGAACTGCTTATAAAACCATTTACTGTGGCTACTCACGGCGTCTGTTCCAATGGAACCATAGAAAGTATTTACTGACAGCCAGAGGGGCTCACATATTATTAAGCTGCACATAAAAGGCATTTGGGAATTGCATAAATGTGTATTTGTGTGTTTATTGTTGTGTGAGCATGCATGTGGGTTATTTGTTTGTGATTATTTGTGTCTGTGTAGTATTTAAAGTGTCATAAAAAGGCCACATAGACAACAAAACATTATGTTTTATGACAGTATGCCTGGAGTCTTAAAATGATTAACTGCTGCAAAGGGCTGCTAAAGTATCTGTTTTGCCAACATGTTTATCCATCTGTGTGAAGTGCATTTACATACATGCAATCTCAGGATCTCATATTGAGTCAAATTTAAGTGTTAATAAAGGGAAGTATAACCTGACGGACCAGCAGTGTGTAAAATAATTAAAGGAAAAGATAAGCATTTCGAGTACTACGGTTATTTGTTTTCTTGCTGAAGGCTTTCGGACAAGGATGATACCAGACTTATGTGTGTGCTAAACATGATATAAAACACAGGAAAAAGGGAAACAGCATTATATTGGGGGTTATGTGCCGGACTGCTCCTTTACCTGGACTGTTTACTTCCTTGAGTCCTTGCTGATTGTCTGGCAACTGGTCCAGGCCAAGATAAAAATACACCTTACCTAATGTAATATGCCAAATTATCATTTTTACATTGTTCACTGTTTGTGTAGATTAAATAACTATAATATATTGTGTAAATTAGCTCAGTTTGAGCTGCTTGTTCATAGCTGTTTGTATTTATGCTAAGCTAAGCTAGCTGGCTTTCTGGTGGTATTATTGCACTATGTAATTGCATCTTCATATTTATTTATTTATTTATTTATTTATCTTTGCATAATTGCACTAAACTCCCACACCAATGTTTCCTGATTGTATTGTTTGATGTACTGTTGTTGTTATGTGTGGTGTCCTTGAGTGCTTTGACAGGCGCTTTTAAATAAAATGCATTATTATTATTATTATTACTACTTGTGTTAAGCACTAAGACATGATTGGTATTAATCTTCTCATCTAATTTGCCCTTAATAAAGTAAATAGCTTTGATATTCTTTTTAACAATAAATAAATAGACACTAACGAATTTTACCATTTATAGTCTCTTACGTTGTTCTGCACAGATGGTTTCAGACATTTACCCAAAAAATCTAATCTGATTTTATTGAAGCGAGTTAGTGAAGTTTTCTAAGGGATTTGAAAGCTAACAACCTTGAAAACACACGGTAATGAGCCCATCACGAAAATTAAACCAGTGAATTAAAGTGACAACAACAATGTCCTAGACGTGCACATGCAGAAGATAAATATACCTCTCAGCAGGTGTTAGTGCAGAAAAAGTAAATATATACAAAACAACATGCACACACGCACACATCATTTCATTTAAAGTTTTGACTTACAGTATGAGTAAATGTTGCTTTGCCTCTCTGCACTCACAAAGCTGTTTCTCCCTCCCAAAAGCCCAGGCACGATGAGGATGATGTGTCTTCAGCCAAAGCACGTGCAATCCCTCTGTGGGTGGAGAGGGAGATGAAAGAGAGAAACAAGAGGTGACACTCAGCATCAAGCTTCCATTTATAGAGAGTAAACAACAGCATTGCAGTGTTGATTTATGTTTTGAAAACTTTTTTTTTTCTTCTGAGCTGAATTATTAAATTATAATTTGAGAAAGTTGCTGAGAAACTGTAATGACAGCAAATGTCAAAGAGTGCTCTTTGATTTTTATTGTATTGAGGAGGAGGATGCTCAGCTTAAAATAGCAACCTAACAGCTAATGGACAGTGGAGACTGTGCAGAGAGTGTTTAAATAGCTTGATAATTTACAAAGAACGCTGTGATAACAAGTGCCTTGAAAACTATAACAGACAGCGAAAAAAAGACAAAGGGGCTGAGAACAATTCAAGGTTGTTTTTCTCTTCTTATGTGCATTCCAAACTAAGGACCTCATTTATAATGGAAACAAGCATATGGGTATGTTCAACAATCCAATGCCTTCAGTAGTATGCTGGTGAGACATTCATTTAACTGGTATTGATAGAAGTGAGTGCACAGGAGACCAGCATCCTTGAAAAGCTGTCTTTTCATGGTAAGTAATCATCCAGGACAGAATAGATGTTTATTTGGTATATATATATATATATATATATATATATATATATATATATATATATATACATATAAATATATATATATAACACTTGTGGTTGAAAGATGCAATGCCCTGACATTATGCACTCTGTAGGTTTATTTGTAGAGACAGTGTGAAGGTACATGTAAGGAATTAATCCCTGCATCAACATTGAGTGCCTTGGCAAAAACTATTAAATGATCAATAAGTTAAGCGGAGCTAGGATTGCCACAGACATGACAGTACCATCGGTCCCTGGGTTACGATCAATAAATCGACCCTGCCTGCGGATACTGTCCTCCTTTCCTCTATGGATTCTTCCAGCATCACATGGTCTGAGGCTGAACACTGCAAGATGATAGCTGTCAAGGAATGTTTGTGTCCATTCTCACCCAGCCTGGCATACAAAAGTAATGTTTATGCACCCCACTGGAATATGTAAATAATTCAGAGGTTATGCAAGGGATTGTCTTGGCTGCGTCTGTGTCAGGCAGTGAGAAACTCTCTGCTAGGCAAAGGAGGATTTTCAATTTTCTCCCCGCTCCTTTACAAAGCAGTACACTTGACATTTTTCCATTCCAATTCAAGAGCCATCTTTGAGCAGAGTAAGCCCTTCCAAAATTTGTTTCTTTTTCCTTTAGAGATCTGGAAAACAGCTGTGGGAACCAAGGACGCTGCGACATAATTAGCACACTGCTGGTAAAAGTGAAGCTGGCGATTTATAATCCACTTTTTTTCTCCTCATCAATAAGGATAATTTAGCCTTTCAAAAGACTATTGAAAATGCCATGATACTATAGAAGAACCATTATTTCCAAAGAACTTGGATGCAGTTGAGTTAAGCACAGCCCAGCACTGCAGTAAAATGTTACAAAAATAAAGACTAAATTTCTTTACTAATATATAGTTTAAGGTTAAATGTACCAGAAAACAACAGCCTAACCTGAACCCAAACCAGTGTATTATATCTGGCGCAGCTGTTTTAAATTTGTAATTTTACATTCTCATCATTGATACAAACTGTTAATTGCCCCATAGTGTTCAATATCAGCAAACATGTAGCATGTAAAGTAAAGGGTTACTCCATCAATTTTACACATTAAAGTGTGTTTACACATCTTGGGGAGTACTACTGCATATGTAAAAAAGTAGTATAAAGCCTTTTGTGGCTCCAGAGGAAGCTGCATGTTATCAGATTAATTATCTCCAGTGATGTCACTCATTGTCTGAGCTGCATTATGGGTAATGTAAGCACCAGGTTGAGAAAAAGAAGCAAAGTAAAAAAGGCGGTATCTGGTTGTGCTGTATCCATTTTGATCATTGTTTTTAAACTAATGGGTCCAACAACGTTGTAGGACTGCAGTGCTAGACTGCTTTTTAAAACCTGGCTCCGACACAGCCAATGGGGCGGCTGTAGCACCAAGCTAAGGAGGTAGAGCATCAAGTAAAGCTTTATACTGCTTTTTTCATATATTTAGTAATACTGTAGTCAAGACCTGTACACACACTTCAATGTGTAAAATTGGTGTAGCTACCCTTAAAGTTTGGTGACATGCGTAAATTAGAAAAAAGTTATAAAAAATAAAGGTCTTTATATCTGTGACTAAGTTAAGACTTCACTTCAAGAGAACCTGTACTCCTACCTAACCTGTAGCTACTGGTTTTAAAACAAGGGCTTTGAATTATCATCTGCATCCAGGCTCTAAATGATCATTTGGCAAGGACACCCACAATAACTACTTTGAATCAAAGCAGGCCCTTAAGAGTAGTAGAGCCTGAATGGGTAAAAGGTCTCAATCGAAAACAGGTATCTCAGGGGGCGTGTAAGAGACAGACAGACACATGCAGAGTTGATTAAACACGAGGGTTATAGTTATCCCCCACATAGTTGATATTTACAACCATCTACACATTTCAGTTGTGAGAAGAAGTGTGAAAACAGACACACATTCCATCACAAACACGCACACAGACACACAGAAACCCTTTAAAGAAGGTTACATTTTATGCATTATTTTCAGGTGCCTTCTCTTCTTTCCATTTTTTGTTTTTCACTTTGGATTATGGCTAATTTCATTGTTCATTGTTTCACACCATTAAAACAATGCACCGTCCAACTGAATTTTTCTTACGTCAATGGTGACTATCCTGAATGCAAAGTTCAGGTCTGAGGCAAAGACTGTCCAAGTCTGAACAAGGTTACATTTTTAAAAAGGCCTCAGATTCCTTGTTGGCAGCCCCCTACTGAGAAATCATTGACATCCAAATTTAAGTTTTAAAAAGGAGCTAGAATTCAGACAGTACTCTCAGCTCTTTCACTGAATCTGAGACTTCCTTTTTGGAGCACAACTCCAGACATAATCCCAAGGATGCAATCAACACAATGATGTTGACTTCATTCCACTCAGCATCAAAAACATGAGCACCATAATCAGTTCAGTTCTACTCCTGCCAAATTGCAATATTTTTACAGTATAATCAGGACAAACCCAGAGAAGCCTACAAAGTATTTTGGCTCAGGATTGACATTCCCCAGAGTGGTCCATGTGTTCCAAACAATACAATGGAGAGTCCTTAAAGGTCAGGGGGGCTCACATGTCTTTGTTTTGTTCTCATATTGGTCTCAACATAAATCTAAATAAACACTGTACTCTATGTTCTGCTTAATGATGTCAGAAAATGAAAAACAAATCCAAAAACATGCATTTCATTACACTTGTGTCCTTGCTGGCTTTTTTTATTTTGTATTTATGGGGGGGTGGGGGTGGGGGGGAGAGACACCAACTGGACAATAATAACATTACAAAGACTACTGAGTGACCAACACAACAACCACAGACCTGACTGTAACAACATATTAGGACACCACATGTTTGGCCCTCTCTGTTGTTTTCTCATGAAAAGTTGGCAGTGCTCATCACCACAAGACTTCAGGGAGTTACTCACTTTTTGTGTTTGCTTTTTTTCTTGCTTTTTCTTTCTTTCTTTGTTTCCTGAGGAACTGAAGATGTTTTCCATTCGACTGTGAGTCTACTTGTTTCAAGGTTGCTACAAGGGTTTTGTTTTTGGTGTCAGACATGGTGCTTGCATGTGGGTGTGTGAGTGTGTGTGTTTAACTGCATGATGATACACTTTAAGATAGTGAGAGAAGATCAACACAATTGCTGGAATGAATGTAGGCATTGTGCTTTGCTTCAAACCACGGATATGTTAAAACTTATTTTTTCTTCACATTTTCACTTTTTATATATGTTTCGATCTTCTATTTTATGTTGTGACAGCAATCAAGATTTAGTTTAGATTTAGACACAGGGTTAGGAAAAATATGTTTGCGGTTTACCCAGTTTTGTTGCCACAAAGATGGATGTAAAATGTCCCGATATCTCAGTATAAACTCCTGTTTTGCCAGAGTGATGGATGCTAATTGTCTTGACAGTCGAAAGAATTACCCTCATTTGGTAGCCGCCTCACCTTGGTGTCACATCACCACAATCCCCTCCTTCTCCTAATGAATTAGTCAGGTCACATTCATGTAATTTGAACTTAATATTACATGTATTGTGTTGATGATACATATGAAACATACAAGTTTAGCATATCCATCATTTGCATAAACTTATAATGCCAACTTTTATCCTGGCGACTGGGCAAGACACATAGTCCTAGCATTGCAACATACGACCATTGCTGCAGCTCTGTATTCCCCTCTGTCTGTTTTAGTGCCTGTCTCTTCAAGCCCCTCCTCCGGAATACCCAGTCTCCTCTGATTGGTCAGCTCAAGCACGTCTGAGCCAGCACTGCTAACAACAACAGAGTAGCTGTGCTAAATCAATTCTTACATGCCAAACTAGTTGCCAGGCATAAATTATGCAAATGTATGACATGGTGACTTGAAGGTGAGACTACTGATGAGGCATTTCAGGAGCAGTGTTTTCTGTGGGACAGAGGAGCTTCTGTTGCTTCTGTCCATGTATGTAAATATATACTCTATGTGTATGTATGCAAATATGTATGCACATCACCATACTAACTTATTTTAATTTTCATTTGTATTCTCTGTTACTTAATTATCAGTTTTACTATTAGTAGTAATTGAAAATTAAGCATTTTTTTCTTCTATATTTCTTCACTTCACATGTATGAACATCATACTGTATGTAACTAACTAGAAAAGGTACACGTGAGTTTATATAACTGCAATCAAACCTTGAGAACAAAACTATTAATGGGATGAAATACACTTCTCTGAGCACATCAGAGACCCAGAGATGAGTCTACAGCAGTCCAAATCCCCAAAGCTTTTTTAGAGAAAATGAATTCCCTGTTGACACACAACATCTCACTGTCAACACAAGGGATGAGTAACCGTTATGTTTACCTGTCGCCTCTGCACCTCCCCTCTGAAGCCCAAGTGTCTGAAATCTGAAATAAAGCACATCTTTCAAGACCAGCCAATAAGTCTGATACTTGTTTATGGAATCCGAGATTCTTTCTTTCCCCCGCGTAGATTTATCTTTGACTGATCTTCTGTCTCCCATGCATCCCGCACAAACACAGTACGCACATATGAACATGTCTCATACTGAAGACAATCAATCCCCCTGTCTCATTTCCTGTCAGTGCTTCTTTCACAGCTTCTCTTTTAACAGTTTTTTTCTTCTTCTTTCTTCTTCTTTTCTTTCCCAAAGCACTTACACCCAAGAGAGATTTCTTTGCATCTGTCGAAGGTCAGACTGAACATATGCACTTGAGTTGTGTCAGAAATCTTCCGTGTCCCAGACCACAGGGTCACATTGGAATTCTGTATAATCTATGAAACCAAGTAGGGCGAAAGATAAAGTTCATCTGAGGTGAGAATGAAAAGATGCCTTGAAAGAGCGTGTCTGCAGTTCACTTGCTTGCTTTTGTTTGACGGATGTTTTCCCTACGGCATTGAAGGGAAAGTATGAATAATAAATGGGTCTTGCTGCAGTTCAGGTTATTCCCACCTGGAGTTTCATGTGATTATCAAAAACTCAAAAAAAAACCTCAAAAATGAGAATCACATCACAAGAACTATATGGTTGTACTCATCCTATTTTGGTTTAGAATACTTTTTAAAATCATTGTGTTGATGATGATTGTTATTATATTGTGTTACTTATAACTCATTGTCAACCTGTTACATAACAAACAATATCTGAGACATTTCCTATGAGTATCATTGAGTGTAAATAATGCTATTTGTATTATGTTTTATTGTCTCCGGAGGTATTTGCAGGGTGTCATTGTCAGAAATGTGCACTTCACAGGTGCATTTTCAAGTGATTTGTTATATAAGGTTAAAAAAAACAAAAAACATTTTTATTGCATGCAATGGCAGTATACCAACATATTACAGTTTGCTACTCCTGCTGGTAAACATCATAGAAGTGTGCATGCATGCAGGAGAGATTTTAGAGTCTGTTTACAGGTCTTGGGGAGTAAAACTGCATATGTGTAAAAGTTCTGTAAATCTTGTAGTGTTTCCAGAGAAAGCTGCATGACATCTGATAAAGAATGTTGGCTGTGGCTGAAGACTCCTGGGATACGCTGCCCACTGAAATATGCACAGTAGTGCTTCTCCAGTTTCCTCCACCCCTGACTTCCCACTTGGCCCAAATACTTTGCATTGTGATGATGTTGGAGATTTTTAAATAAAATATAGAACTTCTATCAATCAATTTGATTTTGCAATTCAAAGGTATTCTATCACAGTTTCACAGACGTCTCTTTTATGATGGTGGTCTATGGGGAAAATGCTTTGTGGGCCACAGGGGGGATTTTTTCGCTTCAGTAGTGGCCACTGGGCAAAAACGCTGAATGGCAGCGTTGTGTCCAGCTTATTATAATGGGTAATGTAGACTCTAGGTTTTGACAAGAAAAGTGAATGTGTAAGATGAAAAATATGATTTATTTGGTTTTGCTGCATTGGAATGTAATATTTCATATAGTGATGTGAATTAAATGCTAAATTGTTTTTTTAGGCTTCCTTGAATGATGCCTTCTAATTTCATTATATTACTCTGGCTGGCATTTCCCTTTTGCCCAAGTCTAAAATAATTGGACACTTTAAAACTCTTTGCTCTGTGTGATGATGTGTGCTTGCAACGTTTTTACGCCAACCTATTGTTTTTATTACTTAGGTAGTTTGTCTATCCTCAGCCCAGAAAAAAGTTACTCTATAGGAAATAGCCAAAGCCAGACAAAGACACTGACTCACATTTGTTAGGAGACAAGAGAACCTTAATCCTGTATATGCTCTATGTGAGCTGCTTTCATTGGATTGAATGAGTACCTACGTTTGAGTACCTAAGTCATTGTATAATACATTCATGTACCTACTTCAATCTAAACCCACCATCCGATCTGGCAGCACAGGCTGCACCCTGCTTCAAGAAGGCTTGTCAGGGGAATGAAGTGGCACTTGTGACTGAGTGCCACTTCAAACCCTGGGAACTGGCGTTTTCCTGCCCACTTCATCTTCAGTTAGGGTGGCTCACTTCCAGAGGGTCTGCATGCATAATGTCACATCACCACTGAGCATGTTGGAATATCCAGACCCAATTTTTTTTGTCTCTAGTCACATTAGCATAGGGGCCTCTTGGCCTGGCTGTTTCACCTAAGAACAAACTGTAAGACCAGACCCTCGAATCGCTACAAAAAATATGAACAAGTAGATGATTCAGGGGCTGGAACCAGACTAGTTTAGCACCTCTTATGCTTATCAATATTTAGTTCTTTCAAAGTTAATGCACTGTAGGAAAAAGTTTTTTTTAATTGCATTTTTATCTCACCAGGTGCCTGTCATGCCTTTTGGGGCTTTGTGGCTTCAGCAGAACATGCATTAGAGGGACTTTCTTGGCCTAAATTATGGCTCTCAGACTGCACTTAGTCGTATGATGTGAGCTTGTTCGCAGAGTTAAGACACCCTGAGAGGAAGTGCTGCCTTAGAGGCTTAACTCAGGGCATGTAACTGCCTTGAGTAGAAGACTCCAGATTAACAGACACTAGCTCTGAGAGGTGAACTTTTTTATAGATGTTTCGACGCCAAAGTAACCCTAACCCTAACCCTAGCTTTACAATTTGTGTCAAACCAAACATACAACGACGTTAAAACTTGTCATTTGACAGCTAAACATGCAATTGTTCTGTCAACATCCATGATAAGTAGCAGGGAGCTGCAAAAGACATTTGGTTGGTTGGATATGTTTTATATCTCATGGTTCGACCTACTGTAGACCAACATTTCTGGAGAACATAAAGAGAGAAGCAGAAAAGACCTGTTTTGTGGATGTTTTTTTTTTTTTAAATTCTGATCTTGTGCACGAATGTGATGAAGATGGTGGTATTATTGAATCTCCAAAAGAAAAAGAAAAAGTACCAATGTTCTTTTTCTCGCATTTTAAATATGCAACCATCTGAGGGGATCCATATGTGTTCATAGATATGCAGTAATCTCAGAAGCCACTGATGGCCCATGATATCCAGGAAGCAGTGGGTGCTCCGGTCATACACATGGCTTTATCGCTACAGACAGAATATATTTTGCATGCTCCACGATACTGTTGCAGTATCCTGCCTTTGCATACATATGTGGGGGTTGTTGACGAAAACATGAGGGAATGCTGCATGTCTCGAGAGGAAATTCGACTCCTGCTCTGCAGAAATGCTAAATGGTTACAAGCAGCACAATTCACTTTGGAAGCTTGGGTAATCCTGATGGTGCTGCAATCAGGTAGCAGGAAGGCTGAACACATACTAACAGGACAGCGACATATGGTTTGGCTCTGTGTTGGGCTTTGGGGGATTATTTGCAATGCTCTGTGCATTTTAGGCTACAGAATCACTTTGCTATTTGAGCTATTGTTATCCTATGGAGAAAGAGATGTCAGACTTCAGCACACTGCTGTGGGTGTTGCAGACCATAATGAATTTTAAGCACATCTTCATATAAACGTCTGAATTGGTCTCATCTCAAAACGACCTATATGAATATTGCCAAAATAACATGACCGACACCGACAACGACATGTGTGCTGGAACTCGTCAAAGTTTGGTTAGGTTAAGACTACTACTATTACTACTACTAATAACTTGGTTAGGGATAAGCATTATAACTGTTTGATTAGGTTTAGGAAAACATTGTGATTTGGGATTAAATTACTGTGTGACAAACATACCTACGTTACCCAAGTAACTTACGTTACTTCAGCCACTATTGGTTGCCAACTAACAACAAATGTAAATCTGTTTACAGGCTCCCCTTTTCACACCTCAGCACTGTTATAAAGACTATAAATTACTGAAACTCAAACCTTTTTTGTTGCTGATCTTTCAATGCATGTCCCAATCACATTAGAGGTTACCCTGAAGTTCACAGTAAACACAGTAAAGCATTTTGTCTACAGAGATATACAGTAATATTAGTTGAATTTTGAGATTTAGACAAGGAGATTGATACCACTCTCTATAGTGAATATGAATGTATTGCCAGCAGCTAGTTAGCTTAGCTTAGCACAACGACTGGAAACCTGGAGCAGCTACCCTGCTTCTGTCCACAGTTTACAAAATCTGGCAACCAGCAACTCTAAAGATTAATTTATCAAGAAAAACAGTGCCTTTCACAAAATGTCGAACCATTCGTTTAAATGTGTGTAAATACCACCCATACCAACATATTGCGATCTTAATTTGCCAAATGATTAGGGCAATCCTAACAGAAACAAAGAACATCTTAAACTGGAATATAACCCATATTTTATTTTTTACTTTTTCTGCATCTACTGTCAGATTGTCTGTGACAATAGTGCATAACATCTTACAGCACTATGCTTATATACCGTACAGTATATCTGTAAACTACATAGTCTTTTGTTCAAATTATCTTAACTGTTTTTCTGCCTCAAGTCTGTGTTGCAAAAGGTCTTAACTTCACTTAAAGTGTTATCTGTGCACCTGCTGTCCCTATGTTACTTACATGCAATTACAGCTTGCAGGGGAAAAAAAACTGAACCTCCACACAGCATGGAGCCCATGGCTGCAAGCCAAGGTCACATGCTAAGGAGACATGCTGTATAATTAATATGTTGTGGTAAATAAAAGTTAAAGAACTTGAACCTTAACTGGACATTATCACACTATACTGTGTCTCAGAGGTGACTTCAGCACAGGCTCTCTGAGTTCACGTGTAAATCTTGCAAACGCTCCGTGTTTTCCATTACTGACCTTGAAATGATGTAACTTGTTGACAGATAAATTGCACCTTGCCATATGGATATTTAAAGCAATTATCTTATTGTCTTCACGGGTTAGATCTTGAAGACACAAACATGGCGTTGTTACTGGACACCTCTTTACTGCACACCTATCTCTGAACGCTGTGTTTTTGTCTTTGTTCTCTTTTCTCACTCCCTGCTCATAGCGTCTCACTCCAGGGACACCATGTGAACAGCACAACAAATTGGTGGTGGGTGTCGGGAGAGCTGTTGTGGGTGATGTGTGCTGTTTCTCTGTATGTGTGTGCGTGTGTTTGTGTGTGTGTGTGTGTGTGTGTGTGTGTGCCTTTGCTGTTTACATCAGAGATATGTAGAGCGAGACAAAGCATGAAGAAACCGTGTGTGTGTGTCACTGTGCTGGCGTCTCTGCGCAATTATGCCTTTCTGTCTGTTAATTACAGTGTGTGTGTATGGGTTACCATGCATGTGTGTGCAGGGGTTACCATAGATGCTATTTGCTTTTCTGTTTCTGTATGTACCTTTGTATAGCTCCTCCGTTAAATGGTTATTCTTAATGTTGACCTTTTTAAAGATATAATATGTAGGAATTATGCATTGAAATATCATAAAACGACTAGACCTTCTTTATATATATTGTTGAGTTGTGTGGTTACATTATCCCAAATGTTTCCAACAATGTTCAAACCCAGAGAAATCCACAAGTTTATGCCCGTCACTACCTCTGGGATAGGGAAGTCAGAGAACTAGACTAAACGTAACATGAATAAAACTTTAAAACATCACCTCGAGTCACTCCACATAGATTTTCATCAGCAGTGGTGGTCGATTAACAGTGTATTCACCACAAGCGAGGCAATCATTTGCATTTATTCGGGTTACTCATGCAGTATTTATCTGCCACTAACAGCCAGATTACTTCACTGTACATTAGCTGTAAACTAACATTAGCTAGCAACAGCACACACCAATTCAGCATTCACCAGAGACTCTGGTTCCCTCTTCTTTTGCCCCCTCTTCTCTCTGTAACGTTACCTTCATGCAGTAAAGTAGATTCCTCCTCCAGCTCCAGTCAGCAGTCAACATTACGCATCACTGCTGCAGTCAGATTAATAAACAGGAGTCAAGATGAATCAATTTTTTAATCCCAAAAGTTCAAAAGTAATCTCTGAGCTTTCCTCCCGTCAGTAAACTGCTCCCAATCAGAGCAGAATCCGATGTGACTCCAGAAGACCTCAGAAGGTACGTACTGTAAAAAAAAAAAATAAATATATTATAGGACACCTTGGACTTCAGATGAAATGATTGCTCTATTTTCAACCAAATCTTTACCAAAAAATTAATCCACTGTTTTCTGTCACTGCAAATTGAAAGAATTGACAAAATAAGACATTTGAAGAGGCTGTGCTCTGGGAAACTATTGTTTATCTTATATGCGACCAATGCTTTGTGTTTATCTTATATCGACCAAAGTATCTGATTAATAATGATCAGTTCAATTTTCCAAAATTGTCACTTTAACTGAACCCACTTGTTTGTTGCGGCTCTAACTTGTCTCATCCATCTTATCTGGTCACTTACCACGAGCAAAAACAGCAGCTGTGTTCAGATGTTTTTAATTATTTGTGGTTAGTCAAGTGGTGACTAAGTGGTTATGGCATCAGGGAGCACAAATACCAATAATGACACCAGACTGTGATGTTTGGTGTACCAGCAGAACCTTTTAAACCAGAGGTCAGTGCAGCAATGCTTTTCCTCCAGATCAGATTTAGTGTGGAGATGCTCTTTAAGAGCCTTGCAAACTCGCCGCCATGAACCTTAAGACCTTAGGAAGGATGGATCTCTACAGTGAGAGGCCCCTGCTGCTGGGTATTTTATCACAGTCCATTTAATGCTTCCTCCGAGACTGCTCTGTATGAGCATTTTAGCTTATATCACCACTACTGCACCTACAGTACTGTAAACCACAGTAACAGTTCTTCCCCATTTTTTCTCCATGATATACAGCATGGAGCTCCAGGCTTAGCAACAATGACTGATCAAAGCTGTGGGAGCATGTCTACACTCCTACTCGCCTAGCACATTGTATGTTTTCCTTTTTTATGTTATCAATGCCCTGTTCCATAAAATGAAAAATAACACTGCCTCTTGCAAACATATCACTGTGTCCCTCAAAAACACCAGTGCACTGTATAATCCAAGCACATCAGGCAAAGACAAAATGCTGAGTCCAAGAAATCAGCTTTCTGCAAACTTCGCTGCCTCCCTTTGCCTTTTCTGCTTACTCCTACACTTTATGTGCATGCAATATTTACCCAAGACATGGGCCTTTACCACACAGACAAGATGCTGGCCTCTGGCATCTGATTTCTCTGTTTCCTGTTGGATCTGTGCTTGATTAATATTTCTCGCCCATTGAAAGACCTTTCCAGAAAGTTGTCTTTGATGATAAATGGGAGCCATGTAAACAGGAGATGTGGGATATGTAAATGACTTTGTCTTTGGTGCGCTGCTTGGTCCCCTGTCAGATATCACATAGGAGGATACTCCATGTCTTGGATACAGAAGAGAGGGAGGTTGATATGAAAGGGGTTCCTGGGGGTTTGTGCTCGTGCAAGCGTATGTTACAGTGGGAATTAGCTTGCCATATGATGCAGGCTATTATATCAAAGGGGACTGGAAAATGAACCCAGTATATGATACTGAGATATGACTGAATCACTGATGTCTTGCATTTGAAACAGTGAGATCTTTTATGGGAGGATAGACTTTAGGATCTCTTTTTATGACTTTGGCATTTACACAGATTGGGTAGCTCTTGAAGCACAGCTGAATGAATGATCAAGATGAGTAAATTTAGTATTCCCTCAGATTGGTCGCAAAGGATGCCAGGAAATATCAAAGGCTGAGAAGCTGCCATGCCGTTGAAATAACATCACATGGAAATAAATAACTATTTTTTTAGTTTGATTGATTACATTACAGAAAAATCACATGCAAACAATAGAAAATTGAACATACACGAGAAGATCTGGATTGCCCTGTCTCCACAAAACCTATGTGTCCCTGTAGCATATTCAGTGGTTCGTTCTCTTATCTTGTCGTTGACATGTAGACATCGTCCATTTGTCCCATTTCTCTCCACATCGTTCCTCTTGAGCGCTTATCCTATGAGTTAACTGTTCCATATCACATATTTCTTACACAATTTTCAGCCATTTATCTTGCCTTGGTGGTTTTGCCTTGCACCACCTCTTCTTAATGGTCTTTTTGCAAGCTGCCAACAAGACTTTCAGCATATATCTGTCTTCTCTTAGCACAGTGTCTCCTGATATATTACCAGAGTATACTACCATACACGATTATGATTGATGATTTTGATTATAGTCATATGACATTTTTTCTGAAACTGTGCAATTTTGGCACAATTTTGGCGCAAATACATAGTAATGGTTGACATTAATTGTCCCATATCATCTCTAACATGGTTATCTATGGACAAGTATTCTCTTATATTAGGTGTTAATAGAGGATCTAATTACATTATTCCAACAGTGTTCTCTCTAAATAACGTGAAAATGTAGATCAATCTAAAGCAGACTGTATATTTTTCTAGTTAATGTGCATTACGATTATATATCAATGATGGCAATGTACATTTCTGAAAAACCACTGATATGTCGAAACCTGACATTATATCACGTTGCGACTTTAACTTTAAATTTTCAATTTTATCTTGTAACAGCACTGTGCTTAAACTGTGCTCTGCTTATGTGCCATAAACACGGCTGAAGGTGTCCCAACTTCTTGTAAAAAATATAATTTTGTTGCCACAAATGCAGTTCATGCATACAAATATGATCCCTCATCAAAAATATCCAGTGGTTTCACACTTACGAATGTCAAAACGCTGTCTCGAACTGCGGTCACTGGCCTGCCATGCCTTGTTGCGTTATTGCGTTGTTGCCTGTAACTCCACCTCCACACATGAAAAGTTAAATCATAAACATGTAATGCGAACGTGATAAGACACGTCTTGTTGAAGTGGTATATAGCCTATACTAGGGCTGTCACTTTTTATTCGAAATTCGAATATTCGTTCGAAGGTGGGGGGGAAAGTTCTTATTCGAATGTAATGACCTGTTCGAAGTCAAAATGTACAGTCTATAAGCGCAACAGACCGTTTGAAGTAGTTCGCCTTGTGATCCAGCAGAGGGCGCTCTAAAAATGGATCGAAAATGGAGGACACTAGCTGTGTGTGCCAGGAACCTCTGTACGCTCTGAACGGGTGTTCTCGTCGGCAGGTAATATTGTAAATAAAAAGAGAGCCGCACTTGATCCCGATCACGTTGATAGACTTGTGTTTTTGGCTAATAATATTAGAAATTAAGCCGGGCCGACGGGCCGTTCGGCTTTGCCTATCAGTTCTGTTTTACCTTGTTTGCTACATTTTTAGTTCAAAGCTAGGAGCAATTCTCTCCTGTTGTCTGTGATGTTACATTTTCTATTCAGGAAGGCTTTTTCATCTTAACTCTTACGGAAATTTATTCAAATTCATTCGAATAAATTGCGTGTCATTTCAAATTCGTTCGAACTTGATTTTTTGAAAAAGTGACAGCCCTAGCCTATACCACATACTGAATGTATCAGTGGTTTGCAGAAAGGTTGATGTGCCAACATTTTATCCTGGCAACCGGGCAGAAAATCTCCATTTTCAAAAAGTACAAAAAAATGAAAAGGAAACAGTATTCTCATGGTGGTTACAAATAAATATATTGGTTTGCAGAAGAAATACATTTTCAGATTACTGTTTCCGTGAGGTCTAAAGTGTAGACTGATGTTGGTATGAAAACACCAATACAATATAGCATCAAACAGACCACTTTAAAAGCTATTGGAATGCAACCATTTCATTTTTATGACTGTATGTATTAGAGCTTTTACTTTCAGTATCACTGTGGGCATCTATTTTATAAATAACATAACTTGGCTGACCCCTGATCAAACCTGTAGAGAGACTTTTTCAGATAGTATTCAGGGTGACAGCCAACGTTACTCCTGGGAGCTGGTATCCATCCAGAATCACACAGCTCCCCTCCCCACTGAGAGAGCTGACCGTGGTGACTGTAAACTATAAAAGATAGGACCTATCGATTCCTAAAGGGACGTTTGGAGGAATTCACAACCCACTGCAGACTGGCCAAATTCTTCAGGATATGAGAGTAAATGTATCTGTCGTGGGCAGTGCTGAAGCTGAGTAAATGCTTTGATTAACTGTAAGGTGTCATATGGTCGGGATGAAAAGACTGCCGATGCTGAAATGAGCCAAGTTCATAAAACGGAAAGATGCCCTGGATAGAGGAAAACAAATGCCTGAAAATGTTTTAGGTACTTTAGTCTATACATGGTACGTGAAAATGTACTTTGCGATGTGAAGTTAAATTGAATCCGATATTCTGTGAACACTGAGCGAGGGAATGGGGGTGTATTTATTTAGAAAATTCTGTCTTATACTTCAAATCATTATGTGGTTAAATATACACTATTCTGGCAACACATATGCTTTTTAATATCTAAGATGAAGCACTAGCCAAATGATTAATTGATACAAATACAGAGTGAAAGAAATAAGACAGGGAAATAAAACAAGAGCTTTTTCATGGTTCAGAGCGATGGAGCATCTCTACTGTTGTCTCAAGTTCTGAAATTAACTGGCCTAGAAAATAACTGAGTGAGTTTGGCTGTTCTGGAATAAGCACTTTATATAGCATTTGGCAGGAAGACATGCACACATCATTTCCTGGAGGCCATCTTGTCAAAGGACCTGTATTTATTTCTTTATGTGAGAGTTGTGTAACAGTTATAGAAATCCACAGACACATGAACGACTACGCCTCTGAAACTTCCTCTCTCCTCTGCTGATGGAAGGATGTGCTTGACTCCATCTCTTAGAAGATCTGAGCAGATTTATCAGGACCACCTCGCAAAGGGTCACTTTCAGACTGCTACCAGTAAATCAAGTCCAACTTTATCTCTGTGTTCAGCACCCTTTGTGCATACAGAGATAGAAAAAAAAATGGATATGAAGCTAGAGCAGAGAGACTGACTGTAGAAACATCTGACACATCAATTCTGTGGAAAATGGAAGATGTCTATGATGTGTGGATGTTTACTTATGTATGATTTATTCATTTTCTTCCTCTGGCTTAACATGCCAAAGGCATTTTGCTTTAGCTATCTCCAGGCACGAGAGGATGTCTGTCAGTCAGTCAGCAAGAACCAAACAGACTGTTCCTTATTATCTACCTCTGTGAGGACGATAACACCAATCTCGGTGCATACATTCACATACACACACATGCACTGCACAACATACAACACACGCAGGGACAAATTTCTATTCCGTAGACTGCAGAAGGTTCGATGCTAAATATAGGATACAGTAGCGCAGCGATGTGCATAATGCAGGAGAATTTTTCAGTTTATACTGCATTAAGGCCTCGATGCCAACCGCACTTTCCTTCAAAACAGGCACAATTCTCACCCACTCTGCTGTCTGTATTTCAGTGAAAGGTGTGTGTATGAGTGCTGCACATTAACCACTGACATTTTATTTATTCTGTTAGTCTATGTTTCTAACAAAAATGTATCTGTGGCATCACCATAATGAAAAAAACATGAATAAAAAATATTTCTATGAATGCTATGTTGAGAAATGTCATTATGTAACAATGTAATTACAGTACTCCCAGGTTTAAGATGATTTTCAAATACTCAACTTAATTTGTTTAAATAGGCATATTTGCATTTAAAATGGAGGAACAAACAACTATTATTAAAGGTCCCATATTATGAAAAACTCACTTTTTCTGGGATTTGCGGTGTTATTTTGGGTCTATGGCGCTGCCACACGCATAAAAACTTTGAAAAAAGACCATCCATGCTTTTTTGAGTGAGATACAGATTTCTGACAGTGTCATGCCTGCAGTTTCCAGATGAGCAAGTCAAATTCAGCATCGGTCACCGACGTCATTGACCGATCATTTGAATATTCCCACCCACAGTGTCCACCCACCAGGTACAGCATTACCGTCTCGGAGATCCGCATTACACTATCGAAAGCACCATATCGAAGCGCAACGAGAAGTGTTCTGTTGTTGGTTGTAAAAATCAACATAAGTGCCTATATTCTGTCCCAGCTACAGAAGAAAAGCAGAGACAGTGGTTGTGTTTCATTTTTAATGACAACGTGCCGGCTACGGTTCCTGTAAGTTTGTTTGTGTGTGCTAACCACTTCACATCGGACTGCTTCAGTAACCAGGGTCAGTACAAAGCTGGCTTTGCCTCGACACTGACCCTTGTAAAAGGATCAGTCCCAACCATACGGGACCCAGCAACTGCACCCGAGCCACAGGTAAGTGTCGCCACGTTTTGATAGTATTTACAGTTGCCTAAGAGTAATGTGAAGTCAGCTTGAAATTGGCTAACTAGTTAGCTCCGCTTCGGTCCGCTATGCAATTGCGTTTGAAGCGAGTTTAATGTTAATAATATTACAAGGGAGCTTGGTTGTCACAGCAAAAAGCCTGGAAACATGTGCAGACTGGAGACAGAGACTATGCGAACAGTGTCCAAGAGTTTGAAGACTGTGTTGGAGACAAACACAGCTTTCGCTAGCTGTTTTTAGATGTTACCTGTTGCAGGTCAGTGGGGGATGGGAGCCGGGTGGTTGTGTTGGGGAGTCCTGCTGCAGCCGCAGAGTCTGTATTTTTCTGAGCCTCTCCTTCTGGGTCCGATTCTGGGTCAAACTGGTATGGTTGAACGACAGCATCTCGGCGAGCCATAGCAATACATCCACCGTAAACATTAGCGCATGCTACTGCTAGCGTAAGCGGCATCCTCTCCCTGAGAGGGGCGTGTAGCAGGCAAGGCAGGCGTTGACAGACGGAGCTCATTAGCATTTAAAGGTGCAGGCACAGAAACAGCCTGCTCTCAGTAGAGCTCACTTAAGCGACTTTTAGACAGCTGAAATTCAGGACCACGGATGGGTTTGGGGCAATACATTTCGAATACAGTGTTGTTGGACCTCTGACAGTTGTGTGAAATTGATGAAAAACAGTATAATATGGGACCTTTAAAGATCATAGCATGTAAAATGATGTTAACAGACAGGTAACTAATCTTATTGACAAATTACATTTAGTTTTGGGGTTGCAAAAGTCTCACTAAACACACTACACAACTCCTGTCATGCAGATTTATACCGCTGTGTTTGTGGCTCGATACTCTGCCATCTGTGAGTCTTGAAAGTCTTGAGTGGAAATCGAGTCACCAATGGTTTGGTAATCTACCAAACACTGCATGATTGAATGATGATTGGCTCAAGCAGCAGCAGCGTGAGAAGAAACAAATAATCTTATCATGTCTCAACAGACAAAACTGTTGAGACGTGATAAATGTCATAAATCTGTGCCTAAACACACATTTCATTGCTTTGCCAGTGTGATTTACATTATATTACAGAGAAGGAATTCAACACATAAACTACAGTTCCTCAGCCAGAATGACCTTAATTCCGTGAACAAATGATGTAATACATTGCATTGATCATAAAACAAACAAAAAAGACTTCCTGCTCATTGTTTTGCCAGTGCAAATAAGATTATAGAACACAGAAAGAATTCAACACATGGTCTACAGTTCCTCAGCCAGAATGACTCAACCTTAATTATGTGACAAATGATGTAACACACTAGCCATAAAACAAACAAACAAAAAACCTTCTGCTTAACATCTCCAAACATTGGCAAAACTGCAGATATCTATCAAGAGGATAGAAGATACAATATATTTTGGGAAATAGAGTTAATCTATGAATATCTAACTCACTAAATAAATATATTTTTTAGAGGGAGAGAGCATCCTCAAAGTTATAAACTGTACAGTACAACAACAAAACACTAAGCCCACCAAATGTAATAACAAAACAAAAGGAATCGGGCATGTTATTTGACTTGCACACGCTTCTCTCAAAGACTGATCATATCACCATGAATTACTGTATCTTCCCAAACTGAAGGCCTCTATCTGGTAAGATCTGCCATATATATTACATGCTACACTTTTACAGCAATCTATTTATCACGTGTCATAATATTTGTGATGCCAGAGAGGCAATAGTGACAGGATAGTGACCATTCTGAACTTTGGTCCACATACAATAAAATTTGCGACATATTTTACGTTGCATATGATTCTGGCTTTGAAAATGTTTAAATTGCTGCACTATAGACTTGAACGATTTGGATTTACACCAACAAGACAGCAATACAGTGAGTGTGGTATGTTTAGGCTTTAACATAAACAACACAATTCACACTACACTTACAAAAGTGATAACATTGCAGCATAATATGTCAATATTTTGGTTGATATAAATTGGATTAATCCATCGTAAAATTTTAAAAAAGCAACAGCAACCTCTTTTGCAGTTTTAGATGTTAGGAGTTTATGAGTCTGCTGTAAACCTCACCAGGCATAGGCAACAAAAACAGCTGATGGTTACTGTCTCAGAAGAATTCAGGTAACACATGACAGCTGTCGATGGTCTGTTTGGGAAAGTTGTGATATACAGTAAAGGCTAATGTGCTCTCGCTCAATCATATTACACAATTCAGAACATATGTTATAATTGAGTGACACTAAAGCTACCATTACCATTAACCACTTGAAGTATTGCTTTTCTTAGCTTTTGAGAAATCAGTCTCTGGCAAACATAGCACCAAGACCTCGTTATCAGAGTGCTAAAATCAACATATATGTGTCAGTCCTTGTACTGTAAGGTCAAAAAATAACAAATACAATACAAATAATCAGCTTTATTTTGAAAAGGAACAAGTAGTCTGCAGTGCTCAACTGTGGGCCGTGTACCTTTGAAATAATACATGCTTTCTCTCTGATAATTCATTAGGAGGCATGATATTGATTTCCATAGTTATGCTGATGATACCTAAGCATATACTGCATTTGTGGATAATCTCAGGACTTTAGGCAACCTTAATGCACTGGCAGTGGAGTTTACTAACTGAAACTGAGTGAGTGAGTTACTGTGTGAACGATTGCATAAACATACAAATAAAATTGGTTGTGGCTGTACATGATGTTTTAAAGCTGGCCTTGCCAAAGCAAATGTTTATGTGCTCCAGGGACAAAGTATCTTAAGTCTTCAGCACAACCATGCACTGTCCCCGGTATACTGAAAAGTTGCCCATGGTGCATAAAATCTGCTCTCTATGGCACATTGCCTAGAGGTAGCTAGGCTTACCCACCAAAGGTTTGTCGTTTAAATATACCCTTGTACAGACGTTTTTCAGTCCTTTTAGCTTGATTATGTTTGGCAAATAGCACTATTAAAAACAGCCATTTGCTATTCTTGTTTGCAATGTACCAGTGGAAGTACAGGCAACTAATGACTGTATTACTTTGACACTGAAGAAAACTTGATAATTCTCAGGCAAGTTCTGGAGTCATAAGAATCTTTTTTCCTTATGATTTCCGAGTGGATTTACGGATGTCTGTTGGTGACATAATGCCATCCCTGTAAAGTTTACACATGATCTAAAGAAATGTTTATCAGATTTGACTGAGTTATGACTGTAAGAAGGAATTCTGATGCAAATTTCAGCTACCAAGTGTTAAAGTATTTAAAGAAGCTTAATTGCCGCTATGCCCTGCATGTCAACTTGTCGGTCAGCGGCCCAAATCACTGGGTCAAACTACAGCAACTTTTAGTTGTTTTCAGAACACCTGCATACATCTTTCTTTTTCACCTCGCAAAGCATCTTTGCCTCACATCTCTCCCTCCACACTTCCACTGCAACCCTCCCCAGAGGCACACGCCTCACATTTTAATAAACCCTCTGATCTACAGAGTGTGTTTGGATGCATCATGACACAGTTTCATCTCCTGCTGAGATCTACTGTATATAGTGGTAACCAGTTACTGTAGTTACTGAAGGTAACTTTTTATATAGTTTTACTAGAAATCTGCTGCCTACCGTTTTCTCAAACTTTTATTTCCTTTTTGTTTAATGATTAAATGTGTATATGTAGTAACTAAATTAAAAACATTATATCATTAAGTGTACTGAAGACATTGAAAAAGTTTTTCTTACATAAAAGTTAGCTCATCAGAATCTGAATAAATTTCATTTGAAAGTAAGTTTCCTCATGCCCTCTTCCCCACCTTTGCCACAGGGGTTCAAATGAGGATCATTATGGCGTGATCATAAACCAAACAGACAATTATCATCAATGTGAGACATGCAGCGATCGCCCTGACATTATATCAGCACCTGGGCCTGTTTATTGCAAAACACCTGGAATGCTTTAAAATGGAAATTGAATTTACTCCCCTGGAGATTTTTGATGAAAAGACCTTAGCTGGAAATCAAAGTGCTTTTCAAATAGACGTTGTGGCTGGCAGCTGCTACAGAAGTTAGATTTGGGATGACCTCATAGATTCCCATGGCTCAACACTTGGCTGGAAATAAGAGATGATGATAGATGGGCAGATGGGCAAGGAGACGGGGAGCTGTCGTGATAGCGAGAGGTAGAAAGCAAAGCTAATATCAAGAGAGAAAAAAAGTAATATAGCCAAGAGGGAAATTGACTCGGACTGGATTTAGATGAAGACAAAAAGTGAGTAAAAGAGATACTAAAAGAAACATCCTTTTTATACCAATACTACAAGACGTCAAATACTGTATATATAGTAGGTTCCACACTTGAATGCTCAGTACTGTGTATTTTAAGCCACTGTGATATTTCTTTATTAGAATACATGTTAAATAGCTCTATATTCCAACACTAATCACTGTTTTTATCCAATCAGGAGAGAGAACAACAGAGAGAGGTGGACCTGCCTGCTCATGAATGCACAGAAAGCAGGATCCTCCTGTTTGCTGCTATATTTTGGGATACTGCTACGCGTTCATCTTGTGATGTAGAGAGAAGTGAGGGGGTCGACATCACACCAGTGTTTCACTACAGTTTTAATACATACTACAGACACACATACGCAAGTGAGTAGCAGCAGCTCAGCAATGCAGCCGCCACGTACTACACAAGCATCCAGTGTGGCCAGTCTGTAAGACTTCAGTTGTCTGGAAGTCAAATGTACATTAAAAGAGACTACAAAGACAAAGTGGAATGAGTTATATGAAGTGAGGTTCTGCAACACACTTAGTTCAGAATACATTCAAACAATGGGACACTTTAAGTTTAGAACAAAATCAAATCCACAGACCACAGTCCACAGAGATCGTCGATGGGACAAAGACTTCTGGTAATGCGATTTTTGAGTGCATGTTTTGAGTTATTTGAAGGAAAGAAGTGAACAGACCTTCCAAGAATCTCAATGCAGCAAAGACAAAAGTGGAAAAAAAGAAAGTGCAACGTCACGATTACACGATTTTCTTTGCTTGGAGAAAAGTTTGTGCTCAAACTCTTAAATTCACACCAAAGACATTTAGATTGCGCATTGATTTTCTGAGTCACAACTTGCAGAATTGGAAATTCAGCACATCTTTAATTCTATTAATCAGGAAGTAGTGATCTTCAGGCAATGCCCTGTAAGCCCCATTTAGTGAAGGGTAGATTGACAATGCTGTCAAAAAATAAATCTATAACATGATTTCTGGTGTCTTCTGGTGGACAACCGGCCTGTTTATTTCTTCAAGGGCATCACCCAAGGTAGCAACAAGGCACAAAATGATAGCGAGCGATCATGGCGGCACTCCATCATCTCTAATGCTTTTTCAGAATCGACCACAATTCATCTGACATTATTTCTGCTTGTTGATGAGACGCTGTAACATCTTTGTCATGCTTTTCAAATCATCAGGTGAAAAGGGACATTGTCATCCTGGAAAATACCATTTCCATCTAGACAGAAATTCATCATGGAGTGAAAGCATTGCATTATATAACAGTGCAGAACCACTGCAGGCTTTTACTTATGGGGAAAAAAACTATGTTTCCATTATACTGACTTTTTTTTTTTGCACATACTGAGCAAGATAATAAAATGGTATTGTAATAAAAATGTGTGCAGAAATCTAATTTTAAATACCTATCAAAGATGTTTTACTGGTCATCTTACAAGGAAATTATATAACTACTCTCACAAGTACTATCAGACACACATACTATGCAATTAGAGCCATAGATTCAGTATTGATGTAATAATCTCAAAGAAAACCAGAGCTTAATTGGATAGAATTTACTGTTTATAAGCATGTATATTATTTTTCTGGATTCCTTTTATTGTTATATGACAGAATGACTATATTCTAATGAATCCCAAAAACACACACTCTTAAGACACACATACACATTCAGCAGCTAATGCCTGGAGAAATAAAAGGCTATAGACTTTCTCCGTAAACAATATTATCCTGTCCTTGAGCAGAAGCATTATTCCATTGAAAGCATACACTTTATATGTAAATGCCAGAAGTGATGATTATGTTATTCTAATCAAAATAGCCCTTTAATATTTTATAAGTTGTGGGTGGAAGGCAGAAAACAAACTGCGGCTGTGGCACTCAGCCTCATGCCGTAATGCCTGCTGTGACTGCTAACTCCTGCCTCTGTTAGTTGCAGAGGTGTAGAGAATGCTATAAGCCATTTTTGATGTGGCTTTTTTTGGCTCCAGATAAGTGACTGTTACACTCTCCTAAATTAGCATGTTTATTGCTTGCTGTTGCCCTGCCATGCCTGTTTGCATATCAAGCTCTTAGTCCATACACCCTCCTTCTGTTTGGTTTGAAGTTGTGGGATTGTTAGGCACACGTTAAGCGGAACTGTCCCTGCTCTCAGAGCGACAATAGTTCTGCCTAAATGCGGAGCTTCCCGTTATTGATCTCACATATTGCCTGTGCTCTCTGGGCCTAATTACAACACTTTTAGAAACTTCAAAACAGGTGTGACTTCATTATTACTTTTATTTTTTTCTACAAGAACAGCAAGCTGTAAACACAACATTGATAATTGTCACCTTATAAATTTGTTACCCTGAATGCATTTAATGAAAATGGTGTACAGACTAAGGTTCCCGCAGTGATTAAATGTTCCCACAAGCTAATAAACTTGTGGCAACACCAGAGAATCTTGCCCAATAAGACTTTGACATACAGCCAAAGCCGGGGTCAAACAACTGACCTTCTGATAAGTGGACACACTTGTGGCAAAGCTGCCCTGTTAACAAATGGTTGTCAATTCATTCATTCAGCACACACAAGGCAACATTAGCATTCATTTGGAGCTGTGTTTCTATCCACCTGGTGAATGTATTTCCAATACTCACTCCCCTTTCTGCTCTGTTCTGGTCTCCACCAAACCCTGAGGGAAAGTATTTGGCTTGTCAGCAGTTGAGTGCTCCACCATGTTCACCTGATAGTTTCACCACATAGTCACTTGGTGCTGGGTAGGTAGCATACAGTGCATTTATTAGATTTTCTTTTGAAAACAACAGCTGCCTGCTGAGACTACTGTAGAAATGAGGCCAATTGTTGACTGTGAGACTGAACCAAAACAGTAAAGTTGTGGGCCCGTAAACTAAAACAGTTGGCTGAAAGTTGTTTAAACTGGTGGGAACTGTAGAATCATGACAATTCTTTCTGGGTTCATCACCATGAGCTCTTAGTTAAAAGGGCAGATCCATTTTTGTGTGTTGTGTGTTTATGAGGTTTCTATATCATTACGTAGCTTCCCAATGGTGTTCTTTATATATCAAAACCTGTGTTTTTTCTTTCAGCATCAAAATGCTATTTTCCCAAGCCCTTCTTAAAGTGACTTTGAGGAACTTTCACTTTTTGTTGATTCCAGCGGCCCCTTTTGACAAAAGCGGTACGACACTAGCGCCTGCTGTTGTAAAGATCTTTGCTAGTGCGTGCCGGCGGTGCATGCATTTGTTTTGGAAGCGAGTGACAGAGAGACCGCAGGATGGATCGCTATGAGGTAATGTATTTATATGTGATTTTGTATGTGATATATGTGATCAGACCCGAGCACAGGCGTTAATAATAACTGTATAAAAATAGCAGTCTTTGCGCTGATGGTCTCGTTTATTGTTATAGGTCATTTATAATCATCAGAGGAATCACAAGACTTTCATAAGCACTTAAAAGTTCCTCGTAGTTACTTTAAAAAGTTTTTCCCACATAAGCTGATGTAGATTTCTGCATGATGACATTTCAATAAATAAAATATTACTGAAAAATAGTCAAAGTTTCCACCTAGAAGGAGAATAACACATATGGAGTCACCTAAAAAAAAGTGCAGCTTTAGGGTAGCATTCTAGTGCTCATGGCAAATCTTGGTCAGCAATCGACTTTGAGGCTATTTGCAATTCATCAACATAAAATTTAATGAAAGCCATTAATCAACATTAATGTTTGTTTTAATCGCAATATTATCATGTTCTAATATAATGTACAGTAGTGTTGTGAACCAGAGCACCTAAGGTCCAAAAGCTGGGTTGCTAAAGGAGAATCTGCTTTCAATTTTTTATTGATTACTAGAGTGACATCTCTTTCATTCAAACACAAACACGAGCCACATTGGACACGCAGGTAATTACTGAGATTGGTTCATCATTGTTATTTGCTCCGAAAACATCAATAAACACAGAATCTTGAACGCTCACTAATGACATCATGTATTCACCACACAGAGAGCAGAGTCTGACCTGTGTTGACCTGCGTTTTACATCAGGTTATCATGTCCCCGTTCTCCATGTTCTGTGTTCTGCATGCAATGCTTTCCCTCTGCGGGGGAGTGGGACTATGAGACAGCGGGGGAGTTAAAGATGCTGCTGGGTCCCCCAGGTATAAGAAATTAGGTCACATAATACAGAGAAATAAGAGATTTTTGTGTACAATATACTGTAGTAATTTATGCAGGTTTTCAGGGTCTCTCTCCCCACAGACTTGGGTGTTCTATCTGAAGATCTCCCCCCTCCATCTCCAAATGCATAAAACAAATCAGTCCTTGAGTTTATTTTTGGAATAGCTGTGATACTGTTAATTAGAACAGAGGAACAATGCTTTCTCACAGCCACTGTATGAAAATGTTTTTTGTCATGAGGTCTTAGTTCCTGAGATGTTACATTGTAAATGAGCCCTACATCACATGACAACCGGACACTAACAGCATTGTTTTTATTTTGTTTCTTGTTTTAACTGCTTTCACTAGGTCCATGTCTTTGACAAACAAGGTTAGTACTGTTCACCCCCGAGAAGCCGGTAATGGCCAGTTAGGGCCACAAGCCTCGAGTTTGGCATTAGGGCCATCACCATCTTGGTTTTCTTGGAGTAAGAGATGACCATATTTGAGCAAGATAGTATTGCTGGGGAGAATATGTATTGCTGTGCCTCTATCCCGATTGGATCTGACTGAGAACTGCAGGACTCCCCATGGTAGAGACTTGTCAATCACAGGTTGTCACGCCCTAATGCATACCCAGCTCTATCGTCTAATTTACTATTGAAGAAGACTTTAAACTGGTGATTGAGACCATGAAACTGTTTACTGGGATAATAAATCAAGCGAGAAGTAGGGTCATTTTCTGATAAGCTTACATATAATCAGTCTTTTTCTGCAGGCAGTGGAGTCTTACCCTGCTGGCCTTTAGAAAGAATGGAGGTTTGAGGCACGTCTGCATTGACTTCTTCCATATTCCGGGGGGGGGGGGGGATACTTACCAATATCAGTTTGTACAGCCAGGAGGAATACTTCCTCTCTGACAGCCAAGTTGGGTCGAACCCTGTCAACCTATGGTGACTGGACTTGTGCTGCTTGTCGGGGGGAGGGGGTGAAGCAGGTGGGCTACTGTTCTGCTCCATGGATGTACTCTGCTCTGTGCTTGAACCAGCAGCGGCAGAGATACTCTCGCTACTACTAGCAGCAGAGCTAACGTTTGCCTCGCCAGAATAACTTTGAGTGCGCTTAAAAAACATGGATATTTTCGCCTGTTTTTCAGGCAGTGGGGGTCGACGCGACATGTTGTCCTCTTCTCTCCATGTCTGTCTGTAGGTGTGTGTTCACGTGTTTGTTTGTGTGTACGCCGGTGCGAAGCTCCGCCCATCGTAAAACAGAGAGCAGAGGAGAAGCATAGATGCGCGACGATGAAGAAAATGAAATGAAATATCCTCGCTTAAATTGGATCAATAACATTATTTATTAAAAGAACACGGTCTAGACCTGTTCTATAGGAAAAGTGACCTGAAATGACTTCTGTTGTGATTTGGTGACATAAATGAAATTAACTTGACTTTCAGGGGGGGCGCGGGGTCCCGTTGGGGGGGCGGGGCGCCCCCCCTATACAACAGTAGGGGAAACACTGCATAAACACTACCTAAATGGCTCAATAGGTCAATTGCCAGTGACTCCCAAAATGACATGTATCACTGTTCCCAAAATAACATGAAGTAACAGCAGTGAACTTCGTTGTATGCTCACATTTGGGTTGAGTTTAGGCACTAAACTACTCGGTAAGGTTTAGGAAAACATCGTGGTTTGTCTTAAAACTTCAGTTACAAACATACATACGTTAGGTACATAACGTCAATTACGTAATGTGACTAACTTCACCACATTAGTCTGTTAAAATAACTCACTGATGACTTTTGGTTTCATGCTGGACACAAACAGTGTGTGAAAGTCCTGTGCTTGTTTGGTCCATCCCAATCCTCCTCACCTTCTCGGCCTTTATGATACTTCATCCGACTTCCTCCTTTGCATAGCAATAAAAGTCACCTTTTCTTTAGCCCTTGATTTTTGAATAAGAAGTGACTTCACCTGAAGCCCCATATTTGTTTCTAAGCATCTTCTGTTTTTCGGACACAGTTTTCCATAAATCACATCCTGTATTAAGACAATCTTACAGCACATCAGATGTTTGATAAATCATAGACTTTCTGAGCTTTTCATTTAACTCACTGAGCAGCTAAATGCTTCAGCTGTGAAAATGAATTTTAGATGTGAGCAAAGGATTAAAAAAAATGAAACAGACATGGGAATAAGGCTTTAATGAAAGGGGATTGTTTTTATTAGATCACACAAACAAAAGCCCTTCGTCTAGACAGCTGAATGATTAACTTTTTTTCACTCATTGTTAAAACAGTATATGAAAACTACTTTGGAGGTAAAAAATATTATTTTTCTTGGAAGATGATCCAGGTTAACTTTAATCAATTATTGATTGTTCTCACTTCAGTCATGAAATGAAGGTGGTGATTAAAGGGAGAGATGCAAAAATTTGGCAACCAGCTATTAAAAATCAAAAACAACTGAATACTTGATTCACTTTATTGACCAATGAGCTAATGTTCCACAAAACATCAGAGGAATCCATGCTGTATTTATTTTTTTTTAGATATTGTACTGACAGAAAAGCAGGAATATGTGTTAATTTCTATGGAGTTGATTTCTTATAGTACCCAAGGTTCTGCAAGCACTGAGAAGATTGTCTGGGCATATAAAGTAACCACATTAGAAAAATAAAGCAAAGCCCCACCCTGTCCACACTGTCTGGGACATTCTAAAAATGGAAAGGAGAGTCAAACGGCCAAGCAGCCAGACAGAACCAATTTCAAGTTTCATAATGGACTTCCTCAGTAGTTTTGGTCACTTTGCTGGCTCACAATCATACAACAAAGAATTGCTATACTGATGCTATTGTTTTATGTCGCCTGTGGTCTAAGCAACTTTGTACTTTTATACTGTCAGGAGGTTTTTGACCCATAATGACAGCTGCTGCAGCTCAGAACTCGCATCAGAGCACTTCAGTGACAATTTCTTTCTACCCTTAAGTGAACCCTAATGTAGATTCCTACAGTGGTCTAACTGGGATCGTGTTGATCGTAGTGCAGCAGAACTATGCATTCCAAGCACCTCTAAGCCAGCTATAGAATACAAACTCAATGTGTAGTTGAGGGAACGGAGTGGGGATAAAAAAACGAGTAGAAAAAATGCATCAACATACTGCTGAGTTTGCTAAAAAGAATCCCATCAACTGTGAAGCTGTCTGGGGTGGATTATACTCTCACACACACACACTCACACACGAATATGCACCACTCATTAAGGCAAGCTATTGTTCGTGCTTTCTCAGACTAGTGCGGCCATGTTTACTTGAAACAGTTATGCAACAAGGCAGTCTAAATGCATAACACGGATGAATCCCACAGCAAGATGCGAGACATTCATGGTCACATAAAGAGGGGGAAAATCCATAAGAAGTGTTGTCAGCGGTGTGTTGTCTTGAGTGGCCTGTCGCTGCATTGTTACAAATCCCAATATGAACTCAGCTGAGCATGTGCATTACCAGATAGATTTATTTCTCAAATGCTTTTGACACTTTTATAAAAGAATATTTAGTTTTTGGTACTTTGGTTTCGGAAGAAAGTCTCTCCCTATAGTCCTCTCTCCATTGTAGTTGAGAGCGGCCTAATCTCCTTTTGGTTGAAATTCTTAACAGCAGTTATCATCCCAAAGCGCCTCCCTCTCTCACACACACTCTCTCTCCCTTCCTGCTGAGGTGAGCAAAGTGGCTTAGATGTGGTGACAGGGAATGATTCGTCGACAGTTGCAGGGACAGCTCAAAGAGGCTTATGCACATTTAAGGTTAGCAAAATACTGTAACACTGGGAGAGAAAGCTTGTGATCTGAACATTGGTGGATATCAGAATAAGTACCTTAGCGGTAATCCAACACCTAAACATTTTTTTTTTTCTTTTCTTTTTTTATATTTGGTCATTATGTAACTCTCATGGAACTATATCACTTCTTAGGACATGCAATGAACACGAGAACATGCAATAAGCACGGCATGATGTCAGCTGCAGTGAACACCCAGTACCGCAATGGCTATTAAACATGAAACATATTCCAGCTGCAGATCTCATGATAAAACTGAGATTGATGACACTGCATCAGTTATGTATGAGTTAGTGTTTGTATGTTATATCAGGGGTGTCCGACTCCCCCCACCCACCCTACTTCTACTAGCACCCTCTCTTGAACACACCCTTTCGGAGGACTTACTTACCGAAGATGTACTACTGCTACACCATTACTCAAGCCCCTCAAGCAAAACGTGTGTTCCAGGCCACCCGGCCCCGAAATTGCTCATGATTTTTCACCACTGGAGAAAGAGAAAAGTTAAAAAAAAAAATCCCCTATTGGATGACTACAGCTTCAGAGGTTCAGTACGTGATGAATTGTTGTATTCATGCTTTTACATAGGTGGATGCCTGTATTATGTCCTTGTATCCTACATAATAAGCATTTTAGTATATGAGGTTGCCACCCCTACATCTACTTTTTACCTATTCAATAAAGGTAGTATGATATACAGTAATTCGATGATGCTGTGTGAAAATTAAACGCCCTAAAAATTAGATAGTACAAGACCTTATTAGATGAGGGCCTTTAGTGCGGAGTCCTTGTGGGATGAGGATGTGGGATTTTCCCACTTAATTTATCACTGGTAGAATTCCTGGAGGTCTCCTGGAGCCCCTGTATATCATCTTTTCGATTCTGGTGATGGATGAGCATTGTGACCCCCACAGTTAAACTATGGTGCTTTGGGAATTGTTGCATGCCGTTGCAGAAGATAATATTTTAACCAGTCCATGTGAAAAATGGCTCACTGCTAATAATCCTGCCTTTATCCCCAATACACAAAGAAATTCACATTTTTCTGCAAAAGCATGTAAACAGCAGACAGAAGATATCTGAGAAGACGGCTCTATATATGGAATGCACTCAAATATCTTGTTTTTTCCTGGTTATTCTGAGGGTGATGTGCTTCATTTTTATTATCTGCGCTCATTAGTGTGACAGAACTCTACTGGAAAATTCCTCATTTTTAAACTCTTAGGTGAGTGATCTTTTTTAATTATAAAAACTAATGAACTCCTCAAAAATGTGCAATTTGCAAACTTCTTCAGTGCATTGGTGTCAGAGGTCTTTCTCAACTCTCTTCGTTTGCACCAAACCATCAACGTAGAACTTCGGTAATTCATAAAAGAAAGGCTTTGTTTGGATTTTTACTTATTTGAGATAAACTTACCATTAATGTTCACTACTGAAGAATCCTAATGGTGTTTCAGGCAATCTTTGGTTAATGAATAGTATGTTTGTGTGTTGCACTCGCTATATGTATCATTAGCCAGCAATTTTTTTTTCCAATGTAAATTTGTAATTGATGTTGCACAACAGAAATACATGTAAATGAATTAAAGACCACCACCACTTAATAAAGCAGAGGCTTTCAAATTTCGAATTCAGATTTTTTTCCCAAATCAATGTAATTTGTCAGAGCTGAAATTTTCAGGTGATAGGTGTGTATCTTGCTGTTGATGAAAAATGAGAAAAATGAGCTACATTTGAAATTTTAATGATTTTTTGATGATTAGAATTCATCATGGTGGAGCAGCTTAAGCAGGATCTCCTGGACATGAAGCAGAAACAACACAGTCCTTTATATATGCTCTGACATCATTAGTTGGATTTATAAGTGACATGTCAATGCAGTAATAGTTTTATATTTGCTTCTGCTAATAGCCTCCATGTATGATTTGACTTTTAAATCATACTTTTGAAGAGCAGGTCAAGAGAGAAATTCAAGCATGTTTCCTATGCTTAAGAACCATGTCCAAAATACTTATTTTTTTCTAGCCTTGACTATTGCAACTCTGTGTATTCCTGCTTCAGCCAGGTGCAACCTTCACGACTACAACTGCTTCAGAATTATGCTGCCAGGTTTTAAATGGGCATTATGTGTGCACTATATGTGATGAAGCCTGTGTACAAAGTATGTGTGTTATGTATGAATGTACTGTATGCATATACACAACAATGTTCATAGGTCTGAAAATGCCTGACACAAAAGCTTGACTCAGTACAGTCAGAAGGCTGAGAGAACTACTCAATATTTCTAAATGGCCTCCCATGCTTTTAGATTGAATAACATCCTCTATACAAATAGACGTTATTTTGTATGAAGGGTTTGATAAAAATGTTGTTTTATAAATGGTGAACAAAAGTCTATACTGTGGTTCAACCAGAGTAACAACTGAAAGGGCAGAAAGAAACAAAGATACTTCTGAACAACAGTTAAATAAGAAAAGAAAAAAATCATCAGTCATTGGTAAAATTAGTTGAAAGCTTAGCCTCAAAGTCAAAGTTGTCAAAGCATATTTAAATAAGAATATGTTTATACATACACACACACACACACACACACACATATTATATATATATATATATATATATATATATAATGAAAAGGTTATTGGAAAGTATAAGTCAGGGGATTTCCAAGTCACTGAACGTACACCGGAGTTCAGTTAAATCCATCATTAAGACTGAATATGGCACATGTGTAAATCTGCCTAGAGCAGGCTGTCATCACAAGTGAGTGACCATGAAAGAAGGAGACTAGTAAGGCCACCAAGACACCTATGACTACTCTGAAGGAGTTAAAGCTTCAGCAGCTGAGCTGTTGCCCGGGTTCTTCACCAGTCAAAGCTTTTTGGGACAGTGGCAAAGAGAAAGCCACTGTTGAAGAAAGCTCATTAAATCTCGACTAGAGTTCACACAAAGGCATGTGGGAGACTCCAAGGTCAACTGGAAGAAGGTTCTTTGGTCTGATGAGACCAAAATGGAGCTTTTTGGCCATCAGACTAGAGGCTATGTTTGGCAGACACAAACACTGCACATCACCACAAACACAATATCCCAACTGTGAAGCATGGTGGTGGCAGCATCATGCTGTGGGGATGCTTCTCAGCAGCAGGTCCTGGAAGGCTTGTCAAGGTAAAGGGTAAAATGAATGCAGCAAAGTATAGGGAAATCCTGGAGGACAACCTGATTCAGTCAGCAAGAGAAATAAGACTTGGGAGAAGATTTATTTTCCAGCAAAACAATGACCCAAAGCACCAAAGCTACACAGAAATTGTTTAAAGACAACAAGGTTAATGTTCTTCAGGGGCCGAGTCAAAGCCCAGACCTCAATCCAATGGAGAATTTGTGGCTGGACTTGAAAAGAGTTGTTCACGCCTGATCCCCGTGCAACCTGACAGAGCTTGAGCAGTTTTGCAAGGAAGAATGGAGTAAAATTGCAGCATCCAGATGTGCAAGCCTGATTGAGACACATCCACAGTTATTTTACATTATACATTTTTGATGAATTGACATTAGTTTGTAAAAAAGTATACTGTATACTTTTTATAGGCACTGTAAAATGTATTATGTCCTCAAAGAACTCTATACAGTCTTCATATTCCACATTCATACTAATAATATTGCAAGTAATGTTGCATGCATGCAAGTTCTTCTAATATTGTATCAAATATTGCATGTCACTGCTAGACATTTTAAATTAAACGTCTTTTAAAGAATCACAACTTCCACGTTTGTCACCTATATGAATGAAACGTTTCTGAAGAAAGCACCACTGCCTGCTTCAACATTCGCACAGTAATGTTTAATGACACCTGGAAGTAGCCCAATATAACTGCAGGTCTTTTGCAGTTGACCACTTAGCAGCTCTACTTCAGAAGCTGGAGGTTAAGTTTGCAGCTCAAGGGCGTCTCTGAGGTAGCTGGAGAGCCAGGAGAGAGCTTTACTTATTCACTTTCCAAAATCAGGTATTAAAAGCTGATTTATGAAACAGAGTCATTTTTAAATGGTTGTTGGCCGAGAAATATACAGATGTTGAGTCTCGAAAAATTGTTCATGTGACCGTTTTAAGTGTTGATCATATGTATGGACATATTTGTCTGTTTATTCTTCGCTGTAATTGTAACTTGGACTACATGAATATTGTTAGTTTTATCATGTCAACCATTAACATGCATGGAAAATATGAAAGAGCTTCTCGAATCACTGTCATCCTAAAGTCTCCGTAAAAAAAAAAAAAATACTCTATTCTCTATACTTTTTTTTAAATTAGTAAGTGCTATGTGTAGGACTTCTTTCAGCATGTACAGTATGGTATGTATGGTAGTGAAAAAGAGTCAAGTTTCCAGTTAAGGTTCAAAAACAGGAGAGAAAATCAGTCATATAATTCATCATATTATCAACTAAAGCACCAACTATTTCTATGCAATCTAGCAATTCTTTATTCCATTACAGACATATAGTGAATAATAACTCCACAAAATAGAGGGGAAAATGAAATTCCTATTAGCTCTAATTACTTCTCCCATTTATCCTTGAAGAATGACATGAAGATTAATGAAGCTCTCCACTATTTTAAGCAAGGTTATTTAAATGAGTGATTTTACTCTCCTTATATCATTGCATTAATCTTAACACGAGACAAGAATGTTTCACATTTTTTATGAGTCAAGGCCCTTCTTAGTATTCTTTACCATGCACTTTATCCATAAAATAGTGACTTGACTGAAATGGTAATAAACTGTCTGTTGGTGTTGGGTAAAATCCAAATGTCTCTTCCAAAATTTTAATTAACATAGTAGTCTTGGCCTCTGCTTTTGTGAATCAGAAGTAATATGAATCATCCTTCTGGGTTGTTCAAGTTCATGCCATGGAAATCAAACTAGAGCCAGCAAACTGTGCAAATTCTGCACAATTTCAGAAATTCCACAAGTAATTAAGAGGCGCAAGACAAGCAGGATTTACTCACTGTAAAAAAAACAAATACACGCATCAACTAAAATTTACTGATAAATTTCAAGTTTACATTGTGTGCAATAACTGAGGCCAGCAGAACATAATAAAGAAAATTAACAGTAACTCAAGTGAGTGGTTCATAAGTTAGGGAGCTGAATGAAAATAAGATTAACTGAATACTGTGCTAAACTAACTTAACAGATGCATTAGTAAAGGTCCATTAGACCACGTTCCATTTAACGTGTTCTCATTCTCTGTTGCACTTTCTCCATTATGTCTCTCTGCCTGTTTCTCTTTGTCTTTCCTCTCTGCTTCTGACTTGTGCTTCTCTCCATCGATGCCTTCTTGATGGGAACACTCACAAAGAGAACAGTCTTGTGTTGTATGTGGTAATGGAGCAGAGTTGAGTGGAGCAGAGATGGCAGGGGAAAGTGCCAACTGTGCCCTCCTACGCGATAATATTGTCATGTTAGATTACCCATCAGCCTGTTGGCACTGCCCTGCATCTCCTTGAACCCACAGCCCTGCTGAAGAGCAGCCAACTGCTAATGGTGTTTTTCTACAGAGAGCTGTTGTCTGCATACAGCCCCGTGTGGTATCACACTCACGCCTGCCTATTAAAGCTCTCATTTCTGAAGTATGTTTGCCAGTGTGCTTTACTGTGATCTGTGCAGTATGTCACTATGTGGCTTTTTCTTATCCATATTTGCTTTGAGCAGTGTTAAATGCTCTCCTGTGCATGTAAATTTAATCAGTAGGAGTAACCACTTTACAATGCCCCTGGAGCAGATGTATTGGTCCAGTGCCTTGCTTGAGAGTACTTAGCACAGACATAGGTGCTGTACATGTAATTCTCCAGTTGCAGCTCAAAGCTGAAATGCACCTGTATGTTAAAACTTCTATCACTGGCTATCACTGAGCAGAATGAAAGCATAACTCTTTATGCAGTGATTACACAACTTATTGACTAATCTGATTTAATTTACCTATCTTTTGTGCAGTCTGTCAAGCATGTGCTTGGTAAACAAACACAATGTACTTTTTGTGTGCATTTTCTACCAATTTTAACATTACACATCAGCAGTGTGTAAGAAGTGTGAAGATCTTGCACACACAATCACAACACTCAGATTTCACAGTTTTATTAATTAGAGCTAGCTGTGTTTCCATCTAACTGAATAAATCCCGGAATGGAAATCTTATGGGGATATACAGAAGGACAACGATTGCAGACACAGCGTCTTCTTCTTGTCTCGCAGCATAAACAGGGGATCAGTCACGTAAGTTAAGGGGAAAGGATGAAAATATGGCTGGAATTTTAGTTTAAAAAATTTAACAACAGTTTAAGAACTGAACAGATGTTACAGTGTTGACATTATGTTAAAGACGTAATCGATACCACTTTTTACCTCAAAAGGCAATAAACCGAAAAAATTTATAGACATGAAAAAAAAAACAACTGGAAAAAAACTAAATGGCTCCATACAACTCGCCAGCATAACCCCATGTCTCCAGAAGTCCTGAGATCCTTAATTGATTTAAAATGAGGGGGTGCAACCTAACGCTTTTAGCAAAGCCTTACAGTGAAGATTTTCAGCATTTCAAAGATTGTAAATCACATCATTTCAATGAAATTTGGGAACTCTGGGCTTCCTGAGACTGGGTTATGCCAGACCCATGGATGGAGCCATTTTTTGTCTGTTGTTTCTTTCACGTTTTTTTATGTATAAAGTCCCAATCTACTCCAGTTGTTTAAGAGAATGCTACAACACTGTTTTGCTGTGAAGCTTGAGAAATGTTTTGTGGACTACAAATCTTCATCCCACTTTCCCTTGGCATGTGGGATGAGTACATAATGACTAAATATAATTTATGGGCTAATTTAACATTTAAATATTTCTCTCCACAACAACACAACAAAGAGAGTTGACTTTGAAATTTGCTGTACAGTTTTCACAGATTTCCCTTTTTCTGAGTAGATTTCATATTTCTCTGGTTCTTTTGTAAAGGGATCAGCTTTATGCAGGTATAGAAAGTCTCTATGTTCAACGTCTTTATTCTCCTGTCAACCTGCATTCCTCTTGGGCGGCTTCATACTGGATACTCACTTTGTTAACAGCAGTCTCTTGTGAGTAAAGGGTGGATAAACGGAGGGGACTAATGTGTGAAAGAATGAAGCAGAAAGCTAGATATGGCTGTGGGGGAAATTAAGTTTTTTTCTAAGGCAAGCATAGAAGTTAGTTAGAGTATGTTACATCTGCATACATGGTGTTGGCTCATTTACATTTGGATTTGCAATAACAGAATAGGTGAAAATATGAGGGGATGTCTGTAGAGAATTCAGAAATAATCAATAGTTGATTCATGCATTATTTTTATGAGACTTTCTACAGTGTAATTTATAATAGCTTTGGCATACTCTACTTAAAATATATTCCTACATTCCTCATTGTTTAGCCAACGGCTTGAATTGCATTAGAACAACAATCTGGCAATTTCAGAGAATTACATCACTTTACAGGACAATAATATTGATATAATGCCAAGTCCTAGAGGTCATGACTTATAGCACCGATCATGGTAAGCACAAGGATCTAAATGTTGCATCACATAATTTAAGGGAATTGGGAAGATATAGGAAAATATATGCTGAGCCCAGTCGTTAGGATATGATGTTAGCAGATAATGTTTCTGCAAACCACATATATGTTCAAATTTGTACACGTCATAGGCTACATCCGGTATTGTCTACAACACTTTAATTACCTGGTTTCATGTCAGGCAATGGAGGAGTTCGAGGCAAGACAGTGGCCACATTTTTCGTGTCTGCGTTTCAGCATTTGTAAGCATTAAACCACTGGATATTTTTAAGGAGAGGCTGGAGGGGCATCTCCAGCCATGTTTGTGGCAAGCAAAACATTGAATTGGGTTGCACATGTTACACTGAGGAGTGGTTAAACCCATAGCACAAATCAATGCATATTAATTTCATCTGCAGGTCTGCATGTTTTGAAGAGTGGACTGGCAGTAATTATGTTCTAGGCTAAATGGATTGCGAGACTTTTGTGTGCACCAGGCTACCTGTGGATGACCACAGCAGGAGGTCTACACTGCGTACTATACTGAGCTGCTGCAAGGAAAATCAATCATTTTTGGTTTGCCTAAACACCAACAGCTGAAGATGGCATCACTAAAACAGTGTCCCAGAGGGACAGATGGATTGTGGCTTCCAATGAACAAAGCCCATTTAGGACAAACAGATTATGAGGTTTAGTGTAATCTGCACATAATGCATTTTACTCCCTTCTTTATTTCCTGCATAATCCGCTGCAATCCCATTTAATTTCATTGGCCTGCAGAATATTCTGTTTCATGAAATGTAATTGTCTGGCTCTAATACAGAAGAATACATTGCATGCAAAAAAATTATAACTATATTGCTGCATTTCCCATCATATTACCATTGCTACAGTAAATATATCCTTTTTGCAATTTTGGCAGACAGTTTAGTGAAGTTTAAAGGTGAAAGAAATATACAATGCACACACCCCACAGATTTTCATCTTAAATTCTATATTCAGACTGAAGTGCAGGACGTGGACTGATTAAACCGTATAAATTAATTTCATCAGGCGCTCACTAAGGAAATACTATTCACTGCAGCAGATCTTTGATTTACTCTCAATGCAGCACAATGAAGACTTGCTCCCTGCATCGCTTCATCTTCTTTTGATGAAGTCCAGCTCACTACCCTGTAAAAGTGACAGTGTTATTGTTTTATTTCCCCTTCTTCACATGTTTAATATCCGCTCCACAAGTCTTTTTTTCACTGATGAATGGATTTCATATTGCTTGACTGGCCATTGCAGTGAAATATAACATTTAATTTTATTTTTGATGGAAAAGAAAGGTGCTGTTAGATCTGTAGGGTCAGCATGAGGATTTGTGAGTATTGTTAAAATTACTTCATATCTCTTAAATCTCTGTAATTATCAGTTTACTTACACGTTTCCTGCATTCTACTTTTATGTTTTTGTCACGTCAAACCCAGAATCATTAGGCAGAGTGTGCAGAAGAGGGCAAACTGCAAGAGAGTTCATCAGCATCATGACACTCTGGTGCTCTATATTATTTATGGGCAGGGGGTAATCCTCTGTTATCTTGGAGCTGCGACTGACTCATTCTGAGGGAGAAAATATATTTGAACTCATAACTTGTTTTTCTTTAAGATAGCGGAGTTCCTTTTTTTCTTGAATGGAGAGTCAGTTGGAACTTGTTAAATGCACCAAATCAATGTCATAACACTACAGAAGGGGGAGACGCAGGTTAATTGGCTGTATGTTATCGACCTAATTAATATCATTAATTGTAGAAATTAAAGAAGAAAACATAATTATTCATTTATACTGTGCTCTAATTATGTGATATGTTAACAGTAGCTTTAAGCAGGGAGGATATTCGTTATAATTTATTTTTTCATGAATTTCCTAACAAGAGTGAGACATGTTAAATGTGTCTCTGGGTACTTAAGATAGCTCGCCATTGGAATCATTCCTGAACATTACACAAACAATTTAATACCCTTATCTTAATGCACCATTATCTTGTATAATACACAATGAATTAGTGACTTGTTATTCTGCGAGGCCCAGTGTTTTTCCACAGTGGTGACTGCCAAAGCAAATAACTGAGTGACACTTCATCATTAATCATTTCGAAAAGCATATGTGACAATTAAACAGTGAAAATAGTTAATGGTGCTCAAGTTGTGTTCGAGCTTATTTCTACTCCATTAAAAGTCCAGGCCATTTATCAATTCCAAATGATGCTATTACCACAAAAACAGATCTTGAAAATGTCATGGCTGCATCTATTCATTTCTCAGGTGTGAAGCGATTCATATTCCATTAAACAAATACGTAAAGTGTGTCTATCCCTCTAAAAATAAATTATCCTGACCTTCATAGAAATGAGATTTTAAATGCAAATCACCTCTGCAGTAGAGGGAAAACTTCATCAATATCTTAGGCATGAATACCAATGATAAATGTGTCTGCCTGGAATCAATAAGTCTCTGTAGATCGCCTGTATATACAGCATATAATTCACTATTTCTGTGCTATTGCTATATGCTATAAAAATACCTATTTAAAATGAATTAATATGATGGAGAACTGTTGTAAATAAACAACATGAAAAACAAAGTCAAGCACCCATAAACTATAATTAATAGATTTATCGAGCGTTTTACCTCACAATCATCCAGTACCACACACTAAATGGCATACTCCCTCAGTCAATAATCCCCTGTCTAGATGGGGGCAATTCACATTGAAGACTATTGACTTATATGACATTTCTGCTTCTTCTCTCAGCTTGGCCACACAACATCATCGAGCTTCCTACAGATCCCCAAAATCCATCACTTCTCAGAGTGGCATTTTCAAGTCTGGCAACAACAACTGATGCAGCTTATCGCAGACACAGGGATAACCAGAGAAGGAGATACGCTAGTCCATCACTGCAGGCCACAGGGGCACCATCTGAATGTACCAGAGTCCTGCTGGGTAATCAGTCCCCAAATATAATTTCTCAGACACATCATCCTCTGAGAGAGGCTGCCTGAGAGGCCCACTGGTCTGAAAAGACAAGGGGACAGAGAGAACAGCCATCAATCACAGGACACATACTGAGCACACTTTGAAAAAGCAATAGAAAACAGATCAGCTACTTGACCAAATAATTTAGACACTGAGACACAGTGGACAGGGGGACGACCTGACATTGAGCGACAGTGCTTTCAAATGTCTGTTTTTTTCCTACTCAAATGCTCGCAGCATCATCCCTGCTGACAGCTGTTTTTGTTATGGGGTTGTCAAGGTATGTATAAGCCCTAGTAACAGTGTCTTGCTCTGCTGGGTTTTGGTGTGTTGACAGATAAATGATATAGTTCTATTGCTGTGGTTGTAATGGCAATGTCTCAGTTAATGCAGCGTTCTGGTAATTCCACTTCAGTTCCATTTCTGCTCACCTTAAAACTTGTAATGGAAAAAGTTCTCGCTTTGTTGACAAGCTCTGACACACACACACACACACACACACACACACACACACACACACATCACAGCGGTTTAAGTATGCTTCCAATGACTTAAATCTCCTTAAAAGAATAAGGGGAGAAATAAAGCAAATTAGGTTAGATTTTCTTTGCCCAGAGATCAGACTTTCAGGCAGCTTATTCTTTGAAGAACCCCATACAAATGGTCAAGCCTCATTTATTTCAGTTAGGCAACTGAATTAGCACAGTGGAGGGAAAAGCTGGATTGTCCAGCGAAAATATTGAACCCGTTTCAACCTTTTCCACAACACAATGTGGCATCATGCACAAATGTTTTGTTTTGGCTCATTACATATTGCATATTCCTGGTGGATTACTTATTGCTGGGGAATGATGTATTTCTACTGTTGATGTCAAGATTGGGACATTGGCATTTTATCATCTCATCGTTATCTGAAAAGAAATACCTTCACCAATACAGCACCTTGCTTTTCCTTAACATATGGCTGTTCAGTGTGGTAGCCATGGATAAATTTCCAATGACAAGGCTGCCAAATGGGCAACTGCAGTTTGAGCCTGCAGCCGTGTTAGTGGCGACAAAACCGTTGTTTTTTTGTTCCAACCGTATTTGTGGCAACCAAAAGGTATTTTAAGCCAAATTTTGATGTTTTCCTAACCATAACCAAGTGTTTTTTTGTGCCTAAACCTAACCAGAGTGCCAACCATATCTCTAACACTACTCTCAATCCCCAGAGACTCTACAGTTGTCACCAATACATGCAACCAAGTGACTATCTTTACTTTAAATAAACCACCTATAACCAAAACGTAAAAAGAACTAAATCTAATAGGTGGAGCTTTACTTGGATGGTACATGATGGCAGTAAGAAGCTGTGCCTCTGAGGGACAATTCCTGCTCTGCCTTTCTGCCTTTTCTGGATAAATCCTTTGCTATCAGGCTGCATGCAGATCAATCTTCAAACCCAACTATGGAGCATACCCAAATCTAACCCAGGACCTTTTGTTTCCTCATATATTTTTCTATCTCTTATTTCGTTTATAGGAATGAGTATTAACAGCCATTCATCAGCTAATATTAATGTGATTAAGATCTTTTTATTTATCAGCATGATTCCATGGGCCATTTTGAGAAATGAAGCACTATTGTCATACTGACCCCAACATTTTCAGCCTGAATATACTTGTTCTTTCCAAATTTGAATGGTTTGATTGGCAGATTTGAAGCCATTCACCACTTACATGAGCTTTGATCTCCTCTTGACGGTAAACTTCAGTGTTTTTTACTGTCTGCACAGTCTGGGTAAGTGTTTCGCAGTTGGATTCTCTCCAACCAATTACACCACTCACTGGAATGAACAGGGTGAATAGTGACAACCTGTAATTATCATTCTAAGTATTTTCTGACGAGATTAATTCTTTATGCATCAATGTGTCTAATCAAGATGGACTCTGCCCGGGCTGACATACCAGCAGGGAAAAGATAGAAAAGAGAAGCATTTGAACACATGCCAACAACCCCCTTCAACCCTCCACCAGGGATCTCATTCAAGACTCATTGTTCTCAAGTTCTTACACAACTTACCCTTTCACATCTATTCCTTTACATTTCCTGAGTTAAATGTAGTTTCCATCAATCAACTGGCTAAAAAAGACCTTCATCTAGCCAACTGAAAAATGAGCCTTTATAAGCTCATATTCACATTTCTAGCCACAGTATAATTACATCATACATGTAGTTATATCTTGAAGTAAACATGTACGCAACACTGTGATCCTACCCTCCCACTGAGGTTACAAACAAACAAGCTATAGGGGGACAGAGTGGCTGTGACAGAGACACCATTCACCCTATTACAAGACACTGTACTATAGAGGTGTGGAGATTTCTCGATTATAAGCTGCATTGCGATGTGGATGTGGAAGATTCTGCATCGATGCAGAGACAGGGCATAATCGAGAGTCTGCAGCTTATGCTGATTGTTGATTGTCCGGCCTGAGCTGGACAATAAAGTTATGTCACAACGATGCTCCCATGCTTTGAATTGAGGTCGGACATTAGGCTAACATTAATTATGTAGGAGGTATGTCAGAGGGAGACAGAGATCATCTGAGAGTGATAAAAAAAAAAAAAAAAAAAACTTGCATAACTTGAGTATTTTTTCAAATGGAAATCTCCGGGCACATGTCAGATTTTATGAACTTGCTGGGAAGCACGAACTGGACAAGACCCACACTGTGCGTGTCTTCTGCCCCACAACAATTATGAAACACTTCAGCTATTTTCACCTGAAGCTAACATCTGCAGCCATAAATAATAACTGTTACAGCAAGCCCAGCTAATCAGCCAAGATTTGAGAAGGTGCTGTCAACTTTGCCGTCCAACTCTGAGAGAGGTGTGTGCAGCAGAGTCAATAGATGCCTTATCTCAAAGCTGCCATGTGAAAACGATATTATCGTAGATTACAACAAACGTGTTAGGCACTGCAGAGAGATAAATGTTGTTTTTTAATGTTTATGTATTAAAAAGATGCAGCTCTTATTTTGTAGACTGCTGCAGTCTGATTATTGGAAGGACTTTCTGAATAAAAGGGGAATTTAAATGATGAAAAAGTAGCCATGTGCAGTGATATAGATCATTGAGGATGCCGTACACTGAGATGCATCAAGGTGCATCGCGATGCATCGAGAATCGTTTTGCATACGAATCACTGACAGCTGAATCCTAATTGAATCAAATTGTAAGGACAGTGAAGATTCACACCTCTACTGTACAATCAAAATGAGTCTCAAGCTGTTTTTTTAAGTTTAAAAAGTAACAAAATGTTGCTTTAAAAAAAAGCTAATCAGACATTCATTTGTGAAGCAACAATCAATATTTAAATGAGCTTAGATGAAGGATTGGATGAAAAAGTTTATAAGGCTTGTGTTTTCATTAGCATTGTGCCTAATTTCATTTAGACTGTTATTGTGTTTCACTTTAAAGCAAAACCATTTGATTTATCTCCTCAATTAAGGGTTAATTTTATAATTTTATAATGAAATTCACCCCCGGAACTGATGGCGATTTGTTTCCATTTGCCAGTTTCTTCATGAATACACGGGAAAATGTTTCTGCGTGTGTGTGTGTGTGTGTGTGTGTGTGTGTGTGTGTTTGCAAGCATGCCGATAACTTTGAACTGTATCTGCTCAGAGCTATGCAAGTGGCGTTAGGCTCTGAATCATTTAAGAACTCACGCAGGTTAATTTAGGTTAGTCTTGGATTGCTGACCTAAAGCTGAGAGATATTTCCTTAACTTCCATATTATTTTTTAAACTTTTGCTTTGCATTCACCTTCAATTCAGTGTTTTGTTTAATTATTCATGTATAGTGCATAATTTATCATACACTTGTTTATGCATGACTTGTTGCCCCAGAGGGGAAGTTGTTTTGTTTTGCTTTTCTTTGGTGAATGTTCGAGACACATTGTAGTTTGAAGGCTTTCGTTGTAAAATGTTCACTGCCGCCGCTTAAAGTTTAGAGTCTGCCCTTGTGAGCCAGTCTGCTCTGCTCAAAATATGAAGAATAGGAAAACATACTGTAGATTTTATTTCTAGTTACATATTTATATAATCACATCCTCTGATTAAAAACATTGATTTTAACGTGTCATTGCACTGCTGCAGAGTCAGATCAAAACTAGACAACTGCATTTCAGATCATTCAATTAATATCCTCTCATTCAAAACAATAAGAGCTTTAATAGCAATTTGTGCTTCAACATACATGGTGTTGATACAAACACATTTTAATTTAAACCTCAAAGTATTAAACCCAATGGAATCATAATTACTCATCTCTACAGAGCTGACCCAGCTAAATTAGTGTGAAAGGAAGAGCTCAATCCCCCTCTGGGAAATCAGATATTGATCTGACAGCACTAGACTCTTCTGACCTTTGACCCTTAAAGCTGCAGGTGTGGACTACACTGCTGTGTGGCCTATGATCTAACTTGCAACATGACACGCAGGTCTGTCAATAAATCACAAGCAGAATGAGTGTAAACAGCAGGGAGATGCTTTCAGCTGTGAAAACTAACATCGAGAGTCAATGTTGTTACAGTACAGTTGTAGCGCTCATCACTGCTGGGACCAATAATATTCCTTATTGTTTAGATAGCTGAGTGTAACAGCAGGCTGTAGATTTGTTTTTAATCGTGCAGCCAATTTTATTTGATCGATGTACAGCATATATTAAATGAAATTGTATAATGAATCCAGAAATGTAAAAGAACATTTTAAGGGGCAATATGTAAGATGTTTTATAGAAGACATAAAAATAAAAATAAAAATCACTGAAATTATAAACAGAATGTGAAGAAATAACAGTTCTGGTGTTATGACATCTAAGTATTGTTGCAGCGATTTCCACTAAGGATAGCATGCTGATTACCTAGCCCTGGCCCATTACAGTCCAAAGCTCCTGTGCTGGCACTGTAAACACCAACATCTTCCTACTTCCCAGCCGGACGTATCTGGTATCTTTAGAAGCATTAGTTGCTCCACTAGAACAATGTAATTAAAGTTCTGTGGATTTGAACAGTCTTTGGCTGCAAAGTATGTGTTTCTACTGTCTGTGCTGAGATTGAAAAAGTGAATAAATTAATGGCTTCATTGACTCATTTGTTAACACAATGACACACAGGTCAACCATCAGTTCCTTCCTTCTACTTCCATCTAAACAAGGCGAATGCTCATGGAAAAAAATATTGAATACTTTTCTGATTTTTTTTTTCGTACCTATGGAGAATTATTTTATCATTATATTATATCCATACTATTTTTATATGAAGCAGAAGTAGTATTTAACCACAATTTCAGCTCTCAAGGTCTGAACATTGACTCTCCAATGACATCAACAAGGACACAATTTGTTGGAGAGTTTGAGTGACAAATGGAGGCATTATTTTCATGATTGATGATGGTCAGAGTTCCCTGTCAGTCTATCTGTTCCCATCTCAAACATAAAGAGAACACTCAATAAATGTATCATTAATATCTTCACCACGTGTCGTGTCACGGCAGAGTAAATATTGGGATTCTGTCAACAATGAATGTGTGTTGTACACCATCTAATCTGAACTTCATCTATTTCTTTATAACAGCCTGACAGTGAGGCGTTATGCACTCCAGCTCACTGAAGAACAAGTTACAAATTGTTTTCCATCAGGCACATTGACGCATCACCATTCTGATGCCCAATCTATAAGGAAATGCAACAACTTATAATCCATGGAGCAAACTCAATATAACCCTGTGTTAATGTCGTGCTGTAGCTCTGAATAAATATAGACTCATCTATGACACCCTATGCTTATCAATATGGAAACGTGTGAAAATAACCTGCACAGACAGCAACTGTGGAAAGAGATTAATGCCAGCAGGTCTTTAAACAGCAGTGAGATGAACTTGTCAAACTCATACTGAATTACTGAACTTCAAATGAGAGATATGCTGAATCAACAAATGTAAAGTTTAAATCAATGCAGTGCAAATTAAAATGAATGCAAATGTTTTAATTATTTATTTGCTTCACATTTCTGCTGTAATTTTGAATAATTTTTAAATTTCAGTTTCATATTTTTTCGAACAAGCAGTAATAAGTAATGTGACCCTGTGCCTTACTTATTTCTCCAACTAATAAGATTTGGCCTTTACACATAAAAGGGATTTTGTATCATGCAAATAAATAAAATTTAGCTTTAAATATGTCACCAATATCTCATGATCACTTTTAAAAAAAGTCTTAGGAATGAGACTAGAAGACTACATTTGTGTTTGTGTGCCAAGGCTTGTCAGGTATGACGGAGGTATGTTATTCATACAGATGCTACACCCTCTAAACCAACTCAGGCCTTCCAGTGAAAATAAATGCATTCCTGAAAGAAGTGGGGGGGCACTTGATTGTTTTAACAAGGTCCGAAGGTTGTTTCTCTTAGCAGTTTTAGCAGAAATACTCAACAGGCATAATGTGTGCTTGAAACAGCATATAATAATAATAATAATCAAGTGCTTGTGAGAAGTCTTGTATTGTGCTCTGTACAAACAGGCAACTGCTGCATTGTTTAGGTAAGTGAATAATGACTTGCAGTAGTCTAGGCGGAGGGGAAATAAGGTTGCTCAACTATGTTTTTGGGTAGCATTGGTTTAGCTGTGGCTATATTTCCGATTTGTAAATAACGTGTGACATGTGATGCCATCCATCCATCAGAGACTGCACGTCATGCACAAGCAACAAACTACCATGTATCCAACAACCATTAAATTATGTAATATTGGACAAACTTATCTTTTATCGATTAATCATCAAAAATGAGAACCTTGTGACATGTGACTATTGTGCATGCGCACATTGCCATGTCAATGCTGGAACAACAGACTGTGCAGTCCTACATCCATCTATCCATCCATCTTCTCTGCCTGCTCATTCCTGTTGTCCTCACAGGGGAGCGTGAGCGTGCACCCAGCATACACTGGGTGAAATATAGAGGGATAACTGTGGACAGGTTGGCAATGTATCACAGAGCTTTCACAGAAAAAGAAATACATTCACCTGCGGCAATTTAGAGTTTCCTCATCACCTGAGTTTCACGTTTGAACAGGAAGCTGTTGCAAACAGAGAGAGGGCATGCAAACTCCACACACACTGGCCCAGGGTCAGTACTAGTCTTGTACACTACATATGATTCAGTAAAGAAGAAAGTTGCCTCAGTCTTGTTGTGGTTTACAACATCAACCTGCTCTACAGTAGATGTTTTTTTTTAATGGCTCATTTCAATCATTGAGTTTGTTAGAGCAGAAAATCAGTCTGAGGTTTTGTTTGTGGAGCAGACAATCTGTACCAGATAATATTTGTATGCCTCACAGTCTCATTCGTGGTTAATACCATGGCTGCAGAAGATTTCACAAATCTTTACAAATCTGTGTTCTGAATTGCCACTATAAAATGGTGTTTAAAGAGAATCCCTATTTGTCTTTCTCAACACACACACACACACACACACACACACACACACACACACAGGTGTTCAGTTGTAGTAAATATATATATATATTAAAAAAAACAAAACAAAATAAAGAATGTGGAGAAAAAATGCTGCCAGGAAACAATTTATCATGTAAATAGAGAGCATAGGGGAAGTATCCATCTCTCCTCACCGCTAGTTGTAAAAGTGCCATGCCAGTGCTGTAGCTAAAGCCATGATCGATCTGCTTGGGGCGGCCAGGGCACACTGCAGCAAGCAGCTCTGGGGGCGTCTGTCATTGCTCAAGTCTCAGCTCAGGGTCCTGCACTCTGTTGAAAGGCCTGCCCTCTGTCCAACAACGTAAGATTGCGGCATTTGAAATATTAAGCAGGAGCAGGGGAAAAGAGCAGAGTCAGGGTTTCACCTTTGTACACGTCAAATACACTGAATGTTATGGGCCTGTGCCACGTATCTGACAACCATTGGGATGCTGAGTGGAGAAACCCTCCTGTGGCTTTTAGTCCAACAGAGCATAATGTTTGGCTCAAGAGCTTACCTGCAACCTGCAAGAAACCACAAAACTGTGGTCCCTAAAGTGGCTGAATTCAGGATCAGTACTTTAGTTAACCTTTGTATTATTTGTTTTCAACTAAATAAAACAATAGTATTTGTCAAGCTCTCGTTACAGGTATGTCTGTGCCTGTATGCACATGTGTGACTGTGTGTGTCTGTATGGATATATGTGCCAGCTACACCTGACAGATCTATCTGGCACGAGCCACGAGCTATAATGGTTTCTCTACCCACACGCTCCCAACTGCATTATAATTCTGACGCTCGAGGTGCTCCAATCTACTGATAAGGCAAAGCTCATAATCCATAAAGGAGCTCGCAGGGCCAATAGCTCTGTTTACCATTCAGGGATCAGCCTTTGGCAAATTATACTTTTTTCACTTCCATTAAACATATTCAGTAGATGTAAAAAGATATATATAATGTGTCCTGATTTGCATATCTTATAGCTGCTGTAAACATACTCATCATCATTTAAATGTACATGTATCATAACCAGCCTGTTCTAACTCTCAAAGCCTCAAATACAGCAGCCATACGCTTCAAAGTTTTAAGCTGTAGTATAGAGTACTGCAGGGATATCATATTTTTGTAAACTAACCCAGAAGCTAGCATCACCCTGGTTCCCTCGTCAGAAAGCCTATGGGTTTTTTCAATTGGGTTTTGGATTTGGATGTTTTGTCAGTTAGATAATCTTCACAGATGAACACTAAGCATAAATTAAATTATTAGAAGTAAAAAGCTAATGTTAGGCTACAAACAGACTACATTGCGGTCACATGACTTAAATTACGATACACACTTTCTATAAATAGATGAATCTACATGTAGTGAAGTTAGAGTTAGAATAGTTTGCATCTAAGGTCTGCCTGTTCAGGTGGACTGGTGAGTAGATGAGTCTTCTGTAGTCTCATTCAGCCACTTGTTATCAACCGCCGTTATTAAGACACGTACGCTCTTTATAATTCAATTGTTGGGCATTTAATGATGTATTTAATATGTTTTGTTGTGGAACAAAACATGTAAATATCTTAAGCCTGTGGTAACCACAAACCTTATTTCAGGCATCTAACCTGAAACCATTAAGAAAACCCATTGATTTTGAGATAAGAGAACATGAAGTGGATAAATGCTTACTGATTTCTGGGTTTAAGGACTCATTACTACAGTACAGCACTCTATAAAGAGTGAGAAAATTCAGAGCTGGGGGCAGTCAGGGGGGTTGGATGGGTGATACGCTGGACTTTCACTCTGGAGACCAGGGTTTGCATCCCGTTTGTGACCTAGAGTCAAGAGAGATTTATTTTTAAGTTATGTTACAAAAGTTAACACACGTTGCGCACTTAATTCTTTTACGTGATGTGATTAGAGTTACCTTACTTAAGTTACCTACAGTATATTAAGTGAGTTACAAAACTGAGTGAAGTTATTTAACCAATGTATGATCTTTTCCTAAACGTTTCCAAATATTTTTTGTGCCTGAACCTAACCAAACGACAACAGTTAGTAACATTCCATAAGACATAATATGTCATAATATGTGAACTGTTTGTCAGCAAGGTTTACTTTGAAAGTGTAACTCTAGAGGGGTAGGCAGAGTGTCATAGTTTAAAGCTTAAAACGCTGACCAAGCTACCATACTTGGCGAGTTGGGACTGAGACGTGTTGATCCGAACACCCACAGTGCGTGTTAAAATGTTATATACTGTGGAACAGCCAGTTCTGTCAATGTGACAACTGGGATAGATATATTCACATTCAGAGTGAGAAATTACTGTTTGTCTCCACCAGCACAACCATATTGTAAAGAATACAAAGGGGGAAAATCCTTGTGGAGAAGTTTTGAGCAGTTGGAGAAGTACAATGCTGAAATACAGAGACACCTCAGGGGACATGCAGCTTCGGCTAGAAGATGAAGCTTGTTGTTCTCTTCCAAATACACAAAGGAGAGATGAGATGTGTGCAGCACAGTAATCTGCACAGAAATGTTGCCTCAGTTTGGGATGAACAAAGTCTTCTGAAGTGAATGCACCTTTTTAAAATGCAAGTAAAGGACATTGTTATCATTATGAATCACTGAAAATTGAATTATGTTTGAAGTTATGTAAAGGGACTGTGAGGGTTTTGAAGAGCCATAGCTTAAGACAAACAGAGTGGAATGGTTGATTAATGCCACTTCCTTCAATGCTGGAAATCTTTACTATGAAAATTCAATCAACTGTGTACAAAAGTTCCCCTACAGTTGTTTGGTTTCCAACCAAATTAACCAAAAGCCAAAGCAGCACATTTTGATTCAAAGAGAAGAGATGGAAGACCGACAAGAATGATGTGCAGTGAACAAAGGATTGTAATGTGATGAAGAGGTACGAAACAGAGGACTGACAATTACTTTGCATCATTATTATTGTGCACTTATCATCTGGATAGTTATTTTCAACTTCCCTTGATTGTCTTCAAACTCTTGTCACTTTTTTCTCAAAGCTGTTATTACCATTTCTGTGAGTGATGCTTTTGGTTGAGTATACTGTATGATGTCTGTGATTAAAGGATGTTTTGAAATATTGAAAACCTCAGACAGTTTACTTTGCTGGATTGGTGAAAGTTACTCATTTACCTTTTGTGATATTTGATGGTAAACCTGCTAAATTGTTAAAGGCCGACTACATGCGGGTTCCCTTTTTTTGAGTTGCATGTAAACTGTAAAATGTAGCCAAGAATTAAGCATAATCCCATACAGCATTACATTATTGATGTATTAACATATGAGCAGCATGTAAATCTTTTAGGTGGCCCAGGAGGCACTGCACATGTAATACTTCATGTTTTGTTTAGTTGATTCAGCACCACACATCCGAGTTTATGACCCTATTCTAAGCTTTGATAGTAAAATATTGATCTGAAAAGCAATTACAGGCAACATCCGGCATAAGTAAGAAATTTAACATTCACAAAATAAAAATATGCCAATAATATGCTGACTTTGGCTCTGAAAGACAGCATTGCATGCACATTTTAGGTGCAGTAAACACAACTAACGGGGTGAGTGTAAGGATGATGGTACACTGCATTATTATTTTAATTTCACAGTAAATAAATGGTTAATAATTGCCATGCATTCACAGTAGTATACAGTGACTATTTTACAGTACTATACATGGAAATTACAGTAACATAGTGTTTCTACAGTAACCAGTACATTATTGGATATTTACAACAATTTCCAGTGATATTACATCAACTTCCTGTGTTTTCACAGTAACCCAACAACAATATTTCTGTAAAATTACACTTTTTTATTGCTAAATTATTGTACAGTGCTGGACCCTAATCACAGTATTTACATGCAATTTGCAATTCTTACTGTATTCTTATGACCACTCAGTAGTCAGTAAATTCCTGTACATTTACAGGATGCATACTACATTAAACTGTGATTTTACTGTGATTTTACAAATAAACTGTATTTTTACAGCAACACATAGTCACATAGTTTTGTGTAGATTTAAAGAATCATACATCATACATATATTGTGATTCCACAATACATTATATGCATTTGAAGATATCAGAAAGAAAAGAAAGAAAATAGCAGAATTCTTGCTTTCAGTATTTGTAGAAAATTAAGTAAATATAGTAAAAAAAAAGATTTTGACTTCAAATTTGTTTCAATGGATTCTAAGATTCTAACGATCTCAGTCCCATGACAACAGACTCTGAAGTATTTAGTAAGCTAACTGAACATATCAGCTGTGAGCTGCTGTCACAGCTGTTCTTTCACTGAATGAGCCCTGCCAGTCTGTTGCTGGAGCTTTGGGTAGAATTTACAAGCCAATTTCTCCAGGCCCAGTACCCAGTATACTGCGAGAACAAGCATTCCAGCTCCGACCTGGCCCAACAGCAAATCTCAACACATGGATATACTCGCCCATCAGTGCGCTGCTCCCCTGTCTGGGGCAAATTATAGCTCTTGGAGGCTATGACGTGGAAAAAAAAGCTTGACAAATTGTTCCTGGGTAACCCCGAGGGAGTGAGAAGGATGAGACAGACTATGAGAAGATCTCTGGTAATATTGCAGAGGAGACAGATAGATGTTTCTATTTTTGGCCCTCCTTTGTCTTGTTGTTTGTAGGTTTGACAATAATTTTCAGTTGCTGTGTTACTCCTGACAGATTTTTTCAGGTGAAAGATCATAGTGGCGTAGTAAATTAGTCTTTGAAGGGTTGCTCTTAGGAAAATTAGCCTGGAGGATAATTAGAGTTTGCATAATAACTTTACTTTCACAAGCCCTGAAGATATTCATCCTATTATGTGATGTCCATTTGTATAGAGGCATTATAGATAAATCCCAGTTGGATTTATGGATGTAAATGAAACTCTGACACTGAGGCACTGAACAAAATAATGACTCTGTCGACCCAGCTGAGGAACTTAAAATCCCGACAATGTTGTTCCTCTTCCGTTCATTTAAATTCTGCTCCCCTGCGGCATTTGTGTACAATCTGTTCTCTACAAGCATAACCTTTACAAAAAATTCACTTGGCAAAGGTTGTGAATTATTCAATCTTATCTCAGAAAAATACCTGCAGACTAACATAGAAGGCTTCCACTAGGCAAAACTAAATATTATGACAGAAAGAAAAAGAATTTTCTTGCTTTTTTATAATTTGCTCAATTGAGATAATAAGAATATTAACGCATATAATCATTTCATATGAGTTTGGATTATTTTTAAAATCTTTGAAAAAAAACTAATTCAATGTAATTCAATTTAATTGTTTACCCAGCATCAATATCGTCAGACAGATGTTCCCAAAAGTTAATACAAGGTAATAAAGTTCAGCAAACAAACTTTTTGCAAATAACTGCTTTGAATACAATTGTATAACATATATTTCATATATTAGGGTGCTCTTATTCTTCTGTTGTTTTATCAGCTTATTTATTGCCACAGAGCAAAACTTCACAACCCAGAGAATAGGCAAAATTAAAGTGGATATTAAAACAGAAGCGAGAAAGAAACTTCAAAGGGTACTTGTGCTCTCGTAGTTCCACAGCCTATACCCTGTCAAGTGTTTATATGTTGGTAATTATAATTGCACTAGTCACTTACTTTACTTTTAAAAAGGATGAAAATTAAAAACAATAAAGATAAAGAAATTAATAAACCAACAGTGGAGTTGAATGTTTCCTGTTTTTGTTTTTCTTTCTGGTGGGATAACAAATACTGATAACAACCTGGTAAAAATAATACAGATGCTGTATTTTCACCTTCTAAAGCCCAAGGCTTTAGTTGTCCACTTCTCGTCTCTAAGAGTGCTTTTAGACCAAATCTGTTAAAAACTGGTAAAACAAGCTCTGGTGCATTTGCCTGTTTAGTAGTGTGGTCCATTTTGGCTGGTTGTCAACCAAAGTATGGTGTGGACTGAGACTGCCTAAAACGGTGTCAGTGGTCTGAAAGCAAAGCAGGTCAATCACAGGATTAAATGATAGCAGATGTGATTTTGGCATCATGGTTTCAAAAGCTAAATTACTATCAAATCCATGTACTGATTGTGAACTGTTCAGGAGGTGATTTTTACATTTTGCCTTTTAATCCAGTTCGTTTTCACACCAATTTCTTACAAACAAACCAAGAGCTATAATCTGATGAGTTCACCCAAAAATGAAAATTCTTTATCTATCTACTCAGCCCTAAGGCCAGTGGAAAGTTGGGTGATGTTTTGTAGTTCGCATAACATTTCTGGAGCTTCAAAAAAAGACAACCCTCTAAAAAAACACATAAATTGTCTCCATACAATTTGTCCGTGTTTTTCATTTATTCAAAATCTGGCTGGTGGTGCTGGGTGTCACAACAAGATACTGAACTTCTGTTTGTTTGCTTTGACTGGTGGTTGCTTGATTCATGACATCTGTTTTTTCCTCCTCCTCTTTTATTTCTTGGTTGCTATGTTTTTGCTGTGAACTCATGTGTGACTCCCCTGCACTACAGAGCTATAAAATGTTTTTTTACTCAAAGACTACAGATCCCTGAGGTTCCACACACTCCCCTGACTCACCCTACATGCCCACGTCACCCGTCAGCACAGCCCAGATGGCTTGAAAGGGGCCTGCCTTGCTCTAGGGACCCCCACACCAGCTGCAGTTAGCATGGAGCCAGCGGGCAAGCTTTACCACTCACTCCCTTTGTTGGTGAAGTGGCAGGCAGGCTGGCTGCAACACCCGCCTCCAGAGCTCCTATGGAGAAGGCACTGTAAGGTAAATAAACTCAGCCTGAACTAACTGACGTCTGACTTCAAGCTGATGGAAAACTGCAATGTGTATGTCTGCATGTGTGTGGTCTGCAGTAGCTTCTCTTCACGCTCTCTCACTGTCTTTCATTCTGTCTAGAATTCATGTTGAAAGGACTGTTTCGGCGCTTCCAATATAATTCAGCACTGATATATTTGAGAGGTATTACATTACAAGCACGCATCATGTATGCTGACAGGTGGGACATTCTACAGTTGCTTTGATGTAGTGCATTTGTTTACCAGTGCAGAGCTTGTTCAAAATCATGCTGTTCAAAAATATAGCATATGATGCATTATTCATTCAACTATTCAGCATTACATTAGAATTAAAAGCTCCACCTTGAGCAGACATTTGCCTGGGGCCCACACTTCAATAATGTGCCCCTTAACAACACACCCAAGAAAGTTACAAAGCGCCCAAAGCATTAAGACTTTCTCAGTGTCCGTCTGTTTTTTCTCTTTCCTTCAGTGTCTCCTTCAGGTTCCTGTGCATGTAAATGATCTTGAAAGTTAAAAAGTCTACACCTACAGAAGCTCCTCTCTCCCACAGAAAACACTGCTCCTGAAGTGACCTCTTGACGTCACACTATGTCACTGTGTCACATAATTTATGCCTAGCAGCTAGTTTGGCACGTAGGAATTCATTTAGCACAGCTGCTCTGTTGTTGTTAGCATGCTCGGTTGCCGTCTGCAGTCCTGGCTCAGGCGTGTGTGAGCTGACCAATGAGAGAAGACTGAGTATAATGGTTTAATGGTTTTTGAGATATGCAAATAGCATACAGACAGTTCTTGCTTTATAGTTAGATTTAAGCGTATCCTATTTGTGGCTGGTGATGCAAAGGTGTGAACTAACAACCTTTTGAATTGCAGGATGAAAGCATTGTAAAACCTCCCTCTCTCTCTTGGCAGTGACAGCAGTGAGTGGGAGAATGAACTCACAGTGAGCAGGAGGCAGATGCTTAATCTTTGATAAGATCTTAATGACATTGTACTGCAGAGATACTTCGTCTCCCATGACCACAGTATACAGTACACAAGTGCTAATCATCCAACTAATGATCTTTGTTCTGCGCAAATAACAACTCTTTGCTTTTGTTGTTTCATACACAAAAAAATAAGCATGCTGATTTAATGCAGTGCCACATGTGCCATTATGTTCTGCTCAGAGAGCAATTTACAGTAGCCGTGTGAATTCCAGGGCCGAACTCTCATCCAGATCATATTCATGGTTTTTCCACTGGCACATATCCACCCACTCTGTCTACCCCATGAACCACAGCACAGATAGTATGCCACACTGGAGGAATTTATTCATTCTCTTTCACATCAGTGAGGCAGAAAACTTCATTAATGTAATACTTTATTTATTTATTGAGGAAAAAAATCACTCGGATCACTCATGCAATTTTCCCTGTGAATTTCCTATTAAACCTCTGGAAGGATTCAATGGGGTAAAAAAAAAAATAAAATATGTGAGTTCTTGATGCAATCAGCAGGTAATAGAGGGACTGATTTTTTATTCAGAGACCAGATTTTTATAAATAATTTACTCATGTGTTTTCAAGTGCTGCAGTTTATTTTTACTTTTCAAAATTAAATTATTTTTCTCCTAACATTTTTTTTCTTTCTTTCTCACACAGTACTCAAAGGAATGTGCAAAAGACTTCGCTCATATGAACTAAACAATGAGATTGAACTTTTTGAAACCCTTGTTGTGTTTTTAACTGTTAAGGTGCATATTTCTGTGGCAGCATCATCAGCATCACTGTTCCTATATTTTACATTGCTCCTTGAAAAGTATTAGAATTGGGTGCAGGTTGATGCAGAGGATGCTGATTCATCTTGCAATCGTGCTTATAATTTTCAAGAACTAATTTAGCCTGATTGCTGTTAAACACACTGAGAAGTGAGAGGGGGGAAGCTGATGGAGCAGATCCCTGGGGCAGGTGAAGTAAGACATTGATTGGTTTCTGAACCCCGAGGATAATGTGCGAACAAAGTAATTACATTTTCTCTGTGCTCTTTAGAAACAAAGATAGTGGCTGTAGTAATATTTCAATAACAACTTGGCTGTACAACAATACATCTAATTTACATAAATCAGAACAAAGAAAAAATGCTTAATATATAAATACTGGCATGTATGCTTTCACAATGGTCTCTTATGATGCAAAAAAGTGTTGAATCCAGTTTAGCTCTTCTCATTGCCTCTCCCCATTTTATAGCTTCTTTGTGTGTCAGAATAATGATGAATTATTTGTGCACTACTTCCCTTTAGCACATGTAAACTCAGCTATCTTGTGTGTTCATGTGCTATTCGAAACTTGTAGGTTGCACGTGCATCCAAATAAATCATTCCTTATCGCGGTGTATTATACAACAAGCCCTTGTGAGTTTAAAGGGTCCTCTCAGAAAAATTTCATTGCTCAATGCAAAAGAAGCAGATTAGAAATGCAAGCTCTGTCTCCTTGCAAACTGGATGATGTCATATGCCGCCAGTACAGAACTGGCTGTGTGAATGTCATTTACTATAACAAACTTCTTTTAAAAGTCACATAAATACACATCAGAAAGACTCCAAACTGTTTGCCAAAGCCCCAAAAATCCTTGTTTTCTTTGAATGCTTAGCTTATGTAATGCTACGGCTTTGCTGTTGTATGGCTGTTGTCATCGGCTGTTTGATCTGGCAGGTGAGCTGATCAGTTCTGAGGAAGAGACGAGAGCAGTCATGAGCTCAGCTGCCAATAATTAACAACAATTATCACTTTATGATTCCTTCTGTGGCTTTTTGTACTTTAGTCTAACCTAACTTTGATCAAAGCCTTATTGTAAACCTAAACACAGTCAGGATAGGGGACACAAACCTTTGAAAACTTGAGCTTTGTACACCCACCACCCTGATGTGTCCCTACAACTTCAGTGTGGTCCAAGAACAAAGACACTTAGTGGACTGAGAAATATATACAGTATATTGCCAGTGAACATCTGCAATCCATGCAGCAGTTTCTTCATACAGTTTCTCTTCTTGAAAATGTCGATTAGCCACACTGTTTGCCAAATATGTTTTGACAAAAACATACATTTAGAGCTCAAAATGTTAGCTGTTGCTAAAATGGAACAATGACATATGACAGAAGAATCTTCAAGTTGTACAGTATGTCATCATTCAAGCTTGCACAGGCACACTGAGGAAAGAGAGTCTGGGAAGCTGTAGCAGTACCAGCAGTGCCTGCCATAATGCAAGTCATTGGCTCAAGTATATATGCTGTTAAAGAATAGCCTGGCCTCTTTAAGGAATAAGAGAGTTCTCAGCATGTGTGCATAGCGAGTCTCGAGTTGAGTGAGAGAGTGAGTGATGGTGGCTGCTCGGGTATTGGTGATCAGAGCAAAGGAAATGTTTGAAAGAAGAAGAACTTCTTTTGGGTTAGGGTGATTGCTTATCTATGCTTATATCCTTGCTACTGCTATCCATGCTTATGATGTTGATCTTGCTAAAATGGAAATGTGGTTGCCATAGCAATGGACTACGTCAGATTATTAACCACACACCCACTGTCTGTTTGAGAAGAAACATAAACCATTAAAAAGGAATTAACACTTGCTGGAGTGGGCCTTTAAGTTTTGTCTGCTTGTTTTTCTAGCTCAAAGAACTTCTAACCCGGGAATGAGCAAGGCTGTGCCAGTGTGGAGGACCTGTGCTCATCAAAGGATCAGAATCGTTAGACTGCCAAGGGAGGTGATGTGACAAGAGCGAGCGTTCAGGACCTCTCTGGGCTGGATTTGAACCTTTAATAAAGCCCCCAGCAAATCTAAATTATATTCACATATGGCTAGCTGCCCTGGAGGTCCCCTTGGCTCTCTGCTTGTGTTCAAACCCATTAGCCTATAAATAAAACCAGCACATGGCTGCTATTCTCCTCTCTTACCATGTTAACTCTTTTGGTAAAAAAAGAAACTAGGGGAAAATCTAGAATGGTTCGGAGGTTTTTATTAATGGCCCAATAGGTCCTCTGAACACCACTCGGGGGACTACCAGTCTGCACTTACAGGCAATACATCTCACTACTTCAGAGCTTTACTGCCAACAAAGTTTAAAGTTGATGACTTGATGTGTCTGTCTCATTAGGTAATGTGTATTTACCTATTTTCTTTTACTTTAAGGCCAAGCTCCTTGTCCTTGAGGGGATGTTGTTGAATCACCACCTGCATCCATCATCTGTACTAAGTCCCCTGTACTGCTGCTCCCCTCCTCTGCAGACTCCCTTGCATTGACCTTCCTCTTGGCATCATGGGTAAAATGCTGCTAGAGCTTAAATCAAGCCCATCCCGAGCAGACTATTCCAGTACCCCCTGAGGTGGAGCCTGTTAGAGATGTAATTAATCAGCTTGCAGATCTTCCAAGCAGCACCTCCACATCAGAGTGAAGAACACTCTAAATAGCTTTAGGTAAATGAGGAAGGAAATCAAAAGAAAGACTGGGAATGGAAGAAGATATTTGTTGAAAGCCACGCAGCTACTTCCCCAATCAAAGGGAAGCTTTAACCAGGGTCCATTCAAAAGCCCTTATTCAGCATTTACCGAGAAGGAAGGCTTGATGTATGTTCGGTGGAAAGGGCTAAATCAAGGAACGAACACTATCAAAAAGGAAGCTGCAAGATCACAATCAAAAGCAATTCTGTCACTGTCACAGGATGATTTATGACAGAATTAACAAGGCAGACAAAGAGAGACAAAGGACAGAGAAAGAACTATATTGTGTGTTTGAGTGAGACAAAGATAGACAGAAAGAGTGAGACGCAGAAACAAAAAAGAGAGAGAAAGGAGGAATTTGCTGTAAAACATTTGATTTAATATGTCTCATACTGCAGCACTGACAGAATCCGTGGCTGCCTCACCTGCTTTCATTTTGTCATGTCATTGTAATTTCATTCCACGCCGTCTCAAAAGACCCAGGGACATTTCAACTTTCTTTAATATGACAGATGTCCAATAATTTCACATTTAATCTCTGCCCTGCGGGTGCAAAGTATGTGAGGCAGCAAGCTGATGCCACTGTAATCAGTGAGATGGTAGATTGCTGGTGATTCTGAAATTGGATACTTACTCATCCAAATTCACTGTCCTCATTAGAATGTCGGGATGGACTTGAGCTAAGGCTGCATTTTTTTTTCCTTTTCTAGTCTCGTCTTTTCTGAGAGGTGAATAATGCACAGGAGACTTTGCATCCATGACAGCAAAATTTGACATCTAGAGAAATGTTCTCGCAATATTCTCTTCAGTTATTAATCATAAGGGCTGCGACAATGCTGTGTTTCCATCTAATTTCCTAGTGAATCTGAGCATACTGGTATGGAGAGAACAAACTAGGCTACACACGGCATAGTTTAGTCAAAAGATGGTGGTGCGGTCCTGTTTCAAATGGCTACAACAAAGTAGAAAAAGCAAAGGGTGGCAAACCAGTAAACAATGCCAGTTGTTTGCCAACTGCCCATAAATCTCAAAGCGCCTTGGCCTTGTGCAAAGGAATGTGGGAATTAATCTGGGAATGGGACTCTTACGAGAATATCTGGGAAGAGCCCAGCCCAAGCAGAACTATGAGTTCTTCTTAAATGTTCACTATGTCAGTATTTATTCAGAAAAGGTGTTTCCGTTTTCCTATTATGCACAATAAAATCCACCTCAAACAAGCATAAAAACACTTTGACAAAATTGAGGAAGTGTACTTGAATTTTGCCATTTCCATCAACATTTACTACGATACTTCAAATTAGGCAAAAATATGTTGATGGAAACATGTCTATTGTCTTAAACTTTATAGCTTTTGGAAGTTTTAACAACATTTATTTGACTTTTTTGTTTATTATTGTATGTTAGTGGGAGAGAAAGCATGGGTGAGGAGGCCGTTGGAAAAAGAGATGAGCGAATCAGAACTGATAGTGGCCTGGTAGAACCCCCCCCCCCCCCCCCCCCCCCTATACTTTCTTGTTTAATAACATTCATATCCACTCTGAGCCAGTCTCCCTCAGCTGTAAATTAGTATTCTCACTGGGTCTGCAATCCAGGGGGGAAATTATAACTATGTTGCTTCAATTAAAACCATGTTGCTTTGGGATCCACCTTTGAACAGTAATATCTCTTTCCAGTAATTTCTGCACCTTAAGACTCCCACTAACAGCTTCTGTATTACACCTTTCTAAATGAACTGTGACACGAAACAATGAGCTAAAGATTAACCATATATAGTTCAGCACGTCTTTGTTTTTCAGCATACTGTATATGTATACAGCAGCACATTCAACTAGAGAACATCTTGTGATGGGATCACACCAGCAGCGACACCAAATCGGTGCGTATGGTGAAATCTTCTTGGCCGATTCCCAGTTTTGTAAAGGCTGATTCGGATTGTGACCAATTCCCATTTTCTTTTGCTTCTTAGAGCCAGAACTTAACGTGACATTTTTGTAGCCCTTAATGGAAAATTCAACTGTATGTTTGTAATAAAACACTGACTTTTGAGTAACTTATAAAAATAGCATTTGTAAGCTGTTTTAATGGCTCGTTACTGAAATGTGAAAAAAAAGTTAATTTTAGCTCCCTCTTATAAGCATTTACGCAGTGCATACTGGTAGATCGGGGACTCTTATTGTGAAAGGTAAAACATAAGGAGTCTGTGTGTAACGAGTTGAAATTGACATGTGAGTGGAGTAAAAGGTTTGCCGCTTTGGTTTAGACAACGGATCCTTATCCCAAAAGTAAATGTGCAGTTAATAACCCTCAGCTACAGTGTTTAACTTTTCGAAAAAGAAAACAAGTGCAACAGATCACAGCACATCCTGTCGTCAACTCAAGTAACGTCCCTGTCTCTCTGAGGAGAAAGGTGTTAGAAAGCGCGACTGTAAATAATGGCCAAACACAGTAAAGGCTCTCACACTGACCTGAAAATGAAATGACTGCACATACTTTTTTATTATTATTATTATCATCAACTTTTTATTGGTGAGTGCACATATTTTGGGTAAATAACAATATTAATTTTCAAGAAACTGAAACAAGTCCAGTTGCCTACTATACAGCACCTAGATGAAATTTTCACTTTCTTTCTGTCAGTTTGTGCTGGCGGTCCCATTGGGGTGGCCGGCAGCATGTGTGTAAATGTGACCGGCACAGACTTGGATATGCAGTGCTGTATGTATTATATGGGCATTTCCAAAATCAGTTCCCAAGAGGTGCAGCAAGAAGGTTTGCATTATCCCACTGTGTTAAGTGCTGTTACTGAATGGAACTTCATTCCAGAAATTAATAGAGAACTGGACCCATACCGTTTATGTTTAGGGCATTTAAAGAAATGGTTAATTAGCACTCAGCTCTGTTCGCACTAAAACTCACTTGCACCTTATTGTCCTCAGTCTGTTAAACTTCCTTTGCTCTCTGCTGTCACCTGTCACTATCTTGCTATCACCAGTCTGTCCTCATGTAACCTGAATGCATGTCTGTTACTATGGTGTTGCTATTTTGTGTCACACTGATTTATGTATTTAATATACTGTGCATGCTTTTTATGTCTGTGCTTCTGTTTTGTCATGTTTTAGTTATTGTCTAATAATGCAGCATAAATTTGTCTTATTTAGTCCATATTTCTTTTAATATTAATATCTCTCACTTGTATTATGAGCCTGTGATGCATGTTTTAAATAGCACCTGACAATGTTGTATAGGTGTCCTGAATGCTGGAAATTAATATTCTCTGTTTGTATTATTGTTCATTATTACTGCTACATGCTTTTAAATGGCCTCAATAACTTTGTTATTTCAATCCTGTTATTTTATTATATCTTAGGCTGACTTTGTGACATCTGTCCAGGGACCGCGGATGAAAAATAGCCTATTGAGAGTTCGCCTTCATACTCAGAAAACCATACCCACTGGAGGGGAAAACAATTAGCAACATAATATGCAACCAAACACGGAAACACTAAGAAAATGGCTGTAGCTAAAAATATAAGATTTCACATCATCTAACCTATAATAGATACAAAACTAGCCATTGCATAACTTCATCAGTTAGTTGCACCATGTCCTAACTGCAAATGAGCGTCCAATGCAACATGATGACGGTAACTTGCTGTCCACTCCACTCCACACACTGAATCCATTAAATATGCAATGGTTATGTCATGTAAACAAACAACGTACCAGGTATCAGCTGTGCACTGAAGATCACATTGTAGATGTTACCACTCAAGTAAAAGATGGGTGAGTGAGCTAAGACAGCCTTCCCAGGTTTGTACTTTTTAAACAGAAAACGGATGTCTTATTCTGTGATATTTAGATTACTCTCTACTGGAAGTGATATACAATATAGCCAACAGCAAGGAGAGATATTGTGTTTTTTTACAGCTCCTTGGCAATCTCCTTCCAGCAACCTTGTACCTTATTTAGGGTTTTCTAGTAGAAGGATAATGTTTTGCGTAGATAACTCCTAATTTCTTCCTGGAGATATTGAAGCCTGTTTACTTCATACTTACCTCAAAATGCTAGACAGCACTGATCAATGAGTGATTTTTAAGTTGTTTTGTAATTGATATTTAACATCATCATCATCCCGTCCGATATAGGACGACTCTGTAGCAGACACATTGAGCAGTACAAATGGGAGAACACAGTAGGCAGAAGCCCAAGACAGAGTCATGATTTATTGGGTACGAGTATAATGCACTGTAAACCAGGGGAGAGGGAACTTTTTAATGGATTCTCTGTGAAAGACAAACAACTGGAAGTGTTCCTGTTCATCTTATTGAATGGATTTGGGGCCTCTGGCACCCGCCAGGTGAGCTGTCAGAACTTTAACAAGCTTAGTGGTTTACAACGCTTTACTCGGATCTTCTGCTTTCATTTTCTCTGTTTTCTGCCCTTCTTTTTTGGGCAATAAAATGACTAATATCCCACTGTCAGATTTATTCTGTGCCATAGTTGGCTGCATGGTCACATACTAAAGCCTCTGTCAATCTCAATGTGCTGGCACAGACTGAGCAACAGCAGTCAGTATAAAGCGACTTCAGCACAGCCAGGAAAATCAATAACACTTTATTTGTGGTAGATGTGAAAAATGAATTAAAGAAAAATGTCCTACTTCTGAGGAGGTTACATTTTCTTCTAATGTGTGCTTGACCACTGACTGATTGCATTCTCATTTATTCCAATTTGGTTGTGTGAAGAGAGGAAAGGAGCAACTGCTGCATCATTTCCCCAGTTTTTTGGTATTGGTCAATCTGTTATATTATTTCAATAAATTCTGACAAACGCATCCATTAAATCTCATTTTCTGGTTTTCCCATGCTGTTTTCATGTCCTAGATGATTACTGAGGAACTCCCTGGCTCTGTGTCACTCAGAGAAATGATGAGGAAATTACAAACAACTATCACTACAAAACATTTCATCACTCCTCTCCCAGGGTAACAAACCAATCAATCAACAGTAGTGTAAGGAAAATTATGTAAAAAATGCATTTAGGATTAGAAGGATTTCTTTCAGATTGTTTGCTGCAACAGCACATGGCGATTACATAAACCATGTGTATGCACTGGCAGATGCTTTGAATGCAAGATAATTAGAAATTGGCACATTTATAAGAAAATGTTGATATCAGTCCCATAAAGTGATAGTGGGTGCATAAATAGACAGATAGTAATGCCAGCTTTCACTCCCAGTAGCGTGTCCTGAAACAGGAGTTGACAATGACAAGTTCCTGACGGCATGAAGCCAGTGAGCTGTTGTATCTGCCCAGCTGAACTGAGCCAGTGTTTGACACATAAAGGTCCTAGTCCCAGCATTTATCACCTGATGAGCCTGATATTTCCTCTCCTCTGTTCGGCTGCTGCTACAGCCTCCTCTCTGCTGTTCACTTTGCACCAGTCAGATTGGATGACACTAAAATATTCTCATTGATCTGTCCATTTCAAGTTATGTCATGCGGCCATGGCAAATATTTTGAGTTCAGAAAAAGGAAAAGTACAGCTATTAAGTGATGCCATTAACAGGTTTCAGTGGAAACTAATAATAAATCAAAGACTTTCAAAGCACTGACAATTAGAGCAAACACATTGCAGCCGCTGACAAGAGTTGGCGGGATCAAGCATTAATGCTGGAAAAGTTGCAAGCAAGCAAACACTTATCACCTTCCAGTAATGTGTTGGTGTGTATTTCAACTCTGAGCTTTTGCTGAATACCGCTGTCATATCCAACAAACCAGATTTCAGTGTTGGCATTTCTGGCATTATAAAACCTTGAAGCATTAATGATGCTTATATACTGTATATAACCCTTTAAACCATCAGAACTGTACAACCTTCAGTGTTTTGTGTTATTTGTTATTGGACACCAGCTGGCAGTTCAACACTCAGGGCCTATTCCTTTGGTGTTACAACAGTAACAGTAAGTTCTGAACAGTACAACACCCTTCCCTTTTTTTTTTTTAATCGGATGCACTCTTGCTACGTTCTCAAGACCTTGCTCAGAACATGGAAATATGTGATCGTTTTTCTCCCTTGCAGTTCAACATTTAATGTAGGCATGACAACTTGATTTGGACATATTTGTTCAATGTATAGAGTCACATTTTTGTTGTACTATACAATAAATATAAAAGTAAATAGACTCTTTTTTATATCAAAAGCTAACATTTTTTGGAAGTGATGCAGTGATGTAACTGCTTTCTATGAAAATCTGCACAGATCCATAGAGCAACAATGATAGATCTGTACAACATATAGTTGTACAGTGTTTTGAGTCAGACATCAATTGCTCTGATGTTTTAGGCAGAAGGGTGACCAGTGAACTTTTTCGACAAAATGAATGTGCAGTAATCCTTTGTAATGGCAATCTAGATGATTAACCATTTGCACATTGAGCACAACTGAAAACAGCAGAGACAGATCACAGGCAATCATCACCTAATCACCTTATTTGCTAGCAGAGTTAGCATGCACCCTTGTTTTGCCACCAGGGCAGAGAAGATTAGCGTATCACGAAAATTGTGGCTGGAGATATACTATCGTTAAGCTTTGTCGAAGAAGAAGGCTTCAGCAAGCTAATGGTGTCTGTTGAGGTGGAGTACAAGCTACCATTGCCACAAACAACAACTGTAAAACTTGAATCCTGATGACATCATATACATTATGAATTTACAAGGATGTTAGGGGTTAATCATTGATAGTCTCCACCTGTGACTGCATGTGCTGTTAATGTTACATGCTGGATCACAAATGCTGCTCGTTTGCTACAAGTCAGTAAGGAAATGACTCGTGCTTCTGGATACGGCTCATCTCTCCCTTCGCCTACTGATTGCTGTTAGAGGCAAGACGTTAACTCAGAGAAACAACAGCATTCACTGTAACAGCAATATGATTTGTTTCTCTTTCTTCTGTGCTTTTTCACAATTCTAAATGTCCTCCTTTATTTCAAACAGGTTTCACATGTAGGCCTCAGAGTCACTTACTGTGGGTTGTTTACAACAATGTCCGACAGTTATTCTTCTCTCCACCCATGTGAAAGCAGGAATAGCTCAGGAACCTCAACCCACACACTGGCCAATAACACATATCACGTTGTCCATGAGTCAAGACTGTAGGGGTCCATAGTGACCAAGAAATATTGTGTGTCTTGTTCGGTTTCCTTCTGTATACAAATGGTGCCTTTACAAAGACTTATGTCAGTCTTGGGTTGAGATTACTGCAAATAGTTTAAAAAGGGGCTATGAACAACTCTCAAGATGCTGTTTTGTAACTGTCTTTTTCTTTACATTTCAAACTGTACATTTAGTTCTTCTTGTTGGTACATCAAATTGGAAAGAAATGCAGTACATGTTTAAAATAACAAAATTTAAAAGAAAATATAATAATAGTATTTTAGAAATGTACCTGACTTCAAAGCAACAACTTCACCATTTCTGCCCGAGTCAGTTTCTTCAAGTTTTGGTGAACTGTGCCAATTTCTTTCTTTGGTTAAGGAAAAGCTGCACCGAAATTTTGCTGGTGATTGGGTGTATAGACCTTGCTCTAAAGAGGGTGGTTAGAGAAATAAGGGGCCGTACAGTAGTCCAACACTATGATCATTCAGTGACTTGTCAGTTTAGTTTTCCCAGTGCTCTGTCTATGATATCTATGATGAAAACTCTTCGAGGGTATTAAGTGGTTTTCTGTGGGCAGAATACAGAAGAAAGTTCTGCTTCTGTCACAAACAGAGACTTCTTAAGAACCTAAACTGCCAAAAGGAAGGTCCAAAGAAGTACATTATGGATTCTTAGGTTTCCAGGGTCCTAACATCCCAAGGTCATAGGCTCCTTCCTATGTTCCCATGGGTCCTACGTTCCACATTTCAGTAACACAAATTAACCCCTCTATTCTACTGTGTTCAGGTCAAAGCCCTAACCCTAACCCTGGGAACATAGGACGCTTTGCCATGTTCCCATTATGTGCCAGATAAATTTAAGGCCACAAACAACACACATCTTTCTGAGAATACTTTCAGAAAGCGCCAAACTTAACCTAATATTTTCTAACGAGGGGTCCTATGATGTGATGTGAGTGATTTAGAACAAAGGAAAGATGGGAGACAAACGTTAACCTTAATGAGGAAGCACGGTTGACTCAATTGAGAAAAAAAGAAATAGAAATACACTCTGTGAATTTGTACATAGAGTTGACAGTGAAATCAATAGGCCTAATCATAGCATTAAATCACTATCGAGATGTGTTGTAATTATGAATATTATTTTATGTAATGAACATGTACGCCATACTTTAGAGGAAGCCAACAAAATGTTTTAAAACTTGCGCAGTAGCCTATTCACATGCTGCTAGTGTTTGGATTTATGTGATTATTTCTATTATTAGTTTTACCAGGAAATTGTAGTAGATCTATTTATTTGATATGAATGAGCGTAAAACAGTTTTAAAAGGAAAAATCAGCCCCGGTGTTACAGAGCAAGTCAAGAGGCAGGCGTGGGAGAATATAGCGCAGCAGATATGAGCCTAACTCTTTCCACCATTTTCTCCTCTACTTAAGAAACTCCTAAGGCTCTTAAAAGTCCTCCTCCCTACCCCTAAAGTTTTCACCGTAGGAGCTATCTTAAGGCCAACATGATGTGTGAGTAGCATCTATTCTTAGAAGACATCATAATTCTATGAAGCTTTATGAATACAGCCCCTGGGGAACACAAGACCTTGGGAACACTGGAATGATTCGAACATCACTGCCAGGCCTGTACTCATTGTTTCACCTGTCAACTCTGAAAAGTGCTCCTTACAAAGCATGATGAAAAGAACCTGAAAAGACGATTTAGATAAAGGCACTTTGTTGCTTAAAGATATTATGAGCACATTAGGTGATAGAGTAATTGCTCTATTAAAATAGCCCCTGGGTAAGCAAGGGATATAAAATTGCAATAGGGTTCAGCAAATTTACACTTTATGGCTTAGACCACAGTGCTGCATTGCACATGATTGTGTTAGTGTGTGAGTATTCTAGTGTTTGTGCCCACGGTTGCCTCTGTGCATGTGCTTTATCTGTAACGGTGTGTTTATTTCTTTTGTCTGCATGTTATGTCCTCTGACATCTGAGACATACAGTAGAGTAAGGACTGTATCCTTGGTCACTGCAAATAGCAAGGTGTACAATGCACTAAATCTTATGTTTAATCTCATTTTTATTCATGCTACCACTGTACAAATTCAGTCAAGCTCAGATCTATTGAAAAATGGAAACCTGTTTTATTTATCACATCCTTAATTTTTCATTGTGTTTACAACTTCTTCAAGGGTACCATATATATGGTTGATGGATGATAGTCTGACAGCTCTCTGAAGTTTAATAATCTCTGCAGTCAGTGTTTAAATATAAACTTGTTTCAAATATAAATATAAAAATAAAACTATATTATCACTCAAAATGTCAAACTAGTTCACATTAGCAGCCGTTACTGATGTAAGCGTGGAGCACATGGCAAAGGGTATAAAAATATCGAGTCTTCTCAGTCAGCATTAATTCCAGACAGTCTTTTTTAAAATACAAAGACGCTTTTTCAATGAGTGTGGCTGTTCAATAAGTGGTTGACGATACACTGCAAGCAGCCTTGTTCCAAAAACAGTTATAAGACTAAAAGTTTGTCGTCGAGCTAGTGTCCCATGGGGCCGTAATGCTCATTAGATACCAGAAAAAAAGAGTTGTCAGAGGTATGACAAAAGAGGGGTGACATGGTGGTTATGGGTATGAATTGGGCTCTCTACAGGGAGTTTGAATGTTCTACTGGAGCTCTAGTTTCCTCCTACGGTCTAAAGATTGCGTCTATCTATGTGTGTTAGCTCTGTGATAGGCTGATGATATGTCCAAGGTATACCTTACCTAAAGCCACATGTGTGCTTAGAGAGGCTGAAGCCGTTCACAACCATGAACAGGTTACAAGAATTGAAAAAAATGCTGGAATCCTGTCATGAACTAAGTTGTTGAAGTGGAAATGGTGTCCCATTACTGGAACCAGATGAAAAATGTCAGGTCAAAAGTCACAGGAATTCTTCCTTCTGGGTCTCTGAAAGTCTGTTTCTATTTTAAGGCAATCACACTGAACCAAGCTGCTGGACAGACAGACTGACAGACCTAAGGACCAAGACTGCCACCCCCTGAGCCACATTGCAAGCATCACTAAAAATAGAGATATAGTCATATATTGGTTGTTAGGTGACACTGTAAACGAGGTAACCTGGCTTTTACAATGCTGAGCCATTTGAACACCATGGGTGCCTCATCACCATCCAAAGGTTTGGATCTCATTCGGGTCACACCATATGAAGGTCTGAGATAAATTCAAATTGGGCCAGCTCAGTGAACTGGGACTGGGGTAGCATTGTATGCTAATGACATGGCACCCTCAGTGCCTGCACAGTATCTACAGAGAAAAGAGGTTACCTCAAACACATCGAGTATGCTGCCATCAGCCACCTTGTTTTTTTTATGATTAATCAAGTTATTGTTGTTTCTTCAGTGGAAAATACAAAGCATTTCCCATTATGAAAAATGGAAGCTAACCACGGATTCATGACCTTTTACTTTTTTCTTCACTTAATTTACCACATGACTCATTTAACTTTGTGAGCTCATTTCGGTTGATTTTGAAATGTGAAAACTATTTTCCAGCGAGTCTCAGATTCTGAAAAACAACACAAGAAAGGAAATGGAATGACTTTATCACAACACTGAATGCTCTTTAAAGCATAACTGCACTAAAAACTGTAATGAACTATAATCACAAGCCCTGATTAGGTTGAAAACACATACAGCTTAAAGTCTAGAAATTGAGGAAAAAAAGGAATTGTAGTTGTTGTTTGTTGAGTGTTGAGGGATCTGCGCATCTGTGTGCATGGGTATTTTGGGGCATATATCAAATCAATTTAAAATAAGATTTAATTAAGTTGTCACTTGCTGACAAGAAATCATCTTACTCCTTGTGTTAAATTCAATATCTTCAGCTTTCTTTCCTTCCATCTTTGTTGCCGAAATACACCCAGGGCACGCTGACAGATTGCACCTTTTCCCATTGCGAATGTAAAAAGCCTGGAGGCCAAAGCAGTCTTATCCAGTGTTTAACATTCTATTGCCGAGAGTTAACTGTGTAAATAATGCAGTGGTGCAGTAGCAGCAAAACGTGTGTTTACAAGAGCAATTATCAGCTCAAAACCGCTCTACGTCCCTGGAGCTTGAACCACTTTTCAGGAACTTAAAAATTTAAGAAAAAGCATGAAAGTTGGAAGCACAAAAATGTCCTGAAAGACAAACTAGACAACTAAAATAATTTGGATCTCAACATGGTGCAGAAATATTTAAATTGTGTTCACCAAATCACCAAATATTCAAATCACCACCAGCCAAAAGTACACTGCACCCACACAGGTGTCTTCACTTAGTGCCTAATTAGATATGGTATATACAGATTGCTGAGTTTTCTTTGCTTTTCCTGCACCTGTAATTTCTGGACAACTACCACATTTATAGGGAGTATAAATGTGTTCAAGTGTATAAACAATAGTGACCTCAGCAAAACCAAACTTTAGCCTCAGAGGAGCACTCATCATCCAGAATAACTGACAACACAGGAGTGTGCAGGACCTTTAATTAACACGTTCTATTGATGTAAAAGAGAGCGTTTGTTCTCTACATTGAACTTACACTTACACAATCAAAATATAGTCATGATGTACTGTACATCACCCACATATGTTATGCCTCACTGTGCTCTTTTATTCCTGCAGATTATTGCTAATCATTGCTGTTTTCTCCTTGCCATACACATTTAATGGCATTCATCTTTAAAAGTTAATATACTAATTTATCTTTAATAAAATATAATATACTACTAAATATCACTTGATCTCTATTTTATTGCCTCTGGTGAGTGAACAAACAGTAACTTGTTTAAGTCACTCCAGTGCAGTTACAATTTGACCTAGGTTTTCTCTGTATTGTCCTGGTGCAATGACAACAATGGCCTAAATTTTAATATATATGTTGCATGTGATGACAGGGTGGATTTGTGTCAGCTCTTTCTACATTCAGAAGCATTATAAAGGTTCTAAAATGCATTTACATGCTTTATGAGCTCATTCATAGGACGCAAACAAAGACCAACATTCATCAGTGATCACTAATGACACCCTTCTGTCTGTACATAACCTGTGGCGAGGGACACAAGAGCTATTGTTTCATGTTTCCCATCCGGTGATCTGCACCACACTGATTAGATGGCAGCACATTGTGTGTGTCCCTTACACTGGCGTCAGTGGCAGGCAATAACAGAGATTGATAGCAGAGTTAGGACGGCCATTTGGGCCCTTGATCTACGGCATCGGATCTCAAGGGATGAAGCCATCCCAGCTACACTCAGCTGCCCAGGGCCGGTGGTCACAGTAATCGAGAGGAGATGTATTTATAAAGTGCCCTGCTCAGCAACCCCGCTCATTCCAGTAAATCTGAGGGGGAGCTGAAAGGGAAAATGTCACAACCCAAGGACACTACAAGAAGCTAACCCTGCCGCCGCCAGCAGGTAATTGGGGTGTCAGTGTGTCCCAGAACGCATTTCCTGCTATCACACCTTTTGGCTGTAAGGTAGAGTAGCACCCCACTGCCAGCAGTGAAAAGGAGACACGGAGAAGAATGGAGACAGGCAACAGATGACAGTCTTGGGTGTCTACAACAAAATGTTTACATGCTTTAATATAAATTAAAAAAAATCATACTGCCCATTGGTGAAGCACCACTATTCACCTTCAGTTTTAGTGCCTGTCTGTTTAATGCCCCCCTCCATGATTGAGACATGGCTGTAAAGTTGTGACATCACAACCTAACCGAAGTCCTGACAGCTTGTTTGAAGGCAGTTTGTGAATATGGGATGTGTGAATTCGTCCGGGCACTGAACGTTCTGATACTTTCACATTATTTGTACAGAAACTGGACCTGATTAGACCTAACAGAAAAAAAAAGACATGGAAACCTTACTTTCTATAATATGGGACTTTTATTCTGATTAAAGAATATCAAAATAATGAACTCATGACTGATTCAAATAACAGTGTCCACCCTAGGGGAAGCTTTTAGGCCAAATAAAACTGAATGTTTTAGCATACTTAATGTTAGTCATTTGTCACAGCAGTTCTGCAGCCTTGCCCTTTTTACTTGCTTAGCCTATTGCTTGGCTTTAGCAGCAAATACAAATCTCACATGGAGATATTGATTGGGGCTTACGACAAAATCTATATGAAATACATTGAGGTATTAAATGAGCACAAAGGAAAGAGACTTCAATGACCTGGTGTAGGATGGGAAAGTAAAAGAATCTTTTGGATACAGCTGCTTTACTGGTTGTCTTATTGTGCATTCCCATGCAGGAAAACAGATTATGTGGCACATCTGATAAGCCTGAAAAATTGGGGTTTTTTTTTGGTAGTATTCATAGACAGGGCTGGGCATTCATAAATTGAACTTTTTTCATCACATTAAAGGCCAAGATAAAACAGAATTTGCAGTAATTGTTCAAAAGATGCTACAATGAACTGACGTGGCACTAGTACCAGAGCAAATCCATGGGGAAACACTAATGTGTTGTAGATTTTACACAGATGTCCTTTCAATTACCTAATTAGAAGGAAGGAGAAATGATAATGATGTATGCCTGCATGCGCTTGAAACATCCATGTCTCCTCATCCCTGGACCAAATGCAAGGCTGCCACTTTTAACTTCCACGGCTGGTGGAGATCAAACAGTAACTGATGTGTAAATGAGGACAAGAATCTACCATGTAAATGAAAGAGAGAGAAAGTTGACTGTTGATACTCCACACTGCCATCCCACAAACTGCAGTACAGGGACGGCATTTCAAACGTAAGCTTTTCTTCCTCATGCACTGGGAAATCAAATCCCATTTTCATCGAGCATCACTTGCCCGGTTCTATTCAGATTTAATTTTAAAGATCAATTTCAAGCGTAACTGCTTTGATACAAAAATCTCTTAAGACGTGATTTACAGTAAAGTTACACAAGGTATCATCATACAAATATATGATAACACAGAATAAAAACACATCCACAGAAAGACAGGCTACAGACACACACATCAGCAATAAATAATAGAAATAACAAAAGATGAAATAAAAACAACACACAATACAACAGCAGCACATACAAGCTATTGTGACAGTGGAGGCATTGCTAAGATACAGATTCTGTGTTGTGTAAAAGCTTATTATGAGGCTGTAAAACAGGCATGACAGATCACATGATTTAAATATGGATTCTACTTCTACTCATGAAGGCAAATGGTCCATTCATTCCTTCATTCATTCAAATTCTTGTCTGAGAATTACTGCTTTTAAATGAATTCAGACAAATCGGGAGAAAAAAAGTGTTAATGTGGTTGGTGGGAATCAGAACCTAGCAGGACCCGAGGAGTCTGTAACTGTTCACATTCCCTGAAGACAGACTTAGTGATGCACCACAACACTCAACCCCTAGTGATAAGGAATGTGATATACATATCACAGAGCAAAATGCTGCTAGATATTTCCCACCCAATTAGCATTACCCTACATTCACTGAGCTATTCTTGCCGCTTTCAAAAATGGAAGTGTGAATTAAAGCATCAGAAGGATCCAGTTACTGTTTGAATTTAAGGTTGAAAGGTAGAAAAATAAACAGCTTCATCAGTCCAAAATATTCAAGCAGATGTTTATCAGGTTGTAACAAGTATTCCGTTTTGTTCATCTCCTGCATCTCTTTGAATGAGATTAGAAAATAAAAAATTTAATATGAAAGACATTTAAAGTCACTTTATGATTAGAGAACAGAAATGAGCAGCAGAATCATTCCCAACTGACTGAGACAGGATGGCTTCATCCACTTAAGGTGCCTTTTGTTCCATAATTCAAAAGCTTCTGTGGGAGCCTCATTACAAAACACAACAGTTGGACCATGCCAGCAACATACCACAAGAGGAATGCTACTGAATGCCCCTGGCTGTTGAAAAGGGTGCAGCTGAACCAGAGATCAAATCGAATTGATGTCCTCTTGTTAATAACAAAAATAATCCCACTTATCCATTTGTATGTTTACAGTAAATCACAGCCACAGGACCAATGAGGAGGTCATAACCCTTTTTTTTCATTTAGAATCTGTCTTCCCTTTAACGAAAGTATTCAAATACATTAAAAACAAGATGAAAAACTGGCTAATCTGTTTCTCTTAAGATTGAAAAACTCCAACATCCTACAATAGGTCAGCCAAGTGGCCTTTTTGTCCTCCAGTCCATTTCCTGCCCATCTGCTGCTAACCGGTGCCATGATACAACCCCCACGATATGCAAACTCACAACGTAATCAAGGCACTATAGAAAGGTTCTACTAAAAATAACTGCTAGTGCTGCAAAAGCCACATGATCCAGAGAGAGAGTTTATTTTGCTGATTTAACTATTAAAAGCAGAGTGTCACAGTTTATGAAAAGGTGAGGACCCAAATGCAGAAACACACAGGAGGCAGCCAGGATTAAGAACTGACAACGAGCCTTAAACGATAAGCCACAAAATCCACAAACATATAATCCAAAACCAAAAAATTGAAAAGTAGCAAACAAAATCTAAGACAAAGTACCAACTAAGAAGAACAAAGTACAACTAAGTAAAAACAAGAGGAACAAAAACCAGAAACACACCATGGGGTAAAACAGGGAGATGCTGGAGAACACTGGAAGTCACTGGAGGGAACAGGTGCAGGGGGAACACAGGAACGGACTGACAAAGGATCTCATCCAGAGCTTAAAGTTGTGATGACTTGTTTCACCCAGAACAACACATCCCTTTGTCTCCAGGCCTATTATATCACCTCAGTCAAGACTACAATCCATCTTAAATTGAGCTCAGATCTTTGCCACGGCTCATGTACCTTGTGTGAACTTCATACACTCTAGTTATTATTGCTGTGGGGTTAAATTGTTGGGCAGTTGGCCAAAGAATATCCATCACGATTCACCTGGCTGATGGAGGTATGGAATAATTTATAAGGCGTAAATTGTGGGATATGTACGTTGGCAAGAGAGCTTGTCAAATAAAGGCTTTCTGTGATTGTTTTAAGTAGTAGACTGAATGGCTTGATGGGAATAAATCTCATTCGCAGCACCCTGTCAGGCATGCAGAGCAGGAGATACCCAACGTTCCTTCCATTTCTCTCACGGATCATTAAATTCCCTTTTGGTCATGGTAAGAGCAGTTTATTGCTCCCCAGGTCCTCACTTTCTCCTTAGGCTCCCTTAGGTTGGCAAAGAAACAAGTCACATTATTGCATGAAGTGGCATGCTGTTCCAGATTGATTTTAATGATGTGCTGTAACATGATAATTGATAGTCTGAGAAAAATACATTATATGGAAAATATTCTCTTTAGTTTGTCAATAAAATTAGTTCCTGTATATATAAAGGCTGTACCTTAGCATCAGTTATACTACATGAAGTGTGAAGACAAATGTTTGTGGAGCTGTGGCATGGGAACTGCAGCTCTTCCAGCAGTTCCTGATTTGAACCTTGCTTGTTGGCAATGACAAATGACACTTTTTCATCTTTTTTAATTTTGTACATATTCATAACTGTGTGTTATGGAGTTCTTTTTAAATAGTAATACCTTGAAATGTAACATTATGAGGTACGCACCAATATGAAAGGAGAGCTGCATTGCAGGGTGCAAAATTAGACAAAATGAAGCATTAACAAAGCTCTCATCCTACAAGACCCTCAGAAGCTAACCTGTGATTTCAGACTAGAAAATAATTCTCATAACTGATTGTGCCCTTGAAATCATATAAAATGGAGTCATTGTGAAATTATGTGTGGCTCAGATGGAAGACAAAATGGCTTAAAAACACACCTTACAAAGACTTTTAGCATTAGCATGTGAGGAGGAAGAAACTGCTTGAACAGACTGCAGTCTTAAAGTTTAGTGTCTGAGTTGTTTTTGTACATATTGAAACATTAAGTTATGATATTTATGCCTTGCAGGCAGTTTGCAAGGCATCGTTATATGTCACAGTATTGTAGTATTGTTTGCCTTCACAAATAATGTGAAAAGTACTGTAAAAGTACTGTTTGACATGTTTTGATACATAGTGAAGTCATGCATTACTGTATACTGCACTGTCACAGATCGATCAATAATATGTATCTAGAATTGCAAATTAGGCAGAGAGTCATAAACAGTGTCTCTTCACAGGTACAGTTATATTAAGGATGGGTGATCAGAAGAATATGCAGTCGCTGAGTTTCTCCATGTTCAGTTTTTAGAGCAGTTATTTACTTCCAATTAACAAGTTCAGTACAGTGTGTGATGATAACATCTTTATATTTTGTTATAAATCTGTGTGCTTGTAATCTGAGTTTGCCATTTAACAATAGAAGTACACCTCCTAGAAACACTGTTATGTGCACACTGCTTCAATCTTTAATACTCCAGCAGCAGCTCAATCTTGGAATGACCTTTCAGAAATGACACAGAGTGTCATATGTGAGTGCCTGGCTGCTGTAATGACCTGTGAGTGTCTTGACTCTCCCTCTTTCTCCTCCTGTTTTTATGTACCAGACACAGTCAGACATGCACAGACGCATGATAGAAAGTTGGATGTGTTCTAGGAGAATTAAAAACGGATAAGTTTGCACCAATGAATGCAGATTGTCTTGACTTTCCTCTGTGAGGATCAAGGGGAGAAACTTTGTGTCCTGCATCATTAGCATTTATATAGCACATATCCATAGAGCCTCCTCTGAGAGCCCTATGTCCCGTTTAAATGTGATCTATGTATGTGGGGTATGAGACGTGTTTGGCGAGTGTTGAGTGAATATATTAGTGGTGTGTCCCTGCGTGTGTTGATGTGTGTTAGATTAAAGAATGACAAAGTCAGACACTACATTGTGAGTTATATAAAGAGTTTGGCAGTGTATAAGGCGGCAGTGGATCTATTACCAGAGGCCCCTTACCAGGGTCCATGGATGGAACAGGGAGAAGTGAATCATACCAAACTCCCAAGTCACCTCAACTTAATTTACATAAATTTCTTAGTAAAAAAGGTGACAACTCTGTACTCTTAGTTGAAGCAGCTGAGCTGTAAGAATGTGTCAGCTGCACTTGAAGTGTAATCTTAGTGAATTTGGACCTCAGTGGAACTTTCTAAAACCGCTACATACCATAAATGTCCAAACCGAATAAGCCAGCAGGAGAGCATTGTTGCTTTGAAAGGGGGATCATAGGATATTTGGACAGAGACCGAGAGAGAGGAAGAGCTAGGGGGGAGAGACAGAATGAGAGCATTGCACAAATACTGTACGACAACCTTTTGGCATTGCATCTTAATTGCAGGATGCTCATTAAAGGTGTAATTTGTAAAATATCCTCCAAATGTATAAGGGGAAGCATATCACCACAGTAACTGACAAGTGCTACTCTTTGGTAGCTATCCTTGGCTGTTGCTAGCTACCAGTTCATCAGCTCATGGCTCAGTTAGCTGTGGAGCCACCGGCCCTAGAGTCATCATGGGACACGGAGCTCTGACAGTGAACACAGCTAGAGGCCAAACTGGGACTGAACACAGCCTCAGAGAAAAACAGATGCCAGTTTGAAGACAGTGGTGATTGACAGCAGCTCTGACCAAGACTACGACACTGGAGACGAGAAGAAACGGGACAGGAGAGAAGTGCTGCCACGGTGGAGAGAGAAAGTGTGGGGCATCAGAGGCAGGTGAAAACGGCATGTAGAGCTGCAATATTTTCACATCTTACTTGGTGTAGTGAGGATTATGTCGACCCAACCAGAGGTGATTGTTGACAGAAAAACCAAGACTGCTTTGGTGAGTTTTATTTTGTTAAACTCAGTTAAACAGAAACTTAATTCAGAAGGTTTGTGATTGTATTTTTCTGTTTGTTAAGATAGATGTAAGAGAATTTCCTTACTGGACATGTTGTGATTTTATTTTATTCATTTATTAAAATAAAAACTAAGAGAGGTTTTGAAACTCAGCAAATTTGTTGCTGGCATTTATCCCCAGCAAAACAAGAGATACTGGACCTCTTATGGTACAAAGTGGCATTATGGGAAAGGAGGGGCCGGACATATCACTGCAACACAGTACATAGACATCTGTGATCTATCATAAACACTGTTATGTTGTCATTTTTTTAATGTTTTAAACAAAAATTCTTGCCACATCTTGTCTCTCTAAGATCAGGATTTTGAACACAAAATATCACAATAAAACATTGTTATCTAAGGTTTTTATTGACCATGTTTATACAGTATATAAGGAAAGTTTAAAGTTCTTACCAATTCAAAAGGAGAAAAAGGATTTCCAAGAAATGTTGCAATGTGCCTTCACATTTACAGATAAATACCCAGTGCTGAAAGTTACTCCTAAACACTCGCTCACCTATTTAAGCCTCTGCTCTCATTCACTTTGAGGTCAGATGTTGTCTCACAGGACGACTCACAAACAGACAACCTCAAGGGTTAAAAGGCTTGAACACAAGAGTGTAAAATCCAACTCTGCAGCTTTCTAGAAGCTGTCAAAAATTCAGCTTCTCCATATGACAAATTCTGCAGTGCCTCATGGGGGCTGAAATAAAACTGGGCTGGTGAGCATTACGCCTCTCTCTCTCTTCGCCTCTCCTTCAGGGTTTTCTGGATGTCAGAGACGAATATGTGAAAAGGGAGTGTTATACTGGGCTGCAGGTGCTGAATTGAGGTATTAGTTTCTTAACCAAAGTTGAGCCGAGTGCAAATTCTTGAAATCCACACAACTCCTCGTCACTCACCCCATAAACTCTTCCCACTTCTCAGCTCTCTGTTCCTTTCCTTCCCTTCCTGATACCTCAAGTTTAATCTGTCAACCCATTCATTCACTCTTACACTGAGCATGCATCTCTCTTGCTGAAACTTGCAAGTCATTATTTTCCATTGTCTTTTTCTTTCTCATTAGCAGTGTGTTTCTCTTCTCTCAGCTTCCCACAATACATTTTTAATGACTAATCATCTGCATCTGACTGGATGTGATGAATCTCGATTTTCCCCACATTTCTCCATATGCGATTTAGCGAGCAATACACCGATAAACAATGCAAAGAAATTGCATGTGAAGGTAAAACATGCACATAATAATTTACATACCTCAGAGCTATGAGTTTCGTAGTTTCACCTTGGCATGGTGATAAATATGTATTTGTTTTCCTGTCATGTCAAACATTTTAATCCGAGTAAAAGGATGAAGACAGCATCACAGCAGTTTGAAAGTCTAAAAAAACCACTTAGCAATTTAAATGAGATCAGAAGAACTCAGAAGGGGCATTTCCCCCAAAAACACTTTGTGCAGTCAAACTGATAACTCTAAAGGTTTGAAATCCTCTGTGTCTGTGATAACACCTCCTCTTTTCACAGCGCACTGTGTTGAGATACAAGAATTCCAAAACGTAGGTATGAAGAAAAGATAAAACAGTAATTATCTCCCATACTTGAAATATATGCCTCATACTTTAAATCTCAAACACAAGCCTGTGCCTCTCTATTTCATGATAAAACAGTTGAAGTAAGTTTCATTTCCAAAAATCCTGATAAGTGAAACTGCTGCTGGTTTAGCCGTGGGTCTCTCTGGAGGGAGGTAAGAGAGAAACATACTGGCAGTGTCAAACTGAACAGACTTTGAAAAAGAGTAACTGGCAGGGCTTTTGTCTGATTGTTTTGATTTTTTTCAAACCTGAAAATTAGCCAGCATAACTATTTCAATGATTGATTTTAATTATTACTATTTTTAGCGGTGCAGATGGCAACGTAATGATCCCCTGGCTTTTCATCAAGTGCCACCACCAGGTCAGATTTCTCCCTCGACAATAAAATTTATGGTAAGATGACTAAAGCTAGTTAGCTAGACAAACGAGGTTGCTTTGCTGATATATTGGTCAACATTTGTAAGTCATCAGTGTATCGGCATCTGTGTATTTATCTACCAATAAGTCATAGGATGGTGCAGTACAGCTATTCCAAGTCTGAAAACTGCAATCCCATTAAGCAGTTGCAAGTTAGAGTTGTCAACCAGAGAACAATGCCAAGTTCTTTGTTCAAAGCCAAATGTACAGTAACTACCTTCGTCACAATAATAACCTAATTACTGGACCTATTTTGTTGTTGTTGTTTGTTGTTTTTTAAATGTTTGTTATATATGGGTTAATGAAAAAACATTGTTTTTAAAGTCTCATATCTACATCAGTATCAAAAATCCACTATCAGTATGGCTGTATTAAACACACAGTATGTAATTTCTGCCGCTAGAGGTCCGTACAGTACATACAGTGATAACAAAAGAGTATTTTGATGATGTTGTGTAGTAACATGGGATCATAAGAGTTGTTGTCTTCATTGTTAAACAACCACCATTTTCGATGAAAATCTATGTGGTTATGTGCTGAAGTTTTTATGTTTAGTCACATTCGCTGACTTACTCCCTCACTCTCTGATGTATCATCTGGCATTTACCCAGAAGTTATAGTGGCAACCAAATGAAACTCACCTTTACCTTGAGTAAAATCACAAATACCTCTGGGTTTGAATATTGTTGGATTATACGGCAGTATAATCCAGGTACATAACCAACTCAATAAAATATAGAACAAAGGTCAAGTCAGTTTCAGGCATTTTAAAGAAAAAATGGCACATATTATATCTTTTGGCTCCAAGTACAGCTTAGCATAAATATATCTGGGATATTTTTCTACTACAGACATAAAAAAGAAAAATGAATAGATTGGGATGAGGGGGTGGAGGGGTATTTGAGTTGAAGTAAAGAACACATCCAGACTTTTGACAATAAAACACTAGTGTGTCTGGTGATGACGGATAATCATCTGGGATTGTTCACTAATTGCCTCATTATGTTTTGCACCTTGTTCTGTAATGCATTGAGTTTCTATCCTCTAGCATTCTCCTTCATATTCTCAGTTTTTTTTCAATAAAAAAAAAAAATCAACCTAGAGGCTCTGTTCTTTTGTGAGCAACATGAGCTTGAAACAAAAATGTCTCAATGTTTTCAAAATATATAAAAAAGTCGACCTAGTCTAACACGTTGCACTTTTTGTTATTTTTCTTAAATGTGTAATTAGTCTCACTGTTCACAAAGGATGAGTGGCATTACTCTCAGGCTGTGTCTCATTCCTATGTTGTCTGCGCACTTCTCAGTCAATCAACACGTTTCCTGAGGTGTATTGAATGATTTATTCAAACTTAGCTTGCAGCAACGGGTGATGCCACAAAAGGCAACGCTAGCACAAGAAGGGTGGATGCTCTAAAAAAGAAAAAAAGGAAAGAAGAGGAGTCAGATGAGAAGTCTTGTTATTGTAGATTCACAATCATATGCTCTGTTTTTTACTGTACAGCAATGTTCCAATAGAATCTATTGTTAATAGTCAAAGTCTCTAAAGGTTTACTAGCAGGCTTTGGGCTGCTCTTGAAGTGTTTTTCACCTGCAGAGTGACCGAGTTTGCATTGTTTGCCAAGTTCCCTGTTTTAAAATGAATTTGGAGATACAACGGAAGCGACAGAGTTGACTACAGCAATAGTTCCTATGGTGTAATGATCATGTCAACAGAGAATGTGTAATTACTCTCACTGCCAGAGGGGGGAGACAAAAGTTCCACATTGCAGGTATAATTAAGTTGTGTCCAGGTCAGAATTTATCTGTGGAAGTAAAACTTTACTAGAACCCCGAGCTGAGACACAATGGCAAAAGAGTGGCTTGACCTCCTCAATTAATCAAATTATTATCATGCTCCTTTAAACCCCCAGAAACTTTTCTATACCACTAGACCCAAGAAATTATCTACTACACTTAAGGTTCATTCTACCCTCTAACCCTCAAATTTCCTTTTGAAGGCACAAATTCTGCCCTAAAACTTGCTTCCCACAGCAGACCAGCCTCTTACCATGATCCATGTGACTCCTATACTCGATGGACTTGGCTTCAACCTACATCCATAACTTCCAAAAGGATTGTTTTTTGAAGGAGAGATTCCATTTTATTTTTATTTATTTATTTATTTTTTGCCTTGGCAGATTCAGTACAGCTACTCCCGACTGTTCGGGTGTGTACATCTTTTTTAGCTATTCACAAGGAATGAAGGGCTCAACGGTGAAGGGAAGAGGTAAGAAATAAGAGGGTGCAAGACCGACAGAACAAAATAGTATGTAGAGAAAGGTAGTGCAGACAAGGCTACGTCTGTTGCTGCTGCTTCTGTCACTAAATCCTGAGCTATAAAATGTCATTTTAGCCAATTATGCCTTTACCCTTTGATACAAGATATTCTTTACCATCCATTATAACCGTCTCAATGCATTAATAAACCAGTTGCATTCAATGGGTAACAGCTTATTGTGTGAATTTAGACTCAAAAGTCAAGTTACCCTCTCACCATAGCTCCTCTTATGATGCTCAATTGTGCTCAATAAAATATCGAGCTGTTTTTCTGAGCATTTGTCTCTTATTATATCATTCCATGGCCACAACCTGAAATAAATCTGGTTTAGCTTTTTGCATCTCTATTTTCAGCATTACTCCAATATGTAGCACTATTTGTCTGCTTCTTATCTTTATACTCTTCTCTGCTAGGATGAAGACTCAATTCCCCCCTGGGTCTCATTAAAGTTTCAGTTAAACTGTCAGGGCATAGTGGCTTTGACCTTTGTATATCAGCTGCTTGTGCTGCAGTTTAAGTGATCAGAAAATTCTGCTCGACCACATACAGCAACTGCCATCAGGTCACATACGCAACACTTTTTACTGTTAAATTGAAAAAGTTATATTGATTCAAGACTAAAGATTCATTTAATTGTCATAATCCAAAACAAGATTGCACTATGGAATTTCTGTTGTAATTCCCTAAACTATGCATAGACAATAAACTACTGGGTAAACGATCTTGGGTGATACTTCTGAGCTTGGCGGAATAATTGAATAATAATTGATGCACTGACAGCACTTCCAAGGCCTTAGAAGCGCTAGCTAAATGGGCTAAAACAGTGTTAATAGTATTCACTCTATAAAGTCAATAACCTAGATCTTTGTGAATGAATGATACGCTGTATCAATCACTCTAAGAAAGAGGATTAGTGTCCTGCTACCATGAAAAACGCTGGTTTTGGTTCAGTGACTGGATGCACCAGAAGTCGCGCCCATAATTTGCGCAATATATCATGGCCGCTAGACATAAGGTGGATACAGACTAATAAGTAAATGATAATAGAGTCACAAAAATAAACGAACATGATGGAGGTGTTGAAGGTGAGTTGAGAGGATGGGTAACCTGGTGGTACTGCAGCATATACTTATAAGATTTATACTGTGTCATAAGAGCAAATGAAACATTTAATCCCCTGTCTTTTTAGTTTAAATGAGGTAGAATTTCAGATAACCCTTCAATAAAATCATTAATTAATATAGGATGTTGTACCCTTGAATTAAGGTTAAATATTTTATAACCAATGGTTATCTAGACACCTTTCTCTCTTATTTGTGTGCATGTTATTTTAAGTTTCCCTCACTGATCCTTCCTTTCCTCAGCAAGAAGAAATCAAACTCATCCTGATAACCGTCCAACAACAAATACCTTCTGGTAAATCAAAGTCAAGAATCATTAAATAAAACAACTAATCAATGTTGAAGAAACAAACCTGCTTAGATCAGACTGCAGCAGATACTGCTGCCAAGCTGGCTGGGCATTTTGCCTTTTGAGCTGTTTTTCTTTTTTTTATGTTATGGTTCAGTATGACAGGAGAGGTTTGTGTTTCTGCAGACGTACATGTGTCTGAATTCTTCTGGTTATTCAAATAATTCATGGCAATGTTAAGCTCTGTTTGTTGTTTTATGTAGTGGGGTTTTTAATTTATTAGTACCCTAAGGGGCCCTGGCATAATCATGACATCTAATACAAAGAGAATGACACTGACCTCTCACAACTCTCTTCAGTTGAGCCTGGAACGTTGACAGCACTGTATTTGCACCGCACCTTTTGAATTTAGCCTGGCTTGCTGATACACAGATATGTATAACTCATCTCGCTAGTTTAAAGGCTAATTTGTGCATGTAGAGTGACATTTGGATTCATATCTTGCAGGTTTTGGGTATTGGTCAGTCAGCCAACATCGGCGCCCTTGAGACTGAAAATATGTACTCAAAGACAGTTGATGGACCATAGGAATTTAAACTTAAGCAAGCTAGCTGCTCAACTGACCGGGAATGGGACTGAATGAGGAGAAGTAATGTGGAAGTGCAGTTGTGTTGTGAGGAGAACCTGTGGTGGATTTGACGTGTGTCTTAGTGAATGGCTACCATGACCTAATATTACCTATTTGACTATATCAATCAATAAATTATTTTGTACAGCCTTATAAAAGGAAGCTAACATTTACATCTGACTGTCTGTGATCACTTGTTTTAGTACTTGACATCCCAGTGCAGTCACTGTTATTGAAATATCTTTGGATAACATTACATTACATTTATTAAGCTGCCACAATCTTTTTGTTTTGGGAATGTTGATATACAGTATGTCGTTTTAGGGGACGCTGACAATCACCCTATTCAGTTGTTTAGGTATGAGGATGTGTTGTTTCATCTTCTTTTTAATCAATTAAAACAAATGTAATTATTAATCTAATTTATAAATAAGTATTTATTTTGAAAACATTTCAATACTGTTTCTATTATGCCACTACAATCTAAGTATAGATGACAAACTAAAGAAATGTCGGCATCAATCGATACTGCTTCCAAGAAATCGGTGATTAAATCCAAAAATCCTGATCAGGGCACCCTTAGCCTTGACTTCTGTGAGCCGTGGACCTCTTTGTATTGAGGAAGGAGCAAGAAAGACTGAAGATGTATAGGAAATTATATGACTTCGTGTGATGAACTGCTTTCAGGGAGATTTTAACATAGTGATGAAACCACAAGAGGGAACATGAAAGGCAGCATGATTTGGAAGAAGATGGACATGTGTTTGTAAACAAAATGTAGATTACGCGTTATGTAATGATGAAGGTCGGCTGAATATGTACCTGTACTGTCAAATGTACAAGAAATCTTGCATATAGCTTGTCAAACAAAACATAATGAACTCAGATCATATGTTTCGAGTATGACAGAATTAACATTCTGTCTTCGTATCACTATCTCCATTAATAAATACACTACAAAAGACAGGCCATGATTGGCTTTCATTATTTTTGCCATTGGTAAAATCAATGTTGAATATGAGACAAACCCAGGGATTATTTAAATGCAGTTACATTCATTTCTTAATAAGCCCTGTGGGATGAAAAGCAGTTGAGCAAACATGTCATCTGATCTCTATTAAATGAAAGTCTCATCAAAACACTCCAGGCTAAACCATCTTGCTTAACACCTCTCAGTGATGTTTCAAAGCCTCTCTGCTCGGTGACTCAATACTGTTTTTTGTAAATTGCAAATCGCATTACATTCCCTTGAAGTAATTTGCTTAATTAAAGAAAATTTGATAAAGTCCATCCCTTCCTGGTATGTTTTCCATAATACTGATTCCCGTTGATTAATTGCCTTTTTGATTCAGATTAAAGGTTGAGCCATACAGGACAGCTTAGGTGTGCAGAATTCCCCAAGCATACCAACAGATAATGGTGTTTAATTGAATGATACACAACCAAAGAGGCAGGAAAGTGATGGGTAAGAAAATGGAAATAGCATATGAAATGAGGCATATACGTACAGCATGTGCCAGGCTTATTTATTTATCTCTATCCAGACTGGCTGCGTTATGAATGACAGCGTGCTTACTCAGGTGGAAGGATATTCACGCATGAGAGGTAGGGAGAGAGAGACACAGACAGACAGAAAGAGAGAGATAGAGAAAGAGTGAAGCGATGAATAATTGATGACACAAACTTCTCCAAAAGAGCAATCAAAATTCAGGAAATTGGAGTATAAAGCCTTTATATATACAGCTGGAAACAATATTCCAGCTATTATGATATGCTTTTTGATAAATCTTTCAATATATTTGATGTGAACCATGACATCTTGTTTAAAAATGGCATGATTCAACATGCAATACAAAGCTATTGAAAGAATAATTCAATAATTTGACAAACAGAAACAGAGAAGCAGGGCTGCCTGAGAGTAAATTTGGAGATGACACCACAGAGAATCTGGACATCTCAAGACTGGAGAATATTAGTTGTCAACTATTAAATTTATCGCCGACTAATTTGATAATAGATCTGTTTGAGTTATTCTTTAAGGAAAAAAAGTAAAAGTCTCTGATTTCAGCTTATTAAATGTGAATATTTTCTGGTTGCTTTACTGCTCTAAGATTGTATGTTAGACAGAATATATTTGGGTTGATAAAACAAGACATTTGAGGACGTCATCTTGGGCTTTGGGAAACACTGATCAACATTTTTCACCATTTTCTGATGTTTTATAGACCAAACAACTTTCTGATTAATCCAGAAAATAATTGACAGATTAATCAACAATGAAAATAATCATTTGTGTTGCAGTCCATTCATTTAGGATATGCTGCTATTTTAAACTGCAAAACAGCTGCAGAATTTTGAATTAAGGATACATCGCTCACTGTTGAGAAGATAACATGTTCTTGTTTTATAAATCAAGGCTAAAATCAGAATATTCAAAGTAGCCCCTATAAAGCTGATGGTATTGCTAACCCAGCAACATTTCATGACCCTGAAAGATTCACAAAACCCAGAAATCCTGACACAGCTAAAGGTCACAAGTCTGTTCTTCAGGCACATGTCTGCTGCCTTGAGATCAATAAGCTCCATGCAGTTTACGCAGTTCACCTCAGCTCGACTGTAACCTCTGTGCCTTGACTTCCAGACCATTCACTGTACATAGCAGTAAGAAAAGAAAAGTCCATATACTGACCAATATTCCCCACAGGGACGTGAATTGAAAAGTATTTGATCCATTACTCTGTTGCTCTTATTGGGAAAAAAATAGATTTTTCTGCATATAGACACATTTAAGCAGTGATTTTTTTTGTAAACCTATACATTTAATGCTTAATAGCCATGAGACTGCATTGCCACCCACCCCCAAGGTTACAGCGGACACTGAGAAGTAATTAAGATAAAGTTAATAGAATGCAGTTATAGTTCAATAAGCCAGAGTTTAATTGAAATGACTAGGGCTGACTTTGACTTCTAATGTTGAAAATAAAACATAAAAACAGGTAATTGAATTTCACTTTCAGCTCTAGAAACGGATCAACTGGTCAGTGGGTCATGCTTCAGGGGAAATAGCTACCTAAGCCAACAGAGCCTGTCCTTACAACACAGCTAACACTACACACTCCAACGCGCTCAGACAAAGCATGAAAGGATTAAAAAAATCTCAGAGCAATGACCCTCCTTTATGGTGATTATGTATTTTTGCCAGAATAGAGGAAACAATGGATGTGACAGCTATGGTATCTAATCTAGAATTTGGATCTTGCTTGGGTGATGAGTGAGGTTGCCATTGATGGGGAAACAGAATTTCCTGTTAACAAAACGTGCCGTTAAAGCATGCTGACCTTTGAGCAAACAGGCACAGACTCCAACACAGTAAACAAATCAATAAAAGGGAGCTGAGCCATAACGAAATGGATTGGAGGGATAGAGAAAAAAATAGGTAAAAAAAAGGTGCAAAAGTATTGTATACTATTGTGATTTTACCAATCCGTCTAAATAAATACATTCTGCATGCCTCAGATAAGTTGGAGCTTTATATTGCCTTATTTTGCAACTTAATGTTTCTTTGGGTTAGTTTTTTAAATGTATCTTGTTGCAATGCCATTCTTATGCTCTGGTTAACTATAGGCATAAAAAAACACGTAGTTAGGGTTAGGAAAACATCATGTCAAACATGGTAGGAGATGTCCCAAGGTCTTGTTTAAAACACTTGGTTTTGTCGCCTCAAATTAGGCTGGAGATTCCTGCCAAAAATATAAAAAAATTTGTCACCAAAAGCACACATGGAATTTTTTCCCAAGTTCTCCATAAAAACATCCAGTTGTACCTGCTTACACATGTTGAAACGCTGTGGTCCCTCGTCAATAAAATATCCATGGTTCCAATGGTTTCACACTTACACATGTTGTAACAGAAGAATGTAGAAATGTCAATATAGTATGTAGGCTATGACATGTACAAATGTGAATGTATCAGTAGTTAAAGGAAGGGAAGGCAATTCTGAGAAAGATAGCTGATCATAATTCTCATTCCCACGTCGTCAAAAATTGACGCTTTGGTATTTGAAGACCTGAGAATGAGACTCAGCAATCAACTATCTTTTCTCTAGATTCGGCTTCCCTACCTTTAACTGCCATAATCGTATCCTGGTGACTGGGCTGAATTTTACTGAACGCTACCTTTAAAAAACCTTTACTTTTCCCTCACCTATATATACAGTATTAATATATATGTATCATATCAGCATATGCATGTGGGGATTTGTCTGCTATCCTTATTCCAGGGACACCAGTGTTTGTGAAGAGCAAGATTTCAGTCATCTCTGTTTGTGTGTGTTTTTTGCATGATTTCAGTGGTATTAGTCTGTGTATGAGCCTGTGTGTGTAAATGTGTGTGCGTATGTGTCTGTTTACAGCTCAAACAACATGAAATCCATTTGTTTGCAATGGAATTCACAGGGATTAATTATGTGCTCCTGGGTGACAGCTTTAACACCTCAATATAAACAGCCATCACAGCAAATGTCTGACTCAATTACAACAATGCAGAGTTAATAGGACACAAGTAAAGGCATTTATTGACTTAACATGTTGAAGGGGAGAGATTGCTCAGAATAGTTGTAGGATTTTGGACTTGGGACTGCAGTTGATTAAGTCCCCCTGTTTTTACACAATATGTATTAGATATCAACAATCCCTACAGCCTCTGCCAAGAAATGCAGACAATGATTTCTCTGAGTCCCCTGTGCTTTTTTTCTGTTTGGAAGCACATTCGCTCACTGGGATGTCTGCTCACAGACACTGAGCCAATTTAGAGAAACGTCTGTTTTCAAATGCTTCAGTATGTTCACTCTAAAATATTCATCTAAAGGAGGAATTGAGCTGTGAATTGACCCATCACTATTTCAGAAACACTGTACCTGCGTGACAAAGTTGAGCTGTGCTGACAGACACTATGTTAGTGTGAATGTGCCCTCCATAAACTGTGTCTGGCCAGTGAGCAGTGTTGCATACAGTACCCAGGGAGCATTTTGGCATGGCTTGAAAAGAATGGTTGAGGCAGGCAGAGAGCACTAAGCTGCCTCCCAGTACTCCTGCCCTTGATGCTGGGTGTGAGTGAAGAGCACAGAAGAGCAGCACATGTCACCCAGGGCAGGAAGTGGAGGCAGCAGAAATGCAGGTTACATGCTTCATTTACCAATATACAACTTTGGGCCCCTGACGCTTGGCTGCCAGGTGAATTAGTTGTGGATGACAACAGACGAAGGAAGTAGGTGAAGAGCATGAGGAGGGGTTGTGGAGAAGTTGTTCCTCTTTAATCAATTTCTGTTGCCAACAAAGTAATCTAATACTGTTTAAGGGGTGTGATATAAAAAAAAGTGCAATGTTTTTGAAAAGTCAAGCAAATGAGGCTGCTGATGGGGTTGTTCATTTTCATCTTTAGAAGGCGAGAAAGAAAGTGAGAAATTGGGATGTGAGAGAAATGACAAAATACATTTTTTTTGTACCTTTCTTACACTCTCAATGCTGAAAGACATTAAAGTGAAACACGCTGCTGAAGTGACAGGTATCGCTGCTTTAGAAAATGTTTGTAGATAAGTCACCCAAGTCTTCAGAAGATAAACTTAAAAGCTGGAAGCTAGATTCACAGGAGGAAAGCTCAGAAGAGGAAGGTATCTGAGGTATGCCTGAAGGCTCAAACACAAACAATTAACATGCGGCTTAAGTTGCTACAATACAGTTGGGGTTTTTAAGAAGATACGGTATACAAACAAGATTGAAACTAAATGAATTGAATCCCAATAGGCTAGAAACACGCTTCAAATGTAACAATGCTCATGGCACATTATTTCACTGCTTATGTAGAGGTGAACTGTCAAAAAAGTTTTTATGAGGAGGTTCTTGTCATGATTAGCCAGATAAATGAAAACGGAAATTTCCTTGTTTGCTGAAGCTGTGCATCTCAAGTATTTATCCAACTGATATATTTACTAAGAAGACTGCCTGTGCATTTATGAGCTTGTGTCTCTTACAAGCTAAGAAGGCAACAGCTATAGGATGGAAAAATATGAAAATGTATAAATCAGTATATCAGGGATCTATCATCATGTGTTGCTATGAAAAACTGACACTCCTTTTTTAATCTCTTTCTCATGTTATGAATTTGATTAATTCTGGCTATCATGCAGACACTGCATTTCACTCTACGTTGTACATTAATGCTAAATATATATAATATCAGCCAATTTATATAACTGATAAGCTGAATGACAAGATGTTCGAGCCACAAAGGTGCATTGAAAGGGAAAACATTTTGAGGTCATCACAGGACAGGAAGGGTATGAAAAAATTGTAATTAAAAAGTTATCAGTAACTGAAGCTCTTAGACAAACATAGTTGAGCAGAATATTTGCCTCTGAGATGCAGAGATATAAAACTTACAGTAAGTACAAGTACCTAAAATTTGTATGTAAGTACAGTACTTGAGTAAATGTCCTGAGTTACATTCCACCACTGCAAACTACCTCAGGAGCTGAATGAGATGCACTCTAGAAAGAGGCTGAAAAGGTGTAAATACAGATACTGTACGTCTCACATCTCTCTAAAACACTAACTACATCAGTGGACTGTCTAGAAATAGCTTCTGCCCCCTGTGAAAATTGCAGCCAAAGTTTCAATAGAATTAGAATCATCCGTCCTTCTCCCTGTTTCATTAAAGCGAGAGAATAAAATTGGCTCCACATGCGATCATACAGAGAAGCTGTGGCAGCGTTCAGTGAATCTCATCTGGATTTTTTTTACAAATATATGACACACTGTGGTTCTTTTATTTTGTAAATTGGTACTTATTTCCTTACAAATTTTTACTTATGTTTTTACTTCCAATTAGCCAAAACCAGCCATTTATTTCAATGCATCAACTTGACTTTAAACTTAAATCTGCTGCTGGATATTATTTAGGTGCATCATTTTTACTTTGAGCTAAATGTATTTCCTCCTCTTTCCAGAAGTCCACCTAAACACAGCTCTTCAGATTCAGCAACCACAAAGTAAATTTCACACACTCTAAACTTAATTTCTGAACAACAGAAATGATCTGTGAAGCATTTAGATTAAATGTGGCTGAGGGTCACACTATTTCAAGTCTCAGTGGGGATATCTGCGCTGTAGACGTTTTTCCTCGGCTAGAGTTGACTTGACTTTGTACAGCTAGCCTCAAATACACCCATGAGCTGACAGATGTTAGCAGATAGCAGTGGGGCATATCTATAATTCCCTGTCTGTCGCTAAGTGTGATTGAAGACCATGCCATGGTACAGTTCATGGAGGCCTTCTTTAAAAATATATTCTAGAGGATACTGGGAGAGTTTATTTTTCTGTCCTGTTTCGCTGTTCTTCACAATAATTGGATGAAACTTTGAGCTCTTTACAACTGTGCATTGCAGAAACAGAAGTGTACTCTTTTAAAGTGTTGATAGTGACACTGTACTGGGTTAGAAAGCCGTTCAAACTTATGTTTTTCTTCTTTTGGTATTTGTACCCATATGCCCTCTTCGTACTTGGGTAAGAGATGTTGATTTGGTAGGCTTAGAGCATAAATCAGGTGTAGATTTTTCATATTTTGTAGTCCAAGGCATGTCTACACACTCAAAACACACAAGTGTGCACAGTGAGAAATGGGTGTCCAGGGGCTGGGTGAGGCCAGTAAGCATCTTGGCATAGAGAGTGCTGGCCAGGTCTGAATACAAGAGTTTTGCTAGAGTGATCCATCTTTATAAAATATACACTTATTTTGACCTTGGAGCGGATACACAGATAAGTCCGAGAAGGGTTCCTGAGAAGTTCGGAAGAAAAATACAACCATCCCTCTGCCCCTTCTATTCATAAATTTCTCACAATGCAGGAAGAGGGATATCAATTATTTACCCCTCCAGACAAGGCCGGTGATAGAGGGAGAAGGGAAGAAGGAAGGAAAGGAAAGAGAGAGAGAGAGAGAGAGAGAAAAAAAAGAGAGAAATAAAAAAAATACACGGCTTGGAAAGGTTTTTATAGTATATCAATCAGTATAGAAATAAAGAAACTTTCTCTTTTTGATCCTTACAAATGCCTGTATTCAATCAGCGTGTTAATGTCTTCAATATTTCTTTTAGACGAGGAAATTACACACCAGCTCATTGCAGGGGTTGCTGATTGCCCCGTCTGCTTTTAGTTATTTGTCGCCTGCTGTAAATATAAAAAGCCCCAAGGAGGTTAATTGGTATGCACAAGCATCAAATTAGTTTTTTATATTCCACTTCACCCAACTTATCGTATTTCACACAACTATTTATCAAGTGTGAAAGTCATTCAGGCACAAGCTCTGAGCTAATATTGGCAATTAAGGGTATACAATTGTTAATTAAGCACATGATTACATTTCAAGCGACTTATTGTGAATGGAAGGGCAATACAAAATGTTCCACCCACAAAGTCAACACCTGTCATGTTTTTAAGTGAGCAACGTACCTACATTTTTTTCAGGCTTTGAGACAATTTCAAAGCCTTATCTTTGGTTGTTGCCTGAGGACACAAATGGTAAGTCATGAACCAGTCAGACTCACTCTAATCCTATTTTAGCAGCAAATCCTGCTGACTTTCCAAATTGGTGTGAGGCTGCACCTGTTGGCACTGCTTAATCTAACACACTTGGTGTGTTCCACCTCGTTGCTTTTGATTAAGGTCCTTAGGTTAAGAAAATGTCATTTGCACCCCACAAGGTGGCTCATGGGGCACTATTTCAACAATTAATTCTCACTGTGCTAGTGACAGTGACAAAATACCCACCAACCAGACTAATAACTGCAAGCCCATTTGGAATGGAAATATGCTCCCTCCTCATTCGTTAGAGAGAAAAATTACCCCTTGTTGGAGGTATGGGGTGGCGTTTCCTTTCTCCCCTTTTCTTCCTTCCCCATGGAGCAAGGTCTTTGAAAAATTAGGTTATGTGACAGAATCAATAACTCTCTGGGAACCCTTGGTTTCTCAGACGGCACATGAGGCCAGACTTGGCCTCTGGTAGATGGCTCTAACGAGGAGGATCAGCAAAGATGCTGTGGTTAATATGACATTACCTACAGTTAATGCTGGAAATTCACCTTTAAGGTCATCTGTCACATCAATTGTTGATTGATGTTAGTTATCTTACCCTTGGACATCTTTAATTTCATCTAGGAAAGTGAACTGCTACAGTCACTGGAAACAATGACATGACAGGCTGCACAAAGCAGCGCAGTATCAAACAGCATGAAGATGGGAATAAATGAAGTGCCTGTTTTGAATGGTTATGAGAGATGTTACCCTGCATGTCCTAACTGCTGGCTATTTCTCCAATTTCCCCTCTCTGTCTGTATTTCATTATATTCCTAACCCAGTCTTTTTATTGCTACTTTCCCAGCACCATATATACATGTATATGGCAACAAGGCGGTGATGTTTTTATTGCTGGGATTAGATATGTGTCAAATGCAAATAAAGCTGGCTGAGATTTTAGTGTTCATCCAGGATTTGTCACCTACTTGTTCTTCTCACTCCTGTTCTGGTGACATACCGTACTCACTGACGCTCTTAATCTTGTATCATCACAGCATGTCACATAGAACTGAGCTGAGGATCCAAATCACACATCACACAAGTTACAGTAAACTGCATCACTGATAAAATGTATGCATTTTTTTTTCTATTGCAAGATGTCTTGGCTTATACAAAGACCCGGAGGCCTCTGTCCGATTGCACTGCTCTTAAAGGCCTTTGGAAACCTAGAAAACCATTTAAACTAGACAGTATGAAAATAAAGTAAAGTGAAAAAACAGTCTTTATTTCCAGTATTTATTTATTTTTTACAATTTGACCAAGCAATGCTTTAAGGTTCTGGAGTTTGGTTTAGGTTCTTCAGAGTATAGACGTTTTGATGAATCAACACTTTGCTACATATTAAAAAGCTGAATTCTGTCTTATTCACATACACATATACTACATACCAAATTTCCGACATTGTAAGCAGCCACAGTTCAGTAATACACAGTAAAACTGGGATGTATTTTGTTGTTCTGTCTAAGAGGGTGAACCCAGTCACACTTTTTGATTTATTTCCCTTCCATCCTAATGCCTTTCTTTACAATTCATCTTCATGGTCTTTGCTCACAATGCACAGCCACCCCTCTCTCACATTGCACTAAATTCAAATGCCAATCCCAGTGTTGGGACATTCCCAACCTGCCTCCGCAGTAACAAAATGCCACTATATATTCTGCCCCACTTTCTTCTCTCCTGTCCTCCTCTGGTGCTGTCGACTGTTGACCCCCTCACCACCACCCCACTCCACATATCTCTCTCTCTCTCTCCTCGGCAGGAATCCTGAGGAGAGTAGATTTTTCTTTTCTCGCAGGCACTCTTCTGTCCCTGGACCTGTTATTCCCCCTCCTGCCGGCGGCCTTGCTAACAGATTGCCAATAAGCTCAGTGGCAGGCCCCGCCAACGTGTCCCCCCTCCATCCCCCATGTAATGGCCTCTCTCTTGGGAGGGAGCTCCTGCCTGTCACTGATCCGACTACCCTTATAACCCTCTCCCATCGTCCTTCCCTGCTCTCTTTTTCCCTTTCCTGTCACACCATCCACCTCCTGCTTTCAAGCCGTTCCAACATAGGTTCAAGTGTGCCTCTTGTGACACACGCACGCACGCACGCACACACGCACGAATCGCACGCACGCACGCACGCACACACGCACGAATCGCACGCACGCACACACACACACACACACACACACACACACACACACACTTGAATGCACATGTGGAACAGAAAAGAACACACAAGAACAGAAAATAAAGATACAGCACAAAATGTTATACACATGCACTCACACATACTTGAGTATTTATGTCTTTTCCTTATACTCTTTTTTTGTCTTTGACCCAACTCCTCCTTCTTTCCCCCTTTTGTTCTTTCTTGCCCTTTCAATACAATTTTCTCACTCATTTATTTTTTGATTGACAATCTGCCTGCATGAGATGTCAGAATGAGAGTGAAGAAAAAAAACATGCGAGAAAGTTCATTCGCAAGACTTGAGATTGAAATTGACTGTTTGCGGACCCCCTCCTCGATTATCCAATCACAGCCTAGTAACTGGGTAAAGCAGCTTTGTCAAGCAAGGATCTCTACATATGCTGTAACAGTGTGCTTGGGGCTTCAGTGAGAGATACTCTGTATCTAAACGATTGGAGGGTGGTAACTTTCTTTACACCTTTACGAAGCCAATAACAACAATTGCAGCCAAACTAGTGGAGTTCACAGTGAGGGTAGCACCACTGCTTTTTATTTGGTTCTCTAGCAACTACAGCCAAACTTTTGTTTTACATCTGACAAACACAAAGGGTATTTCGTATCCTCAAAAACTTTTCACTTGTAAAAGTAAAGCAGTGTGCTAGGTGTTGCTAGTCTCGCTTATCCTTGAGGGTTGTAGGGGCTGCAGTTAATCCCACCTGACATTGTGTGAGAGGCGGTGTACACGCTGGCCAGCTCCCCAGTCAATCACAGGGCTGACACACAGAGACAAACAACTATTCAGTCACACCTATGTGTAATCTCGAGTCAACACTTAATGTAACCTGCATGAGAGAAAACCAGAGTACCTGGATGAAATTCATCCATGAACAGGGTGAACAAGCAAACTCCAAATTGTTGTCAATGTCGAGTGGTATACCTGCAACACTATCATTGTAAACCTTGCCATGCTAGAAAGGAAAGCAGTGTTGTGCACGTTCACACAAGAACTAGTACAAAGTTCAGTTATCACAAATTAAAATATGCATGGGTAGCCCCATGATGCCTTGAGCTGCGTCTGTCAACCAATCAGAGGCTCTTCTTCTGACTGTGAGCCTTCATTAGGTTACAAAAAATCCCCCACCACTGGATTTGTAATGAACTACAATAAACTTGAGCCTTGGTGCTTTAATTAATCGAGATGAAACATTACCCTTTTAAATTTTATACTGCCTAGTCGTACTTCTGAGCGTCGTTAACTTTGGTGGGAGTTAACGATGCTCTTTAGTTGCAAAGGGTTACGTTCAGTTCACCGTTCGCCAAAGATATGAGAGTGTTCAATAAGTGCACAACACTAACAGACAGTTTTATCGAGAGTAGTAACAGTAACTAAGGGAGACAAGGCTTAGAGAGCAGTCAATTACAGTGATTCTGCTGAACTGCTGGAAAAGCATTGTCATCACAAACTAAAATACTGTTGTAATTGATTAGCATAGTTGTATATTTAGTAAAATAGATGAAAACACTTGCTAACACTGCAATGGACACCACTGAGGTCCCAAAGCTGACCCTGGATCACTGAAAGAATGAATCTACTAAAAGCAACACATAGAGAAGACCATTTCCCAACACGACTGTCTCGTTTTTTAACAAACAAAACAAAAACATTTGCCATCAGAATAATTTGATAGTATAATCACATAAAAAATCCACACAAAGACACTTTAACAAAAGGAACATCTGTTGTAAAGTAAATGTAAATGTTGCAAATTCTAGTATAAAGTACAACTACTGTCAAACAACAAAGGTCTAAGTTTTTGATCCAGGTGTGTTTCACAGATACAGTCTTTAAGAAAATGCAAAGGAGTTGTTTATCAAATTTTATATGTAAACCTCTGTGCATGACACTTTTGACACTATCTGTTGAGAAATGTCCACAGCATTGCTATAAATATGATAAAAATCAGTTCATCTAGCTGTTATCTCAAACAAAACGCTTTCCCCCTGTGGTTTCATATCCAGTTATTGATTGTACAAATGGCCAGCTGAGCTCCAAGGTGTGTGATATGACTAAAATGTGCCTTCAGTGTCCTGTAACCTTTCGAGTGTATCTGCCTCCCACTTACTCTGTCAATGATGATTTAATGGTTCAGATTACCCTTTTTCCAGAATGCCCCACAGTGTCAGGCACGAGCTCTGGCTTGGGAGCAAGTGGGTTACCCTTTTTGTGTGGAAATGTGTGTGTGTGTGTGTCTGTGTGTAAGAGAAAGAGGGAGGGTTCAAATCGATTTTCTTAGTTTGACAAACTCATGGTACTGGACTTCAGTGGATGAAATGACATTTTGGAGGAGAGTTCTTCTATTTTCTTTACTGTTCCGTTTACAAGTTTTTCAATTAAGTGAATTGTGTTCCTTGAAGTGATGTCCTGTTCACAGGGGCATGATGGAAAAACAGTAACTGGTGGTAGCTGCGCATTGGATTAGACCCGTTCTCTGATGAAATAAATTAATTTCTTGGGCTTGTGCTGTCACCAACTCCACAACAAATAAACATCAAACTGCTGGGATTTCTCTCCGTTGCGTCAATGATGCCGCCTAGCTTCTGACAGCTACAACAGTATCAAAGGGCAAGTGTTCATTAATGTTCTGGCAGCAAATCCATTATTTCCTCTCTGAGTGTTTTGTTTGGGCGTATGTGATTGTGCATGTGGGTGAATGCATTTATTCATGGATCACTGTACATTTCTAAGTCAATCAAAAGGACAGGTGCGCTGCAGGTCTTGCCCTACTTCTAAGTTATAAGACTGATTCAGTGTTCATCCTGCCATATAATGCAGTGAAAAGTTTTCAGGGAATAGCATGTCACTGAAGAAATAAAACATGGAAAAAGAAATATCACACCTTTATTCTCTCTGGTGTTTTCTCTTAGTTCCTCACAGTCAACCTCCTCTCGGATAAATCTACCTCTCATTCCTTTTCTGCCTGTCTATAACTCCCACTCCTACCCTATTTTTTCTTCATTTGTTTTTCACCATCCCTCAGTTTTTCCCTCTGGTGTCTCTCAAACTGCACTTTGTGCAATTAAACACAAGCACCTCCGTGATAGCTGTCATTACCTGCATACGTGAGGAACGGATCTGCTCCCTGGGGTTAAAAAAATTAAATACTTGCAATAGAAATGTCAGTTTGTCGTATTCCTATAGGATGTTTACTACATTTGTGTGTGTGTGTGTGTGTGTGTGTGTGTGTGTGTGTGTGTGTGTGTGTGTGTGTGTGTGAGTGAGTGAGTGAGTGAGTGAGTGAGTGAGTGAGAGAGAGAGAGAGAGAGAGAGACAGAGAGAGAGAGGTTTGTTTGGGTTTGTGTGATAGTGGGTTAAGTGTAACAAGAATTCATAAGGAAACCTCTTTGATCAAAGATGCAGGAGTCCTCAGCAGTTCTGAGCCCTCATTTTCTATAAGTTAGTAGTAAAACAAGTAGGAATCAGCTTTGGAGGATTTGTGTGACTTCAGTGTTATGCAAAAGGATGCATACACAAATATATTAGCTCTTTTACATTATTTTAATAATGAATTAATTGCAGACGGCCCCCCACTGCCATTTTGCTTTTTTAATCAATTTCTAGTCGAATGACGGGCACTGCAATTACATAACTCATCTGCTCTGTATGGCAGCAGCACAGGGGGAGCAGGAATCCCATTTCACTTCTCACGTGACAAGAGTTGACTGACAAGACGATTGCAGTAGATTTTGGTTAAAGCATAAAGCAAAAAGCGCCTATCAGGCAATATTTCAGATTTAAATCCAGTGCTAATAGGTTACCTGATAAATAAATGATAGAGAGTTTCCTCACAGAGAAGTTAGAGGCATGTAGTCTGTCGCCTGCAGCTCTTCATCTAGCTGCAAATTGTGGCTGTCATGATTCCTATAGACTGAATAAAACTGCCCCCCTACATTTTTCAAATTGATCCACTGTCAACAAATGCCAAAAAATCATCTGTTTTGCTCTGTAGATGCATTAAGTTAACTGCTAAAGTCACTGACAAACACATTGCATTTCCTATGACTACTATTTAATAAAAGACAACTCATAATTCACTGGTTCATCTGTAATATCGGTGTTGTCACTGGTGGGAAACATTCTTCAATGTGGCTTCCCTTTCAGGGCCTCACCTCAACATGCTGTTACACAGTGTGAGCAAATACACATTTTTATATACATTTTATGTTGTTATAAACCTAATGTTTATGCATGTGCTGTATCACTACTATCTCCCTCGAGGCATAAAAATAATAAGATGCCACCTTATCACCCTTTTCCTGCTGTCTGTCATCAGAGCTGGTTTATCTTGGATGGAACAGCTGGACACATGTGGTTTTTGCATAGTAGTACTATATGTTTTAATATTCTGACCTCATGGACTTAATTTTTCCATTGGATAGAAAAATATTTCATATCATGTTGTACATAGTCCCAAAGGTTACAGGGGAAGGAACTATTATTCTTGAGTTTTCTTTATTTACCTCAGATGAGAGGCAGGAAAATTATTCCTTCTTATGATCTGGATAATGGAAACCAACAGGGAGCTCAACATCATAATGGAGCCATTACTGAGAGAAGATCTTGTCTGCAGCTAAAATAATTTGAATTTTAGCTGAGAACTTTTCCTTTGATGAAGACCAGGAAATTGCCTCCATTATTACTTTCCATGCTGATGTCGTTATCAGTACATCATCATAATCATCAGTACATGTGTACTTGTACCTGCAACCACAGGCTTTCCACATGCAAACATTTTACAGCGGACTGTGCACTTTAGGAACCAAAATCATTGTGGATGATTGTCTTTTTTAAAAACGGTTTCAATGATAGTTTGCTCTCCGTGCTTCTGTAGTAAGGAGACCTCATAAATGGAAAATTGAAAGATAAAAGGGATAATCACTTTTGAACTCAGCTAGTGTTTCAGTGACATTGACGTTGTATGAGGGTGGCCATTTTAGCACCTAATCTTATAGTGGTTAAACAAAATATTCCTCTTTCTTCCCACACTGTCACACCTCCACCTCCTGAGGCACCTGAATTCCTTTCCATCTTCTTTTATTCCAGATTAAAGCTTCAACACCACCAAGGTCTGCATGACCTCAGGAGAGCTGGCAGGATCAGACGACTCCTGCTTCGCTTGCATTTTAGCCGCAGTAGCTTGGATGTCTTATCTGTTTTATTTTTATTGAATGGATTCAGGTTTCTTCATCCCCTCGGGCTCCAGGGGGCACGCCCACTTGCTGGTGTTACTGAGGTTTTTATGCTGACTGAATGTACATGTAAGATCCCTTACAGCGGCAGGGATGACATGTAGACCCCTCTTGACTCTCACTGGTGTGCATTTGAAAACACATACCTGCAGGATGCACACATACACATTTTGCCACAGGCCCTCTGGTCCGTTGACTGACAGGAGAGGAGAATGTGAAGGGGCAGTGAAGAGATATAAATTTGCTGCAGGCAATAGTTTAGATCATAAAATTACAGCAACTTCACAGATCCCAGGGCAGACTCCCTCAGGTCCCACGAAATCTCCCTGGTGCAATTGCCCTCCATTTACAAGGATATCGCATGCAAATAGTTTAAGGACCTCAATTTTCATGCTGGATGTGTCAAAAATGCAGAAGTTATTTCCAGTGCACTTATTTTAGGAACTTCAACAAGAAATGTACTTGCATTATCAAAAACATACAATATGAACTGTTATATGGCAGGAAAGTCTTGTATACAGGCCTGGCTACTGCTTAAATCTAGTAACCTTACAGTAACAATTAAGCCCCTTAACTGACTCACATGATTGGATCCTCTAATTTTTTTATTGGACCTGAAACACTTCCTCCTCTCCTTGCTCTTGCCAGCTTCTTGACTAAATCATTACATAATGAGACAGCATATGATCCAGTGCACAAGGTGAGGTACTTTGCTGTAGAACCATCTCCGTCTGGCAGATATTGATGCAGACACTTTGCTTCACATTAACCTCAACCTTCATCCTTACATTACAATGTTAATGGTGGGATAAAGTAAAGACAAAAATGAATTATATTATCCCACAAGCAGGAAACTTCTCTTGCATATGCTACACTGTAGAAAGGGTTTAAAGGAAAGTTCACCCAAACATGCTGATGGAAAGTCGGGTAGAGTCTTGTAGTCCACTAAAAATATCTCGAGCTTGCAGCATTCTTCGAAACCACCTAAGTTAGACAAGGAGTCATTTTTAAAATAAACCAAAAAAAACCCCCCAAAAACATAAAATGGCTCCATACAGCTCATCCAGCGTAATCCAAGTCTCCAGAAGCACAGAGATCTCAAATTGATGTTGAAAGATATTATTTACATCCTTTTTTAAGCCAAAATCTTCACTGTAGCTGCTAAGCTAAAAGCGCTACCATACACCCTGTCTAAAGTGGGTGTTTTGTGATTATGTAATTATTTGGAACCTTGCACGCTTCCCCCAAAGTTCAGTGTGGTAACCACTGCAGTCAAGCAACCTTTCTCAAGGTACACTACAGTATACAGACCTCATTATACCCAGTATCACCTCTAATGGTGTAACTACCTCAGTTTAAATGTCTTGCTAACGAACAAGCTGTGCAGGAGTAAGTTTGCTGACACTCAGAGCACTGCCCTAAAATAAATCAACACAGACATGACTAAATGGACCATGATACTGTTTCCCAAACAGGGGTACAAACAAATCTACAGTACAGAAAGCCCTTCCAGCTGCTGACCTAATCTGATCTGGCAGATCAAAGAGAAGAAAAATTGGAGGCAAAGTGAATAATCACGTTACTAATTTTAACATGACACCCAGACAACGTAGGTGAGAACACACACAAAAATGTGATAAATTAGTCAGAGTCCATGACAGCAATATTTACTGAACACCAGAATGTACAGCAAATGTAAACTATATTTGTACTATAAAAAGAACTTGATTTAAGTGGTACAATAATATTACTTCTATTTACACACTCTCACATTCTGACATCTACGCTCACACACTCTCACATTCTCCATTTGTTGTGGAGCCCTAACTGTGGTTCAGATCTGTCAGTATTGTCGATGATAGATCATGATTTGCAGTTGTAGAGTACACAGAATCGTACAAATATTCACAGCAACACCACTCAGTATTTTGCTCTGGATCATAACAGAGCCACAGTTTACTGTTGGGCCTCTTTGAGGGGCTCTAGTTTAAGTAGCACCACTCTGCTGACCTCTCAGCTAATGATGCACCACTTAATGTTTGGATGTCTGGTACAGTGCATCATGACAGTGCATAAATGCCCAATTGACTATCTCTTAACGATTACTAATTATCCCAAAGGAAGCAATTAAACTGGGGGAAAAAATAGGTGCAGGGGCCTATCTCAACCAGAATGGGTAATTACCACACTTAATATTTTCCCCAATATCAGATACAGTTGGCAGCACCACCCCAAAGGCAGACTGGAGCATTACTCTCACAATAAAACATCACGATGCAGAGACAATCTATTATGTGCTGAGCTATCATTTCCTGGAAAAAACAGACACGATCAAGGCTATAAAGAGGACGGCTGGATTTTCTTCCTATTACTTTCATTAAGAACCTGTACATTGTGCCTTATTTTAGTAATCCATCGCAGCATTGCCCAATTAGAGTGCAGGCAACGATGGAAAGAGCTTTGATGAGCTCCCAGAAACCCTCTTGGGATAACTCACACACCTCTGAATCTCAGACAATTGTACTTTTACCTCTTCTCCTTTCCTGGATTAAAGTATTTTATGAGATTCCAGCCTGCTTAAGAACATTATGAGCGCTGGATGCTTTTCACTCAAAAGACCTTTGTAACTCTCAAAGCAAAGATTAATAACAGTGGTGCCTACTCAAGCATAAATCGAACTGAAGTCAAGCTGAATAGTTTGATGTGTGAAAAGCAGTGTTTATACTCTGTGAGCGACAGCACGTTCTAGATGAAAACTGGAAAAACCACAGACTATTCTCCCTGCCAGATAAACAGACATGATGAAACCATGTTTCTGTACCTGACAAATCAGTCAGGCTGAAAAGGGAAGACAAGAGCCAAGACTTCAAAAGGTCACAAGTAATGGATGTCAGATTTGAGGTGGTTGAATTTTCCAACCTACCCCATTTTGTTTTATTACGGCTTGCACGTGCATGTCAAGCACTTCTCATGAAATGCCATCAATGCCCCATCCGGCAGTGGCAACATATCACGTTCGTCACCATGTCACCTATTGTGGGGTTTTGCCTATCCCAGGCTTTTTGATGTATTTGTGTGGAGATTCACCATTGCATTTTCCACGTTAACCACCATTAATTGTGACATTCAGCCATCCCAGCTGACATAGTGAAGTGCTGTATTTTTCCATCTTGAACTTCACTGTTCTTTCATCCATCACAGCCAGAGGATGAGCCGCCCAGTTGCCAGGATAAAATGTTGGCAGTTAACGTTTCCACATACCAATGATACGTTCAAGTCTGTATGTGTCATAGGCTAAGTACCATATTAACATTTTTACAAAACATATATATACTTAATAATATATTGCATTGACTTTACATGTTCATGACCTTGCCTGTTTATATTTGGCAGATCCTGCCACCTTTCTAGTTTAAGGGCGCACCAACAGCAGTTGGTGCGCACTAAACAGTCCATTCGAACCAAAAGCTCTTAGTTCGATTCGTTTTCGTCGGTGTGAAAGCATCAATTGCACTCGGGTGCGCACTAAATCAAGCGGACCGAGACCTCCAAAAAGGGGTGGTCTCGGTCCGCTTGATTCTGCACCAAATGCCAACCTTTGGTGCGGTCCCTCTGGTGAGAACGCGAACCTGGACCAACTCAGGTATAAACGAAATGTATAAACAGCATAACAGATTCTACAGCCTAGAAATCTAGACCCTAGCGGTCTGGCTTGTCAGGCTATAGCCTACCTTGTGGGTAGGGATGTAACGGTATGAAAATTTCACACCACGGTAATAGTGACCAAAATTATCACGGTTATCGGTATACCGCGGTATTTTTAAAATGTCTTCAAAATGCTGAAAAAACACTGATACACTGATAAATTGAAATAATTTCACCAAGATTTATATTTAAATATATTTATTATATATTAAAAGGGTTAGGGTATAAGCAGCCTGTTTTTGAAACGCGTCCTGTAATGTCTGTGTTACAGAGGTAGAATGAGATGTACTGGCAGTAGCACTCGATTGGCCAGCAGACCCTCTCTGTGAAAAAAATGAATAGAAAATGTCATTATTAATTATTACTGTCATTGTTACTTAATACTAAGGGTGCAACCAACAGATCACAAAACTCACAATCTAGATCATATCACTTTTGTGAGAAACAGGTTGGATAATCTTTTAGATCAAAACAAAAAGGATTATTGTTCAATTAATTATTAATACTCTATTTTGGCTCTTATCTCTATCTAGACACTTGTTATATTCACCATTTTATATTATTCTTTATATATAGTCTTCTACAAATAATCCACAAGTATATATTTCTGATATTACTTATATATATTGGCTGTCTGTCTCTCTGTCTGCTTGCTCGTCTGTTGTCAATGGACTCGGTCAATCTGATTGGTCAAATGGCTGCTGAGCCACAGGTAGACGCTGCTCCGGTGAACGGAGCTGAGATGAAAGTCAGTCATCTCAGTCAGTTTGCATTCACTAACTCAGTCCACTCAGTACGTGTTTGTCTCAAATCCTCCTCACTGCAGCTCTGCATCAATATCTGGGGAATTATTAGGTCGACTTTAAAAAGTGAAATCTACAATTAATAAGCGGTTCAGATAACGTGCCAAATCACGGATCAACTTTGTTCAGTTATAGCACTATCTGGTCAGTTTGCATTAGTGACAACAGCAAATTAGACAGAGAAAACTCGACATACACACATCATTCACCTGAGCTTAAGGTTAATTTACCTTGCATTCGCTGAACAGTTGAGGGTGATGGTCGCGCAAATGAGTAAGTAAATTGACGTGTTGCCGCCCCTCGCAACAACTTTCTTCTCCCAGCTCCTGCAGATAGGGCTGCCATCCTCGACCAGCTGTCCCTGAGCATTTTTATAATAACCAAAATACGCCCAGACTTCAGATTTGGTTCTCTTTGAAGGCGGAAAAATGCCTTGAGGGCCGCTACTATCACGTCCTCCCTCCGCCATGTCTTCTTCACTACATAACAAGCGCACGTTGCACGCTGCGCCTGCGTAGGGAGACTTGGATAAAGTATCTCGCGAGTTTTCCACACCGTGGTTATCGACCACGTCGGTTACCATGGTAATTAAAACTTAAACGGTAACCTTCACCGTCGGGAATTTTACCGTGGTTTACCGTGACACCGGTAACCGTTACATCCCTACTTGTGGGTCTTTGGAAAGGTGCTTGTCTCATCATCACCATGACAGCACTTGTGAAAATAGCGCGTCTCCTCTCCCTGAAATGACGCGCTATACGTCTTCGGTGAATCCAGTACATCTGCAGATTGTTCTCCAGCCGCAGCCGCGACTCACTCTGAAATTGGATATTTTGCCAGAAATGGCTGATATTGACAATATAAAAAGCAAGGACCAGTGCAAGTTACAGTGTACGAACTTGTCGCTCCATTGTGAAAGTCCAAATTGGTGCTTATTTCTACCGGAAGATGACGAAACGTCATTCAGACCAATTTTGGTCCGTTTGCATGTGTGAACGCGGACCACACCACAGTCTGTATGCTACAATATAACAATTTTACTGCCTGGTGCGGACCAAATAATCGAACTAGCGGTGTGAAAGCGCCCTGAAACAGTGTTCTGGGCATTTTCCATTGAGAACAGCTTGTTTATTCAGTTCTAATATATTTATATGTTTGTACCTCATCATCATTACAACATTAATATTGTAAATATTAAAATTCTGAGTTCAAATTTATTTTCCAAAACTACATAGTGCCCCTTTAAATTTGAAATTCTATGTTGTGACAGTGCTCTGCTTATGGTCTGGTTATTTAAAAAAAAACATGAAGAAATGTAGTTTTAACATCTCCCGTGGTTTTCAAAAGCGTACATTGCCAACATTTATTCTGGCAATGGGGCTGTGATGAGCCTGTTTTTTTAATACGACGGTGTATTTTTGTGCCTGGCTGCTGACATCACTACGTATGTTACACATGTTCCCATTGATACGAGGTCAAAAGTTGGACTCATTTGAAGCATTTGTTTTTCCCTCAGAAATGTCTATTAGGTTACACTGTGTTTTGCTACATTCAGGGTCCTTATTTTGAAGTACTATGCTCCCATTAAAAAAATTGACTCTGCCTATTTAATCTTCAACTGTGTTCGGCTGAGTTGCCCACACAGACAGTAACCCTCATGGTTATTTTCTGTTGTGTATCCATCTGAGGAAGAAACATTGACAGTTTGAGCAAATGTCAAATTGTTTGACAGTTACCATAAGTTCGCTTGTACTTTGTATGCTGATAGTGGGAAGATTTCAACTAACTCTTACAGTTTAACGACTCACATAGTGTTCTCTAAACAACATTGGAGAAGGAGGTGGTGAAACTCAAAGCCTTTGTCATTTCAACTCCTGGACACAGTCCAAATGTTAAGTTTCTGGGGCCACCTTCATAAAGCTTTATAGCGTAAAGAGTTGCTCCTATTGAGGGGATTATAAGAATAATTCTTTAGACGTTTTCTCAGAATTTTCCCTTAAAGTTAAGACTAGATCCTGGTAAAGATAAAATAATTCAAAGAGCATTTCAGCCCTCAATCCCTTAGGTGAAGAACTGTTACAAGTGAGGAGGAGGACTTTTAAGAGGCTTAAGAGTTTCATAAGCAGAGGAAAAAAAGGTGGAAAGACAATAGAGGTAGAAGAAATATCCTCCGAACTCTGAATGACCGTGACTTAATGAAACACTACAGTTAAGATGATGAAGGGATAATGTTGGTGGTCGATCTCATTAGAAATACGCACACACCCCCACCCTACACAGTAATGCTATAATGGTGGAAATTAAAGTGGGCATGATGTGTATACTTGCTGCACCATATTTTCCCATGCCTGCCTCTTGGTTCGTGTTGTTACACTCAAATTTTCCTTTTAAAATGGTTTTCCGCTTGTTAACATCAAATAGGCCTACCAACACTACCGGCATGGAATATAAATCTAAGCAAATAAATGTAACAACTATGAGGATGTGAGTAGTAGACCTGTTTTCAAATGATTTGTAGGCTTCTATTAAAATATGGCTTAAAATTTGTGTTAATTACCTAAAATAAAATTCATGATTAGGCCTATCGATTTAACTGTTTCTATTCTTTGCCCATTATCACTCAGAGTAGTGTCTCCCTGAGGGACACAGTGAGCAATGAAAAATGAAAGCAGCCAGATTACAGAACAAGTCTCATGCCAAATTCCACCAATAGACCCTTTGGAGGAGAATCATTTTCCGATTGTTTGAGGCCAGCCAGCGTGAGTAAATGTGTAATTAAAGGACTTGATGGCTTGATTTAGCTTATCTGGCATACAATGCCATTTGGCCATCAGGTCTGAGACAACTGAGACAATGCTTCCAAAGACATCATGTAAGATGTCTGGAGAGTAAGAGATTTTTAGTCAGAGGACATGCTCCTTTCACACCATAGTTCTGACACAAGGGTCTTTTACCCCCTCTTGCACATCAGAATTGAAAGAAACCAGAATGTACCTGTTGTTGCTGAGCATCACTTCTGGATGCCCTACAGACTTGGCAAAATGCATTTCAACTTTGATGATCTCAAAATGATTGGCTACTTCAAAGTCATCCACATAAAGTACAAGTGCAATTGTGAACCCATTCACAGTTAGAAGGCAATTTTCCTTAAAGTGCACTCCATTGATATACAGTATGTTTCATTCATGTGGAGCATCATGTTTTTTCTGACAAATGTCTATATAAAATTGCAGTTTTTCCGGTGCATAGGCTGTAGCGGAACATAGCCTACAAGTGTTTTTTTGCCTTTTTCAACAACATATTCTGAGGCCATTACCAAAGGAACCTCTCTCTGTACATAAGCTGTTCTACTATATTTTCAGTTTAAATGGGATAAATTGTTTTTTTGTGCACTGAAACCCTGGTAGGTGTGTTTACAGTGATATACTGGGGAGGCAAATCATATGCCCCCCAAAGCATATAGGGATTTATGCCTATGTGATTTGACAAACAAGCTTTTATTTTGTGTGACCCTATCACCCCCTGAGTGACCATTTATATCCCCTGGGTGACTGTTTACATCCACTGATAAAATTACCTAAAATTATTAGACGGAGTCCTCTCCTCTCTGTTCCTTTGTTTTACTCGCCATTACTCACAAGTGTGTTAATTGACCGAGATATGAAGCGTCCATAGTGCGAAATGAAATAGAAATACTAGTGCACCTGGCGATTGCCTCATAATAGTAAGGTGAGATAAGATAATCTCTATTGATCCCCCAGAGGAGAAATTTGAGTGTTACAGCAGCACAAGGATGGAATAAGCACAGATCAATAGAGGGACTTAGAGAAAATAAATGATTAAATGTGTATTGTATAAGAATATAAAAACAAAGAAAATATAACAGGCCAATTAGACACAAAACCCAAAATTACAGGCAATAGCAGTACACATACGGTAGATACTGATAGCAGTGTTTCCCACACATTCATTTATTTGTGGCGGTCCGCCACAATGTCAACATTGGCTGCCACATATTGATTTTCTATTTTTGGAGCTGCGCCTCCTGTTCTCACTCACTCAAGACAGTGCACCCATCAGTGAATAGCATGACGTTACATACTCCGATACAGTGGATGGCGGTGTGGTTTTTAGTCCACCGGTAAAACCAACAAAGAAGAGGAGGAGGAGTATTTAACACTGTTGGCTTGACCAGAACTTCCTGTGCAAAGACTGAGTTTAGCAGTTAGTCTGAGATGTTAGTGGCCTGTAGATATGAAAGATGCTGGCGAAAGCAATAGTATATGAAATAAGGACAGCTGAAATGTCAAATAGGGTGAACCAACATGTTTATTAGGCACACACTCTACCAGCTGAGCTACTGGGGAGCCCCATAAGGATTATTCATACTTGCGATAGCCAACTTTTTTGCTTCAATTTATCATTCTAAAGTAAATACGCATTGCACTGTGTAGTGGCTGTCAACAAATAATCCACATATAGATTTGCTCCCTGGATTTGTTCTGGAAAATTTTATAAATAAGTTACAGCACAAAGGAAGTGTGTCTGCCATTGTGCAACCAAAACAGGAAAGAGGCATGGTTTTCTACAGTCACTATCCCCAGGTAACGGTGGAACAACTGGAATAACTGTGGAAAGTCTACACTGCAACAAACTAAAAAAAAGAACCCTGCTGATGGAGGAGGCAAAGACAGTGAAAAGTGAGAGTGATAGAAACTGAGGTAAAACAAGAGTAAACAGATGGGAATTCACTCTATGAATAGTACCTGTGTTGTGCTAAAGTATTTTCTCCACGTTGGTATGGTGTTTCCCCTTACCACTGGGACATGAGACGGTTCAAAACTGGCATTCTTTCTACTAGTTTGGTAAATAACTAAATCTGCCTACTGCCGGGTGTTTTAGGCTGCCTTTTCAAAGCACTGAGATCAGGGTTTCTAGGTCAATTTGGAGTTCTTATGGTTGTTTTTTGCTTTGGACAGTAGCCAGGTTGCAAGTGGTAGCTATGTTGCTAATGCTGGCTTTGCAACAGCGGTACCAACAGTAATACCACAGGGAAACACTACGAGGGGCGTTAAAAAGTTGTTTATTTACACTTTTTAAGTAATCTAATTAAACAAACATTTGTCCCTGGTATATTTCTAAAAACCATTTGCACAGAAACAAATACCAGGTTAACAGTAAGGACAGTCCCAAAAATAGATTGAGTTATATTTTAATTAGCTAACTGATTACAGCTTCCATATTTCCATAATTTATTTGTATTTCTAAGAGGTAGAAGACAATAACACACACACACGCACACGCACGCACACACACACACACACACACACACACACAGTAATTCATCTGTGAAGTACTGATCTGGAATGGTGTTGTCAGTGGCTGAATTACAACTTGTTTCAGGGCAATCAGACCACACTACCACATACAATCACATCACACAGTGACAATATCCTCAGGGGTCATCTTTCATTTCTTTCCTCAAGTCAAGGCAACAGAGAAAGTGACAATGCAACAATTGCTTAGTGTACACACTAAGTGTAGTGTGTGTGTGTGTGTGTGTGTGTGTGTGTGTGTGTGTGTGTGTGTGTGTGTGTACATAACACACATGTAATTTGAAACTTTAACCACTTCAGTGGAGCATATCAGGTGGGAATGTTGTGCAGCTGAATTAACACTAATACATTCATTGTATTGTCAGTGTTTGACTTATTTGCAGCAGGTGTTTGGAGGATTGCATAAATCTAACACTGATTCCCCTCATGTGGAAAATGTGTTCTGAAGATAGTTATTCCTGTACAAACAATAATTGTAATTCAAATGAAAACCCTGTTGGATTAGCAGTCATGTTCCTCGTTTTTGAAATGCCTAAAACCTGTTTATAAAGAGAAGTCCCATTTCTCATATTTGTCAGTTGTTGTTAAGTTGTTATGCACAGAAGCCTATTGTGTCCTTATGTTTCGGTCAAAATAATAATAATAATAATACACAATGCATTGCATTGAAGATTCATTTTTTGCTGTAGCAACTAGTTAACATGAGTGCAGTGCCAAAATGCTGCCTGTCTGTTTGCATTATATTTAAAATGTAATCAGTCCACACAAAGGGCACTATCAAAAATGACAGTAAAACCAGATCTTGTCAAACATCAATACAGTCAAGGATATGTCAGACTTATTTCAAGATGAGATGATAGCTGTCAGCAGCCCCTAAATTTGTTTTAGTTCCATGCTTTAGGCCAGAATGAATGCCAGCAAAGACTTGTTGTATGGGTAGGGACTGCAAAAAACACAAAGAGTCAGGTAAAACTGCATCTGTTATGAGCTTAAAAACAAACCACAGGAAATCCCTACTTGACCCCTAAATTCATTTAGGAATTTGTATATCTGACAAGAAACCTCCATCATGATCTATGTGTTGATTGGTGATGGACGACTACACTGATAGATTTCTCAGCAGAGAGGATTCACTAAGACTACTTTTTGATCTCGTACAAACTGGTGAACATCATTTTGCTCAGGTGTTCATGGAAATGTACAAAGATGCTCCGGATTAAACTGCAGTCATTTTATTCCCCAGCCTGTTTCAATGATAATTTAAACTGTCAACAACAGGAGTCTTAAACTCAAATTAGCTTGGGGCCACTGCTGGTATTGTCATCTCGTAAGAGGGCCAATTCAGCATTCAAAAATGGAAGAGGTCGTTTTTTTATTTCCATTATTATCATAATGATACAAAAATGCAAACAGCAGTTTGTATACTTTACATATGATTAGTTTTTAACAGTTAGTGCAAATCTTTTTCGTTAATCTAACCTTGTACTGAACGAACAAATAAAATACATTTGTACTTTATTTCTTGCCTGACACCTGGCAGCACTTCTGCTCATATTTTTATATTCTGCTCATAATTCTTCCTTATAAATAACTTCTTCAAACCTTGCACTAGGCTTGACCCAGTAGTCGATGGTCCCAGTGTTACACTATGGTCATGCTTACACAGATTATATAACTTGTTCTGTCTTTCTACTTTAAAAAAAAAAAAAAAAATCAGTATTCAGACAACGGACTACTATTACTACTGCCGAAGGCGTCTACTCCTTGCAGCAGCGGGGCCGGCAGCAGAGTCGCAGTGCAGAATAACAGGAGTCACATTTAACTTTCAGCATGGAGATAGTTAGGAGAGCTGACAAGATGATGGCAAAGGAATTGTTGTCAAAGCGAATAGCAATAGCGCCTCTTTGGCAATATGTCGGATTTAAACTCAGTCATAATAGGGAAGCTGATAACATTAATGAGTTGGTACCTCCCTGAGAAGTGGAAGGCGTGCAGCCTGTCGCCCACAGCTCTTCATCTAACAGCTACTTCTCGTTCAATACAATTTATTCAATAAAATTGACCTAATGTCTTTAAATGCGAAAAATGACTGCTGTTTTGCCCTGTAGACGCATTTTTGATGAACAACAGTAGTGCTAACTGAACACATTGCATTTTCTGTGACTAGTCTACTTTAAGCCCCTGGTCCACGCACACATACACAGAGGTTGGAACTGAATTTAAATCTAACACAAGGAAGTGATGTATCCTATGAAACCATGTAGGATGTTTAATCAAGGGTGCCAGATACAACACATACTTAAGGTATGAGCATTATGCAAGATTATGCTAAGAGGTGAGAGGAATCACTTATTATAATTATTATTCTGACTGAATACTGATTAGTGCTGGCTTGGAAAAGGTACTGGTACAGCTTTATAAGGAAAATTAACCTGTAAAGTACTCTCATACAAAAACACACTTTTCTTCTGTCCTTGAGAAGACAGGTTGATGTTCAAACACACATTTCACGTGGTTCTCTTATGCATCTGTCAATAGATATGTTCATCTATCTGTCTGTCTTTCTTCTCAACAAAATAACCTATAGAGGCCGTTAATTCTTACCTATTCAGACACGAAGGGCAGCAAAATACAACGAACCACACAAACAAAACGGATGCATGTTTCAAATACATGACTTATAAAGGCCTCCTTAGTCCCTGACAGATGATAGACCTCTGTCCAGCCTATAAACCCGCATATTACACACTGCAAAAAAGGTGACGACAACTTTTGTTTAAAGCCCAGCAGGCTCTGTCCATGGTGCTGACTGTCTGTGTGTGCACAGCATGCAATGGCAAACTCAAGTAGGCTGAGCTACAATACAACACAAACATGTTCAGGTAATTAAAGAATTAAGGAATTACGCAGCATCTCAGCATTTAGCCACGGCGGGCCACTTTTCCATCAGGGAAGCCACACAGTCTGCAAAGTGAAGAGGGAGTGTACTGGCTCACCTGAGGGCGTCTGAAGACCATGTCCTCACATTGGGCTCTTCAACCAAGGCGTCCAACTCTCCTGTACACTTCGGACACGTCTTCTCTTTCCACCAGGGTACAGGTCCAGTTTGTGCAGTTGTTTTTCCGCACGTTTCCAGGAATTACCCTCCACCGCTGCTAGTCAAAAAACAAACATGGTGGCTGGTATCATGAGCAAATTTCCCCAAACTTTTTTTTTTAACTCTCATGGTCGTTTCTTTTGTTATTTCTAACTTTAGTGGCACGACCTTCCCTCCACAATGTATTTTCCTACAGTCCTCGCCGAAGATTCGCAGTCTTGAACTTCGCAATCAGGGACGCCGACTTCACCTGACGTCCACGGCGTGATGGCGTCATGGCTGATATTTACTCACGCGGCAACCCCAGGGGGCGCTGTTTCACCCAGACATGCCCTTAACAACACCACACAAGTACAGCAAATGTTGTGTGACCCCCTCAAAACTATTTTAATTGAAGAAAAAAAAAACAGTAGAATACATTTATTGCTTCTTCATTTGAGGAAAGGTTTCTGTTGATTAGTTGAGTCTGAAGGTTGATTATAACCTTGGAAAAAGTGGCCAAGAAAGTCCAGTTGTCTACAAAACAGCACTTAGAATTTTAGAAATGCCCGTTGCTTGCTCCCACTGTATCTAAAAATCACACTGTGTGGAACTAAAAACCATGAAAACCAAAATAAATGGGTAAAATGCCATGCTAGCCCCTTGAGGAGTCACATTTATGGAAAGTTTTTCCACCGTCCCATAATCCAGCTGCAGAGGGAGAGCACAGAGAGAGAGACACACAAGGAGAAAGTGTGAGTGTGGGTTCAGCTGCCACAGCGGAGCACAAAAAGTAAGAGCCAACTTATTCAAAGTAAAAGCAATTCCCAGTGGTTTCATCTTCCGGTACCTTAACTAAGGCTTTAAAGTCACTGAGAGAGAGAAACTGGTTCCAGAGGTTCCAAGCCTTCATGTAGGTCATTTCATGAAAAGGGTTTAAAGATCACAAAGGCTTTCTTCCCCCAATCACAGCTGAGCTTTAGGGAGTGTGTGCAGTTCATTTTGGACTATAAATTACAGTACGTGCGCCTCCACATTTGTGTGATAAATCATGCATGAAAAAGGGAAGCTATCCTTACTTTGCCCTTTCAATTCGGTACCTTCATTAAAAGAGTCTAACACAGAGTAAAACAAATAACATTTTTAAAAAGGAGAGTTAACAAGAAGAGTTTCTGAGATGCGGTCCTGCATCTAGATACGCATACAGCATGGACATAAACATACAGCTGATAGTCCCTGAATGATCAGAATTTTCCTGTCATCTTATTAAACTGACATTCCCAAAGACAGAAAATGGAAACGTTTTATTTTACAGATCCGCACAATTAATGGTAAGTAGGTGGTAATTAATTATTTTAAATTACCCACAATAACAACCTCAAAATATATTGAAAATTACCCCAACGTGATTTAATATTAATAGTCTATCTTCCATTAAGCACTTATGAAATAAATAAATAAATAGCTGGTAATTTCCAGGAAACCTCCAACTGGTTTCTGTTTAACTTCTGCTGATCATGCCATTTTAATTTCCAACTAGTTTCTGCCCAACTTCTGCAGGTCAGTAAAAGTACATCTTTTAACCTGCACTAGATGGTCAGTATAAATCTTTAGTATAAATGGTGATCAGAATGATGTAATTGCCTTTCCAGACTGTTGTTATTGTTCTTCTTGGCATCTTAAATTATCCTGCCTGCTGATGTTTCAGTAATTTTTCTTTTCTTTTTTTCTTTTTTTTTCTGTTGCACTAACTGTAGGTCACTCTGCCACATGGCTTAATCGTTAATGAAATTTTTTTTTAAAAAAAAACAATAGTGAGTTCAATCAAACCCAATCAAGACACATGGGTGTCACAATCTGCCCCAAACTGTGAGAAAAGGCGTGCTGTTGCACTTTTGTCTTGACAAAGTGGGGTAGAGGGTCATGATCTCCAGCTGTGCAGCTGATTGCAGATGTTCATATAATTTGGCTGATTACATGATGTGCATGAAGAGCCAGCTGCAGCACAAAGGAATTAAATATTCTGTCACGAGCTAATCTCTTAATGGCATACTCCATTTCCTGAAAAGAAGAAAATATCTTTTATGTCCTGAAAGTGCTTTAATATATCATGTAAATGGCAGTTAGCACACCTTAAGGCAAATGCCATCCGATTCTTCTCTTTTTTTATTACATCTAAGATGGAAAATCAAACTGCAGAAATGCATCTGTGAGGGTGAATCTCTGTGACAGAATCTAGAAAACATTAAACCAGGGGTGCCTAAACGTAATGATGAGCCACAGGTCAAAGGCAAGAATCTGTTTTATTATTATATTCAAAGTATCACTCTGCTCGCCATACTCAGAGTATGAAAAATAACTAATAATATGGGAAAAACAGCATAAACATTATTATATTTTTGAAGTTTAATTTGACTTTTTTTGCATTAGAATCATCTGGTGGGCCAAATCAAACCCTACAGTGGTCTGTTGAACTCAAATGATGAAAACTGAAAATATGTAACAGACATTTAGATACACAGTTTGTATTCAACATACAAATTTGGAACATTACTATACCTCATACTGCAACTCTATATTTAGAAATTGCTTATTTTAGAGTTGGCCACTTCTTGGCAGCAGCCATTGTCCCCTGTGTGACAGAGGCTATTTGTGATCGTCTGTTGATTGCATTTCTGTTTTCAACCAGGAAGACCGGAGGGCCATCGATGATGTGCTCCTGGATAGATTGAATTTTCCCCGTCCTGTCATCTTGATTGATGGGTACCATGTCATTGTCAGGGCCCCACCATGATCAAGGTTAAGGTACAACTACAAAGGCAACTTTTCCATCATGCCCCTAGCTGTTGTAGAGGTGAACTACTACTCCAGTGTCACTGATGTTAGTACACTCTGTCAAGCTTTATGAATCAACCTGGGAAAGAGGATAGGACAGCTTCCAGGGAGTCCACCTCCATCTCTGTGTCGTCCTCATCTACAGTCTGAGGACAGCCCAGGAGCCTCTTGGGTTGGAGTAGGACTTGACAGGTGGCAACCTGTCTGATGCCTCCAGGCAGGTGCTGGAGGGAAGAGAAAAGCTGATCAGGTGGCTCCCATCAGCAGCAGGAGCAGTCCCTCATCACCACAGAGCAGAATGACACTCCTTTTTCACCCCAGTGTTTCATTGTACAAGATCAATTTTCAGATTCTTTCATATCACTTTGACTCTATTTGTTTTTTTTTATAGACCCAGATAAACTACTCAGGCACAGGGGTAAGATGATTAATGAACCTCTTATCTCTGTCTCTCTCATCCCTCTTTAGTCAGAGCTCTCGACTCTTCAGGCCCTAGATGGAATGCACACACAGCACCAGAACCAAGAACAAAGAACCAAACAAGTTTTTATGAGATAACAGACCATAACCGACCATAACCAAACCAGAGGCCAAATTATACTTTTCTACAATTATATCATTCATTAAAACACTATTAAATATCACTCCCTGTAGAAGTATATCACCACGTGAAGAAATTATGGTGAAGAAATTAAAAATGAAAAACAAATCTCCAACAAAATGTGCCTTCAATATTTCATTTCTAATAATGTGGACTGCAGGCACAAATGAATGGCATAAATCTACAATACCTCTTTAATAATGCAGTAGACCGGCGAAGGTGCAGAACATTCACCTGTGAAGCAACACTCAGGTCTGCTGACAGATGAACAAACAAAGTGAGAAAAGAGAAGAACAAAGACTGTGTTTCACCACTCTGCTGTACAAATGTTTTGCAATTAACTGTTACTGATATCATCGGTCAGAGTTTATGAATTAATCATTTTAGCAAGAATAAATGGAGTTCACAGAATTTGGTTTTATAACTGCAGAACTATTTTTCAAATAGCTTATATCAAGCAATCTGATTGGTTGTTTTGAACAAGTACATTTCACAGTTTTTACTGTTACAACTCCTACATAATGGAAATGTTTAAGATCAATATTCTTTTTGAACATGTTCATAAAAATGGCTTAAATTTGAATGTGTCTATAACTTTCATATTGCCATACTGAGTAACCTTTATCCACTGCGTCAGATTTGAATATGTTGTATAATATTTCCTCATAAGCACAAAGTGGTGTGATTTGGTGATTGTTGGCATGGTGGAAAGAAGAACCAAGTTGGTTTTGGTTGGTTTTGTTTTGTTTTTCTGTTGAGTTGAAATGACTTTTCCATGTTTGTGGAAATAGTGTCAGGTGGATTTTGCAAACAAAAAGTATCTTACTCTTCTTTTCCATAATGTTGTTGGACAATTACAACAACAATCGGAGCCCGTTGGTGGCAAAAACAAGCACTTAAAATTGAAAATCTTTGACACAATGGCCCGTAGGGATTACAGGATCGGTCTTGCTCAATAATGGACCAATTTCAAAAATTGCCGTCCCCATTAGTCACTTAGACACAAAAACATGAGACAATAGAGTCAAGAGAGGGGCAAAATACAGAGTTCCCCTTCAAGAGACTTTTCAGTTACCTGTCAGCACCGTTGACAGTGTCACTGTGATTTGTCTCAGCAGGGGTCGTGAACACAAGCCATCGTACCTTATGTGACTACATGTGATTGATTGATAACACAGGTTTTGAGGTAGTTTTGACTGTGGTGATGAGGATGAACCAGTCGGCTAGGCTAGGCTAAGGTAACAGGTCAGCAGCAGGCTAAGTTAAGTCTCTTAGCTTGTATGTTGCACAGCAGCCACCTTCCACTGTGTGCAGGCAGTCAGGAGGACCTATTTGTTTGTATGAACAATGCTTTATGAAAATGTGTTGTGGTCTGTTTTAATATTCCTCAGTATGCAGACATTGACTGGGCTGGCTCTTTTGTCATTCTATTTTAAGTGCATAAAATTGTATTACTTAATCAAAGCTGTTCTAAACTATATTTTACCATAGCAGCAGCTCAAATGGAAGTGTAATTTCAAAGGAGGTCTCCATAGTGACAAACACTCCAACAATTATCATCTGACATGTCAGTCGCATTCAGCTCTATGCAGCTTTATAGTACCCTTTAGTTGATTGCTTTGTTTTGCCTCAACTTTACTGTTTTGATTCAGTCACACAGCTCTCATCAGTGCCATTTGCAGCCGGAAAGAGGCAGTCAGTCAAAGTTGTTGTTGAACACAGTGGATCATTTAGCAGCTAAAGAGCCGAATATTTCTCTCAGGAGTTAGTGGAGAGCAAAACAGAGCCATGTTGGACTTACATTCCCCAAGTGGCCTGAAACACGACTCCAAATGAATGCCAATGTTGTTTTATGTTTACAGAAAGGAAACTGTTTGCTGAGATGTCAAGCCATATCAACTTATCAAATTGTCAAAATATGTCAATATTGCATTTAAATTTAATTAAGATAATATTTTCAGAGAATAAACAATTCAAAGTCTCCGTCTAGTTCAACACATTCCTTGTCTGGTGTGCTCGACTGGTACTGTATATAAACCAGAATACACTGGAGAGGTTGTCCATACATACTGTATATACCTTCATATTATTTTTCACATTTTATCTCTGGGCAAATGCATTGAGCACCTTTGGACCTTTTTCTGTGTGATTACAAGGCTGACCCTCTAATTGAGTTCTCGGCACTGCGTGTTTGTTCATCCCTTCCACCCTCTGCACCATTTTCTTTCCTTTTCTTTGACCAAATCAAGTGGAAAAAGGCACTGAAATTGTTACATAAACTGAACAATAACTTTTTCTCAGAACTTGTGTTGGCCTTCCTCTATTTTCTTCTGTCTTTTGTTGTTTTCCAACTCGCAAGGCGGATTACAGGAACATGCACAGGCCTTACACACACAAGAGGATCACAGAGCATCTCTAACAAGAGATCTCACATCAAATGGCATTTTAGATATGGAGCCGTCCTTAAAGTTCGCTAGATATACTGTACACTGAAGGGCCTCTACATTTGTGATAGTATGAGGTCAGGTACTCTACACAGGCACAGCAGCATTTTCCTGCAGCACCATTACGTTTTTGCCTGTTTAGTGTTTTGTTGACCTGCTGTGAACTTGACCAAGGCTGGTTGTGCAGCAGAATGTCAAGAATTACTGGAATTTGTGCTTGTCCACATCGAAGGTGTATTGCACCTAACAAGAACACTCACCAACTGTTTTTATAGACAGTAAGTCAACTTTTTGGACTTTGAAATAGGTCCCTTGTCATATACCCTGTCACATTTTCATCCTAACAATACATGAATGATTGTCAGCTAACACAGACCTGTCAGTATGGGCCATGACATTCACATATAATGACTGGGAAGGAAACCGCTAGTTCATGAAAATAAAGCCCTTGGTGTCTGAAAAAGAATAATTATTTTTTTCCTACTTCTCTTCCCTCCTCTGAGTAAAAATCAATGGTTTAGTCAATAATCTTCCAAGCCCATTCCTAAGATCCTTGCCTGTTTCCCACCTCCATCTTACTACCAGCTGTCGGTAGGTTGGAAGGGAGGATATCTAATCTCCAGAAGTCAGACTGACACATGGAATGACACACCACTGCTCTACTAATAGCTCCAACTTCCTATGTAATTGCCTCACTGTGGCTGGCAGAAGAGAGTTACACTTCAAGCCTCAAACTTCTCCTTGCTGAGAGTATAGAAAAGGGTTGGTCTCCTAGACATTATATGACTGTGAAAAGTGGTGTCTAATTTTTATTTCTAATGTTTTTAAAAAACAGTCTCACCTGTAAACACATCTTTACATGCAAACAGCACCTGCGGACATATTACAAAGCACTATTAGTGTGTTTTTATTCGATTGCTCCTCAGAGTTTATCAAATGCTAACTTCAACAACAACACAGCTGGACTAGTATTACCTGGGGACCTCTCGTGATTTGTAATGATTTCAAAGGTCCTCTGTGACCAAATCTGTGAATAAGATTATACATTTGTGTTTTTCTGTAATAATCAGTCGAACACTTTTTGAAACATGAAATCTGTGTCACTAGTTCACTGCTTCAGGTTTAAGATTGATTGATGGCTGGGCGGCATGATATTATTGGTTCAAATTGGTGAGTACAAGTAAACGTGAGCGTACGTGACATTGAGTTTCACAGGAAGAAGTCATGACTGATTTTTGACATATATTGTTAAATAGGTGCACAAAATGGTTGTGGATGTGATCTAAACTGGTTCAAAAGGCGAACCTGCCATTCCACCACAGCTTACCTGCCACATTTTGCCAAACACAGGGGTCATGTGATAATATTCAACTTCAGCTTGCAAATCAGCATCTCTGTGATTTAGGGTTGTATTTCATTTAACAAGGTATTACAGCCACAAAGCATCTGTTACTTGATCTAAATGACCTGCGAATGTGCATTCATGCTTCTTACACGTGCTGAAAGTGAGCAAAACAAGTGTGAACTATTCTTAATGTCGCTGCTGAACAGACACTCTGCTTCTGAAACGTTGATGTTACATTGATGCCTTGACATCATGTCAGAGGACACTGATGTAGGGGCGTCTTTTCCAAACCACATGGGGTCCAATGGTGATACTAGTCCCGTGCAAATGATGAGAAAGTGTTCTACATCAGACTTATTGTGCAGTTGTGGCGTTTGTTGTACATTATTAATGCAAGCCTTGTATACATTGGCCCGAACCAAACAGAGATAAAAAAACAAAACAAGATGAAAAAAAATGCTCAGTGGCTGCAGACATCTGCTGTTAAACTGTCAATTTCAGAGTCAACACTGTACAGGAAAGTTGATTTAAGGAGAGAAAAATATCAAAACCATAGCATCTTTGCTCTGGGAACTATTATACACAATTATACAAGATACTGTGGAGGGAGGGTTACCATGGAGATGGCTGAATGGAAAAGTTTCAGTTTGTCCTGTGGTAGCATCGGAGATAAGGTAATGGGGCATCTGAAATCAATGGAAGCATGTGCAGTAAATGTAATGCCAGTGTGCCCCACTGTCTGATGATTATTACTGTGAGATGCCTGGATTCTGTGACTGTGAAATACACTGTAAAATATAATGTTTATATTTAAATGCCATTTCAGAGTGTATCATATATGTTTCACATGAAAAACAGACTCTTCAAACAGAGAGAATGGAAATAGAAAACAAATCTGATGGTGACAAGGGTCAGTGTGACGAGGCAGTTGTTATGTTCAACTCATGTTAGGATGAGTCCCACGTTTGAGTTGCTTCTAAGTGGCCGCAAGTGCATTAATGCATTGAAATAATAATTTTTAAAAAAATGCTTCTGGTGGCTTTTCAACAGTTCACATAACACATTAGACAACACATGTAGCTCTGTACTGGAACAATGTCTAACACAAAGGTTTAATCTGCCCTGGGGACTTTAGACATTTACCTTCATGGATTACACTATGTTATGCTAAACTGCTCCAAAACATCTAAATATCTAAATCCTACATGACTGCGCATAGTTTTCCCTGAAATTCAGACAACTGATGGTGCAACATCACAATATGGTAATTCAGGAAAGAGATGGAGAGGCGTCGAAAGCCACTTTTCCCCCCTTTTTCATTAGAAAATGTAATTAATGCCAGTGCAGAGTAGATGGATTGGCTGATTAAATGATGTTATAGTGCAGGATTTCAGGAGCAGAATGTACAGCCTGTTTTATGGGAAAAGCTGACGTGAATATTTCCTCTTGAAACAAATGAGTGCATGCTTTGAAATGGGATACTCATTTTCACATTTTGTGATGAGAGGATTTAAATATGGAAATAATGGTTCTGCAAAAGCCAGTCACTTACTGGTGGTTGGTGGTGAGCCAAAAAACAATTATAAAGTAAATATTAGACTTATAAATAATTATACTATTTACAAATGACATGTTCACACATGGCACAACACTGTCAATTAAACAGTATGCTTAATTAGTCAAGGTTGGCGATGTTTGTCATTAGTCCAACCAAATCCAACAGAATATTATTTTTTAACATGCACTAAAGAGTTCATGTGAATATTTTATTCACTAACAAACTGATTTAGATCTCCAGTGGTGTGTGACTGACAAAGGTAAATGACTTTAGTGATCTTTAAAGTGTGTTAATCAGAATTCATTAAAACAAGGTCTAAGGGGAGAAAACAAGAAAAATACCACGGTCTAAAAGCAAGAAAACACCGGAATGACACCATAGCCCTTGTGTTTGTTTTGTTTGTTTGCTTTTTTTAATTAATGAATCTATTTTTTGAGCCTTTTGAACAACTTTGAGTTTGGCCTAAAAGTCTGAAGGACATCCATCTGTTTCATTGGTTTAAAGAGCAGCCTTTACTTACATCATGTTTTTGTATTTATTCCCTTTTAAAAAAGAACGTAAACATTTCAGATTTATTGGAGTCTGCCAGAATGTTTGTGGTATAGTTTGGAAATGTAACTTATAAATTAATGCAATGCTGGTTTGCAGATAAATGGACTTTCCATCAACATATAAAGAAAAAACATGTGAAATTTCCATGAATTAGTTGCTGAAATTCTGTCTCCATGTAAACACAGCTTGCTGTTTACTTATCTGAGGCAATCATATTGTCAGGTTCCTGCAAACTAATCTTGTTAGAATTAACCTCCTAATCGTGAGCCGTCATCAACAGCTGACCATTTTTTTTCTTTTAATATTGTTTCCGTGGTAACAGGCACTTGATGTCTCCGAGCCCAGAGGAGTCTGAGTTGGTTTGTTTGAGCTAATTGGCTCCAAAAATCAACGGGTCTAAAAAGCAGCCATGCTGTGAGCAGCAGGATGTGATTGGAGAATCGCATGGCAGATGAGATTTTCCTTCATTGTCTCCTGTTTGTACCGCTGCCCTCGCTGACCACGCAGCACAGACATGTTCATGTACAGCATACGTGTCAGTGGCACAGTTTGACATATTGCCGTTAAAGATGGAGTCCTGGGGGTGGGAGGAGTGGACAGATGAAACAGAAGCAGGCTTAAAAATAAGTGCACTTATGTAGAAGACAAACATCTTTTATGTCACTTGTTGGAAGCGAAAATCGAGACAATAAAGATGATGGCAGAAGAACATACTGCCTGTGGCCAGTATTCAATCTGTAATTACCCTAGCGTGTTTAAAGAGCTTTAATGTGCATGCCCGTGTTTGTGTGGTGGGTGTCTGTTTTCCAAAGAATCAGGAAAATCGTGGAAGTGAATGAACTCCACTTATTCGCACTGTGATTACTTTCACCTTAATTGTTTAACAAACTAAATCCAACACTGGGAAGAAAGAAGATTTTAATTCACTTATCACACTTACCGCATTTATCCCCTGAATCTGTGAAAAGTGTGATAATTGACTGAGACATTCATCATGGTTGTGTGCTTGTTCTTTGCAGGTAGCACAGGAAAAAATCCTTGCAGTTTCAAAGAAATGGAATGATTCGGCATTTGCAACTCTACTTACTGATCTGCCCTCGGGTGACCTGGTAGCATTTCTCTCAAGCTGGCCCCACGCTGCAACCATTTTTTATAGAGTGAGGAATGAGCCAAATTAAATGAAGGGCAGTTCCTCTTTTGCGAGCCACTGCACAGTGTTCATTTAGATTTTTACTGCGCTGTAAGAACACCATCAATAATCCTTGTCATCTGCCTGTTCACAGCAGTGGGGATGGCACCGAGGCTACCGTGCTGTGAGTTTTGTTGGATATGCATCTCTACCTGTGGCACGTCTGTCTGACATGCTATTCCAAGAAAAGGCTGTCCTGTTTTAAAAAATGTATTGTGTGGCATGCAGGGAGTCTATAGCCGCCAGTGTTTCACCTGTCATCTGACAGGATGTGCAGTGGCTTGGCCTGAGACAAGAAAAGAAAAAGCAGCTGCAGGCTAAACTAGTAGGGTTTCATGCTGGACGAGGGGGCTGACTGTGGATGCTGGACGCTGTCTTCTAAAGCCTTATTTTTTTTTGTCGGATATGATATTGTTGAGTTAAATCTATCTCAAAACTGAAATGAGAACTTTTTAACGGACCTCCACTTTTCCTTTGGCACCATCCAATCTCCACCCTGCTGTTCTGTAGCAACTTTTTGTGTCTGTTCCCGGACGAAGTAACATCATACACATGTTGAAAACTTCTCACCAACATGCATTACCTGTCCTTAAAAAGTTCTGCTATTTATAAAACTTCCTCCTCTTGTTCTGTGTCTCTTGTGTCTCAACATATCTAATGTTGAGCATAAATAAGCCTTTAGCGGTCGGGGAAAGGAGTGTATTGGGATTGGGCCCACGATCTTACAACAGAAGTTAGTGGTGTGAAAAACTGCTTTTTTCTACACTGGTTGCCAGAATCAACAGCAACAACAAAAAAAGATTCCTTTTCGCTGTTTTAATGTAGACTAACAAGACCAACTAAGAAAAACACTGTTTAATTAGCAAATTCAATAATTGCAGTAATGTACATGAGCAGACAACTGTTATCATCACACTGAATAATGCTTAAGATCAAATGAGAGCAATTGTGGCAGTGTAATTATGTGGCACCTCACAATATTCCTAAAATTAACATTCAGCTATTCTTTTTCACAAGTTTCCTGTCAAGCCGTACCACTTTCCTTTAGACATTTTCAAGCACCTTCCCTCTTTGTTCACAGAAGAGCACCGGTGTTACAGCAGCATGTTGAGACATTTGGCAGACTGAGTCAAAACCTGCCATTGCCTGTGCTGCTCCTGAGTAAGTCAGATCCACTACAACTGCCAAGTGACTCACCGTACTGACACTCAAGATGTCAGAGACACAGGACTAATGATCCACATCCCACAGCAAAGCGCGTGGACGCCTGCCTGGATACGCGGACATGTGTGCACGAAGCTCCCGGAGAAAAGACGATTCCTTCTCTTTGCTCTCGTCTTTTTGCAGCAGTGGAGGGTTACGTTGCCAGAAATGTCACAACACTGGCGAACTTTATTTGAATACAGCTATATGTGTAGAGACCTTGCGAAAGAGTGTGAGCTCACTTGGCACGAATTCATTATAACTAGTGAGCTGAAAAGAGAACAGAGAGCAGCCATCATCTTGGTATTTTGGTACAGGATTAATTTTTTAGTCCCACAGCAGCTACTCTATGAGCTTTATAAAAGATGTTTTTTGAGGTGCAAAACATGTAACCATTTTTGAGAATTATATGTAGTATGTACAATAAATACATAGCCATAATTAATATTGATGACTATTCTTATTTTATTCTAGTTTCAACTGTCTATTGTCCCCTCGTTTTACACTGTTCGCACACTGCTCACGGTGAGAGTGAGGGGCTTTGTTAGAGTTGCCACCCTTCCACCTCCACACAGGAACTCGATGACGTTGATGCCTCTTTTTAGTCAAAAATCTATTGGATAAATAGGCGACAAGCCTCTTACTATGGTGGTAGCGACATGATGACACAGCTGGAGCTCTTAGTTACCGGTGAAGGTGAGGAAACGTGTGAACACAGAAAATCACACCCACTGTCGCAGAGATTTAAAACCACAAACACACGCATACAGCTGAACATTGCACCTGCTGTATACAGTAGGTGCGCTCATGACACCAGAGCATGTTAGTCTGACACCAAAATAAACCATTTATAATTGTGTCACCCCAGGTGAGTGAGCAAACTCTTTGCACTTCAGCAGGGAGAAAGAGCATCTCTGTTTGTACCACCATAGCATCCATAGGGGAGAGATACTCCTTTCATGTACAGTATCAGTACATTTATGTATCAAATATCCTTATCTGCTATTAGGTAGGTGATGTTTGGTAGGCAAGAAAGCTGCCAAGCGAGTGACTGAAGGTGGATAATGCATTTCAGCATTTGAAAGTGTGAAACCAAACAAGATGTCAGGATATTTCCAGCCTTGTTTGTGGTGGCAAAACCAGGTATTCCAAGCCAAAACATGATCTTTTCCTAACCCTATTTAGTAGTTTTGGTGCCTAAATTAATCCAGACCATGAGCACAATGTTGTATCAACATAAAATTAAAAATGAACCTAAAGAAAATGTGAGGTTGCAACAAAAATACATTTAAAGTTTCAACATATCTGCTGTTTGCAGAAACGTACATTGCCGGCATTTATTCTGGCACTTTGTTTGGTAATGGTGAAGCAAACTTCCAATCCTTGCACACATAAAAATTCACATCTCTGCAACTGCGTTGGCCAGCCAAAGCAACTGATATGTTTTTTGAGCAATAAAGCATGTAAACCTGGCTCTAAACCTGCAGCCGCCTCATTCTCTTGAGACTATCGTTGCCAACATTTGCTTGACGTCAGAGGAAGTCGAGATCAAGTATTAAATTAAAGCATTAAATGTGCGTCAATCACCAGTGATCGATTCTCAGCAGGCCTGGTCCTTCTTATTTGGACACTGAGTACAGGGACATCATGTTATTCTCAGCATAGGTCCAGTAATTGAACACCTGACCAGAGGTCTAATTAGCCGGGGGAATTGAAAACTTGCGTGGGTGTGCAGAGCCTTCATTGTGGATAAATCACATGAAAAACCTGTTGTCAGTGGGCTCACTCACACTAAGAACTAGAGTTACTGGCAAATGGATCACGTTTATGTGACACTTATTTCAATCAAAAAATTACAAGGAATCACCCATGTTGATACGTTTTTGTAAAAAATGCTACAGACAGTGTAAAGACTGCATGTATGTCAAAACACAAATGCTTTAAAAGTGAATGTGTATATCACCTGTCACAGTGTACTTGAAGCTCTGGGGTTCAATCAAGCAGAATCTAATCGAGTTGACCAATGCTTCATGTTTAATGATATTATAGGACAGGAGTTGGACCATAGAGATTACAGCTTCATCCAGCACCTTGCAAACTGAAATGAAATGTGGTTAAAAGAGTATTAACCAGGCTCTATCATAAGCAGCCTGCAGTCTCTGAGTTGTTCTTTAAGATCACACAAAGTGCTCCAGATAATAGTTTTTAATCCCCATGGAGACCAAGGTAAATCAAGCTTGTAATGTGAAAGGAAAGTACAGGAATCCAGAATAAAATGGAGGGCAAAGTCTGTTTGACCTCCAGTCTCCAAGGCACCCGCTACTGGTTCATTATCATCACATCTGCAGGGCAAACCAGTGCATTTGGCAGTGGTGATTACGGTAAGAGTCACCCTGATGTTGTAGAGCTCTGTGCTGCAACACTGATGGAAGGACAAGGTGTTAACTCAAAAAGAAAGCTGAACTTAACATGAACTGGGCAGATCCCGTTTTAGTCAGTCAGACGCACGAGTGACTTTTGACTAGCGACAGGTAAGAGGGGAGAAGTTTCACCTCAGGCACATTGCGGATGTGATGTGACGGTGTCGATGCAGACAGCACTCCTCTGGTTTTAAATACATTTCTCAGACAGAAAAACATGCAAAGAGGCTGTGTCTGTCACAGGTTCTTCTCATAGAACCAGAAACATAAAGCATAAAGAGGCCTATCACACACATCTCCCTGCAGGGTTCCTCAGTTTGTTAACAAGCCGGGTCTGACGCCGTCTTTACGTTTTGAAAACTGCAAAACTTTCTTTTCCAATACCATACAGTAAAAATAGAAAGAAAAAAAAAACGTATGAAAAGGTGGTGTTGGTCCTGCTGCATGTTTTCTTTCCAATAACAGAAAAGCTTCATCCACCCTCATGGGATGCACATGGATAGACCTCTGCCATAATGACTAAAAGAATGAAAAACCATTGACAAAATAGAGGCAACCAAGAGGGCAAGTATAGGTCACTTCTGCAGGAGCTTTGTGTACCTATTACAAGCTTACCTATATCCCCACGACAGGTAGTACATGCCTGTTATTTCACTGGAATACTTGAGGACACAGGGTGTTTAATGTCCAACCCTCTCTGCCTTCAGTGCTTAATGGCTCTTTGAAAATAGAAACACATAGATGGCGGCTGTGATTGCTTTAAAAGTGGCATTTTCTGTTCTATCACTTGGCTGGTGTGCCGAGGTGACTCATCGTCACCTAAAACCCCATTTCCTATCATTAATCTGCGGGAAATGGTGCTTACAAGGAGACAGAGCATATGAAGGTTATGCCCTCCTGTTTCCCAAATGCCACAGGGTAATAAGAACTGACCATCATTCGTTCCTCTGAAAGAATTTTTAACTACTCTTGATTTGCCTTTTGTGAGTATCCTGATGCTCACTGTATATTATATTGATATGAAGATCAGTTGCTAAATGATGAATGATAATGAAGATGAAGAGAAAGCATGAATCACTGTGTGTAACAGCTGATGAAGGATATCAGATCTGTACGGTATTTTAAACGTATTTTGAGAAATATAACAATTTATTGCAATGTATTAAAGGAGATGTATTATGCTCATTTTCAGGTTCATAATTGTATTTTAGGTTTTCAGTTTCCTCATACCATCCAGTGCTGCAGCACTGTATTCCCCCTCTGCCTGAGGCGCTCTGTTTTAGCTCCTGTGTCTTTAAGGCCCCCCCCTCCTGAATACCTAGTCTGCTCTGATTGGTCAGCCCACACACGCCTGAGCCAGCACCACTCACAACAGCTCCTTCAAAAGGTCATTTCAAATACTTTTAGATAGAGAATATTGCTTTGGTAAAGTAAGTCTAATGGGTCTTATTTAAGTCTCAGGAGTTTTTTGTGTAATAAACAGTGTGCACGTTAATTTAATATGTCTCACATGAATCAAGTTAGGTGATGAGACCAAATGGGCAGCGACCAATTATAGAATGAAATAAGGTGGCAGTCAAACGGACACACACACATACACACACACACAGATAATCATAATTGTTATAATTATGTTGTGACACGCAGCATCTTATTGTGTCAGTAACATTTCCTCTTTAATATTTCCTGCTCAGACCAAAGATACGTGCGCCTCCCTGCATTATATTGAGACCCTTGAGTTTACACTTTCCAGTGAGCAGGAATGAAAACCTCCCGACTGCTATAAAGACATAAACAGGGCAAAGTGGGTAATTAATCATTCAATTAAGCACAATAACAGAGGAGTTCCTCTCACTTGGCAGCATTTTCCTTAGTTCATTACCTGTCCATTTTTTAGCTTATGAATTAAGGGATAAGTTCCCTCCAAAATGAATCATTATCTACTCACCCCCGTGCCAATGAAAAGCGGGAAGAAGTTTTATAGTCCACTAAACATTTCTGGAGCTTCACAGCAAAACAGCTTTCAGTATTCTCCTTAACAACTGATATAGATGGGGACTGAAAAAATATTGAAAAAAATATTGTTACAACACTGTACTTATGCTCTGGTTAGGTTTAAGCAAACACTTGATAAGGGCTAGGAAAACATCATAGTTTGGCTATAATGACATGTTTTGGTCCCCATGATCACAGATGGAGATGGTCCAAATTCCTGTGAAAAGTAAACGGCTGGAAATATCAGTGGGGCTCCTTAAAAACACACACACTTTTGATGCCACAGAGACCGCTGGAAATATCCCCTGGTCTTCTGAAAAAATATCCAGTTTTATTGCCACAAAATAGCTGGAAATATTGCCAGGTCTCCTTAAAAATATCCACAGGTGTGACTGGGGTTGTGGGCAGCCGTTTGGCAGCCTTATTGCCTGTAATAATGCCTCCCCCATCTACTCCACCTCCTGATGTGAAAGTCAGCTAATAAGCATATAAAGCGGACATGATATTCCACGTTTGCCACACATGTAAAGCTTGGACGTATTGAAGACTTTGGCTTATAACAGGCTGTAAATAATGTCTTTTCAAATTAATTTGGGCTGGGCCTCTAGAGACTTGAATTACTCCGGACAAAATGGTGCCATTAAATGTTTGTTTTTTGTCATTTGTTTTTTTGTCCCCATCCACTTCAGTTGTTTAGCAGAATGTTGCAACGCTGTTTTGCTGTGAAGCTCCAGAAACGTTTTGTGGACAGCAAAACTTTATCGACTTTCCACCAGAATGGGGGTGAGTAGATCATTTATTTTCTTTATCCTTAAAGATTCAACTCAACAAACTTCTCAACAGGATGTGATTATGTCATTAAGTTAAATACATCCATAGAATAGAACCGACTTCAGTGGAGTTACAGTCTGAATACACTGTGATTGCACATGATTGCCCATTATGGAAGAATATTTTTCTACCTCGCAGATATAGTCTTTTCTCAGGTAGTTTCAGAAGTGAAAGAACTGTGCTGAGTCTTTGTTATATATATAGTTAGATATACAATTTACCGCTAATGGGTTTTAAAACTTTAAAGCATCTAGAAACACCGTTAAGTGTTTCCTGTAACTGATTATATGCTTTCAAGTGTGTATGACTAAATGAGCTCTTTTCTACATAGTTTCTTATTTGAGTACCTCTTCACCTACTCATGGTTTAAGTCAATGCATATTTATCTTGAACCTTGATTATTTAAATAACAGGTTATGAAATTATTTCTCCATTGGATATATAACTTATCAGAAAGCCAAGCAAACGCGTAGCTTATCTAATTAAAGAGGTGAGGTGAAACGTCTTACTGTAAGAGATGTGCTCAGGAGACCCGACACTTGCTGCGACAGTGAAGGAATTATCATTGTTATTTTCTACCTTGAAAATCAATCTGGTTCCAAGCAATTGGATTGCACAGTTAAGGTATAGTGTGTCGTCTAACTGCCAACTGTAAATTAGGCTGGTGAAGAAAAACTGCTCTATTTTCTAATAGGAATTTTTCTCAGTGCCTGGAATAAGGGGATCTATTTCTCAAAGGGCTGATTTTTCACTTTGAATTACTCCTCCGGTACATTCATCTCCTGGCCAATAAAGTCTCGGATCCTGCCGACGCCTTGTCATTCTGGAGATTTGCTGTCAGTCCTGATGAATGACATTTCATCTCTCTGTTAACATGTTTCTAATGCCCGCAGCAGAATAGAGCTAAAGGCCGGGAAGACCAAAAGTCCTGAAGAATTAACAGGAAATAATAAAGGGATGTAGTGAAGTATATTGAAACTAGCAGGAACAGAAGAGTGGCACCGACTAATACATCTGTTTGATTGTTTTAACTCCAGGCCAGAACTTAGATTAGAACATTTCAAATACTGTTATTCATCTCCTCAGAGTAAATCGATCTTGGGTGTTTTGGAGCAAATGAAAGTCATTTGCTGACATAAGCTAATGCGAACTGCATTGAATGTGTTGTTGATTTGTGACCGTAGTGAGAAATCGGTCACAATGAAAGTCTGCTGTAAATATCATCATAAACCACAGGCATTTTCCAGATAACTACTCAGGTCATCACCTGCACAATACAATAGCTGAAAGCAGTCTTGCATAAAAAGTACATCTATAAATGTCTTCAATATTTCATACAGTGAATAAAAGCAGATTTATTTTCGCCAGCAGGAGCGTACCTGTGTGGATGTGTTGGCCCTCTACCTCCACAGTCAGATTCTGTCTGCTCTGCTACACCTCTTTTACCCAGCAGAGCAGCAGCAACCCATCAGCACAAAGCCCCCGAAGCCATCAGACTTTCCTCATAGAGGAACAGGATTACAGATATTTGTGTTGTGTTCGTGTTCTTGTTTTCCCAGAGACGTTGGTTTCAGCAGGTGGAGTCGACCAAATAGTCCCAGAGGAAGAAAGACAGCACTTTGGCTGTCATGTTTCCTGAAAAAAAGAAAAAGAAAAAAGAAAGAGAAAGAAAGGAAGGAAGGAAGGAAGGAAGGAAGGAAGGAAGGAAGGAAAAACTAGGAAAGTTTTGAGTTGTTGAGCTATTTCGCCTTCATTTATATAAACCTAACAATGGTGCCTAAATCCTGCAAGTGCTATATACAAAGGACTAAAAAAAAACAATGCATCAGTCAATACATTACATTCAAAACTGCTAAAAGCTTAAATTCAGTATGAAAAATGAGCACTTGAACTCTGTGAGTTATTGTTACACTGTTTTCCTGTCTGAGAAAAAAGAATCAAACTGAATGCACAGTAGAAGCCAACAGAGACTGAGACTGCTTATAAAATTTCCCAACCAAGATAATAGTTTCTAATGCTGTATTGTGTTTTTTGTCCTCTTTCTTATGTTTCCCACCTCCTCACAGTGCGTCTTCAGTCGTCTTTCCCTGCTGCCATCCAGAATGGCCTCTCCACATAAAATAGCATTGCACTGTTTAAGTGTCTGAATAAGAAAAAAAGAAAAGAGGAGTCTGAAAAGACAAAGGTTAATATACCATGTTTTTCTACCAGGCACTGTAGGAGAAGGAGTTTGGTGTGTTTGATTTTACAGCGTTGCACTCTTGTGTCTTCACCCACTGTTTTCTATCCTGTGACTAGAGCTCAGAACAGCTTCAGTTTTGATGTTCAGGTTGTCAATAAAAAGTCAGAGTCAACAGTTTTGTACAGTAAAGGCTTGTATCCCTCAGGGTTGTGTGTGTTCGCTGCTGTGCTGGTATTGTTTATTTGTCTCTCAAGTCCTCCTGTGCAGTCCCCAGAGATATCAACGTTAAATTGCTTTTTGGTTCAGAAGCTACCCGGTTGCATTAGAACTTGTAATGGACTTTGCCTTGGTGATGGCGTCAGCCGGCGTATTGATTGTGCCTACTGGCTACAGCTGAAACGGCTGCACACCTTTGAATAATTCATGTCTTTATGACAATTATTGTCCTAATTGTAACAATGTTTGGGTGACAAACTGGAAGGAAGCAAAAAGAACTTATTTAGCCCGTCCCTGCGATCCTCTCTTATTTGAAAAGGGGAATAGTAATGTGATCATTTTTCATACATTATAATCGTATCCATTATGAAGATGATAACTTGTGTTGCCTGAAAGGCAAACAAAGTTTTAGACGGATCACGCCTCTTAGTTTTAATTAAAAATCACAGACAGCTTAATTGCGGTGCAGTTGTGCTCTGCTGGCCCGTGATTGCTTCAGAAACTGAAAACGAGATTGTAAGAGGGACTGCTGCAGATATTGCTACACAGTTCTTGCCCCATGTGCCCTACACCCCCCCTCCCCCCATCAAGTGTGGACTTTGATGCAAACTTTCTTCTACGAGTTTCTTATCACGGTGTAATGAAGTCCCCTTGGAGGAGGACTCTTTAAATTGTACTTTGATAGGTGAAAACTACTGGGACAAAATGTCACCTGCGCTCATTCGGTATGCACCTGAAAGTCAAGTGAGGCACTTAAGGTTCTTCTGCTCTTTGAGACTATTTTGTCATATTTGCATCTCATGAGGTAAGCCGCTTTTGAAATGTACCTCAGCAGAATTATGTATTTCTGAATTGATAATGCTGATCTGTAATTCACCGCGGCTCTTAACAATATGTAAGATGCCATACATATTTATGAAAATCTCAGCCTCTGGCTTACATTCAGCTGATTGTGCACTTCTGCATGCAGTCTGGTTTGGTCATAATCCATCATTATGTCTTGAAGTAGTGGCTACCCCACCCCCATCCCATCGGCCCCCATCATATTCTGAGTGTATTGAATTGAATTATCACTGGACTTAATTGAAACATTAAAAAGTAGCAGAGTCACTGATGGCATGAGCTTATCGCTGAAACTTTCCTGAAAAAAAATGAAAATAAAAAAACGTCTTTTAACATGTTGCTACTATTACTGTGTTTTCCCCGTGTTGGAATCAGCACACAACAACTTAACAACTGTTTGTGAACTCTTATCAGTTTAAAAAAAAATGTTTTGCTTTATTACATTTTTAATTTTATCTCCCCTTCCGTTTTGTTTCTTTGTCCCTGAAGACAGAATGTCTCTTTCTTTCCTCTCTTGTGTTGTTCTCTTAACTTCCTCACACCCCTCTCCCTGCACCCCCATATTTGTTCCAGTTTGTTCTCCTATTTCAGAAGCTTTTATCTATTGACTGCCTACCATCCACCCTTTCAGCATGGATTTGTCCTGTAAAGATTTGACTCTTAGCGGTGATGCAAGGAGTTGAAAGCCTTCTTTAATCACAAATGTCTTTCTTTGTTGGCTTGCCTTAAAACAACACACACACACACACACACACAAATCAGACATTATTGACAGGTGTTGGCACTTACATGAACAAAAGTGAAAACAAACAAACAAAGAACCACACAAACAAAAAACATAAAAAACATTTGCACATCAGAAGCTGTCAGTGACAACACAGTCAAGTATTAAACTGGGCTGTTATTTGATAAGCCTGAACAAAAAGAACGTAACAAAATTGGGAAGCACATACGACAAACAAACATTATTCGATTGTCGTATTGAAATTCAAAAGGTTTGTTTTGAGAGGCTTCAGCTCCTTTAACTTGAGTCAAGATTAAAGGATGCTCACACAAAAATAAAACTTCAGTCCTTATCTACTCAGCCCCGTGCTGATGAAAACTTGGGTGAAGTTTTGAAATCCACAGAAGCTTTCTGGAGCTTCACAGGAAAACAGGGTTGCAGTATTCTCCTACACAGCTGACGTAGATGGAGACTTGTTTTAAAAGGTAAATAAAATGCTGCCATACAGCTTGTCCGGCATAATGCTAATCTCAGGAAGAGCAAGCGTTCCCAAATTGATCCCCGAGATGTGTGATCGAGTTTGTGCACCACTTCGGATGGGGTGTGTGCTAATGCTTTTAGCTTATAAAAGTGAATGTTTGAAGTTTAGAAACAGTGTAAATAACATCTTTTCAAATCAATTTGGGATCCCAGGGCTTCTGAAGACAAGCTGTATGGAGCAATTTTATGTTTTTTTAACGTTTTAAGACACGTCCACATCTACTTCAGCTGTTTAAGAGAATGCTGTAGCTCTGTTTTGCTGTGACGCTCAAGAAATGTTATGTTGACTTAAAAACTTCAACCAATTTTCCATTGGCATGAGGCCGAGTAGATAATGACTCTTATCCTTTAAAGCAACAAAATGTTACTTTCTGGAAGAAAGGTAGTTAATTATTGAGTCTGACCCCCAGGATGTTAACTACGCTTTGGGTAAGTGGGTAAGCATTAGTATTCGACGACATGGGGATGAGACTCAACAATCAAATCTATTTCTCCAGAAAGTAAAAATGTGTCACTTAAAAAGCAGTATTGATTCGCCTATAATAACAACATCTGTTTTCCCTTGGCATAATGTTCCCTCGGCACAATTTCGAACCAAATGTAGTCTAAACTTCCTTCATTCCTCAGCCATCAGCCGATGATATAGCCGCAAGTGACAGAGCTGCCAAGAATATCCTTCCTACCAGTGTGTGATTACAGGTTACATGTAACTCTAAAAAGTGTGAAAAAAATGATCAGCTTGTTTATGATAACTTTGTTTGTTTTGACAATACAATGACGTGAGTTGTTGGGCTCCTTTTCACGTGCAGTAGAACTGTGTTGAATAAGTTTACAGTGTGTTTGTCACATCTTATTTTCCTCTGTACTGTCTCTAAGGACACACACACACACAAGCCTAACTGTATGCATCGTATGTTGAGATGTGTCCTAGTTTTATATTATTAGTATCCATTTAAATTTAACTCCATGGTTCAAGATGATTTTGTTACTGTGGTGGGGCACAGTAACAAAATTGCCACAAAATTCCATCTGAAAGTCAACTGTGAACTTTGTTTATTGTGCACAAAATTGTGTATCTTTCACGTGTAGTCGTATCAGTGCATTGCAGTATTATAGTCAAGACCAGTACCAGTGCAAGTCCCCCTATGCATGACGCAAAATAAAATGTGGGACATGCAAACCAGCCATTTTAGTGGCGTCAAAAGCGGCTGTTGTTTTTGAGGAGACCCGTGGACGTTACCAGCAGGTTTTGTGGCGACCAAAACTACATATTTTTCATGGGAAGTCGGACCATCTCCATCCATGATCGTGGCGGGCAAAACAATTATTTACAACCAAACCATGATGTTTTCCTCACCCTAACCAAATGTCGGAGCATAAGCACAGCGTTGTGACAAGAGAGAAATAGAAAATCCAACCTAATCAAACGTAAAGTTGCAACATAAAACAACGTACAGTTTTTCAATATGCAATTATGCAGAAAACGTACTTGAAAAACTATGACTATGTTCCCCATAACAGAAGCTATTATCACTGCCCAACTATTTATTTGGAACATCACTGAATCCACAAATACAACATCAACTTACCCAGTGGAGCGGTGTGTATCTGGATATGGCCTTATGTGGGCAAATTATATGCATGCAGCTCAGTGGTTTTTGCCCCCTAGCACATTAGCGCTGTGATATCTGACACGACCGGCTATCGCTCCTCTGGGTCAGCACAGATGTTGAACTGTAAAACTGAACCCAAGGCAGCTGCAAAGTGCAAAGTGACGAAATTAGCACTGGATCAGCTGTTTGGCTTTAGGTAAAATTCTTCTTTCTGCTAAAAGTGGACGAAAACATTAATCTTCTGTTCGTGAATTGAATGGATGTGTATAAACATGAGGCAAACAAGATGATTTAGTGTCGACAGAACAAGGTCAGGTCACACACCGGCTGAGTGCAGACTCTTACGCAACATTATCAGCACCGAGGTTATCAAAGATTTCAAGTGGAAACTACTGACTTCACCTCTTTATGTACAGTAATTCTACTTGTTTGTCCCATTTGACAAAATGAAAAGCCTACATAGTGCAAAACTTTACATATACACCAACAACCAAGGGATGTTTAAAAAATAATGACAGTAACCTGATTTCCTAAAGTAGAAAGTGCAAGCACACACGGTAAAGTCGGTGTGTCGGAAGCTTTGAATTGTCATTGTGAGGATTAATAAAGAATGAGCTTCTTTAATGTTTCGCCTGAGTGAGCTCATAAAAGCCGACATGCGGTGAAGGAAGAGATGGAATACAAATAAACCGGGGCCCAATAAATGTCACTACTTCCCTTTTGTGTTTGCAAGGCATGCAGGAAATGGGAGACTTGGGTGTCCACGATAGGGAGACAGGAGAAAGAGGCAGGGAAACTAATTTTGCACGAGCTTGGCAAAGGGCATTGCAAAATGCTCTCAATTTGTCATGCACAATTGGCTGCGTGCCTTCAGAGCGGAGGGGAAAAGTTGTGTTTTCATTTAAGGTCTGTGCTCTTTATCTGATTCCACCTTGTCACTGAAGACTCACAGAGAATCTGATTGCAAGAGTTGCTAGAATGAGCTTTTGTAAACGTGTAAAAGACCTTCTCTACCCACAGAACATTTTTTCTGTGTGTGCCTTTTCTTTTTGCTCAATTCCACCTTCACTACCAATATTCACATATTCTGATTCACTGCTCGGTACGCTTTGCTGGTTCTATTCAGTTGCGAGGTAGTTCTGCAACTGTCTTGTGGCCGTGAATGAGATTTGAACTGAATAACATATTTGCTATTTTACAAGGACATCTTTAACTGACAGTGCTTCTTCTCTTTCAGAAGAGCAGCCCGTGCAAAAGAATTGTCTGAATGGTTGCGGGTTCACAAAAGGCTAATCAGTGTGGCAAATACTAGCTGCAACCCTGCCATGTAAAATTGGTTCGCGAGCAGTTTTGTGGGCAGTGAGGTGGCCCTTGGTCAGCTGAAGTTCAGTGTTGGATGGTTAAACCTTGCGCAATCTGCACTGATTCCCTCCACAGTTCTGCGAAACTGGGACTATAATGTGAGCGGTGCTTCATGGCCCTGACCTTTGCAGAGAGAAGCTCAGTCATCAGTTTAATTTCTCAGCTCTGGGTGAATCTTGTTTGTTGTCTTTTCAGCACCAGTGAAGTTAATGAAGAAACAAACGCTTTGTGCTTTATAGGTATATATAAGTAATTTTCCCAGTGTAGGCTGGTTATTGCTCAGTTTTTAAGCCATGCTAGCACCATGTGTTGCTGGGTTGTTGTGTTGGTCTGTCTGTTGGGCTGTCTGTAAGGTCTCAACAACTATGGATGAGTCATTACAAAATTGGATACAAATATCCAGGTTGTCCAGACAATGTGTCATTGCGTCTTTGGTGATCAGATTACTTTACCGCTCCGCTATGAGTTTTCATTTGAGGTTTTGAGGAGTGAAAGTTTTGAGTGATTGAGAGTTTGGTAACCCCTTTATTTTTCATCTAGTGGTCTCATCAGATTGAAAATGTCTTTCATGTATGGCTAAATACCTGCAGAACTAGTGACTTTCCCATCAGACTTCAAAACTCGCCGCTACAGGAAGCAACAACCTCCGACCTATCAGCTTACATGCTGAAATTGCCAGTTACAGTGCTCTAACTCTAACCTGGCTGCTAACGGTATGAACGTAAACTAGCAGCTCTTACCTATCTGACCTTACCGACCAGAACGGTAATTGTTGCAGCCAGGTCTTTCACCAGTTCTGACACAATGCTATGAAGATAGGTCTGGCTATATCAGACAATTTAGTGTTTATTGCTAATTAGTAACTATTAGCATACTGAACTAAGATGGTAAACATGGTAAACATTATACCTGTTCAGCATGAGCATCACATACAATCATACAGTGTACATCGTAGTGAAACTGGTTCTCTGCCACTAACCCATCCCAGAGGAGTAGTGGGAGGCTAATGTACAGTCACGATTCCAGGTCCTAACCAGTGCCCCGATTCAAGGGCACAAGGAGAACAATCATACCATGTCAGCGACTGAACCTTTCAAGGATTCCCATTTCATATCCAATCATGAAACTATTCACTGTCACCAGTGAACCTGTTTACCTGTGGGATGTTCCGGACAGGTGTCTCTGAGCATCCCACAGCTTTCCAGTCTTTTGGTGCTCCTGTTTGAGAACGTGATGCTGTCATCAAATTCAGAAAAGCACACATTTACAAAAATCAATGACGCTGATCACGTTAAACATGAAATATTTTGTCTTTGTATAATTTTCAATTGAGTATATGTCAAAAAGGATGAGCAATTATCCCATTCTGTTTTAATTTATGTTTTACACATCGTCCTGACTTTTTTGGGAATCAGGGCTGTAAACTCATAAATGTCGAACGCTGAAAATAAATAGCGAACAAAACTCTTTTGTTAACACTCTTTGATACTTGCAGTTATGCAGATATTCCTCAGTCTATCAAGTCTTTTCCCAGAAGCCATCAGTGAAGGGAAGACACAAGCAGAGCCCTTGAGCTGTGAGGGCCCTGGGCCAAAAAGAAACTTAAATCAATTCCATTTGATTAGGTGCCACGGCATATACACTACATCTTATAATTCCATTAACGCAGGGATGGATTTTCAATGAATGTAACTGCAGGCAAATGGTTGGGCATAATTTTGTGAAATGAAATACAGCACAGGTTCTGAATAAGGGTGTGAATTTCTTCCTTTTCTCCTTTTCTCCTCCCCATTTGCAGATAAGGACTTTTGCTCATCCTAATGCTGCAGTCTTCATCTTCTCCTCTTTGCAACGCTTCTTTTTTTCTCCCCTCACAGCATCTTAAAACACTTTTAGACTGCTTAGTCTAAATTATTTCACACCTTATTATATCAGCTTTGGCTCAGTGGGCTGCGGATAGACCACCATGCAATTGCCTGATTCAACCCTAACCACTGATAAATAAATACTGTATACATGCCATTAGTTACAGCACAGAGAGGTTAGGCATTTGAATAAGTTCCATTATCATTTCTCTACTTTCACTTTCTGCTAATATCAGATGCATTGCAGCTGCAGACCCAGAGCCAGGATTTCGAGTGAGGCTTGGACTGACAATTAATGTGATTACAAGAGTCACCTATGGAGGGAAGTGGTCGGTCCTCAGAGAAAATCAGAGCATGATTGGAGCTGTGGTATGATTTTAAAGACCCCGAGTGAAATATCCATCAGGAAGCCAGTAAAGACAGCTAGATTTACTGCATGACTGCTGCAATTTTATGCCTCACTAATCAACCCTTACTGTACATCTACAAGACCAGGTTAGGACCAGGGATATTGGGCAGGAGGCAATCACACATAGCCTTCGGCCTGTTGCTTCATGATCCAGTGTGTCCTGTCACACCAAATGAACAACAAATAAGAAATTGCTTGGTCTATATATTCTTCCAATAACCATGTATGCACGTGCAGTGTGCAGAAAAGTTTCCACCTCATTTTTTTCTTTTTAAAAGGCCTTGTTCAGCAGGTGATGCCACGCTTGAACTTTCCCGGCTTCAGAGCAGACTAAGAATTGTTTGCACAAATTTCCAGCTTTGCCCTTGTATTTAGTTTTTGAGATCACTGATCACAGTCAACTCAGAGTAAACCGGTCCTTAAGCTGCAGCAGAGTTTGTGTCGGACATGCTGCTGCATCTTTAATGCAGTGCTTGCTGGGGGACTCATCAAATATTTGTGTCTTTCCCAGTCAAGCAACGCAGTGCTTACACTGGCGGAATGACTCAGTGGCCCCCCTGTCCCCTCTCGGAAATTCGCCCAGCGTTGAATGGATCTCGCAGACATCTGCGGTGACAGAAAGTCACTGATGAAGGTCAACAATCCATCAGGCCCTGAGGATGAAGAAAAGCCTGTGCCGCTGAACGAACCGTTAAAATGATGAATGTACGGTATGTAGCAGATGAACATAAATCCAAGAATAAACGCTGACCAAATGTTTTTTTTTTTTTGGTAACATCAATACTGCCTCCCTCTATATCATAAAGATGTAATCAGCTATGGCATTGCACACTTCTGATATCAGTGCTTGGACTAAGGCAGCTTTATATCTGACTAACTTTACAAAGTAAGTAAACAACATGCCTGTGGCTGAGAATAAATTACAGAAGTGCTACAGCTGCAATTCTTTTCGAACATGATTTGTCAGGGCACATTTGTCAAATATTTCCAGCTGAGATTAGTTTCATAAATAAATCATTTTTGTCTTGAAAGCCACTTCCTGACCTGCAGTCTCAAGTTCTCCCACTGCAACAGGATGAAAACTCCAGATCCACTTGTATGAATATCCACATTATGTTAGTGATTGCAGCATTACAATAACAGATGAGCAAAACTGCATTCCAGTTGCTCCGCGGTTCGATATTTAACTGCGAGCCAACAACGCCTTGCCAGTGAGGGAACGGAGCAACAACTGTGCCAGTTTATGTCGAGCAAGGGGAAATCAAGGGGAGATTTATGAGCATAATAATGAATCCTATGCCTGCTTTAATTACAACAATCCTGGACTCTTTGAAGTGTGCTCTTGCAGCTGGAAATCATTTGCCTCGTGTCTCAGTCCTTTACACTGAACAGATAAACATGGATCAAGTATTACATTTGCATGTTGGTGAGAGTTTTTTTAATTATTTCTCTCATATTTGTCAGCGCTGTTAACAAATTGCAGCAAAGGGAGCTTAATTGCCAGCTCTGCGCTTACATGTGTATGGACTTTCATCGTCTATTAAATCAAAGCTGAACTGGGAGCATAGACAGGCTTGTGAGATACATTACGCCATTAGCAGCTCATGGGTCATAAGCGCAGATGATGCTCATATATTCCATGACTGATTTTTGAATGTCAACCAAGCGTCATTATAAAGGGCAAAGAAGAGCCCTGCGCAGATGCTCTTCACCCACGTTGTCTCTGATGCACCTGTCCCCGCCGTATGTCAAGTGCTCCGACCGTTCCAAGCCGAGCTAAACAAGGCAAGCGGATCAGAATCGGTGCCAAAGCAGGTGTGTGACAGTTCCACCTGTGTTTCACCAGGCGCTCGCTTCTCTTTCTCATGCCCAGATAAAGAGTCTGATCTCTGGCAGAATAAAAAAGGATCTGTCAGCTCCTGGCAGGCTGGAGCTATCCAAAGAATCAGACTCCCGCAACACCCACCTGCTCTCCCCAGATGATGCTGACAGGGTGCTGGGTTAGGGGGAGGTGAGGAGGGGGGGTTCAGGCATCTTTGAATTCTAGTTAACAGTCAGCCTTTTGATGACAGTTGTTTTTGATTCTACATTTACCTCGGATATCCACAACTTCACCTCATTAATGATTAGGTGAAAACAAAAGTCCAATCTGGAGGCATCTTTTCACCTTTGTTTGAATGTTTTGTCACATTTGAAGTATTTGAAGTATTTTAATTGATTTGAATATAAAATAGTCCTGGGGAAAGGCTGTGTTTGCATCTTTTACTAATTGCTTAGCCATTATAACATTCAGTATGACCCTTATCCATTCTGAGGAAACTTGGCCATTGTCAAATGAAATAACATGAATAATGAATTACAGACATTAAAGTATGGGCTGCAAAGACGTACATTAAAGGTGAATAATGTTCACATCAAGCTGGGCGAGAGCTCAATCAGTATGTGCAGTCAGGAAGTGGGACTGCAGTATGCATGAAGGTCTATAAGCTCAACTTGACCAGGAATAAGAAAAAACCTCCGCAAAAGTTCAAAGTGGAGGAAAAGGAGCTTGACCTTGCATGGCCTCGGCTCTGATGGAGAAGCAAGTTTTTCCACAAAGTCCTGGTTTGAGAAACAGTGAACCATTTCTTTAAGGGCCTCACATCAAACAGTTTAATTCATATGATGAATCTGGAAAATATGCTCTATGAGCTATATGAATTTCAAATCTGCTGCTGGATGTGTGTGTTTAATTTAAGACATATATGTGAAAAAGGATCTGCACCATCAAGTTAAAGTATATTCATGAATATTATACGAGAGCTTTTTACAAAGACATTAGTCAAAATTAACTTAATCTAAACTGGTTTAAAGAAAAAATCAACCCCCTGTCAAATAAATCAAATGTGTCAAAGTGTTTTTATTATTATTATTATTATTATTATTATTATTATTATTATTATTATCATTATTATTATTATTAGAGAGGGCAAAGTAATGCACACACATGCAATACAGCACAATACATATCAAAACATACTTACCTGAATGTATATAATCGCAATAGCAGCACTGCAGCTGGGGCACTCCAGTAGCTCCTTTGCTGCTTTGATGCCTTGCCAGTATCACCATTTCTGAAAATGCACCAATTAAACATCTGCTTCCAAGCCACTACATAGTTTAACATGCCGGAACGCTGGCAGTCAGTCACACTTGAGAGAGCTGAGGGGTCAGTCTGTACAATGACGTCATAGAAAATGGTGCACGACATTCATTGTTAGTGTTAATTTGAATGGCCAGGACAACTTAACAGTTATTAACAACAATTTGGCAAACAAAGCAGCTGCAACAACTATAGTCAACAGCAAGGAGATGAAGAGGGAGGAAAATTCCCCAGACTCCCTTCAAAATAGCTCAAGTTTGTGAGTTATTGACTTCAGAGAAACTCTAAAAACCTCGAGAATCGTTTGACCATGACAAATTATTAATCATTCGGGCCTTCTTGTAAATTCGTCAAATGTTATACATTAATTTCTTACTTTCTTTGTGTAAAAATCATTTTGTGTCACTCGAGATGCACGTTGAGACGCGTAATGCCAGATGTGAACTGACGAGCTGTCCTCATATGGTTGTATCATCAAAGATAAACAGCCTTATAGGTCATAATAATGCTGCATGGCAAGGATTCAGACATTTCATAAAGGAGACGAGCTGATCTGCCAGTTTGACAAATAACAGTTAACAGAGACTCCAGTCTGCAGTGTAGTTCATACACTTGATGATAAACCACAGAACTGCTGGGGCCCCCTCAGTACCCCATATAGCGCCTCCATCCATGATAACATGTGCAGCATTAGGCGGAATTTAAATGCATTAATTATGCCGTTCTCTACCTTATGTGCACATCACATCTGCACATACATTATACATTAGACCCCTTATCACTGCCTGACATATGGGAACATTTATGCTGACGAACATTTGACTCACACTACATAATCTTGGCACATACAGTAACGCCATGCGACTGGAGGTCTCTGCATGCTGCTTTTTTCATACTTACACTGCAGGGAAGCAGTGTGCGGGGACATACAGGAAGCCCTGAATAGCCTGACCTTGAACTCATGTTTTTCACATACCATCATTAAATCTGATGGCCATGTCAGAACTGTATTAGTGGGAAGAACGCCATCTGCATATGAAAAATATTGATTAATTGATCATTTTGTAATACTAAGCATTTAATGGGAAGTTGTCCCTTCTTGGATGCATTAAAAACTGACTAAACTCATAATTTTGGTCGATTTGCAAGTGAAATTATAAACAGTTCTTGAAAAGCAGCCATATCATTAAGTCAGATGTTTCTCCACTGACTGGCTTCAGTTCAGAATTAAAGTTAAAAGAAATTAAGTCTCACTCCTGAAGTAAAATATGATTTGATTCTTTCCCACTTGTTTCTGAAGTGTTTCCTTTACGTCCCTTAGTTGTCCATCAAAGATACTGCGTGAATCCCATAAAGGCTTTACACCCAGCTGTGGTGGAGACAGGTTTTATTGTTGTGTGCTTAAGTTCACACAACAGACTGACGCAGTGTTATTAATATTCAAATGCTTTATATGCAAATTGACTCTGAGCTGTAGGTGTTAGAACAATTAGTAGGCTAGCACATTTGCATGCAATCCCATACTTTAATATCTCTGTTTCTAAAATGGAGAAGCACATAGTTCCTGTGTGTGCACAGCGCTGATGCTCTTTCATGAAAGTGGATCTCCATTTTTCCCAACTGATTCAACTGTGTGTTTGGTATTTATTTATTTTATTTTCTACCAGGAAGATTTTGTTGTTCTGGAACAAGGTCAGAGCACACAATACTGTAGGGGGAAAAATGTTAAGTGAGCCTAGAAGAGTGTTTGATGGATGCTTGGCAGGTTTGGAGTGGAGCGCCTTAAGACCTCTCACACACGCTGCCATTGACTGTGTACACTGCTCTTTTCATAAGGTGGTGGAGGGCTGCACAGCCCGGCACATGGCATCAATCAAGAATGCTCATGTGAATTTAGCGATACAGCAGGGAATGACTTATTTTTTCTTAAGGGTTTTGCTCTGGGATAAATGTGTTTTTAGACCTTTCTGGGCTTGTTTAATCTTCCCGTTGAGAAGAAACGACCATCACAGTGACTGAGCAACACTGGCCTCTAAAGGCAGCCCGGGGAACGGGAGTCAACACAAGGATTCCCATTATTAAAAAGAACAAATCTCTGTCAGCCTCCCTCTCTTTTCCTTCCACTGTATGTGTGTTAAGGGTTGTATTAGTGTGCGTGTCATCCCTTTTTTACTTGTTTGTGAACATGTCAGTGCACGGCGGCACTGGCACACGTCTGTTCTCTTTGTGGCTGTGTTTGTTAATGTCACTCAAGACAGCCAAATTGAAGGTGCCATTGTTAGTGCCGGAGGGCAACGGGAGTGAATTCGACAGCTTGACAGCTCTCATTAGCGTATTAGACACAAACAGTGGCACAGATGCTCCCGGTCAGTCCTTGGTCAGCCTGGAGCTTCGCTTAACGGCCCGCTGACAGGTGGCTTTGTGGCACTCTGTCTCGTGGTTGACAGGGTGGCAAAGCAGGAGCTCATCTTCAATAGACTGCTGGGATTGCCAAGGACGGTAGATATCTCACAGACATGAATACTGTGAGAGTATAATGAAATGGATCACAAAGATTTTTTTTTTCAAACGTGCAACCTGCAGATACAGTGTACTGTAAAAGATTAGAGAAATGTGTAAATGAGAGTTAAAGCAACCCATTCGCCAGAATAAATCTATGTCTCTGCAGTCCACAGACATGCTGAGGCTTTACATTTGTTTACATCGCAAATTTAAATGTCTTTAGGTTCAATTTTCAATTGTATCTTGTGACAAGGCTGTGCTTATGGTCTGGTTAGGTTTAGGCACAAAAACCACTTAGGGTTCGGGTTAGGAAAACATAATGTTTTGGCTTTAAATACTTGTTTCTGTCAACACTGAAGATGTCCTGACTTCGGTCACCTTAAAAATAATCAGTGGTATCAAGCTTACAAATTTTGAAACCTGCTGACGCACAGACTTGAGCTGGGGTCAAGGGTTTGGCAGCCTTTTCACCTGTAACTCCACCACCATCCCCACCCCACCTCCTGATATGACAGTCAGCTCGTGTTAACATGTGATGTAAATGTGATGTAGAGATGTCGATACGTTACATAGCCTATGACACGTACAAATGTGAACGTATCAGTGGTTTACTGAAACATTAACTACCAACATTTTATCCTGGCAGCTGGGCTGAAAACAGGGAGACATTCACATGAACTTCACAGTAGATTGTTCTTTGACTATTTGCATGCAAATATCAGGCATAATTAGAAAAAGTGGACATTAAATATTTATAGCACAATCTCTGCAAGAGCAGCTGACTTGCTTGTGCTGACAACAGAAGCTCTTTTGTTTTCATGTTTACTATGAAGCAAAGTCGTGTTTGCTCTGTGAAACATGTGCACACCATATGCATTCACACAGCCTCAAAAACACACTCACAAAGCACACACACAGTCAAAGTGTCCTGGTCTGGTGGTTCATCTTCTTACTGTAGCTATTGTCATTTGTTACGGCACAGAGCTCCAAAGTTCAGTTCTCACTTTCACTCTTCACCAGCTAAAAAAATCAATGCCAGAGGCAGAGAAGTTCTGTTTAACTGAATGAAAGTTAAATGATTTTTCCAACATACCTTTTGAAGTTTTCGCAGTGCCTCAAAGGTAAAATAGAATGGGATTTACAAGTTATATAGTCAATGAGAAGCCTGTGCAGGCAAACACTTTGACAAAAAAAAAAAAAAGTAGAGGTGGACCAAATGAAAAGAGCCAAACAGTGGGAAAGACTGGTCTTGTACAGAACTTTACTTTTACTGTGCTTGGAGTGTCTGTGTAACAGAATCATCTTGCATCGTGCATGGATTGATTTCAAAAAGCCCACAGTCATCTCAGCAGAAATCAGCAGAACAGAAATGTAATAGAAACCCCTCGGTTTCTGTCCTTGACCTGAAAAAGTTTGAGGACAAACTTTTATTTGCGTCATGTCTGGAAGAAATGATGCAATGTTTGTTTATAATGTTGAAAACCATGGAGTAGCACATTTGACCAGAATTCAATGTGCTTGTTTTATTTAAAAGTATTTCTGAGACTATTTTGAAAATTTATAAGGAAAGTATGCCTCAACAATCTCATCACTGTTTGTTGATTTTGTCTTTTCGGGATATGGACTTAAGTGTTATTTAAATAGTATACTTAAAAGAAAATTACACTTTATTATTCTTTTTCTTTTAGTTAAGCGATGTCATTTTATCACAACCCAATCGCCAGATTTAATATTGGCAATGTACGTTTCTGCAAATTTCTATAGGTTCAATTCAATTCTATTTCATATTGTGACACTGTGCTTATGCTCTGGTTACTTTTAGGTACAAACACCACTTGGTTAGGGTTAGGAAAAGATCATGTTTTAGCTTAAAAATACCTGTTTTTGTCACCACAAACACGGCTGGATATACTATGTCCCGACTCATCATCAAAATATGTTTTTTGTTGCTACAGATGTGGCTGGAAATTGTCCCATTGTCCACAGCCATAAAACATCCAGTTGTGTCTCACTGAAACGTGGGCGTCAGCCGTAGTCACTTGCTTGGCAGCCTTGTCGCCTAGCTTAAGGTCATAAACACCTAACGTGAATGTGATAAAACAGGTCTTGTACAACACTTACAATACCTTAATACATTATCACCCAACACTACATAACCTGTCATTATTTATATGTTTATTCTTACATTTATTCATTTAAACATATTCTCACAGTTTGGTGAGGTTCCACCAACATATGCATTTTGCTATATCAAAAAGTGAAAGCTACAATATGAACCAGATTCTATTGAAACAGTAAATAAATAGCTGATACTGAAAAAGCTGAAGTGCCAAGACAGCAGGATGATGTTTCACACCTCACATAACCCTCACGTATAGAGATCATAAAGAACCTTCAATGCACGCTGGGGGCAGGGGGGGAAAGGGAATGACTCAAATTTGTCATGTTTACCTCTGCTCTCCAGAATAATTCTCTATCTAATTCTCTTTCCAGCCCGGCAGGTTTAATGTAAAATCCAATCATCAGCGTCCATTTTATTTCAGAGGAACAGCGATGTCGAAGCGAGTGGGGGAGGGAGCGAAAGCCAGTTCGTGAGACTGGAGTGCATTAAAACAACAGGAGGAACAGTAATGTTTCATGAACATGATTGTCCGTAAGGATGCTCGTTATTTAAGAGGTCTTGCCCTGAATGGACAAGGGCATAGGTTAGTCATCCCGAGAGAGCTGGGTCAGCAGCAATTCCATGCAGTTTCTGCTTAATCCACTTTAAAGATTAATGTCAAATCATGCCACTATGTGCATGCTATGAACTCCCATGGTGACTTAGCTGGAGGCAACGTGTGTCTCCGTGTGCACGTGTGTGCGCTGTCCAACCTGCATGCGTTTGAGTGCCTGTACATTTACTGCATACCTGCAGGAACCCCGCTCACAGGATATATTCTGACCATAAAACAGAGACAGAAGAAATGGAAGGAAGCTGCACAGTTGGCCCTTTCAATCCCTCGAATACAGATGAATCCACCCAGACTGAACCGAGAAGGAGTAACACCCGATAAAGCGCTCTCTGTCGTCACTGCTCATGCAAACAGAAACAAATAATGTTTCGGTCCAAATAAGATTTTCACTTTTCTCCCTCACATTCCACAAAAGCACTGTAATTGTGCAAATCAGCTCTTGTCGGCGGCAATGATGCAAGACGCCTTAAACTCAAGAGTGCTGCTGCCAAAATGAACTGTCCTCATTGATTAACATTATCCATTACCCCCCCACTCCTTTGTGGAACATTATTGCAAATCTAGACAGGGAGAGAGATGCTGTTTACGTTAGCAGTCTCGCCTGCTATCTGTCATATACTGGAGCAGATTGGTTGCTAACTGCAAAAAGCATTTACTTAGAAAATTAAAAAAAACGAGTGATCTTACATTCAGATGTTTATTGCATGTAGCCACATTTTGTTTGCCATTAATCTATGAATCAGGCAAATGATAGTTTTACCATGTAGTGTAATTATGCACACAGACTGCAATGTTATTATCCACTTTTATGTACATGGTTGATTAAAGGTTTGTTTACAGATATGACTGAGCCCGGGTTTCACTGAATGCTAATTGGCAGACTTAAACAAAACCGTGGATTATTGTTTCAAGACGACAGCGTTGTGTATTTGTGCACACAGCCTATTTGCATTTTACATGGGTATATTGACAGAGCACTCTGGGTAAAAACAGCTTTGCTCATGAGCCAGGGAAAGTCAATAGTAAGAAATTAAGACTGTCAACAAAAATCACAAACGCTGGACTGACAGGATGGATGAATTGAAACATGACACAGGATGGATTCCGGGATTGTGCGACCAACCTTATGTGACCAGTGATAACATCAATATTTATAGAAGGATCTGATGAGATTGTTTGTGGTGGGAACCAGGCGCCAGGATCCTTCCCAATCCTTCATTCCTTTTTAACAGATTGAGCTGGCAATGGGAGCGCAGATACGTGGCAGCAGGCCAGGTTGACGACTCTGCCTTGATGGATGTGGCAGCCATGACGAGGGGTAACCAGCTTGCCACGGCTATCCGGATCACAGCAGACAATGTCACATGCCCTCCAGACTTGTCAGGAGAACAGCATTTTACCATCTGACAACACTGAGCATTCACTTTGTACCAGGAGATGATCTAATGCTACACGGAACACACCGCTAATATACGATTTGACATGATGTCAGGGCAGGAAACAGGTGCATTCATGGCAGTGAAGCTCCATACATTATATAAAATACAAAAGGTTTAAGTGAATGCTTGAACTTTTTTATTTACCCAAAAATAGGAGGGTTTTTATACGTTGTGTAAAAAGTAAAGCATCAGAGACCTACTTCACTTTCTTCTGAAAAGACTCAAAATAGCACTTTTGAAAGTGGACATCAAAGAAGTGAGTGAACTCAGGGGGGTTTAATTTAGTGAGCAACTATTGTAAGTGGCTCCACGATGAATCATTTTCCAGCTCATTCATAACAGAGAAAGTTCCACTCCCTGCTCTGCAATAAATTTCTGTCTGCATTCAGGAAATGTTTTCAGGCCATCGGCTGTGGAAAATATTAAAATGATTCATACATAGTCTGTGCCTCATTATTGGAGAATTAAGAAAACTTTCTGTCTTTCCTCCTAGTCCCAGCTGCATTCAACTATCAGAAGTCATTTCTTGTAATTTGATTATTTTCAAATTTTGTTTTATATTGGTGAAATATCTTATGATGTGTGTTGCTATAAGTGAACAAAGTGTTACTATGAGACTGCAACATTCAAGAAAACCGTTAAGACGACCCTCTGGAACATGGAGAACACGTGAGGTCGCCTTGTGACTTTGATTTGTCACTGATGATCATGCAAAGGAAAAAGCAATCTCCTTATTATCAATCTGAAATGGCCTTTTTGTTGAGGACGCTAATAAAGACAGATTTGAGTCATTTGAAAAGATTAGAAGAAACAAATAATGTTATATCTTGTTAAACTTCCTGGAGCCTTTTTTCCTGGTTGCCTGGCAAACTGCACTGAGCCAAGAAATGATCCAGCACATAATCTTTTTTAAAACAGTGAATTGTCATAATTACACTTTGGTTTTTGTATGGATTAAAACAAAGAAGGTAAAACGTGTTAATTAGTGAGCTTTAGAGCTGCTGGCAAGAGGATTTCCCACTGTTTCCAGTGATTATGCTAAACTAAACTAACCAGCTGCTGGCTCCAACTATATATTTTCCATATACCACATACATACATACTGTACATACTTACAGGATGAACCCTGCTGCTCTCTCTACAACCCAATCGCCAGAATAAATATTGGCAATGGATGTTTCTGCATTATGTTGCCACATTATGTTAATTCAGGTTCAATTTATTTATTTTATGTTGCAACAACGTTTTGCTTATCATATGTTCTGGTTAGGTTGGGGTTGGGAAACGATTATGGCTAAAAATAGGCCCACCTGTTCTGGTCTCCACACGCACAGCTGGAAAGTGTCCCGAGGTCTCATTTGGTGTCACGCTTACAAATGTTGAAAAGCAGTCTAGGAAAAGTTAATGTTTTAGGTTTAAAATGCCTGATTTGGTGTCCACAAACACGGCTGAATATGCCCCGTCTTCCCATCAAAAATATCAGATTATTGTCGCCATAAACACAGCTGGAAATTGTAACACGGTCTCCTTAAAAAATTGTCCAGTGGTGTCACGGTTATGAATGGTACATATGTATGTAAGTACAAATGTGAACGTATCAGTGGTGAGATGTTTCAGGTGAGACGCAGAGATAGCACTTCCATGTTGTCACAGTCAACATCCTTTTCATAATCATCACACTTTCTCTATTCTTAACCTGTAGCCTATCGTGTGTACCCATCCATACCGCCTGTTAAGTCCATCTAGCAAAATCCACCATGTTACTCGACATCTGTGAACCCATTTATGAAAAACATGAGACAGAAGGCATTTGTCCACTTTACATGTCGAATGGATGCTCACGCTTATGATTATTTGAGTGATAGAGCTAAAAACACTGAATAGTCAGTTTGATTAAACTCTTCTTTGACCCAGGAGAATACAACAGACGTGCACTCCATCGCTCAAATTTCAAGAATCTGTGTGAACGCAAACAGACACAGGGAGGGAACATAAATTCTTCATGACAGTGAGATGATGTGCTTGTTTTTTTTAAAGGCAACAGGACGTGACAAATGAGAACCACATAAGGTGAAGTGTAGCAGATGCAGACTATCAAATAAATAAATGCGTACACACACATGCACAGACACTCACAGATTACCTAATGGGGAAATTGCAACATATTTCTGTAGCCTGAGGCTCTTTGGAAAATGTTCTTATGCCACTGACTCCTATAAGCTGGGTATTTATCTACACACATTCTGAATAAACAGTAGTCTGCATCATAAATGAATAAATCAAACAGCCTCTGAAGTGACATGGTGTAGAGCCCGGCGTGCACATATGAGCATTAATCAATGAAAGTAGCAGCAGCAGTACTTAAGGAGGGTCACACCATCAGTCACTGTGTCTACTGTAGTTATTACCGTGGCAATGATATATTTGTGACGAAGGCTGCAGATATAGATAGCTTATCAAACATTTTTTTTTTTTACTGTAGCCCATACGAACACACACATATACACACACACACAAGTCAAAATACCAGATTTAATTCAAAATCTAAATCTATTAGTTTAATTAGAATACAGAGCTGGCTTGTTCACTGTCTTGACTACACCAGTGAATGAGGAAGATCCAAAGTAAAATACTACTGTGAAATACTCTGTTACAAACAAAAGTTCTACATTGATAATGTTACTTTAGTAAAAGTATGTACGTTATTCTTGTAACTCATGCATTAAAGGTTTTTTTGAAATTACTAGCGATGACTGAAGACTGAAGTTGGGTTGTCAAAACTCTTCACACAGTCAGCGAAACAGAAGTCTATGTGGACCAAAAAACAAATAAATAGGCATTCATTGCTGTCACACTAAATGCATCCAATGTCAACATTTTACACTATCCATGACACTTTTCTTATTCATACTCCAGCTGCAAAACACTATATATTTCAAGCACATGTTTCAACATCATCATATATTGTAACGATATAGAAAAACTTAGCAGAATCTTTACGATGTCATTTAGTACATTTTTCTAGCCTAAACGGTCACTATACTTTATTTGCCTGGAGGCACGCTCGCACGTGCATGCAAGTCTCCCTCACACCCGCTCGAATTCTCGTTGATCTTGTCTGGCGCGGCTTCCGTAGTGTGAGCGCGACTGTGAGGGAGAGCAATGAATGCCTATTTATTTGTGTTTTGGTCCACATAGACTGTTTAGGCTATAAAAATGTACTAAATGACGTTGTTTCGAGTAAACTCTGGATGTCGCCACTTCAGGACACTTGGATTGCAGCGGACGAGCAGTATGGAGGAATATTACAAAGTTTGTGTGTAGTTTTATGGACCTTTTCGTCTCGGGCACCATTGACGCCCATTATATGGATTTTTGCTGCAGGACGGTACCCCCACGGGTCTCCAGCTGCACTTTGAGGAATAAGAAACTACACCGGATTTCTCATCAGCATGACGGCGAGTCGTTTTGACTGAATTTCGTTCTAGAGTGAACTATTCCTTTAAGCACAGCATTTGAGTAAATCTTCTCAGCAGTCAAGTTTACTGTATCTAATGTAGACACACAAACAGAAATATTTCCTTTTAAATCTGTATCTATAAAGAAACAGAAAGGCCCCTGTCCTTCCAGGAAGAAAGTCGCCTCTCAGTACTTTGAACTACATTTCCCATGCACTCTAGTCTCATTTCCATTTCCCATAACCCTTTGCGCCGCTCTGCCGCACAGACAAACAGGAAGGTCGAACGTATCAGCGTTGTATTGAGGCAGAGAAGAAACCAGGCTGCAATCATGCTGGGACAAGCTGTGAGGCGATTCACAACGTCTGCCGTTCGTTCTTCACATTATGCTGAAGGACCAGGGAAGGTGAGATAACCTCCTTAAAGCAGAATTATTGTTTGAAATGTGATATTATGTGTATCCGGCCTTGTCTGTATCCTCAGCCTAACGTGAGCTAGCTAGCTAGCGTCACTTGGAGGTCATGTCTGTCATTTGACAAGAGTGTGATTGTAAAGCTAGCAAAACTAGCCACAAACACAGGCATATATTTTCTACTTTACGACGCGAGGAAACATCTAATCTCAGGGCAGAGTTGTGACTGCAAGTGTTGATTTGCGGGCGAGTCTGGCGACGTGTTGGTTAGCATTAGCTTTGTGGCTAACCAGTGGCTAGCTGGCTAATCAGTAACTCCATCAATGCTACTTCGTTAGCAAGCAGCTTTAGCAAACCAAAATAAAGAGAATTAAGTTAAATGACATGCTGGCTTTCATTTATTGCGCTGTAGATTTATTGGTAACACACTAATATGTCCACAAACGCTCACAGTAAGCTAAATGTTAAGGCTTAACGGATATGTGCAGCACTTCCGGGTAATAGCTAAAAAGTTAACTTGAGGTCACAGCTATTCTGTCTTGACACCAGGCGACCCTGGAGAAAGGTGCACCTAATGCTTTGGTGTTATTAAAACCGCGTTGCCATCCAGCAGTACTATAAGGATCAGTTCTTAACACGAAAATAATATATAAGTACACTAGTAGTAGTGCATTATCACTTTAAACGTTCCTTACATTTCCTGGTGCCACTGCAGTTTGCTTCCCCAGGTCACTGAAATATTGAATAATAGATATTCATCCTGTAACTGCCTCTACCGAAAAACGTGTTGGATGTCACTTGATAGTTTTGTCTTTTTAAAAATGTTTTATTGTACATGTAGTGAAGGAGCAAAGTGTTGATACTGCATCTTTGTGCCCTAAAAGCGCTCAGTTTAGTAGACCGTTTTCACGGCAGACACATTGACTTGTCAAAGAAGGAAAAGCACAGGTGGAATTTATAACATTTATGATGGCTGCATTCCATTTAGGTGAGCTAGCTCCAGAGCTCTGGTACTGTACATGCTCGCTCACTGGCATGGCTTTCAGGGACACGTATTAGAATGGTGCCATCCTTAACAATATTGGTCACACCTGTGCTTTTCCTGCTTTGACAAGTCAAAATGTCTGCTGTGAAAACGTTCTATATTGTCTTTTTCTCATCTCAACTAAAGGACTTGATTCACATTATATAATTGACATGAGGACTGTCATTACAAATTCAAATTGAGCCTGTTTGGCCCCTTGATCTTATGTTTAAGGGTTTTTTAGTAATGTCATGAATAATTCCATTTCTTTTTCTAAAAGAGATTTGGTGTTCTTAAACTGCATAGAAACCAGTGTAAAACTCTTGCATGACATATTAGAAAGAAGATGACTGATATGATAGGGTATCATGATAAAGCTATGATATGTATGATAAAGCTCTTAACACAGGCACCATGCTCATAGCACTGATAATTTAGTACATTGTAAAATAACCTGATCATTGCAGGGCACAAATGTAAATGTGCATCAAATGTGGAACTCAAGTGCTTTCTAAGATGTGTGCAGTCAAAAGACATTTTGTAATTACCAAAGTAATTTAAAAAAATTGTAATTAAGTTGTTGCTATTTCACTGAGTGACAATACTCTTGTTTTTTTTAAAGAACTTGCCATTTTCTGTGGACAACAAGTGGCGTCTGCTCGGCATGATGGTGGTGTTCTTTGGCAGTGGCTTTGCATTCCCCTTCATCGTTGTCAGACATCAGATCCTGAAGAAGTAAAATGGTCCCGTGCTGTTTTTCAGCCTTCTAGGTAATTATGATTGCCATGTTTATCTAGCAGGTCAGCTTTCATTTAAATGTCAGGATGATGTGGCATTTACTTCAGCTTGGTTTAAATAGTGACCTCAGACAATGACAGTCCTTCAGCCTGCTCAGTGGCATATCTTGAATAAATTACCTTTACGTCTGAGAGTGACTAACAAATGTCATGAAGGTTTTTGATGCTGTGTTGCTTAGATAAGCTCGCACTTTAGCAAGTTAATGTGACAGGTTATTGCAAACATTGACGCGTATCAGGCATGAGCAGGGCAGAGTTGTTGTTGTCACATTTATCTTTACTGGTGTTTACCCAAAAATTGCTTTGCTGTCATCAGATAAATGCAAGTCATCTTTTCATGTTTTGCCCTGTTCCTTATTGTCCCTGCAGGTCGTCACCTGGATGCTATTTATCCATCAGAGCTCTATCCAGGCAGAAGAATGGGAATCTCATAATTTTGTTTGTAAATAAAGTTTCCTCAAATATGAACATGTCTGTTGTTATTCTTTGCAATACCAGTACATTATACCATATAAGATCCATTTAATGTTACAGGGTAAAGGAGTTGTAAACATGACAGGTGTTGACATTTTATGGTAATAATGACTTTCTTTATTTTGCAATTAAGCCTCTCATTTTAGCGACAGAACATGCTTGATTTAAGCACTTTCTAACATATTTATTTTTAAAGCAGTTGATTTCAAATGAAGAGGGTATCTACTCTATTTTAGAGACACTCTTCGTGTTATTGTGTTTAAAAGTGGCAAGAGTTCTTACACACAAGAAATATAGACTGGTTATTAACCCTTTAAATGCCAGATGGTCACTTGGACGGATTTGGCAACAAGTGAGCGTAATCCGGCCTAGGGCTGCACGATATGGTAAAATATTGTGGTTATTTTCACCCATATATTGTGATACGATTCAAAATTGGTGGGAATGATCTTTTTTTTTTTTTGTATCCCAACTTTAATTTTCACTGAAGAACCGCAAAATCTTGATGTGACATTTGTTGGGGTGTCTACCAAACATGTTTTGTTGTATAATCTGATAAGCAATGAATCTAGTAGTTACCACCCTTTTGATTGATCAAAAAACATGTTATCTGCAGGCATATTTATGTCCAGGTCCTTGAAGATTAAGCCGATGATCGCCATGCAACTTGGCCATGTAGTTTTTGATATCCGCAAAAACAAGAAGTTCTCTGAATCCTTAAAGAGCCATAAGATGTGTAGCTTGTTGGCGTAAAGTCAACATACTGTAAAAGTTAACACTGAAACCGTAACTTGATACATTTCAAACCACTCTTGATGCCAGCAATCTAAAGTGAATGAATAAAGTAAAAATTGAGAGTCGGTTGGAGAGGGCTTGCATTGAAGAATCCAGTCCTCTTCTCATAGGTATTGTTCGCTCACCCTACCGCTCGGCTCTTCAGCTGAGCTCTACTGAATAACCTATTTCAATTCAATTAACCCCATGCTTCTAGCTATAATAATCCAAGGACAATGACTTAAAAAGGGAGGTGTGGCAGTTCAGTCAGTGAGGACGGAGAATGTAAAAGCTGAGAGGTTTTCCATGCACCTCAATTCAGGTCTACCTTACGCCTCGGGTCATTTTTTTAGAAATTGGCTAAGTTTTTTTTTTTTTTTAATTTTCCTGTGCTGTATAGCAAAGAGGTGCCTGGGTTGGCCTGGAGACATAAGCAGAGACATGGAGACAAGCTGTAAGCATGAGAAACAACCTGCTGTATCCCTTTTATAACCCAGCCTCCCTGATTTTCACACATACACACAACTCGCAGCTACTTGTAAACCTGTCACGTGGTTTTGTGTTCTCCTGCATTTATAATGATGTTATACTGTCTGTGCCCCTGGGCCTCCTGGATGGAAGAGCATTCAGGTCGCGCAGCTCTTGCTAGGTGGTGATAAAGTTATCAGACGTTTAATGGGGTCAACAAGTGGGAGTCGATATTTCATAGGTGTGTTGTATTGTCAGCGCTTAGAATAGGTTGACCTTTGTCAGTAGCTCAAGGGTAGCGAGAGAGGCTTTTCTTGTGGAAAACATTTCTCAACACATAAACATGACACCCTGCATTATGACAGCATACTAATGTGCACATTCGCACACGGCACATTTTTAAATCTCCATGTTTGTTAGCAAAGCACACACTTAACACCAGTGTAGACACACTGGTGTGATCAAAAAAAGAAAAAGCTACCAAAGTGCCCTCTTGGATGCCCCTACGGTAGATAAAACATGACAAAGCGCTCTCTACGGTGCCCTTCTACTGGAGAAAATGTGATGCAGTGCACTAATGGGTGCCCTTAAAAATGGAGAAAACACAATTCAGAGCTATATAGGCTGCCCTACATGCTGGGAAAGGGTTTGGAACAGTTTTTGCCATAAATGCAACCCTAACTCTTTTTGCATGTAACTAGTCTGTTGTAAGGTGAGGTGCAGGATATCATGGTGGAAGATAAAACATCACGCTGGCAGGGAGTTGTGCAGAAAAAAATAATCAGACTATTATTAATAGTCTCAAAAACATGTTACAAAGAAAACAGTCTTCACACAGCTCTGGTGCTACTCTTAATAATAATAATAAAAAAAAAACCAACCTGCTCTCTCCCCTTTCACTCACATATATAGCAGGTGAGTCCGCCTTTCCAGTTCAAACTGGCCTATCAGGGCAGATCTCTACAATGGAGAGTTGACAAGGTTAAATAACAAATATACATTGTTTTCTTACCTTGCTCATACCAGCAAGATCTAAATTCATTCTTCAACATGTTAAGAGAACTACTTTACATTCAAAACAAACAAATCATTTGTACATCATACAGCATTTATATTAATTACCTGAAATTTCCTCACACATCCACTGTCCTATCAAATCCAAGCACGCACCTACTTATACACCACTTAAAAAGGCTACTGTTGAGGCGCGCTTCCTCTTTCATCACCAGCACAAGATGGCCACCACAAAGGACTCAAACTCTTACAGGTTATTGCTTTGATTATAGCATGTTTTTAATATATTTTGAGAAATAAACTTCTTCCCTTCTCAACCTCTAATGCCGAGTACAATTCTTTGTATTTATCAATATGTTTTGGAACTATACATAAAGAAAACAGAAAACTGTGTGTGAGTGTATGTCAACCTTCCTGAACAAAAGGGTTAAGCAACAGTGAGGGAGCTGGTGCTGCATCACATAGTCGGTGCCCTTTTTATTTTTAATTTTTTTGTGCCTGTGCATCAGACAGTCTGAGTCTGCCACTGAACATACAACTCAAAGTTTCTTTATGTCACTACTTTACGTGTATGTTTAGGTTCAATTTTCTATTTTTCTATTTTCCATTCCCATTGCACAAAAATCACTTGGTTAGGGTTAGGAAACCATCTGCTGTTAATGTCCCCAGGGCTCCTTAAAAAAAACATTTTTTGTCACCACAAAAATGTCTAGAGATGGTCCCACTTCCCATGAAAAATGGCTGTCTTTTGTCACCACAAAAACAGCTTTGAAATCCCCCCACAGAGTCAAATTGCAGTCGCCTGCTTGGCAGCCTTGGTGCTTGAATTGTTCAATTAGCCTAAGAGGGGGCCCAAAATTAGCAATTTGAGTGAGAAAAAACTCCCCCAAAAACTTTGTCACAGTGAAAAACATGGAAGAAACCTCAGCCAAAGAGGAGACAGATGTCGCATTTACAGAACAGACAGAGTATAGAGATTACAGTGAGAAAATATCTGATGCAAGTAGATTATATAAAACATGTGATGAGGATCCAGGAGGTTGACTGAGCAGGCTGAGGAGTCGCCAAGCGGTGCTCCTCTCCACCATGGTGACCTGGAAGAGACCAGGCCACACACAATAACGTGAAAGCAACACAATTCTATAAGAGGTGTTCGGGGAAAACGTCACAACTGCGTCATGCACTGTCACTCTGCTCAGTGATATCTCAGTAGCTTTTCTGTTTACTGAGGATGCTCAACTCATCTCAGCCTTTCAGCAGTAATCCACTCTCAGAACGGTCCTTATCAGTTCGTAATGAACCATCACGATTAAGTGTTTAAGCCTGCTTCAGTTGATGTCCTTCAGCTCCTTACATGGGCAGTACTTGGCTGGTTAGTCTTTTCGAGTGCATGTCAGAGATCACTCTGTTGTGTACACAAAGACATATGGATCCCTCTGGTGCCATTAGAGACAAATAAGCCTCAGTGAAGTGACAATTCATCCAATGCCGTTTCAGTAAAGGTCACTGTAAAAAGTTATCGCCATCATGTCCATTAAATGACTGCAGCAGGTTGTGTTATTTTTATCCCTGAACAGTTTATCCCAGTTTGGTAATAGTAGTAAACATTTGAAAAGCTCCACTTCTGAGCTCTGAACTCACTGGCACTGACTTCACAGAACTGCCAGCAGCTACTTTAAATTTTACAAATGGTTCGCTTGGGTGCAATACACTCCAGCACTCAGAGTGCTAATTTAGGAATGTCCCCAACATTTGGACCCTTTTGCAGGAAAAAAATAAAAAGAGAGAGATTAAAAAGACACACGCATTCGCTCCCCCTGAGAGTACAAATTTAGTCCGGCATTGACGCTTTAAGAGATCAGGTCTGAGAGGGGTGTCACATTATCTGGACATCAGAGAGTAAAAAACATGCACTAAGCAGAGGGTACTTTTTTTAGTCATAAATGTTTGATCTATTCTCTGCCATTACGCTGCTAACAGGGGCTTTTAAGACTCCTAGTTGATGCCAGACTCCAGCAGCGAGGGCCAATTAGACACAATGGTGTTATCTGGACAAGGACCAAGCTGCAGTGCAGTGCTGGCGACTTATGAAAAGTACATAAGGGTGTGCTGGCACAGGACATGTTGCAGGAGGACTCCTATGGTGCCCACAATAGTCTACATCACACATTTTAGATGGGCTTGCCATATCTCCACTGCGTGGCACTTAGAGCGGCTGCAGGAAGGAAGCGAGGGGTGGGGGGGGGGGACAGAAAAAGAATACATTACAGGAGGATTACGCTCCCAGCATGCCAAGTCTCTTGCAGGAGTTTGTCATGCTGCATTTAGTATGTAAGTGGGGGGGGAAATAAAATAGAGAGCAGCGCTATTGTGTGTGTCTGTGGTTTTCTGTGGTATGCCAGAGTTTACGCCTTCATTATAGCCAATATCTGCTAAATTCATTATTGTGATTGTTGTTCCAAATGCTTTACATTCCCTGGTGCACAGACACTAATTATAACAAAGTGCAGTCATTAAATATCAATTCTGTAGCAGTTTATCACCATTCAGTTAATGTTTAACATTGTGCATGCTAATAAAATGAATCGGTTACATACAATTACTGCATTGCACACAAAGGTGAAAGCCTCCACTGTAAATATAGTAATGCCTCAGTTAAAACATCACAGCATTTTATTTTCCAACAATTTAATGTAGTTTTGCATGTTCTTGCAGATATGTAAATCACATTATTTGCAGTATTTGTGGCCATTCACTGCAGCCTCTGTAGACTATTCAATAAAAGACTTTTCTGCATCTCACGTGTGGAATCTAATTATAGTCTCATTTGCACTTCAGAGGAGAAGATAGAGGCTTAGTTGGGCGTAAAGGATGCGCAGCCATCTAATAAAAAGACCTGACATTTTATTGAATCCCCTCAGTTAGAGGCAAATCTCACATCCAGCCGCGGTATTATCGTCAAACACGTTTGTAACTGTTAGTTAGTGTGAGCGCACTCATTAGTGATTGACAGTTATATAAACATTTACTTACTCTGAATGAGAGTGGGTGCCTGACAAACACTCCGCAGGCTAAATTACCCCTCTGGGTGAGGAGGATGAGCTCTAATCAGCACTTTGTTGTAAACATCTTGCACAGCAGCGTTCCATTGTAGCAACCGATCAATATATTACATTCAAAAACCAGGGTAGCTCGAGATGTGGCCCACCAATCATATCAGCATGATGACAATAAGAGGTGAAAGCAGCTGCCTCCGGTAGCAGCACAACACCCTGACACTGCACTGTCAGTCAATAAAGTTTCAAGGACACACTTACTCCCAAGTTTTTCTGCTAAGCCCTTCCTCTTACCCTACCTTCTCTGTTTACCACACTCTACCTCAAAGATGCTGACTTGTGGAGAAGTGCGGAACTGTCAGTGCAGGAAGATGAAGTGTACGTGCACCTCCCACTTCGTCAGAGTGGAGCTCTACTGCCTCATCCAGGAACTCTACACAATTAGACCAAGAACCTCCAGGGGGCTGACTGTTCGTAGGAGATGAATGCTCGCAGGAGTCGACTCGTGTGTGTGTGTGTGTGTGTGTGTGTGTGTGTGTGTGTTTATGTATGTCACAGAGAAAAGAAGTCCAAGAGAGACTTTAACATTTGATGGCATTTATAAAAACAGTCTGTAAAAGTCTCACCAATTCTAACAAAACTGTCAAAAAGCCACACTAGCCGCTAAGCTAGCATGGACAATATTTTTCTGATTGAAGATTTCGGGTCAACTGTCTAGATAGGATGGGATTAATAGGGTCTGGTATTTACATGCAACAACGAATTAAATCAGAACATCTGTGTGACACACGCAAAAGCGATGTTACCTCATGCGTTCCTCTTCCTCGTCGGATATTTGATCTCTTCTGGCACGTGTTTGATCAGCTCCCTGTCATGAAGATGGATATCTATCTATATCTACCAAGGAACCTAAAGAAGAAGGACGGGTCAATGGGTCACTGAATCTCGCTCTTTGGTGCCAGACTGGAGTGAAGTCTATGGGGGATGCATTTCGTTGACCTACTCTCTGAAGTTCATTTTCTGGAGGCATTTCTCTATCGGAAGTCATACGATGTAGATATGTTGGGTTTTAGTGCGTTTCTCCATGCATCTCCCATAGACGTCAATACAGTTGGCACCACAGTCTGATCCTTCCTTCTTTTCTAGGTTCCTTGCAGTAGACATCTTTGGCAAGTGGAGAAACGTACGTCACTTCACATTTACGTCAAGATGGTGGGCATGCACAGAAAAAACACAGCCTGTTTGGGCCTGTTTATTCTGACTGAGGTGTTAGTTTGGAGCATTTTTATTCTGTTTGGGCTTTTAAACTGATTTTAATCTGAATATGAGGCTCCATGCAAACGCAGCTAGTGTCAGAAGCACACGTGATTATAAAATATAGAAAATGATGTCCTCTCTGTACAGGACGTATTGCACTTTGCAGGCATTATCATTCATTAATGTTGCAACACCTTTCCCTTAAAAATAAAAAATAAAAACTCCATGCACTCAACCACCTCAGGGAAACGTGGCTCCCTTTCAAACAGTGGCCCATCACAAAGATTTTGTGAAGCCAAAGGAGAGAAATATGTTATATGTCACTTCAGGTTTTTCCACATTCAGTTTAATATGAGAATAAAAGGCGCAGAGAAAACCTCAGTCGAGATGTGAAACTGGCATAATCTCTACATCCCATCAAGTCCACTTAGGTCCCCAGAACAACCTTCAGTTCAATAATGTAACGCTACACACTGCCAGAGTTAATAGTAGCAAGTTTGAGGGTGAAAAAAAACTTTTCATTTTAAATAATCATGCCCACTTCAGTCCAGGCTCTCACATCAAGCCTTATGTTAATGCCTCTGAAGGGTCGGATGTAGACGGATGTGCATTCTGCTCTCTCAGTTCATACAATATACAGTGCCTTTTTGAATCTAACTCTTTGCCCTCTCGATGAAAAGCAGATTTTTATCTTCCCTTTTACCAGCTGTCTGTTATCAAATACTTCTCGGCATATAAAACGCTCAGCTAAATCATGAGGTGTTGAGCTCTTCTGTCTGGGGATATTGTGTACTATCTCCATTCAAGGGTTGTGACTGAAGTGATTTGAATTTAATTTGAGTGAAAGATTCCACTATGTTATATTTCTATGAAAATTACAATCTGTCTGATTCAATTCATCAGAACAAGTTACACATGTAAGATGAGCAATTTCCAAAACATCTGCCTCTGCTACTTCACAAAAATATAATATTTGTTGTTGTTTGGCTTGTTATACCCATGTTTTGGTGATGTTTATTATGACTGTGAAGCAGCGCAAAACATCCACATAGATGCTGCATATAAATGTCAGCGGGTTTATTCACTGTAACAAACCCCTCTCGGTTCAACGAGGGCCGGGTTGGTTGAGTTTCGTGTGATCTACATAGAAGAAAAAAACAGTGGCAGCTATCTTTTTCTCTAATGAAGCATCTCTAGAGATGCTGTCTGCAGTGCAAATCTACTGTGTGAATAAGGTCTGACAATGTGAGACTACTCAAGTTGGAAAGTGAGAGAGATGGCAGGAAAAAAAAGGGCGTAGTTGATCATCTGTTGTTGTTTTCTGTGCCGTGGGTCTCTCTCCTCCCAGACAGAGGGAGAATATTTGAACCTATTCTGGGCCAGAAACTGTGCCTGTTGCTGTCTCGTGGCGTCCCTCCCTTGTTACTCTCTCCGGAGAGATTCAACCCACGGCATTTCACACACTAAGAGGCATCTGCCACAAACCGGCACATGCACATTTGCACATGCCTAAGCCTCAAAACTGATGCACAAACGCTGTTCAAGCACATACACAGGAACGCTACTGAAATATGTATACAGCATTCACAAACACACATGCAGCGACAAGTCCAAACACAGTCACAGTTCTGTTAAAGCTGCAGCCAAACTACTGTACATCTATCTTAGCTGCATCTTTAGTTGCATGAATAAAGAGAGAAAACTAAGCCGTTCTTTTGAAAACTGGTGCCAAAGATGCAGGCTAAGAGTAACTTCTTTGTTTTATGTTTTGGAGGATAGTTGAATATTTTTACTCACTGTATAGACAGTTGGATTGAGACCAGACAACAGATAAGTATACAGTGGATATACAGTACAGAAATGGGCACAGAAGCTGCACAGGTACAGGAACTGTGTGTCTACAATTGTTCCCCATTGGGAACAAACAGTGTCCTGAAATCTGGGAGTCAGCACTTTTATAGTTTTTGCAACTCTGTTTACCATATTTGCAAGACTTCTGATGTAGTTCTGCCGTAGTCTCCCAGGACAAAGATACAGAGGTAGAGAGGTAGAGAGCCTGTACGGTGATGCGCAATTGCACTGATGCTGGGTAGCCCGATAGCTCCCCCATCTGGACAATAACATCCTATCAGGCTGTGGTATATTATGAATTCAGGGGGACTCCAAATACTTGCAGCGCCAAGGTTACATCTGCCGCATAATGAGAAAATTGCACAGCTGGACTTAAAACAGCTTAAACAACTTTCCATTTGTTTTTCTTTATCATAGTCATGTTTTTTTGATTGTCACACATTCATATTAATGATAAATGACTTAGGGCAGGTCAAACTTTCACAAACTCATTGTATGAGGCTCGGAGCAGCGCAGTAAGAGTCCACACAAACTAATAATTTGACCTCACACGGTTTTTTTCCGAGTGTTTGTTCAGAGGGCGGGATGCAACAATTGTTGTTTGCTTTGAACGTGGGAACAGAGCACCAACAGAGACACAATACAAGTCACAAAGGCAGAACTGACTGTGCAAGGCGGGAAATGAATGAAAGGCTTGTATCTCACAGAGACGGGGAGGGAGAACTGGGGCAGAGGAAGGCACGGGGGGTTCTGATTGGTGTGTGTCTCTGCAGACCAGTCTCTTCCAGGATGTTCTTTGGGCACCACAGATGTTTGGATGGAATGAGCAGGCACAATTGGCGCTGGCCTGAGTTCAGTTGGGGCTGTGGATTCAAGGCCCCCGCTGAACCACATGGTGCCCAGGACCTGAGCCACGAATCTGCCATAGCCTGACTCAATATTGCAAACATAAAAGGATCTAATACCTTTTATTCTTGTATTTCCTCCCTAAAAGAATGGTTGCACAAATTAGATGAGGTTTTGAATGCACCACTGAGTGACATGTAATCCCACTGGTGCTTTCAGCATGAAATAACCTGGCAGCTAAGATTCTTTCTGAGCGTCCTTCAGATGTTTAGTCAATCACGAGCCATTTAAAGTTCAGTTTGGTCAAGACAGAAAAAAACTCTTTTTTTTTGCAGCAACCACTCAAAGTTGTGCAGATTTAATTATCATTCTCTTTCCAACAGGATGTAGCCTACAGTAGACCACTTCAGAGTTTCTTGAGATTTTCATCTTGTTAGATCTTTCAACTTTTTCCACGCAGACTAACCAAGAGAGGATTACTAAGTAATCCTATTCCTCTTTGCAATTATGAAGAGACAAGATACCGGATAAAAAGCCTCTTCTCTAATGGAATCGTTAGCTGCTGATTTTAGTGTGTGTATGTGTGTGTGTGTGTGTGTGTGTGTGTGTGTGTGTGTGTGTGTGTGTGTGTGTGTGTGTGTCCACACAAACAAAACTATCCCACTGCACCATTGCGTCTTCACTCTGATAGGGGAGGCCAAGATATCCAATTAATAAGAGGGGTTAAAGTTGACTTTCCACTGGCTGCTCCAATCACAGTAGGTGCCCCGGTTAATTTGGCGAACAAAGTCATGGCAGGGGTGGGTGGCCACTTAGGGAGAAGAGAGGCGAAGGAGAAGGGATGGATGAGAGGAAGCACGATAAGGACTGAGGGAAAGATTGCGGCCCCCTGACAGCTCAGCTTGCATGGCAAATGAGGAAGCTGACTGAACAAAAACATTTGCTGAATCTGTAATGGGAACGATCAGCACTCTTCGGGAGAAAGTCGTGCGCTACAGCAAAGACCAAAACAAAACTTTTACAACAAGCAGCTGGGTCATCCCACCGAGTCTTTGTGTACAAAGTCCTCACATACATGACAGTCCACACTTCATGTAGGTAGCAGTCTGATCTCTGCTCGGTCCAGGGCAGTTCACTGAAAGAAAAACAGGTTATTTAGGGTTTTATATTGACCCTACCTTCTCTATCCTCTACCAAGGAACCATTTGTTTACAAATGTCATTTCTGTATTTAAATATTAAAGGCACTTTATGTAATTACTTTATGTATGTAAAGCTCAGTTAACCATACAGCTAATGGTCGTATTAGCTGACTCTGGCCGGACTGCGAGCTCGGAGCACCGCAGGACTGTTGGTGTTGTTTACTATCGAATCATTAGCTCTTCAGGTACAATAAGGCTAGGAGCTAGCTAGCTGGCATGCTAACTTCAATAGATACCCCTGTGAGACAATACATAGATGTCTTTGTGGTACATTTCTGAATGTTTTAAACTAAAATTCTTACACATTGCACCTGCTAATGTATTTGAAATCTCATGTAATGTTTTGTTCACCCTAGTATTTTATATTTTGTTGCCTGTCATAGCATGCAAGTTATGTTGTGTATAGTATTATATAGAAATATATGGTGCAACTACTTTAATGCAGTCAATTTGAATGGGGAATGGGAATTTCAAGTAATTCAAAGCCCTAAACCTCTTCAATGGTTCTACATTGAACCTTTAAAGGGTAGCAAATACGAACCAAGGTATAGAACCCTTAAAGGTTCAATATAAAACCACTTGTTCTAAGTGTGTATGACATGAAGGGAATAGCTGTCTGAGCTGACATGTGGCTCTTTCTATTTCACAGCACCCACAAGGATACATAATCACTTGACTCTACCCAGGAAGCCTGTGACTCTCCGCTCTCCAAAGGAAGTTTCAGAGCTCATGAAAATGATTGATCGATGTTGCCAAAATATAGTATCTACATACACGTCTCATTGGGACCGAAAACCAGTTTCAGCTCTGAGAAGCAGCCGTGGACGATGCTCAGACACATCCACCGTTGCTAAATTCATACACAGACACCGCAGGCAGTTTTGCCTCGGCAAGCTGAGAAATATTCCCGTCTGCCGTCTTTTTTCTCTCTCTCTCTCACCCTGCATCCCACTATCTCTGTCACATCTCTCACACTTTGGTTTATGAATCCAAACTGACGGCAGGCAGACTTCTTTTCAAACTTTATAATAAAAGTGACTCTGAATAGAACATGTAGCCCTTCGGCTCCTGGGGGGCTCCAAGACCCAAGAGCTTCCTTGAGCGGCGCATTTCAAAAGTGGAGAAAAGAAAAAGTATTCAATACAAAGAAGGTGGGGAGGGGATAAAATATATATATATATAAATGTATCTCCAAGAACTCAAGTAATGATAACCTTAGAAAGCACAGGTAATAAAGGGATTGTAGAAAGTTGGAGATGGATATTTGTTTAATTAAAAAAAAGTCCCTCACAGAATTTGAGCCACATATTACCAGAATTTCACTGTTGTTTCATCATTTCCAGTGGAGATCTAACCTATCCTTATCAGCTTTTTATGAAGGCATTCTCAGCAGTATTATCTTGATGCAATGTCATCATATCATAGAGTGCCCTTATTCTGAATAAATGTTTTCATCTATCCTTGAAAAGCTTCCCCTATGGCTATATCATAATATTTCATTACTTTGGTGTAATTTTCACAGGGGGGAAAATGAACAAAGTATGTAAGCTTAATTTGTTGCAGCTATGGTCTTTTAAAGTTTGAAATTGAATTTCACCTACCTTCAAAGTCTGCTAACACAATTAAGCGTAGTTCTTTGACTTTAAATATGATTTTGTTCTGAAGTGTCTTTGTTCTCACTGTCTATTCTTGGAAGTTAATTGCATTTTCAGTGGGTGCTGTTCAGCAGTGTAAAATGGGCATTTATGACACCTAGCTTATATCTCTACTCACAGGCTGCCCTGTTGTCAAATAGCTCACAGCAAGCTGAAATGAATACTTTTGTGTTTGTGGCTTAATGGAATCTGGTCTTTGTAAAAGTCTATATGTTGGCAAAGTAGTTGTGGTAGAGTTTTAAGTTTTGGTATCTTTACCCTGTTACTGAATTGGCTTTGTGTTCTCATCCAGGTTCACACACAAGATCTCCTTCTTTTAGTGGCTGAAGATCTCAATGGTTCATTAATTCACTTTCCTTAGAAAGATCCCATAAAGGTCTCTTAAAGTTAGGGTGAATGGCCTGCTTTACAGAGCAAGGAAAGATGGTCTAATTAAACCATGCCCTCCACCACTCTATTTAACCTTTGGCTGCTTTTTAATGAGTTACTCACATGGAACAGGTTTGATTTATATTACATTTATTCATGGACACATAAATGTGGAAAATATGGGTCAGCCCTCCACAGAAGCCTCATTCTTAACCTGGGGTTATCACATTAAGGCAATTACAGTCTGCAAAAGTGAGAGTTAAATATGTTTTAAACACTTCCTCGCTGTATCATCAATGGTGTAACATCTTATCCTTAAAAGATCCAGCGTGTAGGATTTAGTGGCATCAAGCGGTGTTTGCACAGTGGCCACTATACATGCCCGAGGCCCTCTCTAGAGCCGGTGTTTGGTTTGTCCGTTCTGGGCTTCTGTTGAAACATGGCGGTGCAACATGGCGGACTCCGTTGAAGAGGACACGCTCCCTCTGTAGATATAAAAGGCTCATTCTAAGGTAACACCACTGCAAATGTGTGCACGCATGAGAGTGTCTGCACATCACAGCTGGGTGTGAGGAAGGGGTCAGGCACCAGAACAGAACCAGGAAAAGAATAGGTATTCTGATGGTTTTTTTGTAAATACATATTATTGCTGAGTATGCAGCCCAGTGTCCCTCCCCTGAGCCTCGTCAGCAGCCATACGTGAGTGAGGCAGAGAGCAACAGGGAGTTTGGGAAAGTCTGGATATGCTGAATCAAATCTGCTCTACCAGCTGCAAGAGGAGAAAAGTAAGATGCGGCGACCTGGGAGCGAGAGAATAAAAGACCTGCTTCTGATGAAGCTAAAAAATAATGCATCAACATTGTTATGCCAAGGTTTCTCAGCGGACGAGAGACACTTATTAGACTTGCAAAAAAAGGGTTCAAATATTTGCTTCACCGTTTTTTTCCCCCCTATTTTCCATCACAAGGCTGAGAAGTTTTATAAAACATGCACGTAATTATCATGAGAGAAACGCACCAGTACTGAAACTTTATGAAATGATGCAAAGAAGGCTTTTAGCAGCCTCTTGTAAATAAGGTCTAATGATTGACTGAGTGACTGAGTGAGGGGAAGACCGATTGAGGGACAAGTGGAGGGAGGAGGGGAGGAGCGGAAGGGAGGGAGAGGGGAGGGGGGGGTCAGGGAGTTTGGGATGGGAAAGGAACAGACTGCTCTATCATCTCCGCCCAGACACCACTGGGACTGAGAGTGAGAGACAGTATAGCGCGGTGGAGAGACAAATCGCTTTTCTTGACCTTTGAGAGAATAGCTACATACAATAATAATCCACCGAAGGAAGGGTGGGAGGGGGGGGTGAGCTGGCCGTAATGTTAGGGTTTTCACTTTCGCTACAGAGAAGTACTCTTCCAACATACTGCCGAGGAAGATAAGGCAGGAGGGATGGAAGTCTGGAGTTCTGTATTTGCTCATGTTTGTTGGTGTGTGATCGCTCAGTCTTAGAGCTCTGCTGGCGATTGTGTTGGAATTATCTCACATTCTAAAAACCAGACAGGATGCCACGAATCCTCAAACCAGTTTAAGAATTGCTGCAACTGGATCAAAAATATTCCCTCTTGTGCTTTTAGCTGCAGCCTCCACCCAGCCAGCAACTGAACTTGAACACTGAGATTTCCACTTCATGTGCCTTCATTAAATTCTTACCAGTGCTATAATTCTCCTCCCTTTGATTCAAAAGCTCTTCTCTGCACTTTTTTTTTTTTCTGCCACACAGTACATGCGGGGATATAGCCTGCAGTGATGTGCAAGCAGTGTTGCAGCATTATGGGCCCCTTAACTTTTTCATTCGCTACAGCAAAGAGGTTAGCATGATGGACTAGTTACTGGTGGTGCTTGTCACTGTAGTGTGCACTGCACTCTGATCTACATCGTTCTGGGCTTTAGGTACTACTTCATGCCCTGAGCAATTATGGGCTGCTTCGCTATAATCTGCCAGAGAGAGAGCTGCAGATGTATTGGTGGGAACAGTACCGTTTCTGATAGTGAATTATTCATCTGTTACATTACGGTGGAAATGATTTAGATCTTTCCCTGTGTTGCTTGATTCACTTTCATCAGTAATTTCACACAGACGACTCTGCCACGTGTGCTTTTAACAGAGATTCTTCTTATGCAGTGGGTCGAGCACAATATTAAAGAAAACGTTGCTTAACTGTATATCTTTGTTGACACTGTTGTGAGGTGACACTCCTATCTGTCCTTTCTCACCCAGCCACACAGGATGATGTTTATCTGTAGTACTGGCAGCACGCCATCCCTTTTCTTTCCATTTGTATTCTTTCATTCCCTCCATTTTTACCCCTCCTTCCAACTTGTAGCTGCCTAATGAATGGATGCAGCCTGGTGGAGTCAGCTCATCCATTTTCAGCCAGTGCCGGATTGGGAATACGGGCAAACCGGGCATTGTCCCGGTGGCCTGCGAGGCTTTCTGGCCTACTGGCCTACTGGCCTGCGTTATTTTTATTTATTTTATTTATTTTACGACGTGAAATATAATAACAATTTAACATACCGTTGTAGGCGAATGACGGTATATAAGCCCTCCTATTGGTGCATAAACTGGTAGCTCGGCCCATTGTTCATGACTGATGTAGCTGCTGGACCAATGAGCTGAGGGCAGGGTCTGCCCGGCAGGTCCCCTCCCTCTCGGGCTACAAGGTGCCTGTAAAAACAGCTAAGACCGAGCGTGATAAAAAGTAGTTTATAGTAGCTTATCTGACCATGGATGGCAAAAAGAGAAAGGGTGGCGCTGAAAGAGCTAGGGACCAAAAGAGAATGGCCCTCCAGGTGGATGCTGCAAAATGTAGAAAAATATTCGATATGTTTACATCTTCTGGACGCGGAGATTCAACATCTGCGGCAGCTTCAAGTGGCGGAGAAGGTCAACAGGTGGACCCGGGGAGCAGTACGGCCATGATCACTGTGAGTATAATTGATAAACTGCAACCTAACTGGTTCATAAATCAGATATCTGTGTAAGACAGAGATGGACATCTGTCACACCTGTCTCTGTCATCACTCAGATATGTATTATAATTGGATATTAATTTCATTGGTGCTAACTCTGCCAGTCATGTAACCTAGCCATTAAGCAATGCAACCTGGGCAAATGGTGTGCATGCTAGCTAGCAGGCAGGTTGTTTCATCATGGCTAGTTGGACTGGCAGTTTGATGGATTTATTTCGCCTCTGACCTGAAATTAAGTTCTCTCGCACATCTGTCATTAAGAGGGGGTGAAGTGTCGTCTACCGGGGTCACTCATACATCTGTCATTAAGATGGCAGAGGTGGGGGTGTTGGAATATTTGTACTTATGGCTGTGAAGTACTGTGTACTCATATCATTACTACTGTCTATAGTGAACATACCTACCATAGTACTATACTGTCAATACCCTAGTGCACTCATATCATTACTACTGTCTATACTGTACATACCTACCATAGTACTATACTGTAAATACCCCAGTGTACTCATATCATTACTACTGTCTATACTGTACATACCTACCATAGTACTATACTGTAAATACCCCAGTGTACTGTGACAGTAGTAATGACATGTATGGTATACAGTGTTAATATAGTACACATTATTATATAAATTTAATTTATGCTTACATTTAAGTAACCAGGCTGAATGAAAGGACTTATGTCTAAAAGTAATGTGACCTACTGCCAATAGATGACATCGCCATGTATTGGCATTTTTGTGTATTGCAGTATCAAATTTCCACCTTTTGTTTCGAGCCATTTCTTGTTTTATGATGAATTGGATTGCAATTATATATCATTTATGGTATACAGTATTTATATATAACCAATGTTATTATATAATTTCTATTTATTCTTAGATGTAAGTATCGAAGCTGAATGAAATTACCCACCCCGAATAAATGAATGAAATAAATAAATAAATACCCCCCCCCCCCAAAAAAAAAAAAAAAAAAACAGGTGGTGGCCTGGCCTAAGTAAAAAATGCCCGGCCTAAAAAAATGGCCCAGTCCAGCCCTGTTTTCAGCCCCTCACCTGTTTGCTCCTCTCTAATCATTACCTCTCCCATTCACACCCGTTCAGTACGTGGGGAAACCCTATCAGTTGCGCACTGAATCTGGGTCTAATGTTCCACAGTTGACTGGGCAGGAGGTAACGTGCCATTAAGGCACATGCAGTTCCCCTGAACCCAACAGGAGAAGGCCCGCTTGATTCAGTGGCACCTCACCACATAGACAGATTAATAACTGCCACAAAGACACACATGACTTATGAGGTTGTAAAAAAAGCATCATCCTGCAGGAACGGTGTGCTGTACAACATAATCAATTACAGGAGAGCACAAATACATGCCACTTTATTATTACAAATAATAAATGAACATTAGGCAGCTGGTAATGCAGCCAATTTGTCTTTCTCAAGGGCCGCTAATGGCGCAAAACACTCTGCGTGAACTCCCCGGCAAGAACTTTGGATATTCTGGCACTTTCCATTAAAAATTGAAATGCAATCAGTGTTGTAATCTTCGGCTGCAACTCTCGCTGAAGTCAATGGTGCTGAAACAACAGCCAGCCAGTTCAATCTAATATCAATCAATCATTAGAGATTGTGCTCGCTGGATGAAACTGCTGAGACAGAGAGATGAAGGCTGGTGTACGTAGCTGCTATGTATTCTGTATTGAGACAAATGTGAGCTGATTGAGGTGCTGGGTAAATGTCCTCCATAACCTGCCTCTGCATTATTATTTTTACAACAAGTACAAGCGCACAGCTTTCGAACTCTATTTGACCTTCCATAAAGACATTCACTTGTTCTTTAAACTGGGGGCGTCCTTGTCTGTGTACTCCATTCCCTGTTTACACTCATTAAATACCCTCCCATCAGGTCTCAGGGTCATGGACACTGGACGAGCAGTCTGAGTTGTCCGTGGTGTGGAATACCAGAGGAGGCCTGTCTGAGTGCCAGTCAGACAGCCACACCTTCACACACACACACACACACACACACACACACACACACACACACACACACACACACACACACACACTCAGCTCTAATGAAAGAGATGAATTATTGCTCTGGGTGTCCGGAGTTTCACAGAAAGTGACGTTAGCAAGAGCCACAATAAAGCACCTCATATCCGCACAGAGAGCGGAGGAAGGGGGATGACTTTATGCTTTGTGTTCTGCTTGCATTGTGTAGTGTAGTGTGTGTGTGTGTGTGTGTGTGTATTTGTGGGCAGAGGGGGTAGAGAGGGAGGAACTGTACACACAAACACACACTGCAGCCCTCCTTCCCCCTACGATTCAGTAGCTCAGTGAAGCCCAGACGTCGTAAACAGGATTTATGTCATTTAATTAAGCTTTTGTACAATTACCTTTATTTACAGCTGCATGAAGCAGGCAATAGGGAACTCATGGCTGTGTGAGCCAAACAGAGAGGTCGTAATTTCTGTCCTTTACTTCTCACTGTTCCCAAGACATGAGGACAATTCTCCTGTGTATGTAGGCTCCATGTTTTGCTTGGTGGAGCTACATATTAACAGTTATCGAAAATCAGTTCTTCCTGTCTGATACTAATCATATTTCATTTATAATTTATTGTCTGGATATCCCATAGAGTTTGCTCCCTGAAACATGGAGGGCCACTTCTTTTTCTTTTGTAAGAACTTTGTCTAAATGTAAAGCTCAACATCTATAAATAAATGTATTCAAAGATTCCACATTTGCTCCTCTCCTCATCCTTTTAATGTGCAGCGTTCATTCCCACCAATCTGTTGACCAATTTGAGAGGAGATGTTCAGCTGACACGTCTCATACTGGCGATGTATCCCTTCTTATTTCATACAGAGAGTTGCTCCAGCTTCAATGTTCCAGTGCCATCTACTGGCCAGAATAAAACGCTCCAGGTTTTCTGGCTGGTCGCTGATGCAGAAAATATATCAAAACATGTGATTCTGTGTAGCACGCCTGTTTGCTTTGACAACAACAGAGGCCCCTTTCTGACAAGTGTCCCCATCTCTGTGTCAAACCATCAGAACACATGGCAGTGTCTGCAGCGTGGCTGGCTCTCTGCCACGTGGCAGACTCACACAGACGCGCTGTGACTGCTGGCATTGTTGTCACTCCGAGAGGACGTGAGTGTCATCAACATGGGCATTGTGAAGCCAGAGTCACACAACATCAGCGCTGTGGATGTTTCATTTACAAAAATGCATCACACTGCATCTCATGTAAGACAGTAACAAAATGTGGGTTTTATGTGCATTATCTGTTATTGGCTACAATTACTTTTGGAATATTTTCAGTCAGATTTTGAAGATAAATGGCACATTGTGTGTTTTTATTGAGATAAAACATCTCTTGTCTTAGGCTTTCAAGATCTGACCAGCAGAGGGCGCTTTACTCACACTTTTTCCTCTGGACTAGAGTTAGACATGGCATGAGGACAGGCATGTCAGCCAGCTTTCTTGAAACTGATACCTCAAATGAACTCAAAATCATGTAGTCTGAACATTTAACTCAAATCAATCAGCAGCCCTGTTCTCGAAAAGAGCTTCTGTTTCTGTAAAGGCATGTTGTAAAGACTGTACAACGTCTACTTATAGTTACTTGTGTTGGTGAATGGCAGAATCGGGATCTCTCTGTCCTCACCCCGTGCCCTGTCCTCCTAAGAATAGCCTGCTGCTTGCTTTTTTTTTCATTGTTTGTGCATCATGCCCTTTCATCAACCCCTCTGAATGGGATGGGGCATGAAACTATGCTCAGAAATGCAACAGGCCCTCGAGGCACCGCGACTGAATGCAGAGCTTTACTTCTCATTATGGCCCTCATAAAGAGGCTTTTGGATGCTGCTGGCCTGCGGAGGTCTGTCTGTGGAGGAGAGAGAGAAAAAGAAAGAGAGAGAGAGAGAAAGAAAGAAAGAAAGAAAGAAAGAAAGAAAGAAAGAAAGAAAGAAAGAAAGAAAGAAAGAAAGAAAAACGAAGAGGCAGATAGAAGAAAGAACAGAGAAAGACTTGCAAGTCTGGATTTGCCGGTCACAAGACAAACACAGCGCAGAGATAAAGCACTGACTCTCACATAATGAAGACAGAAATCTATCCATCTATACACAATATTTGCATGTGCAGAGCAGAAGGCCACAGCGGTCGTCTCCTCTCAGGGCTCCTCCACAGGGCCTTTCATGGCAGATGGGCATCTGTCACTTTATTTCAGTCTGATTAGCAGTTTACACACACTCATTTAAACTTCCTCAGTTTCAAAAGCTCACTAATTATCTATTTTATGGCAGCAGAACTGAGAGAAAAGTGCATCCTCAGCTTACACTCAGTACCTCAACATACAGTGTGCGTGTATTCACGCAGGCCTGGATTTTGAATTCATAAGCAGCCATTGTCTTGAAAAGTGAGAGAGGATAAACAGCGAAAAAACAGCTTCATTCACTGTACTGCTGCAGTCAGTGTCCCGGGGCGTTTTTACAGTGTTTTAGAAGTGAAGGAAAGGACGGACAAAAATAGTTCCTGTCTAGCCAGTAATGATAAAACCATACCTGCTGATCCGGAAGCTAACCTTCATCCCCTTTGAAGACAAAAAGCCAAGAGCAACATCAAGAACCGTTATTTAATCATGCATAAAACACTCTAGTAAAGTCTACAGGGAGCGGTTCTTTGCATTGTCTTCAGCCTTTATTTTTGATCTCTAAATCCCAAGTTGTGCCAGAGGAACAACTTTATTTTCAATACATTAAATATGCAGCACCACAAGACTTAAATCAAGGATGCTGGGAACAAATTCTGTACTCTGATTAAATTTGCTGAGGAGCCACAGGAGCTCTGCAGCTGGAGTTGAGAAGCTGAGAGTGTGTGTGTTTACGGTACGTGTGCGTCTTTGTGAGGGAACATTAGCTGGTAAATGCGTTGAATATAGTACTCTGAAATTGATTGCAGAGCAAGTTTCGCCCTCGAGCGATAAACTATGCCTACTCCTGACTTAGAAAGGCCCTGAGAAGATTGCCGCTGGTGAAAATACAAGCTCCTTGCTGCAGGCCTTTTCCAGTCAAAATGAGATCTGTCTAAACATCAGCATCAGGATCAGTACAGTGAGTGCCGGGGAGGCTGCAGGTTCAGCTGCCTGTCTCAGTTGATAAAGACACTGGATGTGTTTGAGAGTATTTGCATCTTTTATTCCCCATGTAATGCTCCTATGTGCAACTTTGGATTAAACTAAATCATTTTTCCTTCATTTGGGTCAGTTTGGAAGATGAAGGGAACAATGGAAGAATCTGCTTCATATGAAATAAAGATGATATTTCGAGCCTTTCTCAGCTGGAACGTGTGGGTTAAGTGCTGAAGACGAATATCCTTCCTCATCTAATGGCTTGCCCTAGATTTCCCCACCTGCAGCGCCCTTATTTTTCACCGTGGTGTCTAATCTACCATCGCTCTTCCACTTAACACAAAACAAAGCCTCTTGCAGTGTTACTCGAGGCAGCCCATGGGAGCTGCTCTGCTGAGACCCAACTTCATCACATTGTAAGTAACACACTTTTTATGACATCCACTTCCAGGGAGAGGATTATTCCAGACAGATAGCAGACACTCACCTCTCGCCTCCGAGCACTCTGCTGATTTATAATGCAATCTGTTCAATAATCTAAATTTGTTTCGCATTATTCATGCATGAATGTACTTTTTCAGCAGGATAATTATCTTGTTATTGAGCCGCCGAATGATATAAAGAGCTTCACAAGGATATAGCCATTTTGTTTTTGACCACCACAGCTGAAGTGATCAAACAAAATGGAGAGTAAATGTGTGAGTATATTAACAGCTACTGTCGTAATGTCACAACCAGGTGCGTTACTGCATTTCCAGGCATGTAGAGGTGATCATGTAAGTGCCCTCCTCCTAATTTCTGCCACTGCAACTTTGATAAGGCTGCAATGCCAGCAATGAGCTCCATTTCAAGGGGAAAATGTCTATTTTATTTTTGTTACATGCATCTTCTTGTCATACTTAAATCCATATGTGTCATTTATACATTTACAAATGTATGTTCTGAAAATAGCTTGCACCTTAAAAATGTCAATAAATGAAAATGGTGGACTGACATGCAGTGGTATTGGATGATTGTTACTTGGTCGTTCAACGTTATTGTGTGTTTTATTATGATTTTGACTCTTTGTTTTGGCTTTTGATTTGCCATCGTGCAATTTTTTCCCGCTGTAATTATCTACGCTGACCTCATACTGATCCCCCTCATTACATCGCCTAAAACTGCATTTGTTGAAGACCTCATGTCCCCGCCACTTTTCAACATAAATTGCCACCCTTGCTCATATCATACATAATTGCCAGATATTGTAACCCTTGTGTTTTGTTGACATTGGCTTTGCTTCCTCGTTGGGGGTCCCACCAATTCCACTGCAATGAAATCATTGCAAAATCAAACTTTTTGTTCTTGTGTATACCTTTTTTTTCTCTTGACCTCATTATTTCCAGTATGTAGACAGGTATGGCAGTGGTACCCATTTCCTTGCCACAAACTGGGCTTGCATGACTGATGAAGGTAGCCAAATCTGGAAATAAACAGAGAGTAGAACAAGGACCTATTTGAAATTGTATATGTTGATGGAGTCATCTATGGATAAATAATAATTTTCTTTGCATTTACAGACAAAGATATGTTCATTATGTTATCTTTAATAGATCCAACTCCCTGTTCGACCTCTTACTGTATGAACAGCCTGGGGCTGCATATAAAGTACAGTCAGCATCAATCATAGATAAAGAGCATCCATTGTATTTAATGACGTTTTACAGCTCTGGGACTGTAAACAGAAGTAATGTGTCATCAACAGACTTCTGAAACAAAATCCTGTTTTCAGCTCCTTTCCTTTAATTCAAGAAGGTCATGAAGCAACAAGTACATATAGCACATTAAAGGGTAACTGCACCATTTGTACACATTAAATTGTCTTTACAGGACTTGGGGAGTACTACTGTATATGTGGAAAAAGTACAATAAAAACCTATTGTGGCTCCAGAGGACCGCATGTAATCTGAAAAAATTGCCTCCAGAGATGTCACTCTGTGGCTAAGTTGCCTAACATGTTAACACCATAACACTGTTGGACTCATTAAGGACACATAATCAAAACCAGTACAGCAGAACCAGAGATATCATGTTTTTTATTCCACGCATGCGTCTTCCTTTTCAAAACCTGACACCTGCAATATCCACAATGCAGCAGCCACTAAGTGACACCATTGGAAACAATTTGTTGAATTAAATGAAGCAAAAAGCTTAATACTACTGTTTTCACATACACAGTTGTACTTCCAAAGACCTGTAAACACATTTTAATGTGTATCATCATTGTCTATATTTACCAAATATGCTGATTTTAAGTTTTCAGCACATTTCCATATTAGTAACAAAATGTAGCAGCATACTATACATGTCATGACAACATGATGACATTGTTAAAATAGCCCACATGGTTTCCTCTGAGGTAAAACATTTGTAGAGAGGATCTGTTTTGGTGAAGAAACAGTCCATCATGAGGAGTATCATGAACATAAAAGGAAAAAAATGAACCAGAGCGGACGTTATGTCACAGCTGCTATGCTGAGGAATGAGTGTATGTTTACACACACACATTTCCACTATGTACGGATCGAATTGGCTGCCTCAACAGCCTCAGGGAGCCAGATCAAGCAGAATTAAAGAACTTACACCCAGTGTTGAACAGCGGGGGGTTACACAGGTGAGTGTAAAACACGGTCAGCCTAAGCAGTGGATTTGCTAAACATAACACAGATCAATATGGACACGGTGTGTAGCCAGGTTGTTACCCCCAAGAGGTTTCCTCTGGTGGTGTGATCAAGTGCACACTGGAAACCCATTAACATACATGTGCAAACGCAGACATGACACTTGATTCTGATATGTACTCATTCATTGATGCGGGAAGCTGTTATTGGTGTCAGTGGTCTGCATTAGTGAGGTTGGTATAAATAACAGCCTCTCTATGTAAATATGACCAAAGCATGCTATAAATGTACATACACACACAAACACACATATCTCCTAATGTGTTTTTAAAGAATGACACATTTAGCTCCTGAAGATACAAAAAGTGGTTGTAAAAGGTTTGTAGTTACTCAATCACAGAAGGGGACAAAAGGCTGTCAGCTTAGCAGATTCAGTTTATTTTTAATCCAAAGCCGACTCAGTTTCATCGCAGCGTTGAGCCTCCTTTACATTACTGGCTTGTTTGCTGGATTTATAGTAAATCATAAACATGGCTTATGCCCTGAAAATTGATAATGGAGAAATCCTGCAGGTTGACTGATGATGTTGCAAAAAAAAGACGGCAAATGGCTCCTGGAGCTTTATTATCTTATCCACGCTCAATCCCCCGTCCTGATCCATTCTTTATTGATGTACACAGAACAAATATCCTCAAGCCAGATATTTGAGTAGGACAATAAGATCTTCGTTGTGTTCGAGGGATTGCTCAGCTATGTTTAACAAGCAGATCATTTTAAAGACTTTGCCTTTTAAGACTGCCCTGTGAGAATTAAGTGAGGGCCTTGCCTCCTTACCCCTGCCCTGATTTCTCATTTTGTCTCGCAACAGTATTGATCTTTGAATCCTGTTAAGCATGTGGGGGTTTAAGGAAGGATTCCACAGAAGATGGTTGATGTGATGGTGCTTCAAAACCAGCTCTGCTGTCATAATGTGGATTGAACATCCAGAGGTGGTCAATGTTAAAGATTGTAGCAGTGGGAGGATGTTATGCTTGTTCGATAAAAGAGTGTCAGCTTGTTTAAAGGGGGAATATAGTACATCCTGTAGCCTCTTGTAATAAAACAAGTAAATACAAATGTATTTCTGGAATTAGAAGTAAGAAATGTTTTATCATGCAGTGTAATCACACCCATGAAGCTGTTTGGTTGGGGGGGATTGGTGTGATTGCCATCGACATCGAGAAAAAACTCTATTGTTGTGCAGACAATACCACCATCATCGGCGGCATCGCAAGCATGGATGACAGCTCATATCGGGAGGAAATCAACAATGATGCAGAGTGGTGCACAGAGAACAATCTACTGCTCACTGCCAGCAGAACCGAGGAGCTGATTGTTGATTTTAGAAAGAAGGAGGCAAAGACACGCACCCCCGTCTTCATCTATAGAAGTGAACAGCTTTAGGTTCCTGGGAATCAACATCACAGAGACCCTCTAATGGTCATTGCACATCACCGACCTGGTTAAAAAAAAGCCCAGAAAAGGTTCTACTTCCTCTGGAAACTTAAGAAACTTAAATTCTGCAGCCAAATTCTTGTCAACTTTGACAGAAGAGCAATAGAAAGCATCCTGACTGGAAAGATCACAAACTTGCATGGTTTGTGCACAACGCAGGACAGGACGACCCTACAGCGGGTGATCAAAACAGCCCAGAATATCACTGGTACCCATCTTTTGAGCACCAGTGATGTCAGTGACGTAAGATGTCTGCACAAAGCCTAAAGGATACTACAAGACAACACCCTCCCCAGCCACAGTCTGCTCACCCTGCTGCGTTCGGGAAAAAGGTACAGAAGTATCCGCTGCCGTACCACCAGGCGACGGAGCACCTTCATTCCTCAGGCTGTGGCTCCTCAGTTCATCCTCCAGACTCCACTCTTTAAAATACTTTGTGTTGTTTTTCTCTTAAACCTTTTAAGCTGAAGATGAAAACACTGATTTCTTGAATATTTATTTATGTATGAGTGAAATGTGACACATCAACACAATATGTGTTTACACATGCCAGTAGCCCTTCTGTAACTTCACATTCTGTTTACCATATGTGTAGAAATAATGTTATGGGCACGGCATATGTGTCAGAGAGGCACAGACACACAGACTGTTGTCCTGTCCTCTCCGTGGGAGCACATGGTGCGCTGCTGTGACAGTCAGCATTGAACATCTCTTTGGGGATGCTCCATTATTTACACTGTGTCTTCCTGTGGCCCAGATGAGACATGACAGGAGCCACAGGAAGCTCATGAATTAAACAGAGGGGCCTAAAAGCACAAGGGGAGGGAAGAGGGTGATGGGGAGGCCCGAGGAGACAGCAGAGCACTAAGGCTGCAGATTGCAACGCACATGTCGCCACAGCCTGAGGGGCTGGAGGGAGGTGAGGCAGGGAGGAAGGAAGGGACACACAGGGACTGAGGGAGAGCGATGACAGAGTAGAGGAAACGATTTTGTTGAAGAAGAAGATGCAACAGAGAAATAGATGGAGGCGAGAGAGGAACGCAGCAAACAGGAACACCAGAAGTTCTCAGTAATGACACGGAGAAATAGCCGGAGCATGACAGCAGTCTTAATTTAGCCAGAGAGACATTAATCCCCTACTGATGCATATAAAACGCAGGAGAGAAGATGACGTCATGCATTCAGCGGACAGTTAGTGGGGTGTGTGATGTCTCAGCTGTTGCTCAAATAGGTCGGGCAGTAAGTGGCTTCTGGTGTCAGCCTGCATGTCCGGATGGATGGGATAACCTCATTTGGGCTGTGACTCATCACCTGATGCAGCAACCCAATAAACGGTAGCTGTGGGCAATAAAAGACTCAAGGGCAATACCCTTCCTGTTCTAGTGAAGGGATCAAATTTGACAAATGGGTTTTCAGGTCACAGACATGGATGTTGAGTTCTGATGGATGATGAATGTCCTTCATATGTAAATGCACAATAGGTTTCTACACTTAATGCACATTTCTCAAATGCAACAGTTACTTACAGACTAAGACCATGCTTTTATGTCTCTCTCTCTCACCCTCACCCTCTCACTTCTGTGTTTTATGAGTCTGATATTTGTAAGTAACTTTTTACAGGAAGTGCCTCTAATGACAACCCTTTTCATTGGCCCTGGGGGAGCTGCTGTCCATCTCTCATGGCAACCCCAGACGGGAAAAGGAACCGCCCAGACCGTTGGTGCCAGAGTGATATCATCTGATCATCAACCTCAAACATGGGCGCTGAGCCACACAGTGCATTTTCATATAGTGGAAGGTCTTCATCCTTCACGCCCCCCTTTTATATTCAGCTCCTTTCATCCGCAAATATTAATCCTGCAGAACAAGTGAAATTGGCTTGTCATATAAAATGGAAAGTTGGGAGCGTTATATATCTGAATGGGTGCCAAGTGAATTAGGCTTATTAACTAAATCTTTTTTTTTTTTAAACCTCAAGCTGAATGTAGCTTCTCTTATTGATGCAGTCCATTAGATGTAATAGTAGTCTGTCTGTGGAGTATCAGTTGTCGTTCTACTTGTGCTTGAGTGCTCTTAATTCCCTCCAGAGCCCATCTGGACAAGCATCTTTTCAAACAATATGACAAGACGCTAGAAAGCAAAATTTAGACAAAGGCACCATTATTTAAATTGTTCCTGGATTTACATCTGCTAGTGCAGTGCCCGTTCAAATCATGCTGTTCGGCACAGATTATCACTTTAATCTGGATGAATACATCTGTACTTTACAAGCCAGACCACAACAACCAATGAGAGAGGTATCCTTGTGCTGCCAAGCAAAGGTAAACATTCTAGCCCTTGATGCTAACATTAGCTAGCATACTATTGTTGACAAAAATCTCATTTCCAGTTGTTGCTGAAGAATAGGAAATGTGTTGATTGCATCTTCCCACTCATCCAGACTCTTTTAACCTTCTAAAAAAAAAAGTTTCTCACTGCAGCATGTCACTACAGCAAGTTGTCGCACCACGCTGATCTCTATTTTGTTTACGTCTGCTTCCCCATGCGATCACGTGAGAGGGATCATGTGTGAGCCCAGCTTTAGTCCACAGAGCCATGAAGCCAGAGCACTGAAGCCAAGCCCCTGCAACTGCACACAGTGTATTTGCTGTTTACTCGATAGTCTCAAACATATTGAAGCATTAGTCTTCTTAGTGAGGCACTGGCATGCTACTGCGATCACATAAACAATTTCAACAAGATGGATAGATACAGCATGTGAATTAATAAAAGAATAATCAGGTGTAAATACATAAATGAATAGCAGAGGACTCACAAATCATCAGCAAGAGAACTAAATATGTGCTTGAGGGTGGTAGAGGGAAATGATTGATTTAACTGATTATATTGTTCTCAGAACGCAGCTCTGTCTAATCTGTCCAATCATGTATATGTGTATGTTTGTGTGTGTGTGTGTTAATTTCTTTGTTGCAGCTTTGTTCTGTATTGCTAAGAAAGTGTTAACACTCATTTCAGCAAAACAAAAAAAAAGCTGTGACCACATGTTTCGCTCAATATTTAACACCACAGCTTGATGCAACAGAGCACTCATTGAAGTGATAGCTGACTTGAGCTGAAGACATCATCAGAATGACATTTAGAAGTCTTAGCTGGTGTCGCTGCGCCAGTAAATAAGAGAGGACAGCGTAATTATACCGGTGATGATTGTCAGGGAACAATGCTGCTCCTCGGCATCATTTTCACACGGCTCAAGAAGTCAAACGTGGTGTTTATCGCACTGCAGATTCTACTTTTTCTCAGTAGTCTTCATATCACAAATGCGGGAGGCTGCCCATTTTTCTAACACCATCCCTCTCATAAAGTGTGACTGAGGGGGCCATGTGCTCTCCATCCCCCCACCCCCATCCCACCACCACTCTGCACATATGTGCATTCGAGTGGCAGCTGCAAACTCCCCCGCTTGCCCTCTGAAAAAAGAAAGTGAAAAACAGCCCCCTGCACCACAGCAAAAGTAGGGGAGCTTTTCTGGTCAGGCGGTGGCTGGCAGCTACTGTGAGTGTCAGGGAGAAACAAAAAGAAAAGGCTTCTGGTGTCTATTGTTGTGGGAAAACAGTTAACCAGTCATTCGTAAGCGCTCTGCTGTCGGAAGTATTCATCTGCACAGAAGTAAAGTATATCTCTTTTGTAATTTCACACTGTTTTGTAAGCAAGACGATGCATTAATTGAGATAATGTGTGCACATGCAGTTATCCACTAATAAAGCAGCACAGTGGCCTCCCGGTCTACCTTCTCCAACTCCTTTTGGGGACTGCAGGAGGTGTGGAGCAGCAGACCGCGCCACAGCCTGCTCACCACATTAGTAACTCAGTGACACACAGAGGCCGGGTGGCCACATATTGCACATATTGAGGCAACGCCAGCAGAAGTCTCATCCCGCACCAATTAGAATATCACAAGACAAGTGTGCAGTCAGAGACACAAATACAAGAGTGAGCTGCACACACAGGCGCGGATATGGAGCAGGCCTCTGTCTCTTTCGCACTTTCTGTTTTACATACACCACAACCCTCAATGAAATGTCACCTCATATATACACACACACCAGATCTGTTCAGCAACAGATGGACTTGCCGCCTCCTGCAGCATAATACCCATCTTGTGCGAAGGAGGAACTGAAGTCATGTGGATTCTTGGTATACTAAACAGCCCAGATGAAATGTAACAGAAAGAAATATCATCCCTCACCGGACATAACAACATAAAGTTCAAGCTAACAATATCATGCTGCATGAAAGTTGCATGCTGTGGATACATTATACAAGACATATTCCCAAACATAACTTAAAATCAGGGCAGTTTCTTCTGTAGGGTTTGCATTAGTGATTCCATACAGCTTTAATGCACAACATAGATTTTAAAGCGATCTGATGTACATGTAACAGCGAATACTACAGTACATCCTGGCACGATGTGAGACATATTCTCAGAAAGAGTTAATTTTTTCAGATGACAACTGAAAGATTCATGTCATATCTGGAGATTCACATTGGTAATTACATGAAACTTTAAGCATCCAGTTAACATTGAACATGGCATGGGGATGTTTCATAAATCCCATGAATGTTGAAAAACCTAGCCCAGTTCTCCTGAGGACCTTTGCTCACGCTATCCATCCGTGTGTCACTCACTCCCTTTTTTAAACTTTTATGTTAATCTGGTTATTTATTCACACGAGTCCCGATGTGCCCACGAGTATCCTCTGATTTAGCCGAGGAAGAGAGGGCAAGTGTGGCTTGTGCACTGATCTAGAAACCTGTAACATATGGGTTAATGTGTGTGCTCTACCTTTGACACTCGCCACATTAGCGTCTAAATGAGACGCCAAGGGGTAGTGGGTTGACACACATTATGAAGATTTTGCGAAGCACAGTGTTTGTATGCGTGTGTGTGTGTGTGGTCTGTTTGTGAGAAGGATGACAGAAAGAGAGACACAGAAAGGAAGTCTACATGCACGCACAGCCTTACATATCATTACCGCTTCAATCTGTCATACCTGTATATGGCAGGGAGGACAGAACAGCAGTGGACCTTACTTAAGAAATGTCATTATTAACTTTGCCAAGGAAGTTATGTTTTTGCTCAAGTCCGTTTGTTTGTTTGGTTGGTTTGTAAGCAGGATTACACAAAAACCACTGAACGGATTTCCACAGAACTTGGATGGAGAACCGGTCTCAGCCCAGACTAGACCCTTATATTTTTTTGGTGCAGATCTGGACAACAGGGAAGGATCCAGGAATTTTTTCTCACTTTCTTTAAATGTGCATTATAATTGACCACATTGCAATACTCCAAACCAATCAGGGGCAGCATATGACTATATTTAATTCTAACTGAAGCTGCCATAAGCTAGCTGGCTCAGTTAGCCATGCAGCTAGCGTTCTGGACTGGGAGCTCGGAGCAGTGGTGGCATGTTGGCGTATACACTGCTAGCACAGCTTAGAGCTCTTGACCGAGATGGGACTGATACACAGACGTCATAACATCAAACATTTCTTCTTTTCACATCCTGCTGACAATTTTAGTTAATTTTTAAATCAACAAACATTCTTACATATAGCGCCTTTAACATTGCGAGAGGGCGTTTATCAACATTTTGGTTAATTTATCAGAGAAAAATACATGATACAAAATACAAAAATCAAGCGTATTTCATGTGGATAAAGCGGACTGTTGGGCCTTGGTGGAGGTAAGCTCTCTGCTGAGTGCCATTCTAGTTATAAAATATTCTCTGCAAGCAAAATGTCAGTAAATGCAAAAAAAAGGTAATTTTGTCCAAAGGTGTAGGCAGTTGGAGATCTTCCCATGCTGCCTTTGAGGTGTTATGACACTATGACAAATTATATGGATGAGAGCCTTCAGCTGACAACAAGTCAGGCTCCTGTGGTACCCAAATCAGCGCCCATCCTCAAATCTGACAGCACAGTTATGGTGAAACGGAGCAGAACAGCCAGGCTGCCCTGCCGTTCTCCTTCACACACTCTTCCTCCCCTTGGCAGACTGTCAGTGCCTCCTATAACACACATGCAGAGATGCAGAACCAAAGTCAAAGACAGGCACAATCTCAGAATACACATGCACACCGGGTTTGAAATTTTGAGGTTGGACTTTGGATTCAAATGTTTAACCTCCACAGGTATGAAATCACCTTTTTCATACTCCATCACACACACAGAGTCACCCGTTGAGGCCAAACATGGTAGCGGCTGGTTACTTCACCTCCCAGCAGGTATGAAGCTGGCCCTCTCATATCGTTTGCCAAGGAAAGGATTAGCTACATCCTGTCGGCAATCTCATTACGCTCAGTCTGGGAGGATCCGCAGGACACAGTCACACTGCCACACAGAGACCGAGAGGAAGACCCCAGTGCTCACCATATAAGGCCAAATGACAACTGTGGGCTACTGGACCTAGCTGCACTGAAGCCTAAGGCATGGCCATACAGTAAATGCAGGCCAGGGCAATGCTGTCTTGATGAAGAAAAAAAAACACCAGGCTGTTGTGCCACTCTGAGAGGCCACTTACACTGTGGAGTGCCCTACGTGCTTAATGAGCACGTTTGAGTGTACGTCTATGGCGAGTGCTTCATGTATGTCTGCGTGTTTACAACTGCGTATTTGTGCGTTTCGAGTGGAGTGGCTTTTATGGTTACATGTCAAGTCAATGTCAGCCTCTACATTTCACAGTTCACCGACCTTCTGTGTCACAGGACTTAAGAGAGGCCATGCTTTAGTGGAGAACATAGGCATCAGCTCCCCGAGAGCCCCATGAGAATGCAAGGTGTGCTTGGTCCTAAGTGGCAGTATGGTTCTTCACACCGCAGCCGGTCGACCTCTGTCATGATGCATGTCAGGAGCCATTCGTCACGAGAGGACCACTCATGGAACAGGGAGAGTGAAGGAGAGGAGGGGGGTTACTTACATTAGATCAAAGACAAACACTGCAAAGAAGCAAAATGTTGTTTGCACAGATGGGAACTGACAGCAGATGTCATCCACCTTTGCTTTAAAATGCTGATCTATAACTGTGTTTATCTCTCTATCTTGGAAGGACTGTCAAATCAAACTACAAAAAAAAATAGAGTGAAAAGAAAGATGAGGGTTCATAAAGTGAGAAAATGACTCAGACAGAAAGTAAAAACTCCAGCGAGCAATGAGAAAGTGGTCCAGACATCCTTTTTTTTTTTTTCTCACAGCGCCAGTTGCTCTAAGACGGATCAGTGTGGAGGTAGAATGGTGATGGCAGCTGCACCAAGGGCATGGCTAGAGGTGGTGGGTGGAGAGCAACAGTGGCCGACGGCTGGAGCTGTTCGACACTATGTAAGCTCTGATCGGGTCAAGGTTAGCTTATGGCTGACTTACTGGAGCTTACAAATCAACTTCCAGGCCTGCAGAGAAACTGGAATGTTTAAAGTTGAATTTAAAGCTCACCCAACCTATAAAGATGTTAGGTGAGACCTGCAGCACACTTATTATTGAGCGTACTACCCACAGACATTAGCAGACGTGTGTCATCTTCTCTGGTGATGCTCTCTCAGGCCTGCACTGTGGCTATTGTCATCTTTTTTTGGTTTGGGGGGTGTTTTCATTTTCAGTCTGTCTTGTCTTGTCTTCAGCCAGTTAGATACATGTTTGGTTGCTTACCCTGCAAGTTGAGGAACGTGGTGCTAAAAATGGACACGTTTTAATACAAACAGTTACAGTTTATCCCAGCATGAAGGTGAATAATTGAAAAACTTACCACTGTCCTAATACTTTCTGATTCTAAGTAAGCAGCCACTTGTCTATTTAACAGAATGCAGAGGCCAAATGAGTGAAATGAAAATGGATTACTCGGTCTATACTTGTACAAAGATAGACTTTCTGTCACAACGCGATAGCCATAATCAGATTGTCTTCAGCAGTGTATTAAAGCGATCATTAAAAACTCCCACTAGACCATATACATATTTAATTTAGTCATCAGCATTCTGAAATGAATGAATATTACAGGCTACAAACTCCTGAATGATGTCAATCCAGCAGTAGACTAGACATCTCTCAAGAGGAAGAATGCTTGGATTTAAACATAATACAGATCACAATCAATGTCCTAATGAATCACATTGACAACATAGGCTAACCAATAGATACAGATGGAAAACATGCAACCAGTCCGCCTATTTAGAGGCAGCCTTTCAGCTCCAGGTCCGTCCATCTGCATTAAAACATCATGAAGCTGTGTTTTAAGCGATCAAATTCAATCTATCTGAATATCAATTAGGATCCAAGCAGCATTTGTCGGAGTACTGATTGAAGATGGCATGGATTGGGCCGGCGGCGCTCTGTGCTCACTTGGCTGTGTCTGCTCGCTGACTGGAGAGGAGTGGGAGAGGGAGGGGAGAAGAGCAGCGAGCGCAGCAGCAGCGGGCGAACCACCAGCCCTGAAACCCAGAAATAAAGGCGAACTTAGCTTGAATGCGCAAGAATAATTGACTGTGGTTTTACGATATGGTAGTTCGCTTATAACAACACACCGCTCCGGGGATTTGGGCGATAGGGGCCGGGTCGTTTGTGGACTCTACACGAGACGGCTGGAAACTCAAGAAGGAAAGAAAACAACAACACTGGGAAAAAAAAGACGGGGGTTACACACAACAGTGACAATAAAACAACACTCCCCGACAAGTGGTCTGCCTGGTGCCGAGGGTGAAGTCCGAACAGACAAAAAACCAAACAGGAAATATTGGTGAATTGATGTTCTGTTTGAAACGGTTTAAATGTTAGTTTCCAGATAGCGTGTCTGTGTGAACTTTAAACTCAGGAAACAATGAAGACATAGCGAGCAAGAACTCATCAAGTGTCTCGGAGCTGTTAGCCATCCCGCTAGCGTTAGCTTGGCTATCGTGCAGCGAGCGAATGCGAGGTAAAGCTAACGCCCGCTAGTGCAGCCAAGTAAGCTAAGTTAGCTTGTCGGCTAATATTAGCTGGCTAGCTAAACGCGTTTTGGAGAAACTTTTGGTGTTGTTTCCCCGGAGCCCAAACACTGAAGGAGTATTGTAAGGACGGAGGGGAAGGGCAGGTTCCCTTCTGGACTTTTTCCCCTCTACATATTCTCCTAATATGATGGCTGCGGAGGTCAGCACTGAGGATACGGGCTCGGTCACGACAGGGACAGGGGTGGCAGGCGGAGGAGGCCCGGAGACGGCCCCTTTCCCCTACTATCCCAAGTCGAGCAGAGTGCGAGTCACTGATTTGGGACAAGGACCAGCACCAGCCTTCCGCCAACATTCAAACACCTCTCCGGACTCACTTCCCGACATGAGCATAATCTATCCCATGTCTAGTGGGGATATGACCGGACCTGTGCTGTCCGCAACAGGGAGTGGCGGAGCAGGAGGTGGACATTCAGTTTTCCAAGGAACAAGCTCAGGGACCGTGGGCGGCATTTGCTCCTCTCCCACTTCGGAGGGTCCAGCTAGTCGGATTTCACCCACATCAACAGGCCCTGATGGGCCCACTGCCTTCCCCCCACTGCCACCACCACCTCCTCCCCCTCCAGGCTGTGGGGGGCTCGGCGGCACTATGGATGAAAGCGACATGCAGGATGGACCGGAATACGAAGAAGAAGAGGTGGTCTTCCCCCTCTCTGCACCTCCCACTAACCAGTGAGTATACTACCACTACACTGAAACCTAGATATCAACATTATCAAGCATCCTGTACCTTTTCTTGGGTTGACTTCCTTCCTGTTAACACTTGATGTCTGATTTGACTCGTGCAGGTTCAATAGTGACTTGTGCTACAGGCAGGTATCATCAGTCAGGCTCTACATTTACAGCCCACAATCATTACTCCATGTACAGTGGGTGTTTATAGCCAGTAGCTCAACAGTTGTGGCCATGCAATAGTCCCAAAACCTGTTGACCTAGTGTGTTTTCTTTTCTACATTTACAAACTTGTTCTACTTTTCTGCAGTATTAAAATTACTCCATGCATTGATTTGTTTAAACAGTCAAACTTAAGTCAAATTGTTGTTGGATCTTGGCAACATTACAACATATCTGTAAAACTTTAAAATGAGTACCTTGCACAACTTGCACAAAAACATACAACATCACTTTAACCTGACATTTTGTTCGGAAACAAATATTTATATTGCATCACAGATAGAACGCAGATCATTGTGAGTGAAAAACAATCAGAAATAAATAATCATAAATCATATGGTCCTCCTGCACAAGTGAAAAGATAAATAAATCGTGGTATCCTTGTCTCCGTGCCGTTTATTAGTTTGGAGTCCGTAGTATTTACACACATACGATTTCACTGTTTTTTGTGGGGAATGCAATGTGCAAGCCAGGTCTTCCTCCCTGGGTAACATGCCTAGGCAATTCAAAATAGATCAGGGAACCAATGGGACTGTGTGTCAGCGAGCTAGACGACTTTTTCAAATCATTCATGTGAGGATATTCACCGTTACTCTGATTCATGATTATCCAGATAATCAAAATTCACACATCATCTTATTGTGAGTGTTTGTTATTGTGATCCGCAATAAAATCTTTGATCATCCCGTCCCTAGTTGGATCTAACTGTTACACCCCTATTCACAGTGAAGCTAACAGGATAGTATCAATATCCAGTTCATATGTTTTTGAATCAACATCATGAACCTTACAATGAGAATTGATGCACTCAAAAGTCAAAATGCAGTATCTTCACAAAGGGATGCAGGATGCATTATATTATAATTTATATTATCGGCAATTTAACATTATATGGGAAATCTGCTGATAAACAGACATGATAATATGAAGCCTAAGTGCTCTCACTGGCATAACAAACACAGCATTTACAAACTCCAATACAGCAGGTGGCTGTTTGCACTGTAAAAGTTGGTTTGCAATCTGCCAATAAACACAGAGACAGGTGCGCATAATCTACAGATTAGGAACATCTTTTTAAAATACAAAAATGTGAAATTATCAGTTATTTTATCAGTATCGGCCATGAGAGGACAGTAATTATTGGCTGTCGGTGTCGGCTGAAATGCCATCAAACAAACTGCTTCTCCTGGTCCTGGTCCTCTTGACATTATTCAACAAATGGCCGAACAAAAAGATTAAACGTAATAACAGTGGATCTTTTAGATTACATAGATTAGAGGAGACTAAACATAGAAGACACATAAACAAAGCCTCACAAAGCTGCAGTATACATATGCCTGTATCAGATAGAAAAATGTAACGGGCTGTTGCATTGTCCTAACTCCTTATGTCTTACTGTTTTTTTGTTCATCCACCCAGTGGGGGGTTAATTGTGCAGCCTTTTCATCATAAAGATATTATCTGATCAGTTTTCATGAGCAAAAATTAAACTGGCAGATCAGTTTCTCCATGAAGGCATGGTAATGGCATGGCAGAGGCAGCTAAAGTGAACTGGTTTGATGAAAAGTTGCAGGTGATAAGTGCCTACTTAGTCTGGGCGAGTGCATTGTTATCTCGGTAAGCATCATTTTTATTTGTGCCTTTTCTGTTCAAAAACTATTTGTCTCGTGGCTGCATCACCGGGTCTGATCACAGTTGTATGGACTGTATTGAGTTCAGTTTGAGATGTAATATTTTGTTTGTGATGTAAGTGAAACAAGCAGGTACAACAGGGTGTTTGTGAGCCTTTTTTGATTGCAGCATGGAAATGCATCCTAAACATTGTATTTTAGGATTGCATCTCTAATTACAGGCATTTCTATGAATTTATCAGGCTTGCACACAAGCACATGCCCAAACCCATGTGTGCTGGTGTTGTAATAACCTAAATACGGCCCTCCCATTTGTTACAGTCTCATTAGAGAACTGCTGAGCTTTGTCATTTCTGGCCCTCATACTGTAAGATATGGAAGTGAGTAGGCCTAGAGTGTGAATTCAGCTCTTATTTTAGGAGCCACTCTATATCTCCCTGTCAGATTAGAGAGGAAGGGGAAGGCCAGCATTTCACCATTCTTGCCTGTACTGGTAATGAACAACCCGAGCTGGATTCAACTGGACTTGAATCGAAGTTCTTACAGTACTTCTGTGGAAATAGTAGTTTTGCCAACAGGATACAGACTTCTTTATGGGTTTGCATTTGGATTCCAGTTTATCAACTTGCAGGGTTTTGCCAGTGAAGCTGTGGAACAGTTGTCACTTGTGCATGAATGTCATTGATTTTCTGTGGTCTTGCTTGTTTCACAATGAGAGACTTGTAGTAAAATGTTTCTCAGCCACATTCACTAAGACATAACTTTACACGCTGGCGAGAGTCAGAATGAATCTGCTCTGACTGTCTCTGGTCTACTCTGACATGTTTTACTCAACCAACTTGTGCAAGGCTTTTCCTCAATTTTGGGTTTGTGGTTTCATTGAATTGCTCATAGTGGTGATGAGCATGAGAGAGCTTGACCGCATACCTTTTTTTTCTAGTTATAATTAGCCCGCAGTTTCCTAATAGGTGTTGCAAAGTGTGTGACAGTGTTTATCAAATTGAGGCCTACCATTATGGCCTTTATGGATATTGAACTTCGTTCACATCAAACTGGAGGAAGTAGATCTGTAGGAGGAAATTGGTAAAAAAAAAAATGCTCTTACGATCTAATTTTTGTTTTTGTTTCAAGGTTTACATTAAAAAAACATTGAGGTCAAGTTGTTAATGTACAAATGTGTGCTCACCATGCGAACACCTGCCACTGGCAACAGAAGCAAGGCCGGAGGCAGAGCTATGCACACAGCCTTCATTCATCCTGTCTGGCAGTGGATGCTTCTCGAGTACAGACAAGTTATAAGGTGCTGCCTTTGCCTTGTAACAGTGACCCAGTTAAGGCAAAGATCTGTCCCTCCTTCAGGATGTGCCTCTGATCTGCTATGATAGACAGGGCTGAGATGTGGACACTCTGCGAGGTTACTGTCTCTTCTCGTTGTGCTGTCCTATAGATGATGCCGGATGTAATATACAGCGATTCAGGCAAAATCATCACGGTCATGGACTTTGCTTAAGTTCTGGCCTGGAGGCAAGAAGATGAAACTCAAGGCCACATTTTATGGCATAAATCAACTCATCTTGTGTCACATAATGTATGTGATCATCCAATCTATGTATAATACACAACATTCATATGTGTTTTTCTTTTTCGTGACAACAATATGGCATATGCCAATGGCAACATTTACAACTGGCAACTATGGGTGTTGCATTCACAGCTGACTACCCTGAATGATTCTGAATCTCACCCTGCCCGTTCAGCTGTGTAGCAAGCTGTGTATGCCTTCTGTAATCACGCTCCAAGACTGATCTTGTATTCCTTTGAGTTATTTTAGCAGCCTGCAAAGTGCATGTTGGAAGAGTGATGGTGGAAAACTTCCACACTGTTGGAAGTAGTCCCACTGTGGCACATTTGCACTGTGCAGAAGAGTGAAAATGAGAGTGAGCGAGACAAACGGCAGTCACACTCATTCACACCTCTGTACAACACGGTGTCATTAACAATGGATGCAGTACTTTGGTAAGAATTTCACACTGATGATAGCTTAACAAAGAAATGGGAGTGAAGATGTGAGGTGGCTCTAACAGTGCTTGCTCCTGCTGCCATTAGAAACCTCTGGCCCAGTGCCTGACTTTAAACAAACAGCACGTTGGGAAACGAGTCGTTGATTTTGAGTTTCCACGAAGATTAGCAAGGATTTTGAGTCATAAAGGGTTTCCCTGAGGAGGTGGTGGTAGGAGGAAGGAGAAATGGAGGAAAGAAAAGTTGGATTTGAAGATCAGTGGCTATGTGAATGAATTTAACAGATTTAGCAGTTGGCTGTGGAAACACCTCTGTAACTAGTGTTCATTGAGTACCCTCACTACTTAATTGGTTATTCCTTGGTGGCGATTGTTCTCACTAGCCAAAATGTTACATCGCTTTATAACAAAGTAGGGTCTTAGTAATGGGATTTGATCGGTCATTGCACAGTTTTGATGAACGGGGATCTCACCAATTAGTATTAAGCCTGTAATTAATGATGAACATTTTTGAAATTACTCCAATACTTTAGCTGGAAAGTTACATAGAGGATTACAGCATATATGAAATTGTGTTGGTACCTTGTCGCTCAGCTGTCCACTCAGTCTCCCAACCTTTATAGCCAAGGATGCACATGCTTTGGGTTGGTTTACTAGACCCATTGATTGAAACACCAGTCCCATTTTTATTAGTGTAAACTCTGTGCTGTGCATTGATAAGGTAAAGCCTATGGTTTCCATGCATTTTCAGTGTGTTACGCAATGTCCTGTCATGCCCTTCCAATACCCACATTGCCCTGCCTTTTCTCTCCTGCATCCTGTTTTCAAGACTTCTGAGCTGCTCATTGTGGCCTTAACAGGATCCTCAGAAGTATTTCAGTTGTGTTTGACAATGCACAGGACTTTTGATTTGAATGACTTTTCGCATTAGTTAGGTGTGCGTGATAATGAATTGAGTATGTAGAAAATGTTACAGTGCCAGGTTAGGCTTAAGTACTATGGTACTTCTTACATGACTTTCTGCACATATATAATAAAGGTGTTTCTTATAACAGTGTTGTCATTGCATTGTTACCTGTACAAAAGACATGCCACACAACTGGAAGCTAGTGTTGCACATTTCCATTTTTATTAAGCTGTTCTGTCTGCCTGGTGGATGTTTGTATAATTAAGTGATGGTTTAAATTCTGCTGGAAGAGAATGTTCTTAACTGGACACCCCTGCTTGTAGATATCAGAAGCACCAGGAATATGGTATGAGTAGATGACAGTGAAGCCTATTATCACTGATGTAATGATGTTATTTCAGGGAGGCTGATTCACAGCAGGAAAGCTGAGATGTCGGCTCTGGTCCCTGTGTGTCTGGCTGAGCATTAAAATGATGATGGTTGGTTAGCGTTCAGGTTCAGCAAGGCTGAAGATTCATGGATGTCCCGTTCCCTTCTCGCCATCTGTAGAGTTTAAGTCTGCCACTGTGTGCTGTCACTCTCCTGCCTTGACTGTGGTAACAAGCTGTGGCAGTCCGTCATGTGCAAAGCAAAACAAAACCAATTCAATGCTGCTGTCAGAGCTCCAATGCTCTCCACCTTTTTATCTTTCCATTGTGGAAACTTGACCACACAAATATAAGTAAATGGTTAAGAGGTCCCTATTCGCATAATAGTTGTTTTGCTGCTTGGTTAGTGCATGAACCCATAAAGTTTTACATTCAAATCTCTGTTCATTTGCTAAAAGAATCGTTGGTGTAGGGTTAGGAATTGAAACCAGTCTGAAAAAAAGTGAGAGCATTTCATGTCACTGTGTTTCAATCTTTAAGCATGGTTGAAACCAGGTATGTTAAAGTACTCCCAAAGGCCACTGCAGGTCACAGGGTTGTTTGTTTCATTTCCACTAATGCACATCTGTGTATTCGAGTGTTCATGGACAGCACATAAATGTGTATTCATACAGTCGTCTGTGTGTGCAGAGATGCCACTCCCTACCCTTGCTGTCCCACTGCTTCAAAAGCCAATAGGCAGCATGCTCATGATGCGTGGCTTTATGAGAGAGAAAGAGAGAAGGGTAAGCGAAAAAGAAAGTCATTGCAGGATGAAGTGGGAGCAAAGACTACATGGCTACCGTTTGCCTCAGTCTCTGAAAGATCAACTTCTTCAGATGCGCGTCTAAAGGATAATGGAACTAGACATGATCCTCCAGTTTTCTTCAAATTAGCACAATTCAATAAATGTGGGATGTCAGTCTGCATCGTTGTGTCCTCCTGTTCATCTTACAATGGATGTTGAGTATTGACCCTTGCAACGGGAGATGACTGTATCAGGGCAGCAGCAGGGTCACATCATCATGCCTTGTAAGGATTTAGAGCTGCCTTTGCTCTGCTTTCCACGTCGGTGCTCACAGTTTTTGCCTGGCCAGCAGCAGTATTTGTGGAATTGGTGCACCTTGTGAGACCACGGGACGCAGGAGGGAGATGCAGCAAAGGGCAAACTTGGCGTAAGTGGGGCATCAAATCACACCGCAAGTCTAGCCTCACATCCTTAACAGTGGGCTGGTAGAAACAGCTGACTGCTCCAGTTTTTTAAAAAAAACAACTGATTTCTATTGGAGGATTCAAAATCTACTGTAGTTTTAAAAAATATTATTTGAATAAGGGATACTCGTGTGTGTAGTTTATCATTTAATTATTATGCAGGGGACTTTTTCGGTGTGATGTCTTTCAGCCAACTGCTCATCTAATCATTCAGTGCAATCACAGATCATCACCGGACATTTGCTATAGGACTTTTGGTGTCATTAACTGTTTAGTCAAACACTTGCTATAATGTTGATATAATGGTGTATGTAACAAATTGTCTAATCACACGATTCACAGAACCGGCACATTGAAGTCAGGAAAAGGCAAATTACATGTTTAACTACATGGTAATATGCAATTTCAAGACAATCTTACCTATTTCAGTATATTGGCTTGATTTAAAAATCTTAGTGGCGTGTTTACTGGATGATAAATGTATGTGTAGAAAACATATTGTGCTCAGTACCCCGTATATAAAGTCTGCAGCTCCCCCGAGGTGCATTGCTAATGTACAGTAATGCAATGTTTCATTACTTTTTGATACTGATGAGGGCTGACAGAACGTCTGTGGAGATGTTTGAGTACAGCCGCATCCATCAAGATGGAAAAAGATGAAGGATGGAGACAGAAGCTGAAGAGAGAGAGCTTCCAAGGAGCGTAATGAGAGACAGACTGACAGACTGACAGAGAGATGAGGTCCAACTCACTCAAGTCACTGCAATCTGTCTGTTCTGTTGGTCTTACTGCCCCTAGAGACTTGGCTCTAGCAAACAGAAAAAATGCAAACAAAACAGTTTGTCAGTTTTCTGGCATGTGGTAACAATAAAGCTGTGCATAAACTGGATGGGCACAAAGAGTAGAATCTTTGCTTACCTTACTTTGAATCTTCATTAAAACCTAATTTTAATATCAATATATCACAGTATTTTAAAGAATGAATAATGTACAACTTCTTCAGCAATCCATTACTGAGGCTTATTAAATGGTTAAGTCTTACCCAACATACTCTGGGTATCATTACTTTTTAAAAATGGCTACGCTTGAATGATTTTGGTCAGTAGAGTATGCGGTGTCCTCATTTTGAGCCCAAAATCTTTCCGAAGACTTGGTGTCCTTTTCAAACTGTAGCTTGTCATTGCTTCAACTTCTGTGCTGTTTTAGCAATAATTCTATCCTGGGGTGACGTACATAACATAATTTAAATATCGTTTATTTTTCTTATAGGATGTAGATGTAGTTTGTTTTTACTTAGAGCAGTCTATTGATGTTAATGTCAGTCATTTTCTCAATCCATTTATAAGTCATCGCCTAATTTCTCCTATGGGGGTATACAACATGCTTATGCTGGTATTGCTGTCTTCTAGAGCACCATAAAATACTGTAATTATGAGTTGAGTGCACATTAATAACCCAAACAAAGTATGCAGCGTATGTTGTTAGGCTAGAGTTTATTTATATTGCCACATTTAAATTATTATAACAGCTGTTGCCCATTTAATTAAAACATCAGTTACATACATACATAAATGCATGATATACATATATTTTCTTGTGTGCAGTCACTGAAAACACAGCAACCCATTGAAAATACTCTACAAATGTGGTCATCTTTGTGCAGTTTCTCTTGGATAATTTAAATCTCTTTCTAGTTGTAAGATTAAAAACTACATTGTTCACATCCTGTGACTTCATGTTGCCACAGGTTGTTCTTTTCAATCAAAAGCTATAAGCTGAGAGTAAGCCACATTGAGGGTTTATGTTGCACAACAATACAGGCACAATCTACAAGGAGTATGTCAGTCCTGTCCTCTTGTGATGCAATATTGTTAAAGGCATTCAGCCTTAAAAATATAGCCAGAAGGATACACAATAAATCATGCTGCTGTGCTTGTTGGAGCCTAAGCCCAATGTTTTGGTGTTTTGCCAAGCTCACTAGGCTTGGGCATGTTTAAGTTCAGCAGTATGCAGTAATACTGTTGTTGACAGCATGACACAATTAGCTGAACTATGCATCTTACTTAACCTAGTAACTCATATGGTCCCAGTCACACAATCAGAATTGGCATGTAAGTATGTATCCACATCAAATTTACATTGCTTTGAGTGTACTACACAGAAAAAGACACACAGCTAGGAATAAGGACAGCAACTGAAGAAATAGGTTGAAGTTAAAGTGATAAATGCTACAGTGCATAACTGTACAGCAGCATGTGCAAAGAGAGTAGGTGTATACAGTATATTTAAAAACGCTATGGCCGACACCATAAAAGTATAGGATGATATGATAAAATGTGCATTTTAGTGGATGTTTTGGTGCTACAGGTGTGTTGACACTGTGTGTGACTGATTCAACTGTTCATCACAATAGCTGAAATGATTGCCCTCGCCCCTTGTCATGACAAAGTGCCTAAACTGTGTTCTGTGTGACGGTGAGGTTCAGGATGTGGGCATTGAGGGTGGGGAAGGATGACAGTGTGGGTGTCTCCTCCTACTCACTCACCTCAGCAGTTTGAAACCTTATTGGTTTCATTCAGGTAGTTGTGACTTGGCTAGTGAAAAATGCTATGCATGTTAGATTTGTTCACACTTCATATCTGTTTGCATTTGTTAGCCTGTTTTAGTATCCGTGGGGGAACTGTATGCAGACAGATAAATGCCTAGTCCAGAGTTGAGTGTCAGTACAGGAGAGAACCAGGACGTCACTGTGCTGCTCACTGTTCATGTACTGACATGACAGGGCATTCCTCAAGCTGATAGAAGCACTGTATCCTATCAACGCTGTCATGGCCTATGCTCATAGTCTGTTTATCATAACACCCTTCCTGTCTGGTTTAGCCACTCACAACCCCTGTCATCATAGACAGTGTTATTTAAGAATGGAATAGTAAAGCCCATACATCCATCTACATAAAACATCTCAATTGCTTTTTCCATATCTATAGATGGGTGTGATAAGACACCAGGACATAAGGGGTATCTGTAAATTAAATCAACAAGGCGATGTAAATAATGTAGATGACTTAAAGGCATACAGCAACAAATCCACATGGCTGGGGTTGCTATAGATACACAGAAAACATTGTGTACAGCTGTGACGTAACGGAGGAATACCACAGCTATAAAATGTATGTTTTAGTGCAATGAGTTGCAACCCAAACCAAAAATACAGCTAAGCAGCCTCACCCAGTGTAACCCAGTGGAACGTTTGCTTGTGCAGAATACTGATGATTAGTACTGGATTTAAATCCACCTCGGGACCAAGACTGGTTTATGCATTTTATACACCTGCTTGATTCAACAAGACAATGAATGGCATAACGAGATCTGTGTTTCACGCTGTGTGTATTTGAGGTATAGCGTAGGATTCAGTCTAAGTAATAAAGCAATGCTGACAAACTGTTTATTGTTACATGTCTGCTCAAATCCAGAGCTATAACAGTGACTGTGGTAGGTGACAAACAAATATATTATCTCATTTAACGGTTGATTGAAAAACCTCACGTTACGGAGCTCCACAAAACACCAACAATGAAGCTCCCCTGCATGCTGCACTAAAACAAAGCACTAATTTGTATGGCGTCCTGGTTTAAATGCATAATGCAAACAAATATCCTTGTTAACCTTGGAATACATTCCTTGGAATTTTTTATGGTGGAAAAATCTACCAAAATGGAGAGTCTCTGTATTGTACACCAGTGTACAGAGGTCAGCAAGCTGTACCTAGTTAATTAATTACATGTCAGTCATACATCAAAGGCAAGATTCAGGGAAGAACAATTCTCCCATATATGAATACTTCAGGTCTGTGTATAAACATTATGAACCAAGTGTTCTAAAGATGAGAAAGTGTAACAATGAAGCAGCAGGTGAGCAACACATTAATAGCATTTTTAACCTTGTAGTTCATATTTTTAATGTTATGCCCAAGATTGTGAATCCTTTTTGTTAATGTTAGCACCACATTCAATCCTAGTTATTTTATTTCTTGTTCAAAGCGAGAACCTGTTTTTGGAAGAAAGCAATAATGTGTTGGTAGCATGGGTTTAGCTTTGCTAAGTACGTTTTTTTTATTTTTTGTCTGGGTAACAGTATGTTACTATTTTTACACTTTCGCCTGCAACTGTAAACAGCTCAGAATAAATTAGCTGATGTTCTTGGACATGTGTACGTACCCCAACCTAATTTAAACAGCAGGCTGTCTGGCAGCATGACGCACTGACTCAGCCATGCATGACGTTAGACGAAGACGTTTCAGGTATATCATTGTTAGTCAAAAGAGTTGACTGAGCCACATCCTTCCTGGAGTGAGGCTAGGAGGTTCAATTTGGCTGCATAATGAAGACAAGCAATACAGATACATTGTTTAATTTTCAGATTTGAATTGAAAAATTTAAATTCATACAAAAGATTTTTAAAAAACTACATCCTTAATAACAAGGGCCAAAGTGTCAAGAAATATAATAAAAAAAACATGGAATTTGTAGTTTGCTTTGCTAGAGGCGCATGGACTGTGTGAACGTCTCCAAGTACACTCATTAGTTTTGGCTCATGTATGTGCAGCAGTATTAAGGTGAAGGTTAATATAGATCAGAGAGTGTGATGATTAATAAATACATTCTCAGCCAGTCAAATCATTGGTTTTATTGGACTCGGCTCAAGAGATTAATAATTTATAGCTCAAAGCAGATTGCGTTACTGGCATTCCTGCTCTTACCAAAACAAAAGTTATATCTTTTTTTTAATTTAAACCCATCTACTGGCTGAAGAGTATTTAATTTAAAAAGTTTATTTACATTTTAATCATTATTACCTTATTTCTGTACATTTACTCAAAGTATTACATTTGCGTGTGTGAGAAGTTGCGTCACAGATGTCTGAGGGCTGCCTGCGCTGGTTGCTGCACCATCACATAGATAGGGCAACGTGTACAGGTGTGTATGGATAACTACTGAGATTAAAGTTCAGCACAGGGTTAATAGTTGTTTTTATGAGGGTTTTTTCTTTCGAGTATTTATAGGTGATCTAAGAACTAGTTGTTGCTTGTTAAATATACCACACAGTCGTCTAAAAATGTCTGAAATTGATGCTAGTACGTCAGAGGTGGTTTTGGAGTTGGTAAACAGAGCAGACATAAAACCATGACAGAGAGAAGAAGCCCGCATTAGAAACCAGCATCTTACTGTCCATCACAATCCATGCAGTGTTTACTTGTTGGCTAAAATGGCTTAAAGCAATGGAAAGAGTTTGTGGCCCTTACATTGTCTTTCATGTTGTATTGTGGCCATTGTTGACCGTTGAATGTTTTTGTTGGTGTTGTGGTTAACATATGTTGGTTCTGAGACCTAGGGTCTTCTTGGTGTAGTTCAGGATTAGTTACAGTTTGAGTTAGTACCCCAAATGTCTTTTATTTGGCTTTAATGTCATTGTATACAGGCTAATGTGGGTGGTGTGTCTGTATGTGTTGTTGGGGGGAATAAACTATTTACTTATACAGCTTAATCATATTCTGCTGTATTAATTGGAACCTAGCCATATTGGTTTGTTGGATTGTGTGTCCAGCTTTGCTTTCTGCCTTTCCTCTTTTGCAGTTATCAATCTATCTTTCTCTCTTGACTACCTCTATTCCCCGTAAGTGTTATTTCCCCCAGCTTCCCCAGCCCCTTAAATGCTGCTTGGCCCTACTCTCTAGCTGCCCTCAATTGCCCTCTTCAGATCTCTTATCACCCAAATCCCCCCCAAAGCCCCCTCCTGGACACTTAACTCACCCTCTCCTCTTCAGCAAACCTTCTCCAGCTCACTCCATCATAGCAGACTTAATCACGTTTCCTTTACAAGTAGAGACCTCTGCTCACCTAAAACCAGATGGGAGTCCTTTAGGTCTCCTGTGAAAAGAACTGCTGCAGTGCCTCATTCATCTTCTCACCGCTGGATGTTTTTCCAGCCACTGCCCTCTGTTCTGAGAGGCACCAGTGGCCTAAATTTGGAAAAGCGTGTTAATTTTTTACCCCAGCTGGCAAGGCCCAGTCAAGTTCAGCCTCTTCTGCTGAAATTTTAACCAGTGTTGTTCCTAAGGCTTCTGGTTAATTCAGAAAGCAGCAAGACTTTAATGGCATGCTGGAAACTAAAAAGAAATGCTTTTGGATATAAGCTTTTAGCTTCCTTCCCCTTTCCGTTTGTTTGAGAGTTCATGACCTGCTGAGTGTGTGTGGGCTTGTGGTCATAAAAATAGGTAGTAAAATATGTTGAAGCTTCATATCTGATAGCGATTTCATCATCAAGTCTATGAATGAATTAATGATTGATCAATTACTTATTTACTTATTTTCCCTAAGTTAACAGAAGTGATCTGAAAATGAAAAGAAGCATTGTGGCTTCAAGGTTAAAATGGGAATTTATGAAGTATAACACATGACATTAGGTAACCTGGTGAAGGTGGTTGTTTGTTCTGATGTTTATTATTCGAGTTTTGCAATGCTGTCATATTATGGTTAATGATTACAATCAAACAGGGCTGTGAGGAACTCAGTGTTGTTTGCTGTCATTAGAGAGATGTTTTGATGAGAGGCACTGTGTCTTTAAAGTATTATGTGTATTAGTATAGTTGTAAGAGAGCAATTATACTTTTATTTTTAGATATACAAAACCTTTTATTGTGTAAACATTTTAAATTCAGTCAATCAAGCAGTCTTATTTATGGTACATTAACTGCTCAACACAAATGTATACCAGTCAATAAACAGTTACCCTGGTCAAAAACAAACTTCTTTAAAAGTGAAGGGGTCGATCTTTCTACAGCAGAAAAACCAGCCGAAGTTAAATGATATTCAAGGCAAAATTCAAACCAAGGTTTACCACACAACCTCTAAAAAGTAAGCACCTACCAATTCAACGTATAAACGCACAGGAGGGTTGCAACCTTCACACAGCACAACTGCTGCTGTCTGGCCTGCTGGCACTGTCCTCTGGTTTAAAACTTGTAGATTGTAAGGGGGATCAGGTGTGACCCATCACTCACTATAGGCAGGGAGGGGAGAAAAGGGTAAACACACCCACAATCGCATCCAAAGCACTATGCCCGTAACAACTTGTCACAAAAAATGTCATTGCTATAAAATGCCATCTGTGTACAAATACAATGGCCTAACGCACCATTTGTTTATATCCAGCTCCTAATTAATGTCCTTGTCTGTCTTTCTTTTTTCTTTCTTTTTAAGGTGGTACCATGGCAAGCTAGACCGAACCATTGCTGAGGAGCGGCTGCGCCAGGCCCGGAACCCTGGCAGCTACCTCATCAGGGAGAGTGACCGCCGGCCCGGTTCCTTTGTCCTGTCTTTCCTCAGTATGACCAACGTGGTCAACCATTTCAGGTAAGACCGAGAACATGCAACAAGCAAATAAAACTTAATCTCAGTGATAGGACTAGCATATCCTGCAACAAAAACAGTCCCAAACAAGTGATTTCCATGAATTGTGAGCATCTCTAAGGCTTCAGTTGTGTTAACCATAGCAATTGTACCTACATAGCTACATAGACTTATTCTGTCTAGCATGGTACTGCAAACACTTGGCAACCAAGCAAGCTTTGTGGGTAGGTTAGTAAGAATCTTTTGCTGTGACATAGTGTTGCAACTCTATTTTCTATTAAAAAGTAGAACATAATATGGCATCTTACATAAAGCCACCATCAAGTAGAAGATATGGATAGTGAAACTACCAGAGTTATCTGTTAACTAGTAACCAAAAGGGCAGTGGGCACTGTCGTGAAAGATCAACCTCAGAGATAAGATGATACTGAAGTGAAAATGTTTAGGGTTGTTTCTCTCTCTATGTTGGCTTCCGGTGGCCTGTCAGGCCATTGCAGACTATTTCAGTCTATTTGTGTTAGAGTTATTCAAATAGACACTACAAAGTTTGGGAACAGTGTTTTTTTGTAACGCATATCAAGTTGCACGCTTAGATGCCTGCTGAAACCCATGACTCTGTATGTGCATGTGTGTTTTTCTATGTGCTTGTGATGCAGCAGACTTTTATTTCACACTGTGTGTGTGTGTGTGTGTGTGTGTGTGTGTGTGTGTGTGTGTGTCTGGACCTGAAGTAAAAGTAAGATGACAGCCCACTTTTCTAGCAGCAATACTTAAGGGTATTTTACAACCTTACAGTCAATAAAACAAGACACCACAATCTGTAGTCCCCCTCAACGGATATGTTATTTTAAGTATGAGGATACATTAACTCTCGTGAAAGGTGAAAATATGCTCTTTTAGATCAAGGTCAAATGGCCTGACATCCTCTACTGAAAAAAAAAAAAAAACAACAACCTTTTTTAGCTTATTTGAAGATGGGATGTGATAAAGTATTCATTGGAGCAAGAGATCAACAAGCAGGCTACTAAGAATAAATTTGGCATTTAAAAGCAGCACCCAGGTTTCAGCCTTCCATGGTGTGTATTAAACACCAACTGTGAGTACTTGAAGACACGATGTGGGTGTGTGATGAGAGTCCGTCCATCAGCAGATAAATGTCCAGGCTATTGTGCCAATGTTGGTCTCACACATTGCACAAAAAAAGTGTATCTCTTTCTTAAGCTAATTTTCTCTAAGTATGCATTTTATAGTATTTTCTACTTTACTGCGTATGTGTGACCTGCTTGTGCTAATTTTGCAACTGACAGAGCAAAAGGTTTGTGCTCTGAGGAATATATTTTCTAGGAAATGTAAATGCAACAGTGACATCATCTCCTTCACTCACATTAGTTTAGTGTGGACCTGTGATGTCATTGATGCTTAAAGAAAGGAGCCCTTCTGTACGGGAATTATTAACATAAGGTTAATTGCGTGCCACCTACACTTCAAAAGGCTGATGTCCTTAGATTGCGTATGCAGCAAATGAGTAAAAGCACACATGGATTTATTATAAACCCTCAATTAGAGATCCACTTAACTGATGAGCAGAGAATTAGGATTAGTGGCTCTGCAACTGGATATGGTTCAGAGCAGTACTTTTATTATACCATTGTCATCACTGTAGTGATAAACAGGTATATACCCAAGTCTCAAATTACAGATATCATAGTCATAATAGTTGGATTCAACAGGGCACCTTCAATCTCTCTCTTCATCACATTATCTGAAATCCTCCTTAGATAATGTAGATGTTAGGGGTGTAGCGGTGCACAGAAGTCACCGTTCAGTACCTTGTTTTTGGGGTATTAGTCCGATACAATGGGGAAAAAAGCAACAACAATCTCAAGTGCATAATGCTACATTTATTTTCATTTATTTTAAACATAAAGTTTGTAAGTTACAGTTCCACCAAGTTTCCTCCCTTGTCCTATAATTCATCAACCAGTAAACTATGATCAAACAAAAGGCGAAATAGATCTAACGTCGTTGGCCTTGTCTACTGTCACATCTAGAGGCTGCTTAAAAACAGCAGGGATATGTTGTTGGACTTGATACTGACTGGCACATCTGGGTGATGCCTTCTAATATGCATTATCATGTTCAACGTTTTTCCACTCACATACTGTAAAGCATTTTTCACATGAGTGCATGAAACTCACCGTGACGCATACCTGTACCTTTACAACACTAGTAGACATTTAATATTTTCTGACATTTAAGGATGATGGTATACTTAAGTCTTACATTACTTAACTTAACTGCACAACAATTAACTTGTATTTAAAAGTAACTGTGTTGTTTTTTATCATTGTTGTGTTTTCTCTCAACAGGATAATCGCCATGTGTGGGGACTATTACATCGGTGGGCGGCGTTTCTCTTCTCTATCAGACCTTATTGGTTACTACAGCTATGTGTCTTGCCTGCTAAAAGGAGAGAAACTGCTATCACCTGTGGCCCCCCCAGAGGTAAGACTGACAGCATGTTCGAGAGTATACAATAGATAGAAAAACCCCCCCTATGTTTTAAAGGTCAATTCCCCTACATTTTTACATTATTCTCAACTCTTTCCATTGCTTGTGTGCCATGCCATTACTTGATATTTGCACATTTCCCCTTGTAGTTGTCTTTCAAAGTAAGCTTTGTGAAATACACCTTGTCTAAATATGAGGTACTCCCAGAAGGATAATGGTCTCACAATGGAAGTTGTGTAATATAACATATTCTGCTTAATTTTAAAGACTGTACATTATATAATAAACATTTTGTTTAGGCATTTCTGTTGGCTTGACTGGGTTGTGACTGGCATGTCAGGGTTTCCTCCAGGATTTTTTTAAACCGTGGGGGAGGTCTGCCCGGGTGGAAGAGGGGGGGTGACGACGACGACGACAACATGAATTTTGAAATGTGAAATTATGACTATTTCAAACTGAATGTTTTTCTAAATACATTATTTACTATAGGGCTTCCGGTACATAAATTGAAAATAATAATTGAAAATAGGATCTTGCAGTGTCACTAGGCCAAAACAACAAACACAACAACAACAAATTAAAGATATATTTCAAAGTTAAATAACTAAACTAGTCTATACTGAAATGTTAGGAATATTTAAATATTACACTTATCAAGGTACACATCATTATCATTTCTATTGACTTGAGGGAATAACATCTCCTTTATGTAACGTTACCTGACTCTCTTCCTCTGGAACCTTTCTCTTCTTTTGAAAATAGTTTAATATACTCATCTGAAAATGTAACCAGAAAAGAGTCATGGCAGAAAATTACCTGGGCATTACCTAAGCTAACGTTATGTCGTGCTGTTCAAAAAGTGTATCTGAAACGTAACGGGTTTCCTCTATCAATAGAAAATTAAGTTTTACATTTAAAAATTAATCTACAACAAAATAATATCTCTCTCTACTGTATAACCAAAGACTCGACATGTTTTATTAGGCCTAAAGTAATCTCTCTTTAACGAGTGTCAATGGTACAAAAATAAAATAAAAATAAGAATCTCTCTGAAATAATGATAGAAATAATGCATATCCTGTATTAACCAATCAATAACACATTTATCCTGACCAGTGATGCTGGACGTCTTAGTAACGCGTTACTCTAATCTGACCACTTTTTTCAGTAACGAGTAATCTAACGCGTTCCAAACCAGTAATCATATTAAAGTTACTTATTCAAGTCACCATGCGTTACTATTATTTTTGTCATTTTCCTTAGTAAAAATATATATTTTTGCTTTCTTCTTGCGTCTCGGGGAGCGATGTCACGTATGCGACAAGTCACGTTTTCAGCATGAGGACAACTCACGTGTAACACCACACAGCAACACAAACACATCAACAATGGAGGGAGGTGAGAGATGCGCGTTTTCGAGCTGGAAATACAGTCATTATTTTGAGTTCGTGTCAGCTAAAGATGAGAATATTAAGGTTCGTTGTACACTCTGTGCTGGCGACAAAGTACTGTCAAGCTTCAAAAACACAACGTCAAATTTGAAGAAACATTTGGAGTTGCAGCACGGCACAGTTAAGTTTACAGAGCAAGTCCCACCAGGTGGTGTTAAGCGGAGAGCTGCGAGCCCACCTCCCAAACAACAAAAGCTGGACTTCGGTGCAAAACAAGTAAGTGAGGGAGAGTTGAAGAAGTTGGTCGGGCGGTATGTTGTAGAGGAAATGCCTAAACGCGGTTGACTCGAAAGTAACTTGTAATCTAACTTAGTTACTTTTAAAAACAAGTAATCAGTAAAGTAACTAAGTTACTTTTTAAAGGAATAATCAGATTACTTTTTTCAAGGTAACTGTGGCAACACTGATCCCGACTCAGGATTTTTTCTGTAGCCTAATCCATCTATAACATTAGGGTCGTTTTCACGGGTTTGAACAAAACTGTATCAAATATAACCTTTCACCCTTTTCTCTCACTCCACGTCGGACTGTCGTCTCTACTCTCTTCTCTTCTTTCGCACGCCGCAGCCAGACAGGCAGGTGGTGACTCCAGTGTTGGTTTTTCAAAATAAGGGTATTTGCAGCGTAACGTCACATTTCATGAAAAACACCATGTTTTGTGCCAAAATTCACATTTCATACAATAGTTAACATTAACATAAACATAAAACAACATAAAAACAAGGTAAAAAAAACAAAAACCAAAAAAACATTATTCTGAAGGTGTGGCGGCTTTTATTTTGCCGTGGCGGTGCGCCACAATCAATTACATGTAGAGGAAACCCTGCATGTGGCTTGTCATTAATGTGGTTTTCTTTTTTGAAAATAGACATCTGTATATTATGATAGTAACATTTTGATCAAAATGTGATTGACAAGTTCTTGTTTTCAGGAATGGATTACCATGACAAAGCAGATTAAGCGTCTCTTTTTAAATAGAATAGAGAAGAACTGTCCTTTTAGATCTAGCAAAACTGAATCTTAAGCCTTTTAAATATGCCTAATGCATGCAAATACTCTGATAGTTATCAGTAAGGTATACCAAATTGAACCTTATCTCCATAAATGTTGTTCAGTAAAAATACTTAAGCCTGATGACATATTTCATGGTTGAAAGATGAGTGGAAAAATATTCCTTTTTTGAGTAAACTTGAAGTAAACCTTGATTCCTTTATTTAGCCTCATGCTCACTGTACAAGAGAGTATTTTTCAAGTCTTGGTTTTCACGTTTTTCTTTTGTATTCGGACAAAATTCAGTGTAAGGCAAAGCTCAACCTAATGCTAATTACCATTTTTTTAAGCTGAGTGTGGTAGCTCCCAGAGGGAGGTATAGTACAGTACTTCATTTTTTTTAATAATAGGGGGACTTAACATGGATGTGATTTTGGAAGGTCAAGGTTACAAGTGAGAGTTATATTCTTGGGTGTGAATGTTTCCACAGCCTGTAGAAGACAGGAGGAGAGTCAGGGCCATACTTCCATACACCAAAGTGCCAGATACTGATGAGATCAGGTGAGTATTTGTATATATCTGTAGAAATAGGCTTTTCTTGTCTTATACCTATAGAATCACGTCTTCATATCCCACTAGTTGCATTCTTAAAAGTACTCTCAGAAGATTGATGCATAATCCTTGAGACACAGACGAGCACTGATGATTTCCTCGACTTGAAAATGTAGCATTTGACTGTGTTGCTTCCAAGGAGAAGCCTAGTTTCCCTTTGATTTCTTTGGCATGTCACAGGCAAGCTCTTCCCCTCACAGCAGCCTGGAAAGCACATCATCTGACTTGTTAATGAAAAACAGTCTTGTCTGTGTCATTAAGCTGCAGTAGGCACAGTTACTGATGATCCCAGCTCTTCCTGATTTCCCAAATCTGATAAACATCTGTCTGAAGTCAGCCTCAACCCTGAGTCTGCCAGCGAGCCACGGGCTTAACTAAAGAAGATAGACATGTAATATTCACTCCAAATGTTATGAGTCAGAGGGACACCTGCTGGCAATGCTTTGGTATTGCAATAGAAACAAAATAAATAGACACATGACAGATTCTTCAGCTGGAAAATTGAAATTACAGATCCGTTGACGGCAAGATTACCTTCATATTATCAAGATGACAATGCCTTCACAGAGCAATAGTGTTGTATACATACTGTCTTAATATTATCCCTTTATCTTAACTTCCATTGTGCGTATATCTTCAGCTTCCTGAAAGGGGACATGTTTATTGTTCACAATGAACTGGATGATGGCTGGATGTGGGTGACCAACGTTCGCACAGAGGAGCAGGGCCTCATTGTGGAGGATCTGGTGGAGGAGGTGGTAAGTGATATACTATATATTCTTTTGAAAGTTATATGGAGTAAAGTCAAAATTTTTATGGACATCTTCACAGTAAACTTGTGAGAAAGTGTATCAATATACAGTAGTCTATAGACACCCCAATTTTTGCAGTTATTGGATCATTAGAGTTGGGTGTCTTGACAGATTTCTGTTTCTGATATTTTTCAGGGACGGGAAGAGGATCCACATGAGGGAAAAGTGTAAGTTGTAATTTACAGAACTTGCTTTTCTTCAGCTTTGTGTTCACCAAAATCCCTTCACTATAGTACCCTTGAAACTCGTATATAACCCTCAATGAATATACCCTATCCCTAGATCTGTTTCACATTTCCACTGCAGACAGTACAGTAGGGTTAAGATTAGGGGTTACTCTACCTTTTCGTATCAGTTTAATTTGCTAGGTACCTCAACAGAGGTGTACTGAAAACACAGGATGGCAGGAAGTGGCTCTTTTGGTACTATTCAAAACTTTTGCTGATGGAAATGTAAATATATCCGCTGTAATGTTTAATGAACTGAACTGAACTTTAATGGACTGCTTGGTGGAAACGTTGTTTTTAGTGTCCAATATTTGATTAATGGGAACATTTCAAAGCAGGATGTAAAAGTCTGCATGCATACTTTTCTTATTAGCAATGTTTCTCTATGATGCAGTTACTTATTACACAGTTTCATTTATAAAAAGTGGTAGACAAGATATCATTACAGGATGACATCCACCCTGATGTTCAGCCTCCATTCACACAACCTAGGTTGGTTTGTCCTTGAGAGGGAAATTATATTCTTTATTCGATTTAACAAACAGGATAGCATGACAACACATTGTGTATTGCAATATATGAGTCATTATTCTCTCCTCACCTATCATGTCCTTCAAGTTTTTAAGTTTTAACTTAGTGACTCAACTTAAAAAAAGACCTTGAGCATGCAAACTGCCCACGGGCCCTTGTGAGAGGATAGAAGTTATAAATAAAATTATGGTCACATTTATGCTGTTCTTTGTCTTAGCACTTTTGAACAATACACACATTTGATATATTTGTAGACGCTAGCAATTGATTTAGCAAACATCACATAGTCATTTTATTCAGATAATGTCACTCATTTATTATTTCTGTTTTCAGAGATGGTGTAATTGGATTAGGTTTCACATTTTGTTGATTGAGCTAATTTTATTGTCTGCACCTCCATCTTCTTTTGCTTGCTTCCAATCTCCTAAACAGCTGGTATCACGGAAAGATCACCAAGCAAGAGGCCTACAACCTGCTGATGACAGGTACATTCCTCTTTGCCTTTCATTAGGGGAAAGTTATTAATCACTTGTGACATTATCAGGCATTCTTTTGTCAGAAAAATAAGTTGTGAAAATCAAAGTCCATTTATCAAAATATAATGCTGAGCATGCACTAAAACCTCCGTCTTTCTTCTTGCTCCCTCTCATTTGCTAGTTGGCCAGGTGTGCAGTTTTCTAGTCCGACCATCAGACAACACACCTGGGGATTATTCCCTCTTTTTTCGCACCAATGAAAACATCCAAAGGTTTAAGATCTCCCCCACCCCCAACAATCAGTACATGATGGGGGGGAGGTACTACAACAGGTATGTTCGGCGGTCGTTGCATCAAAATAAAATAAAACATTTTTAAAGATGGAGCTAGCCTCCACTGTGTATTTTGACTTGCAGTTACTGATGTGCTGCATCTTGTTTGCTCTCTCTCTGGTAGCGTTGATGACATTATCGACCATTACAAGAAAGAGCAGATTGTCGAGGGCTACAACCTGAAGGAGCCAGTTTCAGTGCAGGTAGGTACAAAATTGTACTGTCATTAATGAGTCTGAAGGAAGTGATATTTTGGACTTAAATGGATGATATTTTACAATTTAAGGGGTTTGATACTGTTTGACTTCAAATGCTCACATAGCTCTTACCCTTACTGCCATGCAAAGTATTCAAATATCGATGTCATTGAAAAAAATGAACTGTAATACTATTCAAAAAAAGTGTTTTTGCATCAGACACTTTCTTGCCTTTCGTTTTTCTTAAAAATCTCAGACATTTCTCTGGGGCAACAGATATAATACTTCATTTATAGGTTTTTTTGTAATGTAAGTTGGTGCTCAATGGAATTGATTTTGCCTTTTTATAGTTGTGTGATAGCTTGATTTGTTTCTTGATTTGTTTCTGTATTTACTGTAGCACCAGGAACAGGTTCTTTCTGACACAGTGGATGGGAGAGAAATTTATAACACTATCAGACGGAAAACAAAAGATGCTTTCTACAAAAACATTGTCAAGAAAGGCTACCTCCTGTTCAACAAAGGTATGTAACATGTTTGATTAATATCATCTTAGTCTTCAAGATGAGATCAGTGATCAGATCAGTAAGCCCTTTCATTGGTTCCTCTCACCTACAGGCAAAGGCAAACGATGGAAGAACCTTTACTTCATCCTGGAGGGGAACGACGCCCAGCTCATCTACTTTGAGAGCGAGAAGAGAGCCACCAAACCCAAAGGGCTGATCGACCTAAGCGTGTGCTCCGTGTATGGTGTGCATGACAGTCTGTTTGGCAGGTGAGATGTGAAATCATTGTTCTTGGTATAATTTAGTAAAGTTGGCAGGAAGTGCTGTCGATCAGCTCTGAAGGATCCGTTGCTTAGATGTTATGCAAGTTTTCTTTGAAATAATGTAAATTACAGTACAAAGTAATTTAAAAATCTTCTCTTCTATTTACTTTTTCAGGCCAAACTGTTTCCAGATTGTTGTCCAGCACTTTAGCGAGGAACAGTACATATTCTACTTTGCGGGGGAGGTCCCAGAGCAGGCACAGGTAATAAGAGTCAGCACACCCCTGTCACTTCTAACTGTCCTATGCACTCGCACAGCTGTGTTTTCCAGATTGAGTCCAGAAAACTTTAACTGTGTGCTCTGTCTCCAAAATGACTTGCAACTCTGTGAACTGCTCATCATTTATAAAACAAAAACATAGCAACTGTGTTTTCCAAATGTTCTGACATTATTCTTTATTTACAGGATTGGATGAAATGCCTTCAAACTTTCTGCAGTAACTTAAGGAAAACCACTCAGCCGACCTCCAATAAGAGGCTTAGACAGGTGCGTGCATCATCAGTGGGTGTGTGTTATTGCAGACAAATTAAAGCAGCTGATAATCGACAAGCCATGTAGAAAGGTATCAGGTGTCAGAACACGAGCAGTGAGTGCTTTTAAAATCAAAATTTGAAGAATATAATTAATTAAAAGTGAGCAGAAGTGTGACAGGGTGGCCACATGATTAAAAAGACTTTTATTAATTTGTGAGGGGTCCCAAGATCAATATCTGAAACAGTGTGTGTTAAATTAAAAATACAGACACACACAAAAAATAAAGAATAAATAATCTTTTATCCTGGCTGGCTTGACACATGTTGGGCTAGCTCTGTGTACTGCTATTGTCAAGACAAGCCAATCTTGTTACTGCATAATTACACCCCCACACTTGTCCCATTTCCCCAACTGGGATGTTGTTCTTCCAACTTTGGTGTGTTCAAGTGCATCATGTTAGAATGTGAGAGAAACGTGGACGCCAAAAATACGTTGTTTTGCGCTTTAACGCTTAGAGCATTTAAGCAACACGTTGACAGCTGTTTCTAGTGTTTGAGTGACAAGGAAGAGCTAAGGAAACGATACAATGACTATACAATACATGACTTTAGTCAAAGTTTCTTACCATCAACCCAACCACCATTTTTCAGCATCCTATAATGTCAAGTCGGCCACATGTGTACCAAAATTTTCTCCAACCTCCTGAGTTGTTCTGACTTGAGAGGGAATACACATCAATAATCCCAGTATTAAATAATGCAGCATAAGTGAAGGGCACAGCGTTAGCACCAGACACTAGCCAAATTCTGATAATGTATTCAGTGGCTGGTAAAATTTGAACACTGACTCGCTATTTGGATGAAAAAGTTAATTTTGCACCCTGCTTAGCTGTCTTTATTTTCTCAGTGGGACATGACAGGTGTTATAAGTGTTGTAAACAGGAATACTCAGAATCTCTGCAGGAGTGGGTGGTAATGATCAGAAATGCTGTAGAAGAAAGCAAGTGTGGTTTTAAAAAACAACCCCATGCTGTCCTTCTTAGTAGTGTTCTGTTCCTTAAATGTTTTCAATATATTATTGAAAAGTCTGAGAGGAAATATGATTGTTGTTTAGTTTAACATGAGCTTCCATGACTCACTGAAACCCATCTTTTAATGTGTTGTTTATGTGCTAATGTTTTTTTTTCTCTCTCAGGTGAGCAGCCTGGTGCTGTATGTGGAGGAGGCCCACAAACTGCCAGTGAAGTATTTCAACAGCCCCTACTGCAACATCTACCTGAACAGTGTCCAAGTGGCGAAGACGCACCACAGGGACGGGCAGAACCCCGTCTTCACTGAGGAGTTCATCTTTGAGTGAGTCTGTCTGGATCCATTTTTTCACTCTTCTTTCTCCCTCTCTATTTTGTCCTCCTCACATACATTTTCTCTACTTGTTTACAGAATTACAAAATGTATTATCTGTTGTTTCAGTGACTTGTCAAGTGAAATCAACAGATTTGAAATCAGCCTAAGCAACAAAACAAAAAAGAGCAAAGAAAGTGACATCTGTAAGTACCTCTGTAGATTTTTAAAACCAATGTAATCACTAGAAGTCTGTGCATTTACCTTACGTCTTTTTGTTTTGTGACACAACTCACATCTGTCTACCTCGCTGCTCAATCTCTCCCTCTCAGTGTTCATGCGTTGCCAGTTGAACCGTCTTCAAAAGGGCCAGATGATTGATGAGTGGTTCCCTCTCAGCTCCCACGTGCCTCTGAAGGGCATCGAGCCAGGCTCCTTACGTGTACGTGCCCGATATTCCATGGAGAAGATCATGCCCGAAGAGGAGTACAGCGAGTTCAAAGAGGTCTGTCCCACAGAAAAGTGGTTTTAACTGTGATACTCTGATATTCATTTAATTATATCACTGTTGTCTGTTCTCTTTAGATGATCTTGCAGAAAGAGTTTCATGTCATCTACGCTCTGGCCCACGTGTGTGGTCAGGACCGCACCTTATTGGCGAGTCTACTACTGCGGATCTTCAGACACGAGAAGGCTGAAGCCCCTCTACTCAGGACACTCAATGACAGAGAGATTAACATGGAGGGTAAGAAAGCAAGCACTAATAACAGAAACGTGATGTAAAATCAAACGGAAAGCTTTGCTTAATTGCTGGGTTGACTCAGCTTTTACCTCAGAAACCCACAATATATACATTTTGATTCAAATGATTCATTTTGGAGTCTTTAGCAGGGTTCAGCTTCTTGTTTTGGTTTGTCTGTTGAGTTGCTTCAGCTCAAAAATCTGTGCCCATATACTTCTAACCTTCCTTGCTTGTACATTATAACCAGACGAGGCCACAACATTGTTCAGAGCAACGACACTGGCCAGCACACTGATGGAGCAGTACATGAAGGCCACAGCCACACCCTTTGTCCACCACGCTCTCAAAGACACAATCCTCAAGATCATGGAGAGCAAACAGTCCTGCGAGGTAAAGGCCTACAACGGGTTTTTATCTCTTACACACAACGATGCAAACCTTAAATCTTTTTCCACATCCGATCCTTTTTTCCTGTTTCCATCCCTGTATATGACTCTCCTTATCTTTGCTCGCTCCAAGCTGAACCCCTCCAAACTGGAAAAGAATGAGGATGTGAACCTGAATCTTGCTCATCTGCTCAACATCCTGTCTGAACTGGTGGAGAAGATCTTCATGGCTGCTGAGATCCTACCACCGTAAGAACCAACACACTTATATTTGTGCACAGTATTGTCCTGTTTTGTGTGTGTGTGTGGGGGGGGGGGTCAATTAAACAGGCTGTTCAAACTCAATAAACTCAAATGAACATCTCTCTGTGATGTAATCCAGGACATTGAGGTTCATCTATGGCTGTTTGCAAAAGTCTGTGCAGCAGAAATGGCCCACCAACACCACCATGCGGACAAGAGTTGTAAGGTAAAACAGCAAAGCAATCAATGTTGGACAGAGTGAACAATCTGTCAGCATATTTATCTTGTCTATACAACTTAGTTATGTTAATTGGTGTTTGTTCTTATTCATTCCAACTCATCAATTCTTCCTCCAGTGGCTTTGTCTTTCTAAGACTGATCTGTCCTGCCATTCTCAACCCAAGATTGTTCAACATCATTGCGGGTAAGCATCCATTTAAAAAGCACACAAAAACAATTCCTGATTTTCATGTGACACGTTACAGTGTGTATTTTGCTCCACAACTGTTCTCGCAGACCCTCCATCTTCAGCAGCAGGCAGGACCCTCACACTGGTGGCTAAGTCTGTCCAGAACCTGGCCAACCTTGTTGAATTCGGTGCTAAGGTACGGATAATGTTCTTGAAACAATAGCATGCAGTAGAAGTATTACTTTGACAGTGGCAGTACATGCGTTGGTATTTGTTAAATCGGCTGTAAGTTATGATACTCATTTAACAAATGTTTCTTTCTATCCTCAATCAGGAGCCCTATATGGAGGGTGTGAACCCTTTCATCAAAAACAACAAACATAGGATGATCATGTTTCTGGATGAGTTGGGAGTGAGTTGAACATTCTTTGCTTTGGATCAAATTGCCAGAAGTCTCTTATTCTTCTATCAACCCTGTGAAAAATGACCCCAAACTGGTTGCTGGAGGTCGTTGTTTTCATAATCCTGACCAGGTCGATCTAAAATAACATCCTTGAATTCAGCCAGAGCATTCATTGTTTTTGCAGCTAAAAGCTAAGGCTTCATGTTGTATGCTAAAGTGTTGCACAGCGTCAAAAGCTAAAAAATGCACATCGTTCAAATAACTTCAGGATTTTTAAGAAATATTTTGTTCATGTTTATACATGACCTTCAGATTTAGTTGTACAGATTTTAGGATATGATGCATTTGAAGAAGAAATGACATTAAAATAACGAAAAAATACCAATGTGGGCACTGGTATACATTGGCAGAGTTCAAAGGGTTTGAAATCTTTCACTGTGTGTGCAGAATGTCCCTGACCTCCCAGAAGCCACAGAGCACTTTAGGACAGACCTGTCGCGGGACCTGGCTGCGCTGCATGAGGTCTGTGCCACCCACTCAGACGAGCTCCGGACGCTGAGCAACGAGAGGGGAGCGCAGCAGGTGAGAGGCTGACCATGTCACAGCTGTGCACATGCGGCACGACTTATGCCGTCCTCTTTTCAGAAGATTGATCTAATTCTTGTTTCCTCTCTGCAGCATGTGTTGAAAAAGCTGCTGGCCATCACAGAGCTCCTCCAGCAGAAGCAGGCTCAGTATGCCATGTCCAACAGCAACAGGTAGTACTGCACTCCTCCTCTCCTCCCATCTTCCCATCCCGCCACAAGTCTCCTCCACGGGAGTGCAGCACAGAGGAGACTGAGCATGTTCTACCCTCATCACCATGGCAACCCCTCCATCATGTCCTCCTCCAATAGTCCCGCTCATCCCCACCCACCTGCCATCTTGTCCCGTTCACCACAAGAGAGCTATGCAACAACAGCAGCTGAGTACAACAACCGACGCAGTACTTAAAAACAAATAAATAAATAAAAAAACTCGCACCAGTGACTGACAGCTGTATGCACAGGAAACAATATTTTCCCTCATAAACTGTTCATGAGTCTGACTTGGGTACATTTCATTCCCTTCTTCATGAGGGCCAAATATTCAGATTTCAAAAGTGGTTTCTATGTACCCACTATGTGTTTTGATAGCACAGGTTGCCAAAGTGTACCCCTCCCCCCCAAATCCTGTTTAATATGAGGAAACTGACATGAAGAAGCTAGTTCTCAGTCCCCCTTTCTTGTAACTGGATTATGAGCGATAATGCTTTTTATACTGTAATTGACCGATTTATTTTAAGGTTGTGACAATATCCGCAAAGTGCTGAAACTAGCATTTCTGTCTATTTGTTCTTTTTTTTTTTTTTTCTTTCTTTGTTTTCTAGATTGGAACAAAGTCTTTCTGAAAAGTATGGTTATTTTATATTAAGAATAAATTCTCTTGCTGGAATCATGAGTATATAAGTGAGATGAGCTGAATTTTTTTTTTCCTCCGATTGTATCAGCTATTTTTTTGATTATTTGGTTTAGATCTTTTTCTGAAACTTCTCAATGCAAGACAAGACACATAATCAGAGAAACCAAGTAAAATGAAAGTGTTTACAGCAGTAAATTTTTTGAATAGTACAGACTGTATCAGACATGCATGCACTTATTAAACAGTTTTTGTAAAGTAGATTATGGAGTCGTTTATTGTCCCCTGACAAAGATGGAGAAACGTGTGGACAAAGTATCAAGTGGCTTGGTTATGTGGAAAGATTATTGTTTTTTTTTCTTATCTGCAGAAACATTAACACACAAAATGTAGAAAAATATCTTTATTCTTGCTGCAGAACAAAGTTAAACCCAAGTTTCTACTGTATCTTGTAGAAAATTAATATAACATGTACATTTATGCAACTGTTAGGTAACCTCACTGTTAACTGTTTATGCCGCTCCATCGTATTTTCTATAGGTATGGTCGTATAACCTCAATGGCTCAACATTGGAATTAAGTGGTATAATAACTAAAACTTTGTTTGAATGCTCATATCAGGTCTTCATCAGTCCATTCCTGCAATAAGAAAAAAGTTAATTTCAGAAGGATTGTACAAGAAATATGCAGCTTAACTAAGTTTACCTTTAACACAAAATATTATCCTACCTCTTCCGTCATACGTGGTTCCTTTGATACATGACCATCTTCTTCATATCCTCTCTTTCGTTTGCTGCAATACAAGAAATATTTTACCGTGAGCCGTTAAGTTAACACATAAAAGAACAGCAAGTTCATAGTTGCTTTTGTTAATATTTCATGATCAGAGTTAATCTTTGCAAGCCATATCTGTTGGTGAACTACGTTCATACATGTTTGTGACCAACCCCTCCAAGTCCATTTCCAACACTCATTTAGGTGAAGAATGTGACATCTAGTTTCCTCTACGCCTTCATGATCACCATCAGTAGTTGTAGTTTCATACATTTAATTTTCAGTCAATTAGTACAACCGCTTCCAAAAAGTTGGTTCGCTGTGTTTGACAGAAAACTGTGATAATTTGCTTATCTTTTCTGACATATACTCAATTGAAAACAACTGATTTACCTCATCAGCTTAATTATTTATTTTTGTTCATGTTTATATTTTGAATTTGATGCGAGCAACCACACACAGAGCGCCAATAAAAGACTGGGAAAGTTGTGGAATGCTTTCAAAATACCTGTTTGGAACATTCCACAGGTAAATAAGTTGACTGGAAACAGATGATAGTGTCATGATTGGATATGAAAGGCTCAGTCGTTCATTAGACAGGATGGGGAAAGGCTTGGTAACACTTGCTGTTAGTAAACAGTTCATTTGCAAATGACCGCATTCTGTTTTTTAAAATGTTTTACACAGCGTCCCAACTCTTAAGGAATCGCGGTTGTAAGCGTTTTAATATAAAGCCACATCAGATGATTGTCAGAGCTTGTGCTTTTCACAAACATGTCCACTTTATCTTACAGGACAGAGTGCACCATCATGTCACTGGCTGCTGCCATCCAGGTAATGTGAGTTTTACAGATTCCCACCTGAGAATCAAAGTGTGGCAGTCAGACCACACAGCCCGCCAGGCAGCCAAAGTCAGGCCTCATCCCGTGAGGTGCGCGACCGAAGACTCAAGTCAGTTTGTATTTATAAGCATGTGGCCTAGATTCCTGGCAGTTCAAATGCAATATGGCTGTTCTCCATGGGAAACCACTTGCTGCATATCTGAATACTGTCCTTCCAAAGCCCTTCCCAAAATGCTACAGACAGTGTGTTGAACTGATTCAAGTTTGACAAGAAGCCTTGTCACATGAGACCTTTGAAGAGATGATTTCTATGAAGATGGACCTGAGATACAGTCAGCTACATAAGTGTCTGAACCTCTTTAATCCTGGTATGCCTGCCACTCCCCTCAGACGTCGGACTGAATGGGGTTGTGATTGAACCAGACAAACGTGGCACCCTGATCACTGCTTTCCTTGGACAAAACTTGCGAGGATTACTGTAGGGGAGGCCGTCCAAAGCATTGAAGTAGCGATTTCTGCCGTCATCAGGGAATTCAAACATAGCACCTCTCTCCAAGATGACACAAGCCTTAACTCCCTTTCTACACCGCATCCGCCTGCCCGCACTGTCACCTGATTCATGACAAGCTCTTCCTTCAAACCACCGACAACTTCCACCGTCTGTGTATGAACTACCACGCAGCACTGACACCACTTGTTACATTTTTTATACGCTGCTTTGTTTGTTGATGTTATATACTTAGGCTTGTATAGCAGTAAAAGGTGTTTGTGTATGATTATAGCCGAACAGAGCTGAGAGATAGTCTAAGTTTTGTAGGAGATATCTGTATCCTGTCCTGTGCATGTGTTAACCCTGAATGGATCCTGCTATAGTGTGTGGGCCTACATATATGCTGCTCTAACAAACATCACCTGAACTCCCTCTTAGCCTCGGGGGTGTGAACGAAAGCTTTCGTGCATTTGCAGTCTTCTCTTTCTCTCCCTCAGCACACCTCTGCACTGACTGTTTTTTCCATATAGATCCATCCTGAAAAGTCATGTCATGCACAGATTTATCAACTTCAAAGTCATAGTCGTAAAGGTGGGCCTCATGTGCCTCCTGATGATTCAAGCCGCTGCAAAGTCTGAATCTGTGCCTGTCATAGCTCAAGAGTTTACCAAACTGTTTACTGTAGTTGCACTTAAGATACCACGGACCTCACCAACCTCACCAAGTGTTAAACAGACGACCGGCAACAGAGAGATGATGACGAATGAGCCTGAAAGTCTCCTCATCAGCAATACCAATATCAGCTGTGCTACATGGTATGGATGATGTAGGTAGGAATGTGGCGTGCTGTTGTACTTCCTTTCTGTATTTCATACAGCTGATGATGTGTTCCTTTTTATTTTTCTACCTGAAACTGAACCTTGAACCTTTTTGCATCTTAGATACGACAACCTGGCTAAAATAAAACTGTTACTACGTATGGCAATGGAAAACTTGAGTTGCTTACTTTGGTGTGGGGGATAGAATCTGTGATTACAAAAGCATACACGTAGCAGTACCAATGTACTACACTACAGTAAGTTTCATACATTTCTTAGGGAATAATTCATGAATCTTAATGAAAAATAGCTGTATTTAGGTGGCTGGTATCTATGAGTGAGTTAAACTCGATGCAGATCCAAGTAAAAATCCAGATCTAGAGGGTTTAAATATGTTTTCAATGACATTAGATTAGCATGACTGAATTAAAGGGGGCTGTTGGGCCCTTGGCGCAGGTATGCGATCTACTGAGTGCTCTTCCAGTTAAATGTTGAAACTAAACTTGTGCCTAAAATTACACTACTCTAGTCATGGATGCAGGAAGTAGGGGTGCTGAGGGGGCTGCAGCACCCCCTGAAATGAGGCATTATAAAAAAAAAAAACACCAACTGATTGAAAAATAAAAGTATTATGCAATTAGCACTCATGTGGACGAGTGAATTAGCACGAGAATATGAACGGAAGTGTCCACATGATAAAAAAAAAAACTTTGATCATGAAGCCTAATGTTACCCTACAGGCCTGTGGTTTATCAGTAAAGTGTATGAACTACACTTTAGGGGCGGCTATAGCTCAGTGGGTAGAGCAGGTGACCAGCAACCAGAAGGTCGCTGGTTCGAACCCCGGCTCCCCTGGGCAGAACCAAGCTACATGCCGAAGTATCCTTGAGCAAGATACTGAACCCCGAAATTGCTCCTGACGCTTGTGTGGCAGCCTCTGCCGTCAGAAAGGGCCCTGCAACGAGCTGGCGACTGGACCCTGGCCTCCGCCCATATGAAAACTGGGATTGGCTCCAGTAACCCCCACCCCCTGAAAGGGGGGGGATAAAGCGGCAACATCCCCACAACCCTCATGGATAAAGCGGTCAAGAAAATGAGATGAGATGAAATGTATGAACTAAACTGCAGACAAACTGGCAGATCTGCTTTATATACACTCGTCTCTATGAAATGTTTGTTATTGCTATTTATCCCCAACACTCTGCTTGTTGGAAAACCTTTTAGGTATCCTGTATAAAACACAAGCAGGTCACTTTCTCCTTACTTGCTTGAAGCTAACTCCGCATGAATCCTCTCCAGCTTCTGTTTGTAAACATTCACCTCCTCCGCTTTGGGAAGTTCATACTTCTTTAGGAGGGTTTTCATCCCTGGATGAACAGAGGAAACATTTCCTTAAATCTCAGAAAAGACGTGTTCTGTGTATCATACTACAGTGAAGCTCAGGACAGCTCAATGTCACCATCTTGTGGTGTCAAAAGGGAGGTGCAGTTTACTCACGTCTCATCGAGTCGTACATCTTTGAGAGAGTCTCTTTGTCCCCTTTCAGTCCCAGACATTCAGTCAGGTAACTATTGAAACAACAAACAAGAAGGTGTCAATTAACACACAAAATAGAAACTTTCACTTTGGGGAATTTTCAGTTAAAGGTTTCTGCTTTATTCTGGAACATTTCCCTTTAATTACTACACAAACGTATGAATGAAAGATGGTCAGTCAGTTTTCTCAGAATCAGTTGCCTTTTCATACATGCACTGTTTATAAATAAATATACATATTACCTATAAACAGGTTTTAAACACAGATATATACTACTATATAATCTGTTTATAATACGTAACACTATGAGAACTTCGGTGTTTTGCATTTCCTGGGACAAATCCATCGAAATACACCAAAAACATTATATACACCATCGGTACTTAGCATCATACATCCTGATTAGTAACTTATCTCAATGTGTTTGCAATTAGTGATATTGAATACAATTAAAATGAAACTTATTAACAAAATGTTATTGAAACTGTTTCACCAATCAAAGGAAGTTACAAATTCTCATCAATTATAGAACAAAATTATTTATTATTACTGAGCAGAGCTGGACAATATACCATATTATATCGTCATCATTATGAAGGACTATATATTGTTTTATCGTGATATAACATAAGTTTAGTCCTTTCCTGGTTTTAAAGGCTGCATTATGGTAAAGTTAGTTAGTTAGTGAAAATATGGAGATATATACTGTGTATCAAAATGTAACCTATAAATATTGCAAGATTATTTTAATGTTTTATGCCCAGCCCTATCAATAACTTAAATTTAGCACTGCTCGTTATTTTAACCTGAGCACGCCTTTTGACTCACCTCTCTATGCTGAGGCCAGCTCTTGAGGCGCTGTTCAGAATAGCTGTCAGAGCAATCTGAGAGGGAGGAAACAGCAGTCCTGCGTCTGTCATGGCTGCCTGAGTCAGAAAGTCATCAGCACTCTTCCTCAGGGTCTCTGGATTCTCCAGCGTAGGGTATCTAGTCTGAGGGATGACATTTATGTTAATCCAACAATTCATTGAAACAGGACAAACAATCTGAACTATTAAATGAATTTATGAGTACTTGAGAAGCAGTGAAAGCTCTCCAGGAGTCCACCTACCTTGAGGTCGATGAGCAAGCCCTCCATGGGTCTGTAGGGATTGTGGACGACCAGGTGAAAGTTGAGTTGTTGAATCAGCAGCAGCTCAAACTCCAGGATCTGCTCCAGAACCCTCTCCTGCCCTGCTGGGCTCTCCTGCAGGAGGTTGCCCACAAACTGGGTGCAGGACACGTTAAACTCCTCCACTTTACAGGACAGGTATGCACACGTCAGCCTGAAACAGGGAGGTAAGTTTAAAAAAGGCTGTATAGACCTTTTATATTCCTTAAGTTGGATTGCAAAAGGATAAAAGTCAATTTTAATCCTTTCTAAACACTACATTTAACAATTCCTAAGAACAGTAGTTTTCTTTAGCCATAGAAAGAAACATGTTTAATACTTTATTCAACACTGAGATGAGGCTGATGGCCAAGTATGAAGTGAATAAAACAGTGTCATGTTGACTCAGTGTCAAATGTTATTCATCAATCTGACATACATTTACTTACATCAACACTAAAGCATTTTCCAAAATGGAGCTACTTAACTTGGGCTGAAAGTCACATACAACATATGTGGCAAAATAAATCAATCAATAAATAAAAGACTTGAAAATGTTGTAAAACATATCACAGTATATTAGCACTTTTTCCCCAATATTGCTCAATCCTACTTGCCTGCTTATCACACTGCATTGCCATTGTTTTTCATTTTGTTCATTTGTGCATTCTATATAAGTCAATGTGTAGATGTGGGCAGTGATTTAGAGGTATTGAACTAGGATAAAACTGAGAGGATCTGATAAAGTACTGGGAACTTGCACATCATCTATACACACCATTTCAAACTAAAACCAAACCAAAAGCTCAAAACACTAACAATAGGGTGAATAATCGGTTGAAAAGCTGATTTATCTGCTAGAAATTACGAATTAAAGCAAGTAATTAATCCATGTTTCAATTCAATGTTACTCCTTGGGATGTTAATTATTAATAATAAATTGATTAATCCTGTAAAGAATTTCACATATTAAAAATGTATTAACCGACAATCAGAGATGGGCACACATACATCAAAAAGTATCTTGTTGCTAATTACAAATACTTTCCAAAAACAAACATATATAGCCAAATTCTGTACAACTTTTACAGAGGAGCTACAGAAACCACCCTGACTGGAAACATCATAATCTGGCACGGTTCGTGCACAGCCCAGGATAGGAAGACTCTACAGTGGGTGATTAAAACCGCCCAGATCATCAATAGTACCCATCGACAGAGCATCAGTGATATGGGTCAAGTAGGATGTCTGCGCAGAGCCTAAAGGATACTGAAAGACGACACCCAGACTACAGAGCAGCTTCTTTCCTGAGGCCAAGAGACTCCTCAATTCATCCTTTACACTCCATTTTATAAAATAGATTTTGTTTTTTCTGTGAATGTAGTAGAAAATGACTCAAACCTCGTTTTTGAAACTCCTGTTAATAATATTGATAAATACATTTAAATTGTACCTTGTTTGACAAAATTAAAGCCAATACTGGTATGAGAAAATGTGTTTACCTACAAATCATTTAAAAAAAGACATTCTATACAAGCTGACATTATGACATCGTAAAAATGTAATAAAAAATGTTTGTGTTATTTAGCTTATCATTAAAGTAACTTGGTGTTTACTTGTTTTTTAACGGCTAATGAAGCTTACTCTGAACGAACGTCGATCACGTCAGCAGCTAAAACAGTTTTCTGATAGAAAAACATCCAATCTATTTCCTATATCATTAATGATTAACCTATAAACGATTGTTAAGGCAGCCGACTATCAATGAAAGAAATTGCTTAAGATGTGCATCTCTAGTTACACCAATCACTTTTACCTGCAGCTAGGGCAGATTATACTTTCCTACTAAATAATGTCCATCCCTGCTCATTTCTTACCATGATCAATGCTACTCACATGATAATCCTGGGGTGGTACTCCATGACAGAGTTGTTCGTGTAGAACCTTCTGAAGAACATGAGGGCTGTACCCTGCACAGATGAGATGAGACACACGTGATTCAGTTATCTACAGGCAGCAAAGTCATGTTGTTCTCACACAGGTGGAAAGAAAGCGCACACATACCACAACAGACTTGGGCATGACCGGTTTGAAGGCATTGCAGAAGTCCAGCATCCTCCTCTCATAGTGTCTGAATATTACGTCTTCCTCATGACGCTCCAGGAACGAGGACTCACTCACCCCGGGCTCATTAAGACACACAGACAGGTGGAAGTGAGCTTAAATATCACTTAAAGACATTTTGTTTTCATTTGTTATTGTCTTTATTTAAACACTCACCTTCCCACTTTCTTGTATCTTGTTACGGAATTTCTGATTAGCCTTGTATCTCATGTGCTCCAGTTCCTCTTCGCTTCTAAATATCCAGTATTTTCTGTGTGAGCTGTTGTGGAACATGACGGCGTCTGAAAGAAAAATAAAAAAAATAGAGGAAAAGTGTCCCAAAAGGCGAAATAAAACAACAGTGGCAAACAGGAAAAGTTAGCCTGCTGCTCACAGTTTGACAGGTTTGCGCTAGCATCAATTAACTTACCTTATTTATGTCTAAATGTACGATAGTCCATTCAAAACCGGATAACGTTGACGACGACGACCATGTAGTGAGGCAGCATGTAGCTGTGAAGGATGAAGACTATTTGGTTAGTCGTGAAACTTCAAAAAATATTCCCTAGAAGTACAAACACCAGCTAAGAATACAAATTATCCGCGTCGCCACTCTTTTACGTTAGCATCGTCCCCTGTTGATGACGCACTATTACCGTAATTTAGGACACAGCGCGCGAAAGAAAAATGCACTGAGCAACAACTCCAAACTCTTAGGCCGAGCCTGTTGGAGCTGCCTGCTCATATTAAACAATGTTTACATTATATCCGAATGTACTGACAAAAAAAGTTTTATTTTAATCATTTTGTTTTTCCAATTTTTGATTTTTAAAAAAATCTTTTTTATTTAGTACAACCTATGGTCCACCTGGCGTAGTTGTGATTGTAGACTCAGAAGACGCTATTTCTGTTTGAATAAAGATGATATAAAAAAAATGTAGTCAGCAGTTTCTCTCTCTCTCTCTCTCTCTCTCTCTCTCTCTCTCTCTCTCTCTCTCTCAAACGTTTTGTTTTCTTTTTTTGTCTTTCCAGTCTCAAATATCTCATTAAATTCACATTTATGTCGTAGCTGTGGATAATTGGTTGCATTCAAATCACGTGACATATTGGGTAATTGTCAGAGCAATGTATGATATGCTGTTACATATATTTAAAAAAAAGTGCAAAGGTATCCGGCTCTCACACTTTCATAGCCTTTGGAAATAACTGTAGATTTCAAGCACATATAACTAATAAAAGCATCTTTAACATACACTGAACAAAGGCTGTGTATTTGATCAAAACGCACCTCTGATGCAGAGTAGGGGGTCCCACAGGTTTAACCAACTAGTTTTTTAAAGAATAAAATCAAATAGAAAAGTAAATAAACAAACAGAGGCGTCTTCTGATTTGCACAGCTCCCTGCACCTTCCTTGATTTCATCTCAGTCCTGACTACCTGGATGAAACTTCAGAATAACTGCGCCGTGTTGCTGAAATGCCTGGATTTTGGATCATTTCAGATGGAAGAGCATGACAGAAATTGAATCACACAGTATGTTTAGACGGAGCCACTCAACCCCCACTAGTGCTTCCGTATACCGTCATTTGCATAAACATGAGTAATTTATGAATAATAAATGCCCCTGCATCCAGCGGGAGCCGTTAATTTGCATATCACCACAGCTACAGTTTTATTTCCTTAGTGCGGTGTTATCATGAAGCCCTTCAAGCCTGCATAAACCAGAATCAAAGAAATAATGCTTTAACAGGTATGTGCTGAGGACTGTTTTATTATCTTAATCTCTTTCTCTAAAGGCGGAGGAAGATTTGAACTTTCATGTCTGAGCTCTGTCTGTGATAGGCTTGTAAAAACGCTCGACGCGCGTCGTGCGCCATGCTCGCATCTACAGTATCCATCGCTCGGTCTTGCCCTGTAAATTGCATAAACATGAAGTGCCGATGCATTATTGATGAGACCATTGCGACGTTTACTGTATGTGCGCCCGTGTGTGCGGGCGCTGATAGGGCGTATAATGTCTGCGTGCGTGCGTGAGTGACCGTGTGCATGTACGTCTGTTGTCAGTCTAACCAAACACCTTTCCTTCTGCTGGTTCGCTTAATTCCGCAGAGTGGTGCAGCTGACTTATTTGAATCTTTTTTACCTTGAGTCAGAATATCAAAAAAAAAAAAAGAGAAAAAATGATGTTGCCTATTTTTTTTTTTAACATTGGTGTTGAATATTATATGTCTTTTTGGCAGTAATGAGACTTCAGAGCAGCCTGCAGTCTCTTTATTTATTGAAGAAATGCTGCAACTTCCTGTGTGTATTTGAAGTGTGTGTGAGAGGTGGTGTGGAACAACGTTCAGGAGTGTGTGTCCCTGTGACTAAAGGATGTTTCCATATAATCTGACAGCCAGTGTTTTATGGGTAAGGGGGGCGGGGGGTTTGTGTGGCATCACCAGATCAGCTGGATGATCTTTGAGCCTCCCTGATCAAGTTAGCCTCAAGTCTGTCTGTTACATTCCAGCTGCATGTAAAAATAATTCCGAGCACGGTGAAATGATTGCAATTCGCCGACACAAAGTCAGATGTTGACCGATGGATTGTTGCTGTGTGGAGCATCACCTTGGCTGTACACAGCTTTGTAAACTATTCATGATGATGATAATGTTGTGGAGGAGGAGGAGGAGGAAGAGGAGGAGAAGGATCTAGAGGAGGAGGAGGGAGGATAATCCCCACCCCATGGCCCACCTCCCCACCATCTCATCTATGAAGTTACTTTCTTGTATGAAAGGAAATCATTTGGAAATAACCTTGACAACGATGCAAATGATTTCTCTGACCAATGAGCTCGCTTTAATCCCTTTTTTCCCCCTTCTCTGATATTCCTCGTCTTTTGCTGTGGCGTTCAATCCATTTCAGCTTCACACACCAACAAATACAATTAAATCCTCATTCAAACTCCCCATATGTGCATATTAATTATTCTGCCCTCCACCCGCCCGCCTCCCCACCCCTCCCTTCCAATTGCACTGGGGTTGCTGTGGCAACCAGGGGTGGCAGCACTGATGTCAGAGACTCCTCCAAGGACACTCGTGCAGGAGCTGGGTCAGGTGATGTGTAGACTGCTGCTGGGCATCGATTAACACCCGAGAACAAAATGGCCGCCATCCCCCTTCATACTTTTTTTTTTTTCTTCCGCATGGGAGAGTCTGTCTTTGAGCTTTAAACAAAAGAGGAAGTGCGCCTGTGCTTGCCTGACACCTTTTTGTTTTGATGATATGTGTGATATGGATGATGTGGAATATTCTCGGCGTGATTGGTGTGACCGAAACGCATCACAGAGCTGAGCTGTCTGAGCCCCTCAGAGATCAGCTGCCTGTCTGAAGAATTTAGAAATCTGCCCGGCTATCTGTGTGTGCCTTTGTGTTTGAATGTGTCCGTACATTGGTTTCCTCAGGTTGGCATTAAGCAGCCAAGGGTTTTTTTTTTTTTTTGTCCTCTCCCCTCCCCCTCCCCTCCAGACATTCAACGCTCCCCCACCATCTCTCTCTCTCTCTGTCTCTAATTGAGCTTTGTGTCTACCTCCATCTCCATTCAAATCCACAGTCATTTGCATATTGCCGCCGCGCGCCGGACAGCTCCCCAGCTGTACAGTACAGAACTAAATGAGGAACACAGACCCACTTTACGTGACGTGAATACTAAGCAGCGAGGAGAGTCATTTTCCTGTTTCCTGAAAATACAGCTACCTGAGAAGATGAGGGACAGCGAGGAAGGAGGATGGTTGTAACAAATCAGCGAATTCAGAGCGAGTCAGGAGTTACCAGTCTGAAAGGAGATGCTGATGTAGAGGCAAGGGTTTATTATTTTTAATAAAAACACTGTAGAAGGTATCATACACTGTAATTTCACATCAAAAGGAGCCAGATGTACGGTGGTATATGAAGGAAGTTGGTGATAGAAGCCAGTTTTACATGCGTGTGAAACATCAGTGCCTTGGTGTTGCACTTTTAATGAGATCCCAGATTTCTTTTTGGAGAATTCTGCTTTAAGTTGCAAATCAGAAATACTCTGCAGGAAAATACAAGATTCACCCAGCTTTTTTGGTACAACTCTGACATGATAATTGCTTGCTTTTTGCCTGCTTTCATTTGGACCCAGCTGCCCCTTGGCTTTCCTCTCGCCTCAGTCCTGCCGAGGCCCGACCCTGAGCTCTCTGGGCGCTCCACCAGAGAGACTCAGCATCAATGTATTTTAGAGACATTTTGCTTGAGTGTGTGGAGACACATGATTATGTTGTATTTTTGATGCACTCCAACCACACTTAACAGTATGTGTTAAGCACGCCCTTAATGGGAACCTTAAAACCCCAAGGCCAATTTTCACTTCGAGCATACTGGTAGGGATTTGTGACATTTCAACTCATTTCAGGATTCAATCAAAGCCATAGCTCCAGGGAGAGCAAAAATGGCATGCTCTTTATGGCAAATCCAACTGTCCTTGGTTTGCTTTATGCATACAACTTCTTCCTCCATAGTGCGACCAGTGAGAATTGAGTGAAATTTAATGACCCATTTAACTTTACCTTGAAGACAAACGCAAACGAGGCAAAAAATGTTTCAGTTTTTCCCTCGGAAGGGTTTTATTTAGAAAACAAAGTAAGTCATGCACATTTATAAAGGCCAGAATTCAAATCAAGACGAGTGAAACACACACACACACACAAACACACAGACACGCCGTGCTCCATCATTCTGAGCACCTTAGTTTTGAATGAAACGTAGAGAAGATAGAGTGATGTTAAAGTGCAGCCGTTCTGGTGAAAATCCAATCCTTCACAGCTCCAACGAGTCCTCCAAATGACCCTTTACATCAACGCATGATGTCCTCACCTTTCCAAATAGCTGGGCCGTTTGGGTGAATAGGTGCATGTGTAGTGTGCAGCCAGAGTAATGTATGGCCTGGTCTGTTGGCTGGTGTATTTGTGTATTTGGGCATAAATGTGTTCTACTATTCGGGCTGTATTTTGTGTTGTATAATTGTGAGGCAAATGAATTTTTCTTTTAAAAATATATATTTTCTCTATTATATTTATATAATTTCTACCAGAATCGGGAAGAAAAGTGTAAAAGTTTGCAAATGAAAGTAATCCTTAACATCACAATGAATTAAACATTTTTTTTCAGTTAAATGTTCGATGCGTTCTTCAATTAATACTTATAAATATTTAATTAGTGGATTAGAAATTAAGAATCCTGCAAAACTTACCACTTTCACCCCGATAGCTACATTTTTAAAAGGGTGTGCACATGACTAAATCAATACTGTATATGCTGTGTGTAAGTGAGATGGTACATGAGTGTGAATTTGCTCGCAGTGGGGGATTTTGCATCTTAATCTAATTAAGAACTGGGTGTCTGAATATAGACGAAGAATTATGAGCTTGAAAATGGGGGAGGGGAGCCCTTTTTGATCAAGTCAGGTTGCCCAGCAACCCAAGCCATTTATTTCAGACAAAAAAAGCCCTCTAAGATTTAATAATCAGGTTGTCTGCATTAAAATGCAAAGGAGGCTGTCAGGCTGCACCTGAAGGACAGCAAAAATTAGGCAGGGTAATTTCTCGACTTACAGGTGAATTGCTGACCTTCTGCAGTGAGTGCCTGTCAAAATCACTGCTCAAACACCACAAAATAAGCTTTTACACATAGCTTGTAAAAATTTGAGTGAAGAAAATTGAACCGGCGTGTGTGTACAGTATATTCTTCTCAGTTTGAATTTTGTTAATTGAGCAGGCTCGTGTGAGTCTAAACGCAGTCATTATAAATTAAACACGATGCTCATTTTAAATTTTCTAGCCAGGCAGGTTCACAGTTTGCATGCCTCGTTTATTCTAGGAAATAAAACCAAATATAATGACAGAAAGATATAAAAACAGAAAGGAAATGAAAAAAATTGCCACGTTTCTTGAATAGAAAAAAACATCCATTTTGGTACAGTAATCTTACACAAATACATACTTCAATGAAATTATATTTTTATTCATATTTCCTCTAACTGCTTTATAAAAACATGTTTCATAAATATTAACCATTAGAAGGTACATTTTCTGACACTCTTCATCGCCTCTCTAATTGACTGTGTGAAAGCTGGGTGTTGGCTGTTGAAGTGCTCCAGCTAATAATCACTGGCACCCTCCTCTCTTTTGTTTTCCTAATTGCCGCCGTCCCTTTTGTTAGAGAGCCTTTTCTTATAAGTTCGTCAATCCCTGCTGGAGAGCACTGAAGGCTTCCTGCGGACTCCAACAAAAAGCTCTGTCAGGTGGATCAGCCATTAGTCATCAGTCTACAAATCTTGTTTAAAGTGCACGCATAATTCCAAAGCACCCTGTGTGCTCCACAAATTGCACGCGTTTTATCCTGGAAATGTCACACACACCTTGGGTTGAACTTTTTTTTTTGTACAGAAAACATGTTGATACGAAAATGTTGATTTGAACCTTTGCTCAGTTAAATCTCAATGAAACAAATGTACGGTGATAGGAAATGTCTAAATTAATACATTTTTATTGTCAACAATGATTTCTGCCATTGTCACATTGTACTAGTCTGACTTTATGATTAATTTTTTTAAATCATTCATTTTAATTCATATTCACCCATTTTTGTTTTTGAAATAACACCCTCTTTTTCTGTAATGTGTTGTTTTAATGGTAATTGAAACATAATAATAATAATAATAATAATAATAATAATAATAATAATAATAACAATAGTTATTCAGTCATTTTTCAACTGTTTGTTTTGGTTTTTATCTGAGAAGGTTAAAGCTGTATATATTTTTTGCAACATCAGTGCAATCTGTAATAGATTTTGCCACAATGCTCTGATTAAATAATGCCCTCTTGTGGTCTTTGTGTGAGGAATATTAAGCAGAAGGAATATTTAATTAATATAATGATGAACGTTCAAATACAATATTTATGTGCTTTTTTCCTTTTGGCTTAGTCTCCAAGCACACTCCTACACTTACATCACATTTTGAATTATATTAACACTTCGTTTAATTCTGTCCGTTTCTTGAGAGTCTTGAGAGGTTCATTTAAAAGAAATCCAACACACACACACACACTCACACACACACACACACACTGGCTCAGTCACTTGAGTGGATGATGGGAATTGCTCCTTCTTTTCACTAGATGGGGTAAGAGCATCATTTAAAAGGCTTTGAAATGCAGCAGACGTCGGCCCGCTGCACCTTTGCAAATAACGCTTTCTTGATAAAACTGTGCATTAATACTTGAGGTTTTCCAGGTTCTTGGTGAGGTCTGAACTGACATCACCTTACAGCAAACTGTGCATGTGTTAAATTTCAGCAGGAGGCATTTAAATGTTTCCCCTTAAATGTGTTTATACGCATGGCTGAGGAGCGAGCAACCAAAGTGCCTGAACACATGGAAAAAATCGATGTAACAAAAAAGTGTGTATTGTGTTCGGTACAATGCATTTGTGGTTTTGCTATATTTGGAGCGTGTGCAGTTTGACAAGGCCCCCCTGTGGGTATTTGAATGTTACTTCGTATTAAACAAAATAACTTTCTGAAAAACACATTTTAGCAGCCGCAGTAGAATGTTTCTGAACCTGCATTTCATTCTTTTTGTATGCATCCTCATAATCGCATTTCACCGTGATTTGTACAGTTTTTCCTCTCTTCCCTTCTCCTTTTTCCTGTGTTTCATATGTTCATTTCAGAGTTACATATCATTAGCTCATGATTGTGTTATGGCCCGCTGTTGTTCATCATGTCATAGCTCCTTAGTGTGTCTGAATTGACATGGGAAGGAGAAGGAGAGAGCTTAACCGCCAGAACTGTGAGGCTCTGCGGAGGTGACAAGTAGCTCCTTGATTAACCCATAGGCTGGTCGAGCCGACACACAGTGTTCTTTATTCATTTCCCTTGTCCTTCTCTTTCAGAAAGAGACCCAATAGGGCCCAGCAGGTGAATGTAAAGAAACGCAAGAGGACTCCCCTCCGATCGGGCTTTTCAGACCCAGACAATGGCCGGCCCACCTCTTGTACAGCTGCATTAAAACCCTGATTAAAGTTCTTCCTGTTAGCAATTGATTGAGGATGCAAAGCTAAAACCAACAAAAACGTGCACTGCTGAGGCCTGATAATGACCGGGCCCCACCTACAAAGCACAGGCTTCAAATGATTAGTGGGGTTTTGTTTTCTTAGTAGGTGTGTGAGTGTGTGTTTGTGAGTGAGCGAGCCAGTGTGTGTTAGAGAAAGGGAGAGAAGTGAGGGTGGGGAGCTTGTCTAATCATACCAGGAGGTCTACAGACAGATAGCTCTAATTAATCAACGGGCTCTCCTTAAAAAAAAAAAAAATCTTTCTTTCTTTCTTTCTTTCTTTCTTTCTTTCTTTCTTTCTTTCTTTCTTTCTTTCTTTCTTTCTTTCTTTCTTTCTTTCTTTCTTTCTTCCTTCCTTCCTTCCTTCCTGTCCATTTATGTTTATTTCATTTTGTGAAACAGCATATTAGTTTGTTCAGTGTCAACTGTTTATTACTGCGCCTCGGCCTAAAATGGAACAAAAATGACTTTATTTTTAAGCCGAGATCAAATCCTCACCGGTTCATCCTTACTTCATTTATTTTCAGTTTCCCACACTGCTCACAAGGATTTGTGTGAAAGCTGATAATGATCAAGAAAAAATCAGAGGGGTGAAATGGGAAAATCAAGGAAAAAATTAACATGCATGGATGCAAATAAAAATACACATAATTATTTGAAGGGGTAAATGTTTTGCACTGTACTCCTTCAATCATCAACATCATTACGGATGATAAAATAATACAAATCGTCTCCCACATGTGCTTAAGGCCTGTTAAAACTTTCACATGCTTATCATAATCACGTCTTGAAGTGTGGATTTTTAAACACTCCCGTCATTGTTATGTAAACAGCCTTTTTCGCATGTTAATCCTTTTATGAGCGAACGTTAGGGAGACGCATGACGACATGGGAAATGATTTGTAGAGAAGACGCTGAGGAGACTTCAAAAATTTGCATGTGTGTGTCTAGAGAGAGAGAGAGAGAGAGAGAGAGAGAGAGAGGTTCTTCAAGAATCCATAAATATTGCATTTCTTTGTTTGACGGATGTGTGACACATTTTCATGTTTCCTCAACAAATTCCACTGTCATATTTTTCCTTTTGTCAGTCATCTTCCAAACAGCAGATCCTGACAATTATCCCAGAGAAACTCCTGATCAAAACCACCTTATTCTGTCTGCTGCTCAGCTTCATCACACACACACACACACACACACATACACACACACACACACTGATTCTGCATCGCTCTCTTCTTCCTCTTGCACAATCTTTATTTGATTCCAGCTCTGTATATTGCACCACTCATCAGTTCAAATGCAAAAATTACATTTACAAAGCGTTTGTGTCATCTATATTTCACACGTTTTGTAATGTCTGTTTGTTGATGCACGGCGCGGTTATTACAGTGTTGCAGCCGAGTGATTGTCGTGAGGCGTCTCCCTCTCGTACTGTAACGAAGCAGCTAATTCACAGTCTGAACAGAGGAGGGCATTGTGCATTTGGCTTAATGTGGGCCCCTCTTAATGATGGACTTGTCAGCAGAATATTGGCTCGGAAAAAGTTGTTGAAAGGGTTTACCTTTTCAAGAATATTTTGATTTTTTTATTTTGATTTCGGGGAATGATATTTTAAGGCTAATTGATTCAAATTGAAGCAAAATAAAATCAAATCAGAAACTTTTTATTTCTTGATTAATATTTCAAGTCAGAGGCAATTTTTTCAGAGTGATTTGGTCGTTGAGCTGCTGAATTTCCTTTAAAAAAAAAAAATGACCGAATTCAAACTACAAGAAAAGCCTTTTTATCCCGTCAATCCCGCAGTGTTTGAGTAGCAGCAGAGTGAAAAATAGAGACAGACAGGTAGAGAAAGGCACTGAGGAGGCCCTCAGGCTACAATGAGGGTCTTGGGCAGATTGGCTCTGGGGCTCCACAACGATCCTCCCATCCCACACATTTATCAGAATAGGGTTAGCGTACCACACTGTGCCTACACTAACACTGTGCCCTCACGCAAACACGCACACACACGTTTAGACACCCGCCTACACCCGCTGTAAGCCTTATGGCCTTTTTAACGTCTCCTCGGTGCACCTCTTCCTCCCACTCTACTGTTATTAGCCTCAGACAATCAGACATACCTGACTCCACCTCGCGGCGTGTATATGAGTCAGAACGCAGTCTCGGTTATTTTCAAGAGCCTAATTGTTCTGTGTGTATGGCATCAAATTGCCACTGCAGATTCAAAGAAACGGTGCGGGGATGGGGGGGAGAAGACATTAGTAAGATATTAGTGAAATGTCTAAGATGGTGAAATCATTAGAGATTTTCCAAGATGGTGAAAAAGCACAAAGCAATATGTTTGTAAATACAGTTATAGGACTTTTTTTTGCTTTTGTTCTTGTAACTTAAAGCCTTTGCAGCTCAGCCTGAGCCCTGTGATTTTTTTATCATGTCATATATGGTCAGGGAGTCTTATTTAGCCTTACACAAGGCAAGTGTGGCCTCAGGCGCATGAAAAGAGAAAATTCAACTTTTGACAGCGAGTCAATCTCTCTTTCATTTGCACCTTGTACATCTCTTTGCTCTTCGGACCCTTTATGCTTATAGAAATGGACATTAATCGTACCTGGCAGGCAGCGAGTGGGATAAGAGCAGGGGTCTGTTGATAAATCCGGCTTGGTTCGTATAGTCAGACTAACAATGTCTACGCCGAGCCCTCGGAATGGAAAGCTATGAAATACTGTTTCTGTGTACCGCTGCTGTTCTGCATTCACCCTGCTGATTTATTATAGATAGGACACAGTGTTACTCTCTGCCTACAAGTCTGCTTTTCACATGCAGGTCAGAAATGAATGACCACAAGCATCAAAAAGTGTATTTGACAAGTGGTTAAAAACAGGTTTAACTCATTGTGTATTGTCCCAAAAAATGCTTTACCTTTTGGAGAAAAATCTAATCTGTTGTTTCACGTGCGTGGAGCAATTTAAAAACATAGAAACATTTTTTAAAAAGTTCTGATTTACGTGTTTTCTGCAATAAATATGAATGTGGAATCAAGATGGTAGTGAAACACTTTGTCTATTTCCGCGCCTGACAATAACCGCAGAGACTGGCAGTCTCGACACACCCCTTGTCCTCAGCTCCTACCCCCCCAACCTCGTCCATGCCCGCGCCAACCCACCCTCAACAAACTGTGGTCCTCCGCAGCACAAACAGCAGCACGTTGTCACACACCCCACCCTCGGTGTCAGCACCGGGTCACGGAGGCTGACGACGGGCTGTGTGTACCATCAAACACACATGTCAGTGTGAAGGACTGCCAGATTGTCAGTAACTCTTCTCATCCAACCCGAAAATATCGCATAGTCCAACACACCCCCCTCACGCACACACACACACTAACACACACACACACACACACACACACACACACACACACACACACACACACACATTGCATAGACTGGCTCAATATCCTGATCTGTCTGACCCTAGTGGATGTGGATCAGTGCAGAGGCACTGACAACTCAGGCTCTGGCATGCCAACAAGTCTGCTGTCGATGAAGTGATGCTTTGAATTAAAAGTATGTTTGACGCTTAAAAGGAGCTAACCTGATTTGACTGGCTAACGTGATTTGAGTGGGCTCAGACAGAGATAGAGTGCTACAGTGTGTGTGGAGAGGAATGGATCTCCGCCAGCCGGATCTGCTTATTCAGTCGATAATGGAAGCAAATGCAGCCAAATGAACCCCGAGGTTCAGCATGGAGCTAATCTGAAATGTTAACAGTTGCCCTTGCATTGATGCCATTCTAGGTTTTATCATTATGGTTATCTAATAGCCTCTGCTAAATGCTCTTGAGCAATGCAAGTATTTAGTGTGGTGATCACTGGCGAACTCTCAGGGTTTTTTTTATTCATTCAGTGTTCAGTATGGAAAGAAATGGAATGCTATTATGTGTGAGTTTTAAAGGTTTAATGGTTTGTTTTTTTGAGCGTTTATGTTCATCTCTACGGTCATATTTGTTTAGCATGGGATGTGTTCACTCTTAAAGCCAATTTCTTTTTTGTGAGAAAAGCTTTTGACGAGAGAGGCCGAGCATCTGTGGTGGTTTTTCAGAGGTGAGAGCGTGTCAGAAATGGTGCGGTACAAAATGCAGAGGTGTTGATTGGGGATAGAGGAGGTGAAGATCTGGAGAAAAAGATGTGCCTCTTAGGATGCCCACTTACATCTATGAAGTACCAGCTTCCAGTGTGTTTCTCTCACACTTTCACTGTTTGTGTAGGAAGTAGAAGGGTCTTTTGCTTTGTATGTAAAGCAGCTGAGGTGCTGTACACCCCCCCCCCACACACACACACACACACCCACAACCACCACCATCCTCAAAGAGCATTAATCATTGGTTCTCAAAGACGCAGTCTCTCTGAGGAGCAGTCACTCACCTCGCAATGACGAGACACACATGAAAGCTAGCAAAGGGGGGTTCAAGATAAGGTATGGCGAACCATCCTGCAGGAAGAAGGGGGAGAGGGATTTCCCCTCTCATTAAAGATCAACTGCTCAGCTCTCGCCTAACTAGAACTCCTTCTTGAAAGCAAACAAACAAACAAACAAGCACTCACTTGGAAGGAACCATAAAAAAGAAGAGGCTTTCCTCAGTAACGTCAACTCTGTACCTCCAGTGAACTGGATGGGTGCTGTCTCTGTGGGGTCATCGGTCACAGGTGGTCTCGGGGGGGGAAGCGGACCAAAGCCAAGCCTTCTTCTGCTCTGCTCGAAAATGCCTTCATGATCTCCAAGCATGAGGCCTTGCTCCTGAAGACCATCCCCCGCTGGGCCCTCTAATCCTGTCTAAAAGAACCAGGAAGATGGCTCCTCTGCTCCATCTCTGGCCTTTGGGTCCTCCAACACCTCCCAGTATATGAGGGGATTAGCAAAGCTGGCCCTGAGCACCCCCGCTGTCTCAGTGTGGAGCTGACCCTGGCAACCCTGTGGCCAGGTGGAGCTCTGTGATGGGTGGATACCGAGGACTGAATAAGCCTCTCTCTTCCCCTCTAAATGAGGTGTCCTGACGGGCGCCAGGTAAGACAGGTCACGAGGGGTCGACAAACCCCCGTGGTCTGACACAAAAAGAGGCAGAGGATCACCTGCCGCTTGCCAGATCAAATGAGGGCTTAAATAGGGGGCTCCTCTCTTGTCAAATCTCTCTCCATGAATACTCAGCGAGGCCAGAGACTACTGTATAGCCTCCCCCAGTCTTGGCCTCCTGTAGACCTGAGACCCTGTTGACTGCTAACACCCCTGTACTTCAGCCCAGGTCCCCTCGCAGTAGCCATCAAGCTCTTAATTCCTCCTCTCAGCCCATCACTAAGTACTGTGTGCATAATGGACCTATAATCAACCCCTGGCCAATGGAGCCTTTTCTCTCAGCGTGTCTGCACTCATGTTGAGCTCGCATGTCGAGTTGCAATGAGATGCTAATTAGACTTCATATCTACAGGGCTAATCTGTGTGTTCACATTCAGGTGCTTTTAATCCACTCCATAGCCGAGCAGCTTGCTAATTTGCAGGTAGTATTACCATAGTGGTCAAGGGAAAAGGGTAAAATTATCTTATGAATTATTATGATGTAGACACGTTTGAAGGTAGCTATTCTCATATACTAGAAGGCAGTAATTTCTATGTGTATATACAGTATGTTCTGTGGCTGTGAGGTTAATGGTCAGATCCTATTCTAGCTACCAAATAACCTCATCAAACTGCACCGCATGACAGGGTAAGTGAGGGGTGTGGCGATCTAGGTGCCCAACACAATGCCCCTTGTCAGTCAGCCTCATTCCTGGGGGTGAAGGGGGCGAGGGAGGGTGCGACGGAGGCAGCCACAGGCCATTGGGTCTCTGCGATTGGCCTTAATCCGCCAGCTAATAAGTTCAGAGAGGGGCCATATGCTGCGGTGCAATGTGTGGGGAGGGGAGTGTTGCCTCATGTTACTTACACCAGCCCGGCGCTTTCTCAGGTACCGCCCTCCCACGGTCTGTTCCTTTGTACTGGGGGATCAGCCCTCTCCACGCTGTGAATGGTCCGAATTGATTAAACCCCACCGTATAATTGTCAGCAAATCCCAGCGAATCATTTCCCATCCATTTGAAAAGTACAATGTGCGTTTCTCTTTTTCTCCTCGCCTCCTTTCTTCCTCACCATCCCCACCCCACAATGTCCTTCCCCTCCTGTTTTCTTCTCTTTTTTAAGGTCTCAGGTTTGTCCCTGCATGCCACTCTACCCTGCATGAGAGAGAGAGAGAGAGAGAGCAGAGGCAGGAGGAGGAAGAGGATAAGAGGAAGCAGGGGTGAGAAGGCATAGGGTATGCTTGGCTGGACAGTTGGCTGTAGATGAAAGTGGGCAAATGGGAGATATGTTTTAATCTGTGGCCCAGGCTAGCTGATCTGAGCTGGTACCTGCCTGGGCACAGCCTGGGCTGAGTCTGGTCACAGCATCAGGTCAACACCAGGCAGTCAAGGTTTGAAGGAGGCAGGGAAAGTGGAACAGACATTGGTTTAATAAATGTTGAATTAGTTTTTTTTCTGGAGTATTTCTTCTAGTCTGTCTTTGCAAGGAAACGAGAAAATCAGTTGCTTGCCTTACAACAACATTTGTTTACATTTAAGTGACAAATCCCTCTAGCAACCATAGTAATTATAATGTGAGCAAAGGAGGATTTGTATTTGAGGTTATTATTGTATTATTATTATAAACATGATAATGGAGTAGTACTACAAAGTAGTCATTTGAACCCAAATCACATTTTTTCCCTATCCCTTTCTGTAAACCTAACCAAGCCGTCAACTTCCAGGGTGTCTGATTTAGTGGCATCTAGCAGTGAGGTTGCACATTGCAACCAACTGAACACCCCTCGCCCCACCCTCCCCTACTGTGGCCAGCTAAAAATGCCTTCTCTAAGGCCGGTGTTTGGGTTGTCCGTTCTGGGCTGGATACAGCCCCCTTCAGTCCTATGAGAGCTGCTCAGTGGCTCATTAAGCCAAAGTAGCTCAACTTCTTGGGTTTAATATTGCCTCGATCATCATGTGGTCCACAGAGCGTGTGCACTAGAGACTTCCACCAACCAAGCCTTCCTGTTTAGCGCCTGGCCAGCTTGAATGGGAACAAAATGATTTAATTGTCCAGCTCTTCCAGACTTTAAAATGTTATCAGACCAAATGGCTGAAATTATAATAGTGAAATGGGTCATTTTGCATGGGTTGTGATCCTCAAAAAAAATTAATCCACCGTTTTACAGCTGCTTCTTTCACAATGTAAGCTTATGGGAAAAAGGCAGACTCTGCGGAAGAGGACCTGCTCCCTCTGTAGACATAAATGGATTAAAAGGTAACAAAAACACAACAATTCTTCGTTTTAGGTGATCATACACTAATGAAAACATAATTATGAATATGATATTACATTTCTGCCAATAGATGCCCCTAAATTCTACAAATTGGACCTTTGATCATGACATCATAAAATGGAGTTGCGGGGCAGATCCAAAAGTATTTTGTAAGGTAGGTTTTGTTTTTTAGGAGTGTAGTTCGACCTCTCGATTGAAAGGTCCAACTTGTAAGAAAGTTGTTTTTTAAGTCTCTTTCCCAGTTCGTCATCCCAAAACGTCAGTATTTGACAATCTGGAAGGGAGACTCAAAAATCATCTGTCTTACAAATTGGACCTTTGAAGTGAGCTTTGATGTGAACATGTCTTTTAGCATTCAAAACCAAAATATCCAGTTTGTATGCTTTTATAATATTACAAAACTACACTTTTGTATCACTGACCAGACAACAATCATCCCCTCTGACACTTGTCCTTCCTCTAATCAATCCCCCATTACAAGTACACATGTTCAACACCCTTTCATTGATCTGAGAGGTCCCCAGACGAAGGTTCAAGACTCTCTGACCTCAGTCATTTAACCCCTGGCCTTTGCTACTGGCTCAAAGCATGTCCCGATCTGGGGATTCAGTTTATTTCAGGTGCCTGGGGCTTCAAAATGTATCAGTATCAAGTTCACAATTTCTACTCTTGATGAGATATAGTAGTAGTAGACGCTTGCAATGACAGCAAGTCCAAATAATAATATTATTATCTAGTTTTATTTGATTAATATATTAAAAGATTAAATCCAGTATTGCCTCCAAAACGGCGGTCTGGAAAAAGCAGAGAAGACCTTAAATTAGGACAATATTGCAAAAATCTTTCCAAGGTCAAGAATGAATGTGACGGATCAATTTAAAGGCCCAAAGTTGAATTAAAGAAGGCGCAATTACCATGATTTGAGTGTCGTGTAGAGCAAAATGTGGGCTATCATAATGGATCGCCATGGACTGCATCTCCCATTGTTCTTGATCAACATCCCTTGGAGATCCTCTTTACATATATGGTCCTCTACATACAAGCAGGCCCTGTCACGAATCTCGTAACCTGACATTGATCTTCAACTTTGACGCTTGGCTTTCATTACTGGCTGAAGGGCGTTGTTTGTGAGAGTGATCTTCATGTAAAGTGCTCATAAACGATCACGGGCCATGCAGGCAGATTTATGATCATGGGGGTTACAAGGAGACGTGGGACAATGCAGCATCTCATCTAAACCCATATAAATAGCACAGTCGTGTGAGTTTGGGGGTTTGTAAGCGGTCATGGTGGTGCTGATGATGGTGATGATGATGTAGATGATGAAGAGGAGAAGATTGAGAAATACGAGGAGGAGGCTGGGGTGGGTGGAGGTGGAGAAGGGCAGCGAGTAAGCTGTTACACAAGAAGTTGTGGTTAAGATTCTTCTGGGTGGATAATGGAACCCAACCCGACTCGGTGCTAATTCAAATGAAAACCTCCGTGCAAATGCTCATACAGGACGGATACAAAACACATATTAACATGCTAATTCTGGATATAGCTCGTGGTCAGGTAATGCAGCACCTCTGGCCCCTTATTTCCATGCAGAATAGTTAACCTTGAGATCAACACTGGAAAATGCAATCCTCAAAGACTGTTTCTCTAAAGACCCTATGCAGAGTTAATTATCATTTTCCACTCACAGTTCTGCATTGTTAATGACTTCCTGTGCATATTTCTGTCCCTCTTTTCAAACTAAAATGCTTTTCCATCATGGTGCTTTATGGAGGCAGGTGCTGGGAATTCAATGACTGCAGTGTGCTCCTATTCTTCCTCTGCATTAAAACTAAATGTATTTGCCTATACTGTCACATCACAGTATATCTAGGTCAGTGGTAGCTCCCGATGACATTGACAATGGACACATGGTGTGACACTTTAACGCACGTGAATGCCTTCCTGATTATTATTGCTTCTCCGCCAGGTTTTTTGCTTTAACTTTCACTCCATTTTTAGCTGCTCATCATATCAAGGGTCATTAATCCTTCACTTGTCCAGCCTAAGTCCTTAATGATGTCCACTAACTAGCGCAGGAGTCCATCAGGAAGAGTCTCCCGGGAGTGAGGTCGTGGTGTTTGGTTCATGAACTCTGACCTCTAGTGACCACAGTGGTCTGACCCACGCATGTGCTCTCGTACCAGAGAGGTCATCAATGGGACCTTGTCAAGAGCCTTGAGCAAACAGATTAGACCCATTGTTTGTAAATAGGATGACCAGCTGCCACGCTGGCCATCACTACAATTATGTGACCGGTGAAGAAGAACACCCAGGCCCACTTTATCAGGAGCTCGAGTGGTTGTCCAAGTCATGAAAAGTAACCACTTGGTAAGATGTGCAATTTTTTTCACCTACAAAACAATTTTTGACAAATAGTTGGCTTGTTGTTGAGAAAAAGCAGGAGAGTGTAAATGTAATATTTTTTTCTATTTCAAAATACCAAATATAACATTTTGATTTAAGCAGTGTAATATTTTTTTTAATTGTAATATTTTACGCAAATTAAAGAAAAATAGCCCCTCAACGAAAAAGCTAAAATAGCGCGCACTCGATAGCATTACATGACTCTCACCAGTCACACATTAATCCCAGAAAATTAAAAGTCACAGCCAATGAGTCTTGACTTAAGTCGAGTGTTTCTTAGTGCCAATCATTCCCTCGGTAACCCCCCGCTCCCAAAACAAATAGCCCCCCTGCCATTTCTCGGGACACATCCTGCGTCCTCCCAGTGCTGCTACCACCCCACCCCCGACCCCTCAGAGGGCGCAGCGTGGCTGACCATATCCTCATTTGACCTGCATCTCCCATATGGAGAGAGGCGGTGGACGGATAGAGAGGAGACACTACCAGAAGGTCAGAGGTTAAATGACCGGGACTGTTTACAAGGCGATGGGGAGTTCAAACAGCAGACGCTTGTCCAGTCTTTGTCCTTATCCCGTTAATGACTCCATTAAAGACTACAGAGTATTTATATTATTTACCAACATTATTGGTCAACTGAATGAATTTATATATATATTTAAAAAATAATCTAGAATTATTGAACCGAATGATAAAGTTAACGAGTAGTAGAAAAAAAATATAGAAGGGCAGGAAAAAAAAAATTCAAAAAGTTCTTTCAGTCTGATGAATAAGCAGCTACCGGTCCAAACTTAAAGCTTCCACACCTTAGCTTCTATACATCTTCTCACATGGGTTATGAATCTGATTAACATGGGGTTTGCTTTTGTTTGGACACCCTGTGTTTACATAAAGAGGCCCAGTGGGACCAGCCCTGGAGGTCAGGGGGTCGAACCTGGGTTGTCAGAGAGCCTTGTGACATTTCTTTCCCACGTTTCCCGGCTCCCATTGTCCACGGCGAGGAGCCCCCGTTAACGTTTGGCCCTGGGAGGTAGTGTGGCGTGAGAGGGAGGCCTAGGGGTATTGGACCCTCAGCGGGTCCCTGGGAAACGGGCGTAACCAGGCGGGGCTGAGGCGAGCGGGGACAGCATGGGGTCATTTTCCGGCTTGCTGCCCCTCTAAAGGGCTTTGGAGCACAGTATTGGCCCCTGGAGGAGTGCTGGTGTGGAAGACAGTACAAAGGGCTTTGTCTGTGTGTGTGTGTGTGTGTGTGTATGTGTGTGTGTGTGTGTGTGTGTGTGTGTGTGTATGTGTGTGTGTGTGTGAGAGAGAGAGAGAGAGAGAGATGTGTGACACACCTCAGCAGGTTTGTTTGAGTAACAAAATGATTATTTTACAAGTTAGCTTTAAATTCTGGTCTGCGGTTTTATGAACAACTAATTGTGATAATGGATAATGAAGTTCAATAATGTCATGGTCATTTTAGCGGGGCAAGAGCAGCAACCAGTGATGTAAAAGAAAAGGCCAAGGTGTGTGATCACAAAATATACAGTGACGACTCAATACGAGCAGCCACATAATTTCTGATTATTTCCTAATCTAACCGCGCCAACGTAAGTAGAATGCAAAGAAGTTGGAATCAAACGCCTTGAATAATAAATTTGATTAATATTCTGAATGTGAGAACTAATTCCAGAGGTCACAGGATAAAATATTTGCAGTGTGACACAGAATTACAGCATTATAAATGGTAATTTCTTTAATAAAACATGATTTATTAACTGATTTAATCACTATAGATGGACTGTTGGAGGGCCGTCAGGTGTTTCTGTCATTCAGATATCGTCTTTTTTTTTTTACCTGATGATAAAACCTTTAAATTCTCCTGTGTTTGTTGTAGGTACATTCAGTAATTATGCAATATGTTTATTTATATCACAGCATGATCTTGCAATATTAACACACCCATTCCTTCTTCCTTACACCTTTCCCCACTAAGTAGATGCACATTTACATTTTCCCTCATGTAGTCTTCGGATGTCATTTGAAGCTAACACACCTAGCTATTGAATAATAAATAGACATCAGCAAAATGAATAAATAAAACATATCACCCTGCCATTATCACCTTTTTCTCTGTCTACATGCCAGAAAAAATATAACAGACGTTCCTACTTATAATAAGGTCATCCTTTTTTAATGTTGGCCTGCTCGTATCTTCGGGGTCTCTGACAGGTTTTCAGGAGTCTAGAATCGACGTGTACAGTAATGTGTGACTAGGGCTTTGTTGATCTGAGAGAGGTGCGTGCTCGCTAGCTCCGAGAGGTGATGGTAGAGAAAGACCCCTTAAATCCACCTCAACACTCACTCTCACACACACACACACACACACACACACCACCAACAATCCTGTGGAGAGCAAAGCATCAGAGGATCTTGAGGGGGAAACGGTCTCTGGTGTACAGTGCACTGAGAGGATCTGTGCCATTTCTCTCCTCTTGGTGCAGCTTGCATGTGTGGTGACGGATGGCAGCCATTTTGTTTTATGCATTAAAGATTCACTGCGTCCCCCTCGCGTCTTGATATTTTTTGAGGTCATCCCTGGAGAGCACGATGAAAACAAACATAATCCACACACCTGGGTTTTGATTTGTTCTCTTTCCTTTAAGAAATTATTTTGTTTTCCTGTCAAACATCATTTATTATTCATTAATTGCATTTAATTCATGTTTTGTTTTTTTCCCCCTCCCTAACACAAAGCCAGAAGTAATGATGAAGCTACAATCTGCTCAGGGTTGAGGGGGAAAAAAGGAAAACACTGGCAGAGATGGAAATTTCTGCACATGGAAAAAAAATGGAGAAGCATGGTTTGTTTGTCTCCAATAGAGCATGCTAGCTCCTGAGTGCTATATATAAAAGTTTCAATATAATGTCTATTCATCCCAGGGCTGAACGTATTACCAGTGGCATATCAGCCACAAGAACTAACCTGATAGAATCTCTCCACTCTTCCAAATCGCAGACAAAACATTGCAATCTAGTGGCTGATTGCAGCTATTTTCTTGCTTCTCTCCTTAGCCGAATTGTTTCCTGGCCCTCACGAATTGAGTTTATCAGATGTTGAACAATGGAATAGGGATGGTTTATCAGGTGTTAAACAACAGAATAGAATATTGTGGAAAAAAGGTCACAACTTTTCACAAAACTCAAAACCAAACTTTGTTTCAATTCCATTCTGAGAAGAGGGCACAAAACCTTTAGATGTGAAAAAAAAGAAAGTCCTGGGTTCTTTGGATGCACTGCAGCGTTTCCACACATCTCTTGTCGAATAGCCCTGACGCGTGGGAGGGTGCCATTTTATTTTCAAATGTATTTATTCATGGATCTGACATTTTAAACAACCTCTGCGTGCCTGCAGAGTTACAAAGCAAGCTAATTTTCTATCATATTCCATAGGTTTAAGGCTCTATCACGTTCCATATACTGTTAGATCTGAGCGCTATCCGCTTGCTGTCTTTCTCTCTTCGCCTCCTGCACTCCCAGACCCTGAACCTGAACTTGGGAGTGCAGGCATAGATTTATATGCATGCCCCTCCTTTGATGACAGGGTAAATATTCACACAGACAGCCAAGGTGCCCCCGTCATTACCCATGTGCTGTGTGTTTGCCCACCAGTTAAATTCTTAGGGGGATTGTTTGGTGAGATGAATGGGGCCAAAGTGCTGAAGGACGTATCGGAGTTCAGCAAACAAAACCTCCCCAGATTGGCTCAGCAACAGCTCGGTCCAGTGGGCAAAGTTAGCAGCGAGGAGGTGAGAAGGCGGGGGGTAAAAAAAAAGAGCCGTTGTAGGGTTTTGCCTGTCAATTAAGGCTGCCGTGAATGGCTGGGAGGTGGGGAGCGCTCGGCGGTGCTTTCCATCTCTCTGGTCCTGTTGGATCCTTGGAGATAGCCGAGGTGCCGTTCACCTCAAATAGGAAAAACCCTGTCAATATTCAACTATTTAATAACCCTGAATGTGCTGCTCACGGTGCCTTTTGAAGACTGTGGGGTCTGCATTTCCCTTTGATGTACATTCATTGTCAGACTCTCTATCTGAAATCTTCGAAGATGGAATTGGTGACATTTTCTCTTTTTTCATTCATTCAATCCAACCTCAAAGGTTTCCAGCAGTATTTCTCTAGTCCAAGATGCTTTGTTGTATGTGTGTGGGGTGGAGGGGGGACTCAAGTTGGCTGTAGTTCCCCACTAGGATTTCTATCACTGGGTAATGGAACACCAGGAGATTTAGGCAAGGATGTTACTGACAAAATATATATATTTTGATGTGCCTTGCCTGCTTAAGCATAGACCTCGGTGTCTAGATTGCTCCAATTTAGTTCCTTTTTCCAAAGTCGGAAACGCAAAGGTGCATTGAAGCACATTTACACACAGGAACCTTCTTTCTCTCCACACACACACACAGACACACACACACCCACACACACACCCACACACACACACACACACACACACACACACACACACACACACACACACACACACACACACACACAGACAGCGCTCAGTTGTTATTGTTGATTTGTAACATAGTTTACATTACACTTTTAATGCCTACATCCCAGTATCTTCACTTACTGTAATTATGTATTGTATGTATTAATATACTGTATTATATTATATTTCATTTTCTCTGTGTTCCACCTACAGGATTAAAATTGCAAATCTGAAAAGAGGAGGGGATCTGGATTGTGTTCTTTGGCCCTAAACATCACAGTTAATGACGTATTAATCTTGATTTGCTTAATGATAAAGTTAATTTGGTGGTCGAGGTTGTGTAAGCTGTAGCACCACTGTGCACTCATAAGGAACCCACCGATAAGGCATGAAGTTAACAAAAACAGCTCAAAAAGCTTTTGTAGCAGATTTTATCATCGTATCACCAGCAGCACAAAAAGGTGAACTCTGGATATGCTTCCTCTAATGTCGGTCAAGGTTGTCAGTTTTCCTCTAGGTTCTGGCTTTGCTCCTTTTACCTTTAAAAGCTTTTTTTCCTGTATTTTATAAAAGAGGGCGTAGCTGTTGGCTGTGGTGTTTCTTCTGCTTAGCTTCCAGCTTTTCATTCAAAGGGAGGCAATTCTCTTTCTGTTTAGGTTATATAATATTTTTATAATATTATATTTTTTATTATAAATCTAGAATCAGCAGACTTTGCTTATTTTTTTGCTGAATTTGTCCGTGTGTCTTTTTCTTATTGATACTGCATGGAAATCAGGTTTGACTAGCACCAATTGAAACTCCATTGTGGTACATATGATATGTCATAAATGCAGCACTAGTGTGTGTCATTAAACAGCTCCTGAATACAGTGCTTACAACACACACACACGCACGCATGCACACACACACACACACATACAGATCAATACTGAAGAAAAAAACTGCATTAATACTGCTTATTTTGCAGCTAATATACTCAAAACGTATCTGAGAATGACATGGTATGAGATTTTAGCGGTTGTTTTAAACGGTCACAAACTAGAATGGCTCTCAGTAGAGTGTATACCTCTGCCAAGGCCCAATCCCCTTGAATTCAGTCAAGCCTTTAATCCAATATTAAATAAAACACCAGTTTTTTATTTGGATCCTCATCAAATTGTACTAATTCATAGATACCAGCCACCTAAATATGCCTGATTTTTTACATCACGATCCATGCATTATTTCCTGGTATCCCTGCCCACTTTATCCAATCAGGACAGAGAACTCTGTAAAGAGGTGGTCCTTTCTGCTCGTGAACATGCAGAGAGCAAGATCCTCCTGTTTGCTGCTATGTCTGGCTATTACCACGTTCATGTGGTGACGTAGCGATGTGGGAGGGGATTGCTGACCGCAAAATGGATAGGAAGATAGCTTATACCACAACAACACTTCCAGCAGCTTTTAAAGAAAATGTGAAAAATAACGCCCTATCTTGCAACAATTCCTGGATCCGTCCCTTTACCCTGGATGCACATCAAAAGTTAATGGGGTCTAGTCTGGGCTAAGACACATCATCCAAGTTTGTTGTAAATCTATTCAGTAGTTTTTGTGTAATCCTGCTGACAAGCCAACCAACCAACCAACCAATGGACATGGGCAAAAACACAACATCACTGGCGGACTTAATTGAACCTCAAATGTGTTGAAATCTTAATGGGACTGTTTTCTTAGCAGTATATTTCAAGACTTTGTTTATTCATTGTTGGCAGACCAGCTTTTGTAGAAAGGAAAATCACTGCTCTCACCTGGAACGACCACAAAGGCAAAGCAGTTCATACTGATGTCTTATTGTCTGACCTACCAGACAGATTTGTCAGACTTAGAATTAATCACAATAAGCAAACTATAGTAGTAAAGTGAATTAAGGACTGGTGTACTTTTTCGCTGAAAGTATAAACTGCAGTGCCTCGGCTTGTAAAAAGATAGCAGAATGTTGAAGTTACGGCGATCGCATGAACACCTTTCTCCCTTCCGCTTTGAACTTGACCTCACTTTTACATTGACTTCAAAGGCTGGTTGTTACGCAGCGTTCTTCAGCTCGATGATAGCACCCGCTTCTTGACCTTTCACTTCAAAATGTACAATAAACACACAAAACGTGTTTATTGGGATGCTAAGACACCTGAAAAACTCAAAGCGAAACCCTGAGCCGAGGCAGTTACGATACAGTGTATGCAGTACTCGTGCAAGCAGAGTCTCTGTGAAATGAATAGCGTGGACTTTCCCTCACTATAAAGTATCTTTCAAGGTCTGTCTGGAGGAGGACATAACTATAGAGCCCACACTCCAGAGCATGCAGCTGTAATGTCTAACAACTTCCTCCATTTCTCCTCCTCATATTCGGCTAATTTGAGTCCTCCCGTCTCTCTGTGGTGCTGTGTGCTCTATACATCTTCACCCACCATTCCCTCACATTTTCACTCTGTGCACTCTCACTCTGGAGGACCTATACACTGGCAGATAAGAGGAAATGAAGTCTCGTCTGCACAATTTGAAGCGCTGCTTTGAAGCTGAATGTGAAATAGCAGCTCCGCTCCTCTCTGCTCCTCTCCGGCTGGTAAAATAAGGGCCCTCTCGTTAAAAGCACTTTACCTGTGCTCCCTCTATGGATCATTGCTCTCATTAAACAGATTTGGGGTTACATTCAAATTACAATTACTCCAAGCACTATCTGTTAATGGGCACAAGGGTTGAAAGAGTAAGAGAAATGTTTCTGACATTTCTTTTTATATCTCTCTTTGAGCCGGGTTGAGAACACATCAAAAGGTGTAAGGTGAAGCATAAACTAACCTAAACCTGAATGGGGATTGATTTCAAAGATGTGTAATATCGAACTGTACCTGAAATCACAGTCAGAAAATTTAAACTTTACACTAGATTTTAATCTTACGGTCTGCTGGAAACAGTTACTTATATGATGATTGTATTTTTAAAATGCGGAATTGAATTTTCTCTGCGGGCTGAACGGGTAACTGGAGCACAGTCTTGCCCTCGTGTGACCTTTCAGTACTTACCGAGTGAGTTTTTTCTGTGCTTGAATATGCAACACACATTACTGTGTGTCTGTGCGAGTGTGTGTCTGTTTGTCTGTGAAGTGTTGTATATGTACCACACTGTGGAGAACACCCCCTGGGTCCTACTGCACAATGCCAAGAAGAGCACAGGCAAGATACTTTCATCTGCTCACCACAGAGATCCTGCTGGGTGTGTGTGTGTGTGAGGGCATAAGTGTGGTGTGTGTGTGTGTGTGTGTGTCTGTGTGTGTGTGTGTGTGTGTGTGTGTGTAGTATTTGAATGGTAAATGAAGGAGATATGTCACCCTGGGCTCTGCAACACGGAGAGGAAATATACTTTTGTGCTGCAGATAGAGATGGAGATAGACTATTCCTAATTTGACACTCGATCATTCAGATTTAACAATATTTAAATGACTGTTTGCACTTTGCACCAAGTCTTTCTCAGATAAAGATAAACCTCTTTAAAACTCACAGACTCATTGCTTCCTCTGAGAGTTTCCTTTAGTTATTAACCTGCTGACTGCCTCCGGAAAAGAGAGCGATATTAAGTTTTTCATTAATGACCAAAAGAAAACCAGAAGGTGGATTTTCTCATGATGCACTTTGTGTATTTGAGAAAAACAGAATACACAGTAGGCACGCAATTTAGCATTTTGTGTGTCTTTGCGAGCATGCATGCGGTTGCACGCTCGCTGCTGCCATTGCATGTGTTTGCGTATGCCGTTTTAGTGTATGTGTGAGGGCCTCTCCTGGTGACAGCCTAGGGCAATAGCACAGGATGTAATCCCATGTATGCCTCCAGTCTCTTAGCTGCCTGCGTAGATGTGGAGGAACGTTTTAGCCCCTGCAGTGTGCCGTAGGGCACAAGTGCTCACCCTCCTGTACTGCTAACAGACAGCAGCTTCCTGCTGCAGTTCCAACACACTTTCCTCCAAGCTTTCACCATCTGTGTGAGGCTCTTTATACACTCCCTATCTGTGTGGCACAGTTCAATTTGGAGCAATTAGAGGTGGCTTAGGAGAGAGACATTTGCCTCTGACAGCCGTTATATTGAAGTACGCACACTTTCACACATTTGTATCAGTGTCTGGAGGTGAGGAGCACTCTCTTGCTTGAAAATCAAATCATGTGCTTAATGTATAGCATTATCTTGATTGGCACTTGGTTGTGGAAAAGCTAAGAAATGTAGTGAGTAAAACATGCTTATAGTGAAGCCAAATGTCGTGCATTGATTGAAAAGTGCAGACATCCTTAGTGCTCAATTCAGGATCAATGACAGGCAATCAAATTTAATTTGAGAAATGAATTCAAGAAAACAGCCCTGACATGAATAGCTTTATTCAGTAGGTGCATAGAAATTCTATCACTTGAAATAAACATCAATGGAAATTATCAGAGCTTTTTCTGTGTTCTAAAAATAGTCGAAGCAGATTTCCTGATAAAAAACCAAAACTAAGCAAAGTTTAGAAAAAGATTTGGGCAACCTTGGGCTGCGTCAGTGGAATAATCCCACCCATGCCCTAAAAGCATTCTGATGTTGGGTGAAGGTACTTCTCCACCTTTTGAAAGGAACAAACAGAAACTCAAGCCCTGAAATTATAGATATTAATACATGAGCACGCTATCCAGAGAATCTCTGGACTCACCTTTATCTCTTACATCTCTTATCATTTCTGAATCACGGAAAATAAAAAAGCCATTGTGTGTTCGGGCTGCTATACACCAGCGTTGTGTGTGCAGGTGTTGATTTGCGCCTTCTAGTTTTTGAAGATGAATTTTTGGAAATGAAATATGTCAAGCGAATGATTTTTTAAGCATCCCAGTCAGCAGGATAAAATGGTGGCAGTTAATGTTAACTCAGCATACTTCATATGTGTACCTGTCATAGGCCTGTGTACCATATGTATCATATCACATCCACATTGCGAGTTTGTAATCGTCACACCACTTGATATTTTGAAGGAGACCTGGGGACGATTTACAGCCATGTTTGCGGCAATCAAAACAGGTATTTTAAGCCAAAACAGAATCCTTTCCAAACCCTAACCAAGTGTTTTTTCCCCTTTACCTGTCCAGACCATAAGTAGAGTTATCACTGTCACAGTTTGAAAAAATAGTGAGGACCACAACACAAAACACACAAAGGCAGCCAGGTGTAAAACACAAAGCAAGCTTTATTCACGAAGCTGCTGTCTAAAATCTATAGTCAACAAAATAACAAAAACAGGCAGGGGCAAATCCACAAAAATCCAGAGAGAAATACAAAAAACAAAAGGAGTACAAATCAGAAACTCTGGGAACACAGGAAGGAATCCAAAAACACAAGACAAAAAATATGAGGAGAAACACAGAGACACCGGGAACAAAACACAGGACACAGGACTGACGTGGGAAAAACAGAACAGACGAACTGACAATGAGAGAAAGACAAAGGAATTTAATAAACAAGAGGCCATTCAGGGACAGGTGAAACTAATCAGGACAATCACAAGGGAGGGAAACCAACAGAAAGACAGGGAGCAACACAACATGGCATATGAGGATGAACCTTTCAAAATAAAACAGGAAACAACAACTAAACCAAACACCCAAACCATGACAATCACAGTATGAAATTGAAAATTGAACCTAAAGAAATGCAAAGTTTCAACATATCGGTGGTTTGCAAGAGTGTACATTTCCAACACTTATTCTGGTGCTTTTCATGATCAACAGTGTATAATTACATTCATTTGATTTTGTCGCTGGGGCTTCTGCCTTTTACAGTGAAACCTGTCGTAGCCTATTTCCATTCTGACTGTGTCCTTATCCTTTCAATTGGTTTATTATTACCAATGGCCTGACCTCCTGAGGTGTGTACCGAGAGTTCTGATGAGGTTGTCGAGGAAGGCTAGAGGAGTGACAGGTGGTCTTGCTGATAACTATCCATCCACCCCCTTCCATCTCACCATGGTCCAAACCTCAACCACTAATCTCATCTCTGATGTCCACACTTGCAACAGAACACAGTAGAAAGGTAGATCAATAGGTGTCATGATCGATAGGTCAGAATGAGGAATCACTGAAAGGTCAGCGCCGATCGATTCCCACATTATTGCACTGCAACCTCTCAGCTGTTGTGTGTTGGTCATTAACTATGAACCCCTGCAGGATGCCAGCACCCCTGCGTACTTTTAGTAACATCAACTAATCCTAATTATTAGTTCCGCTCTGGCTGGAGGGCCGGAAGACGACATTTTCTTGATCTGTGTGTGATGTGTTATGTTATGATATCTGCCTGGCCCTTACACCCCTGACCTGTCTCTCTGTGAGACAGTTCCTCGTTAGAGAAAGTCAGCTCGCCCCCTGCTGCATGTAGCCGCTGCCATACAACCATCATTAGTGAGTGACAGTGCTAGATGTGGCTGCCACACAGCAAGGTTCTCGGACCAGCATTCTTGAGCTCCAGGAAGCTGTCCTGGAGCTGTGTGGGGTCCAGAACATGAATCTTACACCACTCAGCTCAGAGCAGTCCAAGTCCACCATAGAGCTTAGCAAGACATCCACCTGAGCTCTCTGCTCTGTAGGGGAAGAAGACAGGATCACCCAGTTGAGCCAAATCTGATTTTCACCTCTGTCTAGACTGCTGTGAAGCTCTGATGGAGTTTTGACTGGCTTTAGCAATCCAGTGTCGTGGGGGTGACAAAATGGATGACAGGGGTCAGCTTAGGTGAGAGGCTCACGGAACGTAGCTCTTCTGTATTTTTAGACATCGCTAATAGAGACGTGACTAATTATTTTACAGCAGGTGATCATAACACACCAAAGAAAAGCAAAAATACAATCAACTTTGAGTTAGCATGGAAATTAAAGCATTCTACAATACAAATTGAACAAATTGAAAACCAGATACTGACATGCATGTTCAGCCCTGAAAAAAAATCAGGCCTGCGCCGTGGCCAACCATCTCCACAGCTCTTTTTTGACCCTCTAAACCCGTTTTGTCCAGCACCTCTTCCCTGAAATGGCATTAGCATAAATCTCCAGCCCATAGAGGTAATGATGGCGTGAAATTATGGCTGCCTCAGCAGACCTTATTCCCCTCTCTGCTCTCCCTCCCTCTGGGTCCAAGGCCCCAGCCTTCGACTGGGACCATCTCCCATGCCTTCTTTCTCTCCTTCCTCTCCCTCTCTCTTCTCCTTTGCCTCCTAGTTCCATTCAAAGGGAATGTGTAACTGAATTTGAAATTGAGTGCCCTTCTTTCAAGGACCACAGCTAATGAGACGTTTTGCCTTGAAATCCAGGCTGGATGGGGGGAGACCCTGATGGGTGGAGATGATAGCCACCCTGTACGTCAGGTGTAAAGCTGTCCGGATCACTCACCGCTGAGAAGAGGGGAAGGGGCTTTCTATAGGGGTGAGAAATAAGGATAAGCCTTTATAAAATGAGCACCCTTCTCTGGGTCACCTGGGGCTGCCATTGTGAGGCCAGGAGCCGACCTGAAATAGTACGCCTGTGTGATCTGCATCTATGTGCAGAGAGACCAGCCAGACCTCCCCCTTTTGCATACATGTATTAGGAGCTATATTGAAAAAAAAGAAGCCCATAAGGGTCTGGAGAGAGATAGGAGGTGACAATTAGATTGAGATGGAAGAAAGTACACTGGAGTGGGTCAGAGTGAGTTGAGGAAGGATGGAGTGTGAAGAGATGGAAAGGGGGTCGGACCCATAGAAACAGGTATACTTGACAGTTTGCGGTCCGGGGATCATCCGTGAGACGCTGCATGGGTGCAATGATGAAAGGAATCGAGAGCTTTGCGTCCTAGGGGTTCTCCCTTTAATCAGGGGCCCCGAGGAGAGAACCTTGCAGCCTATGGGCCCCTGGCCGCTGCTAGCCACTGTCATGCTAATGAAAGAGGCTCAGCGTGTGAATGAATGGAGAGGCTAGCTTGTTACCAGCGTGCTAATTAATGCATGCAGCAGGGGTGTGCGTGCGAGAAAAAGGGTTTTATGCATTTTAATCAGGTGTCTGTGTACGTGTGAGTGTGTGTATGCGTGTCAGGATGACAGGGATTTGAGGCATGGAGTGAGACGGATGTGCGACCGGGATTAAAAATAGGGGCTCAAGAGTGCAGAACACAGCAGATGCATCTTGGAATAATGTAGAAATAATTTGTTGGAAATTACCCGAAGTCGAGACTGTGACTCAAGTCTGCCTCTCCTCATCTTACTGCTCTGTAATAATACATCTCTCAGCTTCAAAGTACTGCTAAAAGCACCCTCGTGCTAATTTAGACTGCACTGGCTACTCAAAAAAGGTGTGCAGATTGTGTGTATTTTATCATTAACTGATCAGGAGCTGTAATAAATTATTTCTATTGTTATAGTATTATTCATTAATGCATTACATTTACATGACTTCCTCAGCTGCAGCCTGCACCGTCTCCATCATTGTGTGCTGGAAACAATCCTGTCTGATTTACTTTCTCACAACTAGCTACGTCACATTAACCACTGTTTATCAGTGCTCTTGTGTCTGTCATGTCCCAGACTATGTGACAAAAAATTATCCGTGGAGATCTGTTAAGGGTCTCACCCCAGACAACCCTTTCTGTCTACGCGACGTTCCCACGGACGGATAGATGGGGGACTTGTGGATGGCCATAGGAGCAGCATATGGCCCGAGGCGGCAGCATTGTCTAAGCTGTTTGAGTAAGATAAAAAAAAAATCGCATTGTTGCACGTGTCACTCAGACAAGACGTAGGGGCGTGTGTCAGGGCAAAGGGAATGCCTTCGAAGTCCCTGACCTTTTAATTTGCTGGTGGCCTCTCCCACAGACCTCTGTGTCGGCCGTACAAGCCCCATTCAATTATTTGGGACTCTATCAATCTCATCGGTATTGACAGGGGACATGTTTGCCAGGTTCATTTTGACTGATGTAACCCAGGAGGAAAATCCATACGCAGACATTTCTTTTTTGTTAAAAAATGCCCACACGTATAAGAATGGTTCTGCTTTAAATTAGGTTAAATGCCGTGAGGTTACAGCCTGCGAGAGAATCACCACAAGGCCTGAAATGTGAAATTGACAAGAATTAAAATTATTTTCTGGAACGTTCACATGAATATCTCAGAGGGTGTGACCCAGTACAAACGTGATACACTGCTCTACTTTTTTTTCCCCATCAATCAGTTATCCTCAATTTTTAACAGCCACTTGGAGTCATTTGCAGTTTAAGATCTTATCTTTTGCTCAAAGTCAAAATATCATTTAGATTTGATCAAATAGTGGCGTAATTTTAACAGCTGCTGCAAATCAATTATTTAAAAACATGTACTTCAATTACCAGCTGCAACAACCTTCATGCATTTCTGTTCCGTCCGTATTTAAGGCCTTTACTTCTGTGCTGAATAACAGAAATCACTGTAGGTCACTGTCTCACGTCATATGTGCGACACACACTGGAGCTTCCTTTATTTTGTTCCACCAGCACTGCCTCCTGTATCCCATCCTACCCCCAACCTTGTCCACCCTGTAAAGTGCCATTATAAAAATGTCAAGGGGTCCCTCTCTCTCGTCCTGCCTGTCAAAATCATGTGCCATTATGCAAATCAGCGTGTGAACACACACTCTCAAAGATTTACATAGCCTATATGGGCTATAGGCAATGGTGAATTCAGATGATTACAGAATTAATCTCAGAGATACATATTGCGTGTGAACATTTATGAAAATAAGGGAATATTTTACATTTGCCCTTGAAGGTTAAAGCATTATCGCTGCATTAACATGTGTGTGTGGTAGCTGCGGCTCAGGAGGGAGAGCGGGTCGTCGACTAATCACTGGGTTGGTGGTTCGATCTCTGTCTTTGGGCAAGCTGCACCCGATGGGCAGGCCAGCGCCTTGCATGGCAGCCACGATGCCAACAGTGTGTGTGTGTAAAATGGGTGACGGAGGGCAAATTGCAAAATGCTTTGACAGTTAAGGTAGAAAAACACTAAATAAGTACAGTTCATTCACCACCATTTTTAACAACATAATGTCTTTGTCATCTCTGTCCAAAGGCAATTTTTTTCAAATTAAACATTTGTATATTTACAGTCTTTTGCCATTTTTTTCAGGACAAAAAGCAATTGTTATGATTAGATATGATAGAATAGACTTTATTGATCCCTCACTGGGGAAATTCACTTGTTACAGCAGCTCAGTAGTTATAAGCAGAGGGAAAAACAGCGATTCAGTGATAGATAAATTAATAAAACAAGACAAAAACATGCTAAAATAGAATAATAGGAAAATAAAGTAAAAATATTAATAATAAAGACTATGTACACTATTGTTCTTTCATATACAGATGTGACTAAGAAGGACAATTGCACATGATAATTGCACCCATAGTAATAGTAATACGCACATGGTGTGAAGCAATATACAAAAAACAAAACAAAAAGCCAAACAGCTATGAATATAAGTGCCTATAATGTGAATATAGGTACATCGCATCGGATTGGTTGACTGCAAACTCTTCAGAGTAAGTATCATTTTTCTTTAAAATAGTATAGATTGAAAGATCACCAAGTCTAGAACTTTTTAAATGAAAATCTGAAGCAAAAAGATAGATGAACAAATCCCAAATCTGTCCGGCCTTCAGTCCAATTCCACTCAGTCCGACACATGCTCAAATTTGAATATATTCTCCAAGTTAAGAGGATTGTCATCCATTGATACTTTTCATTGAAGAGATCATGCTAAATGGTCCAGTGCCAGAACCCTCTTAAATTGGGTTTAAAGTGATTTTCTCGGTGACTATTAGATATAGAAGTGCATACAGTATGTGATTTTATCCTTTTACATTTCTTAACTCTTTCCTCTTTCACTGGACTTAAATGTCTGTGTTTGAATTGCAGTGTCTGGAGTGGTTTTGCGGCTCTGCGGAAATGGAAATAGTATGCGTGAGAAAAGAGGGAAAGAGGCACATGGAGAAATATGTAATTTTTGGTTGGAAAGCATGAATGTGCTTGAAGTGGAGGTCAGCCCTATAATGTAACCATTTGGAGGGAGGATCATTAAAGCCATTTACCATGACTTTCACTGCATGGCTTCTTAAGTAATGACAGAGGTCTTCCTATCGAGGGCAAGTGAATAGAGTTACGTGTATCCTTCTGCCGCACCTGTACTATACAGAACGTTTCATTGCAGGAAATCATAGAAGGACAGATAACTGCTGCTCTATGACACATCAGGGTATCCATTAGCTGCAGAAAGAGCACGAGAGAGAGAGGAAGAGAGAGAAAGAAACAGAGATTGGGCCTTGTGTTTTGACAGCCCTGAACCAGAATATTGCTCCATTGTTTGTTTCTCAGAGCAGAGGAGTCATGGATGTGGTTTGAGTGACAGTGAGTCCGATGTACGCTGACATGTGGAGCTGCTTCACATTTCCTCTAATTGCTCCGCATTGCCCGAGCTTGGCACACATGTAGAGCATGGTAAGAGGCGCCTCTTTTTAGGTCGAAACAGAGGGTGCTGTGATTTGGCATACAAAGAGAAAAGCAGGCACGGGGGGTAGAAGAAGAGCAGGAGGAGGAGTAGAAGGGCTTGAAGAGGAGGTATTCTATTATTCCTGATAGACTACTCTGAAGGACAGAGAGGTGATGGCCTTGCTTGTACAACTCTGTGGCATAATAATGTCCTGCATTAAATCTCCGGCCAGTTAAAGCAGATATAGTGCCAGCACACCAGATATATGACATCAGGTCCAGTCTACCAATCAGGTGTCAGCTATAGGTTTTGTGGAAATAAGCAAATGCAGAAACAAAGACGTGGATGTGAGGGGGACAATACAGTTGCATACATGGCATTGGTTTTGATTCATGGTGTGCTGAAAAGCACGGAGATTGGAGGAAATCCTTGTAAGGGAGGGAAAAAAAGCCTCTATCCTTGCTGATGCTATTTTAATTAAATAGTTGCTAGGTTACATCGCACAGAACGACAGGGGTGGGTGGTGTGGCACAGGCGCCCGGGTGAGTGGAATGGTGTGTGTGTGTGTGTGTGTGTGTGTGTGTGTGTCTGTGTGTGTGATGGGACATGTCCCTGAACAATGAAAGCACATCCCTTTTTTCCACACCCAATCTATAATAAGGATTTCAAATGTGAGACATATTGACATGAAATACAGTGAGAGCGATTTTACACTCTCTAAAACTCCCTCTCCCTCTCCGTCGCTCTCTCCCCATATTTGTCTGCCTTTTTCATTTTTCTCTCACAGATCAGAGGGTGGGGGGAAGCCCCCTTTCATCTCTGTGACAGTGCTTTTCACCTCCACTGGTGACTTACCGAGGACTAGTGCTCCCATTGCACCCTGGGATGCCAGACGGTAGAGAATGCCACGGGCCTGTGTGCCCTGGCAACCGTTCCTGTTTCAGATACACCCCCTCTCCGACACACATACACACACAACTCCTCCAGCGTCCTTTAGCTCTCCACTCCCAGCCTCCATCCAGGACTCTGACCACACAGAAACCCAGACAGGGCACTGATGGATGGGGCTGGAGACAGCAGAGAGTCCCTTGATGTTGGAAATAAATCTGACAGGCCCTACTGGATAAGGCCAAGCATAATTTTTCTCATTGACTTCAGGCCGAAGGGTGTGTGTGTGTTTGTGTGTGTGTGTGTGTGTGTGTGTGTGTGTGTGTGTGTGTGTGTGGGTTTGTCCTTTTTTCCACACCCTTTTCTTTATTTCCACCCTCCCTCATCTCCACCCCAGCCCTTCTCTCATCCTCCACTTCTTCCCTCTATGCCAGCAGAGATAATGCCATAATTTACAGCTCTGCATTGTAGAAGATGAATGATAGTTGCTTTTTCTTGCTTAATATGCATTCACCACTGCCAGATAATAGTCTTTTTGTAGGAAGAATAAAAGAAATGCCTTCAAAAGGAATTTTTATGTTATATTCTCCCCCTAATGTGCTAAAAGTGATATATAATTCTCAGTCTTTCATTAGAAACAAAATTGATAATGATGAAAGTGTGCTCCGTTTTTCTATAGCTGTTCCTTTTTCATATTCTTGAGTGAAATATTGCAGGGTGAAAAAAAGTTAGCTTTTCAGTTTTTTTTCCCCTCAAAGTCTCCTGAGTGTATGTGGAGCTGGCTGGGAAAGAAAAAAAACACACAGACACACACACAAATAATTTCGCAAATGTCTTTTTTGCAAAAACATTCACTCTTGATGCATATACAGCATAAATATGTATTCCATGTCTCAGTCACAAACAGCCTTTTCTCTTTTTACGTTCACTTCCATGTCTCCCCAGCCGACGGAGCATTCCAAGAGACCGGGGCTGCAGTCTGTGTGTGTTTCTGCACCGAGAGAAGCCGGGAGCCCAGTGTCCAGGGGCCACATTCCCTCGGGACATCTCTAAATGACCTGCTCCCCTCCTCCGTGGTTCCAGCAGGTCGCAGCGAGAGGTCAGAGGTCATTTGAAGCAACATGGTGTCAATGTGTGACACTCTCACAGACAAACAGGATCAAACGGCAAATTAACTCTCCGAACAAGGTCATGGTTCGAATTTTGTTTGAAGGATTGACAAGATTCCTGCGCAATTGTTCACGGTTATTTAGGTTTTGAATTTCCTGTTTCAATATGACAACAGTTGTTTATTTGGTTTTTCATTTCAGCTCTCAGAAAGTGTAAACATATTTTGTTTGAGATGCACAGAGTTTAAGAAACCGAGAACATACAGTTTAAATGTGTAAATACTATGATGAATGCCTTTTTTCTCTTTGCCAAGTCAAATCCAGTCGACCGAGGATGACGGTAAAAACAATTCAAATGACAAACCAAAAAACAAGATATGGTCAGATAGGGTATTGTTATTGGAGTGTCCCTTAATATCACAGAATATGCCATCAAGAGAGAGTAAAACATAAACACAATGCTCTGTTTTTTCATGTCTTCCAAAAGAAGCATGCAAACATACACTGCTTGTGTATCAATATCATCAGATGTGTTCACAGTCATGCGGAACACATACATGGTATTCAAGGTATAAGCTAACTGACAGGCTGAAAACACATGTCTCCCTTTATCCAGATCAATGTTCCGACTTCCCTGCCTTTAATTCCAATCAGTTTTACATTTCCTGAAAGCAGCGCCAAGTTACATTGTCTTAATTAGGAACACAGCCTGGCTTTACAAAAATGTGTGGGAGGACCTGCAGGTTGAATTGCTCCGTGAATGCAATGTGCATCATCAGCCTAATAAAATATAACACTGAAAATTAAGTCTGTTGGACCTGCGGCACACAGAACAACAGAATCCCTGAAGCAAAATTATGCAGGTTTCAGTTGTGTGTGTGCGTGTGTGTGTTTACATAAGTGCATTTGCTAGAGCGTAGAGCCACAAAGGAGGCGATTATAGAAATGTGTTTGTTACTGTATTAATTCTTTCTTTCCCGCAAAAAGAAAATGTGATGTAGGCTGTGGCTCCTTTGTCCTAGTTTGAGCACCACGTTCGCCAAAGTGCATCAAAGTGTCAGCAATTCAAACATGAAAAATGGATGAACACAATGGTGCATTTCTCACAATTTTTCTAATAAACTGTCAATCAAACTGCACCGTGAATGACACTAATATCATATGATGCAGCATCCCATATCAAAGATCTCACCGATGCTCGTTCCCCCTTTGGCTCAATCTGAGGCCTGTCCTCCCCTCTTATTATCACCACCATCACTCGGACATGAAAGGAGAGAAACAAGTGCCGCACCATTGCCAAGGAGAAACCTTGATCTCGGAGCATTTGCATTCGCCACCTAGTTCCGCTGGATGTATGAACGCGTTACCAAGGTGCTCTCTGATTGGATGGCACTGAGAAGCTGGCATTCTTGCTAATGCTCAAAGCAAAGCAGGCTCTCCCCCTCCCCCCTCCACACACTGTCACACTCATTTGGTGGCACTAGGGGGCAGTCCACTCTGTTGGTTGTTATTGTTGAGGAGGCATCTACAGGAGGATTTTCACCAAGAGAAAGAGGACACAGCAAGAGCTTAAATATATATATATATATATATATTTATATAAATCATTTAGTCATTCATGTCAGTTTCTTGAAAAATCTATTAGGTTTCTGTGAGCTTAATGTCCTGCTTTTTCACCATGAAAGGCATTAAGCTGTGTACAGTCGTGCTGCTTTTGCTAATTAATTTGGAATGTACCATTAATTTGTTCAGCACACTTTTACAGTAAATCATGTATTACATAAAGAAGACACAGAATATGGAATTTGCTTGTCTTGTTGGGTTAATAATACTCTCAGAGGAGCGCTAAGTCTAAAGTTAAATGCATCTCAGTGACACAATACGAGATAATTGATAGTAATATATCTGGTGGTGTAAAAAAGGCTGATCTAAAACTGTTAATATGCAGGCTAGTGTTTCTGCTTGCACCTTTTGAGAGAATGATAAGCTGCACTCTTATCACAATACATTTCAGTTTAATCCTCAATAATAATGAAAAACGATGCCGGGATGTATTAGGAATAATAACACTAAATATAATCCATATTAAATTTAAAAAAGGGGGAAAATGTCACTGTTGGTTTACATTAAGCGCCAAAGAGAAGCAATTCATTTAAGCACTAAATACATGGACACACACACACACACACACACACTTCTGAAGGAGCTATACAGTGGCAGTGTGTATAGTGTCTATCAGGAGGCTGCTGATTAAAGGCCCGCAACAATGAAGCATGGAAACCCCAAAGGAACAATGTTCATCTGGAGATGAATTAATGTAAGAGCAGCGGTGATTACCATGAGGGCAGTCAGCCATTTCATATTTCCAGCAACGAGGCAGTGGACCTCAAATTTTAACCATGACGAGATTTAAATGTACTTTGCTTGGCGAGATTTTTTTTTTTTCTTCGCTCATTTTTCCCTGCTTTGCACTGATAACTGGTTCATGTTTAACTCAATTAGGTCATAACACGCAGACAGCTTTATGGATGAACAATATTTCCCATATGCGGGCGTTGTGAATGATGTATGGGTCAGAAAATGTGTGAAAAAATAAAATCCTCCAGAATGCTACATCATCTTTAATGCTGCCCATGTATCTTGGCTCTCTATGTGTCATATTACACTGGATGATACACTTGACCCTGTATATTTGTCTAACATGATTCGAACAATATACCAACTTTGCGCTTTATTTTTCATTATTTAAAAACAACCTTCTCCCCCTCATATTTTATGATGATTTCTCTGAGCTTTACCCTGCAGCTTTTTTAAATGCAGCTTGAATACACTGTGACTTGTTCCTGTATTTACTACCTGCCAATAAACTGCACTGTTATCATAATTATAAATAAAAATTGTAACAATTTTGAATAATGTGGTAAAATTCTTACGCTGTTTTGTGGAATTTATGGAAAAGTTTGAATATTGGTTAAATGATGCCAGTCGACCCACTGCAGCTTAAAAAACACAATTTTAAATGTTTCGTGCTACCTTCTCAGCTGTTGTCATGGTAATGAAAAGGTGGTAATTGCATGTATTACATTTGAGGTGATTGCTACATGCTGATCTCAGTCAGCCAATCTGTAATTGGCACTCAATTCAGCGGGGGGCCGTCTCTGGTTTTGTTATCTTTGTCATAATTCAGATGTATCGTTGTAAAGAAAGTACAAAAAAAATTGTTTAAAAAAAAAAAAAAACAGGTCAGAGGAGTTCAATCAATGAAGAGTGTTCTCCTTTAGGCCTTCAAGATACAAGGTCAGGTCATTCATGAAGTATAGCTGCTGCTTTTCACAATCGACATGAGGGTGGGATCACCATTCTGTGTCAGACAGAAAGCCCACTATTATCGAGTCACCCCTCCAGAAGTTTCTTAGTTCTCCTGGCTGTGTTTGGGACCAAGGGGTGGGGGTCTTCCTGAAGCGGAGCTCCACGCCGCTCTACGGAGAGAAGGACCCTGGTGAATAGGCCCCACTCAAGAGGAATAAAGGAACCTCTTCACTGGTTTGTTTTGGAAGCTGTCTTATTGATCTGTCTACCTATGAATGAATGCATTGGCCCAGTTTTCCCGCTCTTGTGGACAATGGCACTCAAGGCCTGTATTAACTGGCCCGATGTTATTCCCAGAGAATGATGTGCATTAGGAGGAGTTTGGGAACGTTTGTCATTTCATCCCTTCATCTACTCCACTAACCTTTCCCACAAGAATAGAGAAGCCAAACTAAGAAAAGCAAATTGATGGTCAGTGACTGCTTAAATCAATGAAAGTTTGTGCAAGGACATATTTCATGATTTGAGTGATCCTGAAACACAATTACAGTATTATTGAGCACCAATCAAATACTATTAAGGCTAATAAAAAGGGTGGAATTATAAATCGTTTCCGAGACCTTGGGAAACAAAAACGGAGCCAATGAAAATGAAGAGAAAAGCTTGAAGTACAAAGCATTGTTTTGGAAAGAGGATCTTATCTGCTTTTACTGCTCAGTTACAGGACTAAACACTAAAGCTTTAAACAGTGGACATCTTTGTGAAATATTTTGCAACTCGGGATCCTACACGTGAATTAGAGTTGGCAAAATCATCATACATGAATTCCATGACAAGGCCACGCCACAAAAGAAAACTGCTCTGCAGTTAAAGGAGCCAAAAGAATATATAAAAATAACACCATTTTATTCAAGTTATTCAAGTTTTGCACACTGATTCAACAGAAAAATGTGCTCATTGTCCTCAACCCCATCTCAGGGACGTTAACTTCTGTTGACCTGATTTGGTGGAAAAGAGAGAATGAGATTCAACAAGGAACGACAGACTGAGACGATTTCACAAACGAGTCTTCAGTGAGGCATCATTTCTGAGGCTGTTAGTTGGTCTTTTGTATGGGACAGTGTCATCAAACTTCCGCAGGAATACTGACTTGCTTTCATTTTGGTAATTTATTGAGCCATCAAACTCAAAGTGAATATGGATATATTAAATATCTAAACTTACTTTCTCTCTTTAGCACTTAATGACTGTGACCCATACATTCATCTGATATTTCTACTTCTACAGGAGCCGACTGTCATAAAAAAAACAAATGCTTCGATCATTGCCTTGAAATTACCAGTAAGAGCCAAAGGCATCGAAATCTTCATAAGTGAACCCGTGTCCCTGTTGTCCCACTGCTCAGGACAATTATAAAGCTAGTGGAGTGTAAGGATGAAATAAAAAAGGACATAGTAAAGAACATAATTTATTTAAGACAAAATCAATATTTCATGTATTTACTTCTGCTTACAAAATCAGCAGAAATAAATACATGAAAGAACAACAATGTGTTTAATTTACTTTGTGAACCGAACAATGAATAATAAACACTTTGAGTGGTAACAAACAGAAGAACCAACGCCTCATCGGGCCACTGAATTCTGAGTATCCCAGCTACTTTATAACGGACCATACCATAAAAGAAAATAATTAAAAAAAAGTTTAACTGTAACTGATTTGTCAAACACATTTTCAAACCTGACTTAAGCCACCATGCACTCCAATAACAAAATAAAGTGTTTGCTGTTAAAATTAGAAATGTTTACAGGCCTCGACATGTGTAATAAATACAAAAACAAAGATAAATCAATCGATAAAAAAACAGTCATTAGGACAAATTAGAGCTTGTTTGAAAGATAGATTTAACAGATGGTAGTACAAGTAATGAGTTTGGGGAGGGCAAGGGGGTGGTGGGGTGGGGTTAGGGGTGTTAAATCAACTCACCATACAAATAATTTTCATGAAAACAAATCTAAAAATTAGGCAGGATTGATACATTCATTATGTGCATATTCCCCGTCATTTAAAAACAAACAAAACTAAAGCTAAGACTTTTCGACATCAGGAGTTTAAAAATGTGATATGGTGCTGCTCGACTTTGTAAAATGTTTTCTGTTCAAAGTTCATAGAACTGGAATACATAAATTACAGCTCTATTGACAAAATGAAACCACCAGATTGTGTGATCTGTAATGAATCTGGCATCACGTACCTTACATTCCTGAATAGACTGGACAATCATATTGGGCGAGTGCTTCACAAGCACAATGTTTGTGCGTACATTTACCCACTAAAGAGTTACAGTATGCAAAGACACTGTAAATACTGTGAACCACAGCTTGTGATTCCCCTCTTTATCAGGATGGATCTACAGAAAACAGAAGGCCGCAGAGTTGTAGTCCAGATGTAGTTTCAAACACTTGCAGACACCAAATCTACAGACATTGGGACAAGGGAACAGAATGAATTGGCACCATTTAAAAAAAAAAATCTGAACTTTTACAAATTCACAATTTGATCCGTTAGAAAAAGAATAAAAACAAACAGATTGTTCTCAGATAAGTTTAAAAGCAATGGATGAGTAGAAGTTAAAAAAAGGAAAGCAGAACACGAAGGCTGTAGCTTATCAACAGTAGTTGACATCATCTCCTCCTCATCACAATGCCCTTTCAGGTTACAGCTGACCTACAGCAGACATCCTACACATGCAGACAGACACATGGACACAAGCACACACCTTGACAGAGCCCTAAGTGCTGTCCTCCCTTTAAAATCATTGCTGCTGCTCAAAAAGAGCTTAAAATTCTCTCATAGCTTCTAAAATGGCTCAGATAAAACCAGGGAGGTCACAATGCAAATGAAACATCACAAATCTGTTGGAACGCCTTTCATTTAAAACCTAAGCTTGTCCTCGACGGCAAGTTCAATTAGACACATTTAAATACATCAGCTTCAAGTCAATGAGATGTCTCTTCATGAGTTTAAACATCTCCTCTTCCTCCTCTGCAGGTACAATTCTTCTTCATTTGTCCACTGTCTTAACCCCGATAAGCTGCATGACAGCTCCACCCAACCAGCCATTCTGGGAACATCCACAGGCTGCTCCTCCCTCCTCCTCCTCTTTCAAACAGAGATGCATTGGTCCTTCCCACAAAACTTTAAGACTCTTTCTCCCACGTTTGTGGTCCGTGGCAATGGAATTTAGACATTTGAGTAATATAAGCTATGTTGCTTGAACGCACTTGATTTAAAGTTTTTGATCTATAGACAAACATGGGGCACATGTATGGCAGTTGTCGGCTCCCTCAAAAACTAAGAAAAGGAAAAAAATGTTTGGGAATTTTACACTAATATGAGCCTCCATGAATATCTTCAGATTCAATGATATTCTGTGACCTAAATATAACCTCTTCACATAATATTACTAGGGGGAATTTGCAGTATCGTGTACTGTGATATGGCTGGAATATAAACACACAGTACCTCTGTAGGTGTCTGGCCCTGCACATATGAGAGTATGCAGTTTTTCCTGGACAGATCTATGATGTATTCTTATCAAATACCAGTTTAAATGAGCCTTAGCGATTATTGAAAAAGGGGGAAGGACAATAGTCTGAAATCTGACTCCTACTGACATATATGAAGCTGTAAGGCCCCGATTACAGAGACTCATCACTATAGGCGAAGTCGCTCTAAAAAACGCCTTGGGAAAACCTCCTTTGGACAACGCAGCGTGGTACACCTGTGGATCCAGGCTGCGCAGCCGACCATCAAATGTGAAAAACGGGAAAAGCGGTTAAACTTTGGACTGAAAAGTTAATACTTAAACTCTAAAAATCACTAGAATAACGCAGTGTGCAGGCCCACCATGCGCGCCGTACCACAGGAAACCAGTAGTTTTGCTGGATACACGTCTTGGTGTGATCAGCCTCTAAAAGGCTGCATTTAGAGGTTTCCAAAGTAAAAGATGTTATGAATCTGAAGAAATTGATGGATTACATGTGACCAATTGTAAAAAAGTTATATTAATTTCAATCACCATCTGAACTACAGTATTTTTCCTCATATCATTCAAATTTCATACAGCAAACTGGGCCAATTTCTCACCACTATGCAAATACACCACTGACACTGATTAATATTCTTAAAACTCACACTTTAGTCTCGCTGTTATTAAGGTTTATAAATCTTGCTCTCCAAATAAAAAGGGAGTGTAGTAAAAACAATGACAAGAGTTCACAGAGTCATCTGTGGAGGAAGCACAAGTTGAACCAGGAGCTCTGATGATATGCTCAGTCATTGTGAGGTGGTCGGAAGGAGGGAGGAGGGAATGGAGGTGCTGTGGAGCAGAGTCATCAATAGGCTTCTGTTGCCCCCAACCAGTTCTTTCTGATCAGGCCCAACACACAGTAACCCAGTGGGTGCCTGGCTGCCTCTCAATGGCTGGTGATGCTATGCCGCCATGAGATACTGATGGTAGAAGAGGCCAAAGAGGGAGGTGGAGAAGAGGCAGGCAGCAATCCACCAAGCAAAGAAGGAGAAGAGACCCCGGAAAAGCAAGGGGCTGAAGACAGTCCGCAGGCTCCCCAGAGCCATTGACAGCTGGACTACCGACGCCCGTGCTCCTGTTTCTGCCACTGAAGCTGGTGTTGGGGCTGCTATTGGTGCCTCGCCCATCACAGAGTTTATATCATGGGTGCAAGGCAGGTCTTCTTCAGGATAGACCCACCATGAGTGTCCACCTGTAATAAATTAGACAAAAGATTAAAATACTTGACAGCAAAGAGATCTTCTAAATCGGATTCAGTTAGTGTTGCGTGACTTACCTAAGGTTTTTAGCAGCAAAGTTGTATGCAGCAGCATCACCAATGGTGCCACATACTGTAGTGCTATTACACACAAGTAGTAAAAAACACGTGCAACCTGGGTGAAAACAGAAAAAGAACTGCATTACGATGGGCTTTTACACAAACTGTTTAACAAGTCATTTGCAAGATTTGAAGGTTTAACACCGAAATCTCTCATTTGATTTGTATTTCTCCCAAACAATCTCTTCACACATTATCTAACAGAGCCTGTGGCCAGTAACAGTTTTAGCTTTATCTTATCAAACAAATGGCATTTTTACTGACGATGGTCGCTGGATGCGTCAGTTCATACAACCATCACGTCTAAAAATAAAATTCAACTAACAATAGACGCTCTCGGCGGCATACCTGTATTTGCAGCGCCATATGTTCTATTATTTGATCTGATGTATTAACTTTTGCATCCCAAAGAAGAATACAAGTTGTTACATAGCAGTAGACCAAACTGTCTGTACTTCCTGTTGGGGACAGCTTTTACAGGCAGGCTGATAGGAGCTGATGTGTTTGGCCACAAGTGATGCCAGTCCTAAACACACTCACTGATAATGTATCCAATTTCCAAGTGCACCACAGGTAGGCTGCACGCCACCTGCATAATGCATTTCCTGTGTGCAGATGACTGAGTTTTGTGCTCTGTTCCTTAATTCACAAAGACCGGACTGTAATTACCTCCGCCAAGGAGGTTATGTTTTCGCTTGTGTTCGTTTGTTGATTGGTTGGTTGGTTTGTCAGCAGGATTGCACAAAAACTACTGAGCTGATTTCCACGAAACTTGGAAGGAGGATGGCTCTCAACCCAGAATAAAATCCATTAACTTCTGGTGCGGATCTGGAATTTGGTGCGGGTCCAGGGATTTTTCTCACTTTCTTTAACATTGCGAGAGAGGGTGACTTTTTAGTTAATTTCTAAGGGAATAATGCATGGATCAGGTGTATTTAGGTGGAAGATATCTATAAGTTATTACAATTGGATACGGATTCAAATAAATATCCAGATCTCATATGGATTAAAGGAAAAGATCACCCAAAAATGAAATTCAGTCATAATCTACTCACCGCATTGCACCATTCTCTTAAACAGCTGAAGTAGATGGGGACTTGTTTTACAGCAGAAAAAAAAAAACAACAACATAAAATCGCTCCATACAGCTTGTCCAGCGTAATCCAAGTCTCTGAAGGCGGCTGAGATTCAAAATGGATTTGAAAAGATGTTATTTACATCTTCCATGCCCATTAGAGCCTGACCGACATCAGACAGGGTGCGCGCTAACACAACCTCAGCAGCTAGGGTGAAGATTTCATTTTGTAAAAGGGTGTAAATAACATCCTTTCAAATCAATTTGGGATCTCTGGGCCTCTGAAGACTTGGATTATGCCAGACAAGCTGTATGGAACCATATGTTGTTTTGTTTTTACGTTTTAAAACAAGTCTCCATCTTCTTCAGTTTAGAGTTTAGAAGAATGTTGCAACTCTGTTTTGCTGTGAAGCTCCAGAAATGTTATGAAACTTCACCCAACTTTCCATCGGCATTGGGATGAGCAGAGTATGACTGAACTTTCTTTTTTGGGCGAACTGTTCCTTTAAATGTTTTGTTTGATATCGGATTAGGCTTGATTGAATTAAAGGGGAATACTGGCGGAGGTATGCACTCTACTGAGTGCCTTTCTACTTTTTGTGTCTATATTTGCTTTCAATAAAGGGGAATTGATTTACTCCGTGATCCAGCAAGGCAGCTCAATCTTAGTTTCATGTCTCACATGTTTTTTATCTTAACATTAATCTTATATAAAACCAGGAGAATTGCTAATTTCCGCCCATAGTCAGGCAGGTAGATACTATAAACCATGAATGACTGATTTTACCACTGCTCTGCCTTTTAATCCCTTCAACAGTACAGCATGTGTTTAACAAGATAATGGTGTCATTTTATATGTCTAAATCGATGCGGAATTGCAGAGGAGGATAATAAGGATTATTTTATCTTTAATCATATTTACCATCTTCTGCAGGTCAACGGTACTTATCCGTCCTGCCTCTTTCTTCATCTGTTCCACACCCTTCTGGGCCAGGTTGAGGTAGGCCTGCAAATGATGTCTCATCATAGCAAGCCGAAGTATACACATCAGTATGATGGTCCATAACCGCAACGTATCATACGTCTGCTCAGTCATCCTGATATAAATAGAAAGAAAGACGGGAGTGTGTAAGAGAGAGGACATGATGGAGAGATGACAGCCTTTTCTGGCCTGCAAACTCAATATCATGTATCTGCTCCATCATTTGGATAGTAGGCAGAGACAATGAAGACAGGCAGGAAAGATAGTAGGAGCAAAAAAAGTCATAAACTACTCAGAAGAGAAAGTACAAGAGGGTGAAATTGAGAGATAAAAAGGTGAAAAGGGGTGTACTGTAACATGAAATCGGGCTCAATCATGTTTGACCTTGATGGCATCACAGTCACTGTCAGCATCAGGAGAAAGTTTGACACATGACATGAGTTCAAACTTGCAACAAATGAAAGATATTATCTTAGATGGAGCTAACAAGTCACAGCATTTAGAGAGACAATAAAGAGCTTTCCCTGTTTACAGTCTAATTTTATCTCAAGTAGACGTGTGTATTGTCACTTCATCTACGAGATGATTACATTCCTTATCTCGCTGAATGGTTGTAAATTTCATCTTCATAACTGCTGCTGCATTGTTTACAATCATTTTCCAGCACAATAGCCAGTTACTTTTATTTTCAAAGCTTTGCATCATTGTCACATCTCTCTTGTTTGAACTGCAGCTCGCTCGATATCGAGGGAGTCTAACTGGCTTGCCTACCAAGTACAGATCAATCAAAAATGACAAGCACATACACCTATAGCACACTGTTGTTTTTAAGAAATGTTTAGACAATCTCATACATGAACTACAAAGCATTTTACAACTCATTGTCCATGCTTAATTTTCATAACTATAAGTAAAGAATGTATTGTGAACTTAAAAGTCACTGAAACAAAAACGGCTACTTCTCCTACATTTAACTCAACAATAAAAAGGTTAAACATCTTTAGACTATGGCTGTACATGCAAGTTATTTAAGACAAGATAGAACTTTATGGAACTGAAGGATAATCTTGTGACAGCGAATGCTCATAAATTACAGTAACATAAGAATAAAATACAAAAGCACAATAGACAAATAATAAAAAAGTGTAAGAGGAGCAAATTGGACAACAGTGCCGAGTAGAATAAAGGATAATTAATTCATTTTACTTACAAAGGCACACTCTCCTTATCCAGAGTGGGGTTCATTATATAGTCCTTTGTAATGGGCTTCACCCACAGCAAAACCATGATAAGAGGGGAAAGGAAGTTGATATGAAGCAGGGTCCTATAGAAAAGGGGAGGTGAAGGAGAAGATGTCGAGTTAAACCCAACCAAACCAAACATCCAACAATTTATCCAAGATTCATCAATGACTCCAATGTATGAGAAAAAAATACAAAATAGCTCAGTAAATTCTCTGCTTTTTAAGTCTCAATTCTGAAGTTAACACAGTGAGAAATAAGGTCCATGCGATCAGTGCAACTTTCCCAGAGAGGGGTGAGAAGATAACCAAGGCTCAGATTTGGAAGGGCTCGGAGATAATCCCTGCTAGTGACAGGGTCTGAGGATGTAAGCTCATGACAGTTAAGAGGGGGAATGGAAGAGGAGGCCATTTTGGAGAGTCTGCTGTGCCAAAGTGGATTATCTGGATGCGACTTGCACCCTGCTCTACACCCCCTATCATGGTCGTAGACATGCCACCCAGTGAGTTTTGAAATAGAAATCCACCCCAACTGAGGAAGTCTTCAACTGACTCACAGGGTGCTCTCTCTTCTATCTGACAGACTCGGAATAGGAAGAGACAAGTACAACTACACTAGATGTGGCTTCTTGGTACCTATCAGCACCATGTTTGTGGCCAATTTGACCACATCATGAATTAATTAAGCCTATCCAACAGCTTTTTCCATTATCATGAGGAACAATTCTTTATCATGACGCAAAAATCATTGTATGTGCTACATAATAACTTATACCACTATCAAGATAAACGCTGAGGTTGAGTTCAGAAAAAGGGCTACTAAAGAAGCTACACTAGAATTACTGCCATGTGGTTGTATGCCTTTATTAGTCAAGTTGCAGTTTAAAGATCCATGTCTGTCCAGACTCGGGATGGGACAATAAAAGATTTTGTCGTGGATCGTGATAAAAATCTCTAAACAAGTTGATCATGGTTAATTTTTATTATTGGGATAATGGAGATAATCATGGCTATCCTCACATGAATGACTTGAACAGGCTGTCTAGCTTTCTAACATACAATCCTGCATTAGTTTCTTTATTTATTTTGAATTGCCTAAGCCTGTCACCGTGGCTGAAGGCACATTGTATCCCCCACAAAAACAAATCAGATGTGTGGAAGTATGACAGATTCCAAACTATAAAACGACAGGGAGTTGAGGTACCCACCATTTATTTATCCACTCTTTGTGCAGAAAAGATCTTATGATTCATGATTAGCTATATAAGGTTCTTTAATTGATAGTTTTTTTATAATAAAAAAAAAATCTGTGTCCCACCTATGCAATATAAATATTTGTTTCCTGAAAAAAAATGTAAGGTTAACATGCTTCCAGTATGGTGTCATTGTGTTTAGTTCCGTTCGCCGACTTCCTTCCTTACTCTCGACTGCCAGAAGTTATAGTTATTAGACATTTTAATGACGCAATGTTACATATTATATCTTAAAGACTATTTTTTTGCAAAATGGACACTGCACTATAAATTATTCCTGACCAGGAACTGGTCTAAGAGTTCTTGTTTCAACTAAGATTGCCATGACCCTCCACCTTTTACATCCCAATTATTAAAGAAGAAGAAGATTCAAAGACATTCAAAGTATTCAATGAAAAATACATGAGTGACCATAGAGGTAAAGACAATTACTATAGTGGACTCACTGTGTAAATTTGCATGTGGTTAGATTGAGTGCATCTAGATGCATCTGGGCCAATCGTAGACCAGGGAAAGTAAGAAATGCTCCAATCAGGGAGCAGAGCAGGGCCAGGATCAGCTTGAAGGTGAGTTTAGATATGGGACCCCTGTGAAAGAGAAAACACATAGTGAGATACTATTGTAGTTTCACGAGTCATAAAGAATTCATGAAGGCAGAGACAACAAATATGATACTGTGAGAATACTGATTTTGTTCTTACTGGGACTCTAAGCCCTGGTGCTGCAGGAAGTGTAGAGCACTGTCAGAGAAGTTTGCAAAACCTGGAGATAAAGACATGTTTGACAATGACTCACTCACGGGTGACAGAAGTAATCAATTTTGGATGTGACTAACAGGGTCATTAGCGTTAATGTGGAGCACTCACCTGTCTCCAGACCAAACTCAAGGTAGTTTTCAGTGACGATGAGAATGGCCATGGCTTTGACAAAAAAGAAGAAAGCAAAAGTAATGCAGAGTGAACGCTCGCCTCCTTCCTCCAGCTTGAAGTAGTGGGCCGTTAGAGAGAAAAGGGTTTTACTGCGGGAGCGAGTCAAGGAAAAATATCTGCAGAAGCACACAGGCATACAAAGCAAAAACGTCTTGGCAGATGTATTCTCAATGCTTTTTACAAATTCAAGGGAAGCAGAAATACGTCTCTGCAATCAACCAATACAAAACATTTAGAACACAGTAACACACAGCTATTAACGACAGGAGTGTGTCGTCTTTAAACAAACAGTTTGTGCATTTGTACAAGCCCCGTGTAAGCCTTCCACCCATTAATGCTGCACAAACCCTAATAATAATAATACTCAGCATGTGCAGGTACAGAACGTGTGGCACCAAAGCCAGTCATTGATGCTTCAAAGTATTTTTCTCTGCCCCTAACGACACTGATCAGAAGGCTAAGGACAGAACATGTTTCTAAGACACAATTGTCAGTTTTTCACTGCTTTTTATACGATTTCCACATTGGTATTCACTCCAATTGAGTCTTTTTTATTTTCTAGTTTCTTCTGTTCAGTATAGCTTTTCAGCTGTATAAACACTCACCAATAAGTTTGAGCCAGCACGAGGCTTCAAAGTGAAATAGGCCTGTTTGACCGATCATGTTGCAGGCTATACAATTAATATATTGCCTATTTGACCTGTGAACATTGGCCAACGGTGAGGATATGCAGTCACATTTATAAATTTCAGTAAAAAGGGGGGGAAAAACCAGTTACCATAAGATGCAGATACTTGAAGAGCATGCTGCTCTCGGGTTATCAGTGAAGGTTAAGGCAGCAGAGCTGATCTCCAGGGCAAGAGTCTTAAACATATCATCAGAGCTGAAATAGGAAAACTGAAATCAAGTGTCCCATTAACACATATATTGAGCCAACATATTCCCTCATCTTCTTCTTCATAGTCCCATTTCATCTGTTCCACAGTCTGTCCTTTTCCCCAAGCATATCAGTCTGTTGGGCTGTGAAAATTGGGCCTCCAATCTCAGACGTAGGCAGGAAATGACACACCATCTGACCGCGGTGAGCTGGGGCCTGACCAGGAGCACTGGAAAGATTGATCCCTGCGGTTGGTGGCAAGGATAATGCATATTATTTAACTGCCATTCAGCGTAGCAAAATGACAGGTAGCTGTGGAGCATAAAGGTGCTTGGAAGTCAAGCCAGTAGGAGCTTTAGTAGTCATTTTATAGTCTCTCAACGTCACTGCAGCTTCCATGCAATCAAGCTGGAACGATTTAGTCTCTGAAAGACAAAGAAGTTTTAACCGACGACATACAGTATATAATATAGGATAGGACGGAAATGTCTGAGTGTGGAGGAGAATCTATCGACAACCTCAAAAGATGCTAACCGGCCCACAGACATAATGTAATGTACAGCAACTGTTTTTCAATTTAAAGAATAGTTTACACCAACACATGATGAGTCAGTCTGAAAAGAAGAAAGGCAAACAAAGATGTACAGTCACTGACGTAAGGATACATGACAAAAGCGAGCACCAGCAGGCACCAGACCACGCTGATGTTCATCTCTCCCGAGGCCTGAGCCACACTGTAGTACAGCTCTGTTATCAGGTAGACCACCGTTGCCGCCACTGTGAAATCCACCAGCCACTGGAACTCTGGGAAGTAGTGCAATGCTGCGGGCATAAAGAGCTTAATTAAATCCAAACATACACATCACAGTGTATAAAACAAGGGTGTGATTGAAAAGTTGGAAGTTTACTTTACACATTCGTCCTCTTAGATTCATACCTAATGTGTCAACTTCTGTGATGCATTTCGTCTCCAGCTGTAAGTCTATGTCCTTGGGAACTGTTAGCGGCTTATTGTCTATGTGACCATTGTATTTCCTGGGACAAAGACGAGAGAGTGCGGACACAACAACAAGGGTCAGGGTAACAGAAACAAGCAACTCCAAAATGTGAGTAAACAGAATTTTAGACCATTCAATATATTTTTTAACCTTGAAGAGACACAAACTTTAAAAAACATCACGCTAAAAAGTTGAGCTGAGCAATATATTGAAAATATACTGTTATCGTGATATGAGACAATATGGTGATATGACACTTATGTTATGCCGTATGCATTTTTAATTGGTTTTATCCCTTTTATTTGTATTTATTCTTATTGACATTTTGTGCATCAATTTTGTGTTCTTTGCCTTCTTGTTTAAACTTCTCCTCAATCTGGGCTTTTGGCTCGACTGTTTGGCTTTTATTCTGTTAAATTGTCCTCCTGAGTTTTCTGCTTTTGCCTTGTCTGTCAAAGCACTTTGTAAGCTCTGTTTTAAAAAAAATGCTACATTAAAAAAAGTTAGTATCATTATTTACAATTAGTATTATATCATCTAAAATTTTAGGATGTTGTTTTATGGCTTAAGCGGTTTATAAAAAAGCTGCATTAAGGTTAATTGATGATTTCAGTACTCACTAGACAGTATTGTTCTATACTTGCCTTTACCTACTTAGTCATTTGTATCCAAATTACTGATGACTATTCATCAAAAATCTCATGTTGTTAATATTTCATGAATGTACCAATACTAATACTACTAATATTCTACCCTTCAATATTGTCATAATATTGATATAAAAAGGTATCTGGTCAAAAATACTATGGTATTTGATTTTGTCACCCAGTCCTTGCTTTATTAAATGTTTCTAACAAGATACTGATGTGATGTGATATAGGCTAAGACCATATTGCCCAGCTTCACAAAAAGAAATTCTTATAGCGGGGCAGGTTTCTACAGAAGCCCTAAAGGGCCATGCATTCATACATTTTATTTCCTCCGTTTTCCCGTGATAACGAGTTAATTTCATTCGTTTTCTCGAGATCTCGAGTTATTATCTCGAAATAACAACTTTGTTTTCCCGAGATAACGGGATAATCTCGAGATATCAAGATAACGAAACTTTGTTTCCCCGAGATAACGGGATAATCTCGAGATATCAAGATAACGAAACTTTGTTTTCCTGAGATAACGGGATAATCTCGAGATATCAAGATAACGAAACTTTGTTTTCCCGAGATAACGATATAATTTTCTCGAGATCTTGAGAAAACAAAACGATAGTGTAGTATATTAAATCATTGCAGGAAACATCATTTAGTGTAGCAATGTCAGAGGAGCAGGAGCATATCGATCACCACGTCACATATCTTTTCAATCAAGGCCTGACACAGGCTGAAATAGCATTATGCCTTGCTATTACAGATAATATACACATTAGTGTGCGTAATCTAAAAAGGCTTTAGCTATATCGGCGGCGCAATCTAAGTGAGCCTGATGTCGTCGTTAACTACATAGCTGACCAGCTACGAGGTCCCGGGCGTCTCCATAATCTCAGGCCTATCATATCACAGTCATTATCTCGAGATCTCGAATTAATTATATCGTTATCTCGGGAAAACAAAGTTTCGTTATTTGAGATCTCGAGAAAATTATCCTGTTATCTCGGGAAAACGGCAGTTGTTATTTCGAGATAATAACTCGAGATCTCGAGAAAACAAATGAAATTAACTCGTTATCTCGGGAAAATGGAGGACATAAAATGTATGAATGCATGGCCCTTTAGGGCTTCCGTAGGTTTCAGCAGACATTATTGTTAAAGTTTTGTCTCTTCATGCCTTGTCTACAAACAAAAAGACATATCAGTTTCATTATTTTCTAGTGTATCTACACTGAATCGTGAAAATAAGTCAGATGGTGATCTGAGCTGGAGAACTGTTCTTAACCTACAACTTTAAACTGATTTCCTACCTCCCAAACAGTCATTGTGATAGTGAATCCATCACAGGTAAACCCTTCCTTGTTGTGACGTTCAATGCAGCTCCAACACCCTTATTTAATAGTTGGCAGAGGTCTTCTTACTTTTATTACAACCAGCACTACTGTACTTTTCCATGTTCAACAGGGGCAATACATATGCAGTGCTAAATCCCTAACAGCGGGCCAATGCGGAGCTGTTCTTTGGGCTTGAAGACCTCATGGGCCTCCTCTGTTCTGGCCTTTGTTTGTTCAGCCCTGTGTGCGCTGTATTCACAGGACAATACCACTGTAAGACTCAAGGGCCAAACATGCCCCGGACAGATTTCATCTCCGAGACACCTGACAGGAAAAAAAGAGGCTCAGCTTCACCCCTGACTGCGGGAGTCAGACCGTTAACAAAAAGAACGGAGCTGCATGGCACGAGCTGGCAAAAGGACAGTGGGTCCATCTTTTTCTTTAAGGGATTACTGAACATGTGGTGGAGCCCTGACCTGCCTCATACAGGGTCAGAGAAAGGACTGCACTACAAAACCGCCCTAAGTTAGGAGCTGGACACCATGAGGGACAATAAGGATTTACTTTCAATGGTCACTTCAATTTAATTCACATTTAAAAGGAGAGTACAAAGAAAACGGCACTATATTCACATGATAAACATATGGCTCCACTTCCACCTGCAGCCCTAAAAATTAATAGTATGCAAAACATTCCTGAAGAAAAAACCATCTTCAAGATTCAAAGCTTGGCATCTGACCACTTTGAAGACATACTGCTGTTTGGGAAACTTTGATTTCAGAAAGATGCAATCCTTTTAAACTGTCATCCCCTAAAATAGCCTAAATAGCAATGGTTCCATAAAACAGGACCAACGTTCCTCACATCTACCAGACAGGGCCACTTCTAAGCCGAGCTGCTCTGAGCCTCGATGACGAGCCATAAAGGAATGAAACAACAAAAACAGACTTCTGTCTCCTTACTTCAAACAGGCCTTAAATGAGCCACATAAACACATCAGCTTCATCTGTTTGCTGACATGCCTGTGGTCTCCATCCATCTCAAATATCTACGTCTCATCTTTTCTTTCCTCTCTGATGAAAGGGGTACCTTTCGTACCTCCCCTCTGCCGCTGCGTTTCCCCAACCCCCAAACAAAAGCCCTTCTTCATTGCAGCCCTCCCTTCCTACCTACCTGTCTTTCCTCTTCTGTCCTTTTTGTTTCCCAGCTAAGCTCCTCAACTCATCTTCCGTGGGGTGCTGATACCAACGCAGACTGTGAACAAAGAAAAGGAGAGGGACGTAGAATCAGGCACAGAGATGGACAGAGGAGGAAAGAGTACGAAAGACACAATAAAGCAGATACTTCCAAAAAATGACTGCAGTGTTTTATTATGAAGACATACAGTATAAATTAATTGATCATGTTGATCCCAAAGCATGGACAGTGTAGGTTAAGTGATATGTAATAAAACAAGAGACACATTTGATAATCACTTCTCTGTTCACTGCCATTTCGTGCAAGAATAAAGGCAATTTTGCTTACTGTTGGAAGCATAAAATGCCTTTATAATCACTCTTTAACGTAATTAATTAAAAGAAAAACTGACATTAAGTGTTGCTTCTCTGAACATGACTCAAAGCCTAAATTTGTAACAGCACACACACACACCAGACATTTCTCTGTGCTTTACTTTATATCAGTGACTTTGATACGCATCTCAAAAGCACTTTATAAGAAAAGCTTTATAACAGCAAGGTTATCTGTCCTTAAAGACTGAGATTGAACCAGGAGCTAATTTCAGAGCATCCTTTAGAAGACAAACATTTCAGGCACCCTCCTTAACTTTGTTTAGAAACCCTCTAGTCAGCGCATCCTGAGAAGCACTCTGTGAGGCAGCGGAGGGAAGAAGGAGCACAAGCTTGTTTTTCTCCATGCACATTTATTTATTATGGAAAATTAATTAGTAAATATTCTGGAGGGAGACTCCGGGCCACATGCTTGGGGGTAAAACTTTTTGAAAAATGTATCAACAGTGCCCTGAAAAGGAAACTGAATTAATTATTCAACATGTTCCATGAAGCTGTTGAAAAACATATGTGGCATTAATTAGAGGAAATGAGGCTGGCACTCTATTTTTTAAGCACCGTCCTCTCGGGTCAGCACAACATTTGGATGCCCTTTGGTCTTTGCTGTATGATTTAATGACTCTTTTTTCTTTTTTTTTAACCCTTTTGAACACTCTGTCGCCTAAGTAAACATTATGATCTGCATTGTTGTGGACCCTTTTTGAAAAAAAAAAAAAAAAAACTTCTCAGAAGGCAAGTTAGAATACGTCTTAAAAAGAAACTGTTGCATTTAGAGAAAATATCTGAAACAGCGTGTACGGGATGCTACATTACCTGCCACTGCAGAGTAGCCACCTTGCGAAGGAATAATGAGGTATGATTTTCTGAATTACACTGGCCATTACCATGGTAACCACCAGCTGCACTCCGATCACACCCTGTGAAAATAAGATGGGGGTTTGAATCACAGTCAAATAGTAATTAGACATGCTATAAACCAGTAACACATACAAGATAACTATAAGATAAATGCTGAAGCATTACTTCTAACTGCAATTTGAATTTCAAAATTCTACTACCAATCTCAGATCAAACATCTTGGCATCACATAGGCACTCATAATCTCAAGTGCTCATGTGATTAATACAATTCTTTTACCCTCTACACACCAACAAACACACTTGTTTATACACAACACATGTTTCAATAGGGACCACATACAGTGTGTTGTCCCAACAAACATCAGGATTTCAGTGCTGAGAGGCTGGTGATTACTTGTAATGACAGGCTTTGCTTCACTGATGCACTATCTAACAACACACACTGTGCATATGAAGGTGATATTATAATAAACAACTCTTTAACACTGCCTCTAGTCTTTCAGAGGACAATTCCTCAGCAGTACAATGTGTGAGTTAGCTCTTAATTGACAGAGGTGAGGTGATAGACTTGGTTATAATGGTGCCAATGGGCCTAATATGTTGCCAAGATATCTGGCAAGAATATTCATTGCCCTCATAATACTTTTGGTGACCATGTCTCCTGAACTTTCCTACAGTTACACCATCAGACTTAAAGTTCTACTTGTAAACAAAATTGCTTTATGCATCGCCATGAAATGAACTAAGAACATTCCTGGTCCCAGGAGGATAAGCGCTTTTAATTTGCAAGACTGCATTGCTCTTTCGTGTAGGTGACATGTTTGATACTCAGTCAAACTAAAAATGATACATTGGACCATCGAAGATTCAAAGCAATTCTTCTTCTAGCCCTGTTTTACTTGCAGATAGTAAATACCATTTTCGACACATCAGCATTAATTAAGTTTAATTGTAAGGAATTAAAAAAATAAAATAAATAAATAAATAAATAAAATGTTTACTAAATCCCACTGTCAGTAGCATTTATCTGAATGGCAGCCTCCGTGTGCCCAGGAGAATGAACAGCCAGCACTCCTGTGGTAGGTACCACAAGATTTAACAACATAAGGAGCTCAATATCAACCCAGCACACTTAGATCAATATTCACTTAGGCTTAAGAGGCCAAAATCATTCCCATCATGCTGCGCTTTTATCTACACTGTAGGGTAAGGTCTGCGGGTTGGCCTATCTACTCGGCAATCAGCAGGAATCATTGATATCTGTGCCTACACACATTTGAGCAAAAAGAAGCAATTAGCCAACTAATCCCCAATAAAATATCGTCTCTGTTCCAACAACAGTCTTACATCTGTGCTGGCACCCGGGAATGTACCAGTGAATCCACACAAACTCATCCTCTGGACATACAGCACAGATTCCAGTATAGTTTGTTTTCTCAACATGATGTTTACACATAAATAATATTAGGCTAAACAAGTCTCCCTGTCCTCACCAAATTTCACTCAATAGAGCCACCCTAAAAGGGCAATTTAGGGGTAATTTTGAGAATTGTTGGGTCAATCAAGAGAGATGTTTTTCACAGAATGGAAAATTACTGTAGGACTCATTATTTTCCAAAAATAAAACCAAATCTGCTGATGTTCAGATGCTGAAAATGTGTCTTCTCGGTCGGTCAATCAGCGGGCAGTGCTGGGCCCATCCTGCCTGCATGAACCATACCCTACTACTTTTAGGGCCTAGTCCACACGTACACAGGTATTTTTGGAAACAGGGTTTTAAAACAAAAGCAATCTCCGTCCATACTACCATACCTGAAAACGCATATCACATGGCCATTCACTTACACTGGGCATGCGCATGCCGCTGTTAACAGGAAGTAGATTGTGCACTCTGTGGTTGGTTGTTACTAACTCTTTAACATTACCTACTTACATTTTACTTTTAGTTTTTATCATATATATTACAGAAACCAAGGCAATTTTTACTGAAAACAGGACAAAAGCGATGAGGCAGTAAAACAAGACTGCTCTTTACATAATTCTCCTGGATAAGTCGGTGCGAATTTCATTAAAAACATTATCAGTTTTTGTGTCGAAAATCTCTGTTTCTGCCTGTCTAAACATTAACACTGACAAGGAGGTTTTGGAATATCTTCATCCTGGAATGAGGTTTCCAAAAGGTCTGTTTCCAATGACCTAAAACAAGGTTTGCATGTGTATGAAAGGCCAAAATGCAAAGAAAAAGCTATGTTTTAACACATACCTGTGTACATTTGGACAGGGCCTTAGTTATTGGTAATGTTTATAGTGACTGTGCTAACAGTGTCAAGAATGATGCTGAAGAAGCCCATTCTTCTAGTTTTTTGTTAGTCCAACCTTCCACATCTTTATTCAAGCTCTTTAAATTGTCTAATCGTGTCTGATCATCTGAATTTCTGCAATGACACGATGGCAAGAAATGGGGTATTGGGGGGCAGTGCAGATAGTTGAACATGCTAACCTAAGCTAACTCATACAACAAGCATACAGTCAACATACTGAACAATACTGCACATCATATCAGTAAACATAAAGGTTAAACCTATGTCAGACTGCAGTAGGTGTAGAAGGAGGAAGTGAATGACACCTAAAAGGAGAGATGGTGAGGCCAGACCTGTGCACTAGACCTAGATTTTGGATTGGTCATGGGGATTCCCAGCGTCACCCAGCAAGGGGTAAGTCCCGAATGCTAAAGTCAATACCTCACTGGAGTCACAGAGGGGAGAGTGGGTGCCATTAATTTGGCAATCACACTCACTGAAGATGTGACGCGTGACCAAACACAACCTTTCTGACTCAAGACATTTCTCCATGTGAGTAACGGTCCGGCTATGTAGGTCAAAAGCACACAGCCTTCGTTTGGTGGATGGTGACCAGTCTCTGCGGGGGCCCTGCGAGGATCCCAGGCTTGGGGGAAATTGAGCCAGCATGGACTCTCTTATCTTGCCCAGTCCGCTTGACCCCCTCCACACAACAACCAAATGAAATCTGTAGGGGGTGGGGAGTGGGAGCTCCAGTGATAACCACCATCCATAAGAGCTCTAACACCTCACTACTATTTCGCCAATGAACTCTGAAGCAGTGAAACCCCTTATTGATCGATGCTGCCCCAGTTTCATTCATCTTGACTAGTCTTGGTGTAGTTAATCCTTCTCTGATCAATTATTGGCCATTGGAAAATTAAGGACACACTTCCTAATAGAAATATTGAACAAAACTGTATATGCAAATACTAATATTGAAGTAGCATTGTCACAATACTGGAATTTCTAACCTCTAATACAATACCTTGAAGTACACTGGATATTGGATACCACAGGGAAAACATGACACCACACTGAGGGCATGCGATTTTAGATTTTTCTTAAAAGATGAATAAAACAAGACTTGTGTACTGTGTCTAAAGCACAACAGCATCTAAGTAAATTTACTTCCGACCAGTCAGAAGAGTGATAGAAGGCAGGGCCAGTGTGGGCACTGCAGCGGAGTGTGTGTCAACTCACTGTCGGAGAGAAGAGAGAGCAAGAAAGTGCAGCTGGTACAGGTGTACTGATACTGCGGAAATTAATATTGAAATCTTTTCAAATACTCAGACACATTATGCATCGATACACTTTGTATGAGGCTGAATGATATCCTGAATATTTGTCATGTCTGCGATATACTGTAGATCAAGAATGGATGCCTCTACCTGCCTGGCAATCGCTTCCACAATACTAATACGAGTTTTGTCACTATTCTTGTCCTTGATGTTGCAACATATGATTGCATTCATCAAATCTGTTTGTATTATCTGAAGAATAATACAAATCAACATACATAAATGTTCATAAATGCAAACCATAATACAGATACAACGAAGACAAACTCCTTGATTGTGTTGGTGATCACCCAAATTGTTATATTGCCTTCCTTCCTGTACTTTTTGAGGATTATTGTTTGCTTTAACACAATAAAAACATCACGGATGCCTACTCTTTCTCTCTGACTAGTACACAAATGTAAAGAAAAACGTGCTAACAGTGCAGCTATTGATACATAGCAATAGACAGCATACAAACATTTTCCAGACAGGTTTCATAAAACCCTTGACATAACAGTAGATTTAACTATCATACTGTTCAATAAATGCTTACAGAATTACGAATAAGTTACACACTTTAGTTAGACTAAATGAAATACAGTACAGTACAGTTCGTCTGAGGGCATCCTGAGGTCAAACCTCAGGTGGGTAAACACACCTTGACTTCTCCTACAGGTACCCCGCTGCAGGCTGAATGGCATGCTAACTGCATGATGATGTGATTCATTTCTGATATATGTGACTTATCTTTAACCTCCCCCTCTGCAACACCAGCTAATGCCAGGACTCCCAAACACTGCATGTGAGTTAACACCCCTTCAAACACTAACATTATAAGCTGTTAACATCACCCGGCTACAGGCTTTTAGCTAACGCTAGCTATGTAGCTACACTGTCTAGCCGGCTACAAGCAGTTGCTATGGCTAGCAAGCTAAGCTAACGTCCCACTGATCTCACAACAACAAATTGCTTGAACATATAAATGGGTCAGTAACGTCACAGAAGATATCCATATGAAAACTGTTACTAGCAACTAATGCACCTTCAATAAAGTGCGACAAATTAGAGAAACCGTTACGTTCAGGTGCTCACTGTCACACTCACCATGTTGATGCAGTGCAGCTGAAACGGACTCTTCCCCGGCAACACTGAGCACCCCGAGTCGGAAATCAAGCGGCGAGGAGCACATAAGCCCTTTTTGCGATGGTTGTGCACAAAATGAAGGGGTTTCTCATTCAAATTGTCATCGTATCCTTGCAGAGATGGGCTAAATCGTGAAAACTCAATGGATGCAACCTCCGCTTACAAGTGTTTTCAACTGCAGTAGAGGTCACGCTAAAATTTTGGGTAAGGGGGTGTCCTCAAATATGCCTGTACACGTAGAATAGAACGTGAGGATTTAATTATTTTCCCTCGCATGCATTTAATTAAAACTGTGGACATCAAATGTATTATATATGCATGTTTGCGATGTTATTTTTGAATTGGACTTAAATATTGTATATACTTTGACATTTTGAACAGGCGTAGGTAAGACCGCTATACGTCTGCATTAGGACCACCGCAAACGGAAGAGAGCAAAGAGTCACCAGCACACATGACAGATCTGTACCTGCATCAGCTGTCTGGCAGTGGGCAGTGTACATCAATGACAAGAGGCGAAACAGTCTCCTGGTTTCTGCTTTTCTTGATCTCTGAATGTGATTATTGGCAGAATATATACATTTTACTTTGTGTCTGTATCAGTTGGTAAACGAACCAGGCACTGTAACCATGTCTACCCCTGACTGAGGTGACTGTTAAAGGATGCTTTGCCCTAACAGTCTGTCGCTATTATGACATTATTAATTAACAAAGATTCATTCACTCATGTAAGGTAAGTCAGAAAAGCTACAGACAATAGAAATGCATAATTTGTGCTAATCAACTTAAACATTTTAGAGACTCTAACACAACCTCTGTGCTTTAAAACTAGTGTTCACCAAACCAAGTGAAAGGACCAATTTTTCAACTTCCATGATCACATTTCATGTTAAATATGATTGCAATTTATATTTAGCATGAAATTCCATACTATGTGCATTATTAGTTTATGTGACCATTAAATGCCAAGTCATAGACTATAACAAGAGTATTATGTCTTTCAATCCCTTTTACTCTTTGAGTCTTAGGCACTCTTTGAGTTTTGTCAGAGTCTATGGCATTAGAAAGCAAGATAAAGAATAAGAAATGAGGCTCTGGCGGTGTTATGAGTACAATAAGACATAGTGATATCTGCATCACTTACAGCATTAAAATACATTGTATGGGAAAATACATTCCCATACAACAGGGAATTATTAGTTATATTTTATAATAAATCAATATAATAATAATAATAATAATAATAATAATAGAAATGGACTACTTTAAAGTGGAAATAGAAAACTTCCCTCCTCTAGCATTTCCCTGTGGTATTACTGTTGGCACCACTATCGCAAAGACAGCATTAACAATATGGCCGCTGCTAACAGCCTGGCAAAAAACAATGTTAGAATCCTAATTTGACCTTGAAACCTCGATCTCAGCGCTATGAAAAGAGTAAAACACCCTTTTGCAGTAATAAGTAGGCAGGTTTTGTAGCTTATTGATCTAGTAGGAAGGATGTGTGTTTTGAAACATCTCAAGGCCCACTGGTAAGAGGAAACGCATATTAGCGAGGGACCACGCTTTGACACAACACCGCAGTGCTCTCCAAAGAGTGAATGCTCGTCCGTTCTCTCTTGTTATACCTCGTTTTCTATCACTCGTCCTCTTCAATGTCTTGCCCTCCTCATCTAGCGGGGTTCTATTTCTTTTGCAGTGTAGAGTTTCCACAGTTATTCCAAGTGTTCCACCGTTATCTGCGGATAGCAACCAGGAAAAGCAATGGCTCTTCCTGTTTTGGTTTGCCCAATGGCAGATGCGCTTCCTTTGTGCTGTAATTGGACCTTCATATTTTCTGAACAAATCCAGCCCAGTGCCAGACCAAATAGCATGGTGAAAGCGAGGCTTGTAGGGAACCGATCTATACATGGGTGGTGTAGTTTTTCTTCAGCCGTTACACTGTGCAATCAGCATTTACTTCAGAATGAAGAGTTAAAGCAAAATAAATACTTTCAATACTTAATTACATTGTAGGTGGTTGCCCAAACTTAAAAAATGTAGGACTTACACTTCCTATGAAGTATTGTGTTCTTTTCCACCTCTACAAATGAGATTTGGTGTGTCCCATAATGCACTCAGGTGGTAAATGAGTGGAGATCCCAATAAAATAACACTGAATGAACAACAACTATTTATTGTCAGTGGCATTGTCAGTAAAAGGAGTCTTTTTCCTTTTGCTTTTTCCAATAAAGAAAGAACGAAAGAAATTAAATGAGAGTTGTTCTTCTTATGCTGTATTTAGGGGAAAAGGAGGCACACCAAGTGTCAAAACCTAATTACATGCATTTAAAAAAAACACAAGTATAACAAGCAGCATGGTTGAGACAATCACATACTGAACACTGTGTAGAACAACTGTAGACACGGAGTGGCATGTACATCAACATGTGTGTACATAAGGGCTAGGTTGTATTTGCACATGCGCATACGTTGCCAAGCCCTCCTCTCTTATTGCAGGGATACCTACCCCACCCCCTTGATGCATTGTACCAGCCCCTCATGGCATGTAGACACAGACACACACTGCAGGACTGTGCCTCCACACTGTCTCAATCTACTCCCTTGCACATTTCCCCCTGTTAATTAGCATTCTGCCCTGCGGCCTTGGAGGTATATCTCCCTAAATATTGCTGTTTAATAATGATGATGTCAGCAATGAATCCAATTAAGTCAAAGCGATGCTGTAATTCACATGAGAAAATGAAAATTACATCAAGACACATGAAACCTCTACGATTTTGAAAAACAGGACGATGTTTCACAAAAGTGGCTCCAGAGAGAGACAGACGATGTTTTATTTCAGTATCTGGGTTATTCCATACATTTCACACTGATTTCCTTTTCATTTATAATTGAAGGGAGTCTCGTACTGTACATTCTCCTCGTTGTATTCGGTATCATACTCAGCACTATTACTGCTGCTGTTTGAACTCTATTCTCTCTGGAGCTCGTGTTTTTTTTTCTTCTTTTCACATTCACTGTTGTCTATTCTTTTTAGTCGGGCTTGTTATTTTTAGATGAAACATAATAGCCAGGATCTTCAGTGTACTGTGAGAGTCTCACACCCCTTCCTAGCGTTTAATCCATATGACATCTCCTCCGTGCCTACTGGCTCCTTTGAGTTTCAACTCACAAGCCTTACAATATAAATAAAGATGATGAGAATATTACAGTAAAAACCTCAGCCTAGTCAATCAAATAGACTCATTGTTCAATGTCACGATTCATTTTTAATGGCAGTTCTTTTTGTGAGTGAGTGCTGGCGAGCATTATACATCGTTTCCTTCTTTTATTAATCAAACAACAGTTTGAAATGTGTGTCACTGATCTCAGCAGCATACCTCGAAGCAGAGGAGGAAAATAGAACAAAAATCCATGTCAACTCCTCACCAGTAAGACTGAAATTGGTTCAGAATGTAATTCTCTTTGGTGCAGCGCCTCCTTCTCCATTCTCTGTAATCTACAAGAATGCAAATTACAATGCAAATGCAAATACTACTGAATAATTTATGTGTAGCGGAGAGTTCCTTCACAGAAACCGGGAGCTTTTTTTTGCTTAAACAGAGTAATGTGGCATCCGGAGCACACATTTGGTTAACCGCAGAAATATACCTTAGAAATTCACCGTGTGAAATTCAGCTCAACAATTTAGTGAAGATTTGCAGATACTAGGATTAACAGGATTAAATGTCTGAGATGCATCGTCATTTCTGAGTATCTCAAATGATGCATTCTGCTGTGTGTGTTCACTAATGATGCAGAACAAAATCAAGCTGTGGACACATCGAAAACAAATGTTTCTTCGTCTTTTTGCTCTAACATTAAATTTAATTTTACGTCCTTGATCCCTCTTTGTTGCTGATGTGTAATTTGGCCCACTCTGGCCGGACGAACCGGCAACAGCAAGCTAAATTTTACTTGACGTTACTATAGGTTATAGCCAACAGCAGTTCAATTATTATTTTTTCCAACATTCATTTATTCCCACGTTCACTGCAGCTGATAGCTAAATACCTCCAACATACTTTATGCAAATGTCAATCCAAACCACTGTTGACATTAGATCTGATTCTCAGATACTGCGGTATGCAAGGCCTTTCGAGGACCCCGTTCAATGCATCAATCTAATTTCTGCAAATCAAACTGAAGCACATGCAGACTGCCTCCGTGTTTTTTGTGGAGGCTGGGAGAAAATCACACCTATTACAATTAATGACATTCATATACACTTGAACACATACATTTTATGTTTTTAATAATAATATATAAAAAACGTGTGTTTCTATCTGAACGTGTGGCTGTATTCAGTCGTCTCCCTCAGCGGTTTTTCCATCAGGGATTGTAATTAACCAACAGCATTCATGAGTGGGCATGCTCATTTAGCCTGCGTCTGGGCTTAGACAGCTTTAAAAGGATGAAAGAACAAATCCTGGTGGAACAAGGCAATGTATGCTATAGCCAAAGTGAAAACACTGCACACAGAATAACAACTACTCCAAAACTTTGCATGTACGTTTTTTTTTTTTTCTTCTTTGTAACATTATGTTGTCTGCAACTTCAGTGTTCTCATGGGTATTTTTTCTGTAGCTGACATGCAAGGACATCGCTCTGTGTTAAAAAGTGGTGGAGACATAAAGGCTCAAATGAAAACAACATTTGTTAAACGGTCTTCAACTTATTCAGTTTTTTTTTTACTCATGAAATGTAATGAGGGGAATGTATGAGGTCAGAGTAGATAATTATGATTATGAATTAAAAATTGCATAAAGGCACATTACAATTAATTTAATCTCATTTGTTACTTTTTTAGCATTTTTAAAAAAATTGTGTTTTTAAAAAGTGATGGCGACATAAATTGGTCATTACAAAAAGTGGTGGGGACATGTCCCCAGCGTCCCCGGTGCAAATGACCCCTATGCTGACATGTTTTACTTCACAGAGACACTGTAATACACTTGCATCTGACTGACTTGTTTCTGCGAACAACATAATGACAAGGAGAGGATATTATTTTTCTTTGTTTTAAAAGCAAATGTTGAGTTTTCCATAGATTATGAACTTGTTTTATAGATATATATATTTGTTTCAATAAACAAAGTGAAGTAAGTTAAGTCTGTGTATACGATGATACTAAACACTTGACATTATTGTTATTAGTTCCACATTGGTGCTCTTAAAAAATGACAGAAAATCGGTTTAAAAAAATATTTACAGTAATTTACAATACATTTTTCCATAAATATGCCATTCTATGCTGATTTGAATATAAAATAGTAATTAATTCAATGCTGTGTAGGTGATGCTGACTATGTAATAAAATTTAAGTGCTAAATCATAATTATTTTCTGGAGTTTTCTTATTGAGATGAATTCGTACGACCAATCTCATTTTGGGCCTCTCCTGAATTGTTCCAAGATTTTGATATTTCATACTCAAAGTATCCCGAGCTGCCGTGCCTTTGTAAAGCAATAAAAGAACATATACATTTTAATTTTGCTAAATGTGATATTGAAACTTTAATGCTGTATTTTCCCTGGACAAAGTTTAGGATTTTAAGATGCACCAAAATGTGCAATTTAGATCTTTTAAGAAAAACATGGAGCTAATGTGATGAATACATCAAAAGAGGCTTTAGGCTTGAGTTGGGTTTTGCGGTTGTCCATTAGGATTAACCATGTACCACGTGTTTTTTTTTCCTCGGTGTCTCAGACAAAGAAAGTCAACAAACTAATGATGCAGCATTAAGCACAGTGGCATATGCTTGGCATCACATTAGCCTGCGGTTACCGTCAGTGTTGCCGCATGTCTGAAATCCACAAAATTATGAATTGTCTGAGTGTTAGGTTGAGTGTCATCATGGTTTGTTTCTACTGTATAGTGTTGTTTTTTATTTCCTCTATTGTCTGTCGAAGTCACAGGGAAACACCAGGTCTCACCAAACACAGCAGAGCACCACTGCAGCACCAGAAAATATTAATGCAGATTTCCCCTCACCCCCCCATTCAATTGAAGACTGATTTATATCAGAAATAGGCTACATTGTGTGAATGTGTGTGTGTGTGTGCATACAGCAACAGACACACTGAAAAATAAAGGCAGAGCTAGAGGGAGAGAGAGAGGGGGGGAGAGAGAGAAGCTCATTATAATCAGGCAATTATGCTGGCAGAATTAGAAGCGTCCTTATTTTCTCTTGTGGCAGCCTGAGTGTGGAGACGTTTTTTTAAGTGACTGCAGCCTAATCCATGGATATGACTGACTATCCTGTGTTAATGTGGAGCATCTGTAGTCTTGTATGACAACAAGATCTGGAGGTGAAAGCCTGTGATTTTGGCTTTTTGGAGAACCAGTGATTCAAGCGAGGCTCCCCAGGTTCTGGGCTCTAATTTGCATTGATGACGATTTTTTTTTTTTTTTTCTTTCTCTCCTGGTTGAGGTTTTGGCTCAGCGGTAGTGAGTGAGAGACGAGGGCAGTTATACACGCCTACAACTCAGGACCATGGCTGTACACAATCAGTGTCTTCCAAACAGTGGTATATAATTATATTGCATGTTTTTTTAGAGATGTTTTATTCAATTTCATGTGGTACAGTATGTGCATTGCTGTTATTGTAAATGTCATTGTTAATGTCAGTGACAAGAGTGTGTGTGAGAATGTGTGTGTGTGTGTGTGTGTGTGTGTGAGAGAGAGAGAGAGAGAGAGAGAGCATTATGTATGCTTTATCCCTAAAACTGAAATACATTTTTTAAGTTCATTATAAATGTAAATGTCTCCACAACATCACAATTCAAATGTTGTTAGAAATATAGTTAAAACATTGTGATATGATTGATTATTCTCATATAATAAAATGTGTCAGAAATACAATGAAAGGCTCATTTTGTTCATCTGTTTGTGAAAACTCTTAAATCCATTAAATGCACTTTTGTATTTACCGAGTCAAGATTTGACACATATGTGATTGTGCACCAACGGCATGTTCTCACTAAAGACTTTGACCTTAGGTCAAGGGTATTTGACCACCATTTGACTCATGACCTCTACTACATGTCTTATCAACTCGCCTGTTAATGTGTATTGATCATCCCTCCTTGAGACAGAGAGAGACTGAAACATATTCATTTCAGGCTTTTTTGTGGAATAGGAGGACCTTTTTTTCTTAGTGTAAACATGCACTTTAAAAAAATCGAAAAATAAAAAAAAATCCTCACTTTTAATTTTTCTTTAAAAAAAGACATAATGGCAATTTTGTCCTTGAGTATTTTTGCATGGTAATTTAAAATATTACAGATAAAGAGACATTTTTCATGTCAATCTTGAGGACACACACAGACCCAACACCAAATGTCTCCCACCCATTTTCTACTTACAAAAAAATGTTGAATTGTGGAATTTGGCAGTCGGAATTGTCTACGTGTGTGTTGGTGGGGGGGTTTAAGATGAAGTGGGATGACGACTCCCTCAAAAGTTCTCAGGGAAGTGCTTGTGTCTGGCCATGGAGCAGGCAGCTGATTTGGGATAGGGTGTTAGCATAACAAAGGGCCTGAGCCTGTGAACTTGGGGCACCTTTCGACCCTGGCGCTGTGGGGATGAATAGTCTCTGGGCCTCCCCATAGAGCACCCCCATGGCTAGCCTGATCGTGGCTAAATTGTTAATCAGGGTAATTTAATATAGTTTTCAATATGCCTCATCTCTCATCGGGAAAGCATTCACCGCCTTCTTCCCTTCCCGCCCAAAAAAGGCCCCCCTATTCAAGCAGGCGAGCCGGGCAGCTGCACGTCTTATAGCCTTCTCAATTGAAATGTTCAAACATCAACAACACGAAGGCCTCAGCCCTGTGTTTGCGCATGCATATGTGTTTGTATGTGTGTGCATGTGCAGTGGTGTGAGCCACTCCTCTGTCTTTCTTCCAAACTTGAGCATGAAAGACTATTCATGCATGTGCAAATCTGGAACGCACACATACAGAAATACAGAGTTAGTGAATAACGGTGTGCGTCCGTGGGTGAGAGAGGAGACAAAGAGGGCAATAACAACCGTACTGTTCTTGGCTCCTGAACCACAAAGTGCGATTCCACATATTTACTTTGACCTGTGCTCAGAAAATGAGGCAGTGTCTTTAAGCTCTGACATGACAGACATTCTCTGGCACTTCTCCTCTCTAACCTGGATGGGAGTGAGGTCACCGTGAGCAGTAACTCTTGGTCTTAGGACAGGTGACGTCAACGTGCTCGCAGCGTCCAGTAGCAGAGGTGAGTCATTGGACCCAGGGCCCTAGTTTTAGGCAGTGTGAGTTGGAAACACTCATCCACCCACCCACACACACACACACACACACACACGTACGCTCTCGCACATGCACACACACACGGGGCCCGGGTCCTGACTCTGCTGTCTATAAATACATACTGTAATCGAGAATGACTCAGACACTTCATGGCTCTCTGAGGGGACGCAGAAGATGGAGCGAGGGCAAGGAGTTTTTGTGTTCTTTGTGTGTGTTTTAGGTCGAAGCTCTGAGCAGGCATAGTGGGAGAAAATGGAGGACAAAGAACAGGAAGTAGGGTTTTCCCAAATACTGCGTTAAAATACTGGATGACGCCTTTGTCGAACTTCTTAAGATGGCAATCACAATATGTTATTATATGTGCACACTATCGACATATACTCTTTTAAATTTAAAAACACATTTTTTGCAACTTTGTGATTTTAAACCTCTACATTATGCCTCTTTGTTTACATCCATTAATCACCTGCTTGATTAAATTTGCAGTCTAAGAAACTGGAGACTGCTCCGAGAAAGTCCCAGCCAGCACGAGAGGGGTGCTAACTGCAGATGATGCAACAATAGGATATTTCCTTGTGGCATGCAGTGGTTGATTTTTTTCTTCCCCAAATTTTCCCATCTTTTCTGTTACTGACGATATTTTTGTAGAAAGAACAGACAAAACTCCGGCACTCACAGATGATTAGCCTTCTATCTTATTGCACATAGTAAATAAAGGAATATCTGTGAGTGTCTGAGTTTTGTCTGTTCTTGTTCTCACCACTTGTGCACCTGTTTAAGTTTTGTACGTGTTGTCATTTTTTATTACTTTTTGTAGACAACCATGTCTCTTAAAATTCTTTTTTTTTCCTGGTCAGACAATAATACGTGTTGGCATGTAGACAACACAGAAAAATATTGATGACAGTGTACAAATGTATGTGCGAACGAAAGCTAATTAGCATACCACCTAGCCATGAGCAGGCCGTGTGCTAACAGACACTATGAGGAGTCTCAGACCAGCAGACCGCGTTCCCTTGTGGGCCATTGAATAGAAGTGGCCTGCTCTTGTGTACTCTGCGTCTAAGGCTGTATGTTAATTTACGCTGTTTGACTAGATGATAAGTCATGGCTAAATCACCAGACTGCACCCCCCACCAAACCCAAAATCCAGACATGCATCTATGGGAACCAAGGACCCTAAGTCAACACCACACCAGACATATTCACATCAGCAAGACAAATCTACTCCGCTAACAGAACTAAAGCTGAGGAAGAATTATTTTAGCCAGTTCATTTTATTCATATCAGCACTTATTGTTGAAAAATAGTTTTTTTTTTTTTTTTTTTTGCTGGTTAATTTGTTTAAACAGATAACAGTGCCACAAACTTTTTGACATCATATCTGTAAAAGTCATCCTCATTTTAACATTTTTTGCTACTCTGAAATGGACTCTCTACTACACACATGCCTGTAGTCCAAGTTTCGAAGTTTGGATGTTACTATGTTTGTTGTGCAGCTAGTACAACAGGAAATAGAATTTATCAACATGGAAACAAAGGTATTATAGGCCCCTGGGGGGACAGGGTCTAACTGGGGTCAGGACTGTGGGGCCTTGTCTAGACGGGCTGCTTTTGTGGTCGCAGGGTTTCAGCCTCCATCTCACCCTTTCAGTGAGAGAACTTGACCCGCGTCGAGCTGCCGTGGGACTCGGAGACAGGGAGACGTGGACTTAAGAGACAGGGGATGACAGTGGAAGAAGAACATTTTTGGCAATTAAGTAGTGCAGAGACTGATTTTTTAGATTTTGTGTGGTAAAGGTTTATTATTGTGAAAACTGACTTTTGAACTCTAAAGTTATTTTTAGTTTTTCACCACAAAATGGACTTCAGTTCTTCCTTCAATGCTTGATTTCTACATTCTTCCACTTCCTCTGTATGGGTGTACCACTCCACACAATACCTAATACAGCAAATATTTAGTCACATTGAGTGAAAACCAACCAATGACAATACCAATACGCAGGAACACCAAAACTCCCTTTAAACACCAAATTCAAATTAATCCCGCCTACTCTCTTAGCCCCCGTCTCGGTGTATGTGGAGGGTGCAGGGTGCTGCTGCGGGGCATGGTATAATTGAAAGGCTGAAAAAGAATACTGCTTGTTTAAACCAACCAGCAGGCAGCGAGGGCATGATGGGGAAAACAAAGCCGGAGCCCCAGGAGTGGGTGACACGATATCACTAATGGCGGAGCAGAGAGGAACACTGCCTCTGTTTTGTTACCCTTAGTCCTTGTGACAACCAGCAGGTTGAAGATACTACACAGTACAATTCAAGGATCCAAATCTGAAGTTTACACAGCTATATTGAGTTGGTTCAATGAGATCTAACGGGGCTCCTCTGGGTTTTTTTTTTTTATATATATCTGAGATATATTCTCAATCATCAGTGTAATTTCAAGATCAGTACACATGGTACAAAAAGTAATTCATTTTGTATTTTGTAGCCATGATGGCTCCATAAGTGTTTGTGTAAATTGAATTCCATAATTTCCACCTATGATGTAGTTTTCAGGCTGCCATAAATAAATGAAATCATTTGCTACTGCACTTGTAACATAACCTCTTTATTTCCTCACTCTCCTCCATGTAGTATGTAGTATCTATATACTGTAAATAGCTATGGACCGTAAGTGATAGGTGAGTGAAAAGATTGTAGAGCATGCCAATACAGTATTCTATTTAAACAATATTGAAAATCTGCAATGTTCCCTGAGACCTTTCCATTTCACATCTCTGTTGTTTTTTCCTCCTATGGATGAGAGTTTGACACGAGCTATATCTCAGCAGTATATGCTACAGCAGCTGTGAATTCCCTCAAAGCAAATCACCAGGCATGTCTGTCTCTTATTGACCCACATCAGGATTCCCCACCCACCACCTGCAAGTCGGCGGCTCATTTTAGCCAGCAATAAATATCAATGTTACATATCAATAAACCCATCAGAGAGATGGGTAGAAATAGCAGGGAGGAAACGGGGTTAGATTGAAAGGGGGATGGATGTGGGAATGGAACGGGACAGAGGTAGGAGAACGGAGAGAGAGAAGGAGAGTCAGAAGAAAGAGAGAGAGAAGAAGAAAGTGAAGGCTGCTCGTCTGTTTCGGCCCTGTGGTCTCGTGCCTCCTGGGATAGCCGAACACTCTGTCAAGATTCTGCACTTCAAAATCAATCACTCTCGACCGAGCACAAAGAGAAAGACGCACACAACCACACGCATGTGCACACTCTCACTTACAAACAAATATACATTCGCATGTTACAGGCAGTGTCTTCTGTCCTTGTCCGGCTTCAACATGGCAGCCTCAGCACGTCACAGCAATGTGTGGTAGTGGGCCGTTGTGGTTGCATGACAAGAGGAGAGGACGCCAGATCACCAACATTCTCCAGGAACAGAGATGGTACAGGGCTGTAGTACCTGTTACAGCTTCCAATGAGATGCAGAGGTCATCTACGTGATTTCCCAACCAGGGATATTTGTACCCCAAAGAGTATTTTTACAGTTACCTGTGGGTACATTTACCATAAAACCAAAATCGACATATACAGCAGAGAAGTCTAGACAGTTAAAGCTAAAAGCAGTGCATAAATGGTTTAAACAGATTGCCAGAGGTAAGGGATAATCAGTTGAAATAAACAGTTTTGGATAAATGGTGAAGAAGCTAAAAGCTGGTTGACATTGCTAAAAGTGGTGGATAAATGGTTTACAAATATAGCTGTAAGTAATGAATGAACAGTTGATTTAGTTCAGCCTGTTCTCACTCCCAGCATGTCAAATACATCAGTTTGACACTGTAGTTACCCCCATAGAGTCACTTTTTGAAGTACCCCTGCAGTGCAGCTGCACAAAGAGTGAAAAAAGTCTGAGTCAGAGGGTGGTTAGGGTGGTTGGATACACAGGACACAGAGAGCCGAAGCCCCTTCCGGTGGACCCCATGGGAGAAACCTTGTATTGCAGTGAATGGAGAGAGACAAATCAATTTTTGACCCCGCTTGAATTGTGCCATGCATGTGTTTGTCAATTTAAAAGATAATTTTTCAAGTCAAGAAAGTTGCAGTTTTTCGTAAATAAAGAAAAATACCATCTAGTTTTGTGTTAAACCGCTCAGTGAACTACATTGTCTTGCTCAACAAACACCAACATGGCCGCCATCAGCACAGAAAAACCAAAAAAGATAAAAAATCACAGTAAGTCTGGCTATATTGACAACTGCAGTTACGTGAAAGGAGAGTTCGTCAGTTTTGTGAGCTGCTAATATACAGGACCGGCTCTACAGTGTTTGAGTTACAGGTAAGTACAACGTGACTGTTGGCTGTGTAGTCTTTATAACTCTGTATTTTCACAGTCTTTATTGACTTGGAAAATTATCTTTTAAATTGACAAACATCATATGTGTGATTCATGACACAATTCAAATGCGATAGAAAAATTATTAGTTTCTCTCCATTCACTATCATACAAAGTTTTTTCTGGGTTCTTTTAGACTCCCCAAACTTTTATTGGACTGGATGGCTCAAATTCTGACAGGGAAACGAGTCATTTTGCGGGATATGTAAAGCTAAAAAAAATGGTTCCACCGTTTTACAGATGCGTCTTTAATAATGTAAGCTTATGGGAAAAAGTCTCTCTGGGCCACAGTACATCACCTGACAATGTAACTACATGGTTTGGTCACTACGAAAACTGGCTTCAATGCCTGGCGCTCTTCCTGGGGCCTTGTAGATCAGAGGCTGAGTAGAACAGGTCAGTCACAGGGGCAGTAGGAGCATGGCTAACTGCTACAGCCATAAAACCAACTGTGATGCTATGCCTGGTACAGCATGCTAGTAGCAGAGCAACATCTCCTTTTGGCAAACTGAATGGCAGGGGTTAAAGTTCCCAAAATGACGTCGCACTAACGGGTCATGAGAGGACACTCCCATACCAACGCAACACCATGCGGCTTATTGCCACAACGCCGGATTCTGTCTGACTGCAGCCTAAAAGGGTGAGTTCAGCATTGTAGTTTAAAGCTGAGGGCCACCGACCAAGTTTTCGTATTTGACAAATTTTGAATGACGCGTTGTATAGTGACTTTTTTTTCTGATGGATAAACAGATGAAATAAATAGCTTAAAGTAATGTATAAACGGTTGGAACCTGAGGTATGTGGTAACATAATGAATGCAAATTTGACCAAAGTAACCTCGACATTGACAGTTGAATGGTATGAAAAACATTTTTTTTTTCATATTGTGAATATTGTTGAATAACATTCAGTTTAAAAAACAGTTCAAATGAGCACTTTTTGAACATGACAGGTGGTATCAATGAAGAGGTACTTTTTTTGAGATGAGGAACCACTGATTTACAGAATAAGTTATTTTGCTCGATGTATCTGATGAGGAATGAAAAGTCCATCAAAGCCAGTTAATTTGTGACTGTATGAAAACATCTGCTTTTCCACTTAAGTCCATTTAACCCCCAGCAACCTTGAATAATCCAATCAAACTCCTTTTTTCGAGCACCAGATTTCAGTTGTGATCTTCTGCTGCTTTTTGAAAGCTACATTTTATAGTGCTGTTATACTATTCAGCCAGCAGCCTCTTTGCTTTCCAGATCTTCCGAGGGAATAACCAGAGAGTTAAACACACACCAAAGGTAGTTTCAGTAAGACCTCATTTTTCTCACTGTGAAGTTTGCAGACCTGGAGTTCTGTATCTTGTCGTCTGTTGGGATCATGGGGCGGATAGTACTTGTGAATCTTCTCCTAAACAAAATAAGATAACACAAAGTCCTGCTATCTGTAGATAAAAGTGAAATACCGTGCTGTCTAGTGGAAAAAGAGGAGGGAGACAAAGAAAGGAGCAGAAAAAAAAGTTCTATCACATAATGGAGTTTGGAAGTTTTATTCTTTACTTTTCCCTGCCAGAAGCTACCAAGGTCATGTTCCAGAGCCAAAACAACACCTTAATATAAAAAAGAGGTTTTTGTTCAAAGCTTCTGCGTCAATAGTAGATTTCTTGCATTTATTTTTTACTGCCTTCAGGAGATCAATCTTAAGTAAGTGCCATCTGAGATCTTTGTGGTTCCCAAATGCTCTTGGCTCAATTCAATTGTACTGAAAGATGTAGACAGCTGCATTATGATTCCAGGAAGACCTATTTAAACTGTGATCCATGTCTTCACATGTTTGAATCTGTCTCAATTGGATTTCACTTTGCATTCATCCACCAGCCAATGAAACACAATATGACCTGTGGTGAACATTTTCTTTCTAGTATTTGTCAGGATGCAAAACCATGCTGTACAGTACATCTAACACTCTATAAATGGTTTTGCATGTTTTCCAGCCCCAGATCTTGATGAGACATATATTCCTAATCTAGAACACAAGTTTAGTAAAATGTAGTAGAGTTCTTGTCTATCGGGAGAGAACAGAAACAGGCTTGCAACTAATTTGAGGCTCTAATTTAAGAAAAAAAAGCATGATCTTAACTATTTCTAGCTGCTTAAAAAACTTAGCCAATAGCGTGGGATGTACGTTACTGGCTTTTATACATCCATGGCAGTGTCATAAAATAAAGAAAGCATTAGTTGCATGGAAAATTAACATACGCTCCAATGTGCTGGATAAGTTATCAACAATTTTAATGGTTTTCCAGGAAGTTACAAACTCTAAAATACAATTTAAAAAAACCTTTAACCTTCCAAAACTGCTTTTAGACCTTGTTGGGCCTGATACGGGTGTATAGGTGAGATATGGAGCAAGCCACTCGATATAAACACTTGAACAGGTTCATGGGAACGCAATTTCTACAAACAGGTTGAGATATGTTTATATCTGTTTACACCCACAGAAAACAGGCTTGTTACATTGTGTCTTTTTTCTAACCTGAGTCTTTGTGGCTGAGGTAGACAACCTGGTTCGAAGTGTCCTTGGATCAGATCCTGAATCCTACATTGCTCCTGTAAGTGTATGTATGAATAGCTTTGTGTATAGAAGGCGCTGTAATGCTCCTCATGAGAGGGTCGGCAGCCTCGCCATCACATGCCATCAGTATATGTGTGAATGGGTGAATGTGGCATGTGTTGTGGAGCTATATAAATGCAGTCCATCCACCATTTGTGTTATCCAGCATGTTGCACATGGTTGCACATACAATACTGTACATGCTAAGAGGCATGAGAGTAGCATACAGTGTATGGAACATGTGAGACACAATGGAAACAATGGATTAGCATTGGTGTACTGTGCTTTTATGGAAAGATTGTTTGTCCACCATTTCACCAGTTCGCTCCCGTGGATACACAGGAAAAGAAGCACTTCAGTAGCTGGAGGATACTGTACAGATCAAGGCTTTAGTTTAGTTTTTTTTATATCGTGGTTTGTGACCTGACCCTCCAAGGGGTAGCAACATAAATCTAAATGGTTACATATACCACTTTTACACTTAAATCCATTTTTTTTTTTAATGCAGGTGCATGCACCCGCTAAAAATAGTCAATTAACTCCTTTCACTTTGCCATTGGACAAGTTTGCCTTTCTGTTTTCTTTCCCCTTGTATCTCAAGTTCGTCATCAGGAATGACAATCTGTTTGGATGAGGCCTTCAGTGTGTCATGGACAGAAACAGAATATGAATCTGTCTCAAGTGGCTGCCATTCCCCACCTCTCTTAAGCCTTCAAAAAGGGGCGTCGTCACACCCTGATTGGCTGGGAGGGGAATGCCCCAAGCTGCTTTCACTCATTAATTAGGAGCCACACCCTGCGCACAGGTGATCCGAATCTACTGCAGTCAATCCAGTGGGACCTTGAAACTCAGCTAAAACTAAAAAGATAGCAAGTACTACATAATGCTACAATGCATTCCAAGTAATACTGTCCCAAACTGACAGTGAGTTAATGACGACAACGTGATCGCTTCAACGCAAAAAGAACAAACTTTATTTACGATTCAGCAGGAAGGAAAACGCAATGCAGTGTCATAAAGGGAGACGGAGAGACGCCCTGTGGCTACGAGTTCAGTGAAGAATACAACCAACCTGAAGAAGCACTTGAAGGATCACCACCCTGCTATTAATGCCACAGTAAGTTAGCTAATTGTGTCCTAATTCATCAAGCATATAAATCTGCTAACGTTAAGTCAGTGTTGCTGGGCACTCGGCTGTGTTAGCTTGCTGCAAATTTGTTAGCATGCCATGTTGGCTTAGCCTGGTTGGAAGAAAGTTCCCCTCGCTTCTGGGCTAACATCTGCTAACGCTCGGTTAATGTGCTAGCTAGCTTCAAAGCTTGTGAGTAAAGCATGCAGGGCTTGACCATTAATGTAATACAAGTGCAAGACAATGTCAGTGTTTTGGTCGGACAAGTGAAATGCTTTATCATATATTGTGACGTTCCATTGAAACATGGAGGGGAAGACCATGTTGGCTTTTCAGACCTGTTCTCCTCATGCATGAAAGCCTAATTGAATACATTTAAAGAGAGAAATAGAAAAAAAGAAAGGTTGACTAAACTGTAAGGACTTTTTGGACTAAAACTGGACTCAAACATTTTGAGTTGTTAAGTATTTTCATCTGAAGACTAAAGGGCTGTTTACAAAAAGAACTATAAAAAACCCAAGTGGATTGCGGAGTCCGCACCACAACTGTAACCAGGACAGTCATGAATGATATCGTCGGGATCGCTTTCAGAGCGATTTGATGAACGATAGAAACACAGGCAGTCATCAAAATCCATTTGGATTTACAGGGCCATCAATTATTTTGATTTTGGGGCCATTTTTCTACAAAATAATCTTGCAGGAGTGCTTATAAAACTGGTTTCTAACTGCAGCCTACCTCTTTTATGTAAGCTTACTGCTGGCATCTATCAAACATTTTTGGATGGTCTGTTCTAATGACTCTTAGTTATTCAAACAACTTATTGAACGCTTATGTAATATCTATAACTGACGTTCATTTTGTCTTTACTGATGTCCTCTTTGACAATTGCCAGAATAATTGATGTTGACTCGTACAAAAGTTAGAATAGAATTGGTCTTCAAAAGACAACTCTGGTAACAGAGTGTTGGATTCTTCTAACTCCTCTTCTCATCTTTGAAGAATTTCATAAAACCCTATCCTTCTGGGGCTTTTGGTTTATTTTCTCTCTGTGTTAGGTAGGCTATAAGGTCATCAATATCCATTTTCCGAAGCTGCCGACAGAGCTGGAGCGTAAAGTGCGTGCTTGACGACACTGTCTACAGAACTTTTTTACTTCGTCAGTGTAGATGCTGACATCCTTACTGTTATAGTCATGGTTATAGGTATTGTTCTTGGTGTGGACGGCCGGTAAGACTCAAGCTAAATCTAAAAATGCTGTAAAAATTAACACTGATCTGTGTCATTGCCACTTTTGCTGTGGATAGAAGAAGCCATCGGAGAACATGAAGGAAATATCAATCAGTATCCGATGGCAGTGTATTTCATTACGTGGGCTTTTTGTTCCAGAATATTGGAGTGAAGCATTTTCTGCCAGCATCAGGAATGACTGGATATCTTGCACAAGATTTTGTGTTGCATCCGTCATGTTGATGCCAAGACATGTTGGAGCTATTTTAGCACTCCCGGGACACTTTTTATTGATGTTTCCTGTATTTTGCTAGTTACCTGTAGATGTGACACTGCTGGCTGCAGGGCATCCTTTGTCTCGTCACAAAAGCCACTAGCAGTTGATGCAAACATCATTGGACATTCTTGGAAAACACACCATCTCGCCTGTCATGCTGTAACAATCACATCAACAACTTGGTGCAAACATGAGGTGTAAAAATGTGCACAGACACAGCCATCACCTTAGATTCCTGTCCCATATGACCACTGACGTGTTTGTGTGAGCTCGGCTGTCTGTGTTTGTGTGAGACTACAGTATGTGCGTGTCTGTCTGTCGGTGAGGGGATAGGTGGAGGCCATCTTTCATCTCTCGCTGTGATCAGATATTCTACATGATATGATATGATGATACAGGCCCAATTAAGGGATGGGGTTGTGTGAAAAATGTGATGACAGGGCAAGCGGAAGACTAGACTGTGATCTGACATCTGAGAGGGGGGGAAAGACAAGGAAGAGAGAGGGCGAGGGAGAGAGAAAGGTAGAAAGAGAATGGGTAAGGGCGGGGGAAGATAAGGGGGGACAGACAGGACTGAAAGACGGTTGTAGGAAAGAGGGGAAGAGTGATGCTGGTAAAGGAAATGAAGATGGGGTAAGCGTGAGAAAAATAGTGAGAATGAATGTTAAGTAGGGAGGGACAGAGAATTAATATGATTAGGAAGGAGAAGGGAACATGGAGAGGCACATAAAAATGGATGGAGAGTAATGAAAGATAGAATATGGAGAAAAATTAGGCCTCTTTCCCATAAGAAACAATTTGTCAAATATTTCATGGATCCTACTTTTGAGCCTTCTTGTTGTAGAATTTTAGGGAAACTTTGACAAAGAGACAAAAGTGAGATTTTTCTTTAAACCTGACATGCAGCAAGGAATGGAAAAGGCAACAAAAGGTGTCGGAAAGAAGCACAGAATCGTTCTATTTTTTAATTGTTGTTTCATATTTTGAACAAGTGCATTTGATTTGACAGACAGACACTAGTACACCAAAAACACGTACGATCTGGAATGGAGGCTTCTGGGTACTGTCTGAGATCTGTTTCCCCCACATTTCGTAAGTCTGTCTGGATAAACTACAACTGTGTCAGGTGTATGATTTTGATCAGGACGCACAACGCTTTGATCACACTGCCAGCTTTTATCAGCACGCATGCTCTTTTCATAACCAAATAGGACCCAATTATGTCAAGCACATTGTTCTTTACCTGGAGTGCCAAAGCACTACACAGCAAGGAGGAAAATAACTCAACTGAAACATCACTTAAAGGAGGAAAAAAGCCTTTATTTAGCTGTCAAAAAATATACTTGTTAAACTCAATCAATTACATGAAATAAATACAAGTTTCAATGTGGGGAATATTTTCAGTCCATTTTCTACCATCATATTCCTCCATTAAAAAAATAAATACATTGGTATATTATTGCACGGTCACACAGGTAACAAACTCATATAACCAGATGACAGAAATAAAGAGTGCAGTGCAGGTCCAAGTGCCGTCGAGAGTAATGTGAAGCTCCGATGGCTGCCACCTTGAAGCACCTGTCTTGATGAAATCCAGGCTCCTCTCTAGTCGATCAGGAGGATTAATTAACCTAAGAAAGAGAAATATGAAAATGATTGAAAACAATTCAAAGACATCTTGGAAATCTCAGTTTATCCATTAACTTCTATTAAGTATTATTACATCAAAGCACAATGAAAAAAAAGAAGAAAAAGAAACCTGTTAGTTACAGTTTACCTAAAAAAACACAACCTCTGTGGATACAGTTTGCCGTTGCTAAAGCATGAGGGACAGCACTTGTTGCAGAGTTTCATCACATCCCAAAGCAAGATCCCTGAATGAAAGGAGTTCAGTGAGCTGTGAGTTCCCGGTGTACTTGACGGTTACAAAGGCCTCAACAATAGCCGCTGACATTAGTCCCCCTCATATCACACTGCACTTTCCTCCCATTGTTCCCTCTGCACTTCTCACATGTATTGTCTTACGTGATATCCTTAGAACCTGATAAGACGTCCACTGGAGGTTTTTGTAGCTGAGGACACAGGCCTGGGAGTGTCTCAGGGTTACAACTGCTTATTATTCTCTCATAGAGGAGACTGGGAGACTGTAGGGTCTGGGGAACGCCTTATCGGATCCCCTTTACACCCAGGCTAACCTGGGTTACCTGCACCTCCAGCCCTTCCTACGTTACTCTGGCCATACCCGACACTCCCTTCCTCCAGAAAGACATTATGGTATTACATTTCCCTGAAACTATAGAGTTTGGTGACAAGCATGGGAGGTATTCAGGGGGCCAATATGAATGTATAGGCTGTACAGAACAGCTGGGGTCATTTGAGACAGTAAGGAAGCCTGACTGACTCAGTTAAATCTTCAATGTACAGTGTCATTGTCTGCATCAGAGAACAAAGGCAGTGCAACACGTCATTTTAGGATCCCGTGACTTCAACAGAAGTGTTTCAGAAAGGTTTGCTCGAAATGTATTTGCTAAATTATCTTGTCAGGCACTTGAAATCTCTTCAAAAAGGACGCGTCCCTTGCAAGTTGTTATAGGTCAGCAACTCCCCTCAGTTTTTATCAGGAATTCTGAATATACAAAAGTAGGTTTTTGGCCAGACTGTCTCCTTCAACAAATTTCTCTGATGTTTGGTTGACAGTACAGAACAGTTTGGGGTTGGTATAGGGTCGCTGGGACATCAACAGCCAAACTCAACCCATCTCCAAAAGATGAAGGGAGGTGGATTCAGACAACTCAAGCATACCACTCTGCCTGCTCAGAGCACCTCAAGGGCACACGCTGCCTGCCTGGCCTGCCTGTCTATCTGTGGCAGCTGATCTTAGTCAAAGCTACATGTGCCTCTCTCTGCATCCTCCTCATCTTCTCTGCTGACACTGCAGTTTCATGCCTATATATAAGGTTGATGTCCGCAGTGTGCGCGTGCGTGTATGCTTGTGGGTCCAGGGCATTGCTGATGGTTCTAGTAACTCAGCTATATTGGTTACCTTAGACTAAGGATTTGGAAATCACGTAGTCAGGTGATGATATATTCAGCCAGTACTCATCAGAAAAATGACCATATAAGTGGACTGTGCAAGCAGCTTATTAAGACCTTACGATATTTACGCTCCTCGTTAGGCAGCAACCTCTAATGGCCGTAGTAATTATTACGGGAGCCAAAGAGGAATTCAGGTGAAGTAGTATGAAGAGGGGTGCATAGGGAGGAGGTTGGGGTGGATATTTGGGTAAACAAAACAACAAGTCACATAACCTCAGTTAAGTTATGTATATAACCTATGCACGACTTAAGTTACATAAGTAACATACTTATTTAAACCAAACCACAATGTTTTCATAAACCTAACAAAGTAGTTTTAGTGCCTAAACCTAATCAAACTGTGACCATACTATAAAGATCCAGTACACATGTCACTGGTACGCTGCTGTGGTCATGTGTTTAAGGGAGTGGTGATATATGTCAGTTTGCCAACGTGTAATCAGGGACATCTAAAGTTAACTTAAAGTTTCTTTCAGCTGTCAACAGCAAAACATCTCAACATCATGATTGGGGTCTGGCCTGAAATGTTACAAAGTCATGTACGTGTGACTTGCAGGATTCAAAGCGATCACGACAAGTTATTGGTATAAACAAGATTTATAGTTTTGGCCTTCACCCTTTCAGTTGTGAGAACTTTTCTTTGTCAACATTCACTGAAGAGATAGAAATTTTGAGACAGCTCTAGTAAACAGAACTTTATAGCAGACCTACAAGACATTGCAGCATGTTTGTTTACAGTTTAGTTAATCAAGTTTTTTCTTAGTGACTCAAACCACTTACAGTAATTTGAAGTGAAGGCAAAGAATTGCCATTAATTTACTGTAATTGCCAGATTTACTCAGTTTAATTGAACCAAATTGGTGGTGAGTGGTGCTCGTGTTGGTAGTTAAATATCTCTGATCATCCATTTATCCATTGCTCCACACATTCTGCGTCTACCAATGTTAGCATCTTGGTGTTTTTGCATTGACACTGCTGAACCAGCCCAGTAGCCAGGCAAAAATGTTGGCAGTCTTTCTGCAAACCATCGATACACTGACATTAGGACGTGGCATAGTAAGATAGTGATATTTCTACAAAACATGTCATTTGACCTTCCCATTACATGCTTATGAGCTGTCATATCTGCATGGAAAGGGGATGGTGGTAGAGTTACAAGCAAGAAAGCTGCCAAGTCAGTCACTGCAGTTTTTCAACATTTGTAAGTGTGAACCTGCTGGATATTTTCAAGGGGACCTCAGGACAATTTCCAGGTGTGTTTGTGGCGCAGGTGTTTTTGACGAGACCTCGAGACATCTCACACCATGTTTGTAGCAACCAAACCAGGTATTTTAAGCCAAAGCATTATCTTTTCCTAGTCTAACCAAGTGGTTTTTGTGCCTAAACCTCGCAGGTCATACACACAGAAAATCCTAAGGAAACGTAAAGTTGCATCCTAAAGCAATGTAAAGCTTCAGCACATCCATGGTTTGCAGAAACATGTATTGCTTAGGTTTGGTGAATATTATACTGTTAGCCACTGGTATCAATAGCAAAAATGTGAAAAATGAAACAGTTGTAAAAAAAAAAAAATAAAAAAAATAACCCTAACCCTAAGTCATTAAATAACATCCAGAATTGAACCGTAATAATAATCAAAAAAACCTCTTTAATACTGTTATCATTCTAATTTTGAGGATGCTTCAATGCCAGTTGACCCAGATTTTCCCAGACCACATCCACAAACATGGATAGTTGTCATGCTCTCCTACACAATGCGCAGTTATGCAGAAAAATACAGAAATATTTGGGAGTGGTCTCCCCTCATCCACAAAAAAGGATTTCATGTCAAAGTATCCCTGGGGAAACTGACAAAGGCAGAAAGTAGTGCCTGGTGTTACCCCAAGTCTGATAACAGGGTGGAAGAGTTGTATGCCTTGCTCTCCTTCTGCTAACTACTCCCAGTAGACCGCAGTCAGATGCCTCCACTCTCCATGAGGAGGCAACTGATGCTGATGCTGATCTGCAGAGAATATATGACTCGACTGAAGCCTATCAGAGCTAGAACAGACTACTTATACACAAGAAACATGATGCATACACATGCATGCATACATACAGGTACAGACATGTGCGTGCACTATGTGTCAGACTAGTTCATTTACATTATACAGTCCAGGACTGAAGTAGGTTTGGACACCTACTGCTGTACACACAGATGCCTACAAACAGACTGGGGGGAATAAATAGACACACATGTACACAAATGCACAGACATGAATACCAAACATGCACAAAGACACAGCTGACACGCACACACATACACACACACATCAGCACCACCCCATTCTCTCCCTCTCCTTCTTTCTCTGTCTATCTCTGTCCGTGCTTCTGAACCTTAGGGAGACATATTCTTTTTCATCTGTCAGTATGGATGGAAACAGACATGTTCAAAACACACAACAATGGCCTCCCCAGCACCGAGGAGGCTCTATGTTTTGTATGCTTGAAGCACTGCATTATCTCCTAAGTGTCTAGCAACCCCAGTATAGTAAATAATGAATGTTCCTCTTCCTTCTGCAAAAAACCCTCTTTCACTTTAGGGACCAGTCATGGTTTACCTGTATAAATGCCCTTTCAGTGTCTTAGGAGGAAAGGATAGCACTAAAGGATGTGGGTCAGACGATTTCATTAGCACAGCATTTCTCTCTGTGTCTCCTTCAATCAGCCGTTTGACAGAAGCAATGTCACTCAAAAGAAATGTCTTACGGACACCTTCATGTAGAAATCTCTGAGAAATGGGATGCAGAGACCGCTGATCCATAGCATGAAATTTTTGTAAAAAATATAACCCATATAATAAGAGGGCAGAAACAGTAATGCTTGAAGGAAGAGAGCGTAGTCACCTCTGAGATCAGTTGAATATCCTTGACGTCTTTAGCCTGGAGACTCCCGTCATTACGCCATTTGTTTCTGGGTCAAGATCCACAAGGTCTCCATCCAACCTGCAAACACAGGATAGGCATAATGTTTAGTGCTTTAAATGTAAACGTGCAGTAGTAAACATGCAAGGCATTTATATCGCTGTAGACATTTTACAGATGCTGCATTTCTTTTTCGATGATGAGATTCCTCTATGACATATTGGGAAATGCTTTTTGACCTACATGTTTCACTATACTTTGTACAGTAAAGTCAAAACACTAAGTGGGATTGGACAGGTCTGTTGTGTGCCACTACATAACTAAGTCTCTTTGGTCTCCCTCCCCCATTCATTCAGAGGTTACATCGAAAGAGTTTCAGCTATTGTGAATTATTTACTTGATTCACCATTCGGGCCTTTAACCCCTCAGCAAATGCACAGGCAGTCGGGGTTAAAAATACACTCCCACAGGATCTGAGTTTGAGTCTATGTGCATGTGTGTGTGAGAGTGTGTGTGTGTGTGTGTGGGCCGGAATATGGGTTTAAAATATAAAGCAGTATATAACCCATGACACATGAAGCACCTTCTCTCTCTCTCCCTCTCTCTCTCTTTCTCTCTCTCTCTTTTACAGACACACACCCACAGACGTGTGTGTGAACTCGCACACACAGGAACTCATCAGAGCATCATTATGTGGGTACTTTCTGAGTAAGAATCCAGGTCGTCCCAGATGGGATTATTATAACACAGCTTGATCTGTGCAAGAGCTACTGGTGTGATTCTGTGAGTCTGTGTGTGAGAGTGTGTGCATGTTTGTTGGATAGTAAGAGAGTCCTGACCTCTGCTTCATGACCTGAGTGAATGTGAGGGTGCACCCCTGCGTGTGTGTGTGTGTGTGTGTGTCTGTGAAAGTATAGAATATATAGTACATGAAAAAACTGTGCTATGCCAAACCATTAGCGAGGAGGCGTTTTTCCTTGACAGTTGTGTCAACTACACAAACAGGCTTATATTCACTTAAAAGAGAGGATATATAGTGGGCATGTTGAGCCTCTGAGTCAAAGGCTGAAATAAAGGAGTCTGCCATACAGACTGTCTGACAGCAAACTGATTGAGGCTGCAGCAGCTTCCCCGTCTGATTGAGTGAATATTAATGTCACCAAGATATGTGGGCCTTAATGGATCTGTGCACACACACACAGACACCAACTCTACTTGGCCATGTTGCCGTGGTCTGTCCCTGGCATGCAGCAGTGTTGTCATGGATACCCCCAGACACATCCGCCATCCTATAAGCGGGGGGATGCTGAGCGCTTCAGAGGGGCTGGCGCCGAGTCCCCCCCACCTCCTCCCTCAAACCCTCAACCCCCATTCTCTATCCCCTTCCCCCCAAAACTGAATCCCTGTCCCTTATTCTCCCTGAAAACCGGCTCAACCTCAAAAAGACTCTCTGCTTGTCAACTGGGGAGGCCTGGAAGCACACAGCAGCTATCTTGTCCCAGTGTTGGGGCCTTTGTTGCTCGTAACTTGAATGGGTTGCAACAGAGCAATGAAGAGTACTATCTAGACAGAGCCAGTACCAAGTTAAAGTTAAAGCTTGACTCAGAAAACCTAAAATAGATGTTTAACAGGAGAAATGAATGGCTTATGTGTGTATGTGTGTTTGGGTGTGTGTTAGCCCTCAGGGCTATGGTTAAGCCTGTAGTTTATCCTGAACTGATCCTTTTCATTAGCCATTATCAATAATTCAACATTGCACTTGCTTTAATGGTTTAATGTGAGCAAATCCTCAATCCACACACATCCACACTGACACACACACACACACACACTTACACACTCTACTTAATAGCACTCGCTTTCTTGGCCTGCGCTCATTGCCACTGAGGTGAATATAGATGTGTAAAAAGTGCACGTAACCCAGTCAGTGCACCTAAACCTTTCAAAGGTAAATACCCATCAATCAGAAAAAACATTTTGCCCCACCAGGCAGTCATAGGATCCCTTGATTTAGAGTAGAAATAATTTCTAATCCCCCTACAAAAGTCTGTTTTACTGTATATCAGGTTATATTTTCCAATAAAAAGGCACATCAAATTCTCTACTCTGAGATGAGGAAATGAAAGGGTTAATCTTTTATGACGCATCCCCTCCCATCCGTGCTCTCTTTTGCCCTCCCTTTCATATTCTCCAGCATGGCAGTGCTCAGTGCCTGCACATATGCTGGAAAAAAAAAAGAATCCTCTTTGATTGGAAGGCTAATTTGAAGTGTCAATTATTCTTATGCAAATGAAGGTACAGTTTCTCACGTCTGAAATGGGTTGGGGCCACAGATGGGTGCATGTGTGTGTGTGTGTGTGTGTGTGTGTGTGTGCGTACGTGCACAAATCTCCCTCAAAAAAAATATACAGCGCCATTCCATCCCCCCTCCAACTCTTCATCTATACCTCTTAGGGAAGAAAGCTGACATACAAAGACAGCCGGCATAATGGGACAAGGATATTTGCATGCACATTGTCCGCAACGAACGCCAAACAGATCATAAATTGAGAACACAATGCCAAAACAGTAACAAAGGCGTCGAAGTGCAAGTCAGTGCCCAAAACATTCGACAATACGGTGCATGGTTTTATGTTGTAATGTAAAATAATGAAGAGATGTTGGGTAAACAGGAACAAAACGAGAGCTTGGATGTATCACGGGAAGTATTGTGGGTTAACAAAACAATTTACGAAAGCTTTTGTCATTTAAACACGTTCCAGGAGCATCCTCTTTTGCAATTGAAATACCGGCGGTGCAAGTGAGAAATACAATCCCAGTGTCTGAACGGATAGAGAGGTACAAGAAGATCCTGTTTAAAGAAAAAGGGAGAGAGAACGAGGGAGAAATTGAGAGCAACAGAGTGTGCCTAAAAGCATACGTTTGTGTCTAAGTACTGTATGTGAATGACTGCATGCTCCTCCTTATGGTAATTAAAGCTTTGGACTTAAACCTAAATCTGGATGAGAGATTTAGACTGACAAAGAGAGACAAAGTGAGGATGAAAAAGGAGAAAGAAAAAAACGAAGCAGACAGACGGAGGACTCTACAAATAGAGTCTGTTGTCTGACCCTCTCAGCTGATGTGGTGGTTCAAGTTTAAAAAAAAAACAAAAAACCTTTTCAGGCCCAAAACAGGATCAAACAACCTGCTGTGGAGTCCGGTTACACCATAACAATGGCTTACATTCACTCTCAGCCTCAACACACAAGCTTTTACCTCAAAGGGTGTAGAGAGAGAGAAAGTCTAGTTTGGAGGGTGGGTGCGTGTGGGTATGGAAGGGGAGTATAGCGATATCTTAGACGATAATGGTGTTCAACAGATTAGATGGTATCAGCCTACCATGTTTGTTTTCAACTGTCGGCTTCTGCAGCTCTACTGAGATCTATGGTCGACCCCGCAGGCACTCTCAATCTCAAGGAAACTTTTAGATACTGCCGAAGAAAGTGAAGTACGCTGATAGATAGCACTCAAACTCTTCGATAAAGACAGCTGGTGAAGAGAGCGCAGCTGGGGACAGATCATTGTCTATAAACACAGAGCCATCCTCGAAACCTGAAAACCTGCCATTGTCATAATCAGCTGTTGTCCGACTGATCGCATTGAACGTTTGATGGACTTTTAATTGACTGCTGAATGAATGAGTCGATCCTTCATTAGCTCAGGATTTTAAACTCAGACATATTGACGGATTCTTAAAGATATCATATATCCGACTACAACAGCTGTCCCTGTAAGCTTCTCTGTCCACAGCGGACAATCTGATTAATCACGGACCCACAATAGACAGCTTTTATCTCCTAACCTCCCAAGACCATGCTTCTCAAGCAATGAAGAGCAGCCTTGGCAATTTGTATTTGTTTTGCATTGGTTCAGTAGTTCTGGAGGAATTAGTATGCAGTCAGGGATGGGAGAGCTTGTCAAGATCAGGGGGAAATCTCTACCCACCCACCGGGTGGATCTACATTCATGAACAAGGTTGACAAGAAAGCTGACTAGTGTAAAGACAAGGAGCAAATAAAATGGTGGAGAATACAATGAATATTCTTTTTCATATGAGTGCACTGAGAACACCTTCGCAGACAGGTCCTTCCTCCATCTGTCCGTCTTGCACGTCTGTTCATCTGTCAAGACACTCTTTTTCACTTCTATTTTTCTTTCCATCTATCCCTTCTTCTCTTTTCCCAAACTATGTGTCATGCACGTCAAAACGCTAAGGCCAGTCCTTTTGGAGGGTGTTCTGCTGGACCATAGAGCGAATAAACATCCATGTCAGGAGAAAGTGATCTGGGGCCCTTCTCTCACTGAGCCCGAGCTCTCCTGGGAAACACACAGCTCATACAATGGATAGAGGAGGCCTTTTGTTGAGTCTCTGGGAGCTGCAGGGCTAGCTCTGGATCAAACAGGGGTGTGTGTGTGTACATTTCACACACGCGCAAGCACGCAAACACACATACACGGGCAAACCACACTGACATGCAGGAGTGAACACACACACCTTCGCCCACACACACAATCGCAGACTTTCCTCATCTCCCTAAACTCAGTGTGACTAAGTAAACTTTTTCACCCTTTTGCAGTAGTTACCAAGGGCAGGAAGATGAATTTGAAATAGCCAGCAGGAGAAGAGAGAAGAGACAAAGAGGGTGACGTAAATCAGTGTTGGACTGATTTAGACTGGTTTAGTGTCAGTCTAAAGAGACTTTCTGTTGTACTATATACAAATCACAGTTCAAAGCCAGTGGCTGGGTTCCCTCCTGGGGTCCAAGGCAGGGAAATCCTGTAGGGAAGTGTCTAATACTCGTGGGTAGCCTGTGTGTGTGTGGCACAGTTATTTATTACATAAGCTTGAGAAATATGCATATATAGTATTGGCATGAGATAATGATGGAGAGGCTGCAACACAAGGAGAACCAGTGTTACGTGATTTCAATTGTACTCAGGTCGACAAAAAATGTATTCAAAACTTAAGAGCAGCAGTTGAGTGAGTTGCACATTACTAAAATGGTGCATGTAGTGCCATCAGCTGGTTATGTCACCATTGTCTGAGAACTGTTCTTATCATGGATGAATAGTGTGAACAAAATGTGGTACAGACACTAGAATACAAAATTGCTGCAGTTCATCCCCTCTTTCCAGAATTTAAATAAATTTCCATTCAAGCCACTGCCTTGCTCCTGGCTGCCTGCCCCTGGTGTAGGATCTATGGGAATTCTCCTCACTGAAATGAACTCACACCGTCTGACCCTATTCATCCCCAAGACTGCACTTTCTCTTGGACTCCCCCTTTTCCAGTCCCCCGGTTTCCCACAGACCCCCCTTCTCTCCCTGCATCCTCCCCTTCTTTCTCCCTACTTTCCACTGCCCCTACCCCTCCCAAGTCTCTGCCTTGCTTTCAACTCCAATTTTAGGCACAATGAAGTTGTTCTGGCTGACAGTTTGGCCAGTAGAATAAGTGTTGTTTGAGCCTGCTGTGTGGCCCTGTAGTGGGCCCATTCTCCCCCTCGCCGGCTCAGTTACCGAGAGCCTTGTTGGTGGACACGGAAGCCATCCGTCCCCACGCTCCCACCCTGACCCAAACAATTAGCCTCAAAGCGCACTCAGGCTCACCTGCGCCTCCCCTTTACATATGGCCACACATGCACAGACTTACGAAAACACACAAAAAGAGCTGTGGAGCTAACCCTTCTCTTTTGCAACATGCAATATAGGCCTTCTTTCTTTTATATTCTTCTCTGTGTTATGAGTTCATCCTGATACCATGTGCTTCTCATCCATATCGCATCTGTTATGGTGCAGTCACTGCTACACCACAACCAGGTTGGCCTGATTTACTCAGTTACTCCATGTCTTGTAGGACGTGTCAGAAAGGATTCTGTATTGGGGTCAGCTGGAAAGACAAAGCCTGCAGCCCTCTCTCCTCTGTCGCTTTCAGTAAGCATCAACCAGCCTCTCTTTCTCCCCCCTCCTTCTGCCCCCCCCTTTACTCTCTGTGTTTCTCTTCCAGCTCTCTGTTTCTGTATTGCAATGAGCTATCAAACAAATATAGAAATATCTTACTATAAATATTCTTCTTCTGTGTATCTCCTCTGCAAGGCCACACACCAAAGCACGCACACACACACACACACACACACACACAGAAGCCAGGACATGAGAAAGTGGCTGGGAGAGGCCCTGATGGGGGGACCATATGTCCAGGCGTTGTATATCAGTCGGCTCGCCCTCAGCGCTCCGCCAGACCACCATAACTTAGTTTGTCTTCAGCACAAAGTTTGGTCCAAGCTTGGCTGGGTTCATTAGGAACCTATTCTCTGGAGCCAATGAAGCTCAACAGACCTCCAACAAAGGAGCTAATCACACCCACTGCTGCTCTCTCTCTCTCTCTCTCTCTCTCTCTCTCTCTCTCTCTCTCTCTCTCTCTCTCCCTCACCTTCGCTCTTTCTCTAAAAACTCCATCTCTTCTATTTCTGCAAAGTCTCAATCATTTACTGAATAGAAGCCAAATATAAGTAATCAGTCCGTGCCAAACAGTGGTGACTGTTTACCAAAATTTTAGACAATAGTGCACAATCTGTAGCGCATGAAGAGTAAACAATCACAGCAATGATGACAGAAAATGGCAATTGTCCAACAGCCATACCTTTCATTCCTTCATGTCCGGACAGTTATAGGAGCAAAAATGGATAATTGTGTCTCTATTGAAGATTCACACCTGTGACTGTTTGTGTATATGAATGGACCTGCGAAGTGTCATGTTCTCACCTGACAGATCCTTTGCTCTCTCAGATGCGATTGTTACAATGTACGCCTACCACAATGTGTTGTGCGTGCGTGCGTTTGCGCATGCATCTGAGTGCATGTGTGAGCAAAAAGGATGTGTTGCACTGACAATGGAGAGCCCCAGGCTGCTGAATACTTGAAATGACCTTGAACCTCAGCATTCTCCATTCCCATGGCTGCAGGGACGGTGAGCGTGTCTGTATCTTTGTGTATGTGTGTTTGAGGAGAAGAACAATGAGGCTTTGCACTTTGTCTGCGCACGTAGTAGCCCTCCATAATTCTGTAACGCAGACGGTCAAAACATTTCCAAAAAATCTATAGTGAACAGTGTAGGTAAGATGTCCACTGCATTCATGAAGAAGTTAGTGTTTCCTTCTACAAAAATGAAAGTTTAAATCATTTTGTAACAACAAATCCAATTTAAGACCGATTTATCGGTTATCACACCAGCATGAGCTAACCTCTTTCCCATGTGTGCCCCACTACCTCACAGCCCACAGTGACTGTATTTGCTCACCCTGCATTCAGCAGAGAGAGAGGCTTGCTCCATACTGTGTCCCCTACTGCGCACACAGGCTACAGGCAAGCATGAACATGGCTGGTCTGGACATGGTTTAAACACACAGAATGGTTCCAACGCACACAAATACACACACAAACATACACACATTCATGTGCACGCTGATGAAGAGGACTTGGTGGGTTAAGAATGACAGTAGGGGGTAGAGCCGGCTAAGGGACACCCAGCGAGGGGTGGTAAAGGCCATGTCACTGGGCCCAGCTTGGACACAAATGTCAGCAGCATGACTACCTGTACATGTAGATCCAGCGGTGAGAGAGCAGAGGAGATCATCAAGAGAATGTATAAAGAGGAGAGGAACAGACATTACCGCAAAGCAAAGGAGGTACATAAGGTCAAGGGAAAACTCAACCCAATCGCCAGAATAAATGTTAGGAAAAAATCATGGCTTGGCTTAAAATACCTTTTTTGGTCGCCAAGATCATGAATGGAGACGGTCTGACTTCCCGTGAAACCACAAAAACGGACAGAAATGTCCCCAGGTGTCCTTAAAAATCTAGTGGTCATTCGGCAGCATTGCTGGCTTGTAATAACGGCCCCATCATCCCCTCTACCTTCTGATGTGAAAGGTGGCTAATGAGCATAATGTGAATGTGACATGCTACGTTTGGTGCAAATGTCAACCTTGGACATATCTGTGGATTGCAGAAACATGTACTGCTGACATTATATCTGGGCGACGGGGCTGGAAAATCTCAACAAGTTTTCAGAAGATAGTTTTACCCGAAGCCTAAAATGTTTCAGGATTTAAAGATGCAACGAAAACAGAACACAAACCTTGTCTTTTTTATCTTGAATGTTTTGTGTGGTTTCTAAAAATGTTTACAGAAAGGGGCAAGGACTTCTCTGAGTGCCAATACAACTTCTTCCAATACAAATGTTCCAATGCCAATGTGTCAGGTCAGGTATTCTTTTCAATGCCAAGTTTTGCCAAGTGTCTTAACCTCTTTCCATGAAACAGCTATGGGGATTTTTCTTCTTCTTTTTTTTTCTTTTTTACATTTCTCAACACTTCGTCTCATATTTTACCAAAACGTCAGTCGGATGCATTACTCAAACAGATAGTGCGTGGACCCCTCCCTCTCAGGCCCCGTGTTACTGTTCCTGCTCCCCTTCCATTAGCTGTTCAACATTTCAACTTTGGAAGTGGAGCGAGAACACAATGCCCTCTGCAGCCTAAAAACACTGAATACATTATAAGCATTTTGCACTTGCACTTTAATATTCCAACAGACACAAACAAACAAGTCTGCATATAGTATACACTGAGATTCTGAGGAAAATGCAATGCTTTTTTTTTCTCTCTCCTTTAAAGGTCAACCCTGCACTATTCTGAGGCACTTTGAAGACCAACAAAACACTTCTACACATGCACTCAGTGTACAAAGAGATAAAATCCACTTCACAGCTCCTCAGGTAACAAAAGAATATATGTACATTGTGATGCATTTCCTATTCATCCATGCGTTAGTAAGAAGCTCTTATAGACAGAGTATGTGGACTGTGAGCAGGAGCCTTGTATTTTTATGTTCAATCTAATCGATGTGTGTGTTATTTTGTATTGGTACAAACTGCATGAGTATTGTGGGGTTGAACATGCAAACTGGAAATACACATAAGCAAGACACACAATCACAAGGTCACACACAGCCAAACACACAAGAAAGGTAGCATTATATGTTTACATCGCAAAGGGTCCAAATCAGACATTATAATACATGAAAAGATTTATTTAGATTTTAGCCTTAATAGGTGTTTCCTTTAGATCAATATTAGCATTATCAGCACTAAAAAACGAGTAAATGGTGCGTGTTTTTTCAGTCATGTTGCTTTTCTTTTCAGCTTGTTTAAAGGTGCAGTAACTTAAACCAAATAGGGGGCAGCAAATAACCAGAGTAATCACTAAAGGCTGCCAACAGTAGCTACCGTTTGCTAGTTAGCTCAGTTCACTGCGCAGCTAGCAGTCCGGACTGGGAGCTCGGAGCATCAGCAAAGTGTTGGTGTTTCCACTGCTAGCACAGGAGTTCAAACCGGGAATGTGCTAGCTGGTTAGCATACTAAACATGCCTTGCAACACAACACATAGATGTTATAGCACAAAAACTGTCATTCCTTCACATTCTGTTGATAGTTTTAATTACGTTTTGAATGTTTGCAACCAAAATTCTTACATAATGCACCTGTTGACTCAAAAGTGTCACCATGTGTATTGTAGAATAAATGTGACTCTAACTAATTGGGTTCAAAGCTACCCATAGCATGACAGGAAATGTGCCTGAAATACACACAAATAGATACACACATACACACACAGACACGCACGCACAATCTCCAGATGGCCATAGAGTGCAAACGCCCTGGCAAATACAGCAACAACAGACTCCTTGAACCTAAACCTGAGGCCATCCTCCTCTCAGCACACACAAGCACAAGTCCTGCATCCTGAGTCTTAATACAATTTTCCTCTCTCCCTCTTTCCTTCATTTCCTTTTGTTTCCTCCATCTCTAACCTCTGCCTGGAATCACAGCGAAGTTCCTCAGTGAAAGCAGTGTGTTCTACTCATCACCGACACTTTTACAGATCCTCAGCCAGACAGCAGTGATTTGTGCCTGTGTTAAGGCAGAACTACTCCTTGCCTCTTTCACAATATAGATTGCTGCCATTATCTGGAGCTATTCCGCTAGCTGACACAAAAAAGAAGAAGAAAACATGGGGGTAAAAGGATGAAGGAATTTCACCCAACCACTGTATGAATTGCTGATGGGACCTGAGTGACAATTTGGTATGCAATTGTCATTGTCAGTCACAGAGACATTGTCATGTCTGATTCCCATCCTGTGGAGCCGAGCTTTAGTGGGTACCAGCTCAGTCGTCAGAATAAAATGTGGTATTTTACATGTCTACAAATCATGGATACGTTGAAATGTGTATGTGTCATACGTAGTCTATTGTATCAACATTTCTACAATAGGTGCCATATCACGTTCATATTACATGCATATGAGCTGACTTTGGCCCAATCCCAATACACCCCTTGCCCCTACTGCTTAGCCCTACCCCTCTGTTTTGCGTGTTCACATCTAGGGTTAGGTTGTCCCGATTGTTTGGATAGAGGGGTAGGGTGAAGTGTGAGGGCAACTTGGCCCTCCAAACTGAGATTTTTCAAGGGTTGTGAGGACATCTTTGTTGTTTCAGTGTATTTTGGTCCTTTTCTTTATAACAAGCATGAAACAATTGCGACCAGTTTGCTGATGTGTTGGTAGCAAACTAGCTAGCTTGCTAGTGTTACATTGTCATTGCTCATTTGTGCATGACAGTCAACATTTTGACATATTTCAATGTTGCATGCCCACTTTAATGGCATATGAAGCCCAAAATGTAACTATAGTCCAGCAGCGAAGTTGTCGCACTTAGTACCGTTCCTCTAATATTAGTGCAGACTGGCAGGGTAAGAGCATGGTTTGCTAATGTTAGCCTATAAAGCACCGCTAACGTTAGGGGCCAGTAACAAAGCAGTGTTCTTTTTAATTAAGATGACTTAATTGATAGCATGAAGTTGTGAACGAATTTGCGGGCGTCCATGCTTTTCTATCTTCATCAGATGGCATTGTGATAATACCAGGATTGCCACAACAGTAATCACAACAGCGAAAGACGCCATGTTGGAAATGTCCGATCATAATGTAAACACCATCGACATCAGCTGATGAAGTATGAGGGTCTTGAAGGGTTGTCCCTTTTCACAGGGGAAAATTTCAACCACTGCCACTTGTAACTGTTCTGAAGGGCCTTTGTATGGAGACTGGCCAAGATGGCTGCCAAGCGTGAGACCTCAGTAAGATGCAGAATTTGAACATTTGTAATCGTGAAACCACTGAATGGTTTTAACATTTGTATAAATGGAACCAGGGTTTGTGGATTAATTGTGGTTAATATATATGCTATTACATGTATACACATATTCAAACACACACACACAAACATTTTACATTGAGCCAGGACCTTTGACTGTAGCGGAACCTGACTAATATTTCAAATAAGGTGGAGTGAATGCGGCGGAAATGCAAATTCAACAGTGTCCCTTTTCACATGGAGGAATTAAATCAAAGCTTTTGTGGCCGCTGGGCAGTGAGGGTGGGAAAAAACGGCGAGGCGAGGGGGTTCCTTGGGCCACTCATTTGGGCTGTGAATGAGCCAGTGCCCAAGTGGGAAAGATGGTGTGCCAGTGGTGTGCTCTCTACTAATTGATTGCCTCTACTAACAAGAGCATAATGTATTCTATTGTGATCATCCGTTGCCCATGTTCATTAAGCCAGGAAGCAGCATGATCTTTCCTTTTTGTCTTGCTCTGGCCCCTTTTCTCTTCCCTGCTCCTCTCATTCCCTCCTCCCAATCCCCTTTTCCTTTCTCGCTCCTTTTCTTTCTCTGCGTCTCTCTCTCTCTCTCCCACCCCCCCACCCCCCCTCTCAAAAGGTGATGCAAAGGTGGTATGACAGGCAAAGCATCCCTCACCATCCCAAATGTAAAAATGAAGAGGAACAAAGGATAGATGGAAGGAATAGGGTAGGTGGCTGGTAGGATGCTGCGGGAAGGAAGTATGGATGAAAGGACGAGAGGAAAAGACAAGAACGAGATGATGATGGTTGAGAAGGTAGAAGAATATGGAAAAAGGAACATGGTGGGAAAAAAGAATACACAATGCGAGTGTGGAAAAAAGGAGGATCAGAGAAGCACCTCTAACCATCTCCCTCCATCCCTCTCTTTTTTTTCCACCTCCCCCTCCAAACCCATCCTCTGTTCCTGTCAGGTTCCCACTCGCTCTTGCTCTCTCTCCCCCACACCTCTTTTTTTTTCACCCCCCTTCTCCCCTCTTGCCCCCTTTTCACCCACCTCCCTTCCCCACTTCTGTTCCTCACCCCATCTCTGGTTCGCCTCTTAATAAGAGCTGGCGGGACAATAGTACCATTGTTGCCCGTGTTTGGGAACCCTGGACTGAAACAATCGCTGTTTACCCAAGCAGTGGCACAGCCTGGACCCTCTCCTTCATTACAGCCGGGCCAAGTCTGATTAAGTCTGTTCCGCAAGTGCCACAATAAGCCACTGAGCCAGCCCCTACGACTCATCCACCCTCCTCTGTCTTTTCACTCTTCCTCCATCTCTTTCTACAACTTTTCCTCCCCTGTATTTCTTCTACAGGCATAAGTTTATCTGAATATGCCCATCCCTGCTTCCACTTGCAGGCGTTGTTGCCCTCTGATTTATATAGTGTTCATCATCAGTGACCACAAGAATCGCATTTATCATAAGAGTATAAGAGGGAGAAATAAAAACACAGAGGGGAAAAAAAAGAGAGCGCAGAGATATAAATGACAAAAAGTATTTCAAAAACCATTAGTTGAATCGGATCTATTTCAAAATGACCTTCATAATCTAGGACAAAGCTAATTTCTTTATTAAAAATTCCCACTAGGTTTGAACATGCTGCAGGCACTGGCAATATGACTGACTGCATGAAATAAGAGAAAACTCTCTCTCCATAATGGTCTCAGATCATAAAAAAAATTGGCATGGAGGTAGCGTTATCAAGCTGATGCTCGTGGCAGAGACGCACTGAATCAGTGGATTGAAAGCCTTTTCACTCAACCACATCCCTCAGCTCTGTGGCTTGTAACAGAAGTTTGCTAGCAGCGCTATGCAAAACAGCATCATGAATATGCGTAATTAGGTGGGACTGGTGTAATTTTTCTGGGTTATGGGATGTGACATTTGTGGGGCAGGGGCATACATCAGCGTAAGCACGACTGACAAATGCATAATCCCTTTCTCTGCAATAAGGCATTTAACACTTTGCAATAGAAAATACAGCGTGGCTTTATACACTTAATTGTGCATGTAAAATTGCGCAAAATCATTCAGAAAAACATACACGCATAGTCACGCATGCATAGACATGCACAGATAGACACATATGCAGCAAAGACACTGTGCATATGGTGCTAAAATAAACATGTGCATTTACAGTTCCCTGTTTTAAAAAAAACATTTAAAATATAACATTATAACATATAACAATATAACATTTGTGTTCACCACTGAAATCTGAAAAAAAATAAAGGTGGGGTTGTTTCTGCAACTAGTAGACATGAGGTTATCAGAGGGACACAATTACTCAACCATAATGGAAAAAAAAACTTGAAATAAATAAAAAATAAAGTCAAATATGGCCCAACCGAGGAAGGCAGAAGGGCAAAAAGACTGTTATTGCCAAGCAACAAGGTTAAAGGAAGACTAATATGCATGGATTTTTAACATTATATGCCACTAGATATAGATTGAGCTTCAGAGATTGTTGTCAGTGACCAGAACATGCAGCAAAATGTCTCTCTACACTCTACACTACTTGGAAATCTATCAAGAATTTCTGCTTTTGAATTACTAACATTGAACATTGAATTACCGTCTATTATAATATGTATATATATATATATATATATATATATATTAAAATATATTTGTAAGTGAGTATTCAATTTAGATGAACCTTCAAAAGAACCGAACATGCGCAGCCACATGGGCATAGGTACACTGACAAAAGCATCTATTAATAATTGGATCATATTCTTACACAACCACACACACACACACACACACACACACACACACAGTCTCTCTCTCTCTCACACACACACACACACACACACACACACATATGCACGCACACTTTCAACACACCTCTCTAGCTCTTCAGAGAGAGCCAATTTATAGGTACTGTACTGAACCCCCCCTCACCACCTCTCGCCTCTCTCTTTGCCTTGCCATGCCCCTTTCCCCATTCACCCATACAGACACAGACACACACACACACACACACACACACACCGGCACGCACACCACCCTGCCACAATCCACCGCCCTGCCACACATACCGAAGGGGAGGACACATCCCTCATAGCACCCAGGAAATTAACTTGACATTTGATGCAGACAGAAAAAATATATTTCGGTGGGGGGAGGAAAAAAAAACAAAGTGTACTAAAGCAGAGATAGCATAAACCCATCCCTTGTTCACCCTTCCCCACCCCATCTCCCCTTAAGCCCAGGGACGCATTCGAGGGGGATTTCAGCGATCTGCAATGCAGACGCCACTGGGTGCCCACAGAAAAATGAGCTTCATCTTTTGCCTGTCCTTCTCAGTATATGCTGTCTGTCCCTCTTTGTTTCCATCTTTTATGATGCCGGCACTCCATTTTCATATTCACTTTCCCTCCCTTTGAGTTTGTCTTTCTATTTGGGAGGAAGTTGAAAAAAAAAACACAATTGAAGGATCACTTGATAGTGCATGCATTTCAAATTAAGGCACACCCTTTTTAAACCACTTTTTATCAATACAAACATTCAGACTGGCGAAGCCATTTCTTTCAATTTAGCATTTATCTTCTAAAATCCTGGCCACTGCTACACACTGATATCCCCATGCTGAGTTGTTATAATAAAACAGCTGTGTAAATCTAGATTAATTCCTCAAAAAATAAGCATCATTTGAGGAAATAAACAACAAACACATGTCCACCGGTTGCAATTTTGCACGAAGCAATAACAAGAGTCGTTCCTTTTACTCAATTTACAGTGCACCGACGATTTCATGCGAGCAGACTAGAAAAAAAAGCGCGCCGTGATCTTGCATATGTTGATAAGATTAACGATCGCATCAAAGGCCGCGTAGTAACCTCGGCAAGGAGCCCAAACACCACGAGCGGGAGCAGGCCACAATTAATACATCATTATGCACTGCTACAGTTTGTAGCCGTGAACACACAACACACAGCAAGACCGCCGACCAGCTAGTGTCTGTCTCAATATCCCCTGCATTAGACATGCAGGAATGTTAACATCATTATGCACAATTGTGAATGTCTGTCTGTGCCCTCCCCCTTTTCTCTGCTGCCATATTGTGTCTGCGGGTTTGTGTGTGTGTGTGTGTGTGTGTGTCTGTGTGGTGTCTGAGAGGGCGGCATTATTTAAATATGATTTTTTTTCACATGCAAGTCGAACAAATTACTGATTGTTGGACGGCTATGAGAACGTGATATCATGAAACCACGTCTACATGGTTCATGGAATAATATCAGCATTTTGTCAAAGGTGATGCTGCAGGAAAAAAAAAATAGGCTTTGCAAATTGATAAATATTTTTGTGTTAGGATTTTGTTACATAATTCTAGGATTAATTTACAAATTAGGATTGAATAAAAGTTTTGAATTATTTTGTGAAAACACATTGCGGCATATTTTACACCACACACACTGCAGTACTGTGTTGTGATTATAGAAATGATGATATATAATTAATAATGAAAGCTAATTCATTTTTAGCTTCATGGCACAAGCAAATCTTTTTCACTTTCTGTGTTGATGCATTTGTGATATTTTTTTGATGCACTGTTCAAATAACTGCGAGAGTATTTTTCCTTTTCATGGCAAAAGGGAGATCGAGACTGAACTAGTTAGTTAGTGAACACCCTTCTGAAAATGTCACAGGTTTAGGAAAGTTTGTTCTGGAGGGGCGAGGTGGAGAGGAAGCTTTCATTAGTGTCGGTGTTACTAATATCTGCTCTGCATTTCTCGGAGGCGGTACAGTCATAATATTGCATCATCCCAACACACACGCACGTACTGCGAAGCTGTTTGCAGCCATTGTATCACATTTGCGTTCCCTGTGTTTCAGAACAGCCTATTGAATGAACACTGTATTTTGTTGCATCATATAAAAAAAAAATTCCAGCAAAAAGGCAACAATACAAAGCTACATATTGTTTAGGCAATGTGAGTTTAGAGATGTATCCTGAATTTATAAGCAGAGGAAACTCTACAAAGTCTTGCTTTTATGAACAACACTGTGCAGAAGAGATTTAGAGTCAGAATCAGAACAATATATTTTTAGTTATCTGCCACAACTTAAGGAAAGATTGTCCAGCAAGTGTTGTATACAAAGTCCTTGGCATCCCTCTGCTTATACAAACTCCCCTCCTGCCACCTCGCTATTCCTTGCTGCCAGCGATTTGCATTCATTTGCATGATTTTACGATGTGCATATCCTTTGTTCTGACTGTATGATGATGCAGAAGAAACCCTCCCCACGCAGCGCTATTACACAGCTTGCTGAAAGCTACTTGGATATTAAATTTAAAAGAAAAAAAAAAGCTGTAGTTTTATCTGTTTTAATTATAAATTGATAAGAGGAGATTTGCACAAATGTCAGCCTCATGCCGCAGTACACCAATGATAATGTAGTGCATCAGAATGAGCGAATAAAGATGAGTATGTTCTAGTTTTGTGGAATTTCTGAGCAACCATGGAAAGGACATATTGTGCTATCGCTAAGAGGCATGAGCATCTGCAATATATAGCGCGGGGAAAGGACTGCATCCAAGCATGAAATATGGAATTACTTGACAAATAGGAAATAGGAAAATTATAGATGGAAACTAAATCATTGAATAGAAAAAAAAATGCCTTTCACATATTTTACAATATTTTCATAAATAATACACTATTTTCTCCATCTGTTGCCTCCCTGGTTTTAGTCATTATTTGTAATTGTTTCTTACTGTATTACCTGATCATGAGGAATTAAACCTCTGCAATTACAACGCTGCCTTTACCGTGCAAAATTGTTCATTTGGGTGTTTATGAATTGACCCACTGAAGTCTTCCTGTATGCTGGCATTTTTTGTTCTCTGTTCTTGTTTTATCTGCGCCAACGACACACACACGCTCACACACACACCGATGCTTTGGCACTCCTTAATCATGCAGGCACATGCAGACGACTTCATTAATCGCTGTGGGCTAGCACTGATGATACAGAAGCCAGCCTACAACACTGGAGGGTTTATATTCACGCATGCGGGCGCCACATTATAAATACTCACCCCCGCTGGCACCCTAATAGTAAGCAGCTGTACTCCAAATATGCATGTCTGACAGATGATTATGAGTATAGCATAGGAAATGAGGCGGTGCAATGTAAACAAAATATACTGTGTGGTAAACATTCTGTGTTTTCATGGGTGCTTATCTTGATATTTAGCAAATGGTACCAAGGCAAAGAGGAATGCAGCCATTCGACAAAAATCCTTGTTGTCGAACATTTCCTGATATTGTCAAAGTACATATGTATCTGCAGTGATGAACAGCTGCCATTGTTTCTTGTTTCAGCTTTAAAACCTCTGGCCCTGCCATATTCTGTATCCAGTGGCAATGGCTGATGGGGAGGGGGTTAGATGTTACTTATATAAAAGGCTACCTTTCTAACTAAATAATGCAAAGTCAGATATAGGGGTCTAATGACCTTGACATACTTTTAGGGCTGGGCTTTTAGCAGAGAGTGAGGTCTGTCTGAGGTGATGCTTCTGTATGTACAGAAAAATGTTAGCAAAGAGGCTCCACAGATATTACATCTATTGTATATCATCTGATTTTTTTAGTGAAAACTTAAAACTGAAACTGATAAAAAAAAAATACTTTTTTTTAATTCAAGTCTTTTTTTATGCTGTTGATATTATATAAAGCTGTTGACCCCTCCTCTATTATGCAGTGACACAATTCTGAAGTCTCAGGTAGCAGCTTCCTATTTCACTAGTTTTGACTCAAAAAAGTAAAATCCTAGATGTTACGTTGTACAATAAATACAGAAAACACCAGCGTATTCCTTTTGAAGCGGGTGGCAGAAGGGTTATTTCTAGACATAAAGCTAATTTTGTGGAAATGAACTGCGGAGTTCGCTATAAGACTCCATCGCTGTGGTGTAGTCTACATGGCTACAGACTTGAGTACTGACTTTTCCTACCCAGTGACTTGCCCTGCCCTTCTAATTGGCTCTTCTGAGCAGCCCACCAAATACGTGTGAGTATTGGGAGTAATTAGGTCGAGCAACACCACCGCACACTGAGGCTCATGGGCGCTGACATACCACCACCTCTCTTCAGACACTTTTTTTTTAATCTGTATTTTTTTTTTTTTTTAGCATCACATAGAAATAAACTTTTGGCTCTGCGGACTCTCAACACAGAATCACGTGGTCTAATTTGTTCATACCAAAGGTGCCACTTTGTTGTATTGTTTCTCACCATTAAAGAGCATAAGCACGGTAGTCGCCAGGTGCTGCTGTATATTTTTTGCTGAGAGTGACGAATGTCAGTTAGTTGTAAGAAAAATGAGGTCAGAGTTGAAATAAAGAAAGCACAGACGGTAATCAGCTGCTGCTGGCAGCTAATTTAATAAATATTTTCCTGTCATGAAAGCAAACTTGGCTCATTAAAATGTTTGTCTCTCTTCAATAACATAAAATGTCACATGTAATGAAGGCCGGGGGTCTAATTGATAGGGCGAGATGTCCTGTATGCAATGCAAACAAAGCTAGGGCGGAGGGCAATTACTGTAACTGTATGGATTTCAATGGCTAGAGGAAATTTTTGAATTCACTTCCTGCCTGTAGTAACTGTGTGTGCGTGTGTGTTGCTGTGATGATGAACAGTGAAGAGTAACCTCTGTTTCCCCTGTGCTTCTTGTCTTTGGTATGGACCACAGGGCAAAGAATGGGTCATGGGATTTGATATTGCCCACGATCACATCGCCTGAGCTCTCTTCAAACCACTGTTATTCTGTTTACTGTGTCCTCTGGACCACTACTAACATCCATGCCTTCATCCAACACACACATGGGCTAACTTTGCTGCAGGCAAACAGACCCACATGGACACAGACTCACACATCAGCAGAGATAGGGGGAAAAAACTCAGTCAAAAACCCCTGCCAACAAAGAAATTTGGCTGTTTTTGACAACATTTTCAATAGTTTCAATACAATTAGTTTGAACATTTTTCAAATAATCCAAATCATGTTTCCAGCAAATATTCACAGCGAAGTAATGTGTGAATTTCTGGAGAGAATGATTCCTAGAATTTAAATTAGTCAGTTCGACCTTGAATTACCAGAGGTCACCGTAAAACCACAAATCAGAATAATTCAGTTTCGGTGTGATTAGGCTAAGTTTGGGTTGTTTCTGCTGGATAGAAAAATGGATAACAGGCAACTACACAAAAAAAACTAATTCAGCCCTCGTAGTCTAATAGTGTATATACAAACACATGCACGCACACACACGCACATATTTTGGTTTATTAACCCAAGCTCACCTCATGTGGGTCCAGTGGAGAGCAAAATCCCAGAGATCTCGTGTGGCCCTCCACTTCCTGCTGCCTGCAGTTCCCCACCACAGCTCCCTTTCTCCATCACTGCAGCAACGAAAGACACACACACACATGCAGGGAGTGAATATATTTACCAAGCGGTAACCTTTACATGTTGAATAACTCCTCTTGAGCAAATCACAATTAAAACATTTTCACCAAAATGAATGGAGAGGTAAGCAAATGCTTATATGGCAGAAGAAGGAAACAGAGGTAGCATTTACTGTAGCTAAGTTTACTTGCAGGGATTCATATTGGCAATAACTTGTGCAAATGTCGTCTCAACCTTTACACTTTGCCACAAATAGCAAGTTGAACCTGGGACTTTAATGGCACATGAGCAGCTGGTTTGCACATCATTTGAAGGTCATGGTAGGTATGTTGTTTTCATACTTCAAAATATTCATATGAAATCATGTTTAAATGTTAACTTAGACGTCTAAAGTTGCATTATTGATGCTTGAATATCTCATCTTTAAACTGGTAATTTTAGTTGAAGTAGTTGAAGTCTTCAAGCTAATTCTAGCACATGCTCACACAGCTTCAGCAGCCATGTTGTTGAACCCAACCGCACTTGACCTCTGCCTCCTTTCACTGGAGTGAGAAGGTCAAAAGTCAAATGTCAGGGCTAAAGAACAAGTCCATTTGAGGTCAAAGGAAGCTATTATACATTATAGATAGACCTGAATTTTTTGACCTCACATAGCGACATGCAGGTGAGCAAGAACGCATCCTTAAACAATTAGGTTTTTTGTTTTTCTTTCTTTCTTTCTTTTCAGTTTTGTCCTTTAACCCCGTGAATAGATGCTGACATTCTCCTCATGGGAGGATAAGATGTCAAAAACTGGTCAGATGCCAAAAATCATGTCCTTAAACAAAAAAGTGCACTTTAGATAGACTTTATTGTCAAGCTCAGTTGAAATTTTTCTTTGGCTTCTCAAAAAATACTACACAAGTACACACACTACACATACATACACTACGCATAGTACAGCACACCTTTAGAAACATACAAATATATATATACCATGCAATAAAAGTGCAAATGGGCAGGTGGCAGGATATAAGTGATAAATAAATATACCAGAGAGCAAGTATTTCTTTTTTTTATCCAAAATCTATAACAGTTGATTTTATTTCCATGTGGTGCTTATGACTCATTAGGAGGATATATACAGGGATATACAGTAACATGTGTAGTTTCTTTCTACTGCATTTCTTCCCTGCTGTGTTCCCAAGTGATTGCAAGGCTCTCCTGACGTGTCAATATCAACCTGACAGATGCCACGTTTTATTAGAGCGCCATATCAAAGTGCGCACACACTTGCACTTGCACTGACACGCACACTGCCAGGATGCTACTGTACATGGCAATAATCAAAAATGCAACCACACAAGATTCTGATTTAGGTCTCAATTTTATTTATGTTTTCATTCCATGAAATACAAACTTAAGAAATGCATTAAAATAAAATCCAAAAAAAAGACAAAACCAAAATCTTTAAATTCGATGAACACATCAGGAGTAGAAGGAAGAACCAATGAGAACAATTGGGATATCTTTATAAAGGGCATATTCTCATCCTCCCCATTGCAATGTTCGACACTCTTCTGCGTGTGTTTTGCGGTTGTGTGGCAAACCAGTGTGTGTGTGTGTGTGTGTGTGTGTGTGTGTGTGTGCGCGCACGTGTGTGTTTCTAGCCCTACGGCAGGGTTTAGGGTAACTATACAGCATCCCCCCCTCCACCTTCACCCCGTTCCCTTTGCGGCTTGTGTGGCTTGTCTCATCCCATCTCCCTCCTGCTCCTCTATCTCCCTCCTGCGCTCAGCTCCCCCCCTCTCCCCACCACTACTCTGCTTCTAGCCCACATGTGTGTGCAGGGGTGGGGGGGCTACACGGGCGATGATGGTGCCAAGAATCATCCCCTCGTTTCTCTAAAGCAGCAGTGTGTTGATGCAGATGATGCTAAACCTAATGCAAATTGAATATGTATCGCGCGCAAACACACAAAGGCAATATGAGATAACAAAAAGAGGGACATATACAAAACCTATGAGGATCATTTTTTCATAGAGTGGAAAAATAAGGTTTAAGTGAGCTGCACTGATTCGAAACACAGCGTGAGAAATTTTACATTGGAAAAAAAAAACTACATATATTGATGTAAGTGATGCAGGACTGACTGTGCCTCTCACACACTGTGTGACACCTCACCAATCGCACCTACCTACACGACAAAAAGAAGTAGTCATAGAACAAAAGCATTTCCTTTACAAGAGGTGTGTCTACTCTCCACCCCGGTGGCTTTCAGTGTTTCATTATCCAAAGTCGAGGTCTGCCTTGCCACCCAGCTCTCCCATGCTGCCTGTCTCATTTCCTCCCGGTAACAATCCATTAGCCAACGCCAGGCTCAAACACGCAGCCCGCTTAATTATTCTCACTTCTTTGGCAGCACGCCGGGGCGTACCACTCATCAGAGGGAACAGGGAGGTAGGGAGGGGGAACAGCTGATATTGTATGTATACTTAATGCATCTAAAAAGGGACAACAGGCTGACTGTGCAAGGACGCACAACTCATACAGAAATAATATATACACGTACGACACACTTCTAGTATTTAACAACAACGAATGCACACACGGCAATACAGAACAGAAATAACTGTACACATCGACAAGCAATTTAAAGCAAAACTCTAATTGTAACCAACATCAAATACCTCCGATAACATACTTCCGTTAGCTGGTTAACCGCATAAGTGTGTGTGTGTGTGTGTGTGTGTCTGCGTGTGTGTGGATACCCGAAAAATGGGGATGATGTGTGTTATAATTCATCGTGAATAATTTCCTGCACATTCTTCTTCATGCTATGCCTCAGGAGCACTTTGGGATGAAAGGGAATGCTAATGCTGTGTCTGTATCTCGCTGCACAATGTGTGTTTGTGTGCTGTACGTGTGTGTGTGTGTGTGTGTGTGTGTGTGTGTGTGTGTGTGTGTGTGTGTGTGTGTGTATGCTGCCTCACTAAGCACATTTATGATAATTAACAGATAGGGGAGGTCAGCATCACTGTGTGTGTGTGTGTGTGTGTGACAGAAAGTAAGAGCGGAGACAGAAAATGATAGGAGGAACAGTAAAGCCCTGATTAACATAAATTGGCAATATTCACCAACTTCCTTCCACTGCTTTGTAGCATTCGTCTGTCATTTTTTTTGTGTAACAACTTGAAGAAAGGTATCATCTGTACTCTTACAGTACCTGTTCACAAAAGGTAAAATGCTGCACCTTTATCCTGAAGGTATATATTTGTGCTACTTAAAACATGTCCACTTGATGTGTGGAACTTTAAATGGAAAGCTCTAGTTGAAAATCAAGGCAATCATATAGTTCACTGAACTGCTCAACACTGTAATTAAGACAGAAATACATATGTAACTTGAAATATTTCCAAACAGAAATGCCTTGTGTGCCTCATTAAAATGTTTTGTCAGACTGAAATCAATAATGGCAACCCACAATTTGTTCCTTGGCCTGAAAATACACTGAAATTGAAACTGAAATTCTTTAAATATTAGCAAAGAGCAGTTCAATTCTGATGACCCTGGTGCTAGTATTAGCGCTCGTACCAAATAAACGGCATGCAAATAGAAAGCTAAACACAGGCCGATCTCGTAGGTGACAGTAATCGAGGGAATTAATGCATGCAAATGAAATGCTCAGCATGCATAGCAGCCGATGACAGTAATTGAATAATCGACTTTACAGAGCGCCGTGCTCCTGTCCGCATATCGCACAGAAATTTGTATGCGTTAATGTGTATGCGTGCGCGTGTCTATGCCAGCGGACATTTTAGGTCTACCCTCCTCACACTCTCACTACTGCCAAACGCCTTAAGATGGTGGCACCTTGAGGCAGAGAGAGACACTCATAGAGAAAGCCAACCTCCTCCTCCCTTTCCCCCTTCTTCCACCTCGGGTCCTCACGACAACACAGGACAGGCCCCCCTTCCTAACCCTTAGCCCCCCTAATAAATATTTAATTCACCCCTCTCTAATAAGGATATTAGGCGAGTACACCCCAGCCCTGCCGTATATGCATGAGTCCTTTCTCATCAAATTTACATAAAAGGGCCAGATGCTAATGCGAGCGTAGCAACTACTGCTCACTATTCTATATGCACTGGTACGGGCTCTCAAGTCCGAGAGCCCATATAATTTAATTGCCGAACAGCATATATTTTTCAAATGGTTCCCCGTATTCAAATTGCATCTAGGCCTCAATACCATATTCTTTACAAAGAGCGCAAAGACGGGCATATTTTAATTGTAGCTGCGGCCCGTCTACAGTATTTATGCTTATTTAATGTTTTCTGAAGCCCCACCTCTTGTGCCATGGCAGATAATACAGACGTGCTTATGCATAATACGAAGGGAAAAAAATGTGGATATTCAGACGGCGTATACAGGGACGCTGTGTTTTACGAGTCGGAGCTTGTTCTGATATTAATTATCATTTCAACAATAAAAGCCCAATGAGAACCTGAGAGTGAGAGACAATTAGCTTTCAAATTTAGTATGAGGTATGCTATATTGACAGATTGTGGACGTACATACAGTGTACCGTATATAAAAACCAACATGAGGACCACTTAAATGTAGAGTATAGCATATGGCATGTTGAGACTGAGCACCCCGATGTTTGTAATTAATAGAGGATGAATAATGCAGTGACACGAAATATATTATTTACACCCTTTCATCTTCGAGGGAGATTCAAAGCATATTTCAGATGCAATTATACTAATTTATTTATAGTGCATAGCATTTGCATAATCATAAGCCAGCGGAGCACACAGATACCCAAGAAGACAGGCTACAGCCAGCCTTAGACATGTAGAGCAAAAAATAGCATTTATGCACACTGCAGCTGCCACAGTATTGATATCTAATCATGCAGCTACATGGCTGAAACTGTATTATACTTATTGTTAGCATTATTTTAATTGGTAATATAGGTACAATGTGTATAATGTTGCATTTGCCTCATCTTTGAACTAAAGTCAACAACTTTTGCAGTTAGATTTTGTATTAAAATAAAAACAATATGATAGGGTTATAGCAATAAGTCGACTGCAAGTGTCATCATGTGAAAATTTGGCAACGCAGTTATCTTAAATTTGAGGGTAATACAAACATCATGATCAGCTCAGACAGCATTGCTTTCATTACTGAATTTGATTAATTATTTTAATAGTACGTGTGTATACACTTGAAAAATACTGAGACAAGATAGCCACTGCTTTATCTTAATAATGTTTACAGATGATTAAACATATTTATATATTTCAAAGAATAAAATGACCAGTTAGCACCTCTAAATCAAAATAGCTACACAACTCTAGGAGGGTTTGACACGTCTCAAATCCCTCTTTCCTGCCTTTGATCGAACTTTTCTGACAAACAGTCCTCAGGTTCCATCTCAGTGCTAAAATATAAGAGAATTGTAGGGAGTTGTTGTGGCAGATTAGCAAGCATACTGATGCATCGTTGTGATTAATAAGGCATACAACTTCGGTGTCAACAGTATCAATTTTGGAATGACCAATTTTGGCTTTGCTTCTGTCCCACGTGTTGCAACTGTCTTGATGGATAATTAAGGCACTAAACACGAGCTCAGGATTTTAAAAAGGATGACTATATTTAGAGATAATCATAAAATTAGTCCTGGAGCATCTGTGTCACTAACACTGACACATTTTCTGGGACTCATTTCTAGTTCTAAGTTTCACTTGGTGGTAAAACTATAAAGGTTTGACCATGACGTACTAGCTGCATATTCTACTCTATATTCTGAGTGATCACACTGATGCCACAATAACAACAAACCTGCACACACAGACAACATGACTCACTCACTTTCACACACAATCACACTATGTTACGTATGGATCCTTGACAGTGTGTAAGAGCCCGAGGTGCCTGTCTAACACGTCGGCCATGCATATCCACGCAGTTAGCTTAAGGGGAGGGCCATACAGCGTGGCAGAGCACAGCATGCCCGCTGGTCCCCACAAGACGCTCAAGTGGCCATGCATGATGTCATTAAAAAGGGCCCAACCATGACATTCCTCAGTGGATTATTGGCAAGTTATGGCTGGCTGGCCTGTTATGGAGAGAGGTCGATCAAATCGCTGCTAATCGGCAATGACACCAATAATGAAGCCAGTGACACCTTTTGAGTGTTTGTGTGTCAGTGAAGGACAATTCAGAATTTCAGACTCATATATAAACGTCATCTTAAGACTCACACAATTAACATAATTACCTCAATATATGGAGAAAACTAGAGAAGCTTCAGTTACCCACCATGTGCCATTAACTGACGGGAAACACATTTAAACACTATACTACGTGTCTACATTGAGCCATGGAGACAGGGAGTGGGTGGCATTCTAGTTTCTTGCATGGAGCACTCTACACACTCATGCACACGCACACAAAATCACACACACACACTCACAGAAACCAGGAATCTGTCCTGCATTGGCAGGGGCTGATGCTGCCATGCGCACGGTGATCTCACCTACCGTTGCCGTGGCGACACCAACCAGAGGGAAAAGCCTTATTGTGTGTGCGCATGCGTGTGTGTGTGTGTGTGTGTGTGTGTGTGTGTGTGTGTGTGTGTGTGTGCACTTGTGATTGTGACAGAAGCTGAAGCTGGAGCTGGAGGAAGAGAAGGAGGAGGTGGAGGAGGAGACGGAGAAGGAGGGCCTGCAGGAATTCACATTGTGCCTGGCTTGTTTAAGGTTTATGCCTCGCTCACTTACTACCCTTTATCAGGGGGAATACTGAACCGGCCCTTTCAATTATCAGGTCTATAAATTCGGCATGGCTGTGTCGTTAAAATAGCAGGCCAATGCTTTAATAGGGAGCGGGCCAGTATATGGGAAGAGAGAGGGTGTATGTCAATTAATTTGCATAAGCTATATGGTGAGACAAAGAAAAAAAAAGGAAGGAAAACATGCAGAGCTTCATGCATACATGATCAGACACTGACAGGCATACAGACGCATGCAAACGTACATACGGCACACATGCATGTAAGCTCCGCCACTACTCTTATTTCTCTTTAGGCAAACAGCCAAAATCAACTCCCCTACTACCAGCTGGTATTGTTGAATTCTATTAGTGATGAAGAGCTAACTCAGACTATAGGGGTCATCTGCTCATCAATGGGCGGCGGTGGCCTGGCTTGCTCCACAGCCATGAATGCACTGAATTCATTACCCCTGGTGCACAGATGGTGTCTGGCTGCCTGTCTCAAGTTCAAGTTCATGTCCAGGAGACACACACACAGAAAGAGAGAGACATGGCCCAAGCCAGACAGACAGACGTTGTTGACTGAGACACAGCTATTGTCCCCCCCCCCAACCCCCCTTCATCAACATGATGTAGTGGCCTCACTGGCTATCCGAGACGCCTGGGTCGGTTAATGGCAGGGAAGCATACACACATGCAAACGCAGACATGCATACCGTAGACGCACATGGAGTCTCGAGCCACAGGAGGATGAAGCTAGCCCTGCGTTTCTGCTCAGTTAACCCAGATAAAACAGTTTCGACTGGATAATACTGCAGATGACATTGAATATGACAACTTTTCTTACTGGAAAAGAAGCCACACGTCCAACCACTTTGTTATTGCAAAACAATCCGGGAAAAGGGGCCGCAACGAGTAGCAAAAAATAACAGCCATGCAACACATATATTAACAAATGGCATCCACATGACGGCTATATTCATATCCTTTGTCTGGCACAGAAATTACCCTGGGCCGATACATATTATAAACCTGCTGCTGCACCTGCCATACACAGCAGCACAGAGGAGCAGGGGAAGCACATAAAAAACCCCGGGCACGCTCACATAAAATATGCTGATTGCCCGTCCAATGAATATGAAAACATCTTCAGTGGTCGCCATGGTTTTGTTACTCAACACGTCACGTGACAACAATGGCTGCGGCGCACTGTCTGTGTATGTGAGCATGGAAGGAGGGCACAGCCGAGCACGTAGCTACCATTTGCTAAGGAGAAGGTGAAGGGACTGTCACCACCCATTTCTGCGCGCATAGTCAAATCACATGCCTGTATTTATAAATGTATGGAAATGGGGCGCTGTGGAATGAATGGCGGGGCCTTTTCTTTTTCAGCAACACTTCTTTAAATGATGTACTGTAAAAGCTTTGGCTACCAGAGGACACAATAATTCAGCATCATTTATAGAGGGAAAGGGAAATTTAGGTATGGAGCCCACGTCATCATCACAGGTAGAGGGGGTGTAGTTCATTATTTTTAAGGGACTCAAGGAAGCAGTGGTTGTCTGTGCTCATCAAAAACACTAATCTGAACCAAACTGTCGAGATTAACTCCACCTCCAGAGACAGTCAGGCAGTCGGCCTGCCAACCCCATACAGCATCTCTCCTCCATGCAGCCCAGGGATACTGAAAGTGCCTGAGAGGAGATGCATGCGAGTGTAATTTGCAGCTGTTTGAGACACGTGATGATTCGCTCTCTTGGTAACGGTGCATCTCATCATCGCATTGCATTTCCCTTCGACTGGGCGGGCTGTGGTACTTTTCAGTGACGTGGATGGAGGTTATCGAGCCAGTAATGTAGTTTATCTCGTGTTAAACTTCTAAAAACATCTAAAAACTATGCTGAATCTGATAAAAAAATAAAAAAAGAGATAAATATAAATATACAAGAGGGCATTTTAATGCAATTTATTGTTTAACTGAAGCTCTCAAAATAAGCAACTGGATCAGTATTTTCCAGGTTTTGTCAGAGAGTTAATCTGGATGTGCTGCTGGAGAAAATTGAGTGAATGATATAAGACAGTGGCTTGGTTACAGATGTTTTTTTTTGTTGTCCCCTCTAGTCTGGGTTGACATTCAGTGTGGCCCCCAGACTTGAAAACAGTGTTCCCTTTCATACAGCTAGACGACGATTTCAATCGACTTAACTGGGGACAATAAGACTTGTTTTATTCAGCACTACTCAGCCCAAATTGTGCTCTCAAATTTTCTTTCGGGTAAACGACCTGGTATTATATGCCGTCTTTGACAGGGGTCGGGAACAAGAGACGCTAGTTTTGTGTGACGGTGTGAGAAAGTCGGCAAGAGACCTTTTCAGCGAGAGGCGGTGTTGAATTCAGCCACTGTGGGCTCTGTTTAACACCGCACTTGAATAATCCTCTGTTGCAAAATAGCCAGCTCCACAGAATTCTCGACATATGCCGAACTTGAACTATGACTTCATCGGCTATTTCGGAAACCTGCAAAGAAAAAAAAAATTGAAGCAGGCGCAGACACACTTTTTCAGAGAGTGCGCGCGGTGATGAGTGAGGAGGGAATTTATTCTGGCATTGTCGAAGCCATGTCATTAAAAACGAGCGGGCCCTGATTTTAAACACGTGGTCCGCGGCCTATCATCTGACAGATCAGATGTGCGGGAACAGCCACCACAAGCTGAGTGTGGGAGACGAACGGACCTGCATCAGTTTATTCACGATCACATAAGAGCAGCACAGCTCCTCATTAAAGCGTCAATTAAAACTGTATCCAAAAAACACACCCGTTGTAAATACAGTGTGTGTTTTTTAAATAGCTGTCTTTTACCCTATTAAATATGTGTTGGTTTATCATAAAGCACTGATCTGTCCGTCCGTCCCCCCCCCCCCCCCCCCCCCCCCACACACACACACACACACACACATTTTCCTCCGTTCATGGTCAAGTTCAAACCCAAACAAAACACCTACATGTCACCGATTCAGGCGCTCCAGACCTCTTTGTGCAACATTATCTGCGGTGTTACTAATTCTCAGGAGCGCCCGAGAGGGAGGATTACACAGTTGCAGCACATCCCCTTTCAAATTCATAAACCCGCATAGTTTTAAGATAATGACCCGAAGTCCTCATTATCAGTACAATTGGCGAGACATTACGCATTCAGGACCGTTACTACTCCAAGTTTAGGAGCGCCGCGTCGGCTGGGGCTGGGAAACGTCGCCTCTTTCTTTGGGGATGCAGATGAGTCTGGTGCACTTGACGTCTTTTCATGACCCCTGTCGGCCCCCATCCACCCCCCCACTCCCTCTCCCCCAGCCCCTCCAGGCCCTCACGGCGCTGTCTGTCATATTGGGCCGGGGCATGGCATCGCCACTTGCCCCACCGAGCGTGGGAATGGGATCGTCCAGTCGTTCACATCTCCTGCACTGCGGTTAACGGAATCAATTAAGCAGGCCCGACCCCCACCACCACCACCACCACCATCTCCCCAATCCCCTCACTCCCTCCCTCCTCTCCTCTGCTCTGCTCTCCTCTCCTCTCCTCCCTCTTCTGCCACCTCCCTCCTTCTCCTAACCCCGCTCCCCCACCTCTCTCTCTCCCCTTCTCCCCATTTTTTTTGTCACTTCAGTATACGTCCTAATTATTACTGTTCGGGATGCCAGCGCCGTTTCCTGGCCGGGCTCGATCATGCTGAAATAAAAATAAAAAAAAGCATGGAGGCACACACGTGGGTTTTCTACAGAAGCCCCCTGAACGTCACTCATCCATTGCCATGAAACGCTCGAGATGATCCTGCGTTTAAATTTCATACAAATTCAGTAAAATGTAAAATCACACCTCATGTTAAAGGATCAAATAGGCCATAAATATTAACATGCAATATGTGGCCTGAAGGGAAGTTCAGAGAGTGTGTGTGTGTGTGTGTGTGTGTGTGTGTGTGTGTGTGACAGAGAGTGTGTGAGAGTGTGTGTACATGTTGAAATGTGGATGGGTGAGCGCGCCTGTGTGTGTATAACAATAATTCACATTATGCTGTCTGGTAAAAGTTGTTCATTAAATTTAAAAACAAAGCTGTCCCCTCCTGGTGAAAATATCAAACTTACAAACTCACAGAAAGGAAAAAATAAAACAAAAGTAAATAAAAATAACATCAGAATAAAGTCAGTTATATGAATAACATCTACAATCTGTGCTCCATGGGAAAGTAACATGTCACGAGTCCTCCTCAAGTCCTCGACGAGTCTGGAAGTAGTTTTTACTTTCGGTTATCTAGCTTTATGACGAGCAGAACACTCATACAGCTAGATAACCAAAGATAACAACCCACTTCCCAAATCTTCAGCAATAATCCACATGTATCATTTCTTCTTCCGGTCTCCAAGTTTCCCATCTCTCAGAAATCACACATGTTATGCAAAAGTCATCAGGATCCTCTTTTCTCAAGTCACACTGTGCATTATATTCCTCAGATTCCCTTAAAGCCAGTGAGGGCCACTATTGCACAAACTGTTACACACCCGGTGCAAAAAGGCAGCAATTCTTCAAAAAAAAAAAAAAAAAAAGAAATATTATCCCAATGTTAATGTCATATTCACTTGACATTAACCAATATTACTGAGTTGAAGCAGGCCTTGAAAATCGCGGGTAAGGTGCAGTCATCCTTGCACAGGGGCCCTAATTTGCAATGCAAATAGCTCCAATCCCACAAAAGGCTCTTTCGCCTCTATTAAGTCGTTGTGGCAGTAGCAATAGATATCCTGTGAGGCCGGCGGAGAAGAAACACGGCAGAGAAGGGGGGAAATCCGGTTTCCTGTGGAAAGTGCAATAACGGCACAGGGAATTACGACGCAAATGTTTCGGATTATAAAGACAGGAGCTTGCTTTTTGGCCAGAGAGTGTCAAGTTGTCCTTTCACATCCAGCGTGGTACTTAAGGAGAGATAAAGCCGATGACTCTGAGCCAAAGGGTCCGTTCTGCAGGTTGCATGGTCGCTCGGTCTGAAAAGAGTGGGGGAATAAGGGCCATCCCCAAACGATAGGGGGGCTGGGGGTGGCCAAAATATGGACCAACCCCGGTGAGGTCAAAGGCCTCGGACCACGACAATGTAACAGCGATGATGTCATGAAAAAAAAAATCGCAAAACGCACCGTCCTATCCATGCACATGCATCTCCATCCATTACACAGAGCGCGCTGGAATAAGTCCGCCTTGCATCGAGCAGCCTCTCTCTCTCACACAGGGGATGAAAATGGATGACAGGGAAACCATATGTTTTTTACACAGGATGAGAGCTGCTTTTTAATAGGAGATGCGATCACATTTAGCAGCTATTAAACACTAAAAAAAAAAAAAAAAGACGAGAGAACTCAATGAAGAGAGCATCCTGGAGCTGCCTGAGCGCCAGCGTCTTCTGTCTGTCCGATAGGCGATATTTTCTATTCGCAATAACACCGTAACCCGCTCGCTCATCGCTCCCCATCTCACATACGAGGAGCCACCGTAGGAGTTAAGCTGCTCTCGCGTATCTCGATTTTGCGTCGAAATCCACACTAGCCTCTCGTGCATGTGTGTGTGTTTTTTGTCATCGTCGCATCCGAAGGGTAGACTACAAGGATATTCAGGCTGGCGAAGTCGCCTCGCGCGAATTTAAAGCCCAACAGCGCTTCACCGTGTTAACCCGCTCACTTTCCCCCCCCAACAGAATTGTAAGTAGTTTTAACCGATAGCTCGGCACAAATGGGTCAATATATAGGATCTTTGTAACTGAGTCAACAATAACAGACAGTGGAACATGTGATGGATCATGCGCAGGAGCACGCGACTGCAGGTTACCGAGTCTGCACCTTGTGCACAACTTTGATTCAGTTGGACCATAAAACACTTCCAGTTCAGGGGGAAAAGTTATCCTCTGACAGTCATCTGCTCTATTCATGTCTGTCTGCATGTGTGTAAGAGCTCGTGTGTGTGTGTGTCTATGTGTGTGTGCGCATAACAGGGGAGGTAAACTATCAGGTGGTGACAAATTAACACCATATTATTTGTCAATGGCATCATCAGCTTTTTTTTCTTTCTTCAGGTGTCCCATTCACTTGCTACAGTTTTAGATCTGGGTCTCAAGTTTACTCTCGTTTCGTCGGTGGGAGGGGCAACGCAGAGGTGTTTTAATGAGCAAATATGAGTCACAAGGCCTGTGTGCGTGTCGATGAGGGATTACTTACAATAAACAGCACTCAAACGCGTCCCTTAAATGTTCCCTCACATCTGTTACATTCTTATTTCTATGTCTCAGTCATCATATTCCACCTGCAACATATGACACAGGCCAGCAGCCTGGATTTCTCCAAAAATGCTCAAAATTCACACATTTACGCATGCATCGTTCATCACTTTAATTCTCTGCATCGCCCAATTTCAAACATCCACAATCATTCTGTCCTCCTGATGTGGATCTGATGAATGGTAAACTGTAAGGCCAGCTTCATATCATTAAGATCAACGTTATAAAGCGCACCTCATTAGGGTTAAGGAGGCTTCAGAACAGGCCTCCCACACAGAGGCCACGCTTTAATCACAGCACACCATTTTTTAAACTTACAACCTGCTGATCCTCTTGAAATTATAATCAGCTGAATTTCCGTAAAGGTTAATTGTACAGTGCTGAGAAATCAAAAAAATATCAGGAGGGCGCAATTCTGCTCGTATTAGAAGCTATATTATATGAACAAAACAGAGGCTTTCGTGCGTAATGACATGTATAAACAACACAATGAACGCTTTGTTTTCAAGACATTGTGTGACGGTTTTAGTGACGTTATTCATTCGAAGTAAAGCCAACTTTTTAACTTTTGTTTCAGAAGAACATTTCAGCTCGTTTTCTGAAGAGAGAAAAAATAATTTCTCTATTTTCTTGTGATTTGCCGATGTGCTTTTGTGCGTAAAGGTGTCCATTTTTATTATTCCTCTGAAATAAGCTCAACCAACTCGCTCCTGAAATCACATTTCTCACCCTATATCACACCACACGAACTAAAGACAGTATCTGCACTCATATTGAAATGTGGCCAAATAGTAATGATAATTTCAGGCAACACTACTTTTAACAAGATAGGAGAGGAGAGGCAGATAGCCAGAGACGCATTTTCTGCCGAATAAACTCTGAAGTGAACTTAATTGCAGGAGACAGAATATAGCCAGAGAAGCCGGCCATGAAGTGCACAATATGGAAGTAATCAGTATTAATATATATCTCACACCTGAGGCAGAGTGTACTGAGTGAAGTACCGATGATTTGGAGTAAATACATCTGCTTCTAAAAGGTTCCAAAAGGTCTAATTCGTGCGCCCCAATTCCAAAGTGTGTGAGGAAACATTCACAGTCACAAACTTCACATTTCCTTCTAAATACGTGGAATATCACCACAAATCTCCAGCATTGACAAAATTACACCAAATACTACGTATTTCTTATCGAAAGCCTTTTTTTTTTAAACTTTTGCGCACATGCGAAAGCTTTACGCACACGATTGCCTCTACGCATCCTATTAAAGCGGGCACAAAAGTTGCACTTACTTCCTAAAGGTGAGTCAAATCACTGCAGTCGACCAGAAAGCGTCCCAAGCAGCAGGAGAACGGCGGTGTTTCAGCTGGGTCCGTGTGTACCGTGTGCATGTTCCCCTCACATATCCCAGCCGTATTATTTGGTTGGGGAGGGGGGGGGCATCACTTTAAAATTGCCGCTTACACTCAGTAGCCTGCATTAGGCGTGCTTCAGCTGCTCTGTGCAAAGCATGAGCATATCCCAAGCACATGATAGACGAAGAGAAGGAGAAGGAGGGAGGGATGGGGAGAGGGAGAGGGAGAGAGACAACTTTCCCATAACGTCTACAAGCACCAAATAGAAAAGTGCATGCACAGTTGAGCTCTCAGTGTGCAAGTTTTTTTTTTCTCTCCCCCTGTTGGTGGTGGTGGGGTGGGATGAGGAGGGAGGGGGTGATGATGATGAGGAGGAGGAGGAGGGTTGTGGAGGGGGGGGGATGTAAAGTCCATCCTTCTGTGTGAGGAGAGGACGTGCTCTGAAATTCAAACAAGTTCCCTCGGTTCTTTTGTTGCACGCACGAACTGAGGCAGCATTGTTCGCGGTTTTGGCGTGGACCTCTCCCTCCTTCTCCCTGACCAGGTTACGAAGTGAGCCTCGCAGTTGGGCGGTAATGAATTTGCTGCAGGCGCTTCGCTAACACGCTTTGACAAACGGAACGCATTTACCGGTTTTCAGACAGAGGGGAAATGATTTGCTACATGCAATTCCCAAACTAAGTCTCGAATCGGGTGTATAATAAAAAAGAAAAGGGAAAATACAGCACTTTAAACTTCACTCAAAAGGCTTTGATTGGATCTGTGTGCACAGTATAGGCCTATACTGGACTTATGAATTCACCTTGCTCCCAGTAGTCTAATAAGAGGTAATCTTATGAGACTCACACACAAGATTGGACACACACACACACACACACACACGCACACACACACACACACACACACACACACACACACACACACACACACACACACACAGCCTAGAGAGAGAAAGGGACAGAAAGATAAGAGAAATCTTTCACACACACAAAAAGTTAGAATGAGGTGACCTAGTTGTCAGAAGCCTACCAGTACTAGCCTGTGTCTTCAGCCAATTCTCTTGGTGATGACACACTTTTTTTTCTCTTTCTTTTTTTTTCTGAATATATTATAAACTCCACATTTTCTGCAAAACGAGTTGGAGAAGCTTTACTCTGCAAAAAAAACCCCACCATGTCCTCTGTCTTTGGAGCAGACGCGTCAGGATACACCTGCTGTGTTCACATTTTTCAGATATTAGAAATTTCCTCCTTTTTCTCCTCCAAATGTTATTTTTCTAAATGTACCAGAAAATAAAACACGTTATAAAATCATCATGTGAGTGAAAAGACAAGCAAACTGCAAACGCAAAGCACGCTCTCTCATATTACTCCCCCCACCTCTTTGCCTAATTGCAGGCGTATCCATTAGATTCACCCGGATTCACGTTTTAGTTTAACAGCGAGGGCACGTTCAATGACGTAGACAAGCATATCAGCTACGTGCAGCCATATTTAAATACATCAAGGCAATTAGCGCATCAAAATATGCAAATCCCGCTTACTACATAGTCCTGCCCGGCCGCAGTCGGAGTAATTCCCCCCCAGCCAGTTCTTGGGTGTTTGATTGCCGTTTTTGAAAAAGCCAGCGTAGCCCTTGTTTGTTTTTCCAAAGAGGCTTCGTTAATGTGAACGGGACAGGAGGAGAGACATGAAGAGAAGGGGAACCGTGGCTCCTGCGTGGAAAGCCGCCCATGCGTAATGAGACGACCCGCTCCGCCATTCTCAATTCTCCGACGCCGTTGGCTCTGGTGTGCGTATTATTTTTAATATTGATGCATATTCAGTGGGTAGATTTGCATTACATACTTTATAGCGCAGTGTTTATTGCACATTGCTTTTTTGCGTTGAGGTAGGTGTAAAGCGCTTGTTTAGCCTTGTCATAGCGATGATATTTATCACCTCAAATCTCAGCCTGCATATTCAGATTGAAGGCTAATGTGATATTTTACCCAGGTGACGAGATATCGGCCGCATTGCAGTCTTATTTGAATATTCTCTTTTTAAATCTGAATGATGTAAATCGCCGAAAGCCTTTGAATACTCAAATCCAGCATGCATGAACAAAGAGCTCTGTGGTGGGCAAACAATAGAGGGGATTCAGAGGTAATACAGAGGAGGTGAGACTTTAAGATGGAGGCTCAGAACAAGAGAGGGAACACGGGCTTTGCGGGAACTAATAACCGAAAAGTCTCCTGCCCAGTTTGTAAGAAATCCAGTGACGCAGCGCTGACATTTAGGCTACAATCGCTCAGGCTGTCTCCTCTCGGGCGTCCGTGCACGCGCGCAAGCGGTGCCAGGGACGAGCGCGCGCCTGCGAGTGCAGAGCGCTTATAGAGGAAAAAATCTACAACTATCCCATAAAATCAAAACAGAAGATAGACTCTTACACCAAAGCATTTATACTCTGTTATTTCCTCCTCTCCTCTTTTTGGAAACCTGCACTTTGTCTTAAATGAAACTTACCTCCAATCAACTCCATCCAGATGTGCCGCCGCTGGTTTTCATCTCGGATTTTTAACGTGCGACATTTCGGTTCCAAGTTGTCGGGACGTTCCCCCCACGAGTGCAAACTTTTCTGCCATCATCAGCCGGAGCAGACCCCGTCCCCCTTGTAGGCTACTCCCCTCGTCATTGAACCTTTGCTCTTCAACTGCTCGTGGCTCCACACCACTGGTCAGGCTGACTCACGTAAAGATATTCAAAGCCACAGGAGCCCGTCACCCCACCTATGCTGGGCTCCTCAACACACACAAAAAGAAGAAGTCATATTTACTTTATCAGGCTTCTTGTTTGGAAATATCAGAGTACTGCGTGACATGTAGGTGGCTCCCTGGGAGATTAAATAGTGCGCTCATCATCATATTGTTTCCATTCACACACCTTCTTCGTTTAGCTGCAAAAATAAAGATAAGAAGGCTCGTAAATGATTTGTTAACGGTGTTCAGTGTCAAGATCAAATCAAACTAACTATTCCGATTACATATCGTTGTTTGCTTCGTTTTAAGCGATAGATGAGAAGAGTTTTTTTTTTTTTTTTACAGGAAGGAGGGTCGGGAAAAGTGGAGTTTTGTAGATGATTTAAGAAAACTAATATGAGCTCGTAATATTTCGATTTGTGGGTGTGATTCTGACTGGAAAGAATCACGGTCGAGTGATCTGTTAACATCACTTTCTTTCTTGGAGAAGCAGGCCTTCAACGCCAGCAGGATAAATCACGTCAAGTCTTTACTTGATCTTTCAGAAACGTCTATATTTCCGCTCGGAGTTTGTAACGAGAGCTGTCCGCTGTCAGCTGCTCCTCATCTGAATCCTGTAATCCTGCAGAAAGACTCGTGGGCTCTCTCTGCTCTCCTGCTGTTGATTAAACCACTCGGTTGTTTTTTTAATTAACGGCGTTTTGAAGCCTGATAATGATAAGGAGGCCGCGTGTTTTAGTGAGAGAAAAAACATCCGTTTTGCAGTTTCCAGATGCTTTAGCTTAAAACAGGAGCGAACTAAATAATAAAAGAATGTGTGATTATATTTTTTATGTCTATGCTCTCATGTGGAGATGAGTATAATTCCACCAGCGGATTTAATACAGTGTTTAAGCAAAAATAAGCGTAATTATCTGTTGAGGAATCACCAGTGAGGCGATGAATCTTAAATTAAAATAGGCTACATTTGATTTTTTATTCAGTTTCAGGCCAGACATCAGCCTGTAAGGGGCAGATTGTAATGGGAACAGATGAACTGAAGCACTGAAAACACTATTTAGGAAATGTTGTTAGGAAACAGCTCAGAGTGAACAAGCAGCCGATTTATGTGTCAGTCACACACCTGTAGTTGTGAAGGTGTGAGGCGTCTCCACTGATGGAGACTGTGCGTCCTTTTAGGGGTCAGACAGGAGTGTATGTGAATATTAAACTCCATTATTATTATTATTATTATTATTATTATTATTATTATTATCATCATCATCATCATCATCTCTCTGTTGTTTTACACTACAAACCAGCCCTCTCTTTTATAATCGGATCTGTGTAGATTTAAAGGACCTAAGAGGAAAACTCTTTTCCACACTGACAATAATCATGAATAATGTTTGTGAAGCAGTTAGATGAGTCTGATTTATGCCGGGTCGAGCCACCACGAATAGCTGTGGAGGATGAGGGTGAGGATGAGGAGGGTGAAGGTTAGGAGGGGCTCGTCTGGACGACTAAACGGTGACATCTAGTGGCGGTTTTGGAGAATGAACGTGGCCAATCCTCCACGGTCACTACATGGGGTACATGGACACCTGCTGGCTCCGCCAACCCCCCCACCCGCCTATTATAATCAACACGATGAAAAGTTTCATTCACAAACAATCTTCTGGAATCAATCTTTAAAAAAAAAGTATTTTATTGTAAGACTAAACTACCACAGCCCAGTTGGATGAGATGTTCTTCTTGATTTACAGATCCAGATCACTTCCGTCACAGCTCAGGTTGTTTTTTTTTTTAACGTGCTTGTTCTTTCATTTATTTCAGACCCCATTTGCTTTGTTTCCCTCGTATCTGTAGAGTCAGTGTGACCTTTTGAGAAACTGACAGCTGTTGTCTCTGCAGATGATTTCTGCCCCGTTAATACATGACTTTATCAGCCGGGCTTCACCACAGGCGTCAAAAATGAACCCTTTAAAATCCACCCGGACGGCTGCAGGCTCAGTGTGGAGCAGTGCTGAGTCGCTTCATAATTAAAAACATGCGCATTGTAGAAGCCCACGGGACAGTTTAGAGGAATTTATACAGGCCTCTCTGCAGGACTGAAATACCTTTAACTATGAAACACACACACACACACACACACACACACACACACACACACACACACACACACACACACACAGAGTAGGATAAATAAAACACACCGTTGCAGTAATGTCAGGGCTGAAAACGAGCTCTTGAGTACCGTAACTCTTAGATTAGCCTGCATTAAAGTATTCTTGAAGAGGATCGTTAGGCTGTAAAATGCTGCGGACTATGAAATGATTTATTATTTCGTTATTTTCGATTTTCGTGTTCAGTTCAACAGTTGATAAAGGTGCGTTTCATAAAAAACAAACACACACACACATCCAGAAATGTGTTCTGCAATGGTCTCAACACTCACCATTGATTCAATTTATTGTCTTTATTGTCGTTTTTATGTGATTTAAAAAGAACCACTCCTGACACAAAAAAATATACAGGCTAGGGCTTTTTAAATGTAGTTTATCTCTTTTGTTTGTTTGTTTCTTTTTTTCAGATGGAAACACTCACACGAGGCTAATTTTTTAATGCGAAAAGTCGCAAAATATAACTAAAGTTCTATTGGGGGTATTTCGAAAAAATGACACTGCAACATCGCTTTGCTTTTAAAATTAAAAATGAAAAACGCGTCAGTTACATTTAATTAATCTCAACCGTTAAACGAAGCTTTAAACTTGCTCATATCCGACATTACAGGTACGTGCACTGAACGCATCATAACGCACTCTTTCTTTTCCTTTAAAATCGTTTAATCTAATTGACGGGACTGATCGATTAAAAGGTGACGTGTGTGTGTTTATTTGTTTTTAATATGTGAAGCTGAAATAAGACGAAAGGCCCATCTGTCTGTCTGTCCAAGACCGGTTCGTTTTCTGAGCAGGAAGTGTGTCAGGAGAAAGCTTTGAATGACCTTTTAGTGTTATGAGCCCGGTCCTTTGAAAGAGAATTAAACAGTCTGACGAGAAGAAAAACAATCGTGGATTATTATTTTATATCAAAATAAGTTGTAAAAGGGTGAAGCCAGTTTGGGAAACAGAAAGTTAGAAAATGTCGCTATCGAATTTCGCAGAGACGAGACGTTTCTGCAGGAAAACATCATTTTGTTTTAATTTCTTGTTTTTATCTTCGTCGACTGTAAATGATCAGAGGTGAACCTTCACAGAAACACTTGATGATTTTCATGTAAAGAACAAAAAACATCGAGCCATGCTGTGGGTAGAGAGGCCCGCACGTCCACCTGGGATAAAAGAATGTGTAATTTTTAATCATGCGTGTTTTCATGTCCTCAATCATATAATGAGCCTTTATTAAATGTCATGTGAAGCTGTTGTTTCTGATTATTTTCAGAAGTCTGAAAGGCGTCACCCGCCGCCATTATAATTGAACACGCTGTTCCTCACAGCTCTGTGCCTCTGCCTCAGACGTTCACACCTGGTTGTTTAAAGGGAAACCAGAAAAAAAGAAAAGAAACTCATGGATCTCACTGAACAAGCTCTTCCTTTCTCTCACTGTGCTTCTTCTTTTATTCAGGCATGAAGGAGTAGGCCTAGGCCATGTGCCTGTGTGTTCTCTCACATCTCTCTGATTTCCAGGAGCACATCACTGTGTTTGTATTGTTTATGAACATATGTGTTTCCCTGTGAATACAAGGTTCATGTGTATTGTTTGCAGTATTGATGTATCACTGTGAGAGATGATGCCACTGTAATGTTAAGTGAGATAAACCTTGACTTTAAATGTCAAATAAATGTCTTCAGTATGAATATTTATGTTAAAAATGCCACATTTTTTAAAATGTAAATGGACAGAAGCAAATGTGAAAATGATGCCATTGTCATTTCAATGTCATGCAATTTATAATGGTCTTAAAGTGAAGCTAATATGGCGCCGTGTGCTGTAGAGTTTCATGGTTTTTCTCAGTCCACAAAAGTATGGAAAGTAGCTGCATGCAGAAACAAGTCAAACACAATGAAATCACACCAAGTCACATCAGGATAACTAAGAAAGCCAGTAACTTTACTGAAATCTCTGCAAAATACAAATAGCCTTTCCCTCCAGCAGAGGAGACTTTTATTTCATCCCCATACGTTTTCACTACATACAGCTGAATCAAGTCCCTTGAGTTACAGAGATGTGGATTTAATTTAATACCATCTTAGTCTCAAGTGGCGACAAAGGCCAGCTTATGCCGCTGAAAGCCGCTCTTGCGTTCCAGAAAACATTAGTTCCAAACCTCCTCTGTTTTCAGGTTTATACAAGCTACATTTGATACTACAGACTGACTTTTTTAAGCATTGTAACATATTAATCTTTTTTTTTTTTTTTTTTAGAAATTCCTTTTTTTCAGCTTTTGAATACAACTTAAATAAACCACAAACACGGTGGAGCAACAAAGAATCCCATGTGAATGTAGGGACCTTAAGCAATGGTATTACATGGTTATTACACATGGCTGTACAGTTGTATGGTCTCCCCTTTTCACTGCAAGTGACTTATCAAAACATCAGCTGAGGTACTGCTTGGGTCAATTTTGAGGTACCAACATTTAGTCTATTAGAATAATGACAAAGAACAACTGATCAACAGGTGATGAAAAAAGAATGGCTTCAAATTGAACAAACACATAAAGAAAAAAAAAGATAAAAACAAAGATATAAAGACAAGTTTTCTCCATGTCTTTGGTTAAAATTATTGTCAAAACTACAGCACTCTAATTAACCACCAGGACACGTTGGCATTATCAGTCGATTACAAGTGTGTAATGTGCTTTGATCAAGTGGACAGCAAGCATGTGTTTCACATGATCAGGCCCGAATGACTCTGCTGAGTACAACTGTAAATATAACCTCAATGCGATGCACAGGGGGACAAATGTGCAACAGAACAGGTCAATTATTGTGAACGCAGCTCGATATTTAAAGCTACATTTGACTGACTGAAAATTGAAATGTGAAACCAATTGTACATTTGAGCAAATTCTTTTATTGTTTGTTTCAATGCTTGCAAAAACCATAAATGAATGTGAAAATAAAAGTTGAATTTACAACACAGAAATGCCACTGGCTTTGGTTTCTCCACACTTATGCTGCCTGAAACATTATGTTTATTTTTTTTCTCAACCTTTTTGTATTGAATTTTAAAAAAAGAGAAGAAGAACACCATTATAGAGGCTCTGCCCCTGTTTGACTACACAGACTGTATACAGTAACAACATAGTGAACCTGCATGAAATATGCACATAGAAATATCATAACACTTAAGTGACAGCAGATACGGGAGTGGGAGGCAGAGAGATATGTGGCTAGTTTCATTGTTTAAAAAAGAAGAAAATCAAAACAGCTATTTATTTTAAATAAACAATTGTGCTTCTTCCATACCAGCATGATCAATTTGTCCTTGTTTATCTGATGCTGAGCTGTCACTGACATGTTGTATGTGAATGTGGAACCCTGTTTTTGAAGAGTGGAACATGAGGAGTCACAGGACGACACAGAATCAAATTAAGTTTGCAAATGATCGAGGAATAATTACTCACAATGCACTTGCAAAATGATATCACATAAATATAACTGAAAATGAAATGTTATCGATCGTGTCTGGGCTTGAGCACACACTGAGATTGTGGTGAAGATTTCAAACTGGAGCAGGATAATGTCAAAACATGTTTTATGAGATTAACGATATTAAATTAGATAATTAGGCTTAAGAATGAAAAATCTGATGCATTAAAATGCATCTTGAGGGTCAGCCATATTTCCTCATCACTATGACAATCATGTCCATCATTTGTCAACATTTATTTCTGTGTCATCCCCAGTTCCAGCCTCATGACATTTTCCACTAACAGGTTGTCTTTCAGCATTCAGGCCTGTCTTTGCTCCGCCACACAAACCCTGGCAATGCTTTCCAGCTGGTTTTTAAGGTTAGACTAAATACACCCCTGAACAGCACTGTTCAGGGCTCAAATGAAACAAACCAGACAACATGTGCAACTGCACATAGAAACTCCACTAAGAAACCAACAGAAATCATTAGTATATATATTTATATATTAGAAAGCTATACACAAGCATGTTAATTTCACAGATTTTTTTTTAAAGATTCTTAATATTACCATTATTATATATAATTAGAAATACACGTTTAAAAACAAACCTCTACAAAGATAAAACAGTTCAGCAAAGCATTGGATCTCAGTCTGTTTTTCATGGCTTAGGGCTTCAGAGCCCTGACATTTCCCCCTCTGGGTGAACTATCCATCTCTTATTAGCAAAGCTATCAAAAAACACATTCTGGCTTATAGAAACTACAAAAAGCCACAAAAATGCTTTGCATTGTATTCCTTTCATATGAAAATATAAGCAAGTGTATCGTACAATTGTTTTTATTTTTTCCTTTTTTGTTTATTAACACTGAATATTAATACTAGATCCAGAGTTTGTCTTGATTACACTAACGTAGCTCTTAGATCAAAGGGTGGTCCTCGCTCGGCTCCGTTCTTTAAGGGGAGCGCTCAAATCATCAAAGGTTCCACGCGTCTAGCATTGGGTCTGCCTGTTTACCTGTACAATCCTTCAAATGTTGCATAATAGCTTTTTCATTTAGTGAGTAAATAAATCTTGTAATGTCTGGCAACTTTTGACCCCTGCCCTTTCCCCCCCTTGACCCTCTATTTACATAAATACGTTGAACCTGCAACATGACATCATCTAATGTTAACACACATTTTTGCAAGGGAGAACTGCAGAGAAGGTACATAGCAATGAAACTGACACTGTACACATGTATTGTCTGTCCAACTCAAGTGCTAAGGTGTTTTCCACTGGACACACTCACTCTCATGTTCATGTTTTTTTTTTTTTATTTCCTTTTTTTTTGTCTCTAGTCACTGATATATCGCTGAGGCAAAGTGTAAGTACGTTTTATGAAACAGAGTACCTGACTATTTTTTTTTGTTTATTTGTTGATATGCATATATGTACACATACACACACGTGTAAAGATATATGCATACGTGATTCTTTTTATCCACACACAATACAATTTATGCATAGTTCCCCAACAAAAATACCCCAAGATCCCGTCCCAACCAACACCCACCCTCCCAAACCCCCGTCACAACACCCCACTGGTTTATATAATGTCAATATGTATAGCACACACACACTCAGCAAAAAAAAAGAAAGAAAAAGAAAGAAAATAAAAAAAGGAAAAGAAATTACAAACATATTTTTTGAAAAGGGCTGTCCCTTTTCTTTCCTTCAGCGTTAAAGAGATAAAGGAGAGAGGCCATGGGGCTGGGTGGTGAGTGACTCGTGATATCGAGTGAGAGGAGGCAGAGGAGGGAGTTGACTTTGGGGGGCATCGTAACGCTGCATTGTCGGGGGGCTCAGGGCAACTCGGGGCACTGCCGGGGAGAGGACAGAGCTATCATGTCGCCCATCCTTCTGACAGACGCACCCGTTTGATGGAGGGGCTCTCGCGCTCGTCCAGGGCGGGCCGGGCCAGTCCCAGAGGTGAGTGGAACTCATTCCTGTGCTCATCGCGGTCGCTGCCCTCGTGGGAGCTGCTACAACTGCTCAGGCTATCGACGGGGGAGCGTCCCGAGTCCTGGCGAGACGAGTGGTTCTGGGGAGTGGGTACCCCGCCACCGTAGCCCCCCGGTGTGCTGCTGGTGCGATCTCTAGGAGGAGAAACAGGTTCGGACTTGATGTGCAGGCTTTGAGCAGAGGGCAGGGAGAGATTTGAACCCTGACATAAGTGAGAGCTAGAGCAATTTCTGTAGGAGGGAAAGGAAACGAAAGGGGTTACAGAAGTTACAGAGCAGGAAGTGATTTTTAAAGTCAGTGTGACACACAAATATGCATGCAAGCACAGGGACACACACACACACACACACTCACACTCTACTATATTTAAACAGGGGGGTGTCATATTTGTGCTGGACCTTGCAAACGAAGGTTGAAAACAGTGAATCTCTGGTGATGTTTTCCGTGTCACATCATGCATCCACACAACACCTCAAATTAAGTTCAATGCGCTCACCCTAGCTGGCCGAGAGCTGAATGCTGCATGTTCTGAAGGTGTTGCTGTTGCCACCCGCTCATTGAGCCGAGGTGAAGGGAGCTGCCGCTGTTGAAGCCAGACAGGGAGGACAGATCTGCGCTATTCAGGGAATACTCTGTGGACAAACACAAGAAGAAGAAGAAGATGTAGACTAAAGGTTGTTCAGAGAAGTTCAAACAAAGTTGCAGAGAGAATGCCGCTCTGATAAATGCTGCTGAGGTGTTACATGAATGCTTTCTGTGTTGGTAGCGCCCTCTGCTGTTCGACTCATGTATTACAGTAATATTTGAAAAGGTTTCAAAAACAACACATGTATTTGAGATAGCATTTTTACTGATGCACAACATCTGAACCACAACTTGATTTGTTGGGTTTTTTGGGTATAGGGGGATTTAAATTCATTTATTTTATTACCTTATTTATAACACAAGCTAATCACAGAGTTTATGAGGATGTGTTAATGGGACATTTTATCATTTGTCCTGGAGAGCCTGAACAGAAAATTACTCTACTTGGGCATCAATTTGTGTAATGAATACAATTTTAATACTAAAAAGGTCACAAACACGTGGATGAAAATATACTTAACAATATTTTGACATTAATTAAAAAAATGTTTTAATTTATATGCATGAGTGCACTTACATCCTTTTCGAGTGTTCAGTGTTAAGACTTTTGGTTTAGAATTCAAGGAAGCTCTCACCAAGAGCCTTCCTATGACATATAAGTAACTTATTTTCACCCATAATGTCACTTAAGCCGCTCTGGTTCTGACCCCTTATGTATATGCATGTATGTGATACATACCGGTACCATAAGAAGTCGAGATGGCAGATGGGTAACCGCCCATGCCTTGTCCTGGTAGAGTGGGAGTTGCTACTGATACCACTGGGGTGGCCAATGACTGAGCAGACTGCGAGTTGTTTATTCTCTGGTTCTGTGGCAGAGAAAGGGAAGACACAGAGAGCAAAAGAGAGATGGGAGAGGCTTGAGAACATGCAATCAACTTCCAGACAAAACAAACAAGAAAAAACTGCAATAAACCAAGAAAGTTCTTTTTTTATTTTCTTTCATTTCTTTTCTTTCTCTCAACAGATGCTGAGAGAATGAATGTGATGCCAACTTCTGGAGAAATTAATCAGTTGACATGCGGCACGGCTGAACCCTGCCAACCCGATCATTTACCACCCTTTCCGAGGGCCCACTGTCGCTATAGTAACACCACCGGTCTCCACAGCAACGCAGGGTAACGACGGCAAGGGAGAGGCACTTTACTGTAGTGGAGGGGAGGATTTGGCAGAAAAGGATGGAGGTTTGATGAAAAATCAAACTGTACTCTTTAATTGTCCATTTCTACATCCTTAGCAATAAAATCTGTGAGCTGAACGTGTGCAGCGGAAGACTGCATGCAGGCGAGAAGATAAAATGTGGAAAGGGAGGAGTAGATACATGAGGGTAGGCAGAAAAAAGACCAGGCTGCTTTTACTCTGACACACCACTGGATGGCACTATGTGCCCTCACAAAATGTCATGTGAGGTGACATTGAAGCCGTCAGCAGAGTCAGCAACAATGAAGGTGAAAGTTTCTCTGGAGTCTGGACCACTTTTCTCAAAAAAATGCTGTATCTGGCTGTAATAATCTCAGTAGAGATGAATGCAAAACAAGAGGTTTCTCGAGGAGAGGACTCAGGTGACTGCGGCACTCTCAGTTCTACGAAGCACATTATGCACTCACGAACTATCAAACTTCAAACTACTTCAAATTCTTAAGGTTGCTGTTTGGATTTCTACATTTGAGTGGCAGTCTGACTTACCAATAGCAGATCGACATCCTCGGACTGTCAGCATTGAAAGGGGAGGGTAATAAATTCAAATTAGTGAGTGTGAGTGAGAATATAAAAGTGGTGGCTAAGTGTGGATCTAGGGATGGGGCTGCTGCAGGACTGAGCCAACGGAAACAGAACTAATGTGAGGAGAGGATGCTGAGAACTATTCTTACTATTCTAACTTAATAAGAAAGACAGAGGAGTGAAATATCTGGGCCTGTAAGCGCCAACTTGCGCACACAGACACAGCAGAGGAAATATATCTGACAGTATATCAGACTTGGGCACAAAGTAAATTTCAAAATGTTGGTTTAGAGAGCTGCCATGGCATTTGAGAGAAAAACAAAAATGTCATCCTCCTAAAGTCTTATCACAAACATAACCTCATCAACCCAAGTCTGATATGAGGAGATGAAAGCCGCAGAGAAGACATGAAAGGAAATAAACAATAGCAAACAAACCCCCCATAGATAGGAAGATATACAGTAGGGAATGGGGGTGGGGGAGAGGCGGAATGGTGACATGAAAACAGGGATGGAGAGATTACTCACGATGGAGGGCATGTTGTTCTTGGCACCAGGGGGGATGAGCACACGTAGGTCAGGTTTGCGGTTGTTCATGCCCAGGTTCATGGGTGGAGGAGACTTAGCCTGCATGTTCTTGTTCATGCCACCTGGAGAGACCAGCAGACCTGGCGAGTTGCGGTGGTTCCCATATCCATTTCCTGAGCGAGCACAGAAAGAGGCAAAGAACCGTTGAATATAGAGGGACTCTTTGTATTAAAAACACACAGCTACATGTTATAATTTGAAGTCCTGTTGTCCACGACTGTGTAACCAAGTGAAGGACTGCAGGAATACATTTTCAGCTGCCTCTTATCAGTGTTTCCGTCTCATCTCCACTTCCTCTGTTAGAAATGTTATTAGCTCGCCAGTCTGACTGACGGAGCATATAGTCAAACAGAAGTCCTGTTTTTGCCTTGATCATCACCACTGTTTGCTGTTTGGTAGTCATACAATGAGGGCATCCACTTGAGAGGACCTCGCCCTCCACCTCTGTCACTGTCAGTTAAGGCTACATGTGCCCTTCAACAGCCAGCGAATCGTGTAAAAACATCTAATTACAAGAAGCAAGACCACAGAGGGATGGGACCCGTCATTTGACCATCAGAGTTAAATATATGTGTGGTTCCTCCAGACAAAGACCCTGCCTTGGGGTTGTCACCAGAGCATTCCCTTAAGTACGGAGGGCCAAGTGCAGCACCCATTTCCTCCTCAAAAACCTTTGGGGCGAAGTCCCAGCAACATCATTAAAAAAACTGAGAGTGGAGCATTCTTGCAAGCAACATAGTCTTTGTTTCTAACCCAATCCCGCAGGCTGTTTTTCCCCTTACTTCTCCTTCCTTCTTCCAAGGGGTAGAACACAGGGCACTGTGTGGACGTTCCCACTTGAAAGACGGGCAGGAATTATACGTTAGACATAAATGAATTTCCTAATCATATACTCCAGGGGAAAATGAGTCGCAGATGTCTTCCTGGGCAATTTCCCTCGCTGATCTTTGTTTAATTTGAGAGCGAGGTTTTTGTTGTTTGGAAATGAAAAGTCTCAAAAGCTCAATTTGAACAATCTGAAGAGTAAACGACCGCTAGCGGTGAGAGAAAATGAGGCCGTCTGACAGAAAACGAGAAAAACAGTGTGTGTGACTGCTGGTGTGTGTGTCTGTGTGTGTGTTTGTGCCTCTGCTGGCATGTCTGATGTGTGAGCGTGCATAAGTTGATGTTAACAACATAGACTTTGTGTGCCATTGTATGTTTTGCTGTGTACGATTTTGCATTTACATGACTCTATATAAGCACCATTTTGCTGTCAGTGAACATAAGCACAGTGTGACTTCAGACTCTATGAGACGTGCTGTATGACTGCATATGCACGAGCCATGCGTATGGATGCACGTGTGTGTTTTGAATTGGACCCTCTTAGTTCCAGTGTCAATCTCACATTAGCAAAGAGGCAGCTGCCTCTTCAGTTTTCCCGCTCTCTCATTCTCATGGCTGGCCCTTTGTGAGATTGAGTGGGTGCATGTGGAGTTAGATGAATGAGACCTCACAGACACATAAAACACACACACACACCACACATACACACACTTTGCTAAATAACCCAGCAGGAAGTACATCAGTGTTTCTGTACAGATGAATAAAAAAACGAGATTGAGCTATAGAGAGACATTAATACACACTTTGGTCAAGATGACATGGACTTCATCTCGGTGACAGTTAATCAGACATCTGTGTGTTGCCACCCTGTGGAGATGGCTGCAGTTCAGTCAATTATCTGCTAGATGACTATGATCATGAGTGGCATAGGCCAGTCCTTAAGCACTTCAAAAGTAAAATCATTAGCTAATTAAGCTAATGAAGGAAGAACTCGGACTCAAATCTTCCCATTCTGTGACTTGATCACGGTTGCATTCAGACACATTGAGTCCTGATATCCACAGTTCATTTCCACTGTCCTCCTCTAATGTAACTTTGCACGGTCGAGCTGCGGCGCGGGCCACCGTCAACCGTTTAGAGGAAGTACCAAAATGGAACACAGGCCAGCCAGGAGTGTGTTTAGCTGCTGTATAAAACACACACACGGAGAACAACATCTGATCTGAGATTCAGATAAACAGCTTTTTGCTATTTCTGATGTGTGTGGGGACACCTGAGGTCAAAACTGAAGGATCGCAATCCGTCTCTATAGGTGCCATGGTTACAAGTTAGCGCACTTCGAGATGCATGTGTTTGACAAGGCCCCTCTCGGGAGTGTTCGTTTTCTCTCTCTCTCTCTCTTTCTCTCTCTCTCACACACACGCACGCACACACACACACACACACACACAAAGGGGAGGTGTGGTTAAACTCATGTACATTTTACTGTTACTGAACAAATTTCTGATGTCCTGTTGTGGTCTAACAGGCGCGCTCCATTCTATTCCCCATACACACACACTCTTCCGTTGCGGTTTGGCGAAATGTGCATTCACCCCTGAATTCTCCAACTGAACTAAGGTGTCACACTCGTGCTTACAGCTTGTACAGTTGGTGTGAGGTGGTGCCAAGATTGAGACACACTTTGATCTATTGAACCTGGCTCGCTGTCAGTTCTTTTCTGCTTCTATAACTGTGTGGTTTTATACAAATTAAATCTTAAACATGTACCTTGTATCTAACTCATTCAAGGGACTAATTGGTGTGTGAGCAAGATGAGAGGTGACACAAGTTTCTTGTTAATTCCTCCCAGTGCTTTCGTGAGCAGAGCGCTGATCGGAGCATAGATGACAGCTACATAATTGTACAAATGGAGGTGGGAGGTTTGTTCATTTCTGGGACCTCGGTCCGCAGCTTCCTTTCTTTAGCTCTCTTTCACTCACATTCGGTCTCTTTCCTCACCTCTCGCAGCCAGCAAAAGAGTTGACAGATTGAACACATACTGTAAAATGAGCGAACATACACACGCTTGCATACACACTTCGCACAATATTTCCACAGTGCGAGACATGATGACTCAGCCTTTCAGCAACATGCCCTATTTGCACTGGACTAGAATTACCTGGGGAACTCGTGTGATGTAGACTTGTACTTTTGCACATAAACACAAAGTCTGTATTTCAATTACATTTACAGGCCGAATCATGAAGATTATCTCGAGATACAATTGAAACATAGTGCATCTTCATGCTAATGCTGCAGTGAAAAGGAACTCTCAAGTTCATATTTTCTTCATGGGAAGTCGACTACACGACATGTTCGAAGTTCAAGTACTGTAAGTCATGAAAACACCGTTGCTAGGCAACTAACAACAAAAATGACCTTGTTCCCTTTTAAAAAATGTGAATGTTTTCATTATTGCAACTTCCTAATTATTATTGGTATCCAAAAAAATTAACTCCTGCAGGTTATGACATTTTGAGATCTTTGTTTGGTGACATACCGTAGGTAATGTGTGGAAACGAAACTCTAACTTTACAACTGAGGAGATGTCAGACTCTTACAGGATTAAGAAACAACTTCTACGATCCATCCAAACTACAGCAGGATCCCAGGTAATGTTAATTCCATTTGAACTGGGCTTTCAAAGCTGTCATTTTCTCTCTTTGGAGACAGTGGAAACATGACATCTGAGGCACAAAGGAGGTGTTTATGTGCATGTCTGAACCACACACACATCCACACACAAGGCCCCTCCTATGTCACTTAGGCCACGCCACTTAAGACACTCACCCAGGCCAGACAGCTACTTGTACAATCAGCTTATCAAAACTCACGGTGAGGAGAGGAGGAACATTAAAACAGTCTTTGTGGTGCCACAGTGGCTGGGCCACCTCACACTGAGTCACTTAGGGGAACATCATTAAAATGGCTGACCAAGTTCACAGAACACTTCCATCTGTGTTCCCCCACTATTTCTACTTTGCACACATGCTTCCACCATCAGTGGATATTCATCATTGGGGTTTCCCCCCCACACACTCTTTCTCTCTCCCCCTAGATGAGATTTAAGAGAGCTTTGAATGGAATCTTTTTGCTCCCACATGACTCTCTCCACGTCGTGTTTTTCGCTGCTGCTGAGCGACACACAGCTCTCACAGAGCGCCTCTGTTCCTTCAGCGCTGTGACACAAAGGCTACATTTGAAGCATGCTCTGCAGCACGCCGTCGACGGAACACACGCCACAACAAATGGTCCTGTTGTGTGTGTGATGAGTGACCAGACAGAGAAACCAGGCATTGACCCCTTGTGATGGAACCCTAGGGGCCAGACAAGACTGCCCAGCTGTGCCCCACTGACCCCCCCACTCTCCATTTTTACACTCCGCACTGTATGTCGAGGCAGTAAAATTTAACCCTTTAAAAGGGAGCCTCTTTTCAATAAACTAGGCCTGATGTGTCCTCAGGGACAAACCCACTGACCCACAGAAGCTAACACATAAGATTCCTCACACATGTTCCTCAAACATGATTTGCTGCACTCTCCACAGGATCATTATGGCATGGTGAGCCACTCCAAACACTGAATTAATTTAATTGTAGACATATGATAGCAGTTACTGTGCAGCAAGTTGTGTGGCAGAGCAGGTTGCTCCAATTGGGAGCTATGGGTGTTGTCATTTCGAATTTACATCCACATCCACGAGGCGGGAGAAATAAAGACGTGGCCCATCATACAGAGACACAGACAAAATTCAACTGTACATTCAAAACTCTTCTCCTCTGTCTGCCTGTCAGTCAATCCGCTGCTTCAGTGCAGAGTGCAATTTTATTTCTGTTTCCCCCCACTTGTTCTACCATTTTATTGCTGAATGCAGGCAGGATGTGTCACAGCCCCAGCACTGGGCAAACATTCCCAGATGAACTCCACGACCACTAACATCAACACATCATGGACAAAATCTCCACTTGGGTTTGGGTTACTATTAGTCATGCATTTTATGGCCCCGAGTGGGTGAGTGGGTGCCATGTGTGTGTGTGTGTCTGTGTGGGTGTATGTGTGTGTGTTAGTAGACAACTGTGTGCGAGAAGAGGAGGCCATTCTTACCAGCACTGGTGCCTGCGCCAGTGGTGAGGTCAGCACCCATGAGGCCACCTGAAAGATGAAAGAGAGAAGAGAGCAAAAGAGAGAAAACCATTAGAGGATAGACACCCACGTAACATCCACTATGCCTCCTGTCTCTTACCTCGCTGGCCTTTCAGAAGCTAACTCAATTTAATCACAATCCGCTGTGTATGTGTGAGCGTCAGTACATCGTATGTGCACTGATACCAGAAGTAATACTACTTCCCACTCAAACCTTAACACTCTGAGCAACTTGAATGCTGCGAGTGGTTACATTAAGCTGCCATCCAAGAAAAATGACACATTATTATTTTTAAGCCATGTGAGGTGGAAGAGTGGGAGGGTCCAGAACGTGTGCGGTTTGGTGTGGATGCTGCGAGCGCCAAAACTCATATTTAGTTTGTGCTGGCGCTTCTCGCATCCAGTTGTAATGACAGGGTGAGGGTGTGGGCAGCAGGCCTTCAGACCAGAGGGACAGAAAAAGGACTTTGGACAACAATAACAAACCAACAGGCCTGATTTGCTTATGTCACCAGCAACTCAATGCCTATACATAGGGCCAGACATCCCATGTGTAGAACCTCACACTAAATCAACGAGACTGCGGGCTGGGATTTAATACGATATTAAATCATCAACTAACTTTGAACAAAGTACTGAGCAGGCAATATGCGAATATATACCAGAGGGGGATGGCTTTAGATTCACTCATTGCCTTTAGGTGGAATATTGCGGCTAGCTGTCATAACATATATCGTGTATTTGATTTGTGTGCATGGCAGACGGGTACACACGCAGTTGAGAAGGTAGACAGATGGGATAACAGCATGTGCATGAGAGCACGTAAGCCCCAACCTGTATTACCTGCACTGGGGGGTCTGTGAGTAACTCCGGGAGACATGCTGTTTCTCTGTAGGCCATGGTGCGCCAGTGGCAACAGGTTGTGGTTGCCTAAGGAACCACCGGGATGGCTGTAAATGAGATTGTTCTGGTTGCTAACGGGAATGGACACGGGCATGTCGTAGTTTGATGGTGGCACGGCCTGCTGAGAAAGAGAGGGCAAAAAGAGAGACACAGGCACAAGTTTGATTAGATACCAACAGTTGCTGTGAGGGAACAAACTAAAACAAGGCATTTGAGTAAAGGAACGGACTCAGGAAGAGAGAAGGAGACGTGACAATTCAGAGACACTCTAGGAACACAAAGGAATTTAAAATCAGTGTAGCTCCAGACAGAGTCAAACACAAAAGAAAAAGAAATACAGAGACAGCCAAGTTTGAAAGGACAAATGGACAACTAACAATAGAGAGTCGTGCATAGTTGAGCGGTACAGAGAACAACTGCTTCGAACAAAGACAGAAAACACAAGACAGTATGGATGGTGAAAGAGAGCACTGCACAAAAATGAATGGGTAAGCGGCTGAAAAACTCCTTCTAAAGATGAAATATGGTCTGGCAACACTTTCTCAATCCAACTTGATCCAGCACAGGTTACTTTGGAGGCTACTAGCATCTTCCTCTCAGTGACATGTTGCACATTTCTCATTGCGAAGGCAAAAGGTTGACTTGAGGAAATATTGTGATGCGGTCGCTGCATTTATATACCCTGAGATGCATTCCTGGTTTATTACATTGAGGAAATAAGACGGCTATGGTTTACTGGGAATAAAGCCAATGGCATCCCACTGTTCGAAGAGAGCTAAAGATAATTCAGTCTGTCTTCACCTCACCAAAAATGGGATGCAGTATTTCTTGAAAAAGTAGCATCAAGACTGGAGTACTGAATTAGAAATAATTTATTTTTCTGTCACACGGAGCTAATGCTAAGTGTTTTTAAGTGGTAGACTCGGATCAGTCAGCAGTCTCATCAGGAACATGAGGAGAGGTAGCCTGCTGGCCCCGGGCGTCTAGTTTGTCATGTTTATTGTGTCACTTGGCAGAAGGGTTTAACCTTGGGAGTGCCCTGGAAGTGGTTGATCCTGCATGTTAGCTTTAGGAAGTAGAAAATAGGGCCTTAAATTACTGCCATGTGTCTCCGAGACATGGAGGGAGCGCATCAGGGGGATCATCAGCCAGGCTTACGTGGAAGTGGGATATGTGCCTCAGCACTACGTCGTCGTCTTCAATTTTCTCCCTTGCGCTAGTGTTCTTATTGCAGGCCAAATATTATTTCAAAGTACAAAGACAATTACTTTAACCATATTTCATTGTGGGCCCTCTGCACATTTCGCTTTTACTGCAACTTTACACAGGAGTGGACTCGCCAAAAGCTACGGTCGCTTTCTTTTATAACCAGAGAGGGGCTGTCTCTGGTTTTATTTTTTGAAGACTTTCAGTAATTTCTTCCATCTCAGATTCCTCGTTGGAGTTGTTATACCTCGTGACTTCTCTGTGCGGTGGTGGGGGAGAGTGGGGGAGCTGTGTCTGTGCGCACTTCTGTGCACAGTGGCTGGGTGTAAGGGCCCCCGCCGACTGTAAGCTCTCCTTAAACCGGTGCCATCCTTCCTGTTTTCGCTCATCTTCCTCCTCCGCCTCTCCCCACAGTCCCCTCAACAGTCCCCTGCAATCCAGAGGCCCAGTGCTTGGCAGCCACCCTGACCACACACTGAACTGCCACTTGTTGTGTGCAGAGTACCACCCCCCACCCCACCCCTGCTGTTCCACCCCCATCCCCACCCAGCTCCGATCCCAAACCCACTCCACCCCGCCACGCCACCCCAGCTCACCAACCCCTGCCTTGCTTCTAACCACAGCTCCCCCTGCTCCACGCGGCGCAGAGACTACTGTTCTTCTCTGAATTATCTACCATGGAATTATCTCTTTCTCTGTAAGACGAGAGCACTAACCATTCCAGTATGGTGCTTTCTGAATGAAGGGCAGGCTCAGCTTACATAGAAAGCAGCCTTTATTTTGTGGTTTCTGGCAGCTGGTTATAGATAAGATCTTCTGTAAAATTAACACAGTAAAATATGAAATCCAGTACATGACATATCTTGACATATCTTTGTTCAAGATGTTTTTTTTAAAGATGTTAGGCTACACATGACTTTGCCTTCAGTTGTTTCAGCGGAACGAGACATAATTGAGTTTTGTGACGAACGGAGATATGTTTAAGAGTGTTTGAATGTCTGCTGCTGTTTCACTGCCACAGTGTCTGTCCTTGTTGCTGCGGGTGACTGAGCGCTGTGTTTTGGTGCAGGAAAAGGAAAAGCACATGCAGACCGCACCTCCCCTGAGAGCCAAGCAAGGCATTATGGGTAACGGGTTCAAGGAGGGAACCCAGTGAGGTTAAAATTTGTCACGAGAGAAAGTCTGCAATTACTATAGCAAAGAGTTCTGCTGGTTACGGTTACAGTTATGTCAAATTAGAGGACCGTTCCTCAACTGTAATCAAGCAAAAATCAAAGAACTGTCATTTCTTTCACTGTAAGTATACAATATAATCCCACTCTCGTCTTACTCTCACTCTCACTTTGTGTGTTTAGTCTAGAGGCAAACAATGGTGGTTAGCTGGGTTAGCTCAACAGTTACTTGCCAGTCAGCATTTTGTTAGCCTGCTGAGGGTGCGGCGTAGTGTCAACCCAGTACTTACAGGTATCTTATGAGTTTTAATCATGTGATCAAACTCCTCGTTTATCTGTTTGTATTTCTCCTCAGTGCGTGGGGTGAGGATGAGAGCAGACTCGAGCTCCGGGCTCTCGCCGCCTTTGTTCTCCTTCTTGCTCAATGCCTGCCAGGTCCCACAACCAGAGAGACGGAAGGACGGAGGGAGACACAGATGAGGGGACGGAGGGATGGGTGGTAGGAACAGATGACGTAAACGAGGAGACGAGGACGACGTGACAGAAAGCACAGGGGGGAAAAAAAGGGGAAAGAAAGGAAAGAAAGGTGAGAGGAAGGTTCGGGGTTCAACAAGAGGTACTTACACACAGTCTCTGTCTGCTGATCATCAGATCAATGTCCTCGTTTATTTTCCTGTACTTGTCCTCGGACTCGGGGCTGTGGCCGACCGAGTCGTCTGCGTCGGGGTCTGGGCTGTCACAGCCGTTTAGGCCCTTCTTTCTCAATGTCTGCAAACAGAGTATTTGCACAACATAGTTGAAGGGCTTTCTGGGTAGGAAACAATAACCCAGGTGAACAGTTCTGGAGGGACATGTGGTGATGAAGTGTGAGGAGGCACATTTTTTAAATTGAATGACAAAAGACAAATCCTACTAGAGGAGCTTTGGAAAGAGATTTCTTTAAGTATATCTCGATACATTTAAAATAAATAGATTTCCAAAGTCCTTTTTTTATTTGAGAAACTTGGTCTACAAAAGATCTGTAACCTTTTCCATGAATCATCTTGGCAGGCTCTAGTCTAACCCCCTGGGGGTGACATGAGGATACACTGGCTGCTTTGTGAACAACCAAACATGCTGCTAAACATACAAGATGGCACAAAGGATTCAATCGCGTCCAATAACAAGACATAACAAATGATCAAACTCTTGACCAAGATGACAAATCACGGGACCTTGAAACCTCATAATTACACAGGAAACAGGGAAAAGGTCATAAAAGTAAAACACAATTTTATAACCATAATCATCAGTGGGTCATGAAATAGAATTAAAATACAGTAGTGGTGCTTGGGTTCATGACTGTGGTATATGTACTATTAAATGTGGCAGTTTCTGTTTTGGCCACCTGATGGCCACCTGCCCCCATTAGAGTGGCCAGAAAACAGCAGACAGGCAGAAAAGCTCTCCACTCGCTCACCACTCCCTCCGAGTGGAAGAGAGAGGCAGACAAAGAGAGCGTCAGAGGGAGAGAGAGAGAGAGAGAGCCGCCTCTGTCCTTTTTTAGATATTGTTGACAACCACAACAACAGGGATAAGTTTCACAGCGCATTACCGTGTGTGATAGCACGAGGGTATGTTTGCTTGAGCAAGTAGGCACACACCGATAGGTGCTGTGTTCATTTGCCTCGTAAAAGTGAGAGACAAAGACGCGGCAGAGGAGAAGAAAAGTACAGTAGCTGACAGTTAGAGATCTCATCAAAGGCACCCCCCCTCCTTCCCACCCCCCTTTCACTCTCTTTCACCACCACCGCCACTCCCCCCCACCCACCCACCCCCCTTCAACTCCCCTTCCCTCTCTCCTCCTGGCTTTAATAAAGGGAGATTAGTCTACAGGAGGAATATCACGGGCCTGCTCCTGTCTGTGCAGTCGTCGCTTCACACTGCGCTCTCCTACTTTCATCTGAAGCTCCATATCAGACAGACGTAATTAAATTTACTTTAGCACACCCTGTATTTGATGCTGATCAAGTGTGTGTGTGTGTGTGTGTGTGTGTCTCTCTCTCTCTCGCTGTATACGTTGTAGTGTGTGTACGCGTCGACTGGTGCGAGAGTGTGTGTGTGTGGGAGAGGAAAAGAGGGGAACGAGTCTGTGTTTGTGTGTGCATGTGTGGGTGTGTGAGAGTGGGTGTTAGCGTCAAGAAAAAAGCAAGAGAGACTGAGCAGGAGAAGGGAGGAAGATAGATGCTAAGATAAGTTAATCTCAGTGAACTTCTCCCTCTCATTTGTTTGTCTCCGTCAGTACTCACTCACGGAGGAGATACGAGTGCTAGCTCCTCCATCACAACCAGCAGCAGAAGTGACAGGGAGCGATCTGGCTGCTTAGAAAACAAATAACAATCCAGTCATCTCTCATGTCAGCACAACAAAGGCCTGTTTTGAGTGTGGTTTTAGTGAACTTAGAGGGCTTCTTTTGTGCGTGTGATAACTGTTTGATTCCTGAGGCGTCTCGTGGCGAGGCAGCTACTGTAAGCGTGTCAACATTTGCTGGCTCTCCTCCTCTCTCTCTGAATCCTCACTTGGCCCCTCGAGTGGAAATCTGGAATTCTGAATTTGAAAGCGTCTCTCACATCTTTGACAGTCTTCAGGAAATCACACCAAACAAATCAACCAAGGCGATGCAGGAGATCTGACTTCTAACAGACCCACAGTGAATCAGGCACTCTTGCTCTATCTGAGGTGGATGAGTCAAAAGAACAAAGGGGTTGCAGAGGTTTAGCACGCTGTCTTTTTTGGCAAAGGCGCGAGATGCAAAACTTTTGCTATTTCTTTTGTGTAGTTTTTGTTCTGGCCTTGGCGATGCATCATATCGAACTGACAAGAGCTGAACCGCTGGCCTTTTTCCGTTCACATGAGAATGCATGCGAGAAAAAAAAACAACAACTTTTCTTCCTACTTGCACATATTTCTTCCACCTACCGCTACCAGCACAGAGAGCACGAGAGATTCACTTCCATTCTAGGAAGGGTAGCAGTGAGGAGAGTGAGGGCTGGCGTGAAGAAGACACCCATATGGGGCAACTGAACTGGTGGTCTGGCAGGGGGTTGGGCGACAGTCGCGTTCGGTGTTGATGGGGTGCAGGAAGCCGGGGGGGTATGGGTGTCATATGACTATTAAGCAAGTGGCCCCGGCTTAGCTTTCAAGCAGGGCTCAGCACATTGAGGGTGCGGTACAAGGACGGTATGCCACTCATCCCAGCCATGCCCACCTGTTTAAAGCCATCACACCTGTTGCCAAAGGCTGACACACAACCCAACCACCAATCAGATCCGTTGAAGTGCTCACATTGCCATAGAAGGGCCTCTCACTCTGGCACTGTCCACCTCACCAGCCTGCCGTCGTACTCTCGTCATCCTATATATTTTCCCCCCTTAATAGCCCCATTACTTTATCTGTGCCCTGAATTTGTCATGTATTTCATGGCTCTGCTCCAGAGAGGCATCAACTGCTACTCCAGACAAAGGCTTTGAGTCTGTTATTCAGTGACATCATCACTATATAAGACACATCAAAGACACCCAGTGTTATTTCAAAATGACTGAGAGAATAATCGTTATTGAAAAAAGAGCCGCTACCCTTACATTGAAAGAAAGAGGAGTGCAAGTACGAAGAGCTGGCATGAAAATAGAGTCTTTGGGGAATATGCTAATGGGATGAGGATTAAACAAAAACACTTTGGTGTAGCTCACTTAAGCCAAGAATTTAATGCACAAAATATTCACCCAAATTAATATTCTTATATTAAAATTATTCAATTTATCAAGTATGTAGGATTTTCAGTTTCATAAAGAAAATCTCATTATTTCACTCCCACAAAATGACTGCTGGCTGCTGAAAGGAACACTTTTTACAGAGCATTATTTAAGTTTATGGCCATTTCATTGGCTGTGTTTACTTTCAGCAACATTTTTCACCATTAATTATTAAATGATTTTTTTCTTTTTAATTATTAGAGTCTTTGAAATTAAAAAAAAGAGGATTTACAGCCAAACAAAGTTTCCCTTCCTGTTTCCTGAGAAACCACATCATGAGAGAGAAAGATTAATGAAGAAGGGGTGACAAACTACTAGTTACCAGTCATGCTACAGAGAGTGAGTCCAGTAAATGTGAGAGTGAAGAATTAGAAAGAGTATGACAGAGAGGAAAGCCTGCAAAAAAAAAAAAAAGAAGAAGCTGTGTATGCTTGCTTGGCTCTGTGTCTTTCTCTGTGGCCCCTTTGGAGGCTTGCTCCTAATTAAACTCCTTCTTCATGATGCTCCCTCATGACTCGACTTGTCACAGGGCCTGTGCGAAGCAGGCACAGCATAGACACGGCGTCCTACATATTTAGACACCCGTCTCATCGGTACCCTTCAGCACTGCACCCTCAGCTAGGCTGGCCTAGACTAGGTTGTGCTAAGGTGGACTAGAGGACCACAGTTAATGGGGCTAAAAGAGGCAACCTGGGCTGGATTGAGACACTCAGAGGCTAAATGAGCAACAGAGGAACTGATTAACATTGTCTATTTCCAAAGATTTGAGTCTTCTGATGATTTAACTATGAGAAAAAAAAACAGCTTTATACTCATTTCATAGTTTGGGTGTGGGTGATAACTTAATGTAGCTCTTGAGAAATACTGTGGAGGGTATTTGGGTGTGAATTCTGGGTGGCCCCAGGGGGTCTGCTAGGGACAGCTGACGCCTGCCCAGAGCTCCTGCCATACCAGGAGCCGTCTGCTCGGCATTCTGCCACCCTGCTCACCCTCTCTATCCGTCTTTCTGCCCCCATCTTTCTGTCTCAGTCTGCTGCTCAGTCTGTCTCCGTCTCCCTGCCTCTGTCCGCTTCCTCTCATTTTCTGCAATTCGACCGAGTCTGAACAGAAGCCGAGTCAAAACATTGCCTGCTTGATGGGTACATCTTTATTTCTGATAGACTCAGGCTAGTTGACGGGTTGTGTTTGGAAAGAGCTTCATTGCTGACCATTCCCCTCTGCAGTTATCTTGGCAGTGGCAGAAGGGTACGACACATTCAATATTGTGTTTATGGCTATTGGCGACAGCCAGGCCAATGAATGTTTCTCAATGTCTTCAACCCAATGGCTGCCAGCACCAGCGCAAAAACCCTCTACAAAAACAGCCAGTTTATAAAAGACCTTTTATGTCTTTGCCAATACTGTACGGTCTTCAGAATACACATACTATTGTAAGCAAAACCAAGACTTATGAAAGAAGATATTATAGTAGCAGGGAACAAAGGGTTTTTCCCAATAAATTCAGCAGTTTATGGTTTTGCAGTATATTTTCAAAACAAGTCGCTGACAGTTGAGCACAATATAAAGGCATTAATAACTGTGCCACTTATGGTTAATCATTTTTGCTGTGTTGTTAAAATATAATAAAAATGGTGCTGGAATAAACAGCTTTGCCTGGCAGGGTCTCAGCCTCTGTTTGTCACAATGTTAAAATGGTAGAGAACAGATGGATTCAGTCTGACTATCAAAGATATTCCTTGACATGACAGTATGCAAATTGGACAGACCTGCCTTTAGAACGTGTGAGAATTTGTGTAGGTTGAGTGTGACCACAGGGTGCACCTGCAGTATGCACTGCAGTCTTTTAACTGGTTTAGGACCCAAATGTCTCAAATCTCAAAGGGCTGCCAAATAATATTGAAGAAATGTTATCGAAAGCTTTAAAGATGCTTTTCTTTATTGTCACAATAAAGTCTGAACCGAAACAAAGATTTAGATCATGACTGTTTCAGGAGTAAAGTGACAAAATGAGGAGTTCAGAAGCCACAGGACAGCAGGGGGCTCCGTTGTTTTTACCAATTGACAAACTCAATTTCGTCAGAGCAGATTGGTAAGGACCAATGTGGCTCAGTGTCAGTAGGGGTTAGGCAGTGGGGAGAAACGTTGTCCCTTTCCATCACAAATAACAAGATGGAGGTCTTCATGAAGTGGACCCGCTGTGGATTAAGACCCTCCAGCGCCGCTGCACAATAGGCACACTCAGGGTGGCCTTGCTGGCGGCATGGATGGGGTAATAGTATGTTTGAGATGTGCTCTCATTCTCCTTATTTCTATTTCTTTTTCTGTCTATCTGGCTCATTTTTACTTGCTCTCGTTTTTGTCCCCCCCCCCCCCCCCGCCCCCCCCCCCCCCTCACTCTCTCTGTCTCTCTCGCTCACTCTTTCTTTCTCTCTGCTTTTCGGAGTGGAGGGAACATCAGAGGGATCAGGCTGGCTTAGCTTATTGGAAGCAGATGGCAGACCAAAGGCAAGAAGGCCACAGTTTCATGAAGCGTGGTTTGAACATGCCAGGACCATGTCGAGGGGCATGCCCATGGATGATGGCTACATGGTGTGTGCGAGTGTGTGTATGTCTTTGAGGGAGAATTTCGGGGGAGATGGTTAATTTTGTAGGTTACCAATCAGAGGAATGGGACCCCAAATCACAGTCTGTCCCTGCCTTTTTTTTTTTTTTTCAGTCATCATCTGTGCATCCCTATGCACTGGTTGAGACGATGCATCAATGACTTTTCAGTGATTTGGTGGCTTTGAAGCCCCTTACTCCTGGTGCCCTGCTGCACTATAATCAGGAATCAAAGGCTGGCGCCTGAAATCCATCATCCCTGGGCAAAGTGGTCGCGTGTTCAGTAATAATGTTGGCTAACTGTGTAATTACTAGCTATCTAGGGATTACTAGATTGACTAAACATTAAAAAAGGGAGTGAGAAGTAGAGCAAAAAATAGAGAAACGTGTTAAGAATAAGCGAGAGAGAGACAGAAAGCAAGACAGAACGGGCACTATGCGCTCCAAACTGTGGCATTTCGATGGTGCATGTGCTAAAATCACCATTAAGAAGAGCCCACTGCAGACGAGAGCCCACTCACAGACAGACAGTCTTAGCTAGCCAGGACACAGCACAATACCAGATGGTGCAGTGTTTCCCATATGGAATAGACAAACACTAAGCACATGTCAGAATCCAACACTGTTTGCTACAGCAGCATCCCGGCCCCAGGAACAAAGTGGTCATTCAAACTAGTCACTACACTGTATAATTACCCAGAAAGACATTATGAAACACAATGCCAGCTCAGTGAAACTGAATAAAGAGGGCACTTATGTCTGCACCCTCAACGTACCCATCTTTCATCCCATCTACACTCCAGTTGTCTCTATTCAAATGAGAGAAATGAGAATATGTCTGCACGTATCACTGATTCAACATAAAAATCAATTTGTCAAGCCTGACTTGTGTGTGGAAAACACTCCCATCCTTGCTTTCCACACTGTAATGCCAAATATATCACTTTGTGATTGCACTGTGACATTATTAATAAAGCCTTCAATCACATAATTTAAGTTCATCAGATGGTAGCAGTGTAACAGCCTCAGCCAAATGACTCCAGTTGTCTTGAATCTAAAACTTTAAGTCCCCCTCCAGCTATCCTCTAGTCCTTCTTTGTCCCCCCACCAATCGTCACTTATCGTCTTTTGTCTCTCTGTCTCTTATCGCGTGGTGCCACAGCAGGAAAAAGGGGCCTGAGGGAGGCCTTGAGTAACAATGACCAGCCGGTTGACCTCTATACTGTGACCTTGAGTTTCCACACCCTGTCCAAAGCAGCAATCATGGAAGGGGAGGGGCTGAGGCCATGGGGGGAAGCTCCAGGCAGGGCAGGGAATGCCATCTATTAAAAATAGATCTTCATTATTCTGAATTTTCCACAAATAGTTTCAAAGAACAAGGCATCATTTCATCTTAATGGCTGGCGTGAATTGTTTTGGGCTGTGTAGTGGAAAAGCGTTGCCTTTTGGCAGCGTGTCCTCAGAAGTGGCCTGCCTTTTTCACCGCTCCACACCACAGGGACCACATATTGGCACATTTCAAACAGGCTATTTTTAAAACCTCTTTTTGTTGTTGTGTGAGTACCTCAGACTTCCGCCTCAGTATATTGACCTTAAAAAACACCTCTGACAGAGATCCAAGTGCTACTTAGTTTCTTGTTTGAGGTTCTGCTTTTCTGGGCAGCGGGCGTCTGATGTGGAATAAAATGCTCAGCCTTTAGATCATGTACATTATCTGTCATCTTGCTTTCAGTCTGCCTTTAAAAGTGGAAGCATATAGTCTATAAAATAGGAACTCAGTAAACTTGCTCTCTTCATGTCTGAGGCTGGCGCCGCAGACAGATGTGCTCTGGTGTGCCAGCCTAAAACTTAGAGCAGACAACGTTGCGATGTGTGAGGGGGGTCAACTCTCTCAGAGTTTGTCACGTTTCATAGCCAAACCTGATCAAAACGCACCAAAACTCTAATGACGAAGATCATAAAGCTTTCCAGTATTTTCTCCAATAAAAAGTTTTTGAAAACAACCAGACAGGAAGCCTTTGTTTGGTAGAGAGAGAGGGGAGATAAAATAGTGAAATAAATAATGGGCTTCTTTATTCAAGGGATCAAATGTTTATGGGCACCGCAGGGTCTCAGACCGATGGTCTTATGCATGTGGTCGCCGAAGGCAACTCTTCATGGTCGATCCTCAGAAGGAGAGAGAGAGCGAGTCGGAGGCTGAATGAATAGCCTGACACTTCGCTTACTCACTCCTCTGTTTCAAAAACAACCCCCACCCACCCGGTTTCAAACACAAGAAGAGGGTGGTGGTGGTGGTGGTTGTGGTGGGGGGGGTGAAAGAGAGAGAGAGAGAAAATGAGAGGAAGAGAGCGAGAGAGAGAGAGAGAGAGAGAGAGAGAGAGATTCCATGCCTATTCTTCTACCCTCTCCCGGCAAAGACCGCCAGCTAGGCAACTATTTTTAGCCTCACCACACACTATTTTTAGACCGCTACCACTTTTTGAGGCATTTATTAGAAAAAGATCACATCAAATGAAAGAGAGCGATGGTGGTGGTTGTTTTGGGGGCTGTGCTTTATCTTGACCTCCTAACAAACTGTTTTTTTTATGTGGTGAGTTCAGTTCATGTTGCCAATCATGTTGAAGTGTGACTTAAAGTGGACACATTTAGAAAAACCATGGACAACTATTTCTCTCTCTTCGTCTTGCTGTGTTTTTTTGCTTTACCGCCCTGTTCTTTGCATTAGAACAAACTGAAACTCTGAGTCCAAGCAGAAGAAGACGGAGACGGGTGTAGACAGGAAAAGGAGGAGGACAAAGGCACGTCTCTGTTGATAGAATGCATGACCGGAGAGATGTTTCACATGCATATAGTATGTGGTAGCTTGTTTTCTTTACACCAACCTTTGAGCTTTTATGTGACTTTGTGAAGGATTTTCAGAGCCAACCATTGTTGTTAACACTGTAAATATAGAGTAGGAACTGAGAGCAGAGTTGTGTGAAAAGTTAGCTTTCACATGTAATTCTCAACTTTATATACTAACAAGCATAGCTTTTTTTTCTTTTTGAATGATGTGCTTAAGCATGTACAACGACTGTCACCAGAATATTTGTTTTAACAAACTGTTATACCGTTAGCTTGCCAATGTCACAAGGTTAATTTACTTAGTCAGTCAAAGCAGCTTCGGACCTTAATCCTCAGCTCCGCAGGAAAAACAAGCCGTGTTGCCGATCTCTTCGTCACTAGTAAACACTGAAGCACTGTGATCGCTGTGACAACCCCGCCCCTTACCTCCACCTCATGTTACAGCACATGTGACCTATCCGAAAAAACCCCAAAGGACTCCACGCAAAATTACTGTGGACAACTCTAAGACAGGAGAAATGACACGGCTCCCTTATTTCTCTTGGATGCTGACACATGTCGAAGTCATACTGGATAAATTAGTGAAGGCTTTCAAGCCGGAGTAATTGAGAGCCATGAGAAGAAGTCATTCAGTGAGCTGATCAACACAGAAAAACTCCTTAAGGCTAATGTTCTCCATGCTGTTTAGAAACCAAATAAGCACATAGAATAGCACACATGCTGGAAAATATTTTCACAAGTGCAAGGCAGAACATGAGCACACTGGAACTTCAGAGAGGGGGATCGCATGCCCTGTTGACTTGCAAGAACATTATGAGAAAGCAGAGGAAAAGGTGTTTGATTTAATAAAGAAGTGCATTTTTGAGGTAAATTAGTCTCCGCACGGTCTAGAATGTGTGGAAATTGCCAGTTGAAGCATTGTGCCAGCCGTGTGTGGTTATTCTACATTCTCCCAGACATACCTGCTTGATTTACTTTCTCTTTATGTTTCTTCATTTACACCGCCCACTCCCCCCTCACTTTCCCCTCTCCCTCCCTCCCTCCCTCCAGTGGACTGTCACTGGGCTGAAATCACACCTGTGCTTCTCACACGTCTCGGCACACGGGTGAAACATACGCAGGGTGAAACATGGTGAGGGAGCTTTGCTGAATCTCATTAGCCAAGCGGGTAGTCATTAACAGAATGACCTTTGGAAATAATTACCAGCCTTCCTCCCACCATCCCTCTTTCCCTCCCTCCTTCTCTCCTCGCACTCATCCATCCCTCGGTCCCTCCCCTTCCCCCTCTCATTCAATAGTTCCTTCTTGGTGAGGACAGACCAAGAAAAAGGGGAGAAGACGAGAGCGGAACGAGCTGAGGATAGGTAGGGAGGAAGATCCCTGCTGCTGCTGTTTAAGATTACAGGGTGAGCTGAACTTTCAGATTAGGTTAATCTGTTGGAAATGGGATTGGCCAACGGCCTTTCCTCTGGCAGGTAGGCAAGCGGGCAGGCAGGCAGGCAGGTCAGCTCAGCACCAAGAGCCATGTGCCATTCCATGTGATACTTGAGCCAATGGCTTCAGAGTGAGGTGTGCTGGCTGAGGTCATCACAATGCCGTCAGCTCTGCAGGGTTCAAGCCAATTGTCACCGTGTATGTACACACGCATACACCCATGCAGTGCAGCCGTCGCGAGCACACGGGCCAAACACATTTTTGAGTGTGTGCATATAAGCACAAAAGATCACTCTGTATACAAATATTATAGCATCCTCGCCTCCTTCGAGCATATCCAGGCAAAGAGGGGATATAGCTTCCTATCTAAGCTCACTTACTAACCCTTTAGTTGTTTCACAAACCTGTGTTCTTTGTTTCAACAGAGGGGAAAACAAACACATTGTGGAACGGGGATTTGGCACAGCCAGAGTGTGTTCTTGGATTTTGGGGCATTCAATCACAGCAAGAACCAGCCAGCACAGCTTAGGTTTAGGCTGCAATCATTGGGAGGGGAAAGAAAGGACTCTTTCATGTGCTATTGCAATTAACACCCCCCCGTACTGGCATTATAAATCACCAATAAGAGCGCAAAGTGATTGTTGTTAAGCAGGAATAAAAAGAGAGGAAAAAGGAGAGATGGATCTATTCTCTTGCCATTTCCCAACACGGCTTCCCGTTTCTCCTCTAATGCCGTTCACATGTCCAGGAAACCGGCCTGGCAGACAGTGACTATAGGAAATCTATCTGCATGTTTGACTGTTTTATCTGGAGCCAGACTCAGAGTGTACTGTAGACCTGCCAGAACGACACACTTGGACATCCATTGATGGAGGATCTGTGTTTGCTTTCATCAAGCTGCGACACACTGGATGAGCTTGGATGTCTCTTTGAACAATTAGCATTAATTAATTGGACGTCCTCACTTGTTTATATGGGGTCGGGGTTAGGTTTATCTAACCCACACCCTCAGATAACGTGTTTTTATTGCGGTCTCTTGGGGGAGTCTCTGCAAGTTTAGATGCCACCGTATCCTACGTGGCGGCACATGTGGTTTGGTATTAAACGGAAGCGTTCAAAACATTAAACACATCCTCAGTTTGTTTCGAAAAGCCACTGTATTCATGGGATTATTATGGGTTTCTGTGTGTCACGCATTGTGAATGTGACAATAATAACTTGTAGTCACTTTGATTAGCAGGGCTTCTTTTGTTTTACAACTTGTGCTCAGAGGAGGGTTGGCTTTGGTTTCTTGGTCTTTTGCTTTCACGGATATTTGTGGAAGTGTCATTCCCAGCTGAGACTGTTTTCAAGTGAGTCATCAAGACCTTCTTTACCACTCCTCTCCCTCTATATAACTCTCTTTCTCTCTCCCTATTTCTGTCTCTCACATACGTACAGCCCTTGACCTGAACATGGATTCAACACAAAGCAAAAAAAATCTTTTCAAACTATGTATGTTCAATTATGAACTGGATTTTTTTTAAAAAAGGAGAAAAACAGAAAAAAGAGTGAGCGAGAGAGAAAAAACCCCTCCAGCCTCTTGTAAACATGCTGTAGCTAGAGAGGCTGTGCAACACTCTCAGTGCCACTCTCTCAACAACGCTAATTATCAACCAAAGACATGCTAATTACATAGAGCTTTATTGCTAATGTAGCAGGCCTCTATGCCAGCCGCCCACACTCTGAGCTCCGCTCCCCTACCTCTGTCTCTCCTCCCACTACACCTTCAGGCAAAGCAGCAACAGAGGGAGAGAGATGCATGCATTTTGTATACTTCTAAAGACGAGAGCTTTCTACGAATTTGAAATTTAACATGTCTCATGTCAGATGTCATATTTAAGGTCTTTCTGTTCCTCTGTGGGGTAACTTTGATTTTTCTCTACACCCTTAAATCCATCCACTCATCTTGTTCTTGACCTCCTCCTCATCATCCTGCCATCTCAACAGGAAGTCCGCTTCGCTCATGCCTCCCCCCAAACTCAACAAACCACCCACGTTCCTGCACCTGTGACGTAGCCTAGCAGCGGCACACAAGGCTCGGCGGGAGAGATCCGACCCCCAGTTCCCCCCCGCTCCCCCCTCCCCCTCCCGCCCATGCTAAACGTGCTAGTGTCAGCCCTGTGGCCAATCGCGTTAGCACGCCGCGGCTAAGGCTGAAGGCCTCTTCAGATCGATTTCTCCCGCTGCGAGTTGCTCAGAGTCCTCCAGGGATCACAGTGTAGGTAGTGCGCCGCAGCACTCTCCCCCACTAGGCTCTTTAGCGTCTTCCCCTGACACGGCTGTTTACACGTTAGCCATCCTCTGTTCTCTAATGGAGACACAGTTAAAGAGAGAGCTTCAAAGCAGGGAGCTCTCGTCACAGGCACTTGCTGAAACATGTGACAGCTCTCTTCATGGGTTGAGCAGGGGCAGGGTAATACACTGACTGCACAGTGGCTGAAGGGCTCTGTGCAAAAAGGATATCAGTGCCTATAGACACACTCATGATATGAGTGGAAGCTAAATGGGTTAATGTAAATGACATAATGCATAGAGGATTATTTTTTATCCCTTCTGATATACTTGGATACGATTAGTTTTCCTTAAACTTGTGGCAAGACTGAAAATAAGCTTTGGGAAGACAGCATATACTGGATGTAACAGCTTTTCTGATTATTTAATGTTTTAGAGTTATACAACATATTATAACTATCACAAAACTGATTTCATGTCTTAGAAAGAATCTTAGTTTAAAAAGTTATAGCCTAAGCCACATTAAAAATTAAAGAAAGGCTCAATGATATGAATTATAGGAGAGGAATAAGAGCACATACATCTTATTGCAAAAAAGAATAAGCTGTTACTCTACATCTAGTGGATTAATCTGTGCCTCTATACACTGACCTTGGTATGCATCCAGTCCATTCTCTTGTTTTCATCATTAAAGGTTAGCCCTATGTTGAGTGCTCTATCCCTTGATGTATGAGCTACATTAACACACTATATATCTGACTGCACCAAATGGAAATGATGATGGAACAACAGCAGTAATGACAAAAGCAAACCACTGCTGAGTTAACAATATCTTGCAAAACATTTATTTATGCTGTTTTTTTAAATTCTGTTTTTTCTAAAAAAAAATGATCTGAGGGAAGAGGTCATTACATAAAAGATGCGAATAATGCGAAGCAAAATCTCTTCTAAAGCAGAAGACGATTGATATAAATGTGTAAATTCAAAAGGTTTGTAGTCAGGTGCATAGTGCCATCTGGAATAGCAGGAGTGTTCCTGGTGGGCCTGACCATGCATGGGCGGGCAACAAGCCCAGCAACACCCATATGAAAAGATAAAAACATGTGCCGTGCTGTTTGATTTCAGTGTTAGACCGGCCAGCCAGCTCTATAGGTACGTGTGGGCTATGGGAATACATTCATTATCATTATTATATCTCCCTGCTCCTCACTTTTCCTTTTGGTCCATTTAAATGCTGAGCTGACAGTGACAGACTTAAAGCGTTGTACATAAATTCAATCTAACAAATTAGCATTATGCTGCCGCTAGGAGGCTGTTGAATTACATGCAGAGCATGCATAAATAATAAAAACAAAGAAGTGCATATGGAGACAACTGGGGTCTTCCGAGCTATCAAAAATATAGATGTTGTTCTCAATGATATTAAACATACTGCAAAAAAATTCCAAGCTTCATTTCTTAATATTTAAAACCATACCAACAGCTTTATGTCTAGTAATTGTTTTCTGTTCAAATTAGGTGAGGTGGTGTGATGGGATGTCTGTGTAACACAAACAATATTTTAATGCTAAATAACAGCCAGACGTGCCAGAAATGTGTACACATTTCATGTAAATGTAAATGTACATTTTTAACACAATACAAGCATAATATTGCTTTAAATGATCCATGAAAGAAGCAGATAAAAGAATAGACTGCATGTGACATTTTCATACAGCTCAAAAACATGATTTATTCAACGTCACCTTGAGGGACAGGTGCGGTTTATTCAGCAAGCATGTTGTGAGTGTAAATGTGTGTGCGCTAGAGAAAGGGATAAACTCTGCATGAATGCATGCATGTCGGTGTGTGTGTGTGTGTGTGTGTGTGTGGCCCACCAGGTTTGTCCGAGCTACAGTGTGGATGTTGCATAACAGGTTCACGTGGAGAGCTTAAGGATCCTGGAGGGTGCCAGCGTCATTTCCTGCTTTATCTACCTGCCTACTGGCTGGCCTGACAGCCCTGTTTAACATCGCCTTGAGCCACACTAGCGACATGTGGCCAAAGCAAGTCCGATCAACATCCTCGTCTAAGAGGCACATCAATGGTGACAAGACACCAAAGGCTGGGGCTGGTGTTTACACACCACAGGGGACAGTCTGAAAAGTCCAGATCAATGATAGGCCACCGCTTTTATGTTACTATATACACGCAACACAAGGAGGGAATTTAAATTATTGTATTTACTTTACATTAATGACAGTGATGGGCTTAAAATATCTGTTTTAAAGTGATTGATATCACTGGGGAAGAGGAGCAATTATTTCTTACACTGTGATAGGTGTGAAGACCAAAAGAAGAAGTAAGGGTTGCTGAATGAGTCACAAATGCCGTAACCATCTGTCCGCTTGTGTTTTTCAGTGTGTTTGCATGAGTGTGTCTGTGTCTATGCATGCGTGTGTGCTCCCCGCGCATGCATGTGCGCCGTCTGTGTTTCTCTGTAACTTACCTCCACAATATCAGAGTTGGTCCTGCTCTCATGGGGCTCGTTGTACTCGGTGTATTTAAGCAGGACCTTGTCCATGTCTGTGCTGGCATACTGGAACAGCTTGTTGGTGCTGTTGAAGATGATGAGGGCAATCTCACAGTCACACAGCACACTCAGCTCATACGCCTTCTTCATCAGGCCAAACTTTCGCTTTGTAAATGTCACCTAGGAAGCAGAAGGAGATAAAGAAATCATGTTTAAATAATGTCTATTCAAGGTCAAGAATGGAAAAAGTAGATGCACACACACAGTCTCACTGTACTTAATCAGCTTTAATCAAAACAACCATTTTTTTTTTTACTTGTAGAAATCATTTAATTATTGCAAAAAAGTCCCCACCCCTCAACACATTCACTTGAAATAGCAATGTGACATAATAACTTTTCCTCTTAAAATGAGCACTTGGAAACCAGCATAACAGAAAGTGAAGTCTGCTGCTGGTTCAACGACGCCTGACAGTAACAGTCCATCCACGATACCAGGAAAAAAGAAAAAAAAAAAGAAGCTGGGCTTACATTTAAGGAACTGAAAACACTGTGTCTCAGACAGATAACGGTAAAGAAGATCACTGCTTGAACATCAAAGCACGCTGAGGTTGATCGTGGAACATGTATCACCTTAAATCGTCCGTTTCGTGTGGCCTGAATGCGGTCGCCGTCTCACTAAACAAAGAAGTGCACATGCCTATAACTATTTTAATTTAAAAAAATAGCTGAGGCATACCATTTTCTCACAGTAATATTCACACACATTTTGGTTGTTGTGTTGCCCAATTAACCGCCTCTCATAACGAATAACAAGCCATTGATATAAATAACGGATGGGTTCCTGCCTGTGCTTGAAGCTGTTTGTGTGTGCTCAAATAGTGACAATGCACTCAACTTAAACCACAAAAAATGGTCTCTAATGGGACCTTTTTTCTCTCTCTCTGTTTGTGGTTGCAAGTGTGTGCGAATGTGTGTGTATGTGTGTGTGTGTGAGGCCCAAGACTGGGACCTTTAATAACACACACATACAAGTGGCCACATTGTCAAAATAGAACAGCCTCTATTCCTCTATTGTTTGGATCAAAACTAGAGCAGTGAAAGTGAGTTAATTCCAGTGAGCTGCACCTGGTTTCTTTTCCAAGCCATGTGTGTAAGCGCCTTGGCTGTATGGGGGAAAAAAAGAGAAAATGTGCCACTGCCAGCTTCCTTCTCCGAGCAACACTGTCTTTTTTTTTTTTAATTCTTTTTTTTAGGGGGGGATTGAACTTTCTTTTATTTTCTTCTGCGACGGTGTGTATTATTTACATTGGAGATCTGTATTGACAAAGGTTTTCACAGACAGGAAATACTGCCAGAACTGTGCCCAGCTGGTAGCTAATGATCTCAGTTTGTTGATTAACTGCATGTTTGTCTATTCTCTTCTGACACTTAAGTGGGCCAAAAAATACAGAATAAAAACCTTCCAACACTCAGTGTAACATGCACTGAATACACTTAATAAGAATATAACTGTGGGCTTTAAACCCCTTACAAAGGAATAGATGAGTGTGGTAGATCAGGGTAATGTATGAATAGATTTGTGGCATAAATCTATCATGCATTGCCCTTCACATTTTCTCTTTACAACTCGAGGTCTGAAAGAGGAGATAGGGTTCGATGGATATTGATAGATAGTTTTGGATTTCCTGAAATCATATCTCCCAGGATGCACCAGGGAAACTGAATATCAAACTATCCCTCACCTCCACCCTGTCTTTTTCTCTTCCTCCCTCTCTACTGAGACTGCAAAACCTCGCATGAACTGATGCATTCTGGACCAGCTTCCCAGACTAAAAGTTTTACAGTGATGCCGTTGCGTCACGCCAAGCTGCGTGTCAGACAACAGAGGCTGAAACCAGAGACACGCCATTCCAAACAAACCAGTGTGTGTAATGTCAGGTTCTGTACCTTGGCACAAACACTCACTTGATTCACCGACGGCGTGAGGCAAACAAAAAAAAAAAAAAAAAAAAAAACCTCCCCTGGGCTCTAAATACCATGCTGACATTTACACACTCATACTGAAATGAGAAAAAAACAAGCCTCATTCTAACGCTGTAAGATCAAAAGGTATCTTGTGACAATAAGATTAATTGTCATATCCAACCCACTCTGAGCTCCACCGTCCAAAACTGAAATGTAAGCACCCTAAAGGGGTCTGTCAGCCTAACAACAGCAGAGCTACCTTACAAATCGTACATGAGAGAGTAAATAAGATGACAGGACTGTAGGACATAAGGTCAGAGCGGACTATTCAGGAACAGGACATGTAGAGTGTTGTCTTCCCCTGGTGTTTTGATGCACGGGGCACCAGGGGCAAACGCAGGACACAGCTAGCTGCCGGCCCAGCTCCGTTATCACCCACTCACTCAGTCACACACTCTGCTGGGGCCATTAATGTTTCAAAAGGTGGCACGTGGCGCACACGGTGGGCTGGGTGTGAGTCCCAGAGGTCCAGAGCTACTAGTCTCAAAGGGGAGGGCCACATACTGGCTGGGACAGCTCACAAACATCGGCACATCCGCACACACACACATACAAACACAGCAGTGTAAGGTAGCAAGAAACTTGGGAGACACTCTACTTATTGTAAATAAGAAAAAGCAAAATCCAATCAAAGTTGTCTTGAGCATCACACTTTAAATGAGGAACTGTGCATGCATTCTCCCACATATTAAAATTCACACATAGACTGACTTTAACAACACCACAGGAAGAGAATGAGTGTGATTATGAAAAGCCTCAACTGACCAAACAATAACACCTACATAAAATATCACACCACACCCACACATCTCGATCTGACACGTACAACCTGCTACCTCTAAATCACTTACAGCCCTAAATACACAGGCATGTATACAGACTAAGTACACACACACACACACACATTCTAAAAGGCAGTCGGCTTGCTCTTAAATGCTGTCTTGACGGTAAATACTGGTGCAAACATCATGTGGGATGTGCTAATATGTACTGTATCTCAGCTATGCAATTTTTATGACGGTGTTCAATTTCACTGCTTCAGGTGACTCTGTCGTGACTTCACGGCCTCACATGATGCCGTCATGTGACCCTTTCAGCCCATTAACGTTCAAGCTGGTGATGTCACCACTTGCCTTGCCTCTGTTCCTCTTGGAACGGCTCTCTCGGCCCACACAGCAGCTGGAGAGAAGTGCGGTGGATCGACTGCTCTGCACTCAGAACAGATGCCATGAATGACACACCTGATCTGCAAATACTTATAGATGGCTGTCCATTTGTGAAAAGGCTATAGCTTGTTTTAATGAAATAATAAAATATTATGAGCATGAAACTAAGGCCAATAAAAGTTGTACTGTGAGCCATTATTTTTAAAATTGTGTAAGTAGTTAAGATGAGTGTGCAAAAATCATTGTTATGTACTGTGTATCCTTTTTTAATCTTATCTCATTTATACTTTTATTTAATTATATACTTTCTTTTCTTTGAATGAGGCCTCTATCTTTGTTGTTAAACCAAAAAAACCATTGTAAACCACCCGTATGTCAGTGTGGGTGTAACTTTTGTTTCCTCAGTCAGTGGGTGCTGTTAGACACACCACTATGTTAATAACACGGAGCATGACGTTACAGCACATTTGCAACTGCGTGTACTGTTGAAAGGCACCAGTGTAAGTGTGCAAGTGTAAACCCCGCTGCCTTTTCACAGTAAATTGGTAACCATGGTGTGAAACCCATCTTCACACACACACACACACACACACACACACACACACACACACACACACACACACACACACACACACACACAGAAAAAAAGTTGTGGACTGTCAGGGAATAATGAGACACACAACTTTCAAACTGTCAATGTGTGCTTCTAGGACAGTCTCTGCGTACTGTCGTGAAGTGGTTAGAGGTTAAATATTCTCAACCCGACACACATTCTTCTATTCTCTCAAAACTCATCCAACACTGTGCATTCTAGCTACAACAAAAACATATTTAAGAATTTCAGCCTGAATGTCTCGAAGTTGCCTTGAATATTTGCTTTTGGAAACTATCAACACAATTTTACAACACCGGCCTAACCTTCTCAGAGATTACTCAATTGTGGAGAAGCTCAAGGAGGGAATAAGATACGGCATACGATTATCCTTCGAAATTTCTTTAGCATAGTGAAGGAGACCCCAAACACACCTTCCTGTCATCCCATATGTAGTTATAGTTATACACACAAATGCCTATATGCACATGCAGTTATCTAGTGTTACTCTCAATTACTTTGGTACACTGTAAGCATCGTGAACATGCACTGTATGGCTGCCTTATTCGTTCAGCCCTATCCTCCTCCACAACCCCATCCCAAGAGAGATTCAGACACACGCACACCCACTGTTAAACAGCTAAATATGTTACCGTCACATTTTCACAGCATAACTTTCTCTTTTGTACATTTGTATTCAACTCATTTTAATTCATTTTTCTGTGCTTATAATTTGGAGAGTCAGCCTTTTTTGTTGGTGCCCCAAACTCTCAGAATGATCATAAACACATTTTTTTTTTTTTTTTACTTGTTTGCAACTGGACTTCATTGTAAATAAGGCCAACCTCAATGGTTCTTCGTGTTTAATTAAAGGTTTGAGGAGATGTGATTGTACTGTATGTATTCTGGCATTGGAAGATGACCAATTAAAAAATGAAATGAAAAAATCAGTTACATCTTCTCTGGTAAAAAAAAAAAAAAAAAAAAAAGTATAAAAACACCCGGGATAAACAGAGGGACAAAAAGAAAGGAGGGACAGTGGACTGATTCTCTGCCACATGGGTGAGAGGGGAGAGAGAAAGAGGGGAGGGAGGAGGACGAGGGAGAAGAGAGGGGGCGGACGCACAGGAAGCACATTTGTATGCATTTCCTCTCATAACAGGAAGAGGCCAGTGGCTTCCCCTTCACAATGGCTTCGCTTCTGCTTCCCACCTCCTGCCTGCTTCCCTGGGGGAGGAGGAGGTGGAGGAAGAGGAGGAGTGGAGAGACGGGCACCAAAAACTGCTGGTTAGCAAACCAAACATGGCCATGCGGGGACACACACACGAGAGCGTGCGCATACACACAAATGTCAGTCAGCCATGGAGCAGCACGATTGGTCTTGAGACAAACACTTATCCCATTGTCAGGGGCCAAGCAGGAAGACACAGGCTTACGCAAAAGGAATAAGAGGAGCCCGAGCCCCGGGCCTGAACTCTGCCTCACAGCCAAAGAAGCTGTTAAGAGGGGCATTACGACAAAAGAGGCTTTGTCCCACCTCTAATATATGCTATGCTCTTCTCTCTCCTCAAAACCCCACTTATCATCCTTTTTCAGTGCGCCTTCATTATACAGTAGGAACAGGAGGCAGCTTACACCAAACGTTACTTAATTCAGTGTCTAAATCGAAAGTGCCCATGTTGAGTAGTTTCAAGCTAACCTGTAGAACTTATTGAGTGGTGTCTTAATTATGCCAATTTCAGTTATAGGTGTCTTAAAATACGAGCCAGTTCAGATTGTTCTCCTTGCTTATAATTACATTTCAGGACAGCACTATAATGGCTGGCCAGGCTCCTTTTCTGCATGCTCCTGTGTATGCTGAAAAACCGCAACTGGAAAAGGATATACCCACTTACTGTAAAAAAATCAGTGGATGTTACATTACTAGGCCCACTTTAGTGGCCGGAATGCCAAAAATAACTTTGTTGTCATTCATTTGAGGCAGATAAAAGCTGTCATTTTATACTTAGAGCACGCTGTTTTCACTTTTCACCGATTTTCACACACACCCAGGATAAAAAGAAACAGAAGCCAATTGTAAAATGATTTTCACATGGACTGTATGTCCCTGTGCATCTAATTGTTTAAGTGATTTCGGCTGCAAGAAGGCCCTATTACCGCTAAAGTCTTATAAGCACAGCTCAGAATTTGCTTAGACTTAGACGGGAAGATTAATCTTGAGATAAGATGTAAATGAGCGCCAGATTTTGAGTCAGTCCATCAAAGTAATTTTTTAAAAAGATTACAAGCAACAACCATCTTTTTATAATCCAATTGTGACGATAAATTTTGAATTCGAAATTTTATAATAATTAAAATACGCCTTTTACTTAATGAGCACTATAATAGACAAAGGAAAGAAAACAGAGGAAGCTACGTAATCCATTAAGACTTTATCGCAAGTGACAATTCGAAAGTAAGGTGAGAGAGCAAAATGAACCATGTGAAGAACATGCGAACGAGAAAGGAAACAAGAAAAAAGTCGAGAAGGCAAAAGAGAATAAAAATGCAGTAGAGAGAAAGTGAGAGCCTCGTGAGCCCTTTTCAGGTGAGGTCTCTCGGTGCTGAACATACGACAGAGGAGGAGTGCCACTCGCTGTGGTAAAAGAAGGAGATGGTAGAAGGTGGGAAACAGGGAATTAGAGGAGGGGTGCAGGGGTGAGTAGCTACCCTGTGGGCCTCATTATTTTCCTGCTGTTAATTTCGCTTGCACATTTTCTCACCCCGGTGCTGTTGATTGGAGAGAAGAATGCTTTGTCGTAGAAACAAAAAGACCCCTTATTTCAGGAGCAGCGCTGCAGTTAAGACGGCGAGGGAAGAGAAGCGACATATGCAGGAAGACATAAAAACATGCTTTTTTTTTTCATCTTCTTCCAGCCAAGTGTGTGTTAGTGTGACTGTTGTTTGTGGGAGTTGGGGGATCCTGTTGTTTTACTTCCTGTCACTGATGACCTGATCCATGTTTAACCTTTGGCCCCGGGTCCCTTTCCCCTTGGAAACCACACAAACACGCACACACATACACACACAAATTAAGCCCTCTGAGTGTACTGGCTGGAGAGGTAACACTAATTAGAGCCAATTGCAGTAAATTAGTCGATCCCCAAGACCGACTCCAGAGAGATACATGTGTTATAGATGTGTACATGTGTTCATGTGTTTACAAGGATGCATTTGTCTATGCGTAAACAAGACACTAAATATACCATCTAAATATGTGTCTAGGTGTATGATCTCAATGCACACACACACACACACACACACACACACACACACACACACACCTGTGCATGTATCTTGTACTGTAAGTGTGTGTGCCTATCTCCGTGTGTGTGCTAGCTGGGGCAAGAGAGTCCGCTCTCTGTGTGCAGCCCATGAGTTTATGGCACAGGGGGCCCTTTCATGTGCCCGAGGCTGGGAGAGGGTCTGAGTGGTCGGGGGGCTTGGAGCCAGGGCTCACACACTGCTGCCCACTGTCCAGAGCTCCGGGCAGCCAGTCAACGCCAGGGAGGCCTGGCCCTTCTGCCCCTGCTCTGGGGAAGTGTTTCTGGGCCTGGGGGTGGCAGCCCAAAGTGGCCGCCCAGAGAGAGCCAGGCCATGTGCCCACTATGATACCGCTGCTGCAGGGAGGGCAAGGGTGGGGAGGCAGGGTAGCCCTGTAGGTGGCAAGGTCGCGTTGACAGCCACACAGAGTGGTGCCACTCCAAAGAGGACTGCAGTATGAAGTGTGTATTCAGACATGTGGAAATATCACAATAACACTGGATCGCTATTTTTGACTGAAAGGGGAATTGCACCATGTTCTGTTATGTAAAACTTTACGAGCTGTTAGATGTTTACATTATGTCAAACAACTCACTATCACTGCTTACTGTATATTTTGTACAAATCATAAATCAAATATTAATCAGTTAATTGTATACCTCAAGACCTCAGAGGAGCTTTAAGAGTCGGAAAACTTTTTAGACATTAAAGAGTGAAAGTATGTAAAGAATGTGAGGTTGAAAGCAACACTATACAAATTCCTCTGGTGTTTATTTGGCTTGGGCTCTGGGACATTCTTCAAAAAGGAAGTGAAAATATGCAAATCCAAAGCTTCCGTTTTTTTTTTTCTTTTTCTTTTAAAGAGAAAATTTAAGTTTCTGTGTCTGTCTCTGTCCCTGTCTTGTGATGTCCGCCTCTGCAAAAAGCAATGATGTCATTTATCTAGGCCGTAGGTTGAATGACACCAAAGGCCATACTCTGCGTGCATGTGGTGTTTTCCACATGACTTCATGACATCATACCGGTAGGAGTTGGAATTGGACTTAAACAAACAACTGGCTAAGTAATCTATCATTTTAGAGATCAAAACAACAAAATCCAGTGATATATTGATTTTCCTTTCCCTGAACCCTCTCTCTCTCCTCTCCTCTCTGCCCTCCTCCTCTCTCTGTAAGTAAAGCCCGGATATCTCAGGCATCGATTCCCCTCAGGTGTCCTTCCTGTCTCCCTCTTTCCCTCCTTATCCGCAGGAGCCGGAGTGCCTGGTGCAACTGGCGGGCCCCGTCTAAGGTGGGATGAGAGAGAAGGGCTGAGATAACAGTAAGGAGGAAGTGTGGGTGCTGCTGCAACACGATAGCTTCGGTCCTCATCTAAAACTCTGTGACCTCCTCCTTGCTCTCTCTCTGTCTCTTTGTCTGCCTGTCTCTCTTTCAATAACAAATACATAAATCAGACTGCAGAGTGTATAGATGTATACTGTCACAATAGCTCTCTGTTTTTTATTCCCATGTTTCTTTCTTACTGGAGATGAGCACGCTGTGTATCACACTGCCCTCTCACTATCCTCTTGTTACATGTAATTACACTCATTGAGATTAGTCATAACAGGGGTAACAATCTGCTTCAATGCCCCCTTCAGTATTGGGAAAATCAATTCCTTGAACCTCTTTATGTCACTATACTCAAGCTGCAAATGACTGTGAGAAAAGGTTGTGGACTGTCACTGAGGATGTCAGACGATAAAGACGTGGCGAAAGCAATGAAGTGGTCCTGTGTTCCGACAAGGTGTGTGTGTGTGTCTTCGTGCGTGTTTGACCTGTGATCCAGAGGCCACGTTAGCAGCGTATGGATCCAATTGGGCTGCCAGGAAGCTGACAAAGTGTCAGTGGTCAGTCGTGCCACAGGAAGTGATCAATTGTGGGCCTCGAGGGCAGTGAGAGAGCTCTGTCTCTGTCTATTTCCGGCCACAGACGGTAGTGTCTGCTTGAATCACGCCTTCCACAATTTATTATGTCTCGCTCAAGTAATGCCAGCTGTTGTTAGAAACTGTCCTGCACGAGTTCCATTTGTCGGATTGTTATTTGACCATTACCACGCGCAGGGACTCTGATTCAAAGATGTATCTCTGTAGGAAAGCTACAGCAGTCTGACTGTTACCGATTTAGCTCATGAAAAATACTGATTCAGTGTTTGTCTCCCAGGCAGCCCTTCATCTCCGCCCTGTTGGCCCAGTGCAGTGTGTCACTTCAGACCATCCCATCACTGTTTGGTTGTTTGTTTATGTTCTCTCCCACCCTGGCTCTCCGGTGCTACCACCCTCTGCCCGGTAATATTCCACTGCCAGTGAGCTAAACTGGGTGGCATGGTGTGAGAGGTTGGGTGTGTGAAGGGTGCTACAGTTGTGTGTAGGCCGCAGCCCTCAGAGCGGGCAGCGATATGCAGAATGGTTTTTGAGAATTACAAATGTTCTCATGCAAATCCTTTTTGGGAAAAACCCTCCTGCTGCCCTCGAGCTGGTTTGTTACATTGAGGGGAAACAAACCTGCCATTATAAGCCAATGGAACTCTTCCACCCAAAGCAATATCCCCACATACACTTCTCTGTTGCCCAGTTCACATATTGCCCAGACTCCCAGAAGACCTTCATTGTTGAGGGCTATGTGGGGTGTTTCTCCTTCCTCCCCCCCTCCACCCCTCCTCTCCCCCACCCTCATACTCATCCATCCTCCCATCCCCTAGGGACTTACCTGTCTGTTGCGTTCATCCATAATCCGCGTGATCTGAATCTTTTTCCTCCCCATCGTCCCCGTCTCTTTCTTTTTCTCCTCTCTCTAAAGAACTTTATGCTTTCTTCACTCTCCTCTGTCTTCTTCTTCTTCTTCTTTCTCTTCAATCTTCTGCTCTTTCTTTATCTGCCTTTTTTCTGCTTTCTATTTGTTCCAATCAACTCAAAGATTCCAGCATCCGTACCTGCAAGAAAGAATGAGGGAGGGGGAGGAGAGGATGAGCATTAAATGAAATGAAATATGGCAAAATACTGAGAGAAAAAAATAATAAAAGTGGCATCATGGCAGCCACAAGGGAGGGTGAAGAAAGACAAAGAATCTGTCAACAATGTTGTGAGAACCGCTGTGTTTTTCACTGTCGATATCATGCAAATCAGTTTTGCATTTTTTTTCCCAGGCACCGACTATGAGAGGAGACAGCGCTGTCAGGATCTCGCTTCGTTCACAGAGAGTTTGACAGTGTTTTGGAAGTGCCGCTAACTTAAACGCTCTAATCACCAACACTGTAACATTACCTCCAGACTGAGAAATACATTTTGTTTCTTCCCACGAACTGCACTGTATTGACAGTGGAACTGCCAGACACAGCTTTTTCTACTCTATCTGCAGCTCATCTCCAAAATGGCAGACGTGAGTTGCAGGATAGAATACAGATGCAAATCCAAGCTCAGTCTTGCCATGTTCTGGTAAAACAAAGCCAAAAAAACAAAAGAATAAAAGAAAAAAAAAGTGCCAAGAGTGATCTTTGGAAAGATGGTGAAAAGATGTTTCTTAGAGACAGAGATCAAATCGATCTACATTCCAACATGAACTTCATCCAGCTGGAGACGTTGCATGTCAATGAGTACATCTGAGGAGCATCTGAATAAATGCACTTGTCCGTTTGCTGGTGTGTGTGTGTGCCCGTGTTTAAGGTGTGGAGGCCAGTAGCTGACGAGCTGGACTGCATGTGCGAACAAGAAAGCTGCGCTCCAAAAAGTTTGCGTGAGTGAGCGACTGTGTGTCCGTGTGTGCATGCATGTGTGTGTGTGTGTGTGTGTGTGTGTGCGCGCGCGAGTGTGCACATGTGTGCGTTCTTGTGAGTTTGGCTAAGCCAGAGCTCCAGTGCATCTCTCCAGAGTGCTAAAGTAGGCCAACCCAATCTATCTCAGGGAGGAGCAGAAGAACTGTTGTTGTGTTTTCTTTTGACAGTAGAGGTGATAACGTCCCTCGTTATGCAAATGAGCATCCCATTATTTAAGCTCAGTGCAATGCAGGGGAGCTGTCAGCGCCGTCACATAAAAAAAAAAAAAATCCTCCATCTACCCTGCCTTTTTTTCTCTACTTTCCCCTTCTTCTCTCTTCTCTCCTTTCTGAACCAGATTTCCGGCACCTGGCAGCACAAGCATCAGACATTGATGTGGAAGACGACACCGCTTCACCAAAAGACATGTCAGTCTCAGTCTCTCTCTCTATCACTCTCTCTCTCTCTTCTCTCACACACCCTTGCTCTCTTCCTCGCTCTCTCATTTCTCTCTTTTGCACACTCCCCACACACATACATGCACATTGTAATGCACTTCCTTTTCCCTTCTTTTTTTTTTTTTTTATCTTCGCCTAACCTGAATCCATGTATTTATTGAGTAACATGCATGAGAAAGCACAAGAAAGCTCCAAACCCCTGAGGTGAGCGCAGCACATTGCTATGCACTTGACCTCTTTGTGCGAGAGAGTAGGACATTGATAATGAAAGCGCGTAATAGGGACATCCAGGGATACTGTGGCTCTTAGTGACAGGCCGAGGCCTGTAGCAGTAGTTCATAACTGTGGATCTTTTTATTTGCAATATAAAATAAAGGCTGAGTACTACCTGCATGATTCCTTCAAGATGTATTCTAGCAGTAGTGTTTAGATGCTGAAGTGGGCCTTCAGAATCAATACACATAACACAGATTAAGAAAATATATTTAGCTTTTAAAGAATAGCATCACATTGGTGATGTTATGTACATTATTCTCTGCCAAAAACTTCCATGACACAAAACTGGAAAACAAAGTGAGACAATACAATATGAACAATGATGAAATGCTTGACAAGAAACTTCCTGAGTTGATGGCTTGGGATACGCCCACTTATGGAAGAAATGAGATACAAACATAAATGCATCATTTGGCAGTTAGGACAACAGCCGGACTGCACCATCATAATAATAACAAGATCTAAAATAACTCTGTGGCAGCTCTGAAGAGGCTATCCAAAACATTTTAGCATTGCTCTGCGCAAACACACCCATCCAAAGACAGAAAAACAAAGAGCTGCCCTCTGGAAGAAAACAAAGAAGGATGTTGTCAGACAAACTAGGATTACAAGCCAACACTAAGGCGCTTGGCACAAGACAGCCAGACAAGGATATCAATCAAGCCGGCGTACCTCAATCACAGGCTGACAGCATCATCCCCTCCCAGTCTTTGTACTCAACACTACCCAGCCCGGGCATCGCTCCAAACAAGGAGGCGTTACCTCGGTGATCCCTGCCTCCTGGCCTCCACCTTCTCCTAGTTCCTCCCACAGCCCACTGAGCAGAGCTGAACCTCTCAATGTCAACAACCACTGGGGCAACACCTTAGGCCTTACGTAACATTAACGCTAAGACTAAGCCCGTGTCCTGAACATTTAATCCCTGCTTTTGGCTCCCAGTACTCGCCAACACTCCCTGAGGTGAGGCTCTGCTGCCGCTTAGCCCCGTGTCGGTGCCTCCCCGCCTCAGCCAACCCCCCCCTTCCCCATCCCTTCTCAATATTGCCTCCTCTACCTCCTCCTACACAACGATGCAAGTTCCCATTCCTCCGTCCCCACTTCTCTCTCCCCCCCCTCGCCATCACCCCCCACTTTTCCTCACACCCGCCCCCGTCCCATATGAGTGCCAAGCAGCTCCTGGATGAGAGCTGAGAACCCACCTCCTCATCGGGCTCCCTTCCCTCTGCTTCCGTCTCCTTCCCTCGTGGTGGATAGAGCATCACTTAACTTAACAGATTACCACTGAATCACTCAATCCAATTTAGCCTCGTGACGCCAAGAGCGGTGAAATGGAGGAAAACTCGGGAAACAAACGCTGCTTGGCGAACATTGTCAAGTGGCACAGGACAGTAATCCTCAGCAGGAATTTTTCGCGGGGGACCGACACTGACACCTGACCTTGAGAGGGCAAATGAGGTGAGAAAGAAACGTGAGGAAAGATGAAGACACACAGAGTGAGACAGAAGAGAGGACTAACAAGCTTGTGTACACTAAGCCAATTTACTAATCCCAAAGTAAGGCATAGGGAAAGAGGGAATGAGTTACAGAGAATGACAAATACACAAAAGAGTTTCTTTATCTTCCGACTAATGTTATGCCTGCATTCACACCGGCCTGGTAACTGGACGGAGGCCGGAGCGGGAGACTGCTAAGGTCAGAGTGCACGCTGGCACCAAGCAGAGAGAAACACAACGGTTGCTCCTCTGCTTGTTTTATATCCTGGGTCCCAACTCTCCACGCTTTGACTTGGAGAGGTGACAATGAAAGAGAAGGAGAACGGAGAGAAGAAAACAGAGAAACAGAGAGAAGAGAGGGGAATGGAGAGAAGCATAAAGAGGGATCTTTTTGAACAGGCACCAGGCCTCTCCAGGGGGAGGGGAAGAGCTGTATCCACGACCCTCCCATCTGTTAAGCAGACGGACGGAGAGAGAGAGGGAGAGAGAGAGGTATGAAGGTTGGGGGAGGATGGGAGAGATGGAGAGGGAGCAGCGATTCAGCACATAGATCTAATGAGCATTCTCTCTCTCTCTGTGTGTCTCAGAAGTGGAGCTGAGAGGACGATGAGAACATATACACTCAGTGCACCACAAGGCTTGATTCTAGGTCGCCTCTCTCCCAAGTGTTTAGTCACTAAAAACTAATATACAGCACATGGCGCTTTTTCACATTCTAATAGACGGTCTGCAGAGTGCTTGTTAATGTGGCTTTGTTATTGAGGACAGGCACTCAAGACGACGCCTCTGAATCAAGGGGGGTGGCAGAAAGAGGAACTTTACCTTGACTCATGCTCAGGACTAATTCGTCACTTTGAAAGACAGCTTCAGAGTTTAGGCTGCGAATGAAGAGAAGGGAAGAGAAATGTTCACAAACTCTAGTTCCAAGAACAAAAGTTGCACACAATTCATCGCAGAGATTTTTTCTGCATTCAGAGAATTGTGACAGAGAATGAAACTAGCACCTCAGTGAACGAAACGCGTGTAGAAATCTGCTGATGCAGATGTTCTCGAATACTAATTCTACGCTTTATGGCAAATTGGGGAAGGTGATTTATCACGACAGGATTGGCGATGTTTTTCCAAGAAACCCCACCTCGGCAGCACAGCCTCGGCTCATGGTACATCTGCAACACATTTGGTAATAGCATATGTCCTGAAGAAAAAAAAAAAAATATATATATATATATAACACCAGTATCCCCTATCCTCCTAGGAAATGTGGATGTGAGGATTTGAAATAACATATTACACTGCAGTAAGTAAACCTTTTAGGAGGTGTATGGTACATTAAATAAACGCTCTCTCTTTTTAAATAAACTCCCATTTCCTTGAAGAGCAAGACGAAAAAAAGCGCTTTAATATGGGTTTTCCAAATACAATCTGAATGTCAGTACACACTCACAGTGCTCCATTTCTGCTTGCGCATTCCTGTCATGTAGAAGATTTTTTTTTATTTCCTCGAGAAAATGTAAGTATTTTGTTCAGATGTGTAGATTTTTGGAGGTTTCTTCTTTTTTGATGCGGCTATATTTGCGGTGTCGCTTTACACGTGGATTTATGTGTGTTTGTGCTTTATTTGGAAATTGTGGTACACAGCACTTTATCTCCTGTCAGGATGGATGGAGATATAGCAGCAGAAATGAGAGGAGGGGAAGGATCAAGCAAAGGAGCGAGTCGATGGCCAGGCAGGATGGGAAGAGAAAAAATGTGTATCAGGTCTCATTGTGCCTCTAATGTCATTACAGGCAGTGACTCCTCTATGTGGCACGCCGCACTACCCATCTGTCAGAGCGAGATAGGCAGGGTGACGAATGGCTATCACTGCTACTTCCCTCAACCCCCACCACCCTCCCCACCCCCCCACTCTAATGTCTGTATCTCTCTCGAGTGCTGAGGGAGAAGAGTGACCTAAACCTGGGCGGTAGCCCACGCGTAGGTGGGCCTCTATGGCTCTGAATCTCAGCAGATATTAGGGCTAATTTAACATGTTAGCGGCTAAAGAGATTAGCAACATGTACATCTGGGGATTAGAGTGATAGCGGTGGATCATCTTATAATGTGTTCTTTCCTTTTTTTTTTTTTTTTTCCCACTGAGCGTTCAGGCTAAACTTGAATTTGAGAGGCTGTAGCGTGTGTGTCTGCGTGTGTGTGTGTGTGTTGGAGGATATGTCTTCACCTGTCTTACTCTATTAGCTCATGATTTAGCTGGATCATTAGTGAGACAGAGACAGTCTCACATGTATTCTATTTTCAATCTCTATGTGCTTTTGAACTGAGACACCTGTCTATTGATGAGGAGGAGAGTGAGCCAATAGCCTGCGCTTGGCACAAGTTTTATACACTCTGCCAAGCTCCCATAAGTGTGATTGACATTGTGGAACAAAGTATATTGTTATAAGTAGCTGCTCAAGTGCTACAACATGAACTCTCAATCTCTTGCCGGTGCCAGTTCAACCAATTTCTCAACTTAAAACTTTACACTTCAACTTTAAACTTAATTGATTTCCATACTAACGAGACTCTGTCAGCACTGTTACCCCTCTTATCCTTCAATCCAACAGCTCTGCCCCAGGGTCTTGGAGGACAGAGAGACAGGAAACACACACGCCACTCAGACATATACAGCTCAGAGGAAGGATGTGACATCAGCAGGCACAGACAATTGAAGGTGCTAAAGGTGCTTCCTTCCCTAAATCATTCTGTTCACAGAGCATGAATTGGGAATCAAAATTCAATCGCCAACAGCAGCAATATGCTTTCTGAAGATGACTACTTACTTTGAGTTATCTAAAACATCACTTTTTTGTCCTAACTTTTTCAACATATTGTGAAAATGCTGACTGGCAAAAATGGGTTGAAAAATTAAATGTACAAAGCACTGTGGAAAGTATTTGTTTATTCTGCCTAAATATAAATTGTATTAACCTTTAAATAAATAAAATATATTGAACTTATATGAAGCATATTTTTGGGTAAATTCTCTGATTCGAGTGGCACAATTTGAGATCTTAATATCAGCAGTAAGAAAAGTAATTTCTTACACTTTTCACTGCCATTATTTCTAAACTTAATTAAATCGCTGCACTGAAATTTAAAATAATTCTTCTGAGTTAAAAACGTGCAAGAAATACAAGCACTAATTCAAGACGTGCCTTAAATTACTTATGATGTTTCAGCTTTTTATGTAAAATGCAAAATTATACAAAACTTTCAAATATTCTATGTATATGAATACGAACTCTCAAATTTCATTTGAGCTTTACTTCCTGTCTGAATGCAGCTCTATTTCACAGATTTTTTTTTTTGCATTTTTAATTTTTTTGTCATGTAAATACAAATATTTTCTGATTGTTAGGTCAAATTTAATTTGCATTTTTAGATCCAGATTGTTTATGAGGAGTTTTGCCAACTGTACTGTGGTGGTGTCAGGTGATAGTGAGTGGGTAGAGATAGAGGTAGAGGAAAACGGAGCCCTGCCCTCAGTTTGGGCAGCTGCACGTCTCACTCAGCACCAGCAAACAGGGGCCTTGGGCCATCAGAGCAGCAATGGAGACAGGTAGCCATCCGTCAGAGCCAGTATGGAGACAGGTGAGAGCCATCTTTCCATAGCCCATTGCTGACTTCCCCAAGGACAAAATGACTTGACACAATGCGTCAACCCCCCCTCTTTGAATGGAGGCCAAGGGCTGTAAAGCCACAGCTGCTAGGCCAACGGCAGACGAGCAAGAGGGCACGCATGAAAGCGATGCGAAGCCAGACAGACGGGGATAGGGAGGAAGAGGAGCTGTCGTGGTTAAAAAGGCATTCCCTGTCAATTGTCGGCAGCTTTGTGTTGTGACAGTGGCTTATAGCCATGAGTGATAAACAAATAAACTTAGAGGGCCGCAATGACAAACTTGCCACACACTTGTGCCAAGCTGGAAAAAATGGTATCAGAGAAAAGGAGAAGAGAAGAAAAAGCAGAAGCATAGGCGAGCCACAATTTGGAGAGGCCCCGGAAAAGGCTGGAATGAATCACTATTTAGTGCGTTCAGTCTTTCCATGGCATGAGCATAAGGAGGGGCAGTGGACGCAGTCAAGTATATACTAGGGACAGAAAAGATGATAGAGAAGAGAAAAAAAACATAATGGATGTGACACAGACCACGATGGAGACAGACCGAAGGTGGGCAGGAGAGAGGTATTGAAATTGTTTTGAAAATGGAAGTGGTGCAGATGGCGATACACACATCTGACGTTTAAACACAAATAACTTTACACTTAAGTTTCATTTTATCAACACATGCCGCAGTGTCTTTCACTTCTTCCTCTCAGTCTCTCTCTCTCTTTCCTATCATTGTTAAAGTCGCTCACAGTGCTCTGCCACAGGTCATGTTTTACAGTGAGTGCAAACCACTGTCTCAATTCACATGATGCCACGAGCACCGCAGGACCCAGGTGTAACCGACTACTGACTCTGAAGGGACAGGAAGAGAAAAAAGAGCACACACACACACATGTGCATGAATGATCACATGCTCACTAGTGTACATGTAGGTGCACCGATAACTCATTCCCTGCTTATCTAGTATGTTCATAAAACAAGCAACAAGAGAAAAAAAAAAAGTAATGAGCAATGAACCAACGCAGTGGAATTGTAGTATAAACCCTTCAATGAGTGTACCCCGCCCCCACAGGAACAGCCGGGAGTCATGTCACTAAGAACACAAAGCACTGACATATTCACCCAATTATGTTCCCTGCCGAGTATGACAATGTCTCAGGATGTTAGCAATGTTCTCCAGTGGGGGGGGAGAAGGGCAGAGAGTGTGTGTATGTGTGTGTCAGGGGTTTAAAACTGAGGCTACATTGCAGTATGGGCCACGCTTACTTATGTTCAAGCACAGCAAACTTCCCAGTAGTCGCGTGCCCCGGCTCCAATGCCCCCCCCCCCCACGCCGCACTGTATCAACACCCGAAATCACGGTTAAGACGAATCGCTGATGATTTCATCACATCCCCCCCCCTCCACCCCTTACTCTTTCTCTTTGCCACAGCATTCTAATCACCCTAATTAAAAGCTTTGTTCATTTAGAAATCTCTGATGACAATTTGTTTCACTCTACCCTACAGCAGTGGTGGCTGTGAAGAGAGGAGAATTAAATTTGATCTTCTGACAGCAATTATTAAATGCTCCCTCCTGGCCTCAATTAAGGCCCGCAGGCTAATGCTAACATGGCTAACCCTCACGCAAACCACGAGTTGCCGGCGCACTTCCTTTTTTTCTTCACCAGCTTCATTTTGTCACCCTTTTCAGCACACTCGTATGTGTGTGTGTGTGCGTGTGTGTGTGTGTGTGTGTGTGCGTGCATGTGCTGGTGCATCCGTGTGTGTCTATCGGCTTGGTGGGTATGGAAATGCAAGCTTGCTTTTGGGCCATTACGTTTTGCATACTTGCTGATGGGAAGAGGCAAATAAAATGATTTCCTTTTTTGGTTTGTTGAAACTTAGTCAGATGGGCAGATCTATGGGGAAGTTGTGGAATTTACTATTTTCCCTTGTCTCGCTTCATCAGCAAATCTGGATTCCAGAATGATACTATTACGTGATTTGATTTTTTTTTTTTTTTTTGAAGTTGTGACCATTACAAACAAATACTGAAGTTGCTGAACATTGGTGAAAAAAGGAAACAGTTAACACTAAAGATCACTGCGTCTCCCTGTCGCTGTGACACTACTGCGTGCCATGGTCGCAGCATGGCTGACAGCGAGAGCCACAGCACTGCTTTGAGTCTATGCACAGCGTGTGGGTAATGTGCAGAGAAGTAGAAGGTTGCACACTTCAACAAGGATGTCCTTCATAGATTCGACCTTCTATTTTTTTTTTTCTTCCTCCGGTCCCTGTGCTCTGCGAGGAAACCGAGTAACCTAGATCGTAGAGTAGGGAGAGAGAGGGACTGTGACAGAGAAAGAGAGAGACAGTGGCAGAGAGAAAGAGCAGCAGTAGGACAGATTGAAGGGAGACAGAGTCAGAATGTGACACCCCACCCAACACAGAGATAGAAAAAAAAACCCTACTAGGATGATGTCAGGTTCACTCCACTTTTTTCTGGTTACCACAAGCTGATTGTGCTGATTATTGCTGAGCATTGTTTCCCTGTTGACGCTGCGCATCATTAAACAGAGACTGTTCCACTGTTAGTGTTTGTTTAAGGAGGGCTGGTATAATGTTTCCAAGCACTTTCTCTTCACCGCAGACACACACACACACACACAATGTAAATTGAGACACAAATTGTATCTATACTTAAGTTCCTGTGCTTTGTTTAAAGTAAAATTTGGGTGCCTTCAAACACAAAGAACGCAAATGAAATCAAAGAGAAATCTGCAGTGAAAAACTTTTCCAATGACAGAATATGTACACGTATCTCACGATTATGGATCTTTTTTGGCACACAGTCTGAGCTACTCTCCCAGCCCTCCCAGAGGAGAGCCGGCGGTGAGGTGCATGAGGCAAACGGTTGTATGGATTGTGGAGGGTGTGTTGCGGCGTACGGTACCTACAGATCAGCCTCTGTTTAGGGGAGTGGCCCCACCAAGGCCAGAGCCGGGCCAGACCCAGCCCAAGCCTCTCATTAGTCATCGGCTGGGTGCCGCGCTTCTTTTTGGAGTGGTTAAGGGGGAACCGGCGAGGGTCTGGCAGTTCCACTGTACTCCACTCCCAGCACCATCACAACCCGACCTCATCAAAGCGAGCGCTCATAATTTGTCACAGAAAGCAGCCAATTAACATATGTTAAGGGAGGAGGGACGACGAGAAGACGGGTGGAGGAGAGGGGAGGGCGAGTGAAAAAAGATAGCGTATGATTAAAGAGTCTGCACAGCTGCACAAAATCAAGATGGCAAAGAGAGCTTTGAAAGAGACCTCAGACCCAGTAATCTGATAAAGCTTACTGTTACTTAACCCCCATAAGCAAGAGCGAGCGGGGGAAGGAGAGAGGGGGAGAATGAAATAATAGAGACAAACAAATATTAAATTACTGCTGTGAAGCTACAAGCTTTGGCAGAGTGCCTCTGCTCTCAATATGTGGCTACAGTGAAGGCCACTGTATCACATGGAGATGACCCCTCTTGCCAAAGCGCTACCGCTGTTTGACCGTGCTCTATTTTTAGCTCAGCGCTCACCATTGTGCTTAACATAGTTCACAGTCGAGCTCAAATCTGCCAGGAACTTCTTTGTTTTTTTGCACTTGAAAAAAAAAAGTGGGAAAAAAAGGAAAAAAAAGAAAGAAAAAAGAATACCTGGTGCAACACAGCAATTTAGCTCCCTTTCTTATAAAACAAAACATGTTTTTTTCATTTTTTCATTTATTTTTCTGTCACAAAGTCTCAGACAAGTTGCTTACATTCTGACTTGTTTGTTTGCTTTCAAATTCCTGTTCCTCATGGTTGGTTTTTAACATGCTGCGTGTGGTTATTTATGCATGTGTGCGCGCCTGCGTGCGACTGTGTGTCTGCGCGTGTGTGCGCATTTATGTGTCTGTTATTGTTGATGTTGTTGTTGTAGGAACATCTTGTGAAGTGAGTTGTGTGATATTTTGCCTTGTTGTTGGATACGGTGGCAGGCTGAATGCATTAGCAGTGCACGCCGATGCCATTCTGTGTTCTGTCGTCTCTCAGCCACCTCTGCCTTGTCTCTCTACAGCGACTGATCACACGGGCTGACAAGCGAGTTTGGGTCTTCGTATGCCGCGCCATCCTTCGCTACGTGGGCTCTGACTCTTTCAGCGAGCAAAATAAGAGAGGCGGGGAGGAAGCTTTAAACAAATTTGAGTGCTTTTGGAATTGTACATCAAGTCGAGGGGAAATCCCCCTGAACAAGGCAGCAAACTTGAGCAACAATTCTGTATTCCTAATACAGACTTCTATTATTATATTATTATTATAATAATTATTATTATTATTAAATGGAAGATATTTTGACTGAAATCAGAGATGAAAATAGACAACAAAACCACAAATGGCCCGAAAAGCATACCCTACGCTATATATAAATCATGACTTGTTTCTTCTTTCCTCCTCTTCCTCTCTCTTGCACTTTTATCCTTTCCATCAGGCATCAATCGTTATTTATTTATTTTTCCTATTTGGGAAGTAAAAGGCTAGAGTGGAGGAGCGGAGGAGTGAAGGAGTGGGGGATGGAGGGACGTCGGACAGAGGGGGCGGCGGCGAGTTGTGTTTGGTTCACAGGGCTCGCTGCTTTGGTTGAATTTTTCTCGTCTCTTCTCTTCTGTGTTGCGAGCTGGTGGCTCAGTGAAGGACCTGGCTGCCTGGAGTTCCCCCCCTCCACTCAAATCCCTCTGCTGCGCGCACAGCTGCACCGTTCACATAACCTCGCCTGCCCCCTCCTCCCCCCCCCTCCCACAGCTAATGATAGCAGAGCACGTCCCCTCCACGAGGCAACAGCTTTTTCCACTTCATGTACGTACACACATGCACACAAACTTGGCGCGCGCACACAAAAACATCGAACACATGCACAGACTAGCGGGCACAACATATCCCTTTTCCCCTTCTTGGTTCCTTCCCTTCATTTTTTCTCATATCATTCAGTTTCTTCCCCTTCTCCTCACCCTGAGAAAAATCCCCTAGCCTTATGACCCAAGGAAGGCCTGAGAACATTACCCCCTACCACCACCACCCCCCCCACACACAGACACACACACACAAACACACTCTGAACCCAACTCCCTGCTTCTCCCCCTCTCAACCCTGCACAGCAAGTGACCTGCATCACAGCTGTGTGTGGGAATTTGTATGGGTGGGTGTGTTTGTAGGAGCGTTGAGTGTGTGAATGTATGTATTTGCACATACCTGCGCACGTCAGTGTTCACACCACCTATTCCGCGAGCACACTGCTGCTTTACCGCGCGTCTTATACATTTACTTAACTTACATATTTCTGTTGTGTGCCTATGTAAGCAGAGGAGGAGGACGGAGGCTGAGGGCAGCTCTGGGCTTCTGCTGCGCCTACTGTGCATTATCCCAAATAAACAACTCATTACACGTGTACTTAACCAAGGGGAGCTGGCGAGCAGTGGAAGCTAATCCCCGTTATCGTTCCCAGCGTTTCTCTTCCGATTAGGCTGCAGGGGAAGAGGAGCCCAAGAAGGTAGGCTGCTCAGTGCAGGAGGAGGAAGAGTGAGGAGGAGGCGAGAGGGAGAGAGAAGAAAGAAAAAGCATTTGAGTCAACTTCCCACAAGTGCCCTTCTTACTTATAGTATCCCGTCTCTCTCTATCTTTCTCTCTCGCTCTCCCGCTACCCTCTTGCCTTCTCTCCTTCCTTTTCCCTGTGGATTTTGCTCTGCTCTTCCTTGTTTTTCGACCATCTCTCAGAACTGGGTCATCGACAGACTGTGCGGCAGCATTTTGAAGAACATGGGAGGGAAAAAAAAGCGTGTTCTTTCTATGAGAACAATCCAAGGCTTCTTTAACAAGTAGCCCGCTTATCAAATTAAGCTGTCAAAAGCACATTAATAACAGGCAGCACAATTCCCTTCACAGAGTTAGGGAGTAAAAAGCACGTTCGATAAAAAAAAAAAAAAAAAAGGGAATGATTTCTCTTTTGCCGTGTAAAGAGACAGTTCACAAAGGGCAGTAAAGCTTTTCAAAGATTTCTCTCTTCTTCCTCCCTCTCTTCATCTTTCTGTCCCACTCCCAATATGATTATGGGGGCCCTGCTATGAGTGGCCACTGGCCAAGATGTAGAGTGCCACTCATTTAGAGGGTGAACAATATCTCGGGCAAGGATACAGCAGGAATGATGCTCATGTTTAAGAGAATTACAGGCTTAACATGTACTGTTTTTCCCCTTTCTACAAGACAGACTCAGACACTTGTGCTGGATGACATTAAAACAGATAAAAGAGCATCTCAGGATAACAATGTGGATTCCAGACCAAATAATTAGCTGGTTCGAGGAATATGATGCTCAGTAAAGGATGACGTGAATTAACATAATGTTGTCATTAAATATTAATTTGAAACTGGATCATCTGAACCTTTTCAGAAATAAAGAATTGTTAGATGTATGTGTAGAAATGCAGGCTGTAACAAGTCAATTCCACTCCCAAACCTATCATTATTATGAGTAAAGCGATAGTTTGTTCACACAATCTTTTATTGAGAGCTCCAACAGTCTAAAACCCTCATTACCCTCACGATCGTGGAGCCACATTATGCCATAAGAAAGTGAGAGCAGAATGTGAGGGAAACAGTGTATAGTAGTGAGGCAAAGAGAGAAAGTTAACACTCTCAGTGCTCTTCACATGGCATATGCCTGAGACGCAGAAATGAAATTAACAAGACACCTCGGCATACAGATGGCAGAGAGGAGAGAAAACCACCCTATGACCTTACACTCAGACTAAGTGTCTGAAAAACACAGCTCTCATTTTGACGACATTCTATTCTGTTGCCATCTTGACACTTCTCTTAAAGCCCGTTCAGTGTTTGTAAGAAGAAAATCCGTATTTTACGAAATCTGACAGCGCCGGCTCGGCTGCTCACGCTGGACCACAAGCCTGTTTGTGTTTTACTCCAGAGACTGATTTTCTCACACCCTCAATTTGAGTCCCATCCTGTTTGCTCGGCCCCTCGAGGGGGCTGCTCCGCCGTGGCCCGGATTGGGCCGGCGTTGGATGGATGTGACGTGGAAGGCGCTGGGACTCTGGAGCTGGAGGGAGGCTGGAGCCACGACAGGTATCCCCCGCACTTCCTCAGCTATTTATAAAACCACGAGTCCAGCACGAGGCCAAAAATAAGACGGAGGCCATTTTTATCCCAAAGAATAAAGGCGGCTCACTCCTTCGCTCACGCACAAAGATCAGATAAAAAAATATCCATTAACAACAGACGCTAACAAAGTGAATAACTCCTCATCAGACAATGAAACCATCTCTGTCCTCCTACCGAGCATGCTCAAACGTGCACGTCCACACACACACATGCACAGCAGACAAAAGTCAATATCAAGGCTGAGCTATTTCTGTAGAGAGCACTATTTAGGAAGTGTGGGCTTGGTGCCAGTATTCTCCTCAGTATCGTCTGGGCGTCATTGCACCGCTGCTGTTATACAAACTCACCTCTTTCCTCTCTCACCCGCTCCTCACCCTTTCCACCCAACCCCTTGTTCCATTGTCAGTGCTGTCTCCCTCCCTCTCTCTCCCTCTGTGTTTCTTTTATACACACACAAGGTTATTTGTTTTTCCACTGGGTCGAACCACAGTGCCAGGTGAAAGCATCTATTGGCAGGATAAAGCGAGTGGCTGGTGTGAGATCACAAGGCCCCACTCTGCCCAGCAAACCTTGAAGTGAAGCGCCGGGCTGGAGTTTCAAACAAAGTGCCCCCTCATTCATTATACATGCAACTGCACTGAAAATCTCCTTCCGCAACACCATCTCTTCTCCTCTCTCTCTCTCTCTCTCTCTCTAGGCTGCTCTCTTTCTCTTCCTCTCTCTTTCCTCACATCGTCCCTTTTCTCTCGTTTTTTTTTTTTTTTTTTTTTTTCCAGACAGAGCATCCATAAAGTATGAATAAAATTAATGACATCACGAGCTGCACTTTGGAAGAGCCACTGTAGGAAAAAGCCATACATCACGGGGCAGTAAGGAGCCGGGACGAAAGAAATGTAAAAGAAAAGGAAAAAAAAAATTGACGGAGTGAGAGAAAAAGGGTGTGTGTGGGGGGGGCGTTGCTTCACCCTTCTCCATCCCCCAGGCCGCTTTATATTGCTGTATGTTATTGTGTGTTATTAAGTTTGATTTCAGATGCACTTTAGCTGAAAAGTTGTTGTTTTTTTCCCCTTTTTTTAAAAAATGCCTTTGTCCTGCTTTCTTTATGACTTTTCTTGGCCAGTAAAGTAATGCCAGCGTTCAAAACAGTCCTGTGCTGCGCATTCTTTTACAGGCTGGCCTTTGGTGTGGGAATGGCACAGATGACAGTGGAAAGGAACACTGGTGTGGACTTTGGCAGGACACCGCCTGGTTAAGCTGTGTGCTCTGCGGAAGAGGGAGAGCACTGAGCGTGGATTCTTATATAGCTGTTTCTCGACTTAGATGGTGTTAACAGCATTTTCAACAGCCCGGTCCCCCCGGAGTTGAACGGTGAACCTCCTGGTGTTGGAGACTTTAAGGCACAAAATAAATACCATATTTAAGACTCTAATATTCTGTCTAAGAGCGGAGAAAAAGGAGATGGATTTATCAATCGCGTTGCCTATTATCGGCAATTTATTTCGACACTGTTTCATTACAAGAGTCACCTCACACAAAAGCCTGACTGGGTAAAATTCAAGACCTCATTCCTCCTGAATCCAGTGTGAACACAAGATCTGCTAAAAATACGCGATAGCAATGTGAAGCTCATCAGCAGCGTGGATGGGGAGCAGTGGCTGCAGCGGCGCAGATTGTGGAGTGAGCAGGTTTCAGATGGATGTGAGCTTGTGTGAGGCCAAGGCACAGAGCTACCTCTGTGCGTCTCACCGGACTATGTTGCAGAATGACTCGGCTATGTTGCCGTCGTGACAAAGATAAATTACAGCCTCTGGAAAACATTTCTACGTTTTCTTTTTTTTTTTTTTCTCACTCTCCCCACTTCTGCACACCTCTTTTCTTTTTTTTGGCACTGGGTGTGATCCAAATGTGTGCCACACTGAAGGGAGATGATGAAAAGGGGGAGGGGTCACTCTTTGAAAATATATTAGGGGGTAAGAAGTTGCCCCCTCACTGTTCACAGGTCAGGTAGTGTGTTTTAAAGAGGAAAATGCCTTCTGTTGCTAGATTTACACTCACAGACAGCAAACACGTCTCCCTTAAACTAACCTTAAAAAAGGATTCCCATTTCATTCTGGATTTGAGTTAAGTTTAGAGCAGGTATTTCACATATACACTGTACAAACTAGGCTGCCTGCAACCAAAATAAAAATGTGAAATCACACAGGAAGGCAACTATAGTAGGTGTCTCTCGGAGCAGTTAATGAAAGCATTTACAATGTGTTAACTCTTATTTTAACCTCTACGTCTCAATGCTGAGGCATTCAGCCTGATCTGAACTATCCTATGTTTGGACAAAGAAATCCAACCTCTGTTTTACTCTAAATGTTTCTCTTTGTCTTATCATTCAACGTCCTCTGCTCCCTGCACTCCTCCAGCCTTCTCGTCTGCCAGGACTCTCTCTCTGTCCAAATATTCCAGGGAGCAGGCCTCAAGTATGGTGAGGTGTTTAGGGTGTCTCTTTAGGTGGGCTGCAGCTGACGATATGATTGTGTGGTCAGCACTGCTGAGCACAGACCACCCAGCAGGCAGCTGCTGCCATAATGACCCGCAGGCCGGGCAGGAAGCAGGAAACAGGAAGAAGAAGGCAGGACATCCTGTTCATCTAGATCAGTGTGTTAGGCATGACATCACGAAAGCATCACTGTTTAACGAAGAATGCCCGATCAGAGGCCAAATATTCTGAAGTCGCCTGAGCTCAAATACATTTCGCTCTACGTTCTCTCTCCGTGTGTGTCTTTCTCTGTCTCCCTGTGCATCTGTCTTCTCAGTTTGCCTTTTCGGCGCTCACACTGACACTGTTTTCCAGACTGCTCCATCATCCAAGACATCAAATCCGACCCTCTTCAGTGCGAGGATAAAGGAGAAAGAGAAACACACGCGTGTTCATTTGAATATACACCAGCAACAACCTCACAAAACTCAGACAAAAAAACACAAAAGCACAAACATTCCGACGCGCAAACAGAAGGAGACATGGCACAAACTTGAACGCACGCGCGCGCGCACACAGATACCTCCCAGACACACACCACATACTGACAGACAAACACACAAAGAAACAGCAAACACAAAGCACAGCACAGCCAGAAGTCTACTTTATGCAGAAATATTCTAAAGTGTGTTTTACAATACAATTAAACATCAAAGGCTGATATATTCCTCTGTGATCTTTAACACCCCAGTGAACAAACCCCATACACCCCCATCCACTTACAGCATACAGAGAAAGTTGCTGAACGTCACCGCTAATTACTAGATAGAGACAGAAGAAGACTTTGCATCATTATGCAAAAACCAGGACATATTCAAATATATGCATTCAACCCGCCATAAACCATTCAAGGACTGTGTTATTTACTTTAGATTATTATTTTTTAAGTTTTGCGAGTAATTGCAGCTCTTACGAAAATATACTGAAAGTGCTCCTAAGGCAAAGAAACATTTGGGTAAACATTTCTAACATGCACAACAGTTAGGACAATGAAAGGGAGATCTGTTGGAAATGAGTGAATAAACACATGGTGAGGTTGAGCTCTGCGCTTTTCATTAGTACTATAAAAATGTATGAAAAGGGGAAAAAAAAAAGAGACTTTTCCTCCCATGTAGCAAAAGAGGGAACACCTGCCTTGTGCAATAAACAAGAATACAACAAGCCCTTGAGTTTTTTTGTTTTTTTTTAAAGTTAAGTGTTTTCATCTGCATATAAGCAGGCAAGAAAAAAGTTATTTGAGGCAAAGGGTTTGACATTTCCACATTATTTATGTCAGATAAATTTACTAAAAACAGAGTTTGTCTTTGTCTTATCACATTTAAGGTTCTCACTGTGGGATTTATTTTTAAAGTACATCAACCAAAATATAGAGCAATATTTACAGGATATACAGCGATGTCTCTTGATGGTTTAAATATGATTCTCTACAATTGACTCTTATATTACCTTCTCGTTTGAGCCAAAGGGCATGAAGTCCAATTACAGTACTTCAATATCTACCTGCAGATCTTGCCAACCAGCAATCTGCAAATGAGTGTTTTACTGATGTTTAACTGAGCAAACTCTGCAAACCCCTTCCAAAATATTTGAAACCATTAGCGAAAAAAAAACTTTAAAGCATAGCAAAAGGGGCTATTAAATTATTTGCTTAAACATAAATGCTTCAGATGTTTCCATTAAGATTAATGTTTTCACAGATCTGGTTTTCCATTAGGAGGGAATCTTGAAATGTGCCTTCTGTACAGTATTAAACGTCTATCCTCTGAGGCGGCACAGTGGTATACTTCACTCGTTTTTTAAGGCTTGATAGCACATATTTTACAGCACTCAGATAAGTGTTCACACATTAATGAGCCTTGTATGAGACATTCACGATTAAAGATATAAGCAATAGCCTATCCTGGGCTGATTTTGTCTGAGCACTTTTAAAACACATGGCAAAAAGAACCCTGACCATGGCACACAATGTGTCCATTCCCTTCACTTAACTAAAGCTTCACTGAGCCCCTGGTGTACAGCAAAGTGCCCTGACAATCGGCTCAATGCCCTGGCCAATCAGAGGGACACGTGACCTTCTAATCCCTCTCTGTGAGAAGGGTAAGAGTGTGTTGTCACTGTTGGTTTTGTGAATCAGCGCCCAAAATCCCAAATGATTTGTCAAGAGGGAGAGGTCTGAAGAGAATAAGAGAAACAAAAGCAGCGCAGCCCAGATATTGTGGGTGTCAGTGTGTGCATGTGTGTGTGTGTGTGTGTGTGTGCCTGACAGAAAGACAGAGAGAGAGGAACAGAGAGGAGGCAGACCATGCTTTTGTCTATGCATTTGTGTGTGTGTGCGCTGAGTGCGACTGCATACGTGCATGCGCGTGTGTGTGTGTTTGTACAGGGTCTATGAGATTGCAGAGCTTGGCTGACAGAGTCCTCTGTGTGTAATCGTGGGTCCACATGCGAGCGCTCACCTTCCTCTGAGCGGATTAACCTAACGCTAAGTCCCAAGAGAGCAACAGGCCAGACAGGCCACACAGAACAACTTCATTGACGATGGGAAGATGAGGGAAAGGCCATGTGTTAAAATCTTTGCACAGTAATATTCACTTTTTTATAAATTTTGTCATGAGTAAACGACTCATATATAAGAGCATAAAGGATTGGAAAAAGAAATGCACAGCACACTACATCATCTTAAAAATTTATCAGATATCTCAAATGTTGCATAGGCTTTATATAGGCTGTATCTTTTTTCTTTCTTTTTTTTCCAAATTAAACTAACTGTGAAAAGCAATCAGGCAGTAAATGACTGAAGGCATGCAGAACGCTTTTCACAGAGTCGCAAATTAGGCAGTAGAGTTAGAGCAGACAGCAACACTTTATCACTTAAAAATGTGTACTTTTCCACAGAGCTCACTAATAAAGCGGAATTTCAAATTTGAAAGTTCTTACACATCTGAAAATGTCATTAATAATATATCGGTTTTATTAAATTTAAGAGACTGTGGCTGTCTCTAAATTCACAGGCAAAAAATGGCCGTATTTATTTCGGTGATTTGAAATAACAAATGCACAAGAACATGGCTGCAGAGATTTACCTTTATTCTCACATTAATGAGCGTGAGTTAAATGCACACAGCCCAGCCTGTTCCACAACCGGTCTAAATTAAAATCGAAGTGTGCTGGAGTGTATTTAAAATTTTACAGCCATCCTCGGTTCATCTGCACATTTCATCAGTGGGCCTCGTGTCCGCACTTCACTAAAACAAATAAATCTGATTTTACATGTAAAGCTGCAACCTGTGAAAGTAGCCACAGGTTAATTATGGTGTCGTTATTAATCATCTCACTGCAACAGGTTCAGTTGACCCACATGAGACTGAACTAAAAACTCACCTTATGGTTTTATCTTTATCGCTCCAGTGAGATAAGTCTAAACAGTCTAAATCACAAAGTCACAGAGGATAAATTCAAATTGAGCCTTCTCTAAAACACTGATTTACAGTGCTGATATCACTGGGTCTGTGTGAATTAACATTCAAACGACTCTGACATACTGTGCTCTCCTGCTTTGTGAGTTGGAAAATATTAATGTTTACATCTCTCAGTCCTCTTTAATGTATTTATGAGAGCTGCCTGTGTGTAAGTTATCCTGATTTAATGTGTTGGTTGTGCACCTCAGTTCAGTTTGTTAAACAACTGCTAAACAATGATATATGTTTAAAGTGAGGCCAGCTCATGTGTGGTGGCTTTTCCTGCATTCTTTTCCTTTTATGAAGCAAATTATCTGAAATTTAAAAACTTCTCAACTGCATGTATTTTTTCCCCCCAATGTCTCTGACTGAGTTTTTTTTTAAGTTTCCTATCATATTACATGTTAAAATTCTACACATCAGGTAGATTGAAGCCCACATTTTTTAAACTGCTGGTGTTAACTTTTCCTGCAGTGCATTGGGAGAACATACTGTATTGTGTTGTATTAAGGAGGGCAGCCTGTTCAGCAGCTGTGGCTCTGGGGCTGTGCGCCTGCATGTGGACACGCGAAAGCTCCACAAGGTCGACACAAACTGTAACGCTGCCTAAAAACACGAGCCAGACCTCGACCCTCCTAATAGACCATAAACAGCTATTTGATGTCAGCCTGTAATTATGTGACATAGTTGTCACCGGCACGAGTCGATCAGGGTCACAACAAATCAATAGGCGCAGTTGCCTGTACTTTAGTTGAGGAGGCAGCGCGCGTCAAAATAGATCCCCCTTAAGTTTCCCTCTGGATATTTAAAAAAAATAAATACTAAAGCTCAGATGGTGATGATGTGCCTTGTGGATGTTTTGTGGCGAGGTGGTGTTGAGCGCGGTACTTACTTTATTTCGCGTGAAATCTTGTCCGGTGTGAAGTGAAAGGCAACAACAAGCGGTCCGCCGGTTGTTCGGTCCGGCCGGGTGACAGGAGGGTTGGAGCCGCTGCTTGACGGTGACGGACTTTCGCCAAGACGCACTTAAAATCCAGGAGCGCAACTTAGCAGAGGACGTCGCCGGGAGGAAAAAAAAAAGTAACGCACAGTACGTGGAAGGAGTCTCTATAATGTCAGAGAAACTACTCTCTCTCTCTCTCTCTCGCTCTCTCTCTCTCTCTCTCTCTCTCTCTCTCTGGTCGGACAGTGTCTGCTCAGGAGGCGGCGAGGACGCTTCGCCTGGTCTCTCTGCGAGGTGCCGGTGAGCGGAGAGGGAGGGACCCGGTGGAGCAGCGATGGTGGTGGAGGTGGAGGTGGAGGTGGTGCTGGACGTCTGGAGCTTGACGGGTGATGTTCAAGAGGCTGGTTCTGTTCCTTCCCACAATCCTGACCGAGTCTTTCCCCAAACCCTCTCCTCTCCCAGTGCGAGGAGAAATAATCGATTTTTTCCTTCTTCTTCTTCTTCTTCTTTTTCTTCTTCTCGTCTTTTTTTTTTTTTTTTTTGACTCCTGAAAAGGGGGCGGGCTCACATTTCCCAACTCTACTTTAATGAAAGACGCATGGCTCTTTAATGCTTTATTATCGCGCCAGCCCCGATAGAGTGGACGCGCAATTAAGTGCTCAGAGAGGACCACTAGAGGAACATGAGGGGGAATGTGTGCTTAAACTAATGAAGCAACGGAGGGCACGTTAAGCAGCTGCAGTCCACCTTAGGCAGCTAAATCCGAGCACGTCAAAAGTCGATGTTTATGCTGGGGCAGAGTCAAGTTTCACCTCTTGTTTCATGCATGTCAGATTAAATGGGAAGTAAACTAAAACTTGAGCCAGTCATCAAAAAAAAAAACGTCAACAGGATGCACAGCAAATCTCCTGAAACACACTTGTTTTTAGAAACACTAAATACTGTGGAGGAAGAGAGAAAAAAGGCATCTCTCTCCGCTCAAGAAAATGTGCCAAAATAATATGTTCCAATAAGGAAAATGAGATTTTATTCCATTATAATATTCTTACGACAATAAAAAGGTAAGATCAACTCATATATCTTGTTCAGTAAGCCCCAAACAACACCGTAATTCAATTCTCAGAACATTTCTTTCTCCCTGTCTGAGCACCATGAATGCTGCCTCTTTTTCTGAGTCACTGCAAAACTTTCCACCTCCTGCACGCCGCCGCCAATCATTCTCCAGGACCCAGCTATCTCCTCCAGATAAGCCCTGACACAGACAGTAAGCATGGGGGAATTACCAAGCCGTTATCCATCCGACCAAATGATTTCAAAACATCCACTCTATTAGTGTGAAGATAACAATTAGAACAGCAAGTTTGCCACTTCAGATAAGACGCAGACAGGCAGCGCAGTGGCTTTCTGTGCAGAGATGCTTCCCAGATAGGCCTTGTAATACTGTGGTTCTATTATGCTCACATTATATGGCTGCTGTATCAGTTTAAAGACTTTTAATGGCAGTCTTGAATGAAGGCTGTCGTGCTCTGATACGCCGTCAGGTCTCACTCGTGAGTTTCCATTAATCAGTCCTCAGGTTTTAAGTGTTTGAAGTTTGTTTTTTTCACAAAGAGTTGATTTTCTAAACCATTTCCACACTAAAGAAATTAAAGCCCTTTGCATTTTCCTTGTCAGGGAGTCCGCTTTTTACTGAAACTATTAGTCTAATCCCACTTGATAAACTTTTAGATCGAAAAAGCAGACAAACAGGGAAGCGTTCCCCTCACCACTGACTGTGTGAAGTGTAAATGGACACCAAGCAGCACCCTAATCTTTACCTTCCTTTGAAGTTCACCTGTAAAGCATAGGCCATGTATGCAGTCAGTCAGTCAGTAGGAAATGGCGGGACATAAAATCTGTTAATAAATAAATCAAGCTGGCTAATCTGCTTGACGGGCGGACATTACAGTCTGTAACTGAAGCCGCTGGTGTCTGATGACTCGGGATACCACCTTCACATCACCTGACCCTTTAATCTTTAATAGCATTTCCTCTGGCCCTCAGACCTCCATAATAATCAATAAGGTGAAGTCTGTTAGACACAGTGGGTTCATAAATGCAACATGGCAGATATCAATGGCATCACATATCCGCGTGTATGAAAGCAACAGATTTGACACCCTTAACAGAAACAATTCCCTCCTTCCAGCTAAGCGTGTACAGTACATATGGACACCTATGGGCGTGATGGTACATACCACGTTCAGTGTTCCTTCGTCTGCCGTCTTGTGCGTGCCCCTCGGTCTTGCAGCTTTCTAAGTTGCCTGTCAGCGATTCATCGGAGAGGTCCTCTCAGTGTTCACAAATCTTGAGGTTGTCTTTGGTTGGCACCTGGGAGGAGAGGTAACATTGGGAAAGCGTGAGGGGGGAGAAGAGAGCGCAAACCTGCCAGTGAAATGGTAATTGTTAGCATGCACCTTGCACATAGTGAGTGAGCTGGATCTATGCATAGATACGTGTGTGTGTGTGTGTGTGTGTGTGTGTGTGTGTGTGTGTGTGTGCACTTGTGTGTTTGTGTGTTTAAAGGCCATATGAAATAGAGAGGAATAGTAACTGGGGGGTAGGTGGATTGAATATATTTGAATGGTGAAAAATCATTAAACGAGGCAAACACTGGCTTATGCATATTCATAAAAGACTGTCTGAGTTGTCTACAGGGATAAACTTATAGTGAAGGCATACTAACAGCCTCATTCTATGCTCACGCGTTTAATGCAAAGTAGGGACGACCCACTGTATATTTTGCTCTTGAGATTACCAAGTGGGAGTCTACGGCTGAATCAGAATACGGTTGAAACAGCTCAAAGCATTATAGTCAGATTATTGTTACATTGTATTATGTCGTTCAGGGTTTGTCACATTACGCCTTTACAAGAAGTGTGAACAAACACACTGACAATGTAAATACTGTAGATTGTGGAATATGTTTCATCTTAAGCCAAAGTATTTCCCCCATAATTAAAATCAACTAGATTATTAGTTTTTATTGCTATTTGGAACTTTCATTAGCCGTCGTCCCCTCCCGCTTACTTTTAGAGCGTGCAATCCTGAACTTACGTTGCGAGGTGAGTGTGTGAGTGTGTGTCAAAATGTGGGTTGACAGTCTGATCACAGCCTGGTGGAGAAAAATCAACAGTTTGCCAAAACAATTATGCAATTTCAAATATGTCACAGTGTGTATACACACACTTTAGGCTTCTGGGTAAATGCAATTTCGTGAGGTTTGGCATCGGCCGTGCATAAAAAGAGAGGAGGGGAAACTGCGACTGCATGTTAAGTCAAACACATAAGTGCGGTTTGCTGATATTGATCTTGCTTGGATTGTTCCTTAAGCCTCTCCTGGCAGTTACTTCATAGCATGTGTCATACACACACATACACACACACACACACACACACACACACACACACATGCAGAGCAGCTCGTCTGAAAATGTGTGTTTTTTTTGTTACAGAGAGAGAAAGAAAGGAATGCCTCGCTCAAGCAAAAGATAAACACAAACACATTTCCAGGGCAAACAGGAACAGCCCGGGCTCAGTGCAATCTGTTGTCGATCATGCTCACGTGAAAACACAATCTGCCTGTCACAGTAGATGATGTTGTCAAGCACTCTGCCTCACTGCTCCTGAGAATTAACCAGCTATTGCGGACGCACTACGAGACACATTTGTTGCATGTTAGACATGTCTGAGGCTGCTTCCAGCTTTCTTTGGTATTTACTGCTTTCAGTCATTCTTCCTGCGCTCGTTCCCTAATGAATTTGAGACACATTTGCTGTTTTGACATTGGATTGATGCTACATGATGTGACGACCAAACTCTTCACAGGGGGTACAGAAAGACCTGCAGGCCAATTTAACTCAAAAGCTCAGCTGGGAATCTATAGATCTTACTTCGGCACATGTGCGTAGGTGTTTGTGTGTGTCTGCGTGTGTCTTAAGGGTAAACCAATATCGGTGCTTGAGGTGCAGTCCCAATACTAATATTTTTAGACTGGAGTCTTAATACATCATGTTGATATTCAATTGGAATATTATGAATAAATATATTAAGTTTTCCTCTGAAATGTTATCGTTGAAAAGCCTTAGAAAAAGCATTTACACTGTCACGTATCATTGAATTCTGCTCAAAAATATTTAACTGTAGGTGAAACTGGGAGAACATTATGTCAGCCTGAAGAAATCAAATAAGTAAAATAAAGAAATAATTTACAAATATAACAAATAACACATTTATAAATGTTATATATGACACCAACTAGTCCAGATCCATAATTCAGAGGCCAGCATCGACCCAATAAGAGTGTTTTTATGACAAATAATTTACACTTTTTAAAAACAATAGATCACATTTCAACCACACTCTCTTACATCCAGTCTTTGTTCGTGTTAACAGATGATGTCCATATTGTACAGGACTTGATCAGCCTGAACATCTGGGTTCTGTTCTCAGGTAAAAACAAACCCACTTTAGAAGTCATCTCATGCTTTGTAGAGAGAGATGAGAGACATTTCCCTGCCGATCTGCGCCTGCTTGGTCTTTGTGTAAGTCAATCCAAACGTTATATTGCACGTGATTTGAAGCTCCTTATTAATAAGGTTTATAATGAAACTCAGAGGGCAATATCATCGGTAATTACAGTCGCAGGAATTGTACCACTGTACAGTGTAATTAGGGGTGGAAAGGTGAGAAAATCTCTTTTAATTAACTGAAATCATATGTCCTCATATTACAAAACATATAAAACAAAGAAATTCAGGATTCCGGGCAAGTATTTATTTGTACACTCAAATGAGCTTTTGTGATATAAAGGTTAAATTGCCCTTAGTAAATTAAGTTTGCAGGCAATATTACCTTGATTCTACCTCTGAATGAAAGCAGTAAAGCAGGATGCTCAAACTATTTTCTGTGTCAGAACCATGTAGTACCGCCTCGTGGTTATTGCCTTTGCAGAATTATATGTAAATATAATCTATTTTGATATACATGCATATGTTTTATATAAATATGTTACTGTGAGAAGTTGTGTACATTAATGACAGCTTATTAAATATATAATACGGTAATGTCATTACTTTTCATCTGCACTACTTTAAAATAACAAAAAGAAAAAGTCTCTACAATGAACAGATTTTGAACTTTGACATTAAATGATCCCACATATCTCACAAACCAGCTCTGTAACTTACAGCTTCGGTCGGCTGTAATTCCTGTCCAAGTAAGAAAAAAAGCAAAGTAAAAATAAAATAAAAGTTCTGTCTACTTATCATTAGCTGCTGTGTTCCATTATGGCATGACTCATTTTTCAGTGAAACCACACAGAGCCTTATTTTCAATAATACAGTTTTTCTGTGTGGTTTAGCCATTAACTGTCTGGCCAGCATGAAATTCACTGTACCATTTCATACATTTCCTTCTTCTTACAGTTCACTTTCAGAACAGCACCCTGTCGGATCAAACCGTACGAAACAGACTCGATTGCATTAATAACAAAGTCAGGAGGCCTCTGAATCTGTAATGACCACATAACGACCCCTCACTGAGCAGTGTCAAGCGAGAGACAGCACTGGTGATTTGCATGTGTCGTGTTTAACCAACAGTTTTCTGTCTGTACACCTTTTATGCATTATGGATGAGGCACAAGCTGAACAACAAGCTCTCCCTTTGTTCTGCCTGATGCTCCAGTTACATCATAGGAAAAGCCCCATGGTCCTGTGACTGCGCTCACTGGCTGAGACACACAGAGCCGCAGGGGAGCTGTTGATCAGACCTGTTGCCTCTTCACTTTGCGATACTATCATGTATACGTGTACATGTAGATACAGATACGTACTGACACACATACTTGCTAATCTTAATGAGGCTGTGTCACCTATTCAACATGTTTTTTAATATTCCATATGGATCAAAGATCCACCTCTTTAATTTAATGATATTAAATAAATGACTTTAGGCTGTTTAGGATCCAAAGAGCAGCTGTTGACTACATAGATTATTCAATTATTCAGGCTTGATATCTGCAGATTAATTCACTTGAATAAGATGACTAGATTACTGACTGATTTCGAAATACAAATGCTATGTATTTACTGACAGGTGCTATCAGTGTGCCACCTGCTACATATGGGAAGTACAATCAGCCTGTAGAGGTGCATTCAGACTCTGCTGTGTAATTAAATGTGCTGCCTGCAGGGGAGCTCTGCATCCTTCTCAGCAAAAACTTCCATGGGTTAACTGGAGGTCTCCCCAAAGAAAGTTTCAGTATTATATTAACCCCACATTATTTTGATTTGGTGGACAGCCTAATAAAGATTTTCATTTAGAGGAATCATCTAAACATTCAATTAAATTCCATTTTTTTCAAACATAAATTTAATATCAGTGATCATGGTCTCATTCACAGATATTTTAACCATTTTATTTTAATGTATTCTCATCCCTGACACTGGCACTTCTCTCTCCCCGTGTCTTCTGCTGTATAAAGTGTACTTGTTAGACTTTCTGTCCATACATCAGGGACTCAAAGTTCTCTTTGTCTCCACTAGATTGCTTCATGTGAGGGAAGGAAAAAAAAAGAAACTCACTTTCAGCTAATGATTTTTCCTCCTTTTGAATGGTTGGAAAGTAATTCCCTATGAACTGCTCCAACACAGGCACAGTTATTTCATTGTTCTCGCTGCCCTTTCTCTAATTGTGCCCATAAAGGCAAGATGCCAAGGTTACTTTTTTTTTTTTTTGTCTCTGTTCAACGAGTACCCACCGGTGCTTCCTGAAGTGGTGCAGAAAACTGTGTCTGAAACATTCGGAGTGTTAAATGACCAGACATGGAATATATCCAAAGTCTGAGCAAGTTCCATGATCAACATGTGAAAGTTTAAATGATGTGAAATGAACTTAAATTAGACACATTTTAAGTTTAAGTTTGGTTCACAGTTCATCCCAGTTGACAAAATTTCAGCAAATCATAGATACGTTTAAATTTGTTCGTGTTATATGTATCATATCAACATTTCTACCAGGGATGGTTGTGGCGTGACAGCTGGGCAAACGGCTATCAAGCGAAAAACCACTGTTTGAGAAATCCTTTCAACGGTTGTTAGTGCTCAATCACTGGAATATATGCTTATGTAGTACGTGACTTTGACCTTAGAGACCGCTATTTGTTTCCCATTTTCTGTAACCGTCAACACTGGTTTCTTTTAACCATGACCAGATAGTTCCCTAAACTTAATCAATACTCCTTTTTAAATTCAAACCACCAATCTTAACCAAGTAGGTTTTGTGAAAAAACCACGAGTTCAGGTCAGAAAACAGTCATACGAATATATTTTATAACATGCATTTAGAAAGACACTGTCAAGCAAGGTCGTCCTTCAGTGGAACTACATCAGAAAACACTAATGTGGCTTGTTTTGAGAGGCAATGTAATTGGCTGTTTAGCTTGGAGGATTTATAGCATGTCCTCCCTTTACTTATGAGTCATTTTCTATAGCTGAAGTAAAGAGTGCTAGATACGTAGCTTTTTTAAAAATAGATTTCATTCTGCAGCTGTTGAAAAGAATCATCAGGATCATTCTGTAGCACTTCACCTTCTAGTTGAAGGTATGAGAAACGGGGATTTCAGACAAAAACACTCTTAAACTGTTCAAAATTTTGAATGTTTACACAAAATATTCTCTCTGTCCAGTAAAATGATCTCAGTGATTTCAGATTCAGGGTTTAATTAACACAAACATCATTTTGCCACACACCATTTAATTCTTTCACTCCTTAGATCACTATTTCACTGATAATGTGTTTGGCTGAATGTGTAAAACATTCAGCTGTAGCACAGAAGCCTACAGTTATCACTGTTTCCAATTCCCATAGTAACCATTACACAAGTCCCTCCTGCAGCTGTTGACCTCAGCCAACTCCCTTGACAATTAAAGATCACTCAGCATGGCTATGCAACTTCTCCCACACTCTCAACAAGCAGCTGATAGCATCTCACTGTGAAGAAAAGCAAGTGGAGCGGAATATAATGTGTCTAAATGAGGGATCCCCAACTCCGATGTGTGATAGCGAGGCCTAGCGACCATCGGCGCAGGCCCGTGTTACACGGTGGAGCTCGGCAGACGAGCGGCAGCGTCTAAAGCTCTTTGTGCCTCCAGGATCACCCCGACTCATTCTTATTCAGACATGATCAGAGGGGAGGCAGGCAACTGAGATTAGCTGCAGATCAAAGGAGCTGCCTCGCGCCAGCGCTCGTGTTTTGTAGATTTAGGCGGCCCCGGCGCACAGGCGTTGTATAGTGACGGCGGAGCGTCATACTGTTTTCTGGCCTCGACATTGCTCAGGGGGGTAGATGGAAAGGGAGTTTTCATACAGGAGGCCGGACTGCTGCTGGAAATCTTCCAAAATGAAATAATAAAGACAATAGAAGAGAAAGAAAAGAAAAAGTAAGAGCAAAATTGCAGCAGTTACTGTGAGCCATTACAGTGGAACAAAGATACTTTCCAAGCCGTCGCAACTGAAACTGCTGCCATATGTGTAATAGGCCTCAGTTCAGTGATAATTTGTTTTAGAAATGAAATTCACTCTCTACAGTAACATTTCTAAGGTAATTCAAGAGCATCTGGATCAGTTGAGCCCACCAAATAACCATGGAAACTAACTACAGCACAAGCAAATTACCTCTATGCTGTATCTTAACCTTTTTTTTATCAATTTACACAAAAACAGCAGTGAAAACCTCAGACAGCATATGTGCACCACATTCCACTAAAAACTAAATAAACAGTAACAACAAAAATCTTTGCCTTTGATACTTTCCAGCAACTTTCAGTTTTTGGATTCTGGACGACAATGATGAATGATCAATGAAATGTGTCCTAACTTTGAATAAAATCGCATCTCATCTATTTTCACATTTCAGTCATCACCAGCACAGATAAACAAACTTCCCCTCACTTTTCAAACTGCATAAAGAACAGCAACAGTGTAACTAATGGCGGAGCGTGAAGGTGAAATGACAGGATGAGGAGAGTTTCAAAGGCAGACAGGCAACTGCGTAAGAGCGCTCGCCGCCCTACAGTGAAAGAAAACAACGCGCTTCCTCAACTCCGCTGACCATCAAAGCCGTGGAATTCAGGGGCAGAAAAGCTAATAAGTGAGGAGCGAGCGGTTCCTGTAAACTGGGTCAAAGTTTCTCAGGTACTGCCTCTTTAGGTTAATACCAGGAGGACAGTAGCTCTACCCAGGTATAAAATAAATAACATGAGCACATATTTACTTGTCTGCTTATATCTACTCTATACATCTTTAATAAAATCAGTTAAAATACTTATTGTTTGCTACAGTTTAGTTGAAACCTTTTTCTCAGAAATGGAAAAATTAAACTATTTTGCTTTTTATTATTATTGTTAATTGTATTTGTGGTGGCAGATTGTACAATAAAGATATGAGATGCAAAATAAAACCAGGATTTAAAATGTACTCGGTATCAAGGATATCAAATTCAGGAATAATATTACTTCTCCTCCTGTTTCATCCAAGAGCTACAGTCGAATCAAATGTTGAAGGAAAATCTCCAACAGTCACTCACCACTCATTACAATCAAACAAAGCCTTTGCTTTAGTATGAAATTCCATTAGGTTGTTTTAGGACAAGTGCCCTATACTAGAGAGCTACTCTTTGTTTTCTGCGAACCCATTTGGTTAGAAATAAACCCCCTTTCTGTTCATTCAATATGACAAAAGTTTCTCTGTCGTTTCAAAAGTTTGCCCAGTTTGTCTTACTTAAACATCAAACTGTGTGACATATATTGCTACAGATGTGTGTATATTCGCCACTTAGGTAGCTACCTCGAGGGAATGAGTCATTTCTAAAGCAAACAGCATGGTAAGACCATGCTCTTTTCTCTCACTGATAATTCCAGATTGTGCACGGAGATGTTCTGAGCAATTACCCTTAAAAGTACCAGTAACCTAAACTGACTGTGAAGAATTAGAAACAGAGAAACTACACAATATAAAGTTCCCCTTTAGTGATTTAGGACATTTGTCTTGCCTCAGAGAAATAAAAATGTAGACTTTTAATACTTAAACACGCACATTTCCACTCAATCAGCTCAGTGCTCCGCAGAGGTGATCGGCAACAGCTGGTACCTGACTCTCGTTCAGCAGTGTTGGAGCTTCTCTGGTGTCTTTCTACTTTGTCATGAGCAGCAAAAACTCAAAGCAGCAAAAGTAAACACCAATTAAATGTATCGTTTGGCCTTGTTCATACTGGTATAGTTGTCTCTGTATTGGGCTGCATGACAAAGACATCATTCATAAATCCAGCAAGGCTATAATGAAACAATTAGACGAGAGCACTTCAAAATAAATTTCAGAACAGTTCAAATTGAGCAGCTCAAATATCAAAATTATGGCTTAATCTGTTAAACATGTCATGACCCACTGCAGGGTATGGTTTGAAATCCTGACACAAAGAGGTTTTCCACTGACAGAATGAAATCCAGAGGAGAGAGAGGGGAAAAAGGAAGGGAATAGGTGTACTGTAAAAACTCACCCGTGCCGTTTCTCTGCTTCCCCAGGAAGTTACGCCCTGCAGCACCAGCTAAGGCCCAGCTCAATCAAACGGTTCAAAAACTTTTTTAAAAAAAGAAAGGAAAACAAAAGAGATAGTTGAATAAAGAAAAATAAAAAATACAGACAAATTGCCTAAAATAAATGTCCTGCATGTGATAAAGCCAGACCAGCTGGCTTTGAATAGAAACCCCCGATTTGGGTTGTGTGTTTGCCCCCGATCTCTGTCTGAACTGAAACCAGGTCCTGTTCTTTCCAATCAGCCCCCCACCCCTGCCCCTCTGTCCCAGCTGAATCCACCTGTTCCCATCACTCTGGGTAAATTTAGCCTTTGAGGGATCAGTGAGTCCCCCATCCCATCCCTTCAAGCACACACACACACACACACACACACACACACACACACACACACACACACACACACCCCAGACCTTTGTCAGCACTGGCATATTATTGCCCCCCCAAGAATGCTGCCATCCTCGCAGTGGCAAAAAAAAGACTCCCCTCTCCCCCTTTACTCCCTTCACACATCTACAACTCGAAACTGTACAGAGGACATTCTTCTCATTAGTTTCTTCTTTGGAAACAGAGCTGTTGGAGGCAGTGTTGGGAAAGTTCATTCTGAAATGTTATAGGTTACAGATTACTAATTACTCTGTTAAAAATGTAGTAAATAATGAAACTATTTTAGTAACTTTATCACAGTAATGTCATTTTGTGTTAATTTAACTTTCTTTTAGATGACTTTTTTTAACAAATGTTTTAAAGTGGATAAAAGCTGAAATATTCACTTAAGCCAGGAAATGTAAAGCTCACAACACCAATAACTGTCAGACTTTAATTACAATTTCTTGAATATAATTTAGATTAAGATTGAAATGTTTAGATTTTTCAAGCGCAAGCACCAAAACAAATCACAAGCATGCATATCACATCACTCCTTGTCTGGAAATATGCCAAAAGAAAGCTTTCCTAAATGTCATATTCTACTTGCAAGCTTTTTATCAAAAATAATAGGCTATATTCGGATGTAACAACTTTTTAATCGCCATTTTGATTAGCATCTCTAATTCACACACAAATGTTTTCTCTGTAACTGTAAGGGATGACAATTACATTATGTTGTGGTTTGATTATGTATGTGTTACACCATTGCATGATGTAGCATTTATATGTTAATATTCCAGTTCAGTTGGGCCCGAAGTCCCAGTCCTGGTCAGAGCCGCTGTCAGTCACCTCTGTATGTATCCCCTGTCTTTAACTTACCTCTGAGGCTGTGACTCTCCATGTGATCTGGAGTCCCAGTCCAGACTAACTTTAGGGCCACTGGCTCCATGGCTAACTGAGCAATGAGCCAGTTAGCTCAGAGCTAATTAACAGTAGCTAGCTACAGTCAAGGATGGCAAGGAAAGAGCGGCAGTTGTTGCTTACTCTGGTGATATGCTGCGCCCTATCTTGTTGGAGCTACCTTGAAATTATTGCCGTACTTAGACTGGCCATGACAAATTCTACCTCTTAAAACATTCTGACTGAAAAAATACCATACTATATTAAATAAGATAGATCTGTATGACTTGTGCTATGGACGATATGGATGATTAAACCACAATATGTCATTTCTGCAACTAGGATTCTCTGTTTAAACAAAACTAGTAGCTGGAGTTTAGCCATTAACTAACGGGCAGAGAGATCTGAGACATTACTTTTTAACTTTTTGGATTAAGAAGTGGATTTATCTTCACTCCTGTTTATCAACTTGACTGCAGCAGCGATTTACAGAGGTGACCTCCGTTGTCGTGTGTTTATTTACTGTAATGATGACTGCTGACTGGAGATAGAGCGGAAATGTTACTTTAATTCATGAACGTTATGTTACATTCTTTCATGAGCGCTGTGTTTAGTGATTGACCTTAACACACACCCTCTGTGTGCCGTTGCTCGCTAGTTTACAGCTAGTGTATGTTAAGTAATCTGGCTGTTTGGGCTGAATAAACACTCCCTTGATGGTGGACACCATTTAACGACCGCCACTGCTGAAGAAAATATATCTGATACCAGCACAAATGTTTACAGATGCAGTAATGTTCTAGTTTCATTCACATGGCCTTTAGTCGCATTCATGGACTTCCTTCCTCACTCTATCCAGGCAACAAAATAAAAAAAACACTGTTACCTTGGGTCAACTTTTAGATTTCTGAGGGTTTGAACATTGCTGGAACATTTAGAATAATGTGTATACACAACTCAACAAAGGTCTCGTCGATTTTAGACTTGTTAATGCACAATTCTCACATGTGTCTTTAAGTGCTCATTAAAAACATTTATTTAATTTGATGATCTTTAGTGTCAAAGCTGCTGTTTCAAATATTGTTACCTCTTTCATAACCAGCATTAGTTTAATCTACGTGATTCATACATAAATTATCTAATGGAAGCGATTAACAGACTCTGATAGAATCTTGTCAAAAGTCAAAATACCAGGTGCAGTGGTATACACCTATAATTTGGCAATTATAAACTCGTTTAGCTAAGTATATCTATGACTAAAATCCGCCTACAGTCTTGTTTTTTCAAAGAATGCTCAGGAAATGTAATTTTTCCATTAATACCTGATAAAAATCATATGACTCCATCCAACAGTGAAGTTTTAAGTTCCCTAAGCTGCTGGCATTCTGACTGTAAGCTATTTCTCTTTCTAAATGATACATTCAGTAGAATGTAAGTATCAACAAGCTTAAATCGTAATATCCTCTGTGACTGCTTTCACATTAGCAGAGTTTTGTGGGGGTGGCACAGGGGTAATTGTATTTTTATCAAGTATTTTCCAGTCAGGATCTTATACCTGATGCCAAAATCTAATGTAGATAATGACACTGAATGATACACCCAAATGAGTGTTTTATATATCCCTCTTAAATCAAGCAATCTGCTGATGCAGAGATTGATGATATGAAGGAAAGATGAGTGGAATATAGATTTTCCCAGAATACACCCAAAAGGGGAAATCTACCATGAGAGGAGATAAAACAGTGGTGTTCCCTTGATGACAGTGAAATATATTTTGTATTGATCCGGTTGTATTGTTTACATGTTTCTGGGCACAGATAATCAACTAATCTGTTTATTTTTCGAAAATTTCTGTCACCATGACAACGTGTACCCCTATACATTTGGCCGATCAGTGTCTGCACAGTCTGGTATTTGCGATGACCTCATGTACAGGAATTCAGTGATCTTTCTGGGCGGGGTGGAGGTGAGGGGTGGTTAATGGATGTTGGTGGGAGTTCATTCAATTATGACATTCCCAGATGAGGGAGGGATTCAGTGTCTTGATCAAAGTCGACTTATTGCTTTTGATGCCACAGAGCCTCAGCAACACACAACCATTTTCACATTGTGCTGGGCTCATTCATCGGCTTGTGTATTTTGGCTTAAGACTTGCTCTTAGTACGCTACCTTCTCATGAGTGGTCTGGTAAGAGGGCATTTTAGTTCTCCCTTTTAATGGGACTGTGGACGGACTAAGTCGAGGGACAGAAGGATAAAGCCCTGCTGTCTTTTTACGAGTGTGGCAGGGTCAAGAAGGGGAAAAACACAGAGCAGCATGGCCGGCTGTGGCACACTGTCGACCTCAAGTACCAACAAGGCTGCAGTACAGTCAGTAAACTTTAAGAGAACATCCTGTCCTAATCAAACGAGGACTCGCCAGTCCACATACACTCTGTGAGGATTTTGTGTAGCCTATGTGTTCATGTCAGTATGGGATTCACCCGTTAGTGCACATATGTGTGCTCTTGTGCATATTAGTGTGTGTCACTGTGGGGTGGGGTGAGGCTGTGTGTCCGTGCTGTGGCTCACACCACCGTGGGCTACGCCAGTGGCGAAACACAAAGTGTTCTGTCAGCTGAGAGGTGACAGGAGCTCAACAGGAAACGTGGCATGGCGTCTCCTCTGAAAACTCCTTTCACTCTGTTTTATTTTCTCGCTATTTTTCTGTTGCTTTATCATTAAATCATCAACAGAAAATTAAAGCAATTATTGTAATGAACACACTGACAGGTTTATGTAACTCTGGGTGGATTTATGAGCGCTTTTATAACAACTCTACAGTAGTCTGGGGCAACCCTACAGTCTGGCTCAGAGCTGATGATTATGAGAATCACTTGTAAGAATGCAGGCATGTTTATAGTAGTTTTCTAAAGTTCTTTTAAAAATGATAATAATGCAAAATATCGTGATGCTTTTAAGTGAATATTTTTCTGTAATCCAGAAGGATCATTTCTTTTTTTTTTGCCAACATTGCACTGCATGGCGTGAGCTGACTTCAGCGTATCTGCCCAGCCCTCTACTCCACACAAGGTCGCTCTGTGTGTGTTCGGCCTCGGAGAATGAGGGGAGGCCGCGGCGCACAATCACCACTAAGCACATACCTTTCTGCCCCACAGCCCCACAGCCCCACCAGCCCAGACACAAACCCAGGGGCTGTATGTTTATCAAGCGTCTCAGGGTAAGACTGCTGATTTAGGACCACTGCTCAGGTCCCTTAAACCATCGTTTTCATCACGAATCACTCTCAATGAAAAGGATCTGAAGCGCTGACTTAAAAATCAGCACTCAAAATCTGATATGTTTGATAAATACCAGGCGAGGCCTTAACCCAACCCGGGCCGCAGTAGATTAACGAGGGTTGACCGAACCGGTCCTCTGGAGCTCGATCCTGATGAGCTCTGTTGGTTTTATAAGAGGCCCCCTGTGACAGGATCTGATAAAACACAGCAGGAGGAGGGTTTGAAAGAGAGCTGGAGAGTACAAGAGAGAAAGATTGAGAGAGACAAGGACATAGAGAGATTGAGAGAGCGCGAGAGTGAGAGCGCAAGTACACACCTCAATCCAAAAACAATATTTTGACTGAAACCTTACCCTCCCCATCTGGCTCTTTTGAAGGGTGGATTATGACTGGTGCCATGGCTAACTCTTTATCCCACACTGTTCCTTCTGTAAGTCTACTCTGACATTTTCCCGAAAGGACAGTTGTACAGGAAATACATGTGAGTCCTGTGACTACTATCAGGCATTCAGAATATAAATCACACACATTCAGTGGTGGAATGTAACTACAGTTACTCTAGTACTGTACGTAAGTATACATTTGAACTCAAGTGTTTTCTTCTCATGCCACTTTATACTTCTACTCCACTACACCTCAAAGGGCAATATTGTACATTTACTACAATTATTTGACACGTTTAGTTACTAGCTGCTTTACAAATTTACAAGATTTTTGCATACAAAACAATACGAAACAGTCAATTAGCCAGTTAACAGTAAATTAATTTTGCAACTATTTTGCTAAGCTTTTTCATGCTAAAACCTTTCATTGTTCCAGCTTCATGAATGTGAGGATTTAAGATACGATACGATACGATACGATACGATACGATACGATACGATACGATACGATACGATACTACATAACGGAGTGAGATACAAACAATATGATACCGGTACAGAACAATGCATGCCATATGATGCGATACGATAAAGCAAGACACGACAAGAAACAATACAATACAATACTACATGATATGAAAGGATACAACACAATACAGTACAAAACGACAGCATATGATGCGTTACAATACGATACGAAATGCCTTTTTAATCCTACAGAGGTGAAACTGAGTGCCATCATACATTTAGGACAAAAAACAATTGAAAAAAAGCAGTATTTCAATGTATTTAAAAAATAATAAAAACTAAAACTAAAATAAGCATTGTAATGTGTCAGTTTGTAATTGTGATGGCATTTCTCACTATTTTCAGTATTCTTCAAAAACAATCTGTTATGGAGAGAAAAGGCCAATAAATCTATTATGACAATAATCAATAGCTGTTGACCTATTCATAATGAGTTCTACCTCAATCAACTATAACAATAAAATCCTGCTTTTCTAAGTTTCTGCATTAATTACTTTTACTAAAATTACTGTGAGTAAATTCTTCCTTGTTGTACTTCATGAACATATGCAATGCTGGTCTTGCTTGTAACAGAGTACTTTTACAGTGTGGTATTAATACTTAAAGTTATAGAAGGATCTAAATACTTCCTCCACCATTGCACAGATTTTGCAATTTTGTACCTGAATGCCTGTGAAATATATACAGGTAATAGACAGGCAATATACTGTATATTTGCTGTCTATAAAATACAATAAAATAATGTTATATGTATGATATGGGACTTTACTTGTTAAAGGGAGTGGCAGCTTTCATTTCCTTTCCTCCTCTCTTTGTGATTTAAACTATGGCCTAAGGCACCATCTTTAAAGTGATGGGCGGTCCAATTGAAGCGTCAGCCTCATATCTGCAATTTAGGGGAAACGTCAAAGATATTAGCAAAGAGTAAGAAAGGGCAAAAATAGGATGACTTCTTAATTAGCCACATTTCATAAGCTTTTCATGACCATACTCACAATATCAAAAATGAGCCCTTGATTAATATTCACGCTCTAAGTTTTAATCATTGTCGTCGGATACAGCGCATCCACATCATGCAATTAAATCTCAATGCTTTAACTCTCATTTTCTCCTCATATTGCTCTTTGAGTGTTCTCACCCCTGAGACAACCTCTGTGGCAGATGTTTTGTCTTGAAAGCCAATAGGAAGTGAGACAGCGTGAACTTGTGATGCCATTTGAACCCGACTTAACTACATGCTGTACTGTATTCAATAATGCCATATTAACTCAGTATATGATCCTGACTTCCTTTGAAAGCATGGCAAGAAATTGCCTATAAGTGTATTTTTCAAAGTGAGGCTATATTTAGCATCAGCACATATGGAGTTGATTCTTAGCTTGTTGAATCAGAGCATCACATACACCATGCTATCACCACATGTATTTGTCATGTCAGTGCATTTAACTATGTGTATAGCATCTTTGTATAACAGATAATGTATGTAACACTGAATTCTAAGTAAGACACAAGGCATTGTTTGACAAGTCATTAGCGGTGTCTTTACTTTGTGGATTGTGCACTGTGTACCAATAACATTACAGTATCTTGCTCTTATATCTGCCCAGAACTAGTCTGATGATTTATGTTGGTCCAGTTGGTGAACCTCTTTGCTGACCACATGAAGAACCCTAAAAAAAAAGGATAAACTCACTCTCTTAAATGAATCTAGATTATAGTTCTTTTCTTACAATTACTGACAGGAAGACATCTTTCGGCAAAATTGGAGTGTACATTTTTGGAAATGTGTTCAAGCAGTCATGAAAAAAATGAATGTAATGTACTGAATCAACACTTAAATAGCTGCGTTCCTACCCAAGGTACCTGGGTCTTTTGGTCCCAGAAGCCCCCAAAGTTCGCACAATACCACCACATTGAAGACCTGTCTTTGCAGTGCCTTTGTTTTTTATACTGAACAAGACAACAGTCATAATGTCCCCCCAGTGTGTGATTCTAGATACCATACCTGAGTCCTGCAAGCAAAAGAGGCGTGACTTGTAAAGTATCCACGTTGGCCTCTAGTGTGACATTTTACATACACATCGGGCAGCGCTTTCTCAAATAATGGCAACGTGCTCAGCTCACTCACTTTTCACAGATGTTGATTTGGAGCTGTTTCTACCTCTGCTGCCGCATCTGAGGCAGAACAACAATGTATAATAATGTCCCTGTAACTTAATATAGACCCTGGTTCCTGTGGTGGAAACACACTGAGTTTCCCTAAATGTTCCTTGTCCCTGGGAAAAGTTCCTGTTGTGGAAACGCGCCTTATGTGCTTATAGTGAGGAGAAACAAAACCATTGGCGATGCCTGCATCACGTCATCCTATTTTATGGTTTATTTGAATACTTGAAGGGGAAATCATTTGCTCTCCTCATTACACACCAGGCAGACGATTCACACTCTTCCAAGTATTCAAACCTGTTATTTCTGAGTTGTGATGTATCACTTTGACAGCTCATTTTTAATTTCTATTACGTACAGTATGGATCCAGTTAGTAAACTGCCAACTTCAGATTCATTAATCACCATCAACAGCTAAAGTCTATTTATTTGGACATATCACTGCTTTCATTAGCAAATCTCACAGCTCAAATTCCAAAGGTCTTGGTGGTTTTTGTCTCAATTTAAGATTTTTGAAAGAAAGTTTCAGTTGACCTGAGGTCCCTTGGTGCTGATTCAAACTCCAAAAAATAAATAAATCTGAATCTCAGTCTGAAACGAATTTCTGAAATTGACTTTATAAATATATCTGTTGATGTGACAGTAAAGAAAAAAATCAAAAGTCAAAATGAGATATGCAATTTCTATTCTTGCACAGACGTTGCAGAATTCCCATTAATGTAAAGTTCAATAAGCTATTGTCAAAATTTTCTAGTGAGTGCAATGATATCTGAGTGAAATTATATGAAATCTGAGGTATATCAATAATTTTCTACACCCTTTGAGGTTATGATGAC